>NC_062280.1:79385000-80635000 GCF_902655055.1 Lutra lutra | reverse complement strand
TTCCTTAGAATGTGTTTTTTCTTCTTGTCTTTTTGACATGTCTTGTGATTTTGTTGAACTTCAGGCATGTTGTAATGTCCAGTAATCAATAATATTAGCTACTAGTAATTGAGGTAAATAGGCCTTTAGTTGAGTTTTTATTTACGTTAATATGAATACAAGTTGGGCTGTGTTTAATGTTTGCTGTAGCTATGGGTACCTATGAGGATATGCTTCTTCTAGTGCCCTCGGTTTTCTCTCCCCCCTCCCCATTTTAGGGTTCCTAAGTACTCTTCTTCAGTGAGAGTCTGTATCTTGAAACTTTTTCAGCTATAATATCTTGTTCTTATGCTGGAACTTTCACTGATGTGGTGGGAAGGTGTGTATGAGGAAAAAAACTTCTTTAATTTTTCAATTAAATCTCTATCTTTTTATGGACCTGTGTTTTAGGGATCTGACCTTTACACATATTTTTCAAGTGATAGAGGCTTTTTCTCTTTCCCCTGTACTCCAATACTAGGCTATAGTGTTCCTAGTGCATTTTTTTGGAAACTCTTGCCTCATTGCTTATTGCCTGGCCTCTTCTGTGATATTAGAAGTGTAAAGGGGACTAGAATGGGAGACATGCCCTTCTCCAGCTGGCACAAGGCTTAAGCAAATTCTTTTCCCTTAGAGTCTGGGCTTTTGTTATAGACAAGGCCCTGGGTGTATTTCATAATTATTACTCTTTTTCTCCCTAAACAAGTTCCACAAGGATATCTTTCTCGGATCTTCATCATGAGAAATTGATGGGGTTGCTGGAGATAAGGCCCACAACAAGTTTTTGGGCCCAACTGAGACTGTAGAACCCCAGGAGTGCCTCACTATTAAGCTAGTCTACACTCTGTCACACTCCAGCCATTTGTGACAGTTACCATTTAAGTGTTCTTGAGAGTTTATGGTGCAAATGGC
Source organism: Lutra lutra (assembly GCF_902655055.1). Lineage (NCBI taxonomy): Eukaryota > Metazoa > Chordata > Mammalia > Carnivora > Mustelidae > Lutra > Lutra lutra. Next base: position 80,634,070 of record NC_062280.1, on the reverse strand, counting down.
TTTTTCTCCAGGTAAGCAGATCTCAGCTGTGACCTTCTGGATGCATCTCCCTCTAATTTTCAGGACAACAGTTTGCTCTGCAACTTCATTTCTCTGAAGCATGCAAGAAAAGTCAAGTTTTGTTTTGTTGTGGTGTGTTTGTTTTAGCTTAACCTTGTTGTAGAGATTGATGTGCTAAGTTCCACACTCTTTACATACTATAATTGAAGCAAAAGATCTGTAATGTTTTTTTAAGATTCAATACCATTTTTCTGGAGTGGCTGAGGTATGTGTATTGTGTGGGTGGGGGTGAGCTGGGGCATGGCAGCAATGTTTAGGGGAACAGGAGCATGTGTCATGGTACTTGTTTTCATTGAGTTTTAAAGTCTTTTACCACATTTTTAGATAACACTCTTCTGAAACATGAGGATTTCTGAAGTCTATAAATCAAAAGCATACATTCTAAAGAAATATACAATTGTACATAAAAACTTTTACCTCTTTTACCTGCAAAGAAACCACGTATGAAAAATTAAACAAGGGCGCCTGGGTGGCTCAGTTGATTAAGCGACTGCTTTCAGCTCAGGTCATGATCCTGGAGTCCCGGGATTGAGTCCCGCATCGGGCTCCCAGCTCTACGGGGAGTCTGCTTCTCTCTCTGACCTTCTCCTCGCTCATACTCTCTCTCTCTGTCTCTCTCTCAAATAAATAAATAAAAAATATTTTAAAAAAAAAGAAAAATTAAACAATTGGGGCCTGGGTGGCTTAGTCGATTAAGTGTCTGCTCAGGTCAGGTCTCCCTGTTCTGCTTCTCCCTCTCCCTCTGCTGCCTCCCCACTGCTTGTGCTCTCTGCCTCTGTCAAAAAAAAATACATAAAATCTTTTAAAAAAAGAAAAATTAAAAACTCACAAAGCTCCCCCCCCCCAGTAAGGCCAGGAATACCTCCAGAGATATGAAAAGCCACTGGCTGAAGTTGACACATCTTCTTTGGATATCAGTTTTGCTGAAAGTTTTAGTGAAATCTCTACAGTAAAGTGTGATGATAGTACATACTAGAGGAATACAAAAATAAATGTGAACATTAAAAATAAGACACTAGCCTCAGTAAATCATTTGCTTTGAGATGTGCCCCCTCGATCTTCAGTACACACTTTACTCTCCTTTGTTATTAAGGGCGCTTTAATGGCAATTTTATGAAGTTATTAGTCTATGAAATTAAAATAGTAAAGTTCTTGAGACATTATTTTTCAGAAGAAATTTCTTAAATGCTTCCAACTATCCTCCCCTTCCCTCTCTGAAAAGCTGATCTATCATTTGTACTAGATAAGAGATTGGGGCATATAAAATTACCTTAGAATTATGATTTTACAAAGCATGTATCCACATCACACTTTCCTTTCTGCTATTTATCCCTGTTGAAAGCTTTTTCTTTTTCCAGATATTTTGTTTAACAGTTCCAATTCATTATTGTCTTAAAATGGCAAAACAATATATATTTTTTTCTTTTCAATTTTTCAATTTTCTTTTGTCCCAGTGCAACTCAGCAGAGGGATAAAATGCTACACTCAGTGACATCCCAATTCAGATGCTCCTCATTTGCCCTGTTATGGAAACATATTTCTGTTTGAGAACAGAAGTCCTTGAACTTTTTGCTTTCTACTAAAATGTGGTAAAAACTTTTTTTGAATTTTATCTACTGAGGGACAGAGGCAAAGTTTTGGATGACAGAAACAAGAACAGGACACTCTTTTCCTGGTATTGTGGTGCTTTTCAAAAAGACTCAATTATTGGACTTTTTCCATTTGATAAAAAAAGATATATGATTCATCTTTCTTCTAGTTATTTTGTGCTCCTTATTATTGATGAATTCTAGGAATGGACTATTCTGTCAGTATCCTTATATCCAAGCCCTCAAATAAATTAGGAATTATGTTAGCTTCTATAAACCTGTATATGTTTAATAGTTTAATTTTCTTTTTCTTTTTTCATTTAACTTCTATGTTACTTTTTAAAAGTATAATAAAATCATTATTACTTCTAAAGAAAGTTCTTCTAAACATTCTAGAATACTGATAGTCATGATGTTAAAAATTACACAAGTATTTGTACACAAGTTACATTCCTCTTAAAGAGTGACCCGTTTTCTTTATTATTTTAGATATATTTAGGAGAAGTTGTAGGTTTTCATAAACCTACTGTGGCAGTCCCAAGATTGGATAAAGCAACTTTGAAATGGAGTTCTAGAAGAAGTAAATTTCTAACACAAACCCTTGGTAAAAGAAATTAGAGCTCTTTTGCATTTGCTTAGAGATCATAAATACTGGTATTGTTTTATAATAACAAAATTTGACAACTGAATTTTACATGTGAGTATCAATGGCACACATAAACAATTGTTAAATTCTGTTTCTTCTGCATTTTATAGATACTGGGGACTTTCTATAAGACTATAATAGACATAATGATAAAATAATCTTATAACAAATTAGGTCAATGTTTAGCAAATAATAAGATAAAGGGTTATTATTTGAGGTTAAATGGTTTGGGGAGACACCTAGCAATAATGTATGGAGGGAATTTAAACATGATGGATTAAAACTGGGGAAAAATACAATTTTGGAATTCTTTCCTAAAACCAGAAAAGAATCACATAGAAGAAATGAGGTTCCTCCCACCCCCCCAAAGACATGACTATCATTTTAATCATTGATTTCAAAGGAGTGCTAAAACTATGGTAGTCTTTTGATGTCAACTTGGCTAGTCTGTAACTTTCAGTTTTTCAAACACTAATGTAGGTGTTGATGTGAAGGTATTTTTGTCAAAGTGACTAGAGTCCATAGTCAGTTGACTTTTAACTAAAGGAGATTATTTTAGGTTACCTGGTGAACCTGATTCATTTAAAAGCTTTAAGAGCAAGTCCGAGTGTTCCCTGATAAATACATTCTGCCTGCAGACAGCAACTTCAGCTCATGAATGCTCTAGCCTACCTTTCTTGATGGCCTGCTTTCTGGATTTTTAACTTGTGTAATCAGACCCACAATTGCTGGAGCCAATTTCATACAATAAATCTCTTAATAGGCATCTCCTTCTGATCCTCTTTTTCTTGCTGAGCATTAAATAATATATTATCAAAACAAAATGGCAAAAGAATAAAGGAGTGTAATCACCATGACAAGATATAAAATTACCATATCAAAAATTTCCCTTTGCCCTTTCTTAGTCACCCATCATCCCCACAGCCAGCCTTTAAAAACCATTGATCTGTTTTCTGTTCTTATAATTTTGCTTTTCCAAGAAATATTATAAATGACATCATACATCACCTTTTCCATCTGGATTCTTTTACTTACAATAATGCATTTGTGGTTCATTCATATTGTGTATATTTGTTCTTTCGCTTTTATTATAAAGTAGTTTCCATTGCATGGATGTACCACAGTTTGTTTAAACATTCTTCAGTTGGTGGACATTTGAGTTGTTTAATATTTTTTAGTGATTATACATCAGACTTTGTAAATAGGACTTTCTACATTGCCTCTTTATTATATTTATTTTCAAAATATTTACCTAACTTCTGTTTTGTGAGTGGGTTCATAACATTGAGGATAAGACATATAAGTAAAAAGTAGTCATAGTTCCAGTTCTGTAAATTTATAAATTTGTGATAAGGATGGATCATTAGGCAATGACTGAGACTAATGGATGCATGGGTTCATGAAGATCACAGAGCTATAGCACTTAGTGTAGTTTGTGGAATCAGGGAATAATTTCTAAATTATGTAACCTTTAAGTTGATGTCTAAAAAATGCAACCATGACTCTTAAAATCAAGAAACCATAGTTTAATCCTTGGCCCCGCCAGACAATATTTTGTCAAGTCTTGAAAATAAGAAGACCATTGAATAAGATTAATTCTACAGTTCCCTTAGTAGTACTAAGTTTTTATAATGTTGTATAAATCTATTATGTAGGTAATAAATGAATGTGAATTCACAACATTTTTGTCAACAAGAAAAAAAGTAGTATAATTTTGTAATTTTGTAGAATCCAAAAAGTATGCTATTAAAGTTCTAGAAACATTAGAAAATGAAGTTTTAGCGTGTTGTTACAGATCTTTGAAGAAAGTTCAACTTTTAAATTCCTGCCTCCTGAGTTGGTTCATTGATCACCTGATTTACAGATACACATACAACTATTTTAGGTATACTTTATTTTCTAGAATTTAAAAATGTCTTCCCAAAAAGCCAAAAATTAGTAAAGCCTTAAAATGTACCCTGAACCAAAATGAAGTAAACAAATTAAGTGTAAAGGTTCTGGCTATAGGGAATGAAAGTAATATCTATTTTATCTGTATGGAGAACCATACTGTCAAATATTGTTCTTGCCATAGCTAATGTATGGAAGTGTTCCATCCAAAACAATTCTGGTATGGTCTTCAACTTATGTATGAGCCAAAGAAAATAAAACATTTTTCAGGAGCAATTATTTCTTGTCTAGTGATTTTCATCTTGCTAGAAGAATTTTTTTCCTGATATCTCTCTGACAAAAATAGTTTGCCAAGAGCTTCAGACATATTCTTTTAAAGCTAGAGCTTAAAGAGAGAATTTTAGACAGGAACAAAAGAAACTCTTAGCCACAACTTACATTCTAATGTGTCTAGGATGTTGTATACAAATCACCTCATAGACTTACTCTAATATATCTTAATTCCATTAAATATCTCTTGTGCAAAATTTAAATTAATAATGTATATCATAATGTCTGTATATAATAAATTTAAAAAATACCTTATAATAATGCATGTCTGATCTATATTTTAAAAATAGCTGAAATATGCTTAGAAAGTTAAAATATATTTTCTAGATGGGAAATCTGTTATGTTCATCAATTATTTAGTTCCCTTTTAATTAAAGCCCTCAAGTCTTAATTATTAATTTCTTCCCAACTTTTTCATTCCTTCTATTTTAATGTCTATTTTGAAATCTTTTGTTTAGTACTTGAAACTCATTTTCCCTTGGAAGCCATGCTGTATTTGTTTAAAAAAATAAATAAATAAAAGGGTGTCTGATGAAAATATTTGAGCCAAAACATTTATTCATTCTTTTCATAAATATTTACTATTCTATGTCTTATTTTATGTTAAGCACTAAGAATAAAAGAGTAAATAGTATCAGGTCAGCCTTAAAGAGCCTCATGCTTGAGCAAGAGCAAAGTATCCCAAATCCAAGAATATCTCTAATACTTCCCCATTCAAAGATATTTAGCACTATAATGGTTAAATTCACAGTTTTATGTCTCTTATATACAATTTGGTGCATTTATTAGGAAAGTATAGGTTTCAGAAGATGTGTGCTGGAAGATAGTCCCTCCTCCCTTCTGTGAAAGCAGCAAATCTTCCATTAAATGACAGTGATGGTTTATCCCACTCACCTAAAATAGTTACTTTAAAAAGGAAAGCCAATCTGCTCTTGCACTCCACATCCCTAACCCCACCATTTTCAGCCTTGAAGTAGGATTGGTTTTCAGATGACCTGGGGAGACGATGGAAACAAGATATTTCCCTAATTTCTGAATGTATAGTTAGAAGAGCTATCACAAGAAATTGAATCTTTACATTGACTGTTTGACATGTGGAGAAAAACCTGTTATGGTAAGAAGAACAAAGTGGAAGAAAATTGAGTTTCTCCGTTCTTCCAAATAATATACCAATAAACAATGCTGTACCCCTCAGGGAGTGACAGAGAATAGCACTACACTGAAAATTTCAAAAGGCACAAAAGTGACAATACATGTTAAATTCCTCTTTTATTTCTCTGTTTGTTAGTGGCAAAGTTGAATGCATCTTGGACATAAGAGTAGATTAACCTAAACTATGATGTGATATATCTCTTTTTAAAAAATATTTTATTTATTTATTTGACAGAGAGATACACAGAGAGAGAGGGAATACAAGCACGGGGAGTGGGAGAGGAAGAAGCAGGGTTCCTGCTTAGCAGGGAGCCTAATGTGGGGCTTGATCCCAGGATCCCAAGATTGTGACTTGAGCTGAAGGTAGATGCTTAACAACTGAGCCACCCAGGTGCCCTGATATAGTCTTTTAATTAAATTAAAGCAATATAATACTGGCTTCTTGGTGTGTAGCAGTTGAACTGGACAATATTTATTTGTATCAGTAAAATTTGATGTACCTACTAACATATCTTCAAAATATAAAAAATAAAATAAAAATTGACAAGGCTAAGAAAAGAAATAGAAAAACATAGTTGAAGTTTTTAATACAAATTCTTTCCTGTCAAAATAGAAAAATAATTAAGGGTATAGATTTGAAGAAAAAAATCAACCAACTTGAGTTAATTAAATATACACACATGTGTTTTTAAGTGTGTGTATGTAGATAGTTGCCATAAAGAGTTGCAGAGGGGTACCTGAGTGGCTCAGTTGGTTAAACTTCTGTCTTTGGCTCAGGTCATGATCTCAGGGTCCTGGGATAGAGTCCCACATCAGGCTCCCTGCTCAACGGAGAGCCTGCTTCTCCCTCTCTCTCTGCCTGCTGCCCCCCTGCTTATGTGCTCTCTCTTTCTCTCTCTCAAATAAATAAATAAAATCTTTTAAAAATTTGCAGAATACAGAAAGTTTTTATTTCAAAGGATTTGCATAATTCAGACTTAATTCACTCAATGGGTTTAAACTAATTACAACAGAATACTAGAAATCAATAACATAAAAATGATCAGATAATCCTCAAATGTTTGGAGATTGGGCACCCCAAGATCCCAGAGCATATCAGTCACTAAGTTTGCAGTTTTACAGTTGGGTGTCTAATTTAGTTCTCATAGCATCTCTATGAGGAAACTTTTATTATCCCTAATTTACACAGAAGACTGAAGTATTGAGAATATAAGTGATTTTCTTAATGTTACACAGCCAGTAAGTGGTAGAGCTTGGATCTGAGTTCTGGGATACTGGGCTCTTAACCACACTGTGTATGTAGAGCCTCCCGTTTGGACTCCAATGGGTTTTAATTAATTGTTTACATTTCCATGTAGCCTACAAGGTTAGTGAACTATACAAAAGCAGCATGCACATCTTCTTCATATTTCCATGCAATTGTATATAATATCTGTCACATAGTAAGTGCCTAACAAATGTCAGCTGAATTGAGCTTAATTTGTGGCTCAACAGCAGATAATCCAGCATCTGGGGCTACCTATACCTCTTCCAAGGCAGAGCATTCATCAAATATCCACTAGGTATTTACCTCTAACAGAATGATTTCACAACAGGAAAAGCAATTGGGTAAATACACAGACTTCTTTTTTTTTTTCTATGTTAACAGGACAATTTGGTGATAACATTTTACATAAGGCACAATGAAGTAATTTTTTTCAACTCAAGAATTAAGCCTTAATAACGCAAAGAAACAGGAGTCAATTTAATGACTTATTTAAATAGATGAAGTGAAGAGTAAAATACCAACTTCATAAAAAAAAACAAAGAACTCATCCCCCACCAATAAACTCCAAAACAGAAAAATCCAACATAAAACATGTTTTTAAAGCTACCAGTAATTGATACCATTGGCTCTAATATGATCTCTCAAGACTTATGAAGCATGAATATAGATGGTGAATATTTTAATATATTTAACCAATTCTCTATAAGTAGAACATAGGTCTTTACCTTTTAGTACTTTTTGAACTTTCACTTTAGTTACTATAAAATAATTATGTTATTGTTTTTCTTTCTCTTGAAATTTGAACACTCTTCATCTATACATCAGGTATCCAGCAAGGATGTATCTGAGAATCTCAATGTGGGTGGTGTTATAACATATCTGCTACTTGGGATCTAAAAATACCAACTAAATAAGATACTTCATTGAGTGCCTTTAAAAGACAGTTTAATACTCAGCATTTTGATTTATTTGACAGAGAGATCACAAGTAGGCAGAGAGACAGGCAGAGAGAGAGTGGGAAGCAGAATCCCCGCTCAGCAGAGAGCCCGATGCGGGGCTCGATCCCAGGACCCTGAGATCATGACCTGAGCCTAAGGCAGAGGCTTAACCCACTGAGCCACCCAGGCCCCCCAATACTCAGCATTTTTAAAGAGAAAAAACAGTAGTTATGGACAGAGGAATAAACTAAGGTGTTTCTGTTTCTTGCTATTTAAAAATATTAAAATAAAAAAAATCCTGTTTAATCTATTTAATTTTTATAAGACAAAAAGGAACATTAAACTACCTAAAACAATGATTTAGAACACAAATTTCCAGAATGTCTGAAGAGTGTAATCAATACTTTTAAAAAACTGTAAATCCCCTTTAGTTGTTAGAGTATAAACCTGATGAATTAAATTTTAATAAGGATCCTAGAAGAACAGTGCTCATGAGTAAGCTTAAATGACTGTATAACATTTTGCTTTTAGTTTTACACATTTCATTTTCAGTTAATGAAATCTTTCCTTTTTTTCTATTTCATATAGTATTGTTTTGTGCATGAAAATTGCCCTAATGAGAAAAATATGAGGCATGTTTATAAGAATACTACTCCCTTGCCTTTACTTTTAGGCTAAATATAAAAGGAACAGGTAGTACTCAAGGGCTTTTAAATAGAAAAATTATTCTGAAAATCGCTTTGAGTGGCTCATGTATGTGTAGTAAACAATTTTACCCATTTAATGGATGGCAAGGGAGAAAGAAATCCTCAAATTTCTTTTTACCATGTTTAAAGTATCAATCAGTTATGTGAAATTGTAAAGCATGCCTTCTATCCCATTTGTACATTGCCAAGTCTGTTCAGATGTTAAAGCTAGCTCTCAGAGGCATCATAAATAATGTTTACCCTATATCTTAGATTGAATCCATATGCTAGAAAAGTGCTGTTTGAATTGGTAGAGAAAATAACCTTTTCATCTACAATGAAAATATGTACCTAAAAAAAAAAAAAAAAAACCCTCCATGCAATGCTAAAAAATGATAGCTTTTCATGGACTTTCTGTTCCCTCTTCATTCTAAAATTTTGTGTTACTATATTTTACTACCATGAGACTTCATGTCCTTTAAATCCAAATGCTCTGATTAACACTGTAAACCAAGATCCAGAAACTATTGAGCAAGTTCCTGACGTTAAAATATCAAATCATTTGGTTTGAACAACTGTCATTATTATAATATTTTTTTTAGAAAAATATGCTTTTGGAGATCATGCTTACAGAATATACTCATGATTTCAATCCCACACAATATTTTAATTCCATAAGGTGTGTGGGTGGTTATTTCAAATTGACATAGTTTTGTGTTATTTTTTTACATGCAAAATTATTATCAGATGGAGGGGAAATTAAATATTCTGAATGTGATAAAAAATCTCAGTGTTCTTGACTTATATTACCAACTTCTAACTACTGCTAAATTTATCCATTTTTGGAAAATGAACAACCTTGACAACATCAGTAGTCTTAAAAAAATTAAAAATAGAACTTTGTCAAAATATCTGTACATAGAGGGAAATTAAAACTGGTATATATATATAAAGGTAGTATTGAATAGAGAAAAAGGACTACATTGAAGCTTACATCTATAATAAAAAAAGAAAAAGTATATGTATGAACAAATTAAAGTTAAAAAGTTACTATGGAATATGTTGTATTAAACATCTGGTTGAAATGGTAAGTAGGTAAAAAAAAAAGAACAAAAATCATGAGAAAGAATTTTAAAAAAAAGAAAGAAAAAAAAGTTGTAGCTAAGAAATATACAGGCTATGAGGCAATACCAGGAGTTTAATATATTAATATAATAACATAATATAATATAATATAATATATATTAATATACTTTCCCTGGTGTTGGGGTTTTACAGTTTATGGGGACCCTGTGGTTGTTGTCTTCTTGTTCTTTCAGTCTTCTGGGGGAAGGGTCTGAGGCATTGTTTTTCAGTCACTCCTGCTTGGGAGGAGTTGACCCTCCCTATCAAGGAGCTGGGCTCCGGAAAACTGTTTTTTCAGGCTTCTGTTCTCTGGAGGCTTTTGTTCTCTGGCTTTAGAATAGCAAAAATTGGCAAGGCAAGAAACAACAAATGTTGGAGAAGTTGTGGAGAAAAGGGAATCCTCTTACACTGTTAGTGGGAATTCAAGCTGACACAGCCACTTTGGAAAACAGTGTGGAGGTTCCTCAAATAATTAAAAATAGAGCTACCCAATGACCCTGCCATTGCACTACTGGGTATTTACCCCAAAGATACAGATGTAGTGAAAAGAAGGGCCATATGCACCCCAATGTTCATAGCAGCAAAGTCCACAATAGCCAAACTGTGGAAAGAGCCAAGATGCCCTTCAACAGATGAATGGATAAAGAAGATGTGGTCTGTATACACAATGGAATATTATTCAGCCGTCAGAAAGGATGAATACCCAACCTTTGTATCAGCATGAATGGGACTGGAGGAGATTATGCTGAGTGAAATAAGTAAAGCAGAGAAAGTCAATTATTGTATGGTTTCATTTATTTGCAGAACATAAGGAATAACATGGAGGACATTAGGAGAAGGGGAAAATGCAGGGGAAGAAATTGATGGGGAGACAAACTATGAGAGACTACGGATGCTGGGAAACACCGGGTTTTAGAAGGGAGGGACGTGGGGGGGATAGATGAGCCTGGTAATGGGTAGGAAGGAGGGCACGAACTGCATGGAGCACTGGGTGTTATACACTAACAATGAATCATGGAACACTACATCAAAAACTAATGATGCACTGTATGGTGACTAACATAACACAGTAAAAAAAAAGAAACTTCAAAAAATTCTGAACATAATTTTTATGTTAAATTACTCAATATACAAATTTGAGGAAAAAAACTGATAAAGGATCCATAATCCCATCAAATAACTTATGGATACTTACTAAAATATTTTATAAAATATACTCTGATTTTAATATGGGTATTTTTAGGTCAATTGTATAATACATTTTATAATATACATTTAATAAGAGAATAACTATAACACTTGACAGAAAATTTTACCTTACTTTTCAGTCATTGGATATTTCATATGATAGGAAATTAAGTCTCTTTTGTCCAAAAATACATCACTATATGCTTACAAATAACCTAATATACCACATTGTAGGTTAAATTCAGTAACTCTCAGTGATTAGTATTATAAGGAAATTGATATAGCTTATATTATGTCAGATATTTTGTCATGTTAAAATGGACATATAAGTGATTTTTAAAATATTAATGAATTTATAAAATAATGAGGTTTATAAACTAGCTTTTTTTGAAAGTATAATCTTTTATACATACTGTGTTCTATTAGTTTTGGGTGTACAGTATAATGATCCTTCAATTCTTTGCATTACTTAGTGCTCATCATAGTATATTCTTGCTGTGATGAACACTGGGTGTTGTATGCAACTAATGAATCATTGAACACAACATCAAAAAATAATGATGTGCTATATGTTGACTAATTGAACATAATAATAAATAATAACAATAATAAGTGTATTCATAATCCCCATCACCTATTTCACCCATCTCTCTACCCACCTCCCCTCTAGTAACCACCAGCTTATTCTCTATATTTGAGTCTTTTTTTTCTTTTTCATAAACTAACACTTTAAATACTCATTTTTAGGTTGTCTTAGGCAGAAATTATAGCTACATATTTACTGTGCTTCTCCATGTTAGAGAGGTTGTTTCTGAAAATGTTTTTCTAACCTGACATGGGAAACTATAGCATATCATTAGCACTTTAGTTTTCATTTTTTTCCTTAAATCTAGTGAAGGAAATGGATTTTTTTTATTTCTAATGTTTGAAAATTTTGTAAAAGCTTATTTATGTTCTCTCTTATAAATATCCTTTTTGTATCTCTGACGTGATTTTCCATTAAGTTCTTTTATCTTAATTACTGTATTGGATTCTTGCTGTATTACTGATTTTAACTCCTTGTCTAATAACATGATTCAGTTTTTAAAAAATTTTATTTCAGTCTATTGTAGTCAAGATAGTAAACAGGACAGATCAGTCTACCTCCTTTGCATGGAGAACTCTAACTAGTTAGTTAATTATACCATGTGTCCACTTCAGGATGATTCCTAGATAGCAATACCACCACAGACCTTAGCTCAATGTGCCACTGGAGACATGAAATTTCTTCTTTAAATCCTAATGTATCTATTATCGCTTTATCCTCTCTCCACCAAAACACTGACACCCACTATCTATCTACAAGAAGGAGGAGAGTATCTTCCAAATTTTGAATCTCTGCAGTCCTTTGTAAGATGACTAGTTTTGTTCAAGTGGCTAAATTGCTTCAGCTGAAAGTTGAGGGGCCTCAGTAAAATGTATTCAAGTCATAGTCTTTATTGAAACCCCTATCATCTTTATTATTTTAAACATAAATTTAAATAGTTCCTTTACAAAATTAGACAAAACATTAAATCCTTTCATTTCACAACTTAATGAATAAATCTCATATCTCATATTTACATCACTATATATAGTGATGTAATATATATATATATATATATATATATATATATATATATATATAAAGCTTTCAGGACTGAAGCATACATTCCCTCATTGTCTAGGAGTATTGGCTGTCTGCACCTGTCAACTAAGTTCTTTTCTTCTAAATTAACCTTTGTTAAAGAAAGTCACTTTTCCTATGCTCCTGTCCACTTCCTGGGGGCAGTAAACTTCCAACGACTAGTGGTGTGGGCCCCACATCACACTTGGGACCCCATTGCAAAATCATCAAAGCTTCAAAACTCCTCATGAGTCCCCATGGCTCAGGACTTTCTTGTGACTATTTTGCACTCAGAGTTGTCTCTTCGCACAATCCTATTTGTAACTCTACCTCACCTGTATTGATATGCAGATCACTCCCCAGTAAATTCCTGAGCTTAAATATCTAGAGTTTCAGAGTCCGTTTCTTAGAAACTCAGTTGCATAGTTTCCCATCACCAATCTTACATACTCTAACCCATGTATTTTGAACTCCCTATTATTCTTCCCATTATTCTTCACTTAAATGAATCATTTTTTTTGAAGCGGGAAAAGTAAATAAACACAGGGAACCCTGAGTTAACCAAATAGCCTCAAGAAACAATTAAAAAAAAAAAAGGCAGAAAGCCCCATCAAAATAGAAAGAACCAATCACTGTTGGTGATCAAACTTTATAACGTAGTAGGGAGTCAAATAGCTAATAAGTATTGTTGTGAAACCACAGATAGAAGGAGCATTCAAGGGTGCATTTAAACAATAATTTATCCAAATACCCTAAAATGGAGACCTGACCAAAAAGAATAAAATCCTAGTCATCTGCCAGATAATTCTCTACAGTGGCTCTTCAAACTGTAAGATACAAATTAGGCAAACACAGTTTTTTTTTACAATGGTAAAAAAACAAAATGCAAGGATCATTATGTTAGCACTTTGGGTATAATGCCGACTTATCTGGTATAAAAGAATTCATGATTTAAGGATGAGAACAAGTGTTGCTGTATAATAAAACCTATGTAAAAACCATGGATGATTTAAAAGTCTCTGTGACTTAGCAAGTATAACTTTGAAAAATTAAGCAAAGTTGCAGCCTAATTGCATACATCGCTTTGAAAAACTATAAATCCCTTTAAGAAAAACAAGTGTCCTAGACCCGGACCAATAATCAATGTTCTGATAATCCATTTTTTATAAAGTTGGCTGCTCTGAGGAGGTTATCTTTTTCTTGTTCCTATAGGTTACAGCAAACCAAGGAAGGTATCAAAATAAATTAAAAAAAAAAGGGAAAAATTTTGGTAAGTACTCACATGCTGAGGCACTTTTGTTTATCAACTAGTTTATTGGTATTATGATGCATTAGTTAACTACTCTGTCTTCAAAAAGTATACATGGACAGTTTTATGATCTGGATGCTGTAGATTCTACAAGCAACTGCTTGTAAACAATTGCTGTTTCTGGCCCAGTTCAAGAGGTCTTTATGCCCAGTTCCAGAGCTCATTATTTAGGAAGGAAAATGGAATCAAGTGGAATCTCTTGTGCCCAGAAATTTTATACAATTCCACAGCATAAAGGCTCTCCTCCAGGGAATGACCACTGCTCATCCATCTAAAATGAATCTCTTTACATGGGAATAGGTGATATAATAAAAAGAGCACAGAGTTTGGATTATGACACAATTTAGTACAAATCAAAGCAGCAACATTTATAGATTCCAAAAAAGTAAATAAATATCTTTACAAACCTAAGAATCTTTATAAACCAATTTGAAATAATCGATCATATATAATGTCAAATTAAATTGTAAATGACTTAAGATGAGCTATGTGTTTAATCAAACTTTGTAAAAAATAATTTTTAAATTTTACTTACTATATTAATGCACATTCATTTAATAAGGTGTACATTAGGATGTATGAAACATAGAGTTGTAGGAGATTTTCTCCAAGTACATAAATTCTTATAGATTTATTTATTTATTATAGAACAAAAACACATTTTGTTAAATCTCTGTAAATTCTTTATGTTTGTATTATTAACAGCTAATTTGCATATAATCAACTATTATAATACTAATAATATAACAGGATTTTAAAAAATATTTTATTTATTTGTATATTTATTTAGAGCGTGTGAGTGTTTGGTAGAAGGAGAGGGAGAGAGAGAATCTCAAGCAGACCATCCTGCGTGCATGGAGCCCGATGATGCTGAGCTCAATTTCACAACCCTGAGATATGACCTGAGCTGAAATCAAGAGTCCCATGCTTATCTGACTGAGCCACCAAGGTGTCCCTGATATGATTTTTTGAAAACCTATTTATAAATGTTGCACTGAGAGAAACTTCATATGCTGTAGTAATACTGATTAATATATTCCTCACCCGATTTGGAGGCTTTCATGCATTAGTCCCACCACACACTGCCATCTTTTGTCTAAGAACCCCATCTTTTCTGATAGTCAATGTTTGAGACATGATAATAAGAGAACCCTGAATATTTCCCACTTAGCTATTGCCAAAATTAACTTCTCTCTCATTTTTATGTTTGCTCTAGCAATGATAGGATTACCAAGTTGCTATTAAATGAGTGCTTTTCCATCAGGGACATTACAATGTATGAGTATACTGGGATCATTTTTAAACTATAAAAAGAATACAAGCACGTTTTTTCATATAACAATACAGTCATGGTTGATGAGCTAAAATAAGTTCTAATTCAGAAAGAGCTTTATAAGCCTATATCTACTCTTTATTACATCCTGTTAACATCATGCTTCACTTCTGCCTCTCTAACATAGATGCCTATATTCTACCCTAAATCCCTATCACTGGAATTGAATAAATCATAGTATCTATATTTCGTCAAAAAGGCAGTCTTTTTCAGGGAAACATAATATCATAGTTTATAGTTGAGTTGATGCTTTAATTAAAGTCAAATTTGATATTTAAGCTTTGAAATGCAGTCCAAACTAAATTATTTCCATTCTAATTAACCTTAATTGGTGAAATCTAGCCTCTTAGATTAAATCTTCTCTGTATTGACCTGATAAGATACAGATGTTGCCAGCCACCCTCCCCAGCTCATGGGCAGGTCTGTTCATTAAAATCATTAGTGAATTTGATTTTAAAGGCAGATGCTCCAAAAGCCTTTTTAAGAAAGGCAATCTCTTTTGAAAAACACAATGCAGACAAATGCTATGTTTGGAGCCAGAAGGTATTAATTTGAATCCTGCCTTTAAACTCTGTTAATTTGGCAAATTAATAAACATCTCTTAGCCTGAAGATATTTCCTTGGAATAGGGAACATAATAATAACTAACATATATTAGGCACTTACTATCTTTTAGGAAATGTTCTAAATGACTTATATTTGTGTCTTTTAAACATACAATAACCATATCAGATCTGCATTACTAAATCCTCATTTTCCAGATAAGTAATTTGGAGATAATAATATCTGCCTCTCTTATTCTATATGGTTGTGGAAAAGATGTATTTAGTTAATGCAAATAAATACATCTCTTCAGGATCAAAAATTACCACATGATAAAAATTACTGTTATTTTCCTCTTGTCTCCCTTCTCTGCTCTAGACCACTTGCCCTGTTCATGTATGTATTGATATATACACTTATCTGGTTGAGATGTGAAAAAACTTCTATCCTCAGAATCAATGGATCAATCAACGAACCTCACAATCAGCAGCACAATTACGAAAAAAAAATGTGAATTTTGAAAACTTTGAAAAATTTAAAAAAAAATCCAGAAATTTGAGAAAAAGTGAAAGAACTGGAGGAAAGAAGAGATTGAACACTCTGAAAGAGGTAAAATATGGAGAATTCTCCAGGTTGGCGAGCAAAGGGATCAGAGATATTCCCAGTGCCTTTCTTCTCAGAGTCACCCCATCCTTCATAGTGATGATAAAATATCGCTTGGGGTGAGATTTTATTAATAATATTGTGATTTTTGAAAAATATGTATGTTTGGTCATACACAAAACCAAAATTATTTCTCATATATATATTTGGTCTTTGTTCAGGTTTCCTTACTCAAAGCTCCCAAAACACTTGAAATTTCCTCAGTGCTGAGAATGATAAATATGTCTTTTGTTATGTTAATGAAGTGGGTTTTGGAAAGCCCCTAGGTAAGCTGAGGATGGTGATGGGTTGAAATTTTCAGTCCCATCCAACGACCTCTTGAGAAAAGAGAAGGGCTAGATTGAGTTCAATCATTTTGGCTTATGATTTAATCAATCATGCCTATGTAATGAAGCCTCCATAAAATTCCAAAAGCATGTGCTTCATATTTCTTCTGAGTTGGTGAACATGAGGAGATCTGGGGAAATAGGCTTCCTGGAGAGAGCATGGCTGTCCTACACTCTTTCCCTATACCTTGCCCTGTGCACCTCTTCCATCTAGGTGTTCCCAAGTTATACCCTTTTTAAATAAACAGGTGATCTAGTGAGTAAAGTGTTTTTCTAAGTTTTGCACTCTAGCAAATTAATTAAATCCAAGGAGGAAGTCGGGAACCTCTGATTTATAGCCAGTTTGTCAGAAATACAGGAAACAACTTGGACTTGCAACTGGTGTCTGAAGTGGTAGTGGAGGGATAGTGGTATAGGACCGAACCCTTAATGTATATAATCCGATGCTTTCTTTAGGTAGATAGTATCAGAATGGAGTTAAAGTATAGGATAGCTAGTTGGTGTGGCAGAGACTTGCTTGGTGGTATTGGTGACTCCTGCCCGCACCCCCATGCACAACAGAATTGAGTCCAGAATCCTTTTTCATTTCCATTGTAACCAAGTTATAAATTATAGCAAAATGTATATATTTGAATTTCTTCCCACTAGGCATGTTAGAATTTCTTCCAGTTAGACCAAAATAATGGGGTTTTATTTGTCATTATCTCAATTTTCAATGAACATGTTTTATAGTGCACACACACTACAGATAACAATTCGTCCACTTCAAGATAGTCCGTGGGACTCATAGCTTTTAGTAAATAATAGAATCAAGGAAGTGTTTATAGATAATAAAGCATCTAGGTGTAACAGAAAGTATGTTCAGCCTAAGTTCCTAACAATTCAGCTTCTAAGATTAAAAAAAAAAAAAAAAAAGAACTGGGGCAACTTGGTGGCTCAGTCATTAAGCATCTGCCTTCAGCTCAGATCATGATCTCAGGGTCCTGGGATCAAGCCCCTCATGGGGCTCCCTGCTTGGCAGGAAACTTGCTTCTCCCTCTCCCACTCCCTCTTCCTGTGATCCCTCTCTTGCTGTGTCTCTCTCTGTCAAATAAATAAATAAAATATTTTTAAAAAATGAACTATTGGGACTTCATCAAGGTCAAAATCTTATGCACAGCAAAGGAAACAGTCAAAAAAAAGCAAAAGACAACCAGAAGAATGGGAGAAGATATTTGCAAATGACATATCAGATAAAGGGCTAGTATCCAAGATCTATAAGGAACTTATCAAACTCAACACCCAAAGAACAAATAATCCAATCAAGAAGTGGGCAGGACATGTGAACAGACATTTCTGCAAAGAAGACATCCAAATGGCCAAGAGACACATGAAAAAGTGCTCAGTATCACTTGGCATCAGAGAAATACAAATCAAAACCACAATGAGATACCACCTCACATGAGCCAGAATGGCTAAAATTAACAAGTCAGGAAATGACAGATGTTGGGAAGGATGTGGAGAAAGGGGAACCCTCCTACAATGTTGGTGGGAATGCAAGCTAGTGTAGCCACTCTAGAAAACAGTATGCAGCTTCCTTAAAAAGTTGAAAATAGAGCTACCCTATGACCCAGCAATTGCACTACTGGGCATTTACCCCCAAGATACAAATATAGTAATCTGATGGGGCACCTGTACCCCAATGTCTATAGCAGCAATGTCTATAATAGCCAAAGTATGGAAAGAGCCCCAATGCCCATCGACAGATGAATGGATAAAGAAGCTGTGGTAGTCATATACAGTGGAATATTATGCAGCCATCAAAAATTTGAAATCTTGCCATTTGCAATGACACGAGTGGAACTAGAGGGTATTATGTTAAGTGAAATAAGTCAATCAAAGAAAGACACTATCATATGATCTCACTGATATGTTGAATTTGAGAAATAAGGCAGAGGATCATAGGGGAAGAAATAAAAAAATGAAACAAGATGAAACCAGAGAGGGATACAAGCAGTAAGAGACTTTTAATCTCAAGAAACAAACTGAGAGTTGCTGGAGTGAAAGGGGGTGGGGCAGATGGGATGGCTATGTGATGGACATTGGGGAGGGTATATGTTGTGGTGAGTACTGTATATTTTGTAAGACTGATGAATCAAAGGCTTGTACCCCTGAAAAAAAAAATACATTCTATGTTAATAATAAAAAATAAAAAATTTTAAAAGACAGAAAATATAAAATAAAGAGGAAGGAACCAAAGTAGAAATATGTATAGTTGATGATAAAAATTTTCTATAACCATAACTGAGGATATACGGTTGATGTCAAGAAAGATATCATGAAGGTTCTATATGTTTTGCATCAAAGAATGTAATGGTTTAGGGGTGCCTGGGTGGTTCAGTTGGTTAAGAACCCAACTCTTGATTTTGGCTCAGGTCATGATTTCAGAGTTGTAATAGAGCCCCGTGTCAGGCTCTGGAACTAAATGTGGAGGCTTCTTAAGATTCTCCCTCTCTCTCTACCCCTCCTTCTTCCCTGCCCATGTGCCATGTGTGTGCCCATGTTCTCTCTCTCTTAAAAAAAAAAAGAACGTATGTGGTTTAGACAGGTGAGGTCTGCAGAGAGGGAGTAGGCAGTGCCTGAACAGGCAAGGGAGAAGAGAAATAAGAAGTGAGTAGTGGATACAGTGGATATAGAGGCAAGAAAAGTATTCTGTGTGTAGAATTATAAAAAGTGCCTCTGGATTAATGATAAAGTATGAAACAAGGAGGGGTAGCACTCAGTGCCTGTAAGGTAATTGTACAATCCCTTAACTCTACTGAAGAGGATTTTTATGGTCTCCTTATGAAACAAGGAGGGGTAGCACTCAGTGCCTGTAAGGTAATCGTATAATCCCTTAACTCTACTGAAGAGGACTTTTATGGTCTCCATTCAACCTCCTTTAACCACTAAACTCTGATCTCACCAGGTATATTCAGTTCCTCCCTGCCTTGATTCACTGGGTTTGTACCTTTGTGTCCTCTCCATCTATAAACATTCTTACCACTTGCTTAACATCTGTCTCCCTTCAGATCTCAGCTCAAGTATCAATTTCACAGTGACTATTCAGATGATTCTCTCCCCAGAGTAAGTCAGCTACTTTGTTTTATGATCTCACAGGTTATTCTTTAATTTATACTTATTTGTACATTTACTGGATTAAAGAATGTTTCCCTCACTAGACTATAAACTCTCTGAGAATAGGAACCACTTGATTCTGTTCTTCGGTGCTTAGCTGAGTGCCAAAAACATTAACATTAGGTTGTTAATAAATAATTAATATATGATAGTATTTAAAATAATGCCTGGTACAGTTCATATACATACATCATGCATACTACATAACATAAAATACATAATCTACATAATTTACTGTAGAGTTAATGTATATAAAATACATAAATATTTGATATGTGTGTATATATCATATAATATGCAAAAAGAAGAGATTGCTGACCACCCGCTTGGTAGACATTTTGTAATTGTCTTAATGAAAAAAAACCTCCAATTTTAGTGAGGGCAGCGACTGAGTAGAAGATTTTATTCCCTTGACTCCCTCACAGTTAGTTGTGAGACATAAACAGAAGTGTTACCTGAGATTTCTCAGAAAGCTTCCTAAAAAGAGTTGACTTAACTGGGAGTGTCCTGATTTTTCTTACTCCCCTCACTTTTTCTTTGGAGATGCTTAAAACTCAAAGGTGATGTTTTGAGATATCTTGGATTGTGTTGTGACCTTAAAGATGGGAGCCATGGGTTAGAATTATGCATCAGGAAGATGCAAGGAAGTTGGGTCCACTAATCAGTCTACTTTTGTAATTTTTTTTAACCTAAAAAAAAACAAACCTACAGCACTCTTGGTAATATTATTCTAGTTGCAATGAATATTCTCTAATGAGGGGAAAATGAAGGAGTAACCAAACCGGGATTATTTGAATTGCCAACTGGTAAAACAATGATGTTCTAGATGTGAGTGAAAAGGGAGTTATGCTAACTGCAAAAATCTCTTCATTATGAAGAAATGACCCATAACAAATTGTGACTGACTAAATTTGGCTAAATTTATTGTATTGTTTTCTAGGACAATGATTACAATGTTGGAAAGTTCTGGGAACATGCATTTCTGGACAAGTAAGAAGTTTTTAGAAAATATGTTAAAATTAAACTAACAGCAGATGACAAGTCATCTGGTCATTGGTGTGTACAGCTGGAATACTAGGGCTCACTGAACATGGCACGTTAGTTTACAAAAGCATCTCCCAAACAGTTTTGACAGGGGATTTGGAGGGAACTGCTATAAAGTGCTTACTAGCTCACTCTGGAAATTGTCTCCTCATTTAAAATGTTTTTTCATTTTATTTTTATGAGAAATTCACATAACATAAATTTGACCATTATAAATGAACAGTGGCATTTAGTACATTCACAAAGTTGTGTAACTACAATTTTTATCTATTTCTAAAACACTCTTATTACCCCCAAATAAAACTTTATGCTTATTAAGCAGTTATTCCCCACCTCCTGTTTTCTCCTAACCCTGGCAACCACTGGTCTGCATCTGTCTCTATGGATTTATCTGTTCTGAATATCTCATGTGAATGGAATAATATATGCTATTTTGTATCTTCTTCACTGAGCATAAGTTTTATCCTCATTGAGTAGCCTGTATCAGTACTTCCTTCCTTCTTTATGGCTAAATAATTCTTTATTTTTTAAACTCATTTTTTGATTTATATATGTAATAATATATTACCTTTCCTTTAAATTATTTTATTTCACCTACATCTGCCAGGTTACCCACTGCTCTTGAAATAAAACTTGTTAACCTCCAACTTTGATGTTTTTGCTAATACAATTCCAAATAACTTTCTCTTTCCTTCCACATTCTCTTTCTCTTTCCACATTCAAATTCCTGTTATATTGCATAGCCAGCTCCTATCCTACCCTTTCCATTGAATTTCACTTACCATCACCCAGAGAAAAGTGTCTTGTACATTAGTCCTGTAATAACATGTTCTGTCAATCAAATGATATTGAGAATATGTCATATCTCCATGTGGACTGAAGGCTTCTTATGGGCAGGACTCATATAATTTATTTCTACATCATACTATAAAGAATCACATTGCAAGTGATTGTAAGAAAAAGTACAATTAATGAACTTTAAAAAACATTAAGGTTGCATTGTCGCATTTTCCTATTTGCAAAGTGATTTCATGTACATTACCTCATTTTACTTGTTGAAGACCTAGTTTCAAGGATGGTAGGGTAGAGATTAATATTCTGTTTTGTGAACTAAAGTTTTTGCCAAAGATTCGTTTCTTTTTCTTTTTTTCATTTCTAATTAGTAATTGACAGAGCAGAGACTGAAACATGAAAGCCTCTCCCTCCCTCTCTCTCTCTCTCTCTCTCTCTATATATATATATATATACACACAAACATATATATGTGTACACATATATATATACACATATATATGTTTGTGTGTATATATATATATATGTATATATAATTTACCATCCAAAAGCTCAGCTTAAGAGATGTATAATTTTCTTTATTTTTTACAACTCAATTTACTTTGACATCTATTTGGCCTGTATGCTATAAACTTAATTAAATTGAGATTTGTGGGACTTGTCTAGTGACAAGATGTATATGATGGGAGTGACACTTGTCTTCCATCTTATATGGCCATTCAGATAGTTGCAGAAACTTCCATCAATCAAAATGGTCTTCAAAAATTGTTGCTTAGTCATTCTCTCTCCTATCAACAAAATTTCCTCAAATTCCATGGTTCTAATTACAATTTTTTTTTCTTTTTTCTTTCTTTCTTTATTCTTTTTCTTTTTTTTTCCAGTCTTGGAAAACTGCAAACTTTTTGGCTCCCACACCATGTTGAAGCCCAGAAAAAATTTTTCAAGTACCTCAGTTATCTATATACCTGATGTAACCAATTTTCTTTTAGGGTCTTGCAATCTTGATTGAATTTGATATGCAAAATGGGGAAAGGGTTTCTGTTCAGGGAGCTTATAAACCTAGATTTATAAAATTTTCAGCTGTATAATTGACATATAAAATGGTAAGATATTTAAAGTGCATATAGTGGTGACTTGATATACTTCTGAAAGGATTCTTCCCATCTAGTTAATTAACACATTCATCACTTTACATATTTATCTTTTATTTTGGTGAGAACACTTAGGTTCTACCCTCTTAGCTAATTTCAATTGTACAATACAGTGTTTTCAATTATAGTCACCATGCTTTGTATCTGATTCTCAGACCTAATTCATCTCCTACCTACTTCAATTGTGTGCTGCATTTTATTCACCTCCATGCCCAGCACATGTAATAACGACCCTAACTAGCATTTATTTAAAAATGTCTTCTTTCTGTTTCTTTGTTTTTGTTTTTTTTAAGGTCATTTTTAAAAAAGATTTTATTTATTTGACAGACAGAGCACAAGCAGGGGGAACAACAGGCAGAGGGAGAGGGAGAAACGGGCTCCCCACTGAGCAGGGAGCCCAATGTGGGGCTTCACCCCAGGACCTGGGATCGTGATCTGAGCCAAAGGCAGAGGCTTAACTGATTGAGCCACCCAGGCATTCCATAATTACTTCTTTTTGAATCTCCCCACCCTTCCAGCCCTTAGATCTTTCTCTATTACAAGTAAGTGTGGTGGGTGATGATGGTAGGTAAGTCTGTAAAATCTACTAGATTTCTAAGCCATTTGTTCTCCTCTGTCTTCTAAAATTATAAGCTTCTGAGATTCCAAATCCAGGAGAGGAATACTGCTTTCTAAGCTTTTGTTAAGGAGTATCTTCCCAGATGCAATGAGTCTACTCAGCATGTGCCTGGAATGAGGTAAGGAGAGTCACAATTGAACTGCTGATAGTTTGAAAATATAAATCCATCACACTTAATTATGGATATTTTATTGAGCTTGAGCTGAGATTTTGTGTTGAATTCCCTTTAATCCTTTGTCAAAGATCAGGTAACTATTTGTATGGATCTATTTTATGTTCTTTGTTCTGTTCTATTGGTCTATGGTCTATTGGCCTATTCTTTTCCAAAACTATGTTCACTTGATTAGTGTAGCTTTATAGTAAGTCTTAAACTCAGGAGTATCAGTTCTCCAATGTTCCTCAGTATTTTTTGGTTATTCTAGGTCTTCTAACTATTCATATAATCTTTAGAATCCATTTTACTTTATTTACAAAATAATTTGCTTGAAATTTTTATTGGGAATGCATTGATTTTGTGGATCAAGTTGACAAGAATTGTCATGTTAACAATAATGAGTGTTCTCATTGATGAGCATAGACTATTTCTCTATTTTTCTTAGCTCTTTGATTTTACTTATTAGAGTTTGATAGTTTTATACAGATGGATCCTGCACATATTCTGTCAGAGTTATACCTAAGCATTTCATTTTTTGGTACTATTATAAATTACATATATAATATATAGTGTATACAGTTTAAAATTTCAAGTTCAATTTGCTCTTTGATGGTATGTAAGTGAGCAATTGACTTTTGTATATTAAGTTTATATCCTAAGACCTTTCAGTACAAGTATGCTTATTTGTTCCAGAAAGGTATTTTAAAATCAATTTTTGGGGTGATTTTCTACAGCATGTCCTTTGTGAACAAAAAAATTTTACTTATTGTTTCCCAGTAGGTATACCATTTATTTTCCTGTCTTGTATCCTTGTACTCCTAACTTAAGACTTCTAGTGTGATAATGAAGAGGAGTGGTAAAAGAGGACTTTCTTGCATTTTTCCCGATCTCAGGGGGAAAAGCATTGAATTCCTGACCAAAGTATGATGGAAGTTATAGGTGTTTTTGTAAGTGTTTTTTATCAAGTTGAAGAAATTTCCCTCTTTTTCTAGTTTGCTGAGAAGTTTTGCCATAAACAGGTGTTGATTTTTTAAAAATTATTTTCTGCATAATTTGATATGATGTTTTATTTTATTTTTTATTTATTTTAGAGAGAGAGAAAGTGGGGGGAGGGGCAGAGGGAGATGGAGAGAGAATCTCAAGTACACTTCATGCTGAGCACAGAGGCCAACATGGGGGTCAGTCTCATAACATTGAGATCATCACTTGAGCCAAAACCATGAGTCAGTTGCTTCACCAACTGAGCCACCCAGGCACCCCATTTGATATGGTATTTTAAAAACTTATTCCTGTTGATGTGGTATATATGGCTACTTACATTTAAATTAATTAAAATCAAATAAAATTAAAAATTCAATACTTCAGTAACATTGGTCATATTCTAAGTGCTTGATAGTCACATATGTCTATCTTACCATACAATTTGGATACAGAACATTTCCATCATCAGAAAGTCCTATTGGACATTTCTTTTTAAAGGGATGTTTCTGATATTGTGTGTTTTACATTGCTCTTCAGAAGGTCCTCAGCCAGATTTAGCCTCAGTTGCCCACAATGGTAACCGGCTTAAGAACATATGCTTTATTTGATTTTGCTTTGTTCTCTAGCTCATTCCCAGCTTCTTCACTTCTACTTTCTGGGATGACAACCAGCTAAACTATTTATACCCAAAGCCTTATATCAGACTCTGTTCTATGGGGAACCCAAACTTAGAAAGGTATCATCTCAATATTGTTGACCCAACTTTAGTTAGAAAAAATGCCATGATTAACTGACATGTGGACAGAAATAGGATCACTATAATAAATAATATGTATGAATTCCACCCACTTAGAAGGGCCTTATTTTATATAAGGTGGTCGTTAAGCCTCTCTCATAAGAAACTTAAAAGAAATGAAGGTGTAAATTATGAGTATAACTGTAAGAAGAGTTTTTTGATTAGAGAGAGTAGTAAGGATGATTGTTCTGAAGTGGAATGTTTGATGAAGAGAAAGGCGGCCAATAAAACTCTGGTGAAGAGAGGAAGGAGAGGGTGGTAAAAACTGCAGCATGTTTTCAGGGCCAAGAATTTGGTTTTCACTCTATATAACTGGGAACCCAATCTTGGCTTTAGAGCAGAATACTAATGTGTTCTAACTTGTATTTTAATGGGAACACTCTGATAGTTCCTATAAATATAAGGTGTGTAAAATAATATTATTAATAACTAAAATGTATGTTTACTATATGCCAGGTACTATCTAAGAGCTTTCCATCTGTTAGTTCGTGTAATCCTCACACTATAACTATCAGGTAGAGGGGCTATCATTATCCCATTTTATGTATGAGGAAAATAAAAGGTAGAGAGGTTAAATGACTTCCCCAAAGTTGTATACTTAATAATTGATAAGCAATGTGGCTGCAATGCCATGGTTTTACCAATTATAATATATTGGTGAGCATATTATTTTATTAGAATAAATAAATATATTAATTATTAAGCAATAAGTATATTTATATTCTGAATAATACTGGAGATAATCTACATAAAAGACTTAGAAGAAAGGTCTGACACACAGAGCTCAAGCAATCTTAGCTATTATCATCTCCCTGCGTCATCTCTGATCATTCACACCTTAACTTTTATATACAAGCCAAAAAGCACCTCCTGCAGTTGCTTTAGTATTTCTGCCCTCCCTTTTCCTGGGGTCTTTGCAAACATCATTTTATCTTTAACTTCCTCTTTACCCAGGTAATTTTAATCTTTCCCTGGTAAATATTCTAAGTTATAAAACTCCAAAATCCATTGAAAAACCATATGAGGCAGTTCTGTTATGTATTATGTAAGGTCATATACTTTGCTTGTGAAATTTTCACAATTTTGTGTGACATATCTTATGTAATTCTTTGAATTCTGCAAGGGTGGTTAAGTTTCCCTCTGAAACAAAGCAGTAATCTCCTGTGCTTATAACTCACCTTTGAATGTTTCAGACATATAATGTGAATGAACTGTTATGACTGATTCTCCCTCAAATAACAAATGGATTTATGCTTAAATTATTTCCCTATTAGAAGTTAGTACTGGGACGCCTAGGTGGCTCAGTTGGTTAAGCAGCTGCCCTCAGCTCGGGTCATGATCCGGGTATCCTGGGATTGAGTCCCACATCGGGCTCCTTGCTTGGCAGGGAGCCTGCTTCTCCCTCTGCCTCTGCCTGCCACTCTGTCTGCCTGTGCTCACTCTCGCTCCTCTTTCTCGGACAAATAAATAAATAAAATCTTAAAAAAAAAAAGAAGTTAGTATTAATGGGGCGCCTGGGTGGCTCAGTGGATTAAGCTGCTGCCTTCGGCTCAGGTCATGATCTCAGTGTCCTGGGATCGAGCACCACATTGGGCTCTCTGCTCAGCGGAGAGCCTGCTTCCTCCTCTCTCTGCCGGACTCTCTGCCTACTTGTGATCTCTCTCTCTGTCAAATAAATAAATAAAATCTTAAAAAAAAAAAAGAAGTTAGTATTAATGTTATGTTCAGATTTATTTATCCATTTCTTTATTTATATATTTGTTTTTGATTAAATTAAAAAATTCTGCAAAGTTTTGTAGAAAGCATGAGCAATATAATTATAAACATCCAAATTAACAGAGTCCCTCCAAAATTAACAAACTTCCTTGAAAAGTCCAGATTAGACTAAAAGAATCATCCTAATATAATAAATATATAATTAAATTTTTAAATCAATCAATCAAGATTTAAATCTTTTAACACTTGTCTTGAGTAAGACATTTAATTACCCCAAGCCAAAGTTCTTTTGTTGTTTTTTGGTTTTGTTTTATTTTGTTTCTTGAGAGCTGGGTGAGAGGCAGGGGAAGAAAGAGACTCTTAAGCAGGTTCCATGCTTGGTGCATAACCCAGCATGGGGCTTAGTCCACCACCACCCTGAGACCATGACCTGAGCCAAAATCAAGAGTCAGACATTTAACTGACTGAGCCACCCAGGTGCTTCCTAAGCCAAAGTTTTATTCAAGTAAACCTACCTTTTTTTGAATACCACTTATGTCAGTCACCTCATAATATTCTATTCGAATCAAATAGTATCATGTGATTTAATATGCCTTATACATTTAAGTAAATATGAATTCTCATATAAAGAGCTGATGTATATTTGCATGTTTAGCTTTTCAATTACTGTGCTCATTATAACCTAAGAGAGGCAGCCAGTTTATGGTATTTTGTTATAATGGCCCTAGCAGACTAACACAGCCATCATCAACAAATTATATATCTCTTTTTCCCCTTAGGAATCATATTATTCTTAATGCATGAGGTTAAGCGCACCATTAAAAATATGTTTTTATAAATATATATGCGTATATATATTAGATATGCTAACATTTCTCTAGAATTTATAAACACACTGCATATACAAACTTGATATAAATGACAATAACACATTCAAAATGCTTTGCATATGTATTAAACTATTCTCATAATATTCCTAAGCGTTACTATCTAATAAGAACTTCAGTTGTTTGAATCTGATTCATTAGAGAATGACCCAGGCTCTAAAGGAAAATAAAAACAAAGTTAATCTTTTTACTTTGTGTTGCTTGTAACCTCTAGTTTTATTTTCTTTCTGAACTGCAATGATCCATAAACTAAAAGGGAGTAATATTTTCTAAAATGGACTGCAATATGATATTGTAAGTTTATTCTAAATTCCCAAGAGACCTACAGATAAGAATAACAATTTTCACATAATAAAATGGAATTGGCATGAAACAATGTTAAATTATGAACCCACTGCCAAAGCTCTTATATTTAAAAAAAATGCATTTCACATTTGAATAATAAAACCTTCAGTAATCATGACAGTTTCAAGTTGCTCTTGAAAAATGAAATAATTCTCAGAATGAGTTTAGACCAAGGGCATCTGTGTAAAGTTTATTGCTCTAGGGATACAAAAAGAATATCATTTTATTCTGCTTTTTTAGAAAGGCTGTTTCCTATTGAAATATTTGCCATGGCTGTTAGAGCTCGAATATCTTAGTTACTTGTATTTTTTTCCTAAAAAAAAAAATCAACAAAATCAATGGCCCATTTTATATTTATCAAGCAAATCACCAAAAATCAACTTTAAACTTTTATGGCCAGTGAATATGAGTATATTTTATTTGGATAAATTTCACTCTAGTGCTATTAAGCCTGATGCTCTTTAAAATGAAATGATGTTTAGAGTGTGTGGGGATGTGGGTATATGGCATTTTTTCTTTAATAAAGTTATCTCTTCATTATTTAACCATAAAATCCTTATTGGTTGTGAAATTGATATTCTTCAATTTTGAGTGAGTCACATCTAGCCAAAAAAGTATCTTACATTTTTACCAATGTCATCATTCTGCTACGTACCATATACCATTTGAGCAGTTTACAAATATCTCAAATCTTTGCCAAAAAAAAAAAAAAAATCTATAGGGTAAGAATTACCTTATTTCACACATAAGACTTCATTTCACACATAAGACTGCTGGGGTAATACACTCAGGCTGCAAATTTATCTAGCAGTGGAGATGAAATTAGATCTAAATATATATTATATCATATCCTGAGTGATTATCTCAAGATAGTAAATACTGATATCATATTACCTCTCATTTCATTTGAAGATTTATCATCATGATCAGTATAGTAAGACCTCTTTTAATTTCTTTGAAATTAAATAATTTCTTTAACTTTTTTGAAAATCATTTTTTTTTAATTTCTTTTATTTCGTGGTATTTATTTTATTTAAATTTCGTATTCATTAATTTTTTCCAAGTTTTTATTTAAATTACAGTTAGTTAACATACAGTACAATATTATTTTCAGGTATAAATTTAGTGATTACATACAATACCTGGTGCTCATCACAAGTACCCTCCTTAATACCCATCACCCATTTAACCCATCCCCCACCCATCACCCAACAATCCTCAGTTTGTTCTCTATAGTTCAGAGTCTATTTTATGGTTTGCCTCTCTCTCTTCCCCCTGCCATGTCTATTTGTTTTCTTTCTTAAATTCCAAATACAAGTGAAATCATATTGTATTTGTCCTTCTCTGACAGACTTATTAAATTTAGCATTATACTCTTTAACTCCATCCACATCATTGCAAATGGCAAGATTTCATTCTTTGTGATGGCTGAGAAATATTCCATTGTGTGTGTGTGTGTGTGTGTGTGTGTGTGTGTGTGTACCATCTCCTCTTTAACCATTCATCAATGGATCAATTTGGGCTCTTTGCCTAATTTGGCTATTGTTGATAATTCTGCTATAAACATTGGGATGTACTATCCCTTCAAAGTAGTATTTTTTATATGCTTTGAGTAAATAACTAGTAGTGCAATTGCTAGACTGTAGGGAAGTTCTATTTTTAATTTTTTGAGGAACCTCCATACCGTTTTCCAGAGTGGCTGCACCAGTTTACATTTCCACCAACAGTGCAAGAGGGTTCCCTTTTCTCTGCATCCTTGCCAGCATCTATTGTTTCCTGTGTCATTAATTTTAACCATTCTGACAGGTGGAAGGTGATAGCTCACTATAGTTTTCCTTTGCATTTCCCTGATGATGAGTGATGTTAGGGACCTTTTCATGTGTCTGTTAGCTATCTGTATATCATCTCTGGAAAATGTTTATTCATGTCTTCTGTCCATTTTTTAACTGGATTGTTTGTTTTTGGATGTTGAGTTTGTTAAGTTTTTTATAGATTTTGGGTACTAACCCTTTTTCAGATATATCATTTGCAAATATCTTCTCCCATTGTGAAGGTTGCCTTTTAGTCTTGTTGATTGTTTTCTTCACTGTGCAGAAGCTTTTTATCTTGATGAAGTCACAATAGTTCACTTTCGTTTTTGTTTCCCTTGCCTCCAGAGATATGTCTAGTAAGACATTGCTACAGTTGATATCAAAGAGGTTGCTGCCTGTGTTTTCCTCTAGGATTTTAAGAGTTTCCTGTCTCACATTTAGGTCCTTCATTCATTTTGAATTTGTGTGTGTGTATGTGTATAATGTAAGAAAGTGGTTAAGATTCATTCTTTTGCACATTGCTGTGCAGTTTTCCCAACACTATTTGTTGAAGAGATTGTTTCCCCCCATTGGATGTTCTTTCCTGCTTGTCAAAGATTAATTGACTACATATTAATTTCTAGACTTTTTATTCTGTTCCATTAACCTATGTGACTGTTTTTGTTTTGTTTTGTTTTGTTTTTGTTTTTGTTTGTTTTTTATGTCAGTACCATACTACAGCTTTGTAATATGACCTGAAATCTGCAATTGTTGCTTTGGCTACTCAGGATTTTTTTGTTGTTGTCGTTATTCCATCCAAATTTTAAGATGGTTTATTCTAGTTCTGTGAAAAATGCTGGTGGTATTTTCATAGGGATTGCATTGTATGTATAGACTGTTTTGGATAGTATAGACATTTTAACAATTTTCTTTCTTCCAATCCATGAAGAGGTTTTTCCATTTCTTTGTGTCATCTTCTATTTCTTTCATAACCATTTTTATGGTTTTCAGAGTACAGCTCTTTTACCGTTTTGGTCAGGTTTATTCCTGATATCTTATGTTTTTTGGTGTAATTATAAATGGGATTGACTTCTTGATTTCGTTTTCTGCTGCTTTATTATTGGTGTATAGAAATGCAACAGGGGCGCCTGGGTGGCTCAGTGGGTTAAAGCCTCTGACTTTGGCTGAGGTCATGGTTGCATGGGATCGAGCCCCACATCGGGCTCTCTGCTCAGCAGGGAGCCTACTTCCTCCTCTCTCTCTCTGTGCCTGCCTCTCTGCCTACTTGTGATCTTTGCCTGTCAAATAAATAAATAAAATCTTAAAAAAAAAAAATCTTTAAAAAAAAAAAAAAAAGAAATGCTCCACAAATAAGTGAAACCATATGATAATTGACTCTCTCTGCTTGACTTATTTCACTTATTTGTGGAGCATAACAAATAGCATGGAGGACAAGGGGAGATGGAGAGGAGAAGGGAGTTGAGGGAAATTGGAAGGGGAGGTGAACCATGAGAGACTATGGACTCTGAAAAACGATCTGAGAATTTTGAAGGGGTGGGGGTGGGAGGTTGGGGGCACCAGGTGGTGGGTATTGTAGAGGGCACGGATTGCATGGAGCACTGGGTGTGGTGCAAAAATAATGAATACTGTTATGCTGAAAAAAAATAAAAAAATTAAATCATGGCAAAAAAAAAAAAAAAAGAAATGCAACAGATTTTTTTTTTCTTTTTTATAAACTTATAATATATTTTTATCCCCAGGGATACAGGTCTGTGAATCACCAGGTTTACACACTTCACAGCACTCAACATAGCACATACCCACCCCAATGTCCATAACCCCACCCCCCTTTCCCAACACCCCTACACCCAGCAACCCTCAGTTTGTTTTGTGAAATTAAGAGTCACTTATGGTTTGTCTCCCTCCCACTCCCATGTTGTTTCATTTATTCTTCTCCTACCCCCTTAACCCCCCATGTTGCAACTCCACTTCCTCATATCAGGGAGATCATATGATAGTTGTCTTTCTCCGACTGACTTATTTCGTGAAGCATGATACCCTCTAGTTCCATCCACGTTGTGGCAAATGGCAAAATTTCATTTCTTTTGATGGCTGCATAGTATTCCATTGTGTATATATACCACTTTTCCTTATAGATTCATCTGTTGATGGACATCTAGGTTCTTTCCATAGTTTGGCTATTGTAGACATTGCTGCTATAAACATTCAGGTGCATGTGCCCCTTCAGATCACTACGTTTGTATCTTTAGGGTAAATACCCAGCAGTGCAATTGCTGGGTCATAGGGTAGTTCTATTTTCAACATTTTGAGGAACCTCCATCCTGTTTTCCAGAGTGGTTGCACCAGCTTGCACTCCCACCAACAGTGTAGGAGGGTTCCCCTTTCTCCACATCCTTGCCAGCATCTGTCATTTCCTGACTTGTTCATTTTAGCCATTCTGACTGGTGTGAGGTGATATCTCATTGTGGTTTTGATTTGTATTTCCTTGATGCCAAGTGATATCGAGCACTTTCTCATGTGTCTGTTAGCCACCTGGATGTCTTCTTTGCAGAAATGTCTGTTCATGTCTTCTGCCCATTTCTTGATTGGATTATTTGTTCTTTGGGTGTTGAGTTTGCTAAGTTCTTTATAGATTTTGGACACTAGCCCTTTATCAGATATGTTGTTTGCAAATATCTTCTCCCATTCTGTCAGTTGTCTTTTGGTTTTGTTAACTGTTTCCTTTGCTGTGCAAAAGCTTTTGGTCTTGATAAAATCCCAATAGTTCATTTTTGCCCTTGCTTCTCTTGCCTTTGGCGATGTTCCTAGGAAGATGTTGCTGCGGCTGAGGTCGAAGAGGTTGATGCCAGTGTTCTCCTCAAGGATTTGGATGGATTCCTTTCTCACATTGATCCTTCATCCATTTTGAGTCTATTTTCGTGTGTGGGGTAAGGAAATTGTCCAATTTCATTTTCCTGCATGTGGCTGTCCAATTTTACCAACACCATTTATTGAAGAGGCTGTCTTCTTTCCATTGGACATTCTTTCCTGCTTTGTCAAAGATTAGTTAACCACAGAGTTGAGGGTCTATTTCTGGGCTCTCTATTCTGTTCCATTGATCTATGTGTCTGTTTTTGTGCCAGTACCATGCTGTCTTGATGATGACAGCTTTGTAATAGAGCTTGAAGTCCGGGATTGTGATGCCACCAACTTTGGCTTTCTTTTTCAATATTCCTTTGGCTATTCGAGGTCTTTTCTGGTTCCATATAAATTTTAGGATTATTTGTTCCATTTCTTTGAAAAAAATGGATGGTATTTTGATAGGAATTGCATTAAATGTGTAGATTACTTTAGGTAGCATAGACATTTTCACAATATTTATTCTTGCAATCCAGGAGCATGGAACATTTTTCCATTTCTTTGTGTCTTCCTCAATTTCTTTCATGAGTACTTTGTAGTTTTTTGAGTATAGATTCTTAGCCTCTTTGATTAGGTTTATTCCTAGGTATCTTATAGTTTTGGGTGCAATTGTAAATGGGATGGACTCCTTAATTTCTCTTTCTTCTGTCTTGTTGTTGGTGTAGAGAAATGCAACTGATTTCTGTGCATTGATTTTATATCCCGACACTTTACTGAATTCCTGTACAAGTTCTAGCAGTTTTGGAGTGGAGTCTTTTGGGTTTTCCACATATAGTATCATATCATCTGCGAAGAGTGATAGTTTGACTACTTCTTTGCTGATTTGGATGCCTTTAATTTCCTTTTGTTGACTGCTGAGGCTAGGACTTCTAGGACTATGTTGAATAGCAGTGGTGATAATGGACATCCTTGTCGTGTTCCTGACCTTAGCGGAAAAGCTTTCAGTTTTTCTCCATTGAGAATGATATTGCGGTGGGTTTGTCATAGATGGCTCTGATAATATTGAGGTATGTGCCCTCTATCCCTACACTTTGAAGAGTTTTGATCAGGAAGGGATGCTGTACTTTGTCAAATGCTTTTTCAGCATCTATGGAGAGTATCATATGCTTCTTGTTCTTCCTTTTATTAATGTGTTGTATCACATTGATTGATTTGTGGATGTTGAACCAACCTTGCAGCCCTGGAATAAATCCCACTTGGTCGTGGTGAATAATCCTTTTAATGTACTGTTGAATCCTATTGGCTAGTATTTTGGTGAGAATTTTCGTACCTGTGTTCATCAAGGATATTGGTCTGTAGTTCTCTTTTTGATGGGATCCTTGTCTGGTTTTGGGATCAAGGTGATGCTGGCCTCATAAAATGAGTTTGGAAGTTTTTCTTCCATTTCTATTTTTTGGGACAGTTTCAGGAGAATAGGAATTAGTTCTTCTTTAAATGTTTGGTAGAATTCCCCCGGGGAGCCGTCTGGTCCTGGGCTTTTGTTTGTTTGGAGATTTTTGATGACTGTTTCAATCTCCTTACTGGTAATGGGTCTGTTCAGGTTTTCTATTTCTTCCTGGTTCAGTTGTGGTAGTTTATATGTCACTAGGAATGCATCCATTTTTTCCAGATTGTCAAATTTGTTGGCGTAGAGTTGCTCATAGTATGTTCTTATAATTGTCTGTATTTCTTTGGTGTTAGTTGTGATCTCTCCTCTTTCATCATGATTTTATTTATTTGGGTCCTTTCTCTTTTCTTTTTGATAAGTCTGGCTAGGGGTTTATCAATCTTACTAATTCTTTCAAAGAACCAGCTCCTAGTTTCGTTGATTTGTTCTATTTTTTTTTTTTTTTTTTTGGTTTCTATTTCATTGATTTCTGCTCTGATCTTTATGATTTCTCTTCTCCTGCTGGGTTTAGGGTTTCTTTTTTGTTCTTTCTCAAGCTCCTTTAGGTGTAGGGTTATGTTGTGTACCTGAGACCTTTCTTGTTTCTTGAGAAAGGCTTGTACCACTATATATTTTCCTCTCAGGACTGCCTTTGTTGGGTCCCACAGATTTTTGAACCGCTGTGTTCTCATCATCATTTGTTTCCATTAATTTTTTTCAATTCTTCTTTAATTTCCTGGTTGACCCATTCATACTTTAAAAGTATGCTGTTTAGTCTCCATGTATTTGGGTTCTTTCCAAATTTCCGCTTGTGATTGAGTTCTAGCTTCAGAGCATTGTGGTCTGAAAATATGCAGGGAATGATCCCAATCTTTTGATACTGGTTGAGACCTGATTTAGGACCGAGGATGTGATCTATTCTGAAGAATGTTCCATGTGCACTAGAAAAGAATGTGTATTCTGTTGCTTTGGGATGGAATGTTCTGAATATATCTGTGATGCCCATCTGGTCCAGTGTATCATTTAAGGCCCTATTTCCTTTTGATCTTTTGCTTGGATGATCTGTCCATTTCAGTGAGGGGATTGTTAAAGTCCCCTACTATTTTTGTATGATTGTTGATGTGTTTCTTTGATTTTGTTATTAATTGGTTTATATAGTTGGCTGCTCCCACTTTAGGGGCATAGATATTTAAAATTGTTAGATCTTTTTGTTGGACAGATCCTTTGAGTATGATATAGTGTCCTTTTCATCTCTTATTATAGTCTTTGGCTTATAATCTAAGCTGGGATTTCCACCCCAGCTCTCTTCTGATGTCCATTAGCATGGTAAATTGTTTTCCACCCCCTCACTTTAAATCTGGAGTTGTCTTTGGGTCTAAAATGAGTTTCTTGTAGGCAACATATAGATGGGTTTTGTTTTTTTTAATCCATTCTGATACCCTGTGTCTTTTGATTGGGGCATTTAGCCCATTAACATTCAGGGTAACTATTGAGAGATATGAATTTAGTGCCATTGTATTGCCTGTATTTTGACTGGTACTGTATATTTTCTCTGTTCCTTTCAGATCTACTACTTTTAGGCTCTCACTTTACTTAGAGGAGCCCTTTCAATATTTCCTGTAGAGCTGGTTTGGTGTTTGCAAATTCAGTTTTTGTTTGTCCTGGAAGCTTTTTATCTCTCCTTCTATTTTCAATGATAGCCTAGCTGGATATAGTATTCTTGGCTGCATGTTTTTCTCGTTTAGTGCTCTGAATATATCATGCCAGCTCTTTCTGGCCTGCCAGGTCTCTGTGGATAAGTCTGCTGCCAATCTAATATTTTTACCATTGTATGTTACAGACTTCTTTTCCTGGGCTGCTTTCAGGATTTTCTCTTTGTCACTAAGACTTGTAAATTTTACTATTAGGTGACGGGGTATGGACCTATTCTTATTGATTTTGAGGGGGGTTCTCTGCACCTCCTGGATTTTGATGCTTGTTCCCTTTGCCATATGAGGGAAATTCTCTCCAATAATTCTCTCCAATATACCTTCTGCTCCCCTCTCTCTTTCTTCTTCTTCTGGAATCCCAATTATTCTAATGTTGTTTCGTCTTATGGTGTCCTTTATCTCTCGAATTCTCCCCTTGTGGTCCAGTAGCTGTTTGTCCCTTTTTTGCTCAGCTTCTTTATTCTCTGTCATTTGGTCTTCTATATCACTAATTCTTTCTTCTGCCTCATTTATCCTAGCAGTGAGAGCCTCCATTTTTTATTCCACCTCATTAATAGCTTTTTTGATTTCAACTTGGTTAGATTTTAGTTCTTCTATTTCTCCTGAAAGGGCTTTTATATCTCCCGAGAGGGTTTCTCTAATATCTTAAATGCCTTTTTCGAGCCCAGCTAGAACCTTGAGAATCGTCATTCTGAACTCTAGATCTGACATATTACCAATGTCTGTATTGATTAGGTCCCTAGCCTTTGGTACTGCCTCTTGTTCTTTTTTTTTTTTTTTTTGTGGTGAATTTTTCTGCCTTGTCATTTTGTCTAGATAAGAGTATATGAAAGAGCAAGTAAAATACTAAAAGAGTGGCAAAGGCCCCAGGAAAATACGCTTTAACCAAATCAGAAGAGATCCCAAATTGTCGGGGGGAGAAAGGGGATGAAAAGAGGTTCAGAAAAAAAAAAAAGAAACAATTAAAAAAAGAAAACTAATAAAGAAAAAATATAAAATATATATATATTATATATATATAATATATATATATTAGATAAACTAGTTAAAAAACATTAAAAAAGAAAAGGGTAAAAGTTAAAAAAAATTTACCAGAAGAGGAAAAAAAAATTGAGAAAAAAAATTAAATTAACCACAAGACTAAAGAATCATGGGGAGAAAGCCATGAGTTCCGTGCTTTGCTTTCTCCTCCTCTGGAATTCCGCTGCTCTCCTTGGTATTGAACCTGCACTCCTTGGTAGATGAACTTGGTCCTGGCTGGATTTCTTGTTGATCTTTTGGGGAGGGGCCTGTTGTAGTGATTCTCAAGTATCTTTGCCTCAGGTGGAATTGCACCGCCCTTACCAGGGGCCGGGCTGAGTAATCAGCTCGGGTTTGCTTTCAGGAGCTTTTGTTCCCTGAATGCTTTCCGTAGAGTTCCAGAGGACGCGAATGAAAATGGCGTCCTCCCAGTCTCCAGCCCGGTGGAGCCGAGAGCTCGGGGCCCCACTCTTCAGTGCGCCCTCAGAGAATAGCACCCAATTACTCTCTTCTCCCTGGTCTCTGGCCGCGTTCTGAGCTGACCGAGCCTGCGAACGGTTCAAGGTAACCCCGAGCTGAGAGCTCACTCCTCGGCTCTGTCTCTGTAGCCGGCTTCCCTGTTCTAATACCTGCAAGCTCTGCGACACTCAGACACCCCCAATCCTTCTGTGACCCTGCGGGATCTGAGGCCATGCTGACCCCGCGTGGGCTTCACCCCGGGTTAGCCTCTAGAGCAATGTCCCTCAGTGGAACAGACTTTTAAAAGTCCTGATTTTGTGCTCCGTTGCTCCATCGCTTGCTGGGAACCAGCCCCTCCCACCATGGTCTATCTTCCCGTCGCTTTGGATTCACTTCTCCACCAGTCCTACCTTTCAGAAAGTAGTTGATTTTCTGTTTCTAGTATTGCTGTTCTTCTTCACTTTCATTCTCCCATTGGATTTGTAGATGTTTGCAATCTTTAGATAAGCTATCTAGCTGATCTCCTGCTACCTGAAGTAGTCTCAGCCAGCTACTTCTCTGCCATCTTGTTGCCAAATGCAACAGATTTCTATACATTGATTTTGTATACTGTGACTTTACTAAACTGGACTAGATGGACCTAGTATGTGATCTATTCTAGAGAATGTCTCATATATCCCTGAAAAGAAGTCTCTTTTGCTGGTTTAGGATAAAATGTTCTGAATGTATCTGTTAAGTCCATCTAGTCCAGTTTATCATTCAAAGCCATTGTTTCTTTGCTGATTATCTGATAAGATCATCTATCCATTAATGTAAGTGGTGTATTAAAATCTCCTACTACTATTGTATTATCAATGAATTCTTTTAAGTTTGTTATTAATTGTTTTATATATTTGGGTGCTCCCATGTTGGGGACATATTTACAGTTATTAGATCTTCTTGTTGGAGAGTCCTCTTTATTATGATATAGTGTCCTTCTTGATCTCTTGTTAGGTCTTTGGTTTAAAATCTAATATGTCTGATAAAAGTATGGCTACTCTGGCTTTCTTAACATCCATTTGCATGATAAATGGTTCTCCATCCCCTCACTTTCAGTTTGCAGGTGTCTTTAGGTTTAAAATGAGTCTATTGTAGGCAGCATGTAGATGGGTCTTGTTTTTTGTTGTTGTTTTTTTGTTTTTGTTTTGTTTTGTCTTGTTTTTATCCTTACAGCCTATGTCTTTTGAATGGAGTGTTCAGTACATTTACATTCAGAGTAATGACTAATATATAGTATTTAGTGTCATCTTATTACTTGTTTTGTCATTATTTCTGGAGATTTTCTCTTTCTTATCTTTATCACTTTTGGTCTTTTCTTTCTACTCAAAGAATCCTATTTAATATTTCTTGCAAGGCTGAGTTAGAGGTCATGAACTCCTTTGGAGTTTTGTTTATCTGGGAAACTCTTTATCTCTCCTATTCTGAATGATAGACTTGCTGGATAGTGTATTCTTGGCTACAGATTTTTCCCATTCAGCACATTCAATATATCATGCCACTCTCTTCTGACTTACCAAGTTTCTTTTGAGAGATCTGAAGCTAGCTTTATAGGTCTTCCCTGGGAAGTAAGGGACTTCTTTTGCTTTGCTGTTGTTAGGATTTTTTCTTTATTGCTGTATTTTGCAAATTTAATTATAATATATCTTCATGTTAGCCTGCTATTGTTGATTTTGATAGGAGTTCTCTGTGCCTCCTGGATTTGGATGTCTGTTTCCTTCCCCAGATTAGGGAA
Source organism: Lutra lutra (assembly GCF_902655055.1). Classification (NCBI taxonomy): domain Eukaryota; kingdom Metazoa; phylum Chordata; class Mammalia; order Carnivora; family Mustelidae; genus Lutra; species Lutra lutra. The sequence goes on along the minus strand of NC_062280.1, from coordinate 80,594,705 downwards.
GTTTTCAGTTATGATTTCCTTAAATGAATTTCCTGCCCTTTTCTCTCTCTCTTCTTCTTGCAACTTCAATGGTATGAATGTTACTGCATTTGATGGAGTCACTGAGGTCCTTAACTCTAATCTCTTATACCGTAACTCTTCTTTCTCTCTTTTGTTCAGCTTCATTATTTCCCAAATTTTATCTTTTATATCACTTATTCATTCCTTTGCTTCTTCCATCCTTGTGTCCATTACAGTCTATTTTGCAGCTCAGTTATTATATTTTTTCATTTCTGATTATTTTTTAACTCTTTTATTTATTCAATAAGACTCTCCCTGAAAACGTCCATTCTTTTCTCAAGCCTAACAAGTATCCTCATAATTGTTGCTTTAAATTCTCCATCAGGCATATTACTTATTTCTATTTCAAATAGCTTTCTGGCCATGAACTGTCCTTACTGAATTCATCTATCCTGGCATTTTGTCTAAGTCTCTGTTTCTTCTCAGTGTTAGAAAAGCCAGTTATGTTTCCTGCTCCTGAGAGTAATGATTTTATGAAAAAGAGGCCATATACTATCCAGGGTCTGGTGCTTCAGAGTGTCTCTAGTGTGAGCTGTGTCTACTCTGCTGTTGTGTTTTGGCTGCTCTATCCTTCAGGCTGGTCATCTGCAGAGGCTCTCCTTGCCTGCAGTGGGCCATGATTAGTGCTTGGCAAGAGTGTGATGAATTTATGGTTAGACCTGGTCTGCTTATTAAATGAGACCTGATGCTACTTCCATTAAAACTTCTCTTAGCCTGTAGAACTCTCTGGTTGGGAGATGTGGTATGGGTGGGGGCTTCTCTGGCCTTCTGGGGAGGGGCCTGCTGTGCTGGGACTGAGGCACACTTGTCCAAGAAGTTCAGTTCCAGCAGAGAGCTGAGGGAGGCAGGATTTGGTGCAAGCTTAGACAGCCATATGTTCCTCAGATTATGCCATCTGTCCCAGGGGTGCTTGCCTGCCTTCTCTCCAGGAGTAGGGCAGTGCCTTCAGGGATCTTCCCCAGCCAAGCCTGCCAATCTTTACAACTCTAGTCTTTAAGCCTCACTGGATGCAAAATCTCACATTTTTCCCAGAGAATGGGTTTGGGGAAGTGTTCTCCCCTTCCATAGCACCCATGATCCATTTCTCCCCCGAACCATGTGTCCACACCTTCTACTTCCCTCAGTGTGGCCTCTTCTATCCTTCTAGTTGTGGAGTTTGATCTGTTAGTCCTCAGGTTGATTTCTTGGATATTCAGAATGATTTGATAGTTATCTATTTGTGTTGAAGGGACAAGAAAAGCCTAGGGTCCTTCTACTATGTTGCCATCTTAGGTCCTACCTAAGTGATTTGTTCAATTTTAAAATATGCACAAATCTCATAAACTACTCCTATCTACATTCAAATTTTGATTTCTGTTTTCTGTTTTGAATTTCCTTGCTCTGATTCTGGCCTGGCAAACACAAGGATAAATACAGTATTGCCTTTTAATTTTCATATGCATTCCCTGTTATTTTACAACATCTACCTATACATTTTTATAAGTATTATCAATTATGATGAGTATAGATTTGGTAAAAAGAAGTTGCACATTTATTTAGAGATTAGTAAAAAAGATGAGCTGTATAAAATTCAGTAAACCAGTTATATTACCAAGCAGAATTAGGAATTTTCTTTCTCTTAAACTATTCCCCCTGGCTGGTTTGACATTATTAAATACTACCTCAATCCTGAAAAGATGTGAAGCATTTAAATATTATAACAGATGAGAACATATTTGGGAAATTAAGTTTGCATTAATAATTTCTTCCATTTTTAAATATTTAGGTTTTTATGTTCTCTGATTTCTTCTGCTTCTCAATAGATTTCCTTTAATTTAGAAAAATCTTTGATCTGGCCATGATTCTTTAAAATTAAAAACTTCTTTATTAGTGTAATTATACCATGTGGACATGACTTTTGCTATTTTTATTTCCTATATATAAACTCATTTTGAAGAATCTATTTAATGTGCATAAAGATTAAAAAAATAAACCTATAAAAATCCAGTTGGAGGGGCACCTGGGTGGCTCAGTGGTTAAGCCTTTGCCTTCAGCTCAGGTCATGATCTCAGGGTCCTGGGATCGAGTCCCACATCGGGCTCTCTGCTCTGCAGGGAGCCTGCTTCCTCCTCTCTCTCTCTCTCTCTGCCAGCCTCTCCGCCCACTTGTGATCTCTCTCTGTCAAATAAATGAAATCTTAAAAACAAAAACAAAAAACTGCCTTTACTAACCAAGGCAGTTATTTAAAAAAAAAAATCCAGTTGGAAATATGATCACATGGATTCATAATTTTCTGCTTCTAAGTTATTTATAATGTCTTTGAAAATATATTAAAAATCTAACATATGAAAGCATTTTTAATCAATTTAGAACATCATTTTGATCTAGAGGTACAAATCCTAGTTATCTAAAGTAGCTATTTTTCTTCAATAGTAATTTTTCTTCAATAGTAATTCTTCTTCTTCTTCTTCTTCTTCTTCTTCTTCTTCTTCTTCTTCCTTTGTTTTTTTTTTAAACAGAAGATATCAGAAACTGAAGTTGTTTCTAATGTCATCAGAGGCTTTGGAGATTTATCTTAGATACTTGTACTTTAGATGACAACTATGATGTCCAGTGTTCTTTAAAGTTTAAATATGGATTGTTTTCCCTGATGATTGACATGTATTTCCTGGACATTATCTAGGAAAAGTATGGAATATTAGTCTTTGTCATTTGGCACAGAACAAACTTAGTCCAGTTGTTGTGTGGTTTTTGTTTTGTTTTTTTTGAGGGGGTCATATAGAAATTTTCCTATCCAGAACATTTAGAAAATGATATTGAGATTCATTGGTATTAAGATCTCATTTTTTTAAAAATAGCATTTACTTATTTGTCAGAGAGCACAAGCAAAGGGAGCAGCAGTCAAAGGGAGAAGAAGGCTCCCCACTGAACAAGGAGCCTGATGTGGGACTTAATCCCAGGACCCTGGGATAATGATCTGAGTTAAAGGCAAATGCTTAACTAACTGAGCCATCCAAGTATCCTAAGATCTCATTCTATAATAAAAATTTTTATTGAACAAATATCATTGATGTTTACTCTACCAGAAATAATGGTATATAGAGATAAAATGAGGAAGACAAACACTTATGAACCCTGCTGCATTTGAGTTTATGATATACCAAGGGAAACAATTATTAGTCAAATAACAAAACATATATCAAATAACTTAAGTGTTCTTAAATGATTAAATAACCTTTTAAAATGTCAATATAACTGGGGAGATTGTCATAGAATATATAAGAAACAATAAAGTATAGATTGACTAAATGATAAAAATATTTATATTTTCTAATCTTCAGAGTAAGCTTATATGATTTTGTTAACCTCATGCTTCTTGGCAATTCTTTACCTATATAATAGAGAGCCAAGTAATTTGTGTCATGAAACCACCTCGACTTATTTTGGGGGTTTGAATGTGTGTGTGTATGTACACATGTGTTTTACAAATGTAATTATGCATACAATTTTGTGATGGAAGTATTTATTTTTATATTAATTATTTTAATTTTATAATTTCAGAAGATGAAATTTCTGAACAATATATTGTTTTGTTTTGCCAGTAGTGATATTCATAAGAAATGTGCTTTAAAGTTTCACCTAATGAAAACAAAAGAAGCCTTGAATTTTCTTACTGAATGTTCAACTTTTGAGTGGTTAGCAGTTTCTATAAGCACTGTAGTGCTTCATATCAATTAGTAGGAGAATTGTCAAGAAGGAAATTATCTTAGGTAACTGTCTTGGAAAAGACTTAAAGCAATTGTTTCGCCTCTCCTATTTGGTCATTTTACCAAAGTGAATAGATTTAGAATGCAACAGTGAAAGACATCTGTTTCCACAATTCCACAACTATCTTTGCTGAATTCATGCAGTTGTCAACAGTGCTTTTATTCAGAAACATGTTTATTTTGTAGTGGTGTTAACAATACAAATGAATATAGATTGTATCAGTTCTCTCTGACTGCTGAAGCAAACTCTCTCAAATGTAATAGCCTAAAACAATACAAATTTATTATCTTACAGTCTTGGAGGTAGAAATCTGAAGTGGGTTTTACTGGGCTAAAATCTAAGTGGTGATCAGGGCTGCATTCTCTCTAGACGTTCTAAAAGAGACTCCAATTCCTGTACACCCTCTTTCCCTGGCTCATGGCCATCTTTCTCCATCCTACCACTTTCCTCCCGCCAGCAGTAGTGAGTCAAGTTGCTGTCACAGAATATCGCACTTTTCCACTTTTAAAGACCCTTGTGATTATATTGGTTCCACTAGTTTACCTCAGGATAATATCCCTACTTTAAGCTCAGATAACAAGCAAACTTATTTCCATCAACAACCTTACTATTTCTTTGCCATGTAACCTAGAATTTTCTCAGGCTCTGGGATTGGAGGTAGACATCTTTGCAACATTTACTGTTCCTACCAGTAACTGTGAAATCCAAAATAAATAACTCATATTAATTCAGTGTATAGGTCAATAATTTACTTTTGGTCCTATTATGTGTGACTAGTTACATGATAGATGATAAAACAAGGTATTTCTTTGATAACCTACTTAAGTGTATTCCACATGGTGAAAGAAATTAACAGATTTCTGATTTTGTAAGATTTGTGACCCAATGAACAAAAACATTTGCAAAATGCATACATGAAATAAAATCCGTAGCACAGTTATAAAGCATTTTATTTTTTTAATTATTTAACATTCTTTGATCCCATTTATTTAGTACATGAATAAATGGGAAATGGACAAGCAACAGAAAGTAATACTATCTCATATTATATATAAGGAAACAGAAACTCACAGAGTTTAAAAAACTGACAATGTTATAAAAAGGTAAGATTTAATCTTCCAGACCTTTCACAAAATTCATTCTGTTAAAAGCTGGGTCTGATAAATACCTGGCTGGCCTTACTGTCAATTTAATCTCTTAGAAGCTAGAAAGAATGATGAGAGGAATTTCTATTCTCTACTTAATTCCAACCAATAAGAAGTAACTGACTGGCAGGGAGTTGAAATGACAGAAAATCTGGAAGAGATTCAATTTGAACTCAGAATTTGTTATTGTCAAGGTCAGTCATTTGAGTCTAGTATAATACACACCCTTCAAAAAATGTTTTGTGGTTTTTATATTATGATCTAGGTAATAATACAAATAGTTATAGAGTTTTAACATTTATAGGGCAATATAGGTTCATTTACAGGAAAATATCTAATAATAACGAATTGTTTTCAGAAATAGAGTTCTATGGATACAGCCACAAATAATCCTGAGAGAGAAAACAATAAGGATAACTGAAGTGTCGAAATACTGAAATGAAATAACATGTATAAAAGGCAAAATAGAAAGCATAATAATCAATTTATAAGAAATTGGCATGAACTTGTAAAAACAGTTTTTAAAGCAAATTAGTATAAAAGGATCCTTGTGAAAAAGTATTTAATGACCATACAATGATCTTTTAAATTATATTTACTAAAGATAAAGCCCAGTTTATTTACTTTATTCACTTCACTTATTACTTACAAATGAGCAAAAATTACTGAGGTTTTCAGCTTTTTCTGGACAGGTGGATGACCACTCAGATGATAAAGGTAGACTCTACACGGGTAAAAGTGTTATGAAGCCTAAGATAGTAGAGGGTTTAAGAAACGATATTTTTAGAGAGCACTTAGTTGCTCTATAAAAATGCAAATCTCTTGGCCTGGATGACATCCATTCAAGAATGCTGGAAAGAAATTGAAGATGAAATCTCTGAATAGCTGTCAGTTTTCTTGGAAATATTAAGAAGATAAAGAGAAGGGCTGAGAGATAGGATAGAATTATGTCACAACTTTCATAACAGAAATAAGGAGACTTTTCCTATATTATAGAATGTGATGTAGGTTAAGGTAATATACTATATGATTTATTATTTAAATTTATTATTTAAATTTGATTTTACCATTTATAAAACTATACTTCTTTAAAAAACACAAAGCTTCACATTAGTAAAAGAAAATAAAGGTAACTACATACTCTTTATAAGTGATCCACTCAAAACAGAATAACACAATGAGTAGAGAAAAGAGATGGTAAAAAATATACCATGACACAACTGGTGTACAATTACCATTATTTAGAACACAATTCAGGAAGCATTGTAGGGGGAAAAGGTGGTATTAAAAGTCAAATTCGGGCACCTGGGTGGCTCAGTGGGTTAAAGCCTCTGCATTCGGCTCAGGTCATGATCTCATAGCTCTGGGATTGAGCCTTGCATGGGTTCTCTGCTTAGCAGGGAGCCTGCTTCCCCCTCTCTCTCTGCCTGCTTCTCTGCCTACTTGTGATCAATCTCTCTGTCAAATAAATAAACAAAATCTTAAAAAAAAAGAATTTAAGACTTAAAAAAAAAGTCAAATTCAACTACATTAGTCTTTAATTTTTCATTCTATGTGTTCTTATATTGTTGAATTGTGACACTGAACATGTATTCTTATTTAAAGAGATATTTAAAATAAAATTAAAAAAAACAGAAATTGTCATATTAAAACACTTCATAAAACTACAGTGATTAAACCTTTATTTTACTGGCACTACAAGAGACAAACAAATATTACAAATTTGCAAAATAATACAGCATTCCATTCCATTTTAATGCATCATAAGAGAGTCATTTGGAATCCATAGAGATATTGTGGTTATTCAAAAAGTAATGCTAGAGATACTGGTTCTGTATGTATTAAAAAAAAAAAAATACTTGGCTACATTTCAAATACCATGCTGAAATCGGATGCTAAACTTGTTAAGGTGTTAATGTAAAATGGTTAAACAAATAGTATTAATTGCAAAGAAATACACATGAATATTTTTATAAAGTTGGAATAGGAAAGATTTTCTAAAACGATAATAAAAGTAGAAGCAGGATCTGTATTTATTTATTTATTTATTTATTTATTTTTTAAGATTTTACTTATTTGTTTATTTGACAGACAGAGATCACATGTAGGCAGAGAGGCAGGCAAAGAGAGAGGAGGAAGCAGGCTCCCTGCTAAGCAGAGAGCCTAATGTGGGGCTCGATCCCAGGACCCTGAGATCATGACCTGAGCCAGAAGGCAGGCGCCACCCAGGCGCCCTAGGATCTGTATTTATAAAATGTATTGTCTTCCATCAACATTTCTTGGAAATCTAATATGTTAAAAGCAAGAATTCCTCAGGATGTAATGACTACCAGAATGGACATAAGCCTTGACTCCTTACCTACGATTGGTTTCCTGGAGCTGAGGAATGTGGGACATGCAAGAATCAGAGATAGTAAAGGAAAAATATTTGGAAACTTGCTGGGACTTACATGCTTTAACCTATAATATTGGAGTCTATTGTTTGTGTGTAAGGTGACTTTATTTTCAAACATTTTAGGAATACATTTATGTATATGTAGACCTCCACAGCTGCTGCGTTTATCTATAGTACAGACATATTGTTTCTTAAGAATAAAGTAAAAAAATTATATAAGAATTCTAAAAAGTTGAGTGTCTAGGAATCAGCACATACCAGGAATTCAAAACAAAGTAGGCATAACTTACCACTTTTAATATTCTAAACATTACTAATTTTTCATTATAAAAGAGATAGCTTATTGATTACTTATAATTCAGTGTTCAGAGATGAATAGTTGATACTTGTAATAAATCTATTTTTACATGTAGCCAGATATTTACTTTAAAACATTAGATTGGCAAACTGCCTTTTCATTTAGTATTTATGTAATATTTTATTCTCTTAATTTATTAACTTCCAAAGTTAGCAAGACACATGATTTGTGTATATCATTTTAAAAATGAAAATAACACAAGAAAGCTTAAAATTTAACATAGCTCTCTCTCACCTCTCCTAATACTATTCCAGATTCCCTCTTCCTAAGGACAAGCACCTCTAACTTCTTCAACTATTACTATAAGTATTTACTTTCATATTTTTGTGTAACATCCTTTTATATTCCTTAATTATATTTAATTTTTATATATTATTCAACTGCATTACAGTACATAAAGCTATGTAATTCTTGTATCCTCTCTATATAAACACACACATGCACACACATAGAATTTATACTCCTTCACTATCTTTCTGATTATGACAATATAAGTATTTTTATGCATTTGAGTTAGACAATGAATTCTGTATTGATTTATTTTTTAAAGATTTTAAATGAAAAATTTTAATGAGAAAATTGTATATCACATGCAGCTGTAAGAAATAATATTAAGGGATCCCATGTACACTTTGCCCAGTTTCCCTGATAATAATATTTTATAAAACTCTACTATAATACGATAAACACTATGTTGCCTGGATATAATCCACCTATCTTATTCTGATTCCCATGTTATACTTGCACTTATTTGTGTGTATAGGTGTATATTACTTTCTATAGACTTTAGTCACATGTAAAGGTTTTGGTCCATTATCATAGTTATCATTAGCAGCAGTTCCAACACCTTGAGAATCCCCTGTGTTGCCATTTTATAGCCATCCTCATTTCTCTCCTTATACCCCCATCTCCACTACTTCCTGTTCAAGCCTCTGGCTGCTACTAAACTGTACCACATTCCTATTCTTATTTTTATCTAAAAAATGTTACATAAATTGAATCATCACTATTAAATTATATGATAAACTATATAGTGTACTTCCTTTGCTTATTCGTCAGAATTCCTTTTACTTGTCTCTTGAATTAGAGATCCCATTTTCTAGAGCCATATTTTCTCTATATTATTCTCTTATTTTGACTGAGGGTTCTCAATCGCTCCACCAGAGTATTCTAAGAAAGAATACTCACAAGTAAATTTGTTGGGATTTTCATACCTGAAATTTCACATTTCAGTAAGAGAGTCTCTCAAAATGTGAAAACATTACTGTTTTCCAGCTTCCAGTTTTGCTTCCTATTTTTTATATGCACACTCCCCCTTTTCTTTAAGATTTTGCGATCTTTTGTTATCCTTGTCAGTCTAAAAGGGAGTAAGGTGTCTTGGGTTGTTTCTTTGTCCATTCATGGTTTTTGTTTCTGTTTCCTGCAAGACAAGGCTGTTTTTGTTTTTGTTTTTTTGTTTTTGTTTGTTTTGTTTTTGTTTTTGTTTTTGTTTTTAAGTATGGTGAACTGTGGCTGTCTAAAAAGAGAGAGAGAGAGATCTCAAAGTACTGATTAGAAGCTCTGTATTCATTGTAGAGTCTTGTTGACCAAAACCTTAGTGTGAATGGACAATTTTACTTGGAGTACCCAAGTGTGGACATTTATAAAAATTTTCTCTTAGAATTGCTCAGTTTCTCTAAAGCTCTAATTGGTGAATATAAGCTGGTATTCTAAAAGTCCAGGGAGAGAAAGTGTGTTTGTATGAGATAACCAATAGGAAGATTTCCACCTAATCCTACTGGTTTTCAGTTCACTGACTCACCTCTCCTTACAGCAGGATCTAGTTCCTTCAAAACCAAAGTCTATCTTTTAATCTCTGCAAAGTGTAAACATTCCATCTTCTAATGGGAGTGAAAGGGTATCTGGCTGACTTCATGGACTGGGTAATGACTTCTGTTTGTCTAACTTCCCCAAAAGACTTTCAAGGAATCTATTGACAGCTTTAGTCTATCACCACCAACTTGCTCATTCTTGTTTGCTCCCTTCCCTCTGATCAGATAAATACATTACTGTTCATCCACATGCTTTCTAGCTCGCAAAATAAATCTTATTTGTTTATTTTGGCATGATGGATTGATGCTATTCTTGATTCTTTACAACAATTAATGTAGAATTTTATAAGAAGTGGAAAGAAATGTGGACATTAAATTCTATGTAACCAGAAGTTATTCATTATTTTGTAATACCCACATTATACATCGAGAATTATAAATCATTTTTGTTATGAAGTATGGCCTCTAATATACGATTTAATGAATCTTGATCTAAACTACTGCATGGTGCCTTTGACTGCTAACATTTGAGTTTCAATTTTAGTATCAGCATTCCAATGTTATTTCCAGTAATTGAAGTTAAAGGTGTCTAGATTATTTTTGTTTTATTTATTTATATTCAAAATAATCTGGGGCACCTGGGTGGCTTAGTCAGTTAAGCTACTGCCTTCAACTCAGCTCATGATTCAGGATCCCAAGGTCCTGGGATCAAGGCCCATGTGGGGCTCCCTGCTTAGCTGGGAGCCTGCTTCTCCTTCCCCCTTTGCTCATACTCTCCGACTCTCTCTATCTCTCTGTCAAGTAAATAAATAAAAAATCTTTAAAAAAATAATAAGATAAAATAATCTGGGAAAAAACTTAGAATGACAGGCTACCAATGTAGTATTCCACAGTTGCTACAAAGTCAGGTTAGATTGATAGATTAAAGGCAAAGCATGTCTTCATAATACTAAGGTTTATTTTAAATATGTGTGAACAAGGCAAAACTATAGAGACACTTAAAAAAAATCAGCAGTTTTCAGGGGTTGAGGTGAGAGGGAAGGGAATAGGAAGAGCACAGAAAATTTTTAGGGCAGTGAAAATACTTTGCATATTATAACGATGGATATATGACATTATATATTTGTCTAAACTCATAGAAAGTACAACACCAAGAATGAACCCTAAGGCAAACTATGGATTTTAGGTGACTGTATGTCAATATAGGTTCATCATAACAAATGTACCACTCAGGTAGGGGATGTTGGAAACGGGGAGAGGGGGATGCATGTGTGGAGGCAGAGGTATAAGGGAAATCTCTGTATCTTTCCCTCAATTTTTCTGTAAACCTGAAACTACTCTAAAAAAATTAAGTCCTTTTTTTATGTGTAATGAACAAAAATGGCAGATCAATATATACCCTTGGTTCTCTTCCTACCTAAAACTTCTAAAAATAACAAGGGGTATGAAATTTAAAAATTAAATCTATAACAGTGTTAGAAATCAAGAACAGATAATGCCGGAAGGCCATTTCTGAAATTTCTGAAATATTTTAAGATTAAATCAGAGAGTTAGAGGAAAATAAAGTCCAAACATAGGCCAGCAAAGAATTTCCATTGAGATATAGGATAGGGAGCTGATTATGAGAGTGTTGGTGCCTAAAGTAATAATCAATAAGGCATGGACTGGTCATCTTCCTTTGCTGTATTGAGCAGCCAAATCATACAAAATCCCGACTGGCTTAGAGAACACCAGGAGTGATAGATTCCTGTGTCCCCTCTGTCTTAAGAGACAAATTGGTGAGATTCCTATCTGAAAACATATCCTGTTTGCTCTCCCACAATTTCTGGGCATACATACTATAATATGAATTGCACTCAAGTACAAGCCAATCAAATGCAGTTCTGAACAACCAACAACCAATTCAAAGATTTAACATCTAGAATATTTAAGTAACTTTGATTAATCTTTTAGAAAACTGAAAGGAAGAAAACAATAAGTATAGGCAAAATTTTGGAAAAAAAGTGTTTCAGAAAAGAGAAAACCAGTCTGGCCATAAAAGTATATGTTTCACCTTATTAGTATTCAGAGAAATGTAAAGTTGTTTTTTTTTTAAGTATATCATTTGTAAGTTGAAGAGAATTTAAAACTTTGGCCATCCTAAGTATAGAAATGAATTTGGAGAAAAAAATTCATACACAAATGGTGAGAAAGTAAATTGTTACAATTATCCTTAAGAGCTATGCAACATCTAGTAAACTAATGAATATACATACTGTACAATACAAGAACAACACTGTTAGGAACATGCCCTAAAGTAACACTTATATCTGTGAACATGAATATAAGTATCAGGATGTAGCTTTGTTTTTTGTAGCAAAACTATTGAGAACAAACTTTAATTATTAGCTACATGTATTAACTATCAACATACAAATGCTGAAAACATAGTGTTGGGTTGGAAAAGCAAGTTATGCTTGCCTCTATAGAACATTTTTTAAAAAAATACAAAAAAAATAATGTCAGCAATGCATAAGTACAGTAGTGTCCCCTCTCTGTAGGGTGTATGTTCCATGATACATACATTCCAGGGGATGCCTGAAACCACAGAAAATACTGAACCCTGTATATACTATGTTTTTTTTTCTATATATGCCTATAAAGTTTATTTTTTATAAATTATAAATAATTTTTATAAACTATATATACCTATAATGAGTTTATTTATAAACTACAAACAGTAAGAGATAAATAACTAATAATAAAATAGAACAATTATAATATACTATAATGGAGTTATGTGACTGTGGTCTCTCTCTCAAAATATTTTATTATAGTATACTCACCCTTCTTATGATGATTTGAAATGATAAAATTCCTGTGTGATGAGATGAAGTGAGGCATTGTGACTTAGCATTAGGCTACTACTGACCTTCTTTTGTATATCAGGAGGAGGATCATCTGCTTCCAGACCTCAGTTGATTAGGGACAAGTAAAACTCTGGACAGTGAAACCGTGGGTAGGGAGGGACTACTATATATGGAAAAGTATAAACTCTTGAGTAGGAGTGTTAGTGATCTCTGGGGAAAGGAGGGCAATGGAATTAGAAAAGGATGAACAGAGTACTTCAAGAATTTTTATGACCTCTGTTTCCTTAAATTTTTTTTTCTGAAAAAAAAATTTGCAAATATTAACATTCATCAACTATGTGTGGTGACTACATAAGTGTTTAAAATTATTCTCTGTCTCTATAGGTGATACATTTCATAGTAACTTTAAATTAAAAATTAAAATATATCCACAAAAAATTTGCGCAAGAATATTTACAGAATCCCTATTCATACTTGCCAAAACTTAGATGCAAGCAGCATGCCCTTTGGTAGATGAATGGATAAATAAGTTATGGTATAACCAGATAATAAAATATTCAGCACTAAAAAGAAATACACTATCAAGCCACGAGAAGATGGAAAAAATTTAAATGCTTATCATTAAGTGAAAGAAGTCAGTCTAAAAAGTTTGTATACTGTATGATTCTAACTATATCACACTCTGGAAAAGGCAAAACTGTGGAGATCAGTGGTTGCCAGAAGTTGAGGTGGTGGAAAAGGATGAGTAAGTTGAGCACAGAGGATTTCTAGGGCAGTGAAAATACTCTGTGATATTATTATGAAGGATATATGTCATTATTCTTTGTCCAAACACATAGACTATACAGCACCTAAAGGAAACAATGATTTTAACGTATCAATGTAGGTCCATCAATTGTGGCTAATATATCACTTTGGTGGGGAATGTTGATAATGGAAGAGGTTGTGCATGTCTGAGGGCTGAGGGATATACGGGAAATCTGTTATCTTCTCAACTTTGTTGTGAACCTGAAACTGATCTATAAAAAATAAAGTATTTTTAAAACAAAAAAACAAGAAGCAAAACCAAAAATATCACATTAAACATACTGCAAAATTAGAAGTAAAAGTTAAAAAGTTGCTCTTGAGTCGAAAGGAAAGTAAAATAATAAATGAGGACACTGGGAGCACTATGCCAAATCATCTTGGATGTAGCCAAAGAGAGCTTCAGAATAAAATGTATTGCCTTAAATTCCCTCTTTATAAAATATGAAATCATATTTTTAAGTGAAATAAGCATTCAATTAAAAAGTTAGAGTTGGGTGTAATCATGGAAGTCCAAACCAAAGAGCGCGCGCGCGAGAGAGAGACAGCCTAGAATAGTGGTTAAGATTGAACTCTAGGGTCAGATTACTCACATTTGAACTCAAGCTTTGCCACTTACCAATAGTAAGACATTGAGAAAATTAATCAACTGACTTTTTCTCAGCTTCCTCATCTTTTAAGTGGTATGATAATAGTATTTTTTCATAGAACGGATATTGGGATTAAATGTATTATTATTGTTAAACCAGTTAGAACATTGATTACCTCACAAAACTAATGCTATACAAGGATTATCTAAGGTTATTTAAATTCTTGATTCATCAACATTTTTAAAAAAGAAGGACTTAATAAAGGGAAAAAGTAGAAGTTAATTAAATGGGAAAGAAAACAAAATATATACAAAGAGTTGAACAAATCAATAAAGCCATATGCTGGAATTTGATAAGATCAATAAACATTTGGCAAGTCTAGTACATTAGCTCCTCTTGATTGAGTGAAATAAGTTTAAAATTTTCTATGCAACTCAAGAAAGAATTAATACTAAAGGAAGACATTATAGAAGGGCTTATTTCATTTAATATAATTTCACCAAAGTGAAAACTATTTAATAGAGATGTCTGGGGAATAGACAGGCAATTTGATGAGTGATTGATTTTTAAGGTATCTTCCATATATGAGTTAGTATTCTATGATTTTTATCTTCTGAATTGTATTCCTTTTACTATACCAGATTAAGTTACTTGAGATACTCCTCCAGTAATATATAGGGTATTTATAATGTCTGACAAATTTGCATAGTGTCATCAAAGACATTTGGAGTCTATTAAAATAGTAAAACACTATTGACTATGTTGCCACACTATATGGATGTCCATTATATTCTTCATCTATCTATAAAAAGAAATACTATGTGGAATGGGGATAGATATAGATACAGAGCATAAGTACTATGCATGCTAGAGGAAGAAGAGGCTTTTTGAGGTTAACATAATGGGGCACTTCATGGTTGAAGTACAGGATGCATTAGTATACCCTGAAAGTCTGGGTAGAGGACCCCTATGCTTGTGTTTGGTATCTACGAGAAATTTGTATGAGGGCAACAATACTTTCCTCACACTACCATCTATCTTCCCATATATGCATAAACAGGATATTTTCTGGAACCTGAAGTATAGACAGGATTAAAAATTCCCAAGGATTTTATCCATACCAGACACTCAACTTGTTCAGACTTGTGATCCCAATTCCATATGTTCATGACAAGTTTCTCTTTGCATAAATTATGGCCCTGAACATGCCATGGAACAAAGCTGGGATCTCTCCCAAAATGCATAATTGTTTCCATCTACATCATAAATCATGGGATTGAGTGGTAGAGTTTTTGGTAGATATGTGAGTCAATTTCAGTCTATGCACTGAGAAGCAAATCGAGTGGTAGAGTTCATTCTATCTGAGGAAATAACAGAATCAATTCTTGTGCTATTTTCCACATGGCCCAGCAGAGAAAGCCATTTACTGATGGTCAAGTGTAATGAGCATAAGTAGCGTTTGCAAAATTGACTTCCAAAATCCACTTATAAAAACACACTAATTTGAAAAGTTATGATACTACTAAGACAAGAACAGCTGGTCTCTGGGTAACAGCAAAAGATGAAATGACGAGAGTAGACATGAAGCTACACAGCTACACAGGGGAAATTTAAACTAAAATAAGAGGATCAAGAACAGAAACTTGAAATCTGCCAACTTTAAACAGAAGATATAGGAAATAAATACGATGATGGAGACTGAGTGAAATTGTGGGAGTTCTATAAAGGAGGAAGGGAAGATTGGTATTTGGAAAGAAAAGAAAGGGCAAGGTGGAGAGATTAATATAATTGAATAAGTATTATGTGCCAGACATTGTGATAAGAAAGAGAAAATTCAAAAACAGAATTACCAAGGTTGTTCAGTGTCACAGAGAAGTTTAATCTAAGAAATGAAAGGGCATTTCTGCTTTGGTATTAGGAGGTAGTTGCTATTTGCAATGAGAAATTATCCTCCACCACCACCGATGCTATATATTTTATATACTACCATCTTGCTCTTGATAGACTTGTTCTTGTTGGAAAGTTGGATCTATAAACAGAAATGACTTTTTGATGAGTAAATTTAATAATACAGACAAGGAACTGTGGAACCTCAGACCAGAAAATCAGGAAGCTATTTCTCACTGTTTAGAAAGATTTAAAAGCATACTTGTTAGGTTTTTATGCTCCTCATCCAAAATGATTCTCATTTATGTCCATTTTGGTGACATATATACATTTGGCATTTTTCCTCTCATTTCCAAACTAAGTTTGTGATCATTTCTTACCTACATTACTGTGATGGCCTCCAAACCAGTATCTCTACTTCAACTTCACCTCTTTGTAATTCAAGTCTCTGAGAACTGCAGGAATTGTCTTTCCAAAATAAACCTGAATATATAACATTCTTAATTAAAACACTTCAGTGGTTCACTACAGACTTCAAACTAATAATGGTAACACACAAGTCCCTTAATTACCTGCTCTCACTCCATGGAATCATGGAAATCTGAGCAGCTTTCTCTCACAATAGTTGTTGCACACATTCTTGTCTTTTCTATCATCTTCACATAGATGCCTTTCAGTTCTGTCCTCTTATGGTGTAAAACAAAGCCTGCATATAGAACAATGCATAGTTTTTGATGGATTGAATATATAGGTATATAAAAACCTATAGAAATGTGTACGTTTGTCTATCTGGTAACATACTGTTTAAAAATTATAAAATTAATTGAATAAACACTGAACAATTCATATGGTTTATAAACTTCACATTATACATATTTTTCATAGCCTGTAACTTTTCATACAATTTTGAACTATAAATACATACCTTGCTTATTCTTCACCTAATCTTCGTAACAGAAAGGGGAAAAAAAAAAAGAAAGCATTATCCTTTTAAACCACATTTCTCTTGGAACATGGGGTTTAAAGACAGATCTTATTTGGATTCTAGTCAGCAGATTAATTTAACTGAAGCCTCCCAAAGGACTAAACCATGCAACTCTGTCCCTGGAGAGAATTTTGGAACTGCAACAGCAACTCCAAATAAGAAAAAGGCACATCCTCAGATATTTCTTCTGCAACACTACAACTTTCAAGCAAGGAACAGAGCAGCACCAAATCATTTAGCCTAGGATATATAAACGCAGCTTTCTCTTCATCCTCTAAAGTCACACAGATCTTTCAGGATTCTAAGCAGATAGTCTGAAAGGCAAAAGATCACATTCAGCCCCATCTGCTTTCCTCTTTTGCCATTCATATAAAGAATATTTAATCCCCTTCACTCCATTACATCCATAGTTATCTAGCCAGACATAAATAATTATTGAAAAATGAGAGAGGTAATTTCTACTGATTATATCAGGATTTGCAAACTAAGATAAGCAACTTTATTAGTTCTCATAACTTTCCCAGTTAATTATGAAGTTAAGCTTCATAATGGGGTTTGAGATACAAGGAACATTAGTGATTTCTGGGTAGCACAATCCATAATGATTATAGAATTTCTACAAAATTTTTTAAGAATTAAGGAATAAAATCACAATACACATGATTGCAATAAATTAAGTATAATTTTAAAATATATAATGTACCTATAATGTTGCAATCACTATGGAAAAAAGTATGCTTGTTCCTCCAAAAGTTACAAATGGAACCATCAAATGATCTAGCAATATAACTTTTGGATATGATATCCAGAACTGAAAGCAAGATCTTGAAGAGTTATTTTCATATCATGTTCATAGTAACATGGTTCACCATATCCAAGAAGATAAGGAAACCAAATGTCCATCATCAGTTGAACAGATAAACAATTGTGGTATATACATACAATGGAATATTAGTCAGTCTTAAAATGGAAGGAAATCCTGTTCCATGTTACAAATACAGATGAACCTTTAGAATATTATACCTAAGTTAAATAAACCAATCACAAAAAGAGATACTGAATGATTCCACTGATATGAGGTATCTAAAGTAGTCAAATTCATAGCAATAGAAAGTACAATGGTAGTTATCAGGGGCTTGAAGAATGGAGGAACGAGGAATTGCTGCCTAATGGGTATTGAGTTTTGTTTTGCATGATATGAAATTTCTGGTGATCTGTTAAACAACAATGTCAATATACCTAACACCACTGCATACATTAAAAAAAATGGTTAAAGTGGTAATTTTTATGTACTTTTTACTACAATTAAGAAAATTATATATACATATCAATATATAAAACATGCAGATTTTACAAATTATAAAATTTTAAAATTGAATAGAATCTAAGTACCATTTAATCCAACATTTGTCATTTTCACATGTGACAAAACTAACACACTAAGAGCACATGGCTCTTTCTTGGATAATTAGGTGCCAAACTCAACTCTCTTGAATTAGGGTAGAGCTCTTTTGACCTCACTAAGGTGACATTACGTTCTTTTATGTATTTTTTATATTTATGCTAAATATCTATTTAGCATCTAAAGCAGTGTGCAGTTTTCTATTTTAAATAAGTTTTTTTCTGACATATTAAATATATTCTATTTCTTTGTTTCTTATGTAAAAATATTTGTAAACTATCTCACTTTTCCACCCTTTCCATGTAATATTAAAAGTAGTTATTTTTGCCATAACAATTTTCCGGAAGAATCATTGCTTTTTTGGACCTATATTTGTTCTAAATTAATTATTTCTATTCCTTTGGCATAATTCATAAGAAAAGAACTTCATCATGTCAGGTGTTTACCTAGTGAAGCTCATTTCTCTCTCTTCTCCCTAACTGCAGCAGGAATAATTCAACACCAGCAGTTTTAAATTTCTACAGCAGGAAAAATGAAAGTAGGGTATCTCCTCCTTATGAAAGAAGGTATCACAAAAAATCACAAAAAGAAAGAGCACTATAGGTCTTGGATGGGTTTAGATTTACAATAGCTGCTAGTATTAACAAGTGCTTGACTTAAAGACAACCAGGAGATTAAGTAAAATAAAATCCTAGAATTTTATAATGTTTTTC
Source organism: Lutra lutra (assembly GCF_902655055.1). Lineage (NCBI taxonomy): Eukaryota > Metazoa > Chordata > Mammalia > Carnivora > Mustelidae > Lutra > Lutra lutra. Next base: position 80,575,959 of record NC_062280.1, on the reverse strand, counting down.
TAAGATGTGTCAGATAGATAGATAGGTTTAATTTTAGAATTACATACAATTAATATTCATATTATGCAATCTCCCTTTTGGACTACTTAATTGATTTCCTCTCCTACTCAATCAGCTGGTCAAGTCATAAATGGAAATCACTGCAGACTCCAGGAAGCAAGGAATGTATTCAACAATTGTTAAGTATAAAGGATGGTACTGCTGTTTCTTCTTACCTTGAATTTCAAAGACTTTTAAAAATACATTTCTCAATGGGACATTATATATATGGCTAAGGCATTTTCTCTCACTGAGAATTTCTCTCCCTCCCTCCCTTTCTTTTCTCATTAACAGAATAAGAAAAGACAGTGTGGAAATATGAAGCCTAAAGGAAGATCCTTTTGCTCCTGTGAAACTTGTACATATCATTAGCGATCCCTACGGATGGAATTAATACCAGCCTCAGGTGGAGCCAGTGGTGCTGCACTTGGCCTACTCCTAAGCAGCCAAAAGGAACAGGAAAATTTATTACTATAAAACAGGGACTTTAGAGGAGCTTGGGTGGCTCAGTCGGTTTAGCGTCTGCCTTCACTCAGGTCATGATCCAGGGTCCTAGCATTGAGTCCTGCATCTGGCTCCCTGCTCAGCAGGAGGAGTGGCAGGCAGAGGGAGAAGCAGGCTTCCCACTGACCAGGAAGCCCAATGAGGGACTCAATTCTAGGACCCTGGGATCATATCCTGAGCCAAAGGCAAACGTTAAACCAACTGAACCACCCAGACATTCCCAAAATAAATAAGCTTAAAAAAAAAAAAGAAAAATATCTAAAACCTAAAAATACCTTAAAAGAAAACCTATAGAATTATGATGTTTGTTGTTTATTTTAATTAGAAACTTGGTTTTATGTTAATGAAACAGAAAATGCTCAAAAATTATTTTTTTTTCATAGATCCAAGCAGGGGCAGAAAATGTTGGGATAGGAGAGAATGAATCTAGATAAAAGTTCTAGAGCAGGGAGGGGAGAGAAAATGATCACAAAATAATAAAATGGCATAATTTTTCAGCTCAACATCTTCAAATTCTTGGTCTTTTTTTTTTTTTTTTTGTAATATCTAAACACAAAATACCAGAATCTACCCATGTTGACTGCTTTGCCCTTCAGAGCATGGGCACCAACTTTGTTTATTCTCTAAAGCTTACTCTCAAGTTTGACATAATTCACAAATACTAGATTTCATGGTTCTCAATGACAATCACCAGTAACATTCACAGGAAGTTCTTAACTGTATGTTTCTCTCCTTAAAAGTTAGTCTTAAATCATGGCTTGGGAACATTTTTTTTTCTCTATATCTGCAAGTCTACCTTTTCTCTCTTCCAATCAAGTTCAGGATCCCAAGCCCTCGTCTCTTTTCCACCATTAGAAAAAATATATAATAGAATAATCTTTATAGATTTGCATGCTGCCCTCAATGGTGACATCTTATTTAATACTGGAAACATCAAAGTATATATAGTTTGGTTATTCCTCAGGTCTGGGATTCTCAAAGGTAATTAGTAGATCTTAATCTTACATTTAGGAATCTAAAATATTTCATAGATATATAGATGTGGTCTCTCTTGCCAAGACAAATTTAAGCTTCCATTATAGAATAGACAAAATATGCAAATACACATTGGCATCATTATTCTCTTACTATCTTGATAAGTAGGATAAATCATTTCAGAAAATATTCCAAAGACATGACCATGTTGAAGAAGGAAAAGAAAGAAAAAAGAAAAGAGAAAAGAAAAAAAGAAAAGAAAAGAAAAGAAGGAGGGAGGGAAAGAGGGAAGGGAGGAAAGAAGAAAGGAAGGGTGCTCTATCGGAAAGCAATAGGTTCACAAGAGCAAAGTATATTATAATCACAGATAAAGCATGTTCTTTAAGTCACAAGATTTTGCAATGATTCAGCTAAAAATTCATTGAAGGCAATCAAAAAAGATAAAATTATCAAAAACCAAAGAAATTTTAAAAACACGGGTTTTAGGAAAGATAACATGTATTCTAAGTTTCTGTACCTATTTCCTACTGAAATCTGTAATAACGAGATTGAGATTTCTTATCTCAAGCTCACATGAAGTAATTCAATTTGCTTCACTCTATTTAAAATTTTTTTCAGTTTTGTTTTGCTTTTGTTTTGTTTTTTTTTTTTTTTTTTTTAATGAAAGAAGGAGACTTAACCTTTGGGTGTAGCTTTGAACTTAGTTATTCTTGCAGCATCTTGGGCTCTTCTGTTTCAGAGAAGTCTGGGTTGGATCACCACCTGCTGGTCCCAAGGTCAGGATCAAGTACAGCAGAAGGAGGGGCAATAGTAGATACACCTTGGACTTAAGAGTACGCCTGGAGACATTTGGATTTAGACTCTGGTGCATGAATTCCTCCTTCTTCAGGTCCATTGGTTTGTGTTCCCCTAGTCCTTCAAATCATACCACACTCATTGTGTAGTTCCCACTTTCAGGAGCTCTCTTTGCAGTGTATACTCTTCCTATTTAATTCTTTGTATTTCAAGTCTCCCATATTAGATAAGCCATCTGTATGGTTATACAGACTTCTACATCATGGAATTTACAACATACATGACTGCTGGAATAATATGTCTCCAAATGAGATGTGAACTCCTTGAAAGCATGTCCCATGTCTGTTCTGCTCTCAGTTATAAACTTTAAATGTTACATGTAGAAGATTTCCAGCATATAAGATATATAATAAATATTTGCTGAAAAGATAAATGAAACCACTTTAGTAGTTAAGACATTTAGAGTGAAATAATAGAGACTCGGTTTTTAAAAATGGTTGGAGAAACAGAAACTCAGGAAGGAATAGAAATAGAATGAATTTCCATCATTCTATCTCTAGATGGAGATTGCCTGTCAAGATTGCAAGACTGTTGTATATGAATTCAGTACAATTAAAAGTTTTGTAAAACAAAAGTGATTTTTTTAAAGAAGGTATTTGAAATGTGGTTACAAAACCCAAGGCTCATGATTAATCATTCAAAGATTTAGAGAATCTGGGGTAAGCTCAATATTGACTGCTGTTTTAAGAAAACTAATTCCTCTAGATGATCCTTAGTTTTATTTAAGACTCAGAAGGAAAGTAGGAACTGATACACAGTGGTGATTCCTTGAAGAAAAACAATTAAAAATAAACAAATAAAATTGGAGATAAACTTATTGAATTCTAACAGGCTTAAATAAGGTGCTATCATTTTGAGGTAACTTCCATTTTCATTCTTCAGATGACAATAAGCATTTTATAACTTTTAATAATATATTTTGACACATAGTGGTATTTGTGATGAATATAAGAGCTAATGAAGAGAAGGGTCATATGAACTTCCTTGCTTTAATTATTCTAATTTAATCATAAACAATGTATAAGTCAAAACAAGAAAAAATAAGAAATAAAGATGACTGAGAAGAGAGCATGAGGATTGGTGTGCCTGGGTGGCTCAGTGGGTTAAAGCCTCTGCCTTCAGCTCAGGTCATGATCCCAGGGTCCTGGGATCGAGCCCCACATCGGGCTCTCTGCTCAGCAGGGAGCCTGCTTCCTCTTCTCTCCCCTCTCTCTGCCTGCCTCTCTGCCTACTTGTGATCTCTGTCTGTCAACTAAATAAATAAAATCTTTAAAAAGAAAAAAAAGAGAGCATGAAGGTTGTTGAAAGAGCAGAAGTGAAAAAAAGCATCAATAGTTGCAGAAATATTTTAGTTATATTCATATTAATCTATAAAGCTGTGCTTCTGAGATTATTATTTTTTTATTTTTTTAAGATTTTATTTATTTATTTGACAGACAGAGATTACAAGTAGGCAGAGAGGCAGGCAGAGAGAGAGGAGGAAGCAGGCTCCCTGCTGAGCAGAGAGCCCGATGTGGGGCTTGATCCCAGGACTCTGAGATCATGACCTGAGCCCAAGGCAGAGGCTTTAACCCACTGAGCCAACCAGGTGCCCTGAGATTCTTATTTATTAAATAAAATAGTGCTACATGTAAATATTTCCAGTTCTTTTCTTGCACTGCTCTTGTTCAACACAATTTTGAACGTAATTTTATAAAATTGAGGATAAAATTTAATTCTTTGGAGCTTTATACCAATTTTTTATAACTATCCCCATAAAATTCATATACCATTAAGAAATATGAACAGTGATGGATTGTACTCTTTCTTCATTACCCTCCTCACATGGGTGCATTTCCCCAGGGTAGAGACTCATATCAAGTACTATATCATATATTTTGTAAAATGAGACTCATTTGATACAGTTTTTCTCATTCATTCAGAAAGCATTGACAGGTGCTCATCATGTGCCAGATACCAAGAATGCAGAGATGAAAGAGCAAGGTCTACAGACATGTGAGAAGATAACTATATGAATTATCATAAAATGGTGGTAAATTCATACAACCATAGTGCTGATGTAGATCTCTTATTCATCATTCTCTGAAAAATGATTGAGAGCATTATTTTGTTTTACATTCAACCCTCCACTCTTTACTCTTTTAAGAGAGCCCTTTAATTAGATGATTACTAAAAAAAATACATAAGACATCATGGTCTATGGAATTTTAGTACATGACCTGTGAAGAAGCTGTGAAGCTGAGACTGCTGAGCTCTGATTCTGAGAGCAGCCTATGGGCTGTGGCTTGGCTATGTATTCTTAGGAATACATAGATAGATTAGGTAGTAGAGAAAAACCGTATGTTGGGAAAATATTTTCACATACTTACTGCTTACAAGAAACACATTTAAAACCTTAAGGACAAAAATATTGAATGTAACACTGTGTATCAATAATACTTTAATAAAAATATTGAATATAAAGTAATGGAAAAAGGCATACAAACCTAATTTTAAAACGTAGTGGCTACATCAGTGTCAGATGAGATAGACTTATTTAGTAAATTTAGTAAAAACTGAATATGAAAAACAATCAACAATTACAATAGCAAGTATGGAAGTAACCAAAGTTCCATCAGTAGACAAATGGTTAGGAAAATGTGACACACTCACACACACACACACACACACACACACACACACACACACACAGTGGAATATTATGTACCCATAAAAAAGAATGAGATAGTGTCATGTGAGACAACACAGCTGGATCTAGAAGAAATTATGCTATGTGAAGTAAGTCAAACTGAGAAGAAAACTACCATATGATCCTACTCACAAGTGGAATCTAAAAAAAGGAATAAACAGACAAATAGCAGAATCAGACCTATAAATGCAGAAAGATAACTGATGGTTGCCAGAGAGAATGGGGGTGAGGGTGTGGGCAAAAGGGGTGAAGTGGAGTGAGAGATACAGGCTTCCAGTTGTCAAATTAATAGGCCATGGGAATAAAAGGCACAGCATAAGGAATACAGTCAACAATACTGTAATAGTGATATAATGGGGCAGAAGGTAGCTACACTTGCAAACATAGCATAATGCATAAACTTGCCAAATCATGAAGATATATGTCTGAAACTAATGTAACATCGTCAACCATACTCAAATTTTTTTAAAAAATCATAAAAAATCAATCTACATATAAAAGGACTTTAGTAATCAGAGAAATATGAGCTAGAACTACAGGGAAATCCATGTTCCACATACCCTGCCCTGCCACCCAATATTATGCTAGCAAAGTAATAAGGTTGATAATACCACGTGTGAGGATGCAGACTATCAGTGTTGTGTTGAGAAAGCTGGTTGATTACCACCACTCTGGTAAGCAATTGAGAATTATTCAACAAAATAGAAAGTGAACATTCTCCAAGTCCCCTCAATTCTATTATTTTTATTCTAGAGAAATTCTTGCCCCTGTGTAATACTAGACATGTAAAGACCATACCCTATGCTGTTCATAATAGCAACAACTGTTAAGTACCCAAATACCCAAGTGCCCACTGACAGAAGAATAGATAATTATGTTGTGACTTTTTCACACTAGTACGATGGAATATCCTACATGAAAGATTAGGTTCAAGCATCACTTTGGAGGAGCAGAAATTTAATTATTAATCTAAAAGCAAATTGTGAAAGAATACCAAATTACCCACACACATATGTTAAAAAATTCTAAAAAGCAAATATTGTATATGTGAAAGTGTGACAAAATTTTGAATAAAGGAATAATAAAACAGCAAGTTTATAATGATTACTTCTGGAGAGGAGGGAGGAAGGAGGTAAAAATGGAGACTGTTATATGGTAAATATGGTAAATTGACATGTAATATTAATAATTTCACTTTCTCATGTAGAGTGTTGGATAGATACATGTTAGTTTTCTTATGCTTCTTTAAATTATACATGTATTTATATGCTTTTTTGTATGTTCAATACATTCCATAATAAATATTTTACAAAGAATTAATAAATTCATGAATAAAAGCTAATAACCAAAAGAGTGAATGATCTGATATTGTGGAAGGATGTGCTTCAAACTCTGTCCACCATGAAGTCAATACTGTGTCTCTAGTATGGGTTCTTAGACTAGAACTATGATTCGGAATCCTTTCCTAGTGGTATCGTCCTAGCCTTAATGGTATGTTTCTCAAAAATAGATATTTATTCTTAATATGGTATCAAATTACATTTGCTCTTGTGAAATGTTGGTGGTGCCACCTTTTCTAGAACTAGGCCACTTCCCCATACTGACTATCCTGTTTCCAGTCTGAAGAAGTTCTGATGAAATCTTATAGATTAAAATTTTATAGATTAACAGCAACAAAGCAATAGCAAACTTGAAAATAGTTATAACTTTTGAATATCTGTGGCAGAAATAAACATCTTAAGAATATAGAGTTCTATAAAACCTTCTTAGAAAAATACATTGCTTCTGGCAATTCAAGTAAGCAATTATCTTGCAAAATAGAATTTTATAGTGACATTTTAAAGGGGCTCTTCTAATAGAACTTCTCTTTTACAAGTCGTTGATTGCAGTTTTGGATGGACAGTTTGGCATTTAAAATAGAAGGTAAGTTAGCTCCTGAAACCAATTACACCCACAATCACTTTTTTTTAATGTACAATTTTACTTTGTGATTTAGAGAACATAAAGTACTTTAAGAATACAAATGCTTATAAAAATTCTAAATAAAGCAAGATTTCTTGTGGGCCCCCATGTCGGTCATAATAGCTACTGCTAAAAGATGCAGATCAGATACTCAATAAAATATTTTTATTTTTTTTTCCACTTTGACAGTATACTTAAATATACAGTGATTTCCTAGTCTCTACAATTCTCAACTATATTGATACAAAAAACATTACTTCATTGATAAATGACATATATCGCTTTGTATCCACTGAGTTGTTAAAAATGTTTAAATTGAAAATAATGGACAGTTTTGAGAATTTTTAGACAGAAGAGTTTTTTAAGAATGCTATCATATATTTATTCATTGCCATATACCTCTGGGAACTAAGATTTTCACTTTCTTTTGGTAGCTACTCAATAAAGACTTATTGGGTTATTTTAAATTGAAAAAGTAAAATCATCTACCCATTTATCCATGGTATAGATAGTTTAATTAAATTCACTTCACTTGGAATAGGACACCAATACAAACATAACAATAAAAATAATTTACTTGTTAATTCAAATAAGTGAAGAATCAGAGTAGAGATGGTCAGAAAATGGAATCCCATTATTGTTGACATGTACCCAAACACCTGTTTCTTTTAACAATTACTCATTAAGCACTTACTGCATTAAGTGTCATAAAAGTTAGAGATTAATAATGCATGGTCCTTGGACTTTATGTGCTTTCTAGTTAAAGAGAGAGAATAAATATATATATAATACATATTATATATATAAGTATAAGTATTTATAATTGTAAAATATATATAATTGTATATATATATTATTGTGCATGTGTGTGTGCATATATATATATATATACATATATATATGATAGAAAATAAGTACAATGAACTATATGAAGTTCTCACTTTAAACCTTGGTGAAACTAAATTAAATTGTTTTGCTTGGCCTTCTACTCATCCATGCTTTTGCAGAGGTGGTTCATTTTGTTTATGATGACCTTATCTTCTTGCACAACCATCTGGTGACTAGAGTTCCCATTTAATCAAAGTCTTCTGGAAAAGACCTTAGATAATCTTACGTGTTTCGTATGTTTTCACTGCTTTTTGAATATCCTTTCCTTCTATCAATTTTTCTATGCCTTTGTGATGATTGATAACTTAGATTATATTTACCATTTATATCTTTTAGCACTTAATGGACATTAAAAAATTTTTTGGACAACTTAATCTATTATGAAAATATTTAAATTTCTAATAAAATAACCTCTACCAGATTTTAAATTAATCACAGAATTAAAATGGAATACTTATTTGGATAAAGGGGGATTTGTGCAAGTTTAAAATTTGAAACAGATCTGACCTTACAAAAAGTAATAAAGAGCAGCCTGTGATAACAGAAAAAATCCCCGGACTCAAAAGAAGTAGTGGCTTCAAGGTTAAGAGCTCTACATTACCCCTGGTCTGCTCTTGGATGATCTTTTAATCTAAGTATTCATTTCCTAAATAGTAAAAGGAATAGATTTTTGCTCCACTTAAAACAGGATTGTGATAAAAAGAGATAAATGTGGTGAAGTCACTGGACAAATGAAAAGAATTATACAAATTTAGAGTATTAAGAAATTATGAAGGTAGAAATTTAATATAGTGTGAATATATCAAACAAATGACCTGGTGTCTCAAATTTCTTAACAAAAGAAAATGTGGCAAATGTAGATTGGATGCATGAAGATAGGGAAGAATTAATGCAGTCTAACAACATAGTGATAAAATGGAATTTTCGTAAGCATTAAATTTGGAGATACAATGAATATCTTATGTCATTTTGTGAAATTCTTGTTTTGTATTAACATTAGAAAAGAATTTCTAGGTATATAAACTATTGTAAAAACTGGAAAATTCTCCACCAATATCCAACACTGAGCAGGTACTGAGAAACATAGATCTCTTATATAACTATAAGGCTTATTTGTTAAAAAGTCACTTGGGGGGCACCTGGGTGGCTCAGTGGGTTAAAGCCTCTGCCTTCGGCTCAGGTCATGATCCCAGGGTCCTGGGATGGAGCCCCACATCGGGCTCTCTGCTCAGCGGGGAGCCTGCTTCCTGCTCTCTCTCTCTGCCTGCCTCTCCGCCTACTGTGATCTCTGTCTGTCAAATAAATAAATAAAATCTTAAAAAAAAAAAGTCACTTGGATTCTTCAGAATATCAAGTTGCCTCCATAGAATATAGTCTTGACAAGGAACAACCAAACCTCCATAAATATTTATTTTTAATCCTTGGTCATTATACACGATATGCAGACATTTAATAAACACCTTTATTGCAACAGACTTGAAATAATTTAAGACCATATTAAGTGAATAAATATATGAAAGAATCAGAAATACATTAGAATATGAATATATTGTTAGTGAGCATAACACTAAAATTTAGGCAGCAGACAACAACACTTTATTTTTATTTTCTGCTTAATCTCTAGAATCTGATATTTTAAAAATATTTTTATTTGGTTTGAAGTCAGAAAGCATTACAGATTGTTTAAAAATATAATCTAGTTTTAAAGAATACCTGAATCAAATATCATTGCTGACGTTTGTTGTGGAAGCATTTTTTACATGACACCTGGCTGGTAAGAGTAAGTGTAACTTGTCTAAAAATTATTTTAGCGTTTTTGCATCCCCCTTTTGCAGCCAAAGTGAAAAGATTAGTTATGGTTACCTTCGTCAGGGTTAAGGAGGTGAAATAAAATGCAATTTAAGAATCAAATTACCATTAAAAATTCTATATGCCAACATGCCATTAACAAATTATACCAGCTAAATTGTTAGTGCACTGTGATACCTCTCTAGCACCTAATGCATATATTTAGAAGTCCTGGGTTTGAAGTTTTGCTAAATGAATGTTAATTGTAACTTTGAGTAAAAGCTCTGATATTTCTGAACCAGAAATTTCTCATCTAAAAGGGAGGTAAAATACACACCTTAAAGGGTTATATTAAGGCAGATAACACACACACAATTAATTTAGTGTGTGTTTTAGTAATGAAAGGTAGTTTTTTTTTTTTAAAGATTTTATTTATTTATTTGACAGAGAGAGATCACAAGTAGGCAGAGAGGCAGGCAGAGAGAGGGGAGGAAGCAGGCTCCCTGCTGAGCAGAGAGCCCGATGCGGGGCTCGATCCCAGGACCCTGAGATCATGATCTGAGCCGAAGGCAGCGGCTTAACCCACTGAGCCACCCAGGCGCCCCATGAAAGATAGTTTTGTGTTCGTTGACTTGCACCTATTAATCTCTGAGTGTTACCTTGCTTTTTGTCACCACAAAGATATTCCAGGCATATCTTTTACTTTCCCTGCCCTTGGCCTAACATCACATGGTTTTCATAATCATAAAAACAAATTTGGACAATAGTCATTAATGGATACCAAACTAATGGTGAAAGTTTAAAAAGTAACCCAGCATTGTATTTACATAGTTCCAAAGCTGCCCCAACTCCACCCTACAAGCATCTTGCCACAAGATGCTTTTAGTGGAAAAAACAGTAATTTTACAATGAAGAAAACTAGCAGATGCCATCTTAACCAAGTTATCAGGCTGGACCACTGCCAGTAAGGGATAAAACTTAATCATGTTCCTGCTGATACTATACACAGAAAAGGATCCAGCAACAGGAATGTGGTCCTTTTCAAAAAAAATATATAAATATAATCTAATAATCATCAGGAAAAAATTAAGTAAACCACACCTAAGGGATATTCTACAAAATAGCTGACTTACCCTTTGAAAGGTCAATCTTGTGACAAATAAAGACAGAGAAAGTGCTGTGGATTAAAAAGACTAAAAAGACATGACAACTGAATGTAATTCATAATCCGAAATTTTCTTTTGCTACAAACAATATTATTGAGACAGTTATTAAACTGTCAAATCTGATCAAATGTTGAAGATTATATATTACCTTACAATGTTTTCTGATTACGATAATTGGACTAAAGCGATATTACAGAGTGTCTTGATTTTAGGAAATAGACAATAAAATATTCAGGGATAAATAGGCAGCTACCCTGTAAAAGTCCTTTCAAATGATTCAGAAAAAAAATTCTATCTTGAGAGTAAATATGATAAAAACATTATTTGGGAAATCTAGGTAAAGAACATACAGATATTCTTGTTGTTACTCTTGTAATTTTTTTCAGTCTGAAATTGAACATTATGCTACTATGATCAAAGAAAAAATATAAAGAAAAATATTTAAGATGCATATTTTGAAAAAGTGTGACTACTCAGAATGACATTCATTGTGGTACTGGACATCTCAGAAGTGATCTTCATTGTTTTTTCCTTTCCTTTAAATAAGTAACAACCCCCAAAGGTAGCTAATCATTATTTCACTTAATATTTTTATAATTCTACTGATCAGAGTAACATTTAAATTTTATGTGGTTTTAATTGGAACAATATTGGAATTTCAGTAAGATTAAGAAAAAAGAGAGAAGTCTCACAAATTCAGAAAACAATATAATTGGACTAGATGACGAATTTAAAAATGGGGGAAACAGAAGCAATCACTGCCTACTAACTGATTCCACATCTTACTGACAGATATTAGCAAAAGGAGGGAGCTCAGAAGGACTTTTTCTATTAATTATTCACCATCCAAGGTTGCAAGACTTTAAAAAGGAACTTAAGATCAACTTAAATCAGGTCATATTTCTCATTAGGCTTTTTTTCTCCTCTAATGATGGTGTATTTTTTTTTCTTACCTTCTATCTCTTCACTTGTTGGGACCTAATGGGCATGATGATTCTCTCCAGAGTAACATGGCCAAAAATTCACTGCTGACCTTTAACAAATGATTTAGCACTTTTTTTTAACATACAGAGAAAGAGACCTAAACCCATTTGTGTTTTTTTCCTTTATAGTTTTGAATATTGCTATAAGCATGCCAATCATGAAAGCTTGTGGGTCAGACACCTTAATGCTAATACGCGTTTGGTATATAATCGAGACACTTATCCACTAACCACTTAGTATAGAAAAATATATGAGAGTATTGTTTTGTTGTTGTTGTCATTGTTTTGAAGAAATCCTTAGGACACCTAGGTGGCTCAGTGGGTTAAGCCTCTGCTTTCCACTCAGGTCATGATTTCAGGGTCCTGAGATCAAGCCACATATCGGGCTCTCTGCTCAGCAGAGAACCTGCTTCCCCCTCTCTCTCTCTGCCTACCTCTCTGCCTACTTGTGATCTATCTCTCTCTGTCAATAAATAAATAAAATCTAAAAAAAAAAAAGAAATCCTTAAGAAACTTATGGAATTAAAAAAAATCAGTCAATATGGCACCAAAACAATTATATAGTAGCATATCTATTATTAAAATTAAACTTAAAAATGTTAAATACTGCCTAAAAAGGCTGAAAATAGGATTATTTCCTCTGGTGGCTATCTGTACCAAAATATTAATATTAATATTCTGTATTTACTGTACATGGTTATTGTTCCTTGGCTATTTTTCCCCTGTACAAATTTAAATATTAATGAACTAATACTAATCTCTTTAGAATACAGCTGATAAGTATGTTTTTGTTCTGAAATTATACTAGCATGACTTTTCTTAAGATTTATGTAAATTAAAACCCCTAACAGCACCTTGGCTCCATTTGTTTAGTTTTATGTGTTTTTTAGTTTGTTTTGTTTTGGTTTCATTTTGAATAGATGTCAGTTATGGTATATTAAAAATACACTGTATCCTTATGGAATTCAATATTCAAATCCAAATACATTTATATGCATTTTGTATTCCACCTTACAGATTAAGTGAAATGAAATTTTTGTCAGGTGCTTTTCCGAAGTCATTTCCTCGTTCTCCTCTAAATCAACTAGGTTGGGCCAAACTGTTTAATAGTTCAACCCAATAAGGAAATGCTCTGTGTTTTCCCAGTATTCTTGGTATTCACCATAATGTTTGATGCAATTTCATTTTCCTTCTATTTTCACAGTCATGCTTTCCGTAGGTTTTGGTTGCTAGAGAATTCTACGCTAATCTAGTCAATCTATAGGAACTGTTTTGTAGTGTCAATCAGTCCAGTGCTGGTTAATGACTCAGAACTCTCTGCTGATCCCTACTCATGGGAGAGTAGGGCTTTACTGGGAGAACTCCTCTGTAAATAACAGCATGTAATGGATTATGGAACTTAAGGTAGATGGGATATAATATAAACCCGAATGTACAGAATAAAAATTACAAATCAGTGGGAATCAGTATATTGGCTGTTTCAAAAATGTCTAAATACTGTTAAAGATATTAAAGAGTGAGCTATGTGAAAAGAGATCAGAAAAGGAGGTTGGATAATTGGGACTCCAGTGGTGCTGTGGCAAGTTCTAGCAGCAGTAATTTTCAGGGTGTGGCAGTGGAGAGGGTAAACAAGTTACTGGGAAGTGACGTAGCCATAAACAGCAAGTTTAAAATGTTGTATAGGTCATGGATATCTGATGTTCTTGGGTATCAGGAGAAAAGTAGCACTGAAACAGTAACAGGATGAGTCAGGAACAGGATGACCAACTGTTGGGGTTTTATATCTAAAAGTTCCCAGAGCCTTCATAGTCCTGGGCCACTGGAGCAGTTTGTCCCCTTTGGTGAATGAGGTGTGAGACCAGGAGCGAAGAAGTTAGAAGTTTCTTAAGGAGCAAAAATTTTGTAGGAAAAGGAAGGTATGACTCACAGGAAATGGCAATAAAAGTGAAGAAGAATCTTCTCTCCCCCATTATGTACTCACTTGGAGGTGTGAAAGAAAAAAAAAAAAAAAACAATGTGAGAAGGCCAGCAAAGGAATTTTTGTTTTTTTGTTTTTGTTGTTCGTTTGTTGTTTTTAGATTCTATTTATTTACTTAATGGAGAGAGAGAGAGAGAGAGAGAGAGCGCACACGCGCACACAAGCAGGGGGAGTGGCAGGCAGAGGGAGATGGAGAAGTAGGCTTCCCAACGAGCAGGGAGTCCAATGTGGGATTCTATGCCAGGACCCCAGGATCATGACCTGAGCTGAAAGCAGATGCTTAATCAACTGAGCCACCCAGGTGCCCCGCAAAGGAGTTTTTTTACAGAGGATAACAAGATTCAGTTAAGGCAAGGCAGTCTAAAGATACACTGTGACAGTATTGAGAACAGGAACTGTGCTTGGAGAGCAGAAGTTGATGAGTCCATACAGCAAAGATATTGGAGAGAGAGAAAGGGGTGGAGGATAAAGGGAGACCATAGATGCATATGGAAAATTATGGGATTTAATTTCAGGTGATATAAAATGAGCAACATGATAAATGATGAGTTTTATAATGACTGAGATAAACAGGTAGAAACAATAGAATCAATATTTAGACACTCTAGAAAAACAGGGCCATAAAACTATGACTTGGAATGTTTTATCTGGTGGTATGTTGACTTCTGGGCCTCTACCTCTCGGGCTGCACAAAATAGTATTTCAGTGATAATGAGTTTCCTTAGCTCCCCTAGATGGTGTGACCAAGATGAGAGAGGCTGCATCCTGAGACTGCCCTCCAAGGTGAGGGTATGGGAGGAGAAGAGGTTGCTGCTTCAGTTTTGCTGCAGAATATCACCTTTGCTCTAACCTGTGCTACTAATTGGACTGAAGTTCACCCAACATGATGCATCTTCTTGCCTGGAATTTAGTATTGTGTCAATAGTGGATTTCCATCCACTCTTACTTGGATTTCTATCATCGGATCCACAAAATTTGCTATGTGCAGATACTTTTTCTTTTCTTTTCTTTTTTTCCTTTGCCTTTCCAACCAAAACTGGAAACAAAAACAAAAATAAGTAACCCATGTGACAGTATGCTCTTTAAAAATATAATTTTACACAGTAGAGATCTTACACAACTTTAATTTGTGAGAAAAATTGAGGAAGCCCTGGCCTTCACATACTTAGAATGACCTTTATATATGTATTTCCATCATTCATCTAAATGTCATCAGGGAAATTGTTGCTGCTTTATGGTTGGTTCAGCATTGAACAGCTTTGGAATTTTGTTTTGAAAATAAATGCTAGGGAAATAATTTCTGTTAACTACTGAATATTTAACAATGTTGATTTTCATGGTACTGATATAATAGGTACAAACAGTGCTTGTTGATCTAGCTGCTTCCAAAGCATTATTATAAATTTCTTCTCACATTATCTTGAATTCATACTTGGTATCCACACTTGAAATTGCTGGGAAATTTATATGCTGCCTTCTTATTAGACATATTAGATGTGGTCAGATGCCACAAAATCATTTACTAATAAAATTAAGTAGATGGATTTTCCACTAGCCGAGGACAAGATTAAGGAGTGATTGGGCAATAACAGGAAATAAAACTTACTTGAATCATCATCTTTTTATTTTTATTTTCCCAAAAAGAATAAGTCCCTGGTAGACACTAGATTCAGAGGAAGCTTAATATAATTATGTACCTGTGAAATTATTACCAGCTTTGACAGAAATGCCTCTGAGAAATTTAACAACTCAATTAATGTCAAGGGATCTTATGTGCCTTTTATAAGCGAGAAAAAAATCCAGGAAATAAATTCTGCACACATTAATATTTTTGCTTTTTAAAATCACTAACATATTAATGTTTTCCCTGAAGCCATGATAGAATATACATGATAGAACATGCATATATACTGAGTACATGAATAAAGCATAGATTTTTAAGAAGTATTTGTGGAAATTAAAAAAAAAATGATCAGTGAAGACACAGTAAAATCAAAGGAAAAGTGACCATCTTTCAAAATGGTGACATCTATTTCCTGGTGAATTTTTTGTGGCCAAGAATTTGCACATTAACATCAAAGTTTCAGAAGAATGAGTGTTATAGCTCTTTGAGTATTGAGAGTTTTCAGAGATGGATTTAAGCAATGCAAGATACTGACGTGGATTATAAGAATATTTTAAAAATAGCACAAAATATGGCCAGTAATACTTATAGGACCATGGTCAAAATATGTTCTGCCTAACTTAGTGAGGTGTGGTTAGCAGATTATAATACAAATAGCAACTTATATGGTTAAATTAGTAAATTTAACTGTTACCAGATTAGGAAATCTGTGTATATGTGATGAATATATTTTCTTCCTATGGTAGTAATCCTCCATGAGAAATCAATTTTTAATCTAAACATAAATTGAGGCTTTAGAAATTAGAACAATGGAAGTCTGTTAGATAAATGTGTCCAGGATAACACAGTCAATTGATAGCCTCCTCCCAGGGGGTAACCTTACCAGTTGGAGGTAAGTCTGTTGACAAAGTCCTCTCTCTTCCTCCAGACCCTGTTGGTAATCATTGCCAATATTGACTTTTTAAGATCTTGAGTCTCCATAAGCCTTAGACTCCCCACCCCTCCTTCTAAGGAACTTAGTTCTCTTTTGATAGACGTTCAATATGGTTAGAGTCTAATCTTAATAATATCTAAGTTATGTTAACTCTTCATATATTAAATGCCAAGGCTTTTCAAACATAGCATTACCAACATTTGGGGTTGAATAATTCTTCATTAGGACAGTCTGCTCTGGGCACTGTAGGATGTTTAGCAGCCTCCCCAGTCTCTACCCTGCTAGATCTCAGTAGCATCCTGCTCCCAGTTGGACAACCCAAACTATCTCCAGATATTATCAAATGTCTCATTGTGGGGCAAATACAGCCCTGGTTGAAGGCAGCTGATTTAGCCTGATATATTTTCTTAGAAATCAAAACGAAAACTGATTTCCAAATGTTTGGACTTAACAGTTATCCTATGGTTGTCATATACTGACAGCACATGTGTTGATGGATTTTTCTAAATTCTGTGTGTGGTGTGTGTGGTGTGTGTGTGTGTTTGGTTAACACTGAAGTTGTTCTATATTTCTACAAAAGAGACATTTGTAGCCTCCTGTTATAAAGATAACTTCTTTTAAAAAGCCATTTCCCATGTTGATGACCAGAAAAACAATTTAAAATAAGGTATTAATTCTCCCTTCATTTTCTTTCTCTCTCTTTTTTTTTAATCCTTCCATCACCCTGCAGCTATGGGCCTATTCCTGTCCCTTCTGTTGAGAAATACTCCCTGAAGCAATTTTACATTATTTGCTGTCTTCAGTTTCTTTCCTCCCAATTTCTGACCAGTTTCCTTCCATTGTTTCACTGAAGATGCTCTAAATCACCAGTCATCTCTAATGTTGGTACTCTGTGCTCATCTGGGTTGACTCACCAGCAGTGTTTAACGTACATGATTTCTATCATTCATGAAACAATTCTTTGTTTCCCTGGACACTATTCCTGTCTGGTTCTCCTTCTTCATAGCCCACTCCTTCTTACCTTTTTTTTTTTTCTTCTTTTTTTTTGGTCTCTTCCTCCAAATCCCCAAACCATTCTTTCTGCATGAAAGGTCTTAGCCTTGAACATCCCTCTCTCTTTAATCCACACTTCTTTTTAACGATCACTTTTATTACCCTGACATCAAAAGAAAATGACTCTCAAATCTGAATATTCAGCCCGGCCACTCTTCTAAACTTCAGACTTGGTACAACTTCACTCGAATATCTAAAAAGAAGTTCAAACTTCATTTAGCCAAAATTAAATTCCTAAAGACCCCCTTGCCAACCATCCTCTTTCTCTCTGTAATTCTTCAAATCAATAAATAAGAATTATAGACATCTACTTGAAGGGGGGGAGGAGGAAGTAATTTGATTCTTCTTTTTTTCTCAGACCTCACTTCTAAGGTGTTTACAGATTCTGTCAGTTTTAAATCCAAAATATGGTAAGGATATGACCATTTATCAAAATCTACTGCTAACGATTTGCCACAATGCACCTGAATCTCTTTTGTAATGTTGGAGTAGTTTCCTGTTTTCCCTGCTTTACTTTCTGTGTCTATACAGTCTAGTTTCAACACAGAAGCCAGAATGATCCTGTTAAGTATAGATAACTGCATATCACGTATTTTTCAAAAATTTCCTAGAACTTACCAGACCCAAATTATCTGACAAGCTGACCTCAGTTCCTAGAACACTTTTCTACCAGTTCTCACTGACAGAGACACTTCTTTTCTGTTTCTCAAACATACTTGGTGTGTTTCTACCCAGGTTTTGGGCCTTTTGTAGTTTTCCCTGCCTTGAATAAACTTTCCCTGATAAATGCATATGTTTACCAGGCCCATTTCCTCATTTCCTCACTTCTTCGAGGTCAGTACTTAAATATCACCTTTCTAATGAGTCCTTTCAGGCCACTTCATCTGAAATTTCAGCAACCTTTTACCTACTCACCAATACTTCCTATCTCTCTCTGCTTTATTTTCCTCTTTTGTGCTATTTACCGTGTAAAATATTGTACATATTAATCATAGTTCCTGTCTGTTTTCCCAACTAGCATATAAAATCCACAAGGCCAGGGGGATTTTTGCTTATTTTGTTTACTGCTGCCATACCTATGCTTAAGATAATCTTTGGAACACAAGAGGCATAAAGTATGAATGAATGAATGAATGAATGAATGAATGAATATGCATTAACAATTGAATGAGAAAATAAGTTTTCAAACTTATTTTTATAAAATTGTACCTGGTCTTATTTTTAATGATTTTAGTACCTGTAGTTAGTCCTTTGTGCTACATATCCTTTTTTAATTTTTTTTTTCCTGGACTAGAATTGCCAAGTATGTGTTTATTTATCGTCCTTTGAAACATTTCATTTTTCTTTTTAAGATTTTACTCATTTACTTGACAGACAGAGATCACAAGTAGGCAGAGAGGCAGGCAAAGAGAGAGAGGTGGAAGTAGGCTCCCTGCTGAGCAGAGAGCCCAACGTGGGGTTTGATCCCAGAACCCTGAGACCATGACCTGAGCGGAAAGCAGAGGCTCAACCCACTGAGCCACCCAGGCACGCATGAAACATTTCATTTTTTAATTGTGCATTACCTTCTATGACCGGAAGCATGTTGGTATTTGTTTTAGTTTTGTTGCTCAGAGGAGCAGACGCTTAAACCACCTAAACCAAGGTAGCCATGCAAGAGACTTTAGGAACTAAAGCCAAATAGGAAATGGAGACTCAGGGGGAGCCATGAGACCTCCCTGCGATTTAGCCCCAAATCAAAGAGAAACTGAAAGGCACGTTGGGTGAAGTATCTTAGATGGCAGTGCAGGTGCAGGTGAGGCTCTCTGAGAGTTCCTGACCCAGTGTCTCCCCTGGGTGGTGCCACCTATTCCAGAGACAGGACTCCGTATTCTGGTCATACTCAGTTGTTGGTGTGGCTTCAACAGGGATGCAGTTAAGGATTTCAAAGAGCAGCAACTAGGTTACTGGCAATTATACTTTGGGCAGGGAGTCAGGTCATAGGGCACATTCTCATGACCGCAATGTTTTAGTTTCTCAGTGCATCATATTCTGCTTTTTAAAAATCAATAAATTCCTTCCGATTTTCTTACCTTTATTTTATTGTTATTTTCCTATATATTTGTGTTAACATCTTAGAATTGAATATGAAAACTTGTCCTATCACATTACTTAGATCTCTAAAAGCCTCCTTTTGAAACAAACAATAAACTAAGTAAGATAGGGTGCCCTACAACTCACCCCCAGACAGTTCTGCATTGCTTTCCCAGCTCTCTGCCGTTTCTCCATATTCCACCGAGTCCCCCTGTGTCTGCTGTGTATGGGGTGGGTGTCTAGCCCTGGCAGTGTAGGGTAGCTGGATGGATGACTCAGTTCCAGTAGTGCCTCTTTGCCCAACTCACTCTGGCAAGACACTGCTAGTCACTGCTGGAGCCACTGGCTCATCAGGGAACTCCACGGTTCCCAGGCTGCTTTGTGCCCAGAGGCACCAGTTTAACTTTTGAGCCTTTAGTCAATGTCCTTCCTCAGTCCCTACAATGGGAGGCAGTGTGGTATCTTGGCTTAGAAGCCAGATGAGCTTCTATTCTACCATTTCTTTGCACATATTTTACCCTCTCTTCAGCTTCCTGACATGGAAAATATGGCCAATGTCTCCAACATTTACTTCAGAGTGCGCTGAGGATCTAAGAAGTAATCCTGGAGAAAGGACTTATAACTAAGACTGGGTAGCATGAGAACGGCCATCTCAAAGGCTGGAAGCCATTTTACTGAGTTGAGGGAAGAGGGACTAGGGGAAGCCTGAAAAACAAATTTTGAAAAACAAGCTTGAAAAAACGGTTTTTTGAACAACAAGTTTTGAAAAACAAGTCAATCATAAGCACCAGAATGCAGGCGGCTGCGACACAGACCAGATGAATTGGTAAAGGGCTTATCTCACTAAACCACCAGGGAGTGACGCAAAAGTAAACCATCAGAGAGGGGCGCCAGATATGAATGTAGCTATGGAAAATTGCTGTGTGTTAAGTGTTTTGAAAATGCTATATAAACCCTTGGCTTTGAGTACTTGGGGTCCTTGTTGAAACCCACTGCACCGGGCAGATACTTGGACCCCAGCTAGCTGGAAATAAACCTCGCTGTGTGACTTGCATTATCAAGAGTGTTCTCTGTCTAATTGAGGGGTGGTCAACTCCATACCCTAACAAAACAAAGCTAAATATACTTAAGTTGTGCATAACACTATGTTAAAGGAGCTGACCCATGGAAAATTATGATATGGTCTTCTCTTTAGATGTTTATTGTAATCTAATTGGGGAACACAACAATGCACATGAAATAACAAAAGGGATATGGGGAAGAGGCTTTCCTCTCTCCAAAGTCATCTCCTTGCTTTCCTGCTTACAGTCTCCCTATATTCCTTGGTACACACAATACCTCCTGATCTCAGACACTCAGACCCTAAATGTGCTTAGTTTAAATCAGTAATAGGATCTGCATCCCCCTGAGCCACCAATGGGCCAAAGGTGCATTACTTCTCTCAACTGTCTACCTCCTCTTTTTTTGAAACTCCTATCATCTCAATATTAGATCTGTTTTAAATGCACTTCTGCTTTGCCTTGCACTGTATTTTGAGTAATTTCACTTTATTTTCTAGCTACCCAATTCAAGTTAACTAAAATCTTTTCTCACGTCAGCTAAAATGCCAAACATGAAATTTTTATAGATCATAAATAATGAGTTTTAGTTCCAGAAGGTCTTTTTTTGGGTATTTATAGTACTGGAGTCTCCTAAATTCTCACATTATATCTGATCAAGATTTCATTGTCTCTTCTAGCAGTTTATTTTTTATCAACCACCTTTTCTGTGTGGTCCTCTTGATCTCTCCCTCTCTGGGACAGCTGAGTATCATAGATGAATTTTACTTTCCCCAAGCATCTTCAAAGGGGATCAGATTCTGCTAGTAAGAGTACTTTGTGTCTGAGCAGTTTGGGAAACACAGTGTCCCTGCTTATGTAGGTCAGCTTTGCTCTAGATGGTGAGATGTGGTCCTCCATCTATGCAACTCGAGGAAGGCCTAACTTCTCCACTGCAAGTGCTTCAAAGTCTACATATAAATTATGATCCAATCAGTCAAATAGAACTCATACTACCAATTTCAAAATAAGGGATTTAATCCATCACAAGTCATTGGTGATAAAGGGATGAAAGACCCAAAAGACAGTGAGATAGTTCAGAGTGGGGACTTTGGAGAAGGAGCTGCCATGGCTGGGATGGGTGAGTAGGGATTTTCTTACAGATGTTACATAGGGAGCTAAATGGTACTGAATCCTTAGGTGGCTGCTGTTAACGTGGAAAGGATTTAGAAATAGGAAGAACGTCACTCTCTCCTTCTTCAAACTTCTAATCTCTGATCAGTGCCTTACATTGACTGAATACATCTGAAAGCAAGCTGGCAGAAGAGTTATAGTTTGAAATGCTCCAGCCTTAGTAGCTTTAAGCAGGTATAAAAAAGTAGGCTTTGGGGGTGCCTGGGTGGCTCAGTGGGTTAAGCTGCTGCCTTCGGCTCAGGTCATGATCCCAGGTCCTGGGTTCGAGCCCCACATCGGGCTTTCTGCTCAGCAGGGAGCCTGCTTCCTCCTCTCTCTCTTCCTGCCTCTCTGCTTACTTGTGATTTCTCTCTGTCAAATAAATAAATAAAATCTTTAAAAAAAAAAAAGTAGGCTTTGGATCAAGAGACAATAAATTAAAGTAATAATGATAACAATAGGCAAAGGCTGCAAAGATTATAAAGGTTACAAAGGCTAATAGGCAAGTACTCTTCTAATGTCATGGGTAGAGTGGATACCACCAAAATATTTACCTCTGGTAGCTTTTTAGAGCACAGAAAGACTTGTCAATTGCTACACTCATTTTAGGATATTTTGGAAAGACATCAGATAATATGGAGTTTCAACAATTATATTAAGATAAATATGTATTCTATCTCTACAGAATCTAAGGGTAGGCAAATTATTGCAAAATAGTTAACATGTTAAAAATGTAAAGAAAGCATCACTGGCATTCTGGAAATTTCTCAATAAACTAGGAAATTCTTTTAAACCGTATCTTGAGCATTAAACTTAAAATTATGTATATAATTATTGAACTAAATTTTCAGAGAAATAGTTAAAATACTTTTTGACTTTTAATCAGTGGCTTATTAATGTGTTTGATTGGTTTGTCCATGGTTACTTGGTAAAATTAGTGAAGTTAACATTATGTGCTTCTGATCTTTCCCATTCTTTCCGTCAAAGAACAAAGGAAGTAAATGTTTTTATGTTTTGTTTTTTTAGTGCCCTGCTCTTGGACAAATATGAAGAATGGTGATAAGTCCTCTAATATATATATCTAGAACTCTTTTCATTTGTAAAGAATGGCTATATTGGAGTTTATGAAAAATCTCAAAATAAGTGTTTATGAAATAAAGTTTCATAAACTTTTTTCATTTGTAAAGAACTCTTTTCATTTGTAAAGAATGGCTAAACTGGAGTTTATGAAAAATCTCAAAATAGTATTACTTTTGCTGATCTGCTGACCACTTATATGTCATTTTTATTGTTTGTATAGTTCAGCAATAGTTCTAATATTCTGTTTTTAAATTGTTTTATATATGAATTATCAGTAAAACCCAAAATCTGGTGTTCCTCAGCATAAATTAATAAATGAATAGATGAACAGACAGAAAAATGCATGATGAAATAAATTAGGTAAATTTTTCAGGTAGTTACAATTCCATTCTTGGAAAATTGAAAGAGTAAAGGGCATCACAGTCTAAAAAGATTTCCTTAAGAAGCTAAACACTTAAACATGCCCTCTTTTTAAACCTATTTTAGTATAATCTAGCTTAAAATATTAGTCTAAAACTTGAGCAGAAGCTGTTAATTAAAAAGAACCATTTTAATCATTTGTATTATGCAAATAATACATGTTCATCACAGTTACCTATTTTGTGAATATAAAGGTAACACTCACTTTTACATAAAAGTCACCATTATAGTGTGTTAAAATTTTTTTAAAAATTCCGCAGTTCATGATCCTGAGTTAAACATTGCTTTCAGGGGCACCTGGGTGGCTCAGTGGGTTAAGCCTCTGCCTTCAGCTCAGGTCATGATCTCAGGGTCCTGAGATCAAGCCCCGCATCGGGCTCTCTGCTCAGCAGGGAGCCTGCTTCCTCCTCTCTCTCTGCCTGCCTCTCTGCCTACTTGTGATCTCTGTCAAATAAATAAATAAAATCTTTAAAAAAAAAAAACATTGCTTTCAATTTGGCAAACAGTTTGTACATTCCTATATACAAAATGTATGTATATTGCAGTATTTATACTGTGTCTATGATAAGTAAATTCCTAATATACATGCTTTTTTTGTTTTTTTCATTCTGTTTATATGCCATGGCTTTCTTTCCTTCATACTTATTAAGGGATACAGATTATTTTCTAATGTTTGTACAAGTGCTCAATTTTAATTTAATTAATTTTTTTTTAGAGAAAGAGAGAACACAAATGGGGTGCAGGGGGAGAGGGAGAGAGAGAATCTCAAGCCAACTCCATGCCCGGTGCAGAGCCTGATGTGGGCCTCAATCTCACAAACCTGAGATCATGCACTGAGCTTAAATCAAAAGTTGGACACTTGGTCAACTGAGCCACCAAGGGTCCCCTACAAATGATCAATTTTATGTATTTATCATAATTTTAAATGCATATTCCCATATTCAGATAACTGGTTTGCAGTTTTTGATACTATTATATGCAATGCTCTGATGTACAAATATATACACAGTTTTTTAGTTCTTGTTCAATTATATTCTTAGAATAATTTCTAGAAGTAGATTTAACAAATCAAAGCGTGTATACAATTAAATATGGATAGCATGTCATTATACTACTTTACAAAAGAGTTTTACAAGTTTAATCATCAGAAAGAAGTACATGGAGTGCACATTTCACTCCACCCTAAACAACATTTGCTATAGTTAATTCTTAAGACCAGGTTTCCTCATCTTGGCACTACTGAGCCAAGATAATTCTTTTGAG
This sequence comes from Lutra lutra, assembly GCF_902655055.1. Lineage (NCBI taxonomy): Eukaryota > Metazoa > Chordata > Mammalia > Carnivora > Mustelidae > Lutra > Lutra lutra. The sequence continues at coordinate 80,551,475 of NC_062280.1, read as the reverse complement.
CCAGATAATTCTTTGTTGTAATTTTGAGATAAAACATTTAAATAATTTAAACTTGAGTGTGGTGACTTTTACCAGTTCTTTTTTCCTTTTAATTATTATCTTTTCAAATATATGTAAAAATACACACATGCATACACAATTAGTTCAAGCAGTGCCTGGATAACTCAGTCAGTCAAGCAATTGCCTTTGGCTAGGTCATGGTCTCAATGTCCTGGGATCCAGCCCGCCACTGGCTCCCTGCTCAGCTGGACTCTGTTCTCCCTCTGCCCCTTTCCACCACTCATGCTCTCTTTCCTAATAAGCAAATAAAATCTTTAAAATAAATAGATAAATAAGGTTTAAAATTATTGAAAATTTCATATTTTCATTCAGTCTCAAAATAATACCTATTTTATAATATTTAATATTATTTTTTGCTTCATTAGCATTGACATATTTAGCTTTTTCTTTTAGGTAAGGACAAGATTTAAAAACTCCAATATAGTTAACATACCAAAAATATTGTCAGTTGAATCAGTGAAAAAGTATTAAAGAAGTACTATTGAAGAAGTATTATACATAATCCTGATTTGAAATGAAAATATAATCATATGTCATAATATATTTAGGACTACATTTTAACCACATAATTGTATTCATTTAATTGCCTATTCTGCCAGAATTTCTGAAGCATTTTAATTATTAAAAATGTAACACTTTATTCACATTTTAATATGTTTTATTAACTTTTTAAAGATATTCTTACTAGAATTGATTTATTCTAATCATATTATACTGGTTAAAGCCTCATCCCTATATAAGAAAGAAGATTATTTCTGTTATATATATGTGGGTGTGTTTGATTGTTATATTTTGGTGTTGGAAAGAATTTATTTACTGTTAAGAAAAGATACTTGCCACATTTTAGGGGTCTACATAGTATGTTATTTTGCCATGTATTCAAGAAAGAGAAAATACCTTTTCATGTAATAGTCTGAAAGAGAAAACAAAAATCAACCAAGAGACATTAATATATTTTCTTTGCATTAGTCTATTTTAATGATGTTTGGAATCTAAAGTACTTTCCAGAGCTAAATGTATCTGAGGCTCACAATCACCTTATATGTTGGGTGAAAACTTAATGGATTCTGTAAATATGAGCTAATAAGGATAGACAAAGGCATTATATTCTTGGTGAGAGTCAGAAATAAAAACGTCATCTACATAAGGAGAAAAGTATCTGGAAAAAACAAGAAAAGGAAGAAGTATGGCTTTGAATGTCATTTTTGAAGTAGAACTTTGGAAGTAAAGTTTTCAGAATTTATAAAATTATTGAATAGCTTGGAGAATGAGGATAGTATTTCTGAAATATAACTATCACAAATTAAGAAATTACAAAATGATGATGATACAGAAACAAAATAATAAATTCAGAATTTGATATGCTTAGTAATCTGTCTTCAGGCATTTATAAATTTAGAAATGTCTATCTTGCTAGGAATTTGGTATAGCTAGTGAGAATACATGCCCTCTTCATAAGGGAAAATGTTTATGATCACATAACTTTTCTAATTTTTCAGAAGTCAAATTGGCAGATGGTAAAGTGCTGATAGTATGAATAGACATTTTAAGTTTTAAAGCTAGATACATCTACCCCTATTTTAATCACACTGAAACATATATATGTATGTATATAATTTTAAAATAATTATCATATACTGTTCATAAAAAACTTAATTTAGTTAACATGAATGGCATATTACTTTATTCTCACATATCATATCTCTCAGCACTTATTTGTACATTATTCAGGAAAATCTATACACCAGGAAGTATAATTCTCAAAATTTACTTATTCTAGGTTTAACTTTGTGGATATGTGTGTACAAGCATATTTGCCTTTTACATTCATAGAAATATATCTATGGCTGTATCCATGATGTCTACATGTTAATTAAGAAAACATTTATTTTCATAATGAGAAAAATGTTCCTCAATATTAAGCTTAAGAGTTTGGATCCTTTTTCAAGATTTTCTCATTAACTTAGGTTTTCAGCAGTTTATATGTTATATGTCTAGGAGGGTGTATGTGTGTGTGTGTGTGTGTGTGTGTGTGTGTGTGTATTTGATCTTTATCTGTTTGGGTATTCTCTGAACTTCCCAAATCTGTGATTTGATATCTGTCATTTATTATAGAAAGTCCTCAGCCACTATTACTTCAATTATTTCTGCTTCATTCAGTATTTCTTTTAATGCTGGTATCCCAATTACACGTGTGAGACCTTTTTATATTGTCCCACATTTCTCGAATATTCTATTCTTTTATTTTTCATCTCTTTTAGTCTTTCTATTTCATTTTTGGAAGCTTTTATTGACTTGTCTCTAAGTATATTCATTGGGTTCCTTGGCTATGTTGAATCTACTGATGATTTCATCAAAGTCATTCTTTCTGTTGCTGTTTTTCATGTCTAATATTTCCTTTTGATATTTTCTTAGTGTTTCCATCTCACTGCATACATTACCCATATGTTCTTGTGTGTTGTCTACTTTTTCCATTAGAGCCCTTAACATATTAATCATAGTTATTTCAAATGACCTGTCTGATAATTGCAGCAATTGTGTCATATCTAATTCTGGTTCTGATGGTTGCTTTGTCTTTTCAGAGTGTGATTTTTCTTGCCTTTTGACATGGCTTGTAATTTTTTTGTTGAAAGCCAGACATGTATTGGGTACTAGATAGTGAGCTAAATAGGATTTAGTGTGAAGACTGATATTAATCTGACTAAGAATCGGGCTATGTGTGGTGTTTGGTGTAGCTATGAGTCCCAGAGACTTCTGCTTCTTTTAGTGTCATTGCTTTCTTCTCCACTCTTGATTTTGGACTCCCCTATGGACATCCCTTAGGGGAATTTAGTGTCTTGCATCTCTGCTATCTATAACGCACTGTTCCTGTTGCTATGGTGGTTAAGTGTAGGGGAGAATGAATATTCTCTACTCTGAGTAAATGTCAATCTTTTAATGCATCTGCATCTCAAGGCTGTGAAATCACAGTGTTTCTCTGGTTGCACAGGTTATTTACTCCTGACCCCAATTCCTGGTTCCAGTGAACTCACAGTCATCTTTGATAAGACAGGAAGAAAATATGGGGGTGGATTGGGGAGGATTTCCCTTCCCCAAGCTGGACAAAGTTGCAGAATTTAGCTCTAGCAAAGTCCTTTTCCCTGAAATGTAGGCCTCTTTATGGAGAAGGCTCTGGCATGTATCACTAGAATTCTCTTCCTCTCCCTATGACAAAGATACATTTTTTTTTTTTCAGATTCTTACTGCAAAAACCAGGTAGGGTGATGAGAGAAAAGCCCATGAAAGTGTTGGGGGTCTCACTAAGACTGCAGTCTCTGGGAGTTTTTCAAAAGTTAACATTTGAAGGGTTCCTACCTGTTCATGGCCCTAGCAAACAGATCTTAGCTGTAATTCTGGATTTTCTTATCTCTCTGGATTTTAGGTTATAGGCAATCTGCTCTACAACTTCTTTTCTCTGATGAGTCCAAGAAGTTATTGATTTTCAGAGTTTTTTCTTATTGTTCATATAGAAGTAATGACATCCATGCCATTTATGTCTTGGAGCTGAAAATGCAGATCCTTTTTTGAAGGAATGTGACTCTTGATAATTCGATGATGTATACAACTCTGTTCATGGAAGAAGATACATATATGATGTATATATCTCATGTGTTCCCAATAAGGATTAAAATATTTTTATGTAGATTACTTAATGAAGTTTATTAGCAAATTAAAACATTTTTCATGTACTGCATTTGAGGTATATAACTATATGGCACAGATATTGTATGAATATAAAAAAAGAGTATTAAGATTTGGGGTAATTAGTCTCTGTTATTTAGTACTTACATCCATATGCTTGACTCTAGCAATTTCACCTCCATTCAAGTTTATTTCTTTGTATTTAGTTGGCCTCCAGCCACCCACCATTTACTTTATTTCCTAAGTTCCTATAAGAATAGCAGTAAACTACTAAATAGTTAATGATGGCTACCTAAGTACCTGGTTGTTAATATGACAACATAATTAAAGAAATTAGTATTCTGCCATAATTAACCATCAGGAGGATGAGCATAATCTTGGTTACTCATGCATCCTAGACTCTATTATCTGAGCCATTACCCAGCCATGCATTAGCAAATGCATCTTTGATAATTAAACAAGAAACTCAACATTAAGAGCCCTTATCAAATTGAATTAAAACTATCTGTAACTTGGAGATTTTATTGTGAATATATAACTTAAATTACATTATCAGGAAAAGATGTATCCTATCATTAGGTGATAGTGACCAATTCAGCAAGTACCCTCCTTTTTTGAACACCAGAATTTTTCTCTCTATAAATGTAGAATAATCTTTAGTTGAGTGAAAGATGAGAGATAAAATATCAATTTTACTTAATTATAAATACTAAATTGATACTCCAAATAATAGCAGTCTAAAATCTAAAATATAAAAACCTATGTGTCATAAGCTAAAAACATATAAGAGAACTAAAAAATGTACACTTCCTGAATTTTAGGTAATCTCTCTCCAAACCACCATCTCATTTATTATTTTTCCTAACTGTACTAATACTACTCTCTCACATTCAAGAGCCTAGAGTTTTATCCTTTATTTACCGAATGTGTATTTTAACTCACGATGTTTTCTGCATTCATCTTAGATTATCACAAAACTGGATACAGGAGAGTTTGTTGATATGGGGTCACTCTTCTTTGACATAGGTAAGAGTCCCAAGTCAGTCCTGATACACTTCTGGGAAGGCTCTTGTTAGGTAGGAAAAGCAACAGCCCACAATAAATTAAAAAGAGAAGACAAAATGTTAACTAGGCTAAGAAAGTTGAGCCCAATAAAATCAACTTAAGCACAAAGAAACGAACAACTGCCTCTTTTGTAGGGCCTGGAGGATACTTTGTTTAGCAAGGTAATAAGAAATAGTCTGGTGGGGTTAGGGAACTGTGGAAGTTTGATGCACAATCATTGAGAAGCTCAGTAATGGCTGTTACTTGTAGGCTGGATTAGGAAATTTAGTTTGGAACTGAACTTCCCAGTAACAGTGCAAATAAGAGAATCCCAGATGAGTGAGGACATTATACAGAACATCATACTGTTTCACTATATTGATATGTGTCACAGGACCTGATAAGCTTAAGTGACAAGTAGCATGTGCTCTTGATGCCTTGGTAAGATGAATATATGCTACCTGATGGGAGATTATCCTAAAGACAACCAGAAACTGCTCCATTGGCAAAGTTTTAGTTTCCAGTGGTCTGAGACATGCTTAAAAAGTCCCACAAAGTATAGTATTATTTATTACAGTTTCCACATTCTAGAAAAAATGTAAGAAGCAAAATACATGTTGGTTTTCATGCTTGCATATTCTGCTTGGGATTATTCTCTGGTCCATTTATTTGGAGACAGCTGACAACTTCAGCAGGTTCAGGCTGAGATGCAAGAGACTCTGATACTTACGGCATATGACTCAACAGATCCCATGTTACTTGAGGTGTTTGTGGTAAAGGAAGAGGCTGTGTGGAATCTCTGGGAAGCTACAATAAGAAAGGTAAAGTACAGACCCTAAAGTAACATGCAGTAGCAAAGCCATGATCCTTGCAGCAAAGAGCTTTGCACCATTTACAAAGCAGCTCTTGGCATATAAAAAGCCCCAGTAATGCTGAGATTCTAACCAAGGAGCATCATGAGCTGGGTACCTCAGAAGATGAAGTGGGCCCAACAGCAATCTGACATGAATCCAGCAATCCAACAGCATTGGGCCCAAACATTTCTAGAGGGAATAAGAATGCTATACTAACCATTGACATAAAACATGCACCACTGTTACACTGATGGCTTTACATCAAGTCACACAAAAGGCCTTATAGGTAGTTTCCTATAATCAGTTGATAGGTAATGAAACACATCATGAATGTGTCAATTTGTTATATGAGTGAAAGCTGAATAGGGACCACTTCTGTATTAGAGACACTCTCAATCTACGGCCATACCACCCTGAACGCGCCCGATTTCGTCTGATCTCGGAAGCTAAGCAGGGTCGGGCCTGGTTAGTACTTGGATGGGAGAGACACTCTCAGTGACTCTCAAAGACAGTGGCAAGAGGAAATATTCCTCTAATGATTACTGTTATAGGCAGTGACCTGGTTTTCTCCTTTCTGTGGAGAGAGAATGACTCAAAGTAAGAATATAGGTAAATTCAAAGGGAGTGCCAAAAGACTCTGCTGGTTGCTCAGGAAATCCAGGAACAAGCTTGGAAAATTCAGGAAGGAAGGTATGGGAGATAAGCATGAAAAGGGTCAGTAGCAATAGATTTTTCTTCTGTATGTATTAAGTCCAACAAAAAGGAAATGATAAAATGCAATAAAAATCAAGATTCATTACTATTATATAAATTAAAATGCTATAATAAAGCCCTTGTAATATGGTAAAGTGGAGTAATTAAAGACTATGCTTGCAACCTCCCTTTAAAAGTTGGTCAATACTTTCCCTTTCCTTCAATGTATATTAGGCTTAAGGACCCACTATTTATCACTAGAATGTGGAATAAGTAATGCTATATATATGACTTCTAAAGCTAAGTTGTAAATAGAATATAGCTTCTGTCTATATCTCAATGTGAGCCTATGATATAATCATATGAAAAGTACACACAAGGTTTTTTTTTTAATGTTTAAAGAAAAAAATTAAGAATCTATAAAAATGTATAATATAACAATAATGTTTTATTTGATAGATATAGGGAGATATAGAGAATAAAGTGTATTGGAGGAAAAAGTACAGATATTTTCCTCTCTTATATTGGGTATTCAAAAGTGCCAATACATAAAATTCTAAGCATACAGCTTTAATTAAAAATAAAAATAATGAGGATCTAAAATTATTTTTGGACACAGGCCAATTTTATTGGGAATGGTTCAAGTGTGAAAACAGAGAGATCATATCTAAAGCTGATAAAACAAGAAAAAGCTATATAAAATATTGTTTGTAATATGCAATTAACTACCAGAGGTACTACAAGCAAAAAAAAAGGGGGGGGGGGTTCCCTAGGGAGTTGGACAAGAAGAAGGGAAAGAAAGGGGAGAAGATTTTTACTTTTCATTACAAGACCTTATATATGATTTGATTATTATAGTATGCTTATGTATTTCTTTTATTAAAGAGTAGAACTATCTCTCTTAAAATATCTTTGTCAGTGCTAAAGAATTACAAAAGTGCAGAAATGGGTACTTGGGATAATTAATTTTATATGTCAACATGACTGGGCCAGGGTGCCCAGATATTTGATCAAATATTATTTTGGATATTTTCCTTGATGGTGTATTTTGGGTGAGATTAACATTTAAATCAATAGATTTTGAGTAAAGCAGACTACCCCCCATAACGTGCATGGGCCTAATCCAATAAATTAAAGGCCTTAACAGAACAAAGATTGCTCCCATGAGCAAGAAGTTCTGCCAGTGGACTGTGTTGGACTACAACTCTCCTCTGGGTCTCAAGTTAGCTGGCCCATCCTGCAAATTTTGGACTTGCACCTTTACAATCACATGAGCCATTCTTTAAAGTCAATCAATCTCTCTCCCTCTCCTCTCTCCTCCCTTTTTTCTCCCCGCTCCACACACTCTCTTGGTTCTGTTCCTCTAGAGAACCCTGACTAATACAGAACATAGAGCAAATTTGGTAGTTATCAGAGGAATGTTTATAGACTAGTGATGCTTTAACTATCTTGAAGAATAGCAAATAATGAGATGGATGGTATCAAATTGGATATTTTAAGCAGAGTAAACCATATGCAAAAATCCAGAACAAAGATTTTAAATTGTCAGAGAGTTGGGAATTTGTAAGATATATCTGGAATAAAGATGTGTTTCAAGAAAAGTATAGAAGGGTCAGAGAGAAGTCAGTAATAAAGGATCTGTGTACTTGGACTTTTTAAAGGGTTTCAGGCAGAGACGATGTAGGATGATTAAGTTGGAATCACCCACACAGAATTAGGATGGATGGAAAGAGCAGACAAAAAAATAGTTTAGGATATTATGATGATTATGTAAGAGAAAAATTAAGACCTAAATTTAAGCAACAGGTACTGATCAGAGCAGTACAAGGGATATTTAGGATACAAAAATAACAGAAAACGTGCTTACCTGGATATAGGTATAAAGGGGGAAATGTCATTCAGACTGACATCCAGGTTTCTGACTTGAAAGACAAGGGGAATTCTTAAACCACCTACCAAACTGGGAATGAAGAAGAATAAGCAGGTGGAGCAGACAGTGACTAGGGGTAGGCCCGGTGGGGAATGGATGCCAGCATAAGAAGCAGTATAAAAGACACTGATACCATTTTCAAATTTTAATCATGTTAGATTTTGAGTCAGTACTGTGATTTTCAAGTAGCTATGTCCAATAATCTATTGTACATAGGAGACTTGAAGCTACAGATTTGAGAATCATTAGCATATAGATTGTAGTTTAAGCCAACAAAATCTTTGAATGTGAAGAGAAATGAGAACAAAATCCTGGAAAACTCATCGGTGAGTACACCATGATGACTAAACTGTAGTGTCTCAGAGAAGTAGCAGAATCAGGGTGGTGTGGTTTCCACAATGCTGAGAAATGAGAGAGCTTCAAAAAGTAGTCAAGAGCCTCAAAAGATCCGTGCTTTAATGAGATGAAACCTGCCAATTACATTTGATAAGTAAAACAAAACAAAACTTTTCCCCCCAATAATATTAAAAAAAAAAAAAAAACTCAGGTGATAGGGAAAAAATAAGAGTGAATATTTATAAAATTTTTGGATCAGAAAGACATACTCTGTGTTTCTACTTCAGCACAAGGGAGCAAGGAAGGAGAAAGCAGAGATCAGAATATTCATTTTTTTCCTTTTAGATTTCTCAGCCTTAAGAAGCCACATCCAACCTTACCTAGGCAACTTCACACAAACAGCCTTGGATTTGAGCAGGATACAGTTAGTGGATGAGACTTTTAACTGTCCCCTTTGAGAAGAGGTAGTGGGGGTATACAAACAATATCTTACTTATTATGCTTCAAATTTGAAACATTTTAATATGCTATTTTTCATTATTTATCCAGATATAGCTTACATAAAATTGACATATGTTGTGTGTAGCATTGTAAATACAAAGAACCCTTAGGAAATAATTTCAGAATGTATCAAAATATATCAAAATATATGTGCCATTTACTTTAATATTCCCACTTGGAGATTCTGAACGAGGTAAATAATTTTATATATAGTTATAGTTATATAGTCATATATATAAAACTTCATATATATACACACAATTATATTATAATCAAATTTCTTGATTTTGTGTATATGATATATAAAGAAAAATATATTATGTGAACATGCATATGTAAATAAAAATGACAATATATAAAAATTCAGAGGTTATTTATAATATAAAATAGAAATAAGCTATAAATTCCAATAGTAAAAATAGTTAAACTTTGCACATCCAATGAATAATATATATTAAAAACTTAACTTTTTAAAAATAAAATTAATCAATTTGCCAAAGACGTGAACAGACATTTCTGCAAAGAAGTTACCTAAATGGCCAACAGACACATGAAAAAGTGTGGAAAATACAAATCAAAACCACAGTGAGATACCAATTCACACCAGTTAGAATGGCTAAAATTAACCAGTCAGGAAACGACAGATGTTGGCAAGGATGCAGAGAAAGGGAAACCCTCCTACACTGTGGGTGGGAATGCAAGCTGGAGCAGCCACTCTGGAAAACAGTATGAAGTTTCCTCAAAAAGTTGAAAATAGAGATATCCTATGACCTAGCAATCCACACTACTGGGTATTTGCCCTAAAGATGCAAATGTAGTCTCCAAAGGGGCACATGCACCTGAATGTTTATAGCAGCAATGTCCACAATAGCCAAACTATGGAAAGAGGCTAACTGTCTATCAACAGATGAATGGATAAAGAAGATATGGGGTGTGTGTGTGTGTGTATTACATTGTGTGTATGTATTACACACACACACACACACACACACACACACACACACACACAGGAACACTACACAGCCATCAAAAAAAAAAAACCCAAAATCTTGCCTTTGCCATGATGTGGATGGAACTAGGGCATATTATGCTAAGCGAAATAAGCCAATCAGAGAAAAACAATTATCATATGATCTATCTGAATTGAGGAATTTGAGAGGCAGGGCAGGGCGGTCATCGGGGGAAGGGAGGGAAAAATGAAACAAGATGGGACCAGGGAGGGAGACAAACCATAAGAGACTCTTAATCTCAGAAAACAAACCGAGGGTTGCTGGAAGGAAGGAGGGTGGGAGGGATAGGGTGGCTGGGTGATGGACACTGGGGAGGGTATGTGCCATGGTGAGTGCTGTGAAGTGTGTAAACCTGGCGATTCACAGACCTGTACCCCTGAAGCAAATAATACATTATATGTTAAAGAAAATGAATCAATTTGGAAAATAAATATACTGAATATTAAACAAACACATAAACTACATGAAAAAATTTATGAAGTGATGTCAAATTTACCATTTCATCCAAATTTAGATATGGAAGTGGCAAGAAAATCCTGAAATGTATAAAAATAGATGTAGTACCAGAAGTACTAATATATTTAATAATTCAAAGAGGGAGTATTAGAATGTATGTACAGTAGTCGAACAAAACAGAGAATCTAGGAGCAGATATGCATGTAGAAACTTGGTATTTAATACAATTGCATTGTGTTTCACCAGGGAAAAATGTCCCATACAAACTATGCCTCTAGGATATTTGCTATCCTTATTTAAAGATAAAACATAGATCCCTGATTTATGTCATACACATAAACAGAATACACAGAGGTTGAAGATGTGAAAGAAAAAAAATAGAAGAATACCAATTTATAATATCAAGGTCGGAAAGATGACTTAGTCAAGTCTCAAAATGTCATATCATAAAATGGACAAACATATATTTAATGATATGAAAATTTAAAGAAAACCTTTATATCTTCTGTTTTTTAATTTATTTTTTTATTATTTTTTATAAACATATAATATATTTTTATCCCCAGGGGTACAGGTCTGTGAATCGCCAGGTTTACACACTTCACAGCACTCACCATAGCAAATACCCTCCCCAATGTCCATAACCCAACCCCCTTCTCCCAACCCTCCTCCCCCCAGCAACCCTCAGTTTGTTTTGTGAGATTAAGAGTCACTTATGGTTTGTCTCCCTCCCAATCCCATCTTGTTTCATTTACTCTTCTCCTACCCCCTTAACACCCCATGTTGCATCTCCACTTCCCCATATCAGGGAGATCATATGATAGTTGTCTTTCTCCGATTGACTTATTTCGCTAAGCATGATACCCTCTAGTTCCATCCACGTCATCGCAAATGGCAAGATTTCATTTCTTTTGATGGCTGCATAGTATTCCATCGTGTATATATACCAAATCTTCTTTATCCATTCATCTGTGGATGGACATCTAGGTTCTTTCCATAGTTTGGCTATTGTAGACATTGCTGCTATAAACATTTGGGTGCACGTGCCCCTTCGGATCACTACATTTGTATCTTTAGGGTAAATACCCAGCACTGCAATTGCTGGGTCATAGGGTAGTTCTATTTTCAACATTTTGAGGAACCTACATGCTGTTTTCCAGAGTGGTTGCACCAGCTTGCACTCCCACCAACAGTGTAGGAGGGTTCCCCTTTCTCCGCATCCTCGCCAGCATCTGTCATTTCCTGACTTGTTAATTTTAGCCATTCTGACTGGTGTGAGGTGATATCTCATGGTCGTTTTGATTTGTATTTCCCTGATGCCGAGTGATGTGGAGCACTTTTTAAGGTGTCTGTTGGCCATCTGGATGTCTTCTTTGGAGAAATGTCTGTTCATGTCTTCTGCCCATTTCTTGATTGGATTATTTGTTCTTTGGGTGTTGAGTTTGCTAAGTTCTTTCTAGATTTTGGACACTAGCCCTTTATCTGATATGTCATTTGCAAATATCTTCTCCCATTCTGTCAGTTGTCTTTTGGTTTTGTTAACTGTTTCCTTTGCTGTGCAAAAGCTTTTGATATTGATAAAATCCTAATAGTTCATTTTTGCCCTTGCTTCCCTTGCTTTGGTGCTGTTCCTAAGAAGATGTTGCTGCGGCTGAGGTCGAAGAGGTTGCTGCCTGTGTTCTCCTCAAGGATTTTGATGGATTCCTTTCTTACATTGAGGTCCTTCATCCATTTTGAGTCTATTTTCGTGTGTGGTGTAAGGAAATGGTCCAATTTCATTTTGCTTCATGTGGCTGTCCAATTTTCCCAACACCATTTATTGAAGAGGCTGTCTTCTTTCCATTGGACATTCTTTCCTGCTTTGTCGAAGATGAGTTGACCATAGAGTCGAGGGTCCATTTCTGGGCTCTCTATTCTGTTCCATTGATCTATGTGTCTGTTTTTGTGCCAGTACCATGCTGTCTTGATGATGACAGCTTTGTAATAGAGCTTGAAGTCCGGAATTGTGATGCCACCAACTTTGGCTTTCTTTTTCAATATTCCTTTGGCTATTCGAGGTCTTTTCTGGTTCCATATAAATTTTAGGATTCTTTGTTCCATTTCTTTGAAAAAAATGGATGGTATTTTGATAGGAATTGCATTAAATGTGTAGATTGCTTTAAGTAGCATAGACATTTTCACAATATTTATTCTTCCAATCCAGGAGCATGGAACATTTTTCCATTTCTTTGTGTCTTCCTCAATTTCTTTCATGAGTACTTTATAGTTTTCTGAGTATAGATTCTTTTCCTCTTTGGTTAGGTTTATTCCTAGGTAACTTATAGTTTTGGGTGCAATTGTAAATGGGATGGACTCCTTAATTTCTCTTTCTTCTGTCTTGTTGTTGGTGTAGAGAAATGCAACTGATTTCTGTGCATTGATTTTATATCCTGACACTTTACTGAATTCCTGTACAAGTTCTCGCAGTTTTGGAGTGGAGTTTTTGGGTTTTCCACAAATAGTATCAAATCATCTGCGAAGAGTGATAGTTTGACTTCTCCTTTGCTGATTTGGATGCCTTTAATTTCCTTTTGTTGTCTGATTGCTGAGGCTAGGCCTTTTAGGACTATGTTGAATAGCAGTGGTGATAGTGGACATCCCTGCCGTGTTTCTGACCTTAGCGGAAAAGCTTTCAGTTTTTCTCCATTGAGAATGATATTTGCGGTGGGTTTTTCATAGATGGCTCTGATAATATTGAGGTATGTGCCCTCTATCCCTACACTTTGAAGAGTTTTGATCAGGAAGGGATGCTATACTTTGTCAAATGATTTTTCAGCATCTATTGAGAGTATCATATGGTTCTTGTTCTTTCTTTTATTAATGTGTTGTATCACATTGATTGATTTGCAGATGTTGAACCAACCTTGCAGCCCTGGAATAAATCCCATTTGGTCATGGTGAATAATCCTTTTAATGTACTGTTGAATCCTATTGGCTAGTATTTTGGTGAGAATTTTTGCACCTGTGTTCATCAAGGATATTGGTCTGTAGTTCTCTTTTTTGATGGGATCCTTGTATGGTTTTGGGATCAAGGTGATGCTGGCCTTATAAAATGAGTGTGGAAGTATTCCTTCCATTACTATTTTTTGGGACAGTTTCAGGAGAATAGGAATTATTTCTTCTTTAAATGTTTGGTAGAATTCCCCCGGGAAGCCGTCTGGCCCTGAGCTTTTGTTTGTTTGGAGATTTTTGATGACTGTTTCAATCTCCTTACTGGTTATGGGTCTGTTCAGGTTTTCTATTTTTTCCTGGTTCAGTTGTGGTAGTTTATATGTCTCTAGGAATGCATCCGTTTCTTCCAGATTGTCAAATTTGTTGGTGTAGAGTTGCTCATAGTATGTTCTTATAATTGTCTGTATTTCTTTGGTGTTCGTTGTGATCTCTCCTCTTTCATTCATGATTTTATTTATTTGGGTCCTTTCTCTTTTCTTTTGGATAAGTCTGGCCAGGGGTTTATCAATCTTATTAATTCTTTCAAAGAACCAGCTCCTAGTTTCGTTGATTTGTTCTATTGTTTTTTTGGTTTCTGTTTCATTGAATTCTGCTCTGATCTTTATGATTTCTCTTCTCCTGCTGGGTTTAGGGTTTCTTTCTTGTTCTTTCTCCAGCTCCTTTAGGTGTAGGGTTAGGTTGTGTACCTGAGACCTTTCTTGTTTCTTGAGAAAGGCTTGTACCACTATATATTTTCCTCTCAGGTCTGCCTTTGTTGTGTCCCACAGATTTTGAACCATTGTGTTTTCATTATCATTTGTTTCCATGAATTTTTTCAATTCTTCTTTAATTTCCTGGTTGACCTATTCATTCTTTAGAAGGATGCTGTTTAGTCTCCATGTATTTGGGTTCTTTCCAAATTTCCTCTTGTGATTGAGTTCTAGCTTCAGAGCACTGTGGTCTAAAAATATACAGGGAATGATACCAATCTTTTGATACCGGTTGAGACCTGATTTAGGACCAAGGATGTAATCTATTCTGGAGAATGTTCCATGTGCACTAGAGAAGAATGTGTATTCTGTTGCTTTGGGGTGAAATGTTCTGAATATATGTGTGATGTCCATCTGGTCCAGTGTGTCATTTAAGACCTTTATTTCCTTGTTGATCTTTTGTTTGTTTGACCTGTCCATTTCATTGAGGGGAGTGTTAAAGTCCCCTACTATTATTGTATGATTGTTGATGTGTTTCTTTGATTTCGTTATTAATTGGTTTATATAGTTGGCTGCTCCCATGTTAGGGCATAGATATTTAAAATTGTTAGATCTTCTTCTTGTTGGACAGATCCTTTGAGTATGATATAGTGTCCTTCCTCATCTCTCATTATAGCCTTTGGCTTAAAATCTAATTGATCTGATATAAGGATTGCCACTCCTGCTTTCTTCTGATGTCCATTAGCATGGTAAATTGTTTTCCACCCCCTCACTTTAAATCTGGAGGTGTCTTCAGGTTTAAAATGAGTTTCTTGTAGGCAACATATAGATGGATTTTGTTTTTTTATCCATTCTGATACCCTGTGTCTTTTGATTGGGGCATTTAGCCCATTAACATTCAGGGTAACTATTGAGAGATATGAATTTAGTGCCATTGTATTGCCTGTAAGGTGACTGTTATTGTATATTGTCTCTGTTCCTTTCTGATCTACTACTTTTAGCCTCTCTCTTTACTTAGAGGACCCTTTTCAATATTTCCTGTAGAGCTGCTTTGGTGTTTGCAAATTCTTTCAGTGTTTTTTTTTTTTGTCCTGGAAGCTTTTTATCTCTCCTTTTATTTTCAATGATAGCCTAGCTGGATATAGTGTTCTTGGCTGCATGTTTTTCTCGTTTAGTGCTCTGAATATATCATGCCAGCTCTTTCTGGCCTGCCAGGTCTCTGTGGATAAGTCTGCTGCCAATCTAATATTTTTACCATTGTATGTTACAGACTTCTTTTCCTGGGCTGCTTTCTGGATTTTCTGTCACTAAGACTTGTAAATTTTACTATTAGGTGACGGGGTGTGGACCTATTCTTATTGATTTTGAGGGGGGTTCTCTGCACCTCCTGGATTTTGATGCTTGTTCCCTTTGCCATATGAGGGAAATTCTCTCCAATAATTCTCTCCAATATACCTTCTGCTCCCCTCTCTCTTTCTTCTTCTTCTGGAATCCCAATTATCCTAATCTTGTTTCATCTTATGGTGTCACTTATCTCTTGAATTCTGCCCTCATGGTCCAGTAGCTGTTTGTCCCTCTTTTGCTCAGCTTCTTTATTCTCTGTCATTTGGTCTTCTATATAGCTAATTCTTTTGCCTCATTTATCCTAGCAGTCAGAGCCTCCATTTTTTATTGTACCTCATTAATAGCTTTTTTTATTTCAATTTGGTTAGATTTTAGTTCTTCTATTTCTCCAGAAAGGGCTTTTATATCTCCCGAGAGGGTTTCTCTAATATCTTTCATGCCTTTCTTGAGCCCGGCTAGAACCTTGAGAATCATCATTCTGAACTCTAGATCTGACATATTACCAATGTCTATATCGATTAGGTCCCTAGCCATCGGTACTGCGTCTTGTCCTTTTTTTTTTTTTTGTGGTGAATTTTTCCGCCTTGTCATTTTGTCCAGATAAGAGTATATGAAAAAGCAAGTAAAATACTAAAAGGGTGGCAAAGACCCCAGGAAAATATGCTTTAACCAAATTGGAAGAAATCCCAAATCGTGAGGGGGGAGAATGGGGATAAAAAGAGGTTCAGGGGGCGCCTGGGTGGCTCAGTGGGTTAAGCCGCTGCCTTCGGCTCAGGTCATGATCTCAGGGTCCTGGGATCGAGCCCCGCATCGGGCTCTCTGCTCAGCGGGGAGCCTGCTTCTCTCTCTCTCTCTCTCTCTCTCTCTGCCTGCCTCTCTGTCTACTTGTGATCTCTCTCTGTCAAATAAATAAATAAAATCTTAAAAAAAAAAGAGGTTCAGAAAGAAAAAAAAAAGAAAAAGGAAAAAAAAGAAACAATTAAAAAAGGAAAACGAATAAAGAAAAAAATATAAGAAATATATATATATATATATATATATATTAGATAAACTAGTTTAAAAAGTTAAAAAAGAAAAGGGTAAAAGTTAAAAAAAATTTAGCAGAAGAAGAGAGAAAAAAAATTGAAAAAGAAAAAAAAATAAATTAACTGCAAGACAAAGGAATCATGGGGAGAAAGCCATGAGTTCCGTGCTTTGCTTTCTCCTCCTCTGGAATTTCGCTGCTCTCCTTGGTATTGAAACTGCACTCCTTGGTAGGTAAACTTGGTCCTGGCTGGATTTCTTGTTGATCTTCTTGGGGAGGGGCCTGTTGTAGTGATTCTCAAGTGTCTTTGCCCCAGGCAGAATTGCACCGCCCTTACCAGGGGCCGGGCTGAATAATCCGCTCGGGTTTGCTTCCGGGACCTTTTGTTCCCTGGGCGCTTTCCGTAGAGTTCTGAGGAAGGGAATGAAAATGGAGGCCTCCCAGTCTCCGGCCCGGAGGAGCCGAGAGCTCGGGGCCCCACTCCTCAGTGCGCCCTCAGAGAATAGCGCCCACTTACTCCCGTCTCCCTGGCCTCTGGCTGCGCTCCGAGCTCACCAAGCCTGCGAACGGTTCAAGGTAACCCCGAGTTGTGAGCTCACTCCTCGGCTCTGTCTCTGTAGCCGGCTTCCCCGTTCAATACCTGCAAGCTCTGCGACACTCAGACACCCCGATCCTTCTGTGACCCTGTGGGACCTGAGGCCACACTGACCCCACATGGGCTTCACCCCGGTTTAGCCTCTGGAGCGATGTCCCTCAGCGGAACAGACTTTTAAAAGTCCTGATTTTGTGCTCCGTTGCTCCGCCGGGAGCCGGGAGCCGGCCCCTCCCCCCGCAGTCTATCTTCCCATTGCTTTGGATTCACTTCTCTGCCAGCCCTACCTTTCAGAAAGTGGTTGATTTTCTGTTTCTAGATTTGCTGTTCTTCTTCTCTTCGATCTCCCGTTGGATTTGTAGGTGTTTGCAATCTTTAGATAAGCTATCTAGCTGATCTCCTGCTACCTTTGATAGTCTCAGCCTGCTCCTTCTCTGCCATCTTGACTCCTCCCAGCTTTATATCTTCTTAAAAGACATACAAATGAAAAGAAAACCCACAAAAGGATCTGTTATATGCAACCTTTAAAATGTAGGTATTTTGAGTATTAAATAACTGCTATGAGACAGAAAGGAAAAATAAGTAATCAACATGAAACTAGGCAAATGATATAAATAGACAAGTTATGGAAGAAAATATTTGAATGACTAGTAAACATGAAAAGATGCTCTAAATCACTAAAAATCAAAGAAATGTAATTAAAATGCATAGCTTCTCATCAATTAGATAGCAAAATTAACATTTATAGAATTGTATAACATCAAGGATTGAGTAGGAAAATTTTAAACATTTCTATTGGAAATGTAATTTGGTTCAGACATTTGGAGAAAATTTGACAATAACTATTAAATTTGAAGATATTTATGCTCTATGTATGACACATTGTTCACCACTAAACACATTTTGTAGAATTCTCATACATGTAGGCAAGAAACATATATAACTATTCCTTGCAGTATTGCTTATAACTGAAAAGGGGATAAACAAATTAATTATTTATAAGTAGGAAATGAATAATGAAATTATGTTTTTTCACATATTAGAATACAAATACAAAGCACTTGTCATTGAAAGAAAGATATGTGTAACAATATAAATAAATATCAAAATATTTCGATGAACAGCTGAAAAAAGATATGCTTACTACTATGTTATTTATGAAATTATAGAGAATGTAGACTGATATTTACATAATGTATTTACATATATCTATGAATACATATGCATACATCGAAGCTTTAAAATTTTAATGGATAATTAATAACTGCTTTAAGTGATAACTAAACTCTGGGGAAAAAAGGTTGGGGAAAGGATCAAGGAATTATCTTTCTATCTGCATTTTTAGTTCATAAAAAGGATATCTAAAACATATGTGGAAAAATACTGATCTATACTGACCATAGAAACATTGTTAAATCTCTTTTTAAAATTATCTTGTTTGACTTCAGAATTATAAAAAAAAAATTATCTTGTTTGATATATTATATAATTAAAATTTATTAATAAGATACTGTAAAGTGCTGCACCTATTTTAAAAAATAGCTTAAAAAAAAGGACATCTAATTGTCATATTCCACGTTTCTCTGTAGTCTATTTCTATGTGTGTATTATAATAAAAAACTTTACTATGGTTATCTTTTATTTCATATTTTCTTCTTTTCACATAAATCTACACTGGAAATATTAAGAATGTATGATATGGTACATATGGACAATGACTCAGGTATTACAAGTTCTTTTATTCTTTGCATGTAAGGTCTTGTGAACACATTTTGTTCTTTTATATAGAGTGGATACATAAAGTGGACTTAGTGTTGCCAGATTCCCAGTAGCTTTCATTGTACCTAGAACAGCAGCCAGCCGGCATTCAATGGGGGCTAAAATATATAAATGAATATTTTGACATCATCTTATAGCTAGTACAAATTGCATAGTTAGAGAGCACCACTGTCAAAAAGCATCTATCACTATTCTTTTATAAAGAAAAGTTTCAGAGATCAACAGTCAAAATATTTCATGGACGCTATTACAGAGTAACAGGGGCAACGGTAGATTAGTGATGGAGAGGAAGAAAATGTGTAACAATCTGATTTATTATCCAGTATGACATGTGGTTATTTAATATAGTCTATAAACAAAGGAAAGAGAGATAACTGGGTAAATAGAAAATAGAAGCTGTTACTCAGGGATGACAGGATATGCTTCATGTTTCTGCAATGTTTAGCTTTAAATGATGTCCCATTTCATGGGGAAAAAAAATTAGAATGGGTTTTCTTCTCAAACTATGCCATCACATGCCTGATACATTTGCAGCACTTGATGTCTATGTGAGTCACCATATAAATGGTTTTAACCTTTTCTTATTATAAGAAACAGTTATTTTGGGTTGCATATATTACCTCTTTATCTTTTTTGGGGACACAGTAACACAGAAAGGGAGACAGTGACTTATCATGTTCTTTAAAAATAAGGACATAAAAGAATGGATGGAGAGACAATCAGAACATACTGAGGTTTTACCAGAGTGAACTGCAGTTGAGTATTTTTAAACTGGAGCATAAACTCCGATTAATTTTCATGACTATTGCCTGGCATTTATTTCTCTTAAAGAAAAAAAAAAAAGAGTACATAACTAATGACTTTTCTCTGTTTTATTTATATTTTATTTTACTTTATTTTATTGCTACTAATAATTTATTGAAAAGACAGCAAAAACAGATTTGGCTTTTTTAAACTATTTTAATACAAAACTGAAGAGTAGTTTCAATCTAATGGCTCTATCCTGGTAGTAACTTTCACTAGCATCTATTGTTCTCCAAATGTATCCTTGTGTGCAATTCTGTGCATGTGTGTCCATGTGTGTGTGTGTGTGTGTGTGTGTGTGTGTGTGTGTGTGCTGGATACCAGCAGAAGGGAGAAATTCACTGTTGACAAGAAAGAAACAGTAGCTACATTTGCTAAGTTCTGTTTCTATAAAAAGAATACCTGCTAGCCTGCTGACATGAGGCAGACTAAACTGCAGTGTTGAAAGATTTAAGGCCAGCTGGTGTTTTTCCAGTTGATTTGCATTTTCGGAGCTCAAGGTGATCCCCTTGTATTTTTAAGGGATGTTCATGACTCAAAAAGTTGGCACCTTAGGAGCATAGATAGTGAAGTTACTTCTATTAAAGATGTAAGAAATGAGGCCTGCAAAACACAAATAGCAGTGATTAACATCAAAGAGGTTAATTGCAATAATTGCTATATGAATGTTTACCTCGTTGATTAAATCTAACTATTTATAAATGGCCTAAGTACAATCTATATCTTGAAGATGTGTGGGAAGGGTGCAGGAATGTAGAGAAAGAAATTATATCCTGTATTGGAAGGAAACTTTCCAATTAAATGAAAATGAAATTTGTAATAAAAAATTGGATTAGATTCAAGGAAAAACAAGCTCTGCAAGCTTACTAGGCAAAACATTACTTTATCTTAATCCCATATCTTATGTACAATAAGGATAATTATTTTCCACTCTGTTCATATTTTTCTTGTATTGCCACCCTAACACACATAACACCACCACCACTTTTAGGTCTTAACTCTTCTTTACTATTGCCAGATCTTACTTAACTTCACAATTGCAGACTAATGTATTCTGAGAGATAGGTATAATTTCTCAATATTTCATATATTTACAGAGGCTATTTGTTTTATGGTTGACCTACATTTACCACATTTGCTTATTGTTACTGTTTACTGACATAGAAAATATTTAAGTGAACTTTTGTAAAATTTTAATTACATTTATTTTACTCAAGTTTGAGTCTTAGGCTTCCTTCATATGCTGTAATGGTACAAAGCATTACAAACATTTCAATTTTAAGCTATGGATTGAAAAACTCAAATCAGATCAAGATTAGCAATTTACGCATACAATTAGAAACTACTGCTTAAAGGTATTTTTAAAGAAAAAACATTCCAGCAGCTAATGTGAACAATCTTATATTAAACATTAAAAACACAGATTTAAGATCACCCTTCAGAAATTGATTTATACTTACTTAGTGAGATAATGTATATTTTTTAAGCACTAGCAACCAAAATTATAGTTACCTATTATTCTGTGAACACTAGTTAGAGAAACATAGAATGCATTTCCTATTTACTGTGAACATGTTTAATTACATAACTGAAGAGTGGAAAAATGTGTTAGAGGTGATTTTCCTGTATACAGAAACCAAGTAGACAAAGACAGTGAAATTTTATTTATTCCTATTGAACTTCCAGAAATTTGATTTTATCAAGTAATAGTCCTTGCCTAATATATAAATACCTAAAAGCAAAATGACTCACGTGAGAATTAGTCTTCAGCCACTGCATAGTGTTGGATTATAAAAGTATATATTTTTGTGAAAAGAACTGTAGGCCTTTTTTTTCTTTTTTCTTGCAACTGGGAATTTACTTTATCTGTTTGTCAGTTGTTTTATCTGTCCATGGGTGCCTTTGTCTCTTAGATGCAAAGGCATTACATTTCATCATTCCATCAAATATATGAGATGATTTCAATTTAAATTATGACTGGAAATAAAGGCAGCTTATTGATCATAGTATAGAGATAGTTCGCTGGCCATGGATCACCATGAACACAAATATCTTCAAGTTGTAAATTATTTTAAACCTGAAGACTGGAGAAATATTGGCAAGGGTAAATATAATGAACTTTAAAGAATTTTTTTAATGTGAAATACAATTTTGGCAGGGAAAATATTTTTTAAATAATTGTATAGACAATACTCTGATAAACAAAATTGCTGAATAGATAAACATGGCTTTAGATCTTTGAAAGCAGTCTTGCAAATACAACAAATTTATAAATTCAAGAAATGAAAAAATACCTACTATGTGCTTAGCTCTATAGGTACAATAAAGAATAAAACTAGCTTTCTTCCTAAATTTCATGGTTCTGTATGATTTAAGATCACTTTATGAAATATAATGGTTAAAAAAACTTTATAATAACATAGCAAATTTAATGTCAGACTTTGGAATAATTAATTCATTTAGTTAAGACTAAAGATAATGTCTTGGTAGATTAAATCTGCATTCATTTGTTTCAAAAAACAAATGGTAAGGTGAAAGTTTCTTGATTCTAATAATTATTTAGTTTATATACACTTCATATATATATTTATTTATATATAAATATAAATATTTAGTTTATATAGGAACCTTCATTCTATACATATTAACATGAGTTAGATAGCTATATGTTGAAAGATTGACTCTTGCCTCAGAAAAATAAGTTGGAATTAATTTAGAGTCAAGATGGAACAGATAAATTTATTCAAGACTTAGGAGTTTTAGTCTTAACTCATATGCTTTAGTTTGAATAATCATATATTTTGTGGGATAATAAAAATTATATTTTGAGTATTAGTAAGACACTTGTCTTTTTAAGAGAAGCCTTATGATAACCTCAAGTTGGAATTATTTGAACATCTGGGATTATTTACTCTGAGGGAAAGCAATTTTAAAATGCAACATTGAGTCATAATATTCCTTAGTTGTGACTTTAAATTCATTATGCACGCAACAAAACCATGACCTTCTGCAATATAAATTCTAGCCAAGTAAACCCCCAAGTATTTCATGTACTAATGAACTATTTTAAATTGAAAATATATAAATGCATATTAAGGGATGTATGATAGTGAAGATTAATGACAGAAGAGGCTTTAATGATTATTAAGAATCTATTTTTATTTATTAGGTAAAAAAGATATTAAAAATATCATTAATGTATACTGGTAAAAAAATGAAAATGGGACTATTCCGTAATACTCTGGTATAATGGAAACATGGACAAGATAATCTTGGTAACTTAGCTTTGAGTATAAGTTTTTCAAATTACCAACTGTGAAGAAGTTAAATTTTTCTGAATCACAATTTTGTGATCTATAATGTGGAATAATAGTGCCTTCTGATAAAGTTGTGAGGACAAAATGAATGGAGACTAAACAGCGTTTACCACACCATTAACAAAGTAACAGGTGCTTAATAAGTATTAGTTCTTAAACTAGGTAACAACATTAAAATAACATTTTATTTTTGAATGTAGGCCATTATTAGGAGTAGACTAGATGAAATTTTACAATCAATTAAGATGTAGAGTATTGGATAGATAGTCCTGTGTAATCTTACTTGCCTTACCATGTCATATCAAAAGAAGTTACAAGGTAAAGTAAGAAAGAAAAAAATAGCTAACTCTTTAGGGTAAAAATAATTATCAGAATACTTTTCTTTTCATCTAACATGGTTACTAGAATCTGATAATCTGAGAGTGACAATAGGGATGTTAATAACAGTGACATGATAATTTTGATAATACATCACTTCTTGGTCTTTTGGCTAAGATCAAGTGTAATACTTTTGATAATACTGCAATCATTTCTTTCTTTGAATTCATGTCATCAGATTTTTAAGGAGAGAATTTTCAACTTGAAACTGAAAAATTGCTGTAACTTTGGTTTGAAAACTGGCAGGTGTAACACTGATGTTTATTAGTAGCATATTTATGCTACCACAAATTTAAGCTATTAATGAGTACCCAAAAGTTAAAAATCCTCACTATTTATTTTTTAATCATTTATTTATTTATAAGGTTTTATTTAAATTCCAGTTAGTTAACATACAGTATAATATTAGTTTCAGGTGTACAATATAGTGAATCAGCACTTCTATATAACACCTGGTGCTCATTACTAGTGCCCTCCTTAATCCCCATACCTATTTCACCCATCCCCCAGCTACCTCCGCTCCGGTCACCATCAGTGTGTTCTCTATAGTTAAGAGTCTGTTTCTTGGTTTGCCTCTGTCTTTTTCCCTTCGCTCATTTGTTTTGTTTCTTAAATTCCATATATGTGAAATCATATGGTATTTGTCTTTCTCTGACTGACTTATTTCACTCACCATTATACCCTCTAGCTCCATCCATGTTCCACAATTATATGGTCATTTAATCTTCAACAAAGCAGGAAGGAATATTCAATGGGGAATAGAGTCTCTTCAATAAGTGATTTGGGAAACCAGACAGCTACATGCAAAAGAATGAAATTAGACCACTTTCTTACACCATACACAAAAACAAATCCTAAATGTGAGACCCAAAACCGCTAAAATCCTCTTCATTCCTTTATTTATTTTTTATTTTTATTTTATTTTATTTTATTTTGAGAGATATATATGGAGAGAGAGAGTGCAAGGCACGGGGGGAGGAGCAGAAGGAAGGGTAGAAACTTAAGCAGGTTGCATCCCCAGCATAAAGCCCTTGGCAGGGCTTGATCTCATGACCCTGGGATCCTGACCTGAGCCTAAATCAAGAGTTGGACACTTAACTGATTAATCCACCCAGGTCCCCCATCTCTCTATTCATTTTAAGATAATGTAGACTTTATATGTAACATAAAAAGTCAGAAAATTCTGTACTTACCTCCTTTAACTTTTTTTTTTTTAATTTAGGCAAAATTTGTGCAACAGTGAAATGCACTAAAATTTGGTAAGTTTGAAAGTGTATAGACCCATATAAACAACACTCAATTCAAAGGGCAGAGATTTATTTCGTCACCCCACGACGTTTCTTCGTGGGACTTTCCAGTGGGTGACTCTTTTATGATATCTTTCATAACATATTTGATTTGTCTCAACTGGCCTGCATATACAAAAATCAAAGAGTATGTACTTAATTGACATTTATAGAACTTTCCACACAGTAAAATACATATTCCTTTTGAGTTAACATGGAGATAGACCATAATTCATCCCATACAGAAAACCTGAATAAATGTAAAAGAATAGATAGGTATGTTTTTGGACCATAACAGAATGAAATTAGAAATGAATAACTACAGACATATGGAAAATCCTAAGTATTTGTATATGAATAACATACATTGAAATAACCCATGGGTCTAAGAAAACATTTTAAGGAAAATTAAAAACAACATTTGCTTTCCCACATTGAGATCCTTCATCCATTTTGAGTCTATTTTCGTGTGTGGTATAAGGAAATGATCCAATTTCATTTTTCTGCATGTGGCTGTCCAATTTTCCCAACACCATTTATTGAAGAGGCTGTCTTTTTTCCATTGGACATTCTTTCCTGCTTTGTCGAAGATGAGTTGACCATAGAGTCGAGGGTCCATTTCTGGGCTCTCTATTCTGTTCCATTGATCTATGTGTCTGTTTTTGTGCCAGTACCATGCTGTCTTGATGATGACAGCTTTGTAATAGAGCTTGAAGTCCGGAATTGTGATGCCACCAACTTTGGCTTTCTTTTTCAATATTCCTTTGGCTATTCGAGGTCTTTTCTGGTTCCATATAAATTTTAGGATTATTTGTTCCATTTCTTTGAAAAAAATGGATGGTACTTTGATAGGAATTGCATTAAATGTGTAGATTGCTTTAGGTAGCATAGACATTTTCACAATATTTATTCTTCCAATCCAGGAGCATGGAACATTTTTCCATTTCTTTGTGTCTTCCTCAATTTCTTTCATGAGTACTTTATAGTTTTCTGAGTATAGATTCTTTTCCTCTTTGGTTAGGTTTATTCCTAGGTAACTTATAGTTTTGGGTGCAATTGTAAATGGGATGGACTCCTTAATTTCTCTTTCTTCTGTCTTGTTGTTGGTGTAGAGGAATGCAACTGATTTCTGTGCATTGATTTTATATCCTGACACTTGACTGAATTCCTGCACAAGTTCTAGCAGTTTTGGAGTGGAGTCTTTTGGGTTTTCCACATATAGTATCATATCATCTGCAAAGAGTGATAGTTTGACTTCTTCTTTGCTGATTTGGATGCCTTTAATTTCCTTTTGTTGTCTGATTGCTGAGGCTAGGACTTCTAGTACTATGTTGAATAGCAGTGGTGATAGTGGACATCCCTGCCGTGTTCCTGACCTTAGCAGAAAAGCTTTCAGTTTTTCTCCATTGAGAATGATATTTGCGGTGGGTTTTTCATAGATGGCTTTGATAATATTGAGGTATGTACCGTCTATCCCTACACTTTGAGGAGTTTTGATCAGGAAGGGATGCTGTACTTTGTCAAACCATAAGTGACTCTTAATTCACAAAACAAACTGAGGGTTGATGGGGGGAGGGGGTTGGGAGAGGGGGGTGGGGTTATGGATATTGGGGAGGGTATGTGCTATGGTGAGTGCTGTGAAGTGTGTAAACCTGGCGATTCGCAGACCTGTACCCCTGGGGATAAAAATATATGTTTATAAAGCTGTAAAAAAAAAAAAAAAAGAAAAAGAAAAAAGAAAGGATGAATACCCAAGTTTTGTAGCAACATGGACGGGACTGGAAGAGATGATGCTGAGTGAAATAAGTCAAGCAGAGAGAGTCAATTATCATATGGTTTCACTTATTTGTGGAGCATAACAAATAGCATGGAGGACAAGGGGAGATGGAGAGGAGAAGGGAGTCGAGGGAAATTGGAAGGGGAGATGAACCATGAGAGACTATGGACTCTGAAAAACGATCTGAGAATTTTGAAGGGGTGGGGGGTGGGAGGTTGGGGGCACCAGGTGGTGGGTATGGTAGAGGGCACGGATTGCATGGAGCACTGGGTGTGGTGCAAAAATAATGAATACTGTTATGCTGAAAAAATAAAAAATTAATTAAAAAAAAAGAAGTTGAGATTCAGACAGGAATGTGGTCTTAATGTGAATTGGTAGGTGCTTCAGTAAATAAATCTCATTCACTAAAAAAAAAAAAATTAATCTAATTTGATAATACTTTGTCTATGTGCCTATATACTAATGCTTAGAGAGAAATGCAGATGTCTTATTTTTGTATTTCATTTAGCCTGAAAATAAAATGAATTTGGCTAAAAAAAAAAACAAAAAAAAAACATTTGCAATTAATGAAATTTAAAATATGGCAAACTTTATGGGATACTACTAAAACACAGTTTAGGGGTAAATAGATAGCATTAAATGTTCATATTAGAAATAAGAAAGGTCTCAGTACTATAATCTAAGATTTTATATTATAAAGAAAAAAAATGAGAAAGAAAACAAAACAGACACAAATACACAGAAGTAAAGAAATAATAGAATAGAAATCATTGAATTTGACAAAAAATAGTAAATCAAACCAAAAGTTGACTTGTTTAAAAGATATAAGAAAATTAAGACAAATTTACCCATACCAGGGATGAAAGATGAAATATCGTTCCTGATCCAGGGATTTTAAAAGGTAATAAAGGAATACTAAAAAGAACTCTTGCCCATAAAGTGTACAACTTTGAATAAATGAACCAGGGTGCCTGGGTGGCTCAGAGGGTTAAAGCCTCTGCCTTTGGCTCAGGTCATGATCTCAGGGTCCTGGGATCGAGCCCCACATTGGGTTCTCTGCTCAGCAGGGAGCCTGCTTTCCCCTCTCTCTCTGCCTGCCTCTCTGCCTACCTGTGATCTTTGTCTGTCAAATAAATAAATAAAATATAAATAAATAAATAAATAAATAAATAAATAAACCAATAACTCCTTGAAAGATATAAAGTTCACTTAAGATGTAGATAAACAGATTAGTCTTATATCTATTAAAAATTTGGTTTTTTATTCAAAAGCATGCCAACAAAGAAACATCCAGGCCATATGTTTTCAGTGGGAAATTTTACCAAATGTTATGCAAAAATCCTAAGCAAATTATGACTAAATAACACTAAAGATATATAAAAAGGGTAACACATCATGATAAGTGGGGTTCAATGCAGGAAGGATTGTTTACCATTCAAAAATGCATCAATTTAATTCCCTATACTAACAGACTAGAAAAGAAAAGCTCTGTGATTATTTCAATAGATTCATAAAAATCCCTTGACAAAATTCAACATCCACTCATGATAAAAAAAATAAAGGAAAAGAAATTAATCTCTCTGCAAACCTAGGATAGAAGTGTCTTAACCTGACAAAGAATATCTAAACCAGACAAAACAACTACAGTGAACATAATTTTTAATGCTGACTGCCTGAATATTTTTCCTTTTGAAATTGGGAACAATAAAATGAAATGATGTCGACCCTCCTCCCACTACTTCTATTCAACATGGTGCTGGAATTCCTAGCCAGTGCAACAATATAAGAAAAAAATAAGACTTAAGATTAGATAAAAGATCAGGTTGCATTAAAATGCAACTGTTTGTCTGTGTAGATGATACGACTTTCTACTTAGAAACTCGAAGGAATCTACATTAAAAAAGTATAGAACTAATTTTCATGGGTTTATGTATTTGTTAGGGCTTATTACATTTTATACTTTAAGTATGTACAATACTACATATTAATAATACCTCAATATACTTTAAAAATATAACTATAAATAAATATATAATATTTATATGTAAATATATTTATATAATTTATATAAAATACATATAAATAAAATATAAATACCATGAACTCTCAGCCAAAGAGATTGACATATAGTTCTCAATAAAGCCAACAAGTCAAATGGCTCTGAAGCATATAAAAAGAGTTTTGTCTCACTAAAGTAGTTGGATTATATGAGTTTCTTGTTAATAAACATTTTTGAAATATAACACGTAAGGAAATTTAAAGAAATTTTAAGCGTGGCTTTGATCCATCATCAAAGGAACAAGCTTTTAATTACCTCCCAAATCAAGAGAGTATATTTCCAGTCTCCTGAAAGTTTCCATTGTGTCCTCTCCCAAACTAACCTCATCAAATTTTCCCACAGGTAATCATTATGCTGTCTTTTGACAATTACAAGTTTTTCTGCTTTTGGATATTACATAAATGATATGGAATAATATGTATCCTTTTGTATCTGGTTTATTTCACTTGTCATTATATTTGTGAGACTTACAACATTGATAGAAAAAAATGGTAGAAAAAAATATTTATTAAATTTCCAAACATGGGCGCCTGGGTGGCTCAGTGGGTTAAAGCCTCTGCCATTTGCTCAGGTCATGATCCCGGGGGTTTTGGGACTGAGCCCCACATCTGGCTCCCTGCTCAGCGGGGAGCCTGCTTCCTCCTCTCACTCTGCCTGCTTCTCTGCCTACTTGTGATCTCTGTCAAATAAATAAATAAAATTTTTTTAAAAATTAAAAAAATATATAAATTTCCAAATGCATAATCCCTTACTTCATCTCAGCAATATATTGTGACAAATTTATCCTACAGTTATTCATTCATATATAAAATGATGTTTTTTTAAAAGGTATTAATCTCCATTATAATCACAAAATGAAAATAACAACAAAGATCAATGGAGAACTGATTCAATATTTAATGGTATCTACATGGAGTGGAATATTTTAAAGTCTTTTGAAAAAAATGAGCTAATTCATTTTAAAGGCATAATTAAAATATATATATTATATATGTGTAAATCATCTCTGTAGTAATAATTAAAAAGTTATCTCTATTAAGGAAAATAGGTAGAAAGAAATTACATTTTTCAATTTATCTTTGGTTCATTTGTATCTTCAGTTAAATGAAATGGCTTAAAAGTCACTTTTAGGGGCGCCTGGGTGGCTCAGTGGGTTAAGCCGCTGCCTTCGGCTCGGGTCATGATCCCAGAGTCCTGGGATCGAGCCCCGCATCGGGCTCTCTGCTCGGCGGGGAGCCCGCTTCCTCCTCTCTCTCTGCCTGCCTCTCTGCCTACTTGTGATCTCTGTCAAATAAATAAATAAAATCTTTAAAAAAAAAAAAAAAGTCACTTTTAAAAATTAAAATTCTTAAACATAGACACCCTAAGGAATATTGTTAGATGGAAAATATTGTTAAATTGTTTGCATTCTGAAATATAGATGCAAATGAAAATTTGGATTAATATTTATTGTATCTAATTAAAATGTAGTGTGTTTCACAATGATTTGTATAGCTTACCTTATTGCTTTCTTAACAGCTCATGTTAATCCTTTCACTCTCCCAGATATGCCAAAAACACAATAATAATTTTAAAGTTATAAAGCTATATATGGTAAACATTTTAAGTTATTCAATGAACACTAGCATTTTGAAAACAAAGGGATATATAAACACTGTGTTGACACACTTTTTTGAATCTGGAAATGTGGATATAACAATACTGAGCTCCATATTTGATCAATTTTGTCATGCCTATATTAAGCATATAATACATTCTAGTGCTGATTTTTAGAGATTATTATTTTTTATACTCTGCAGAATTGTTTGAAATGTCAGGGAAACACTGTGGTAGCTTAGTTAGAAACAAACTGAAGACCACTTTTCCGGGTTAGTTCACTCAATGATTATTTATTTTAGTCTTATTTCCAATGGGTCATATTGAACATCAAGAGGAACTTCTCAATCATTTAGAATGTGAAGTAGAGGAGGTAAGTGAATAGACTCAAGCTACTTCCTTTTTAATAAGTGTAGGTGATCCTTTGAAGCACATGAATGCTGTTATATGGATACTTCTTTACTGACATGGATAATTTCTCTTCATGAATTATAGTTAGTGTCTAAGAAGTGCAAGACGAAAAGATCTGTGGGCACCTAGGAGGCTCAGTCATTTGAGTATCAGATTCTTGGTTTTGTCACAGGTCATGATCTCGAGTCTGTTCGAAGGGACCCTTGCCCTTTGACTTTCATATGAGTGAATGCCACATACCAACCATTAAAACTATATTGGTCCAGTACTCAGATGGAAAAGTACTTCTACTATATGAACCCACTAACTTGGTGGTGGCAGCATTATACTACCTATATAACCAGTTGTCTGGCAATAGAGAGATTTATTAAAATAGACAAGATTTCTCAGCTGATGTCAGCATTAGAAGGAACTTTTATTGAATGTGAAAAGGAAGTCCAAATCACTTTCACAATTTAAGAAAGTATGATTAAATCAAAATAAAACTATTTACTTCTGGTTGTGACCTGAATAGAGTTGTTAATTCATATGCAATCAAATTATGAAAAGAGCAAATGGGTTATAAACAACTTAATGCAGATGTTCAACTAAGAATATAGCAAGGATTTAAGCTTCCATAATGTCTCAAAATATAACCTATATTTAGAATTTCAAAATAACAACTTAATTTTGTGAAGATAATTCCAGACTTCCAAATTGTATGATAAACTATGTGTACTGCTTGCCTCAGTCGCTTCCTGCAGAATTTTATTAATATATCCAAAGAATACAGAAAAAAGAAGAGAATTCTGGAAAAGCACTGGAAAATAGAGGATTGTACTAGAAACGAAACATCCTTCAAGGAACTTATGGGATATATGTCACCACTGAACTGAACTAAAGGAGATCATGTAAGTTGACTTAGAGCTTCCATTCCAATGTAAAACCCTGAGACCTGTGAAGATGTTTAGGGAATTCCAGAGGATTTCAAGAGTAAAGACTGGAGGTGGAAGTAGCATTAAGCATACCACTTGGAATTTGTTTTATACCTTGGATGAGAAGAATTTTAAAGCAATGACACTCCTGTATATAAGGCGGCTTTTTATAATAACTAAAGAAGCAGTTATTTGGTGTGAAGGGTTTGTCCTCGACAGAAAGTTAAGTACAAAAACTCTTGCAGAATTTGACCTTTCTGAAGGAAAAATTTGAAATGCTGGCAATCTCAATCAATGTCAGTGGAAGACCCAAAAAGCCCAATTAAGGTTACAGCAACAAAACAGAAGCCTTAAAAATGACAGAAAATTTGGGCAAGAAGCCCTGGGTGATACCCTGTACCCACATGGATTCAATTTAATTTCACTGCAGCTAGTTTAGGAGTACAGGAATGTATTAGCATTTATGATGCCCCAGGATATAGACCATGGCTAAAATAAGAAAAGATCAAAGAGCTCAGTGGCATCAAGAAAGGCGCTAGTGCCTGCTGTGACCCTGGCATTGATGGTGGACCAGATAGAAAGTCATATCCAAAAGTTGGCTCTTGCCAGAGAGGCTGCACTAGTCATCAGTAAGAAGTAGCACAGCAAGGAAGTTGGTATGCTGGGATTGCCATGGTTATAGGATTCCTAGGTTAGTAATTACTGAGAGGTATAAATGTTTCACAAGCTGAGCTTTGGCTTAAGTTCTCAGAAAAAAAACAAAAACAAGAGTTGGATAGTGAGGATAAGCAAGGAGAATTTACACAATTGTAAGAAAACAACTAGCTAGGGCTCCCTCACATATGAGTAAACACATCCAATCATACACACACAAGTGCTCCATACATGCAACATGTAGCCATACAAAGTTGTAATTTTAAAAATAGGGAAAAATAATACTTAATGCAGATAAAAAATGTGAAATACCAAAAAAAGGAAAATGCTATGAAATGGATCTCTTTTTGTTTTATTAAAATTCAGTAAAACCCAAAAGTATGCACCTTGAGAGAGAGAGAAAATGAGACTTAAATATCAAGTAAAAATAAAATGGGGACCTGAATGGAATATAGGTTGAAAAGCCAAAATAGTTTTTCTTTGAGATAATTAAAGGCAAAGTGAACACTGTTAAATTATAAACAAAGACAGGAAGGAAGAGCAAGACAATTCTATTCAGGATGAAATAAGAGTCAAAGATTATAAAATGATCAGTTACCCTTCTGAACAGATCAACAGCTATTGAATTAGCTATTCTATTCTTTTTTCTCTTTCAAAAAACCAGTCACTAAAAGACAGAAGACAATGATGGTTTCATAAATCAAGTGTTTTAGTTACTTTTTAATTTGATCTAATTACTTATACAATATCACCAATTTTCTTCCAAACTCGTAAATATTACATATTAATTCCAATGACGAAAAGTAGAGCAAAATCCCCAACTTTCCTGCTTTCATCATTTCATCACCATTCCACCAAGGTAATCTATTTATTTATATAAATTTGATACAGCTACATACATAAATAACATTGATTTTTCTATAATTTACAAGTATTAAGTCAAACAAATATTCACTGGTTAATATACAACTCGCTTTCTGACTGAAATGTTACAGATGTTCTTCCAGCTCTAAACTTCTTTAGATGTTTAGACACTTGACTGACAAGACCCAGATCTATTACATCAGAATCTCTGGTGGTGGCACCCAAGCCATAAATATTGTTAAGTTCTTTTCTAGATGATTCCAATGTGTAGACAGGGTTGAGAAAAACTTGAAATACAACAAATGCATGAATTTTCAATGCAATAAAAGAGGCCATAGGTGTTGTATTTACCACGATTTATCCGTTGATAAACAGATCACATCTCCATTAAGTAGCTGCCTCAGAAGCATTCTCTGTATTCCCCTTTATTTTGTCACTTTGGGTTCAGGGTTGTTAACAGATTAGTTTATTTTTTCCCTATATTCACTCCTATATGAATACATCCTCCTTGAATTACTGCATCTTGAGTATGTTATCTGTTTCCACAGGCACCCTAAAGAATATATTATAAATGGATTGCCTTTGCTCCTAAGGCATGTATATACCCATGTATAGATTAGCGGTACCTTTTTGCCTTCCTAATTCTGATCCAACAGTTTTCTCCTCTAACTACTGCATCATCATTTTCTGCCTTTCTATTTGCTGTCCATCAGAGCTATGGGAATATCTGTATTCAAGAACAAAATTTTTCCTTAAGAAAATCCTTCTCTTGACCCCACATCTCCTTTAGCTATCTTTTCATTTCTCTGGTCCTTTTTACAGCAGACTCCTGAAACAGCCTCTCTCTCCACTCACTGTGACCCTCTCCTACATGTTCTTTAACACCTCCTGACCCCAAAGGGCTCTTCCTGTCATATTCCATTCAAGCAGCTCTTGGGAAAGCCACCAATTATGGCCACACTATTGAATCACATACTTCATTTGCAGGCTTCATCTTACTTTAAACCATCAAAATGACTGGAAATACTTTAACTATTCCTCCCTAAAACATCTTTATTACTTGGCATTTGGGGATAACTGTGTCTTTCCCACATTATTTCTACTCTCTTTCTCTCTTAATCTCCTTTGCTAGTACATTCCCTCACTAAGTTCTAAACTTTGGAGTGCCATGACCTCAGACCTATTTACTATACTCACACTTTTAGGTTATTCAAATAATTCCATGTATCTTAATGTCACCTGTATGATGACTCTGCTCAGAAACTTCCAATGGTTTTTCATTTCGAGGACAGTCAAGAGCAAAGCCTGACAATGGTAAGCAAAACCCTCGAAGATCTGAGGCCAGCTCAGATCTTCTGACATCCCCTACAATTTCTACTCCTTATGCTCATTCTTCTGCCACATAGGATAAGCAATCAAAGTCACATCTTGGGACCATTGTGTGTCCTGTTCCTTCTGCTTTCTGCCAGATAGCCACATCGTTCACCTCTTCACTTATCTCAGGGCCCTGATTAGTTTCACCTCATAAATATGGCCTTCTCTGGTCACTCTATAAAATAGCAACGTTCCCTGCCTCTGCCCTCTCTGTTCCTATCACCCTTCTTAATTTTACTTCAAGACACTCTCCACAGCTAGAACACTATACATTCAATTCTTTCTTTCTTTCTTTTCAGTTCCCCATCTACTCACTGCTGGACTGTAAGTGTTCCAGGAAGCCAAGAACTTTCTCTCCTGCTCTTTTTATTTACAAACCACTGCTTTCACAGCACCTAGAATAGGATCTGCTACAGAGTAAGCACTCCAGAACATTGGTCAATGGAAAAGACTAATGAATGTTCATTTGTATTGCCTTTTCTGAGAATTAGCTGTGTGTATTTTTTAAATTGTATTTTATAATTTCTTGGTATATAAGGAATTTTAACATCTCCACTTTTCATGACAAATATTTTATCTTGGTTTATCATTTGTCTTTTAATTTAAGGTATCTTTTACCATATATAAGCCTTGATTTTCAATATAGACAAAATTGCCCAATTACAAAATAATTATGAGATCCAAGTAAATGTGTCAGAATAAATGTCTTTTCATTCAATTCCTTTTCCCAACTCCATAGAATATGAGCACCTTTCCAAAATTAAAAAAGAAAATATCTACAACCCCAAATTAAAAATGTCTAGGATAAGCTACCATGCTGAGAAATGACACATACTGCCTCAGGCCTCACAGATTACAACTTTCCTCAAAAGCTAAAGTTACTTTTTGAGCAAAATGTTGTCAAACATTTTTTATATGTAACAGGGTAAGTGATAGAGATATATTCAGAAATATTGTGTGTGAGATTCCTTATGATAAAAAAAAAGGAATGCATTCTTGGTGTCCAACAAGAGACTATAAAGGCAAAAGGCAGCAAAATGAATGTACATACCTACAAATATCTATACATGTGTATGCATGTAGTTAGCCTCCAAACTTTGGTGGTCAGACTTTGCATCTCCCTCTTTTAAGCTCCATAAAACTTCAAAACCTATCATGTTTCCTAAAATTGAGGATCATGGTCTTCATTCAGGATAATGTAAAAAAAAAATATATATATATATATATATATATGTGTGTGTGTGTGTGTATTGCTTTCTTTCCAAGATAATGTAATATATAATATATATAATATATATATTATATATAATATATGAGCTGAACCAGAATCAGAGTTGTTTGCTGTCCCATAATGCTGATTTTTCAATGCTGATTTTCATTCATTTTTCAAACAATTAAAATTGATTACCTAGCCTTTTTAGAAAAAGATAGTCTGGTCTAATTCTCCAAAAATCCCATTCATATTAATGTTAGGACAAATTAATGTCTTCAATTTTTTATAGACTAAGATGTCAAACCAAATGATATTTTAGTAGCTCGATAGCAAATGTTCTTTGTAGAACTGAAGAACTTACTTGGTTTTTGATGATAAAGTTACTTATAACTGTTTCTGGGGTATTTTCCAAATGTTTCAGTTAGGTTCCTGAATTTCATATGCATATTTGTATTATAACATATAGGGATAATTTTTAATGATTCAAAAATAATTAGGCTTCTAAAATATAATGTAAGTTCTGGTTAAGAGAGAAATATTTTTGCAGTTTGAAAGACACAAAGTACAATTTTATTGTAGATTTTATTCATGATTCTCCTTGCAAAATTGCACACATTGAAATTTATTCCAGTGTCATGTCCCAACTTATATTTAGGATTGCTTCCAAAGTCTGCCCTTGAACAGATATTTGAAGATATTTCTCTATGTTTTAGAACTCCAGAAGGAAGTCCCTGACAATGTATTTTCAAGCATTAAGGTAAAAGCATCTCTTCTTTTGTGATCTTGATGTTTTCTCCTAGTAGGCAATAAGAATCAAGTGTCTGATTATCATTTGTCATTCCATCTGTCTGAAAGAAGCTCAGTACCAAATTTATAGAGGCAATAATTTTGGAATCATGATAATAATACTATTTATATATGCTTAAGCTTAATCATTTTAGTCATTAAATCATATGTATGGTATTTGAAGATGTATTATGAAATTTTTGAATTTATTTTTAAAATTTTGGATATTCAAATTATTAAAGACATCCCATGACTTTCAAATACAATAGAACTGAAGATTACATTTTTGTTTTCATTTGAGATCACAATTCATATTATTGTTTG
Organism: Lutra lutra; assembly: GCF_902655055.1. Taxonomy (NCBI): domain Eukaryota; kingdom Metazoa; phylum Chordata; class Mammalia; order Carnivora; family Mustelidae; genus Lutra; species Lutra lutra. The sequence continues at coordinate 80,514,734 of NC_062280.1, read as the reverse complement.
ATAAACTATTGGTATTAAAAAGCTTAAAAAAGCTGAAGAAACATATCTTTTTTTTTCTTTATTTCTTTTCAGTGTAACAGTATTCGTTATTTTTGCACCACACCCAGTGCTCCATGCAATCGGTGCCCTCTCTAACACCCACCACCTGGTTCCCCCAACCTCCCACCCCCCGCCCCTTCAAACCCCTCAGATTGTTTTTCAGAGTCCATAGTCTCTCATGGTTCACCTTCCCTTCCAATTTCCCCCAACTCCCTTCTCCTCGCCATCTCCCCTTGTCCTCCATGCTATTTGTTATGTTCCACAAATAAGTGAAACCATATGATAATTGACTCTCTCTGCTTGACTTATTTCACTCAGCATAATCTCTTCCAGTCCCATCCATGTTGCTACAAAAGTTGGGTGTTCATACTTTCTGATGGAGGCATAATACTCCATAGTGTATATGGACCACATCTTCCTTATCCATTCATCCATTGAAGGGCATCTTGGTTCTTTCCACAGTTTGGCAACCATGGCAGTTGCTGCTATAAACATTGGGGTACAGATGGCCTTCTTTTCACTACATCTGTATCTTTGGGGTAAATACCCAGTAGTGCAATTGCAGGGTCATAGGGAAGCTCTATTTTTAATTTCTTGAGGAATCTCCACACTGTTCTCCAAAGAGGCTGCACCAACTTGCATTCCCAACAACAGTGTAAGAGGGTTCCCCTTTCTCCACAACCTCTCCAACACATGTTGTTTCCAGTCTTGCTAATTTTGGCCATTCTAACTGGTGTAAGGTAGTATCTCAATGAGGTTTTAATTTGAATCTCCCTGATGGCTAGTGATGATGAATATTTTTTCATGTGTCTGATAGCCATTTGTATGTCTTCATTGGAGAAGTGTCTGTTCATATCTTCTGCCCATTTTTTAATATGATTGTCTGTTTTGTGTGTGTTGAGTTTGAGGAGTTCTTTATAGATCCTGGATATCAACCTTTTGTCTGTACTGTCATTTGCAAATATTGAAGAAACATATCTTTAGTATTTTTGAATTGCTACTGTATATCTATATCTGTATACTTTACTGTCTTATGAAAGAAATGTTTCCCATTTAAAAGAAATGATTTTAGGATTAGAAAAAAAAATATCAGATTACCTATAACTGGCATATATGTTAAGCATTTAAGAAGAAAGTTAGTACAACTATAAATGCACAAGGGAGAAAATTACCAATTTTGAAAGCATATTGAAGAAACTTTCCTATTTAATGGTAGGTCACTCACAAAAAAGTGTTCCACTCCCTATGATTCACTTAAGGTTTAGTTGTTAAAAATGAAAACTATTTGCCTTAAGCCATTTCTCATTAAAAAAAAAAAAAAACTGAATTTTAATTTCCTGCAACAATCTTCTCAGAGCACTAATTAAAATAAAACTTTCAATTAGTTTAATTTAAAATAATTCCTCTTGAAGCCTTCATTCTCCTTGCTACCGGCTGACATGCCAAACTTGTGTAAATACATCTTATTCTTTATCTCAAAGTATAATTTTTTATATCCCTAGAAAGATGTTGTTAGTATAACCTCTGAGTCTGGACTCTTGGAAAGTTATATAAATTTAAAAAATACAAAGAAACAAAGAATGTTTATTAGTTTACTAAAATCATTTTGCGAGCCTCTCAAAAATGATTTGCTTAAACTATCACTTATTAGCTAATTTTAAGACACATTGTTCCAGGAAAGGCACTGTATAATGTTACTGCATACTCACTATGGCTACATACATAGAAAGAAATGTGGTCATACTCCTGAGAATGCCCATCATGTGTGCCTAATTAGCCACTTGTGACCATGCCAGCATGATTTCAAAACAAATTCTGAACTTTGTAAGCATTGAATCCCTGAAAATTGATTGATTTTTTTTGGATTGATTGAAGCTGATTAAATTTTTCAAATTAAATGTGCAAATTAAAATGTGCAATCCAAAAATCAAGATGCTTTACACATGTCTTCTGAACATCTTCTTTCTAAAACATTTATTATTGCTTACTTCATGAGAGTGTAGCCTATATAAAAGTCTGGTAATAGCATATACTAGAATTCTTCTGTTGAAATACTGATAAAATACTTAAGTTACTTTTAATATGCATCTTGTTTGCATTAAACACTGGCATAAAAAGGTTTAAATTTCTTCCCAGAGCCCAAACTCTAACTTTCTTGGTACTTAAAAGAAAATGACACAAGATTCAATAAAATCATATTGGGGAAATGTTATTTTAGCTAATTTGTATTAAACAGACTATATTATCAGACTTCCTGGTTGGAAATTCCAGCTGTAACTCTTCCAACCATGAAACCTTAAAAAATGATCCTAACATCATTAAGCTTCTGTTGTCCTTAAAAGTAAATGATAATACTATTATCTACTCCATGAAGATTTTATGAGACTTTCAGGATCATTTGTGAAGAGTACAAGATGGCAGAGCAGTTCCAAGGACGATTTGGTAAGGTTATCAGTGAATTCTTGATACAAATGGCCTCTCAGCCAAGTCCCTCACCACTTGCCTTCATACATTGCCACACTTAGTCATTGGCTGGGAGCAGCCTGTGGGAAGTATGGGAAGTAAAGCAACAGATTTCACAGCGAGTCTTCAGAGTCCTTGATCAGTTACATTCCCCGCAGTCACAGATCGGAAAGCACATTCTCATTGTCATCAAAATCCATCCCTTGAGTCAAGAAGATCTATTCTTTCGCACAGGTTTGGAAGACAACTGAACAGAGGCAAAAGAAACTGACCAGAGTGGATGTAGGGCATGGGTGCACTGCAGTCTCCTTCTTGCAGCTGTTTTCAGAGGCTATGACTGATAGTCATTGTCTCCCTCTTATGTACTCATTGTCTTTCAAGGCCACCACAAATGTGGTTGTAATGCAGCCATTATTGCTTCTCAATTTGCATCCAAATACCGAGTGAGCCATCTGTAAACCAAATGCAGGCTTTTCCTGCTCTTTCAGCTGGTCAAACAAGACCTCTCATATAACCACAGGTGCAAGCTAAGGGAGAGATGGCCTGAAAAGTTAAATTCTTGCTATAATATATCCTTTTGGTAATCTGGGTATTTTTCTCAACTCAGGGTGAATTTACACATGCAACATATGTATTTCTTTTACTGAAATGTTTATGTTGGTTCCTAAATCAAATTCAGCTTAAATGTGGATATAGCCTCAACAGGGTAGAGGATGCAGGGTTGGTACCCAGGTGATCTGATTATCATTGCTGTCTAACAATGCCAAATCTCTGTGACTTAAAACAATAATTTTATTTTGCTCACAATTTTGTGGAACAAGAATTTGGGAATTGTTTGGCTGGGCAATTCTTGCTTGGGGTCTCTCCTGCTGATGTCATCCAAGAGACTCAATTACATGCTTGTCAATTGTTGGTTGTCAGCTGGAGCTCAGCATAGGCTGTCAGCTGCAATGCTTATTTTATTGGTGCCTTCTGCATGGCTGGCTTAAGATAGTTTTACTTCCTACCTACTGAGCATCCCAAGCAGAGTTTCTGGTGAACAACCATTCTAAGAGACTCGGGAGGAAGTTGCATGGTCCACCATGATTAAGCCTAGGAAGTTATTCAGTGTTATTTTCTCAAAATTTATTATACAAGACATCACCTGCCTGCCAGAATTAAGGAAAGGGGACATAGACTTTACTTCTCAATGGGAAGAATGTCTGAGATTTCAATGCCATCCTTAAAAACTACCACATCATGTTTCCTGAATAATACATCTGCCTCCAGCTTTGCAAAAACCAGGAAAAAAAAAAAAAAAAACATTAAAATAAATTAAACAGCTGTGTCAATAAATCTTGTACCACTGAGTTTTATACCCCCAGCTAGTTTGTATCCTGTGTCTCTCTGCATATTCTCATTTGTGAGAGCTTTGAATAACCAGATGGCAAGATGAAGACAAAAACAAAATCCTTAGGTGAATTACATACAAAACAATCAGCATTAATCAGTAACTTTAGTGTCTATATTTAAAATAACTGTTCATGGTATTTCATGGGGTACAGATATAATCATAATATTATGATGCTTTAACTTCACAGGTATGATCAGTTCTACTTTTTTTTTTTTTTTTGGAATGGTTTCTAGTTTTATTTTTTTGCAATAGTTACTAGGATTTTACAAAACCCCCTGGCTTCATTTTAAATGAGCTTACTGATGTATATATTATTTATTCATAAAATCAATCAATAAGATTAGAAGATGTTTTCTATACCAATATGAGATACAAAGTCATAATATTTCAAGTGACTTAAAGAAGAACAGCACTTCATATTTTGGTGTATGACATTGTTTTTTTGCATTAAAACATTTAAATTCATAGAGCTATATGAAAATGCCTTTATCTAAAGCATAAGTGAGCCTTTAAAAACTAAAGTGATCCTCCACACAATTTTTATATTCAAAATAAATGCATCATGACTCAATTCTTTGAAAATACTGCATCTGTCATTCCTGAAAGTCTAAACTAAGATAAGCAGTACGACTCTACACGTAATTTTATATTTATATATAATATCCATATGTATATCCATATCCATATATTTGGACTTTTCATATCTAATACATAATTTTAATCTTGTAAAAATTTTTAATGCTGTGAAATAAAGTCAAAGAATAAACAGGGTTATAGTCCTGTTTTTGCTGAAGATCATGCATGAAATTCTACAGAGAAGAACACCTTCAATGAGATGTGTTAATTACTTTTGTGTACATGAATTTTTCTTTTTTATTCCACAAAAAAGTGTTTTTGTTCACTTTTAAACTTTCCATAGAGAATATTTTCACAATTTACTGTTAGCTTTTACTAATATTCATGGCATGATGAATAAACTTAAGAAGCAGCAAATGTTTCATGTAACAGAATTTTATATAGAGATTCTTCTTAATTTTTCATTCAAAAAATGTCTGCTTCCACATAATCCTCCTTTATCTTATAAGAAAAATCCCAGAGACATATAGATTAAAAAAGAAAGATATTTCATAAGTTATCACATAATTTATACTTGCTATCTTAGTCTTGAAGTCAGTCCAATTTCTAGCCTTTATTTCATGGCAGAAGTCAAGATTAAAATGGTAACATTGTTGGTGATGCTGCTGCTGATAAACAGAGGGGTTCCTTCTTAACCATTGGAGAGTGATACAGTCCATGGAAGCAGTAGATAAGTCATCTCATTTCTAGAAAAGTTGGGCCATGTTCACATGTTCACACTAGAATAGGTATAGGCATATCCTAGGTTGATTCAAAGATTCATATTGGGTTGACAAATTTTTTAACTTTCTTCCTATAGTATGTTGTATACCATATAATGTATAGTAGGATCAGAGATTCTTGGACCACTCACTCCTCCAATATGGCAACCGTACATCTAATTGCTCTTGGAAAAAGTAAAATACGTCCAAATTTAGTTATGTTTCATTTTAGTCAGTGGTGAAAATGCAATTTATTTTAGGTATTTGACATTCTGTGATGGTATTCTTACTTTTTGAAGATTTCCTTAAAATTCTTCCAAGTATTTCCTTAAAAAATATTTTCCCTTCAAATTGAACAGTTTACTTTCAAACAGTAAACAAAACTCATAATCTTGAATCTCATAATATGGAAAAAAACTATTCAAATTTGAACATATTATTAAAATATAAATTGACTAAAGCTGCAAGAATAAAGTATTAGCAGCATCTATATTATTGTGGAAATAAAATGAGATGATGGAAACAGTCAACGTTCAATAGATCACTAAAATAATAAGTGGTGAAGTTTATATTTCACTCTTTATAAAGTAATATGGCACTATATTTAGAAAAACAATTTTTAAAAAATGCACTGGTAGAATGATTCTATTTTTATTTTACCATTAAATCTTGTGGGTGTCATTTAAAATAACTTGTTAAAATAAAAAATATTTTTAAATAACCTGTATGATTTTAATATTTACCTTCTAAGTATGGCATAGACTAGTCTTTAGAAGCAGAATTTTTTAATGGTTTGAAAATATTGAAGATTCTATAGTCCAAGTGCCTGAGAAACCATAAAAAACCTGCCTATAACTGGATACTAGTGACCTATGTGACCTCTAAAGAAGTTTTAGGACCATTCTTAGAATAAAGTATAAGTAACACCAAGGTATCCAGAAGTCCTGGGTAGATTAGAATACTTTTAAAATCATTTGGTTATTCTGAGGTCTTAATCTTGGCAATATCTTAAACCTGGTTGTCACAAGTGCACAACAAGTCAAACTAGTCCATGATAAAGGCATAGTTATTATTTTTTTTCCTATGCCAGTTTCCTTCTAGCCTGATTTGGAAAAGCTTGTAATAAGATATAAACCTGACTAGTCAAATTAGTACAATCAAATCAACTCTAACTCTCGAAATAGAAGGAAGGATTCAATAGTCTGACACTCCTTATCACTGACACTTGCTTAATAAGAAACTATCCTAATTTTGTTTTATGGGGATAGTAGTAAAAGGTGTTTTTCTCAGCAAAAAATATAGGTCCTTTATGTTAGAATTGCACTATAAAATGCATGCTGATTTGCAGTATCACATTCTGTTCCATAGATAGAGTCTATCCAGGGCCACAGCTGCCATGCAATCATAAAGGGAGAGAATCTCCTAGTAATACTGGAAACATTAAAACACTGGTATCTAGGTACTGACTCATCCCATGATAGGAAAACACAATGATAAAAGGGCTATAGTGTACACATTCTGACTAGGGATAAAATAAGGATGCTATTAAGAAAGTTTGCCAAAGTTAACATTGGTATTTGCAGAACACAACCCTACTGTGGGTCACATACAGACCCAAAGGATCTACAGAAGCATTGGAATCAGGAGAGGAATATTATAAGAGGACCCCAAGTCTTTAAACTTATAGCATTAGTGATCTAAGCAGTGAGAATAACTGAAATGGCCAATTAAAATATGTTAACTCCATGTAGATTGCTGACTTCTGGAAATTACAGAAAGAGCAAATTTATTCATAAGGCTATGAAAAGACTGAAAAGAAATTCAAATTGACCAAACAGTCCATTTGTTTGCATAATGGAAAACACAGAACTTCATTATGGAGAAAGCAGGTAGTTTCAAGGAAAATTTCCTAATAATATATCAAAAAATTAAACTGATGGGTGCTATGGTAACAATTCTCAAGGTCATAGTGTTTAGTCTTACCACCACATTAGGGTTAAAATGGCATCAGTATCTGTCAAGTTGCATCAATATGATTTTAGAAAAATTGAAAACATCTTAGGTAGAGACAATTTTACAGGAAGTTTGGGAGCCTTTGATGTCATATGCCTCCTATATTTTGCACTTGTAGGGATCAGTGAAAGGCAAATTTAAGGAATTGGTGATTATTTTAGTTTAATATTTTAGAAAGAACTGGGTTTAAAATGAAAGCAAATCTACTTATTCTAAAGATTTAGTGTTCAGATGAACCTGATAGGGCATAGGTCCTTTGAGCTCTCTGAACCAAGACGTTACCTAAGACACAGACATTGTTCAACCTCCCTGGGGTTACTCTGTCAGAGTAATTGTATGACATGCTGACATAATGCTACCCTAGGGACAAGCATCAGGTTCTTAGTTTTGTAGAACTACTTAATCCACATGTTGGCTTGTCATAGTTTTAACCTTTAATTTTCTCCTGAATATGTTTTTTGTACTTGTACTTGTGTTTTGAGGTCTGAAATGGACATAAGAAAATTCAGCTTTACTTTGAATTGTGTTATGATCTTGTTAAGATGATGTCTCTAATATAAAACAAGGATGATTCCATTGTTTTCTAATTTCTAAAGGAGTGTTACTTATTTTCTTTAACTTCTTTTTTTAAAAATTTTTTTAAAAGATTTTATTTATTTATTTGACAGAGAGAGATCACAAGTAGGCAGAGAAGCAGGCAGAGACAGAGGGGGAAGCAGGCTCCCCGCCGAGCAGAGAGCCTGACGTGGGGCTAGATCCAAGGACCCTGAGATCATGACCCGAGCCAAAGGCAGAGGCTTAATCCACTGAGCCACCCAGGCGCCCCTTTCTTTAACTTCTTTCCAGGGATTTAATAATAGGAAAAAATTATGGTGAATTAAATATAAGGCATACAATTTTGACATTGAATTAAGATTAATTTTATAGGGTCATGTGAATAATTATATAACCCCTAGTGGGTCATAATAAACCCTATACCTGGGAAAAATAATTAAGGCAAGAACAGAAATAGGGAAAATTTGGCTCTTGAAAAGAATATGACTTTGGATTTGTATAGCTAGTATGTCTGTCTGACCTATTTCAAGTATATCTGGGGACAAAAGTTAAACAATGGAACAGTACTCCTAGAACTGAATAAGAAAATAGGAAAAAAAATTGCTATGCTAAATTGAACTTCACCTTCCTTAAAGAGTATGGACACAATGCTGGCAGTCTTTGATTTTTTTTGGGGGGGGGGGTGGGTTAAGCCCACTGATTAAAAAAATAAAATAGATGGACTTTATGGAATAAATAATTCTCTCTTATTACCTATGTTCTGTTATAAAATAAGACTCTTCTAACATAACCACCTACCTGGATAAATTAGTAGCTAAGAAACCCTTTTACTTGTTTCATCCCATGGGCAGAGTGAGGTCTTATCTAAACAGTGGAGGTATGCTGAACCAAAACAGAAACATGACCAGCACCTCATCCAAAATTAAGTTTGGATTTTGAGACTGATGTGCTACACATACACATGCACAAAAATGGCTTGACAGATTGCAGGAAATTGTTGTGCTTGTGTGTGAATAAGAGGTAGGTGGGTTGGAGGTTTCCACATATGGGCTGGGGCTTGAGTGGTATGAACTTCTGGCTCCCAGAGAGAGGAGCACCTGGCCTTTCTTTTTTTTTTTTTTTTAAAGATTTTATTTATTTGACAGAGAGAGATCACAAGTGGGCAGAGAGAGAGAGAGAGAGAGAGGAGGAAGCAGGCTCCCTGCAGAGCAGAGAGCCCGATGTGGGACTCGATCCCAGGACCCTGAGATCATGACCTGAGCTGAAGGCAGAGGCCTAACCACTGAGCCACCCAGGTGCCCCGCACCTGGCCTTTCTTATCAGCTCGCCCAAATGTAGAGCATAAGAGAAAACGGGAGTGTTGGGATTTGAAAGCTGATAGCAGCCAAACATAAAAAATGAAGTCAGAGTCTTTAATATAAAGTGGAAGTAAATTGTATTTGAAAAGAATACCCTTCAAAAAGAGACAAAGGCGCTTGCTTCGGCAGCACATATACTAAAAAAAAGAGACAAAGGGTGAGGATACGTCAGAGCAGGAAAACTATGTGTCTAAGAGATTTGATATGCAATGCACAGCCAGCTTAAGCAATACAGCATTGGTATATGAAAATGAAGTTCTGTTCTAAAAAGATGGGGCATGATCAGATTTGAACACCTAAAATATGATATTTCAGGGAAGTAAAATGCACACTAATTTAATTGAATAGGTATATGACAAGGGTAAGTAGTAGGGAAAATATTATAAAATATCGTATCTTTTTGCTGTTCAGTTATTTTTTCCTTATCCTTACCATTTCGAAGTAATTTTTTTAATACATTGTCTTGTTTGTCTTAATCCTCCTTTTACTCTTTCTCTTTTCTCATTTTATTGTAGACAGATGTTGATATTAAACAAAAACGATATGTTGGAAATATATAGTTTGCTGTTTGTGATTTTTAAAGATTTTATTTATTTGAGAGAGACACAGTGAGAGAGGGAACACAAGCAGGGGGAGTGGGAGAGAGAGAAGCAGGCTTCCAACTCAGCCCGATGTGGGGCTCAATCCCAGGACCCTGGGATCATGACCTGAGCTGAAGGCAGATGCTTAGCAACTGAGCCACCCAGGTGTCCCCCCGGGAAACAGACTTTTAACTCTAGAGAAGAAACTGAGGTTAAAAGGGTGATGAGGATTCAGGAGAACACTTGTGATGAGCACCAGGTGTTGTATTTAAGGAATGAATCACTAAATCGACACCTGAAACTAATATTATATTGTGTGTTAACTATATAAATAAATAAAAACTTGGGGGAAAAATTAAATAATTATCTTTACTTTCTCTTTACTCTTCTACCTTAGTGTGATTTAAACGGCTGTAACTCTTCTCTAAAACTTCACTGAGACGCACAGTTTAGTGATATGACACCATCGTCCTAGCTCTCCCTAGAGAAATCCCAACTTAGAGCTGTAGATTAGATTTTACATTCACAAGACTTGGTGCAAAGAAAAAAAAATATTATTCTCGAAGTACTGTTACTTCTACAAATAAAAGTGTCTTATAAAGATGCTACTGAAAATTAAAAGCTTGTGTTTATTAAAACCTAGGAAGGAAATAACTGGATACTTCTTAAAATATAATTAGCACTGCATTTTATGGGCTTGAGAATTCATATTTCAAATCATAAAGAAAGTTTAATTAGCAAATGACATAAATGTACTAGCTAGGTAAATTATTTTCCTTTTTCCCTTGCGTACCAGATACATGCAAAAGTACACCACTGTTATTTAAATTAGAAATATCTTTAGAAACCTTACAGTCCACCTGTCTCATTTAATACTTGTGTGAACAGAAATGTGGTTAGAGACCATGTCTTGCCAACGTCTGGTGGGAGCAGGCCTGCCTGAGTGTGGAGCATGAGTGACTGAGTAAGAGAGAAACAGATAATCTTAGAGCCGCAGTACTGAGAACTTGACATGACCACATGATATAAATGTTGTGAGAAAAGATTGTGACTGCTAGAAATAGCTATTTATTTATTAGGCTTTTTTAATGTAAATGTTGTGGGAAGATAAAAACCTAAGAGATGGCCTCATAATTCCCCTTGGGAGGGAGAGGTCTTTGGTTAACAAAACACTTTGCGAGACATTTTAATTGAAAAGATTGTTCTTAGGGTAGCATTCAAATAAATCGAAGAATAAACTTCTCTAAGGGAAAATGAATAAAAGTTTAGAGGTTAGGTATATGCACACTAGAAAAGAAAGAGGAGTCTGAAGGAAGTAGAGGGAGCTCAGCCATAGAACGGGAGGCTGGAGCCAGATCGAGAGAGGACAACTTCAAATCCCCTGATGGAAGAGAAAAGACAGTCCATTGACTTTTAAGAAATATAAGGTCCAAATGTGTCTACATTTAATTTTGTATTATATGTAGGGCTGTGATGAAGTACAGTTTTCAGTATTGTTTTAAGTGATACCTTTGGCAATTGGGGAGAAAAAGGACCATTTTTCTTTCACATAAAGGTTGCAAATAAGGAAATAACTATAAGAAGAAGGACATGAGAAATTACTAGAAGGTAGGAGAAGTCACAAATCATCTTTGAACACTAAAAGATTACCAGAACTGACATCTAATTATATAAGCTATAATTTCAGTAAACTCTGAACTGTAAATGCATATTCTAAACCAGTACATGTTTGCATTAAGAACATGTTAAAGAGAACATAAATAAATGTTATGGTTTATAGAAAACCATTAATTTTGGACATTAGATATTTTTATTTAAATACTTTATGCATTAATAGTGCTTAGGTTTATGGCAGACAACTGTGGAATACAATTAAATTGTAAAATAAAATAAAATATATAAACATTTATGACCTCCTGAACATGATTACACCACATGGTTTAGATGTATAATTTTATGAAAATAATATTAAATGAGATAATACTATATATTTCTTCTAATACATCATAAGCATTTTTTAGCAAACAATTTTCTTAAAAAAATATTTTACATATAGTATCATAATTTACATCCAGTTTATATTAGATCATAAAAATATTTTATATTTGTATATAGTTTTTACATCAGTAATGCAGACCCTACTTTATATAAATATACATATGTATATACATACACGTGTGTGTGTATAAGTAATTCATAAATTTGATTTAAAATATCCAATAATAAAAAGTACCAAAAAAACAATCTGTGTCTTCTACTCTATTTCTACTTATCCCATTGTTCCTCAGTCCAATAGATTACTTCATACATGACTGCAAACGTGTGGATTAGCCTCTTTAAGTCTTAGTCCTCTTGTCTGTAAAGAGGGCTTTAGTACCAACCAGACCTGTCTTGAGAATTGAATGAAACAATACACTTAAAACTCTACCTAGTATCTGGCAGACACTTGGTGCTCACTCAGGACACATTAGCTATTACTAAATGTCTTCGTTGATACTGTCAATTGTTATAAACCCACATTTTGGCATCTGTATAAATAATAATATGTCTTTTCTTCTTTGACATATTGATATGAATCATGTTAATTCTCTTCCTAGTAATAGCAAATACCTATTGAGCTCTTATTAGCTACATAGCTAATAATTTGCAGATTAGCTAACTCTACATTTATGAATTGGCTTATTTCTTTTCAGTCTTGATTTCTTTTTTCCCCAATGAAAGCGAGAGAGAGAGAGAATAAACATCACTGGTAGTATTATGTATATATACATATATATTATGTATATCTATAATTCACTAATTGAATTGTTTTGAATTGGATAATATTACTTGGGACAAATTACTAAAATTGACAATAAAAGTAGAAAGAACTACTAAACTGACACAAAATATCAAAAGGATAATTTATTTAAAAAAAGATATTGAGCCAACAGGTTTACATAGTTATGATCCAAAACCATGAGAGACTATGGATGCTGGGAAACAAACTGAGGTTTTTAGAAAGGGGGGGGGTGGCGGGTGAGCCTGGTGATGCGTATTAAGGAGGATACAGATTGCATGGAGCTCTGGATGTTATATGCAAACAGTGAATCATGGAACACTACATCAAAAACTAATGCTGTACTGTATGGTGACTAACATAACATAAAAAAAGTAAAAGAAATTTTTGAAAAATTTAAAAAATAAATAACAAGAAAAAAGTATACAGTATCATATCATTGGCTAATATAGAATTTAGCTCATTTACAAAAACTACCCTGAATTAATGCATGTAGCCAGTAAGGAGCTACAAAACTATGGGGGATTTTTTTAAAGTTCACTTTATTTATTTGTTTGTTTGTTTATTTACTTAAAGATTGTATTTATTTATTTGACAGAGAGAGTGAGCATGAGGGGGGAAGCAGCAGCAGGAGAGTGAGAAGCAGGCTCCCTGCTCAGTTGGGAACCCCACATGGGACTCCATCCCAGGACGCTGGGATCATGAACTGAGCCAAAGGCAGGCAACTAGTTGAGTCACCCAGGTGCGCCATTTATTAGCTCTATTTATGTGAAAGCTACAGTTATCACACATCATAGTAGTCTTAGTAAAATAACAGATATTTAGTTTGTGTTAACTAGTTACACTGAGATTATTCTGATATCCTGTTTTTCATAATTCTGTATCAGGCTTACTTTCACATTCCATTCTTCATAAATCTTTATCAGTGCCTCAGTTCTTCTGACAGTGTAATTAGCACATATGATTAGTCACATGTCACATCCTTCAATATATACATACAAATACATACACATATACAATATATAACTCCTATTCACAGGACCTATTGACCTATATATTGACCAATATATACATACAAATACATACACATATACAATATATAACTCCTATTCACAGGACCTATTGACCTATATTGACCTATTCTCCTAGGTCAATATTAAATAAGTATTTTTATTTTTATTTATATAAAGAAGCAAATCTTGAGCTTATAAATTATATATATTTAAAAGGAATACATTGCCATTATTCTTCTTGTTCTTAATTTTTAGATCTTTCATTTATTTTTATTAAAAATAAATAAATGCCCTTAATGTTATGGATTTGGCTTTGACTTCTACTTGGGCTGCAATGCATACTTTGTGATATGGAATGCTCTTAACACCATCATTTTCTGTCTCTGCAGTTTTACTTATTCTCTGATTTAAGAATTCATTAGTAGATTGTTTTTTAATTGTGTTAATTGACTGATTAATTACTAAGTAACTTGTTTTTATTTGTGTACAGTTTTATGAAAATGTCTGTAATATTTATTTTATAGGAATGTGTTTTCCTTGATCTTTTTATTTTTTGTTTATCAATATCTATTCTGAGGTCTGCTATGAAACCGTTTTTATATATGTTTCCTGGACACTTTAAAAAGACTATTAGGGGCGCCTGGGTGACTCAGTAGGTTGAGCCTCTGCCTTTGGCTCAGGTCATGGTCTCGGTCCTGGGATGGAGCACTGCATGGGGCTCTCTGCTCAGCAGGGAGCCTGCTTCCCCCTCTCTCTCTGCCTACTTGTGATCTCTCTCTCTCTCTCTCTGTCAAATAAATAAATAAAATCTTAAAAAAAATAAAACTATTAGACACTTCATCTAAAATGTCAAAAGAGAAAATTTGTCACTAGGTCAAACGATTTACAGTTGACTGAACAGACTTGAGAAGAGGCCAAGAGCATGATTAAACCTAGAAAAGAATTTTTTTTTTCCTTTTGTTGAGAAAGTGGTTTTGGCAAAACATTACGTCAGGCTTTTGTTGGCTGTCATTTCTGACACTGAAATGGCTTTTCCTGCTCTACCTAACTTCACCAGACTGCCAACCACAATATAAGAACAAATATACTCTAGGAGCCTTGTGGACAATCAGTGGCACATTCTTTGACTTAACAAACTTCACCTAATGGAGCCTGGCAGAAATCTGCTGCCTCAGGAAGTCTTTTCTTTCAAGCAGAAATGGCAAACTGATGGTCTGAGAGAAGGTCATCATAAAATTCATTTGCTGTCTAAGCTGGGACCCATTCAACAGTCAAAGGGGTTTTATTTGGGACAATTGTCTTGGCCAAATTTTGACTTGTGATCTTGTAATTGAGATCTAAATGTAGCCTACAGATACACTGATGGATATTAAATTAGCTGGCCACAGTTAAAAATCAGGAAAGTTCACATAAAAATTCGCATTGCCAATTTCTCTTTGAAATTATCATGAGATACTAACAATGAACATTGCAAGTTTCGTTCTCTGTGAAGTTTAATGGGCAGGATGTTGATTAGGAAGTGCCCTTAGGATCAATGATTATGAAAAGGAGAAACCAAGGCAAGTTATTCAGAGAGGCATACACAATGACCCCATAGAAGGCACCCAAGAGCTACAACTGCTCAAGGCAGTTCCATATTTATGCTCTGCCTCAAACAGGCATTTGATTTGTACTGCCTGATATGAGGTTATACTGGGGAGACGTCCATCTGCAACTGAGACAATCCTTGCTGGGTCTGACAGCTGAAAGCTGCTTATAGAACTAGGCCACCAAGACCTTCCCTGAAGTGGTATTTTGGTGGTACATCAACATCTTCACCAAAATGAATTATTACAGTTTGGAGCAACAGTCAGCTAGAGATGGTTGGTTACCTCCATGGGAGAGGGCAGCATTCCTATCTTCTACTTGCCAAAGCCACCCTCCCCACCCACCCATTACCTATTTGGCTTCTGTTTGCATTTGAGCCAGTGGTGTCTGATCTACAGCAATATCTTCTGCTGTTGCTATCAACACCACAGAAGACACATTTTATTCTTTGCCTCTTTTGGGCTCCTAATCTTTGTCTTTTAGTTCTCTACAACAAACAGTAACAAAAGCAGGGGCTCACACCTGGTAACATACAATGCTCCACTTTTAATAAAATATTCTATGGTTCCCCTTGACTATACTGAATTAAATTCAGAATTGTAACTATATACATTTCAAAAAACTGGTATTATGCCCTACATGTAATATAAAGGTGAAATTAAAGGAAAATAATTTATAATGACATATTTTAATACATAGGAACTTGAAGATGATTGTACCAGTAGAAACAGTCAGATGCTTCAATTGAAATAATTATATGGCATGGGCTATTCAAATATCACAAGAAATAGTTTCCAAAATGAGGAATGACTTATTTTCCTCCCTGAGAGGTATCATCTTTTCTTGATCTACACAGTAATAACATTACTGTAAAAATACATTAAGGGCTAAACCTATTCAATAGTACTTTGTATTTATGTGTAAGATGAAGTTAAAGTTCTAGTCTCAGCTGTTACTAAATCAGTTTTACCTATGTGAATTATCAGTGAGATATTCTAAGTCTGAAAGATGCAGAGTGTGGGACAGATTTTTGTTATCTAAGATTATTGTTAGTATCATACTGACAGATTTCTAATATCTTTAGTATATATGTCAATTGCACCTTTCAATCAATAATAAATGTCTTCACATTGGAACACCTATACTAAAAACCACTGGAACAAAAACAAAACAAAACAAAAAAAGCAAACCAAAACAAAAATCCAAAAACCTTAAATCAAATATACCAATCCATTTGTCAGCCTTTGACTCATTTTACCGAATCCCCAGTGGTCCATTCTCTCCATGGCTTTCCCATTAAGACATACTATTACAGGAAGATAATATATCTATCTGTTTAAAGTTTCATCTAACCTCTATCTATCAAGAGTTCTTCATAGTTTTTGGCATTTAAAAAGGTTCTACCCTAGTTCCCAGGGATGATACAAATGAATCCCCTTTTCACATTTCCTCAATATTTAGGATATTCTTAAAATCTGCAAAGACAATATGCAAATATGCGAAATCATGCCAATGCATTTCTGGGAAGTTCTAAATATTCAATTCTGCAAATGGAAATGTTCATTTTATAAAGATCTTGTTATTCTAATTGATATTATTTCCTTCAGGAGAAAGCATTGTCTGGGCATCTATGAAAGATAATTTTGACTGCCATTTTTCCAATATGATTACAGAGACTTTGTTAAAATTGATTGGGAACTTTAGTATTATATTTAGAGTGCAGCCTTAATGTCGACAACGTATAATGTGCACAGTATTTAATAAATTGAATAGACTGAGGGTGGCAGCCTGGTAATAAAGCACTGGCGAAAGACTTGCACTTCAGTCCCACTTTTGTCAGTATCTAGTTACGTGAACTTAGGTGGAATGTTTAACTTCTCTTGGCTCTGTTTTTCCATCTGTGAAATTACTGAGTTGGAAAACCTGATCTCTAAGGGCCCTTTCAGCTCAAAAATTCACTGACTCTGTTTTCATGATTACCTTTTCTACATTTTTCAGATGTTAAATTGGCAAGAAATTAGGCTTTGAGAATTTTTTTGGAAAGCTTTCAGCTCTATTTTGCAAATGCAGATGTTTGGTTACATATAGAATTTCCCTGATGCTTAATGATATATGACCTCAGCTGCCTTCAAGCAGATTATCCATCTGCTATCTTATGTTGACTCTGAAAAGATAATTTTAAAATGTCTTCAGGAGGGTAGTTTCATGGAATGTGACATATCTTGAGACACAGCCAGGCATGACCCATTTCAGCATAGATGGGAGAGATCTGGAACCTAATCTACTTGGTGGTATGGAGCAAACACCAAGGTGGCTGACCCATCTACAGCTATTTTCTTGGGGGAAGTCCACACTGGCAGACAGAACATAATATCCAGAGAGTACACAATAGATGATGGGTAATAATTATAGTCATGTTGTTGGTTTCCAAGAACCAATGTAAAATAATAGAACATATAAATCAATGTTGACTGAATTTGATATTAAAATATATTCTTTATTCATTGACTAAATACCTGAGTGTCTACCATGTGTCTGTGAATAAGTAGAATTCATATGTAGATATTCAGTGTGGTATAAATCTTTCAGTATGGGACAAGTTTTAGTAACAATATTCCTTGACCCAGTAGGAAAAATAGGCAAAAACAAACAATTGACCTATTTTGTAAAACTACGATATTAGGCCAAGCCATTGACATATTCACTCAGGAGCAAGAGACAATAGAGACCCAGGTAGAGAAATTAGAATTCAGTGGAAGATTTTATATCAGGAGCAATATAAAAGTATTGTTTGCTTTAAGGTATCAATCAGAGACTGCACTAGCAGCCATAACTCCTAAGTATTTTCTTTGAGCTTTATTTTCTAATAATCTTATGAAAGTTCTCAAAATTAGAACTGTAGACACAAATTTTACTTCTTTAAGTCCCTCTGGCTTTTTAAGACAGCATTCTATAGCACAAACAAATGAAATACATATATATCCCATGTTAAATTTAAATTTTACTTAAAAATTGAAATTATCATTTTATTTCTTACATGTACTTTAAAATTTATGGTGGACCATGGTATGTCTGCAACTATCTTTCATACACATTGTTTTCAAATGTAATGGCAATCTTATCCATGCTGAATTTAATAATAAAACCAAAACACTTTTAGTCATTTAATTATACATTTTTTTTAACTTGCAGATCTCCTCTCCTACTTTCATATTTTTTCGTCATAAGGGTTCAGTATCCTTTGAAATGGGTATTGGCCATATATTTTGTACATAATGTCTATTACATAAGACAGCCTGATGGAAGATAATTGTCAATGGTTGAAAGAAGTAGATAGAGAGCATATGACCACTCCAAAGAGGACAGCCACTGGAAAACACAAAAATTTCAAGAGATTCAGGCTTCTGAAACTCTGTATAAAGCCAAAGGTTGTGAGGAAACTAAGGCTATCAGTTATCACTGATGGCCACACTTCAAGAAACCATGTGATAAGGAAAATTAAAGGTATAGCCAGGCAAACACTGGCATGTCAATTGCCCTACAAATTTATCCAGAACACATTCACACACCCAAAATATATTATAATATATGATCCATTTCCATTTCCAGTACGTTTACCAGATATAATGCAAGACATGCAGTTGAAATTAATTTCAGATAAATGATTTTAATAATAGTTTTGATATAAGTATGCCCCATGCATATTTATACTGAAACAAAACAAACAAAACAGAAAGCCAAGATTGTTTATCTGAAATCCACATTTAACTGCGCATCCTGTAATGTTGTTTGTTAAATCTGGCAACCCTGATTTCTAAACATGCAGAAAAACACTGGAGTGAAAACAGATACAATCCCTGTTCTAGTGGACATAGCAATGAAATTGAGAGAGAAAAACATTGATTGAATAACCACACAAACGAATGTAAATTGTTTCTGTAGCAAGCATGTGAAGGAGAGCAAAGATGATGCTTTGAGACTTCATTGGAGGTTTTGACCTGATTAGAGGTTAGAGTAGCCTTTTATGTGTTTGAAGGAATAGGAGGAGTTCACTAAGCTAAGGATTGGGGCAGTGGGGGAGGGGATCAAAAAAGAGCATTCTAAGCAATAAGAGACAGAAAGAATTTGTGGATAGAGACAACATAGGAAAAAAGAATGCCAGAGTAGAATGAATGAGAGGCAGTTAAAAGGAAATGGCATGTGTGTCGTGTTAAAATCTGTCTTCACCTTAAGAGCAAAGATGAGACCTTGAGGGTTTTCAGTAAAGTGAGTGAGGTGTGTAGAATAGCCTACAGAAAGTTCTTGGAGAGATCTCAGAATAAATGCCTTAAACCAATAATCTTACACCTAGTCTCCTATCTCTCTATTCCAGAAAATTTTGTATCATATAGTTAGAATTATTTCCTTAGTCATACTATTTCTCTTTTATTTTGCTATTTATAAAATCACTCTTGGTCTCTCTATAGGTAATAGATTAATTTCAACGTCCTAGGCAGTGTGATTTTATTTCTCCTCTGGCCCATATCATGTGTGTTTCAACTCTCCCGCTTATTTTGTATTTCATCAAGATCCATCTATTACACCAGAATTATAGGCTAAGATCACTCAAGAGAAGTTAATAATTTTCTGTAAACTTCCTGGTGGATAATAAAATTTCTTCAGAAGAAACATAGCATCAGAATTGTTTCAGGGTAACACAGAAGTCAGTTATGAGGGAGATGTTCTTCTCATTCCTATATTACTTCAAACATAGAATCTCATCACATAAATATTAAGTGTCACTAAGCAGCTTGTTTAACCTTTTAAATTTAGGAAGTCATGAAAAGGCAGAAAAACACTGATCCAAAAAATTGTGTCCACTTTAAATCTGCATTTAGAAATGAGAGAGAATATGACAGAGAACGAATGGAGTCTAGGTGGCATGGACAAGAATGGAAAGGAATGACATCATAATCATGAAAATAAGAGCAGCCCACTTAATGGAGCAGTTTTTGAGGTGAAGATCTGGGATAATTCCCTAGAAACATGTAACAAATGCCTGTGTGGTGCTGAAGATTTGGGAGAGTGATACAAAACTGACAGGCAGGTTTTGAAAGGTTGTGTAGTGATATTGATTTTCCATTGGGGAGCCCAAGGGATTCAATAATTACTGCAAGACTGGTTTGACATAATTTGATAATAAAATGCATAGGTGAGAAGAATGGGTTAAAATGGTGTATGTGTTTAGTGATGATAAAGTCACTGACTGGCATCCTAACACATTTTAAAACAATATTTACTATTTATTCCATACCTGCTCTAAAAATGTAAAATTGTTTCAGTAGCTATGTCACATTCATTTTTCCCATTTAATTTTTCAAACTTGTCTACAAAAAAGCTATGAGAGTTATAGTAATTCTTACAGATGTGAAACTAAGATTGAAAGAGGTTAAACAGTTTGCCTGAGCTTGTATAAATATTGCTGGAGAAATTTAGTTTTTCTTAATAAAGAACCTATGTTTTTGCATTGACTTTGGCTTTTGAGAGGTAACATAGGACCTATGAAAGATTTTAGGATAATGGTTGGAGAAGACAGATTTCAGGGAAAAGAATAGTAACAACATAGAGCAATATAGTAGGGAGGACATGTGCAGTTGAATAGTTTGAGAACTTTGATTTTGAAGTGAACACTTTTTTTTTTTTTAAGATTTTATTTATTTATTTGACAGAGAGATCACAAGTAGGCAGAGAGGCAGGCAGAGAGAGAGGGGGAAGCGGCTCCCCACTGAGCAGAGATCCCGATGTGGGGCTGGATCCCAGGACCCTGGGATCATGACCTGAGCCGAAAGCAGAGGCTTTGACCCACTGAGCCACCCAGGCGCCCCGAAGTGAACACTTTCTTAAGGCGTAAGAGATGAGTGTATGTTATATGGTTAAAGAACTTAAGTGTGTGAAAGGACATTAATCTAAAATGTCACCTGAGAATGAGAGACAGAAAATCCCACTCAGGTGCCCTCAGAAGAAAGGAACTTAACTGAAAGACTGATTTCCTGTAGATGTCCCATTTACAGAAGTTTAAGATCTATCTCCTGACCAATGAACATGGCCAAGAATTCTTTCCCATTCTCAAGCCAATGAACTTACTGCTTGGATCTGGCTGGACTTCCTCCCTCTTTGCCCTCCTTACCCATGATAAACACATCCCACCCAATCTCCCAACAGGCTCATCTATAGCTTGCTGTGCCATTTGTTTCTCCAATTGCAATTTCTCCATTACTCCCAAATAAACTCAATTTCTGGTAATTCAAATTTGCCTTAGTTTATCTCTTTATTTAGGTTGACAATTGAAAAAGGAGAAAATAAGATAATGCTATGTTATACATGGCATGGATGAAAGTTCAATAATGGAATGGCAAAGGATCAAAATTAAGAGATGGAAATATAACTTAAATTAGAAGTGGAAGGACAGTTTAAGGTCAAATCTTCCTCTGTCTTGGGAAAAGGAATTAAAAGGGTTTAAATGATAAGCTATGCTTTTAAGGGCAAAGAAGCAGATCGTTTTTCCAAAGCTTTGTTTTGGGAGATTTTGTTTACTTTGTTTCTAAATCTAAAATTTGCCCTTTCTTTTTCTCCTTAAGTTGATGTGTTCCCAAAATTACAGTTAACTGAAGTGTCTGATAAGGTGGCTTCTAGCTAATCAAGGCTTTTATCTATGTTGTTTTTTCACTGGCAGATTAATTGCCTGAATTGCCTTTTTATTTTTAAGTAGTCCTGAGAAGGAGATTTAGCAATTAAAATGATTTAGACTCTGAAGCTTATGTAGCAGTTCAAATGACATTTGAAAGATAGTAGGGGAAATTAATGAATGATTGTACAAAATAATACGTAGCAGAATATGTTTGTTGCTATAATTAAAAGTGCATAACTTAGTGATCCAGGTCAATTTTACAAAGAATCAACCATTAGGATTTTTCAAAGGGCTTTAAAAATTGATTGTCTCTAATCAGTCATATTTCAACTTCAGTCATGGATTTAAATATTTAATTAACTGATTTTGAAGTAATGTGCTATGCACTTTATTTAATGTAGTTGATAAGTACTTTCTTGTAAAGATGTAGTGAGTATTCATAAAAGTTTAATTAACTAGAAACTTCAAATTAGTATATTAAGAAGAGATTTTATGTTTTTAATTATTAAAGAAAATGTGCCAATACAGATTTTTAATACTTCATTTTAAGCATTGCTTTATAGATTCACTGTAGAAAAATAAGTAATACAGGAAATGCAATCTTTAAAACATTTAATTATTAGAAATCATACCAACAAATAAGAATTATGTTAAAAATTAAAAGCATATATTTCTAGATTTGCTCCAATGAAAGTTCAGGTATACAATAATGCATAGCTATGTACACATATAATTTCACAAAATAGAATCATTACAATCCATGAAACAGTTTTTTTTCTTTTAATATATGTTGACTCTATTTCTAAGCCAATAAGTATTGATTTGTATAAATATACATTTAACTGTATAGAATTTCACTCTATACATTTATGTAATCAACACAAATTAATTATACATACATAATTATAATTATATAGATATATTATAATTATTTGCTCTCATTTTTTTTCCCTTGAGAGAAAAACTTAAAAGTAGAATTTAAGTATGTAAAAGAAGCAAATAAATTTTTTGGTACTTGACTAATTTGTCTTCAGAAAGGACCTAACAATTTAAATCTGCATATGTTTCTTGCAGGAGAGTGTCAGTAAACTATGGTTTCTGGGCCATATGTGGTCATCTATCACTTGTAAATAAAGTTATTTTGAAACACAGCAACACTTATCAGTTTACATATTGTTTCTGAGTTTCTGGCTCCTTTCACAGTAGTTATGACAAAGACTGTGTGTGTGTGTGTGAATGTGTGTGTGTGTGTGTGTGTGTGTGTATATATATATATATATATATGTAATATTTATTTATATATTTATCTATTATGTTTAATATAGTCTAAATTATTTACAATTTTCTTCTACAGAAAAAGTATGTCCTGTGTTAGAGCTTTATCTTTGTGGTCGTATAAATATCTAATTTTATATTTATTGACCAAATAACAAATACAAATTAAAATAAAATAGAATAAATACAATAAAATAAAATGGAATAAGTAGTGTCTTTTAATTTGCTTAACAACTGAAATTGAATATATCTGCATATGCATATCAGCTACATATTTCTTCCATTCTGACTGCCATATTTTCCAGTGGGACATTCATTTTTTTTCTCACTGAGAAATATTTTTTCTCATTGAGGAAGCTCTCAATATGCTTAAAGATGTGAGGTTTTTTTGAACAACTTTATTAATGTATTATTTATATAGCATAAAGTTCCCATTTTAAGGGTATAATTCAAGATTTTTAGTTAACTTAACAAGTTATACAACCATCACCACAATCCAGTTTTAAATTATTTCATCATTTCAAAAAGATCTCTAATGCCCACTGCAGCCAATCCCCATTTACAGTCCCAGCCTGGGCATCCACTATTGTCAAATCTATTTTTTGTCACTAAATATTTGCATTTTCTGGATTTTTTCTGTAAATAAAATTATACAGTATGTGGTCTTCAGTGTAATGTTTCTTTTTGTCCATATACAAGTGCATTTTTGGCTATTTTGAATAAATGCTGTTAGAGACAGTTTGTACAAATCTTCATGCAGAGATATGTTGACAGTTTATTTGGGTAGATACCTAGAATTAGAATCTCTTGGCCCTATTGTACATTTTTGTGTAACTTATTAAAACGTTGCCAAATTATATCTAGAGTGGTGGCACTATTTTACATTTCTACCAGCAGTGTAGGAAGGTTCTAGTTTCTCTGCATAACCCTTGTTATTTTTTTAAATCATATATATGCTTGTTAAGTCTGAAGTAGTATTTCATTGTGGTTTTGATTTGAATTTTCCTAATAACTAAGGAGGTTGAGTATCTTTCCACGGGCTTACTGACCATTTTTATGTATTTTATTTGAGAAATGTCTATTCAAACTTTTTGCCTATTTTCAGTTGGCTTGCCTTTTTATTATTCTTTATATATTCTCCATCCAAACCCTTTATCAGATATATAATATATGAATACTTTCTTCTCTATTATGGATTGTCTTCTCACATTTTTTGATAGTCATTTTTGAAGAACAAAACTTTTTAATTTTTATGAAATCCAGTTTATCTACTTTCTCTTTCATCGCTTGTACTTTTGATGTCACAACTAAAAAATTATTGCCAAACCCACTGCCATGAAAATTTATGCCCATATTTTTCTAAGAATTTTATAGTTCTAGCTCTCCTAGTCAGGTCTTTAATCCATGTTTTCTTTTTGTGTATATGTGATATATAATAAAAAATACTGAAGGAAATCTGAGGCACTGAAGAGAAAAAGTATATTCCACTGAATATGCCCTCTCCCTGCTTCTTGATTTTTATACCTCAGGGCTAAATATTTCAAACAATAAAATCTTCTCCATAAAAAAAATGCATACACATATGTGAGAATATCATAAACCATATATGGAGACAAAAATGAGAAGTCCTTCCCCCATTGTAGTATGGAAGAAAGAACTTTTGAGGTTTTTGTCATAAGTGAAAATAGGAAGGACCTTTTCCTAGGCAATTTGGAATCTCTGGAGGTTATAACATTCACCAATTATTTGACAGATTCTATAGGCCAAGAACTGAATTGTGAGGGTGGTAACTATGTAGCTAAAGCTATGGTACAAACCTAGTTTCAAGTCATCCTATAGACCCTATAAACAACTAGGTAAATATCTGTGTTAATTAATGCCAACATGCACTTCCGAAATGCTGTGTTCTAGAAGGAGTTTACTTTTTTTGCCTGTTTAGTAAGGCAATGCATCTAACAGGATGTGTTCGCTGTGCTTAAGTGCTGTGCAGGTAAATATCAGTGTTGTCAAATTGTCATAAAATGTTCTGTGAATGACTTTTTTAAGCTAAGTGGTATGACCCTTGTTTAACGGCATCAGTAAAAAAAGGTAGAAATGTACTTTGTTGTGTAAGGACCTACAATCAAGATAATACAAAGAAAGCAATGACAGATTTCAATACCATGGCAAAGCTACTACTGACTAGAACATTAACAGTTTAGTCATTAAAGATTTACTATTATCCTAACCCCACACTTGAGTAATTTCCATGTATTATTTGTGATTTTTTTGCTTGTTCATCTTTGTGTAAAATGTTTACATATGCAAGTATACATTTTTACACAATTCTAGAGTATATTAAAGGGATGGGTTCTGGAAAACAAGAAAAATAATTATATGGAACTTGCATAAATAAACTAAGTATGACATAGCAAGAATTTCTGTCATGTTAAAATTTATTAAATATCAATTTTAGGTGAATTTAGATCTGAAAAATGGGTTTGAGCATACTCTTTACTTCAGCAAGGTCTAAGAGGATATTTCACTATTGATTGGTGTGCATGAGAAATTTTACATAGATGCATATATAAAAAAATATGACTCTCTGTCAAATAAATAAATAAAATCTTTAGAAAAAAGACTGTCGGGGCGCCTGGGTGGCTCAGTGGGTTAAGCCGCTGCCTTCGGCTCAGGTCATGATCTCGGAGTCCTGGGATCAAGCCCCGCATCGGGCTCTCTGCTCAGCAGGGAGCCTGCTTCCTCCTCTCTCTCTGCCTGCCTCTCTGCCTGCTTGTGATCTCTCTGTCAAATAAATAAATAAAATCTTAAAAAAAAAAAAGACTGTCAAAGAATGTTGTTTCTATACATATTTGTTAAAAATACATTACTGAACTCTTTCCTTAGTATCATCCAATTGAATTTAAATTTTTGAATTAATTTCTTGTATGGAACAGAAATGAAACTAAAAAATTATTTGATAAAAAATGACACAAACACTGATCAGAGCAGATGGATTTTAAAACCAGGGATGGGGATACCTGGGTCGTTCAATTGGCTAAGCATCTGCCTTTGGCTCAGGTAATGATCCCAGCATCCTGGGATGGAGTCCCACACCCTGGGATGGAGTCCCTCAGCAGGGGTCTGTTTTTTCCTCTGCCTACTCTCCCTGCTGCTCCCTGTGCTTGTGCTCTCTCTTTCTGACAAATAAATAAAATCATTAAAAAAAATAAAATAAAACCAGCGATGATTGTGTCAGATCATACCAACTAAATATGAGCTAGAAACACATTTTTTTAGAAGGCATCCTTAATTAAATGTTGAATCATTTACAATGGTAAGAAAGAAGAATGCTATTGTATGAGTTAGCAAAATCAGGATTCTAAAGGATGAATCCTTTAATACTATTGTTAAGCTAGATCCATGTAACAAATATGCTATTTGAGATTAGTAACGCCAAATATAAAAGTTCTTTAGTTATACTCAAAGAAACAACTACAAAGTTAAAGAATGTAGAATATTTAACAACTGTTAATAGGAAACAAAACTAAAAACAGCAAATGATTAAGCTCTATGTATTTTGAAAATGTAGTATGTTTGTAGGAAAACATCTCAATAAAAAGCAGGATTAATTAATTAACATAATAATTAACAGAAAAGTAATTTCAGACCTAAATAGTCATTAGCTCCACAGTACTTTATGGTGGCCCAATTAAATGTAAAGTGTCTCATTTATATTTCCTTGCCATCATTTTAAAGAATGATACTTATAAGCTATAGCCTATCAAACATATGATTGGCCTTGAGAGTGAAAGGCCTTGAAACAGTGTGATATGAGGACACATTGAGAAAGTCTGAAATGTTTCAGTCATACAAGGCAAGACTTAAGGAATTCAGTTGTTCTAGTACTTGATATTTGGGAAATAGGGAGCAGAGTCAACGGTGTCGCTTCAGATGACAAAAGCAATTTCCGTGGATGGTAATTATTCAGGGTAGATTTCAGTTCAAAACAAAGTGAAGTGTCTTTGGACCTATTAGAACTCCAAGAAAGAATGGGCTGTCTCTCGTCATGGTTAGCTCCTGTCACTGCAAGTCTCCTAGCTGTCTATAGATGAACGCTGGTCATAGATATCATGGAACATATTCCCTTCTTTGAAGGAAGGTATAATTAACTGACCTTTAAGTTTTTCCACCTCTCAAATTCTCATTTTATGATCAATTTGACACATTTCAATGGTATAACTTGTCATTTCCATCTCTAAATTGAGGCAAATGCCACACGAAGCAGTAGGACTAGTGACAGTGTTCCAAGATGGATGTTCCTTTAGACATTACTACTAGTAGGCAATGTATGTTTCACTTGTAAATTGTTTCCATTTCTATCTTTCTATTGTTAATTTATATTCAGAAAAATGTGTTAATGTATATAGAGAGACAGTTGTCAATATACACATTAAATAATTTTCAAAATTTTGGTTATAATACATTGTTTTCTCTCAGATTTTATATTTTAAATATCCTATTCTAGTTTTAAACTGCTAAAATAGACTGCTTGGATGGGTTTTTTGTTTTGTTTTGTTTTTTAATGGAGAGTATGAACATTCCAGAGAACTGGCTTTATTCAGAGGCCTGTTTATGCTATATATTTCATGTAGTCCAAAGACCACGATTAAAGTATCCAGGTAGGGATTGAAATTCTAAATCCCAACCCACAGAGACAATACACCTGATCCCTCCACCACCATGCCCAGGGCACTTAAGTAGTTTTAATTTCTTATGATTTTACATTGCTTGACTTTAAGTGTTCACTTTTTGCATGTGGGGATTTCATTTCCTTCTGCTGAGCTCACCTATGCACTCTTACTATATTACATATTATCCCATGAGGGAAGAGAATGTCCAAGTGACTCTTCCATTGTTTTAGTAGTCTAGCTAATTTTATCCTGATTGTTTGGAAATTTAAAGAACTCTCATCCTCTCTATGAAGCTATCTCACTCTTATTCTTGTGTTCTCAGTGGGCTTATGCAACTATTTTCCCTTTTACTAGCATACTGAAAGAGGTGTAATCAAATATATATTCAATCTCTTCTTTTTTTGCCATTAGTACTTTGAAATTTTATCAATCAATATCAGTAAAAAGACGCCTAGTAACAAATGGACTAATGGACTAGCAGGACTAATAGGCCAACATGGTATCTCAAGTAATGGTAAACACTAATGTATTGCCTATATAAATGAAAAATTAACTATTTCAATTTTAAAGATGTTGATTGAATAAATAACTTCTGCTTAAGGAGGTAGCAGAGATGAAAGCATACTTTCCTTTACTAACTTCTGCTTGTGTCCAAAGCCTACAATTCCACTTCCAAATGATGTCTACGTGGCACTACATTTCGACCATCTTTTATTTTATTCTTTGTTAGACAAAGATGTTTAGATCACAGTCAGCATCTACAACAGGCCTTTTTTAATGTTTTGGAGAAAATTTTTCAAATTTGAAATAATTTGGTAATTCAAAAAAATAATCAAATCTTGTCTAATTCTGATGAACAGATCACAGTCACAGTCATACTGACCAAACTGGTTTTACTATCGCCTAATCAATAAAGTTATTTATTCATATCATTATTGGAAGACCCTGTTCTCAAAGGTGGCCAAGTTCTCTAACATAAATAATGAATAATAAATAACATAAATAATCCCTTTTCAAAGGATTTTATGGAAGCACTAAATTAAGACCATTGGTTTTAAGTAAGGAATGCCAACATGTCTGAAAATTGTGAGCCTACAACTACCTTTATTAAAAATCCTACCTACTCTGTGATATTCCCGTACCACCAGATAGACTAGGGAAGAAGATACCTCTCCGTGTTCCTTATAAGGCAAAAATAATTTATAAAAAGATCTCAGCATTTAGAGTTCAGAAGTTTTCATCTGGGAAAAAATTCCAAATTTCTATACAAGCCTGAGAAGAGAGCTGGTAATACACAGATATTATTTAGCATCATCTTAATAGAGAGATGAAGATACATTGAGCAATTTCGCCTGTCTCTATTTGTCTTCTGTGGTTTAAAAACAAATCAAAGTATAACTACAGACATACTTTTGGTAGACCTAACATAAATGCAAATGTGGAAATCAGCAAAATATTCAGCAGTTTTCTCTTAACCTTATTCCAGATTTGAACCAATGCTTTTCAAATTCATGTAGAGAACAATGTTTAGTAAAACATTAAAGGAATCACATACAGGAGGACACCCAGCAGAGTGCCTAGTTTCATCAGTAAACTAGCCAGTTAAATTTGATTTGACTTCTCATCTATTTTTTCCCTAGTCAGTATCCCCAGTGATATCTAAAACAAGAAAAAAGACAGAAAGAAAGGTAATTAAATTTAGAGCTGGAAGTCTTAATTTAGTGCTTCTACATAAAATATGATAAATAGAGAAATGATAATACACATCAGGAATTAACACCTAGAGACTAAGTGTCCCATTTTGTCACAATTTATAAATAACTTCCTAAAACAAGGATTTAAAAAAAAAAAACATTTCTCAGGGCATCTGGTATTTTCAAGATGTTTTCCATGTGAGTTTTTAAGGGGTCAAAAGAGGCCCAGGACATTTTGATTTTTGAGATTTCTAATATATTAGAAATGATGAATTAGAAAACAAGTTTGCCAAAATTGAGTTGGACTTTAAATTATTACTGATTGATAGTTCAGCCCACTAAAAATACACTCACTTTATAAATAACTTTAGCTGGACATTAATGCTAAAGTCTCAACACTAGGTTTTTCATGACAATTTGGCCCAGGGTCCTTCGGGTAGCAGTCAAGCCCTGTTTCTCATAATGTCTAGATAATGGAGATTAATCTGTCAATGATGGAACTAAATTTTCTTTAATTTTCATCGTTATGGTAAGAACTTTAAAATATTATATATTTCTCTTCTTTTTAAAAGATTGACAACATCAAAAAAGCATTGCTGTCAGTATTTTTAATGATAGCATATTACCACATGTTCATTAAACATGAATGAAATAATTCTGCCCTGTATGATCCTATCTATCTAGTAATTCAGGCGTTCAAAATTTATTCAATGCCTGTCATATGCCAAGGACTCTGAAGATGCACCAAGGAAGAAATTACACACAAAGCAACATCTGGTCTTGTGGAGCAGTCAAGATAGGGGGAGGAGAATAAACAAAGTCATTAGCTTTTATTTACGGAAATTAAAAAAAATAATGTTTATAACAAAGTATTATGTGTTTATTGCAAGTCTTAAAGAATACAGAAGACTATCATAAAAATTAAAAGGTTGGGCCCCCGGGTGGCTCAATTGGTTAAGCATCTGCCTTTGGCTTAGGTCATGATCTCAGAGTCCTGGGATCCAGCCCCCTGTCAGACTCCCTGCTCAGCATGGGAGTTTGCTTCTCCCTCTGCTGCTCCCCACCATTTGTGTTCTCTCTAGTTCTCTCACTCTTTCAAATAAATAAATAAAATCTTTTTAAAAAATTAACAGTTCTTCCCTTCTACTTTTCCATTCCCAAATCCCATTCTCAAAAGTGATCATTGCTCTATATGTATATATGTATATATATATTATGATAGATGGATAGACAGATAATATGTACATACATATATTATATGTATATATATATATATCTATATAGAGAGAGGTATAATATGTGAACCAAATTTTATTTTTCTAAGATTTTATTTATTTGACAGAGAGAGACACAATGAGAGGGGGAATACAAACAGGAGGAGTGGGAGAGAAGGAAGCAGGCTTCCTGCCAAGCAGGGATCCCAAGACCTCGGATCATAACCCGAACCAAAGGCTGACACTTAACCAACTAAGCCACACAAGCACCCCCAAATTTTCTTTAAAGAAAGAAAGAAAAGAATATTTATATATATGCAGGCATGTATATAATGGACCTGTATATTAATAACCTTTCCCTCTCTTTATATATCTATGTATGAATATATAATATATGTATTATATATATATGTACTATTACTGTGAAAATTGGATATATAAGTTATGAACAAATTATTTTAGTTTTCTAAATCAAAATATTTCTAACTCTCTACATTGGTAAAAACAACTCATTTCAGTCCTAATTAGGAGTAATTCTTTTGTTTTCTGTGCCTTCAGGCAACTTACAGGATATATAGAAAATGGAAGGGCCTCTAATCTTAAATTCTGTATGACCACTGTATGATATATTTATCATTGTCCAAGTAAGCACAATCCTTTATTGTCCAGTGTTTTCAGAATTTTATGCTAAATTGTCCATAGGAACCTTTGCCTAGACTGACAGTTCTAGTGCCTGAGAGTCAATCTGTGAGGCACTATCCCCCTTCGATCTTTTAAACCCCTTCTGTTTCTTAACTCTCCTTCTCCATCTTCATCCCTCTACACAGAAGTTTCTATCACTTCCCTATTACAAGCCAGCACAAAGCAGAGACCACAGAGAGCAACTTATATAATCAGCACATCAGCACCTCCCATTAAATATTCTCTCTCTGCTTTTCTCTCATTTCCTAATCCTTACCTCAACCTCAGGGATCAGCAATTCAAATATCTTACAAGCAAAACAGATAACTTTTTTTATGTATGTGGGAGACCAGAGTATAAAACCCTCACAAGTGGAGACTGATGAATTTGAAAGTGCATGCCCCCACAGTGTTCAATTTTTAAAAATAAAAGCAACTAAATACAACTCTACTGACCCTACCCATCAAAAAAACACTTTTGACAAGAGACCATCAATGTGGACCTTAAAAAATAAAAAGACAGGATGATATTCAATTAATTGCTGCTTTTGGCCTTACACCTCTCCAAGGGCTAGGAGTCATAAATTTCATGGATGGCTTTTTAGAAAAGAAGAGTACACATAACAAAACAAAAATAATATATCTATAAATTATGCTATCCTCTTGCATATAAATTCATATTTTACATGTTGAAGTAATTTCATTGAATAAAATGTATGTTTTCATTTTACCATTTAATGAATTTTAAAATTAGTATGTACTATTAGCAATAGGTGATGGAATTTTGTTTTGGTTTGCTTCCAAACTTTCCTGGAATAAAATATTTTTGTGTCCTAGAATTCATCATTTCTTTTCATGTCTTATGGCTTAGTAGCTAGCTCTGCTTGAATTCTTCCTATAATAGTGCTCTTACTATAATATATATTATATTTGATTTAATTTCTGAACTTAGTGAGTTAGAAAGTTCTGCTTTCCTTGACCAAAACACACTGGGGTAATGCTGCCATTGATTTTAGTTCAGATCTACCTATGGAGAGAGTAGTAAACATCCAATTCCTCTAACACAAAATGTCCCTCTGCTACTTGAATAAAAGTGTTACTATGCTCTTTCAAAGGTATCTCTTTTTCCAGGTAGAATATCTTCTGTTAAATTGTTTCTCAATGAAATGTCTTTATAGATATTTTTTCCATATTGTCTGTTGCCCTCTGAAAAACTATATCAAGGTTTTATTTAAAATGTACTAATATTTTTTCTTCAAATGTGAAATCTAATACTGAATGCAAAACAAATGTTCTATGCTAATTTCTCTAACAGAACCCAATTAAGAGGAACTAAAAACTTTCCTTCCCTTCTTAATCTATTTTTCTTTAGAAATGAAATTCACCATGATAATCAAGACATTGCACAAATAAAATTTGGCAAATTATGCATATAACAGCTTTATAAATAAGGGCATGAATTATTTATATTGAATTGCAATGCATGTTTATCTTAAAGCCAGGAGATGGAAACCATTGGCTAAAGATTACGGATCAAATATTTATTACTACACACTGTAACAAAACCAAAAACAAACAAACAAGCAAGCATATAAGAAAGCCTGAACTGGAATGCCTGGGTGGTTCAGGTCAGTTAAGCATCTGCCTTCGGCTCAGGTCATGATCCCAGGGTCCTGGGATGGAACCCCGCATCAGACTCCCTGCTCAGTGGAGAGCCTGCTTCACTATCTCCCTCTGCCTGCCGCTCTGCCTACTTATGCTCTCTATCTCTCTGTCAAATAATAAATAAAATATTAAAAAAGAAAGAAAGAAAAGAAAGCCTAGATTAAGTGGCTGAGAATTATACTATATTTACAATAATTTATAAGTAAAAAGCAAAAGTTAGCAAGACTTGAAAATGAAACCAACAAAAGACATAAAGAAGATACAGTGATAGCAAAATATCAAGTATTAGTCTATCTGTGTGAAAAGATAGAGGAGGAGTTTTGCTATATTGTGTACCAGGCCTTTTTATTACAGTAGTTATTTATAGTTGTCAGTTATCTTAGTAACATTAATTTCATTTTTTTCTATATCAAATTTGAGTATTTTTTATTAAGCCATTATTAATTAAATTCCACTCAATCCATTATTTCATTCATTCTACACATATTTTTGAGCACATATTATGTTTTTCGTACTGTTCTAGGTGCTGGAAGTATTTCAATAAACAAGAAATTAAGAGTCATTGCCCTCATGGAGCTTGTATTATAACATGTGACTTGTTAAGAAGCCTTGTTTAAAATGAAAACTTTTCACATCATTCATACACATTCATAACAAATGACTTATTTTTTAAACAGGAAGTTCTCTTTTAGTCTTAACATTGCAGATATTTTGATAACAGAGAATACAGTGAGGTTATATTTCTTTATTCTGAGTTTCACCTTTATAGTTTTAGCAGTCAATTAACTTGGCTTATACCTCTAAACCATTATAATGGTACTTTCTAGCATTTTAATGAAAACTTCTTCCCACTATCTTCAATCATCCCAAAGTAGAATAATAGCCCACCAAAGAAGTTCACAACCTAATCCCTGGAAGTTGTTAATATGTTACCATCCATGGCAAAAGAGACTTTGCAGATATGACTAAAGATAAAGACTTTGATTTGAGATGGGAGATCCCCCATATTATTCAGGTGGTCCCAATCTAAACACATGAGGCCCTAAAAGTGGAGAATCTTCTCTGATTGTGATCAGGGAGAGTTGTGAGGACAGATGAAGAAGGAAGGGCCAAAGGCATGCAACCTGGCCAATAGTTAACCTCACAGCACTGTCTCTGAAGGTGGAAAAAAGAAGCTGTACATCAAGGAGTGCATCAACCTCTAGAAGCTGGGAATGACCTTCAGCTGAGAGCCACTAAGAAAATAGGGGCCTTGGTTCTTATAACAACAAATGCAAGGGACTGAAATCCACCAACAACCCAACTGAGCAAGGAAATATCCTCCTCTGGTGCTTCTAATTAAAAAAACAAAAACAAAAAGCCCTGCTTTCTGACACTTTTAATTTAGCTTGGTTTGGGACTTACAGATGAACAGAGATATGCAATAATGAATTCGTGTTATTTCGACTTCTAAGTTTATGATAATTACTTATTGCAACAACAGAAAACTAATACACATGGGATGAAAGTAGTATCACCATGGGCATTTACGTTTGCTTAACATACAGACATTCTAAGTTTTGGTCTTACTCTTCTAAAACAGTGTCTAGTTTGTCATCATTAAGTATAGTGTCAGCTCTAGGGTTTTTTGTTGGTATTACTTATTAAGTTGATGAGTTAACTCTAGTTTGCTAAGAGTTTTTATCAAGGATTGATGGTATATTTTCTTTATTTTTTTCTTTATTTTCTTATTTCTTCTTTAAATGTTTGGCAGAGTTCATCAGTGAACCAGGGCCTGAGTTTTCTTTTTGGAAGGTTATAAATCATTGGTTCAATGTATTTAATAGATTGGACTTACTCAGAATGTCAGAATATTTTTCTTTTGTGAAAGTTTGTGAATTTGTTAGATTGTACCCTTTCAAGGACTTGGTCTTTTTCATCTATGTTATCAAATTTGTGAGCATAGACTTGTCATAATATCCCTTTTAACATCTACAGGATCAGTTGTGATGGCCCCTCTTTTATTTATGATATTAGTTATTTTTACCATCTCTCTCTTTTTTTCTTTGTTAGCCAGCTAGTGGTTTATTATGTTACCGATCTTTTAAAAGGATCAGCTTTGGTTTTATTGATTCTCTATACATTTCCTATCTTAAATTTCTTTGGTTTCTACTCCAATTTTTATGATCTTTTCTTTTGCCTCCTTCACATTTAGTTTTCTTTTCTAGTTTTCTAAGGAGGAAGATTAAACTATTGATTATATGTTTTTATTTTCTAACATACACATTAAATGCTATGAACTTCCTCTAAGCAATTCCTTTAGCTGCATCCCACACATTTTGATTAGTTGTATTCTCAAAATATTTTAAGTTTTCTTGAGGCTTATTCTTTGACCTGTTCACTGTTTAGGAGTTTGCTGTTTAATCTCAAAGTATTTGGGAATACTCTATTTCTCTATTATTTATTTTAAATTTTGTTATGTTCTGAGAGAATACTTTGTATATTTTCTATTCTGTTATTTACATTATGGTGTGTTTTATAGCCCAGGATGTGGTTTATCTTGTATTAATAGGTGGACTCATGTACACCTAAATTCCTTATGTTAATATCTTTACCCTGATACTTAAGAACGTTGCCTTATTTTAGAAATAGGGTTGTTGCAGATATAATTAGTTAAGTTGGGATGAAGTCATTAGGGTGGGACCTGATACAATATGGCTGGTGCCCCCATAAAATGAGGAAATAGACATGGACACAGTGAGGTTGTTAATGTGAAGATAAAGGCAAAGATCAGGGTGACACTTCCAAATCAAGAAATGTCAAAGACTGTTAGCGAATCACCAGAAGCTAGGAAAGTGGGATGTAACAGAGTCTTCCTCACAAACATCAGAAGGAAGAAACCTATCTGACACTTTTTTTTCCCCTATTTTTATTTATTTAAGTAATCTCTTTACCTCATATGGGGTTTGAACTCACAACCCAAAGATCAAGAGTTGCATGCTCTTCCGATTGAGCCATCCAGGTGTTCCACTGGCTGACACTTTGATCTTGGGTTTCTTACCTCTAGATCTTTGACAAAATGTATTTATGTTGTTTATGTTACCAGTTTATGGTATTTTCTTTTACAGAATTCCAGGGCAAACCAGTGCACCTACCTGTTGAATGTTCCAAGTGGCATGAGAAGAATGTATATAAATACTCTATGAATATAAATAGATCTAGATGATGGATGATGTTTAGTTTTAGTTTTAACCTTACTGATTCTGTCAGCTACTGAAACAAACAAAATAGAGGGGTGCTGAGGACTCCCAACAATGAGTGAATTTTTCTATTTTCCTTGCAGTTTGAAACTCTGTTGTTAGGCACATACACCGGTAAGAATTGTTCAATCTCCTTGGAAAATGACTCCTTTTTATTATGTAATGTCTAATATTATAATCTGAAGTGATGTAAAAGATAAGGCTTTAAGATTCTTGTTTGTTTCTTTTTAGACACTCTCCCCCAACACTATTTGCTAAATATTTGGTGTTAACATTCTTATTTCTTTCCTTACTCTCACCTCTTTCACTGATTTATTAATTTATTCAAAGCAATTATAGAAAACATTTTAAGAACAGGTATTAGGGGCCCATGGGTGGTTCAGTTGAATAAAGCTTCTGCCTTTGGCTCAGGCCATGATTCCAGGGTCCTGGACAAAGTCCCACATTGGGCTCCCTGTTCAGTGAGGAACCGCTTCTCCCCTCTCCTCTTCTGCTGGCCCCACCACACTTGCATTCTTTCTCTCCCTTTCTCTTTCCTTTGTCAATAAATAAGAAAAATGTCAAATAAATAAAAAAATAAACAACAGGTATTAATTTCGGTTAAGTCTCTTCAACACACAGCACGGCTCATTTCTTTTCCTTCTAGATTTTAGCACTTTTTAAATCACAATATCTATGAAGAGATGATTAGATTCAATAGTAATCATGGAAATGTAAATTAAAATAACTAAATGATACATTTTTTTCCAATTTGACTAATATTATAATTAATCATAATGCCCAATCTTCACAAACAATTATAAAGAACAGAATACTCCCAACTCAGTGAGTGGGTGTCTAAGTATTGCAACATTTTTAGTGAACAATTTCGCAGCATCATCAAATTGAAAACATGTTTATATGTAAACCTATGTAGGTCTGTTAAAAAAAACTCTGAAAAAATTCATAAAATATAGTTGAGGGGAAAATGCAAGTTCAGTAACATATAATAATAATAATAATAATAATAATAATAATAATAATATACCATGATGTAGGTATCTACCTATTCATAGGTATCTACATATTCATAAAAAAGTGGTCTGGGAGGATGCAAACTGCATAGTTAATAATGATTACCTGTTATTAAGTGAAAGTGGAGAAGGCAGGGTGGTGAAAAGTTCTCTGAAATTATAAAGAAAAAAATGCCTTTAAAAAAATTTTTTTTAATTTTTTATAAACATATATTTTTATTCCCAGGGGTACAGGTCTGTGAATCACCAGGTTTACACACTTCACAGCACTCACCATAGCACATACCCTCCCCAATGTCCATAACCCCACCCCCCCTCTCAACCCCCTCCCCCAATCAACCCTCAGTTTGTTTTGTGAGATTAAGAGTCACTTATGGTTTGTCTCCCTCCCAATCCCATCTTGTTTCATTTACTCTTCTCCTACCCCCTTAACTACCCATGTTGCATCTCCTCTCCCTCATATCAGGGAGATCATATGATAGCTGTCTTTCTCCCATTGACTTATTTCACTAAGGATGATACCCTCTAGTTCCATCCACATCATCACAAATGGCAAGATTTCATTTCTTTTGATGGCTGCATAGTATTCCATTGTGTATATATACCACATCTTCCTTATCCATTCATCTGTTGATGGACATATAGGTTCTTTCCATAGTTTGGCTATTGTATACATTGCTGCTATAAACATTCGGGTGCACGTGCCCCTTCAGATCACTGCATTGTATCTTTAGGGTAAATACCCAGCAGTGCAATTGCTGGGTCATAGGGTAGTTCTATTTTCAACATTTTGAGGAACCTCCATGCTGTTTTCCAGAGTGGTTGCACCAGCTTGCATTCCCACCAACAGTGTAGGAGGGTTCCACTTTCTCTGCATCCTCACCAGCATCTGTCATTTCCTGACTTGTTAATTTTAGCCATTCTGACTGGTGTGAGGTGATATCTCATTGTGGTTTTGATTTGCATTTCCCTGATGCCGAGTGATATGGAGCACTTTTTCATGTGTCTGTTGGCCATCTGGATGTCTTCTTTGGAGAATGTCTGTTCATGTCTTCTGCCCATTTCTTGATTGGATTATTTGTTCTTTGGGTGTTGAGTTTGCTAAGTTCTTTATAGATTTTGGACACTAGCCCTTTATCTGATATGTCGTTTGCAAATATTTTCTCCCATTCTGTCAGTTGTCTTTTGGTTTGTTAACGTTTCCTTTGCTGTGGCAAAAGCTTTGATCTTGATAAATCCCAATAGTTCATTTTTGCCCTTGCTTCTCTTGCCTTTGATGATGTTCCTAGGAAGATGTTGCTGCAGCTGAAGTCGAAGAGGGTTGCTGCCTGTGTTCTCCTCAAGGATTTGATGGATTCCTTTCTCACATTGAGGTCCTTCAGCCATTTTGAGGTCTATTTTGAGTGTGGGGTAGGAAATGATCCAATTTCATTTTCCTGCATGTGGCTGTCCAAATTTTCCCAACACCATTTATTGAAGAAGCTGTCTTTTTCCATTGGACATTCTTTCCTGCTTTGTCGAAGATTATTGACCATAGAGTTGAGGGTCTATTCTGGGCTCTCTATTCTGTTCCATTGATCTATGTGCCTGTTTTTGTGCCAGTACCATGCTGTCTTGATGATGACAGCTTTGTAATAGAGCTTGAAGTCTGGAATTGTAATGCCACAACTTTGGCTTCTTTTTCAATATTGCTTTGGCTATTCGAGGTCTTTTCTGGTTCCATATAAATTTTAGGATTATTTGTTCCATTTCTTTGAAAGAAATGGATTGGATTTTGATAAGGATTGCATTAAACATGTAGATTGCTTAGGTAGCATAGACATTTTCACAATATTTATTCTTCCAATCCAGGAGCATGAACATTTTTCCATTTCTTTGTGTCTTCCTCAATTCTTTCATGAGTACTTATAGTTTTCTGAGTATAGATCTTTTCCTCTTTGGTTAGGTTTATTCCTAGGTATCTTATAGTTTTGGGTGCAGTTGTAATTGGGTTTGACTCCTTAATTTCTCTTTCTTCTGTCTTGTTGTTGGTGTAGAGAAATGCAACTGATTTCTGTGCATTGATTTTATATCCAGACACTTTACTGAATTCCTGTACAAGTTCTAGCAGTTTTGGGAGTGGAGTCTTTGGGTTTTCCACATATAGTATCAAATCATCTGAGAAGAGTGATAGTTGACTTCTTCTTTGCCGATTTGGATGCCTTTAATTTCCTTTTGTTGTCTGATTGCTGAGGCTAGGACTTCTAGTACTATGTTGAATAGCAGTGGTGATAATGGACATACCTGCCGTGTTCCTGACCTTAGCGGAAAAGCTTTCAGTTTTTCTCCATTGAGAATGATATTTGCGGTGGGTTTTTCATAGATGGCTCTGATAATATTGAGGTATGTGCCCTCTATCCCTACACTTTGAAGAGTTTTGATCAGGAAGGGATGCTATACTTTGTCAAATGCTTTTTCAGCATCTATGGAGAGTATCATATGCTTCTTGTTCTTCCTTTTATTAATGTGTTGTATCACATTGATTGATTTGCGGATGTTGAACCAACCTTGCAGCCCTGGAATAAATCCCACTTGGTCGTGGTGAATAATCCTTTTAATGTACTGTTGAATCCTATTGGCTAGTATTTTGGCGAGAATTTTCGCACCTTGTGTTCATCAGGATATTGGTCTGTAGTTCTCTTTTTTGATGGGATCCTTGTCTGGTTTTGGGATCAAGGTGATGCTGGCCTCATAAAATGAGTTGGAAGTTTTTCCTTTCATTTCTATTTTTGGAAGTTTCAGGAGAATAGGAATTAGTTCTTCTTTAAATGTTTGGTAGTTTTCCCCCAGGAAGCCATCTGGCCCTGGGCTTTTGTTTGTTTAGAGATTTTTGATGACTGTTTCAATCTCTTACTGTTATGGGTCTGTTCAGGCTTTCTATTTCTTCCTGGTTCAGTTGTGGTAGTTTATATGTCTCTAGGAATGCATCCATTTCTTCCAGATTGTCATATTGTTGGCGTAGAGTTGCTCATTGTATGTTCTTATAATTGTCTATATTTCTTTGGTGTTAGTTGTGGTCTCTCCTCTTTCATTCATGATTTTATTTATTTGGGTTCTTTCTCTTTTCTTTTTGATAAGTCTGGCCAGGAGTTTATCAATCTTATTAATTCTTTCAAAGAACCAGCTCCTAGTTTCGTTGATTAAAAAAATGCCTTTTTGTGGTGGGCAAAATAATGGTTCCACAAAGATGTTCACAGGACAGTCCTTGGAACTGTCTTACCTTACATGGTAAAAGGAACTTGGTAGATGTGTTTACATCAAATATCATAAAATGAAGAAATTATTTTGTATTTGTTCCACTGTAGAAGAGAAAGTTTCCCTCATGTGGAGGAGGAACATGGAGAGTCAGAGTGAGAGGTGATGTGAAGACACCAGAGGTCAGGGTGATGAGATGTGAGACTCAACTGGACACTTCTGCTTTGAAAATGGGAGAGACAGTGAACCAACACATACAGGACCTCCAAAAGTTTCAGAAAACCAGGAATGGGGTTCTTCCGTCAAGTCTCCAGGAGGAAAGAAGACCCTGCAGACACCTTGATTTTAGCCCATAATAACCATTTTGATTTCTGACTCCAGAAGTGTAAGATATCTATTTGAATCAGTAAGAAAATTATTAGTCTTTTAAAATTCTTTTATAGATGAATTATAAACTTGAATTCTAGTCAAGGGAAAATATGTGATAACCTTAATTGCAAACCTTGTTTGAGTAATTATGTATGGATCACATTCAGATTGTAATAAACAGATTTACTGACTTCTGAAGTACAGCTACAGAATTCATATCTGATGTGTTTGTGTTGAGTAAACATTAAGAATTATATAATTTATACATATGTACATACATATATGCACACATAGAAACTGCTTAAAATGAATAGAAGAAACATGAAAATTATTTCCTTTTTCTGTTAAACTAATTTCAGAAGCCACAGTAAGATATATATATATTTTTAAGGGTTTTTATTTGTTTTTCGCAGAGATAGACAGTACAGGTAGGCAGAGCAGCAGGAAGAGGGAGAGAGAGAAGCAGGCTCTCTGCTGAGCAGGGAGCCCACTGTGGGGCTCAATCCCAGGACCCTGAGATCATGACCTGAGCCGAAGGTAGAGGCTTAACGGATTGAGCCACCCAAATTTATACATATGTACATACATATATACACACATAGAAAATGCTTAAAATTAATAGAAGAAACATGGAAATCATTACTTTTTTGTGTGTTAAACTAATTTTAGAAGCAACAGTAAGATATATTATTAAAAAAAACTTTTTGAGAGTTGTATTTGTGGTTATTTCATTTCACTATTAACTTTTGAGTTACCTTGGACTTTTTCTTTTTATTCCCCCTCATCTTTAAAATTAGAACATTTTCTGATTATTAAGAATCAACTCACAGATAAAAGGAAAATGCTCCAATTATCTTTTGGGAATGAGTTTTCATACTACATGCACATCAATTCTTCTCAAGAGGAGACATACCTATTTCAAGACTTCTTTTAAAATTACAATTTAAGCAGCTCTTATTTGTGTCAAAATTGTTTAGTCTGCCTGAATTGCCCCAAGAAAAAATATGCTAAAGAGACTTATAAAAAGAAAACTTCTTGTTATTCAACTCAGATGTTCCTCCTGAGAATTTTTTTAAACACATCTATTTTAAGAACCTGTGGGAAAATTTACATTTTATTCAGAGTTGTTGTAAACAACAAATATAAAAAAGATTCAAATAAAGTTGCTGAAGCGGGAGTGTGGTGAATTACTCCAGTAATTCTTTAGTGTCTATTTATATGTATTTCTAATATTTCCTCTGAAACATTTATGGAGAAAACAAATAGAATGCTAGAAACAAGGATCTAGTGGTCCACTCATACATGATCTAACAGATAAATTATTATAACACAAATAAGAACAGACATATATCTAAACTTTATAAACCTGCAGCTGCACTCATAATAAATGGTTAAATAATCCATCAATTAGTAAATCACCCTTTCCATGAATATGTAGTTAGCAACTAGGTCTCAGCCCATAATAAATATTAATACATATTGTTAATTAAAGGAATGAAGGTAGTTGCTATAAAAATGAACCTAAGCATTACTTAAGTACATTATATATGAGTGTGTGTGTGTGTGTGTGTGTGTATATTCATATACTCATGTATAATGCACATATATACTCTTGCTTATGCATATATACTCATACACTGATATATTATATATGACAGTGCTTATGAACTTAATACATATGTGTACATATATACATACATGCATGCACATATATACATGTGTATATAATTATATGCATATATAAATAAACTCAAGCATGTATGGATACATATATAATCATGTTATTTGTATTCTGATATCTTTGGCAGAAACACTGAATACTGCTTATTACTTTCATATAAGAACATGGCCATTCATTTATTTCTCAATTTTATAAAGTTGATAGAATTTAGTTTTCTATCTTGGCAAAGTTGGATATTAGGCATTCAGGTGGTGTAGTGACATCTAAAGATTGAGGAAACTTGGATCCCTGCATGCCTGTATATGAAAAGAGTACCAATCAATTAACCCATATCAATAGATTTGGGGCCACAGGTAGGGGCTTTATTATACCATCTACTTATTGGCTAATATACTCAATGGCAATATATCAAAATGATCCCTGACTTATTCCATTTATTAATATAAACCAAATTGTGTATGAGCATATGCCTGTGTTTAGACATAAAGCATCAAATTTTTAATAATAGTGCTT
Organism: Lutra lutra; assembly: GCF_902655055.1. Lineage (NCBI taxonomy): Eukaryota > Metazoa > Chordata > Mammalia > Carnivora > Mustelidae > Lutra > Lutra lutra. Next base: position 80,471,702 of record NC_062280.1, on the reverse strand, counting down.
TATGTAGACACAGCTTAACATAAATTTTCTTTTCAAAAAAAGAAAAATAATAACATTATCAAATAATACTGGTACTAAATATCTGTGTACTCTGAACAAGACTAAGATCAGGATCTCATTTAATTTAGGTCATATGTATACTAAGAGGATATGATATATCTGGACAAATCTTGTACTTTATTATATGTATGGTTATACCACCTAGTTGTCATCCCACTGAGAAAAAAGATATCATTCTGATCCATTGTAATAAATTTTGAACATGGAATCAGCCTATTAGGAATTACCTCTTGGAGATCAAGGATATCATGTGAGGGACACAAGTTTTGTTTTTAAGTGGTGAGTGCTTAAAGATTTGTAAGTAATGTCTACTATTTATAATCAAATCCAAATTGTATTGCATTTTACTTTCCCTTGCAGGAGGCACTGAACCAACAAATGTTATTTAAAATGTAGCCCCTTAGAGTTAGAAATAAACATGAGGATTCTTTATATCAAAGCACCAAATGAGAAAAAAATTATAGATCTAAGAGCTAATATTCTTTTTTTAAATTTTTTTTAATTTATTTTCAACGTAACAGTATTCATTGTTTTTGCACCACACCCAGTGCTCTATGCAATCCATGCCCTCTCCAATACCCACCACCTGGTTCCCCCAACCTCCCACCCCCAGCTCCTTCGAAACCCTTAGATTGTTTTTCAGAGTCCATAGTCTCTCATGGTTCACCTCCCCTTCCAATTTCCCTCAACTCCCTTCTCCTCTCTAACTTCCCTTGTCCTCCATGCTATTTGTTATGCTCTAATCATAATTACACAGAGCTACCCTCATCATTCATTGTTAATATTAGATTGACCAAACTTTCCCTCGAAGTTATTTCTGTGCTTTCTTTCCTGTATTCACCTTGAGACATCTGTTTTCTCATAATTTAAACCTTCTAGAAAGATTATATGGAAAAAGAACTAAAAAATACCCTGCTTGGAGGTTCTATGTATATTTCAAATTCATAAAAAAGACAGTAGTTTGAAAGCCTCATCTTTTGCTTCTAAGATTTGGGCATCTTGAGAAAATAAAATGATTTTAAGATTAAAAAGACTAAAGTCTAGAAGGAAATAAGTACAAACATATAGCAAGAAGCACTAGATGGAAAAAGACGAGAGGAACGGGGGATAATCTCACCTAGCAGTGGCCCCTGTGGTTGTTACAGCTGTCCCTGAGGAAGAGGTATTCCCTCAGGAGAGCTGAGTGAGGCTCACCTGACAGGATAAAGGTATGCCAATGAAGTGCAGTATTGGCATCTGGTGGTTAGCTTCCGCCAAAGCAAGCTCCAAGTTTTTAAATGCCCCAGTGAGACTACAGGACAGTCTCCCAAAGTCCACAGTCCACTGTCTTGTGAGATCAAGCTATAATAGTGTGTGCCTTTTCCTTATCAGATATGGAAGACCTTGTCTCAACATCCTCCATGTTTATTAAAGAACAGATACATTTTGCTCTGCTATTCTTAATTACATCAATAGATAAACCCGCCTCTGCATAGCCCTAGAACTCTAATACCTCAATTGTCGCTATGCAAAAGCCTTCACCTTGGGATCTTGTTAACATACAATTCTGATTCAATAAGCCTATAGTGCAGTGTGAGATTCCATTTTTCCAACAAGCTGTCAGGTGATGAGAGAGCATCAGTCCAAAGTCCATAGTTTTGAGCTGGAATGTCATACATGTCTCAATCCTAAAATGCATATCGAGTCAAATAAATTAAAAAAACACACTGCCCAGGCTCAACAGCCCATTGCCAAAGAGATTTTGTTGTAATGGGTCTGAGGTGAGAATAAGACATCAATAGTTTTTTAAAACCTCTCGGGTGATTTCAAATATCAGATTGAATAAGAACACTAAAGTAGGAGTTAAAGAAGGAAAAACATCTAATACCTACTTTTAGGTGAGACTGAAAAGAAACCAGTGGAAATAAAACTCTTCTGGCAAATCAACAGTTGTCAATGTAAAATCTAACCTTCTTTTGTAAGATACACACCACAGATTCTCTAAAACTTTGATTCACAGAAAATGAATCAGATTTGCTATTTTTATTCTTATACTTAATTAATTTTAACTTATCCATAAAGTATCCATTATCAGTTCTTGACCTTAAAATATTAGTAAAAAAAGTCTCTTCAAAAATAAATTTTCCTAGAATGACAATGCAGATTTTTCTAAATCTCTCATATTCATAAAAGCAACCAAAAAATGATTAAATGGCCAGCATAGCTTTATTAAATAGTAAATGTGTATGTGCATGTGTGTTGTTTCACACTGACATGTAAGTGATAATTAAAACAAGACTTCATAATGGAAATTTCAATTAGAACTTTTATCCTAATGCTATGAACCAGGGACAAAACATTTCACATAAAGCAATATTTTTAAGAGCATGAACTATAAATAACAATCTGGAGGATTCTTACCTTTGCTTCTATCAAAGGAGATTAAATAAAGCATTAAATCCTTTCATTAAGAATCATTTTAGAATTGATTGTTTTAAAACTTACATATTGTAAAAGTGATCATATATTTTGGGTGGAATCTTTGAATGTAGAACCTCAAGACATTTAAGAAGTTCTTTATTCTATACTCTAAATTACATAAAACTACCCTGCAGATGAGATTTAGTCTACTTGAAATTAGCACCAAAGAAATCTGTTCACAGTTTTCCCACACAATAATCAATTGCACTTAATGCCCTGGAATTTCATCCTTTTGTGTATTCTATTTTGGCTTTAACAAAAACAAACAAACAAACAAACAAACAAAACAAAAAAAAAAGATATTTATCAGTGTTAAAACTAATCACAGATATTAATGATGATATGAAGATGTCTTTTAAATGTCTTCTTCGTAAATATTATATAGCCATCAAAAACACCAAAATCTTGCCATTTGCAATAGCATGGATGGAACTAGAGGGTATTATGCTAACCAAAATAAGTCAGTCAAAGATAATTATTGTATGATCTCTCTGACAAGAAATTTGAGAGGCAGGATGGGGGGTCATGGGGGACAGGGAGGGAAAAAAATGAAACAAGATGGGACTGGGAAGAGAGATAAACCATAAGAGACTCAACTCAGGAAACAAACTGAGGGTTGCTGGGTGTGGGGGAGCGATAGGGTGGCTAGGTTATGGACAGTGGGGAGGTGAGTGCTATGCTATGGTGAGTGACGTGAATTGTGTAAGGCTGGTGATTCACAAGACTTGTACCCCGGAAGCTAATAATCCATTGTAGGTTAATAGTTTTTTATTTTATTTACTTTTCAGTGTTCTAAGAATTCATTGTTTATTCCCACACCCAGTGTTCCATGCAATATGTGTCCTCCTTAAAGGCTCACCTATCCCCCCCACTCCCTCCCTTCTAAAACCCTCAGTTTGTTTCCAAGAGTCCACAGTCTCTCATGGTTCATCTTCCCCTTTGACTTCCCCCAATTCACTTTTCCTTTCCTTCTCCTAATGTCCTCCATGTTATTCCTTATGCTCCATAATCAAGTGAAACCACACGATAATTGACTTTCTCTGCTTGACTTATTTCACTCAGCATAATCTTCTCCAGTACCATCCATGTTGATACAAAAGTTGGGTATTCATCCTCTCTGATGGAGGTGTAATATTCCATTGTAGATACGGACCATGTCTTCTTTATCCATTCGTCTGTTGAAGGGCATCTTGGCTCTTTTCACAGTTTGGCAATTGTGGCCATTGCTGCTATGAACTTTAGGATACATATGGCCCTTCTTTTCATTACATCTGTATCTTTGGGGCAAATACCCAGTAGTGCAATTGCAGGGTCATAGGATAGCTCTATTTTTAATTTTTTGAGGAATCTCCACACTGTTTTCCAAAGTGGCTACACCAAATTGCATTCCCACCAACAGTGTAAGAGGGTTCCCCTTTCTTCACATCCTCTCCAACACTTGTTGTTTCTTGTCTTGTTAATTTTGGCCATTCTAACTGGTAAAAGGTAGCATCTCAATCTGGTTTTGATTTGACTCTCTGATGGCTAATGATGATGAACATTTTTTTCATGTGTCTCTTAGCCATTTGTTTGTCTTCCTTGGAAAAGTGTCTCTCTCTTCACCGATGACATGATACTTTATATGGAAAACCCAAAAGACTCCACCCCTAAACTACTAGAACTCATATAGCAATTCAGTAATGTGGCAGGGTACAAAATCAATGTACAGAAATCAGTGGCTTTCTTATATACTAACAATGAAAATATAGAAAGGGAAATTAGAGAATTGATTCCATTTACTATAGTGCCAAGAAGTGTAAGATACCTTGGAATAAACCTAACAAAAGAGGGAAAGGATCTGTACTCAAGGAACTACAGAACATTCATGAAAGAAATTGAGGAAGACACAAAAAGATGGAAAAGCATTCCATGCTCATGGATTGAAAGAATAAGCATTGTTAAAATGTCTATACTGCCCAGAGCAATCTATACTTTCAATGCCATCCCAATCAAAATTCCACCAGCATTTCTCAAAATGCTGGAACAACCCTAAAATTTGTATGGAACCAGAAAAGACCCTGAATTGCTAAGGAAATGTTGAAAAAGAAAAATAAACTGGGGACATCACATTTCCTGATTTCAAGCTTTAGTACAAAGCTATGATCACCAAGATAGCATGGTACTGGCACAAAAACACACACAGACCAGTGAATCAGAGTAGAGAGTCAAAATATGGACCTGCAAGTCTATGGTCAAATAATCTTTGACAAAGCAGGAAAAAAAATATCCAGTGGGAAAAAGACATTCTCTTTAATAAATGGTATTGGGAAAATTGGACAGTTATGTATATAGGAATGAAACTCAACCATTCTCTTACACCATACACAAAGATAAACTTGAAATGGATAAAAGACCTCAACATGAGGCTGGAATCTATCAAAATCTTAGAGAAGAACATAGGCAATAACCTCTTTCACACTGGCCACAGCAACTTCTTTCAAGACATGTCTCCAAAGGCAAAGGAAACAAAAGTGAAAATGAACTTTTGGGACTTCATCAAGATCAAAAGCTTCTTCACACCAAAGAAAACAGCCAACAAAACAGAGGCAATCCTCGGAATGGGAGAAGATACTTGCAAATGACACAACAGACAAAGGGCTGATATCCAAGATCTATAAAGAACTCCTCAAACTCAACACTCAAAAAATAGATAATAATGTCAAAAAATGGACAGAAAACATGAATAAAATATTTTTAAAAAAATTTTAAAAAGAATTTGTTCCTTGTAGACTGATTTTAGCTCACTTTTAATGATTAATTGCTATGGTATACTGCAAACTTCACTCTTGATAATACAAAAACAATGGGACTTCCCTCAAGGGGTTACTCCTTACCACATAAGTCTTTCACAAGCCAACTCATGTTTCTGAGCTTGTAAGTGTATGTCTGACTTGATCCATCATTCCTTCTGTCAGTAGATGGATGACAGATACTCATTTGATAAAACACATAGTTTTATTCAAGTAAGCATCCACTATTGAAATTTACTACAATTATACTAACTGCATAGAAATTCATTTTCAGAATTCTATAATCAAGGACCAATGAGTATACTAAAACTTCAAGTGTATAGGAGCATCATTGTATCTATGTTGTCTCTTTCCACTTAAAATAGCCCAAAATTTGTCAACTGTGCAACACAAATAGTATACCTTAGAGTGAGTTAAATAAAGTCTGAAACAGGAATTGATTATAAGGATATATTTTCTGTACATAAATGTAAAAAAATAAATAATTATTTTTGAAAGAATAAAAGAAACAGAAAAAGACTAAAGTATAAAACACCTACTTAAATTTTTATTTTTTATATCCCATTTTACTTAACTAAAATGAGTCTAAAGATATAACTAGATTCAAGATTTTAAATTTGTGCAAACCTGGGGTTTCAACTAAGAATATTTGTTTAAACAAACAACTATGTGGCCATTTGTCAATCCAAACAATCCAAATTGTTTTTAATATTTAATTACAGATATTTTTCCAACATATAGCCTGGAATATAAAATTAAGAATTTTATAGTGAATATATTGTATATATATTCATCACCCTATTATTTGCTTTATCACATATTAATCAATCTCTTTATCCTTCCATCAATTTACCTTATAATTTATTTTTTAAAAATTTTATTTATTTATTTATTTCAGAAAAAGAGAGAGAGAGAACACACAGGAGCAGAAGGGAGGGGCCGAGGGAAAGGGAAAAGCAGATTCCCCACTGAGCAAGGAGCTCCACGAAGGACCTAATCCCAGGACACCAAGATCACAACCTGAGCCAAAGGTAGACACTCAATCAAATAAGCCACCCAGTTAGTCCTACCTTATGACTTACAAATATCAAAGTATCAGTAAGCTCCACCCTCACTACTTACCTTAGCATCATTAACTGATAGTCATGAGAGTTTAGGTTCTTTCTTTTGATGTAAAACTTACAAAAAATGAAAGGCACAATTTCACTGAATTTGCCAAACACATTCTCTTATACAATCTCAAGTCCTTATTAAGATATAAAATATTACTAACAATTAGAAATGCACCTCATGGTCCTTCCTACACAGTCCCTCTCTTATTCCCCAGAGGCAAGTACCATTTCAATATTTTTTAGCATTGGTTAATTTTGCTGATTTTAGAAAGTCTTATCTTTTGAATCATATAGTATATAGTCATTGTGATAAGATTCTTTCATTCAGTTTTATGTTTCAAAGAGTTGTCCATGATTTTGTACATATTATTTCATTCCTTTGTATTCCTGAGTATTATTCAGTTTTATGAATAGACCACTCTTTGTATATTCACTTCTCTATTGAGGGTTATCTGGGCTCCCTCTAGTTTCTGGAAAACATAAGTAAAATTGCTATAGACATTTATGCATAAAGCTTTTTCATATACATATTTTCATTTCTCTAGGGTGAAAACCTAGAAGTGTAACTGTTGCGTTAAAGGAAAAAAATGTTTCCTTCTCTACATTAACTAAAGGAAAAAACTGTTTCTTATCTCCTATTCTTAGTCACACCAACACTTCTGACACCAGGTGTGTGGGGGTTTTTTCCCTTGTATTAAGCAATTCTTTAACTGTCTGAATGCAAATTGGGTGTCCTGCAATTCAATTTGGTTTTGACACTCTCTACTTGGAGTTTGTATCAGATCCCATGAGTTAAGGACTCAGTCTTATAAGATTATATCTGCCCCTCCAACCAGTATCAGATGCCAATCTGGTTATCACATGTTGACCCAACTATCTGACAATGCATTCTCATGACTCTGTCCTCAGGTTAAATAAAGTGCTAGAATAGCTCTCAGTGCTCAGAAAAACAACTTACTTACCAGATAACTATTTTATTATAAGAAAATATCACAATTTGGGAACAGCTGCATGGAAAAGATGCATAGGGCAAGACCTGTGAGAAGAGGCAAGGAGCTTCCATGTTATCTCTGTGTGTATCACTTTCCCAGCACCTCTGGAATTTCTCTGAACCCCTTCAGTTAAGATTTTTTGTACACATCATCATGTACATATGCTTGATTAAATCGTTGGCCATTAGTGATTAACTCAATATCCAGACTCTCTCCTCTTCCCAGAGTCCTGGGGATGTTGCTGAAAATTCCAACACTCCAATCACAGGGTTTGTTCCCCTGGCAACAGCCTTCATCCTTAGGGATTCTCCAAAAGTCACCTCGTAACATAAACTCAGGTTGACAGGAGTTTGTTATGAATATCAAGACACATTAATCACTCTTATCACTTAGGAAATTCCCAGGGTTTTAGGACCTTTGTACCAGGAATGGATGCAAAAACCAAATATATATTTCTAACTACTAATGACAGTATCACATTAGGTCATAGGATGATGCATGTTTAGTTTTATAAGAAACTTATTTATTTTTCCCAAAAGTATGATCCATTTTATATCCCCACAAAATGTATCTGAGAGTTCAGGTTGCTCTGAATCCTTGGGGACACTAGGTATTACAAGTCTTTTTTAATTTTAAATTTCAGTCATTTTTGTGGGCATGTGGTTGAATCTCACTGGTTTTAAATTACAACACTCTAAGGACTGTTCATGTTGAGATTTTCTTTTTCCAAATTCTTGTTAGCTCTGCATTTCTGAAGTGTCTATTCACATATTTACTTTGTTTTTTTTCAAATTTTTAAAAATTAAGTTATGGAAGTTCTCTATATGTCTTGGATACCAGTACTTGCTCAGATGTATGTTAGAACTATTTTCTACCAGTCTGTGCTTTACATGTTCATTTTTGATAATGTATTTTAATGAGCAGAATTATTACTTTTAATGAAGTCTAGCTAATCAGTTTTTTATGCTTATTTCTTTCTGTGACCCATTTCAAAATTTCTTGTATATGTCACCACAAAAATAGTCTCCTATCTTTTTGTGTAGCATTTTGTCCTTTTACTTTACATTTAAGTCTATGGCTCATCATGAATTGATGAATTGTTTTATGTATACAGTTGGAAGACCTCTTCCTACAGAGTTAGTCCATGACATAGTGTTAGATCATGAGCAAAAGTGCTGTGTGACACAATTTAGACAGATGTTCTTAAGAGCGAATGTGCTTACCGACCCTCTCTATTCCTTCCTACCAGTGAAACTTATGATGTTTAAAGACACCCTGAATATGGTGGGATCATGCTATAGAATAAAACTGAGTTCCTAAATCATGCCTTAGAAGAGTCAATTGCCAATCTGGAATTTCCATGAATCAGAAATAACCATATCATGTCTGAGTCATGATACTTTTTTGGGTTTGTTCATTACAGCAATTAGTATTACTTTAATCTACCTTGATTCTGCTTCAGTTCCTTTTCCCAAGGTTAGAAATTGATGATTGTGTGTAGCTCACAGACGGGTTTGGATATGTCTTTCACACACTAGTTGGTAATCTGAAAATAAATATAATTAATGTTTTGACTTTCTTTTTAATGGTTGATTTTATACTTCTTGTATCATAACACCTATGTCATAGAAGGCATCTTATCACTAGCATAAGGTAATTGAGTTAAAATGGTATTATCTGAAAGTCTTTGTCACAACCTTATGTAAATTCAGGAGGTAACTTTTTTTTTAAGATTTTATTTATGTATTTGACAGAGAGAGACACAGCAAGAAAGGGAACACAAGCAGAGGGAGTGGGAGAGGGAGAAGCAGGCTTCCCACTGAGTGGGGAGCCCAATGCAGGGCTTGATCCCAGAACCTTGGGATGATGATCCCAGCTGAAGGCAGATGTTTAACAACTGAGCCACCCAGGCACCCCCAGAACACAGCTTCTGATAATAGTTCTTGGAAGTTGAGGCAGGGATTTTAAGTTAGCTTTATGACAAGAGTTTAGCTCAGCTACTCCATAGTATTGGTGTCTTAGCACCCATTTTGTTTGGCCAAGTGGACTGCAGCTACCTTAAATTGACACTAATCCTTCAGGCAAATGCCTGCTTTAGATGCCCACAGAGTCAAGTATAAGTCCCTAATCTGACTTCCAAAAAGTTCTTGTGATCAATAATCCCCCTTGTCTCCCAAGGTCAACCTCTAATGGGCCTCTTAGATAAGACCCTTGTGGGGCTTACCAAAACCCGACTTTTTTAGTATGAATTGACCAGTCTGGTCTTAGCCCAAGTACCCCAAATTGCTTTACCCATGGACTATAATAAAGTCATGTGTCCTAGACCCTATTGCTCTCTCTCTCTGTCTGGACAGTGCCTTGACCTTCCCATGTGGCCCCTTAAGGCATGCCAGGTACTTCCTCCAGGAGTTGTAATAAACTTTTCTATTTCAGTTTCTTTTGTGGCCTGTGGTGGAAACAAAGCTCATCATCTGGCAACCTGTGCTCCATTTAACAAGTCTTAATTTGACAAATTCATAACACTGTAGCAATGGTGCCATTGGTTATCCCAATGGGATAACCAATTCTGTCATGGGAAAAATTATGCTGTGTTACCCTTTGATCAATATTCCCTCCCAAGTGCTATAATGAGTATGATATGCAAAGTGTAATTCTGCTCCTAAAACTTATAATCATAAAATTAAACATTCTATGTCAAATAATCTCTACATATATAATAACATTATGCATACTATTACATGAATTCTGAAACAGCATATATTCTAAGGTCATCAGTTCCATAGGATGCTAATAGTTATGTAAGTTAAAAAAAAATTTTTTTTTTTAATTGAGGAATAGCTGACTTAGGCAAGTATGTTGGCTCTTTCCAATTACACTTTCTCTGGGAATGCTTAAAATTATACCCACATTCCCTGTGCAGAAAATGATAGGGAGAGGAATAAAGAAAACTGTGGCCTAGATCAGCTCCTTCTTGCCCAGTCTGTGATCAACTCAAATACCACATTTTCATCAATCCTTCCTTCTATCTCAACTGTTAATTTCCCTGAGTTACTTTCTGATATGTTTTCTTTTCTTAATAGTATTTACCACAATTGAAGGTCATTTATTCACTTGTTTATGTCTCTTATTCCTCCAATAGAATGAAAGTTGTGTTAGAGCAAGAATCATATCTATTATACACACAACTGTATATTGGCTGTCATCACCTTTTTTTCTCATTATGCATAACTTATTCCAACTGGTGTTTATCTTGAGTCCCTAAAATAAGTCTTATTAAGAAAGTGAAAACATAATGGTATTAGGAAAACTGGACAGTCACATGCAAAAGAAACCAGAACCTTTGGGGCACCGGGTGGTTCAGTCATTTAAGCATATACCTTCAGCTCAGGTCATGATCCCGGGGTTCTGGGATGAGCCTCATATTGGGCTCTCTGCTCAGTGGAGAGGGAGAGCCTGCTTCTCCCTATCCCTCTGCCTGTTGCTCTGCCTACTTGTACTCTCTCTCTCTGCCAAATAAATACATAAAATATTTAAAACAACAACAACAACAATATCAACAAAAACAACAACAACAAAAGAACCCAGAACCTTATCTTACACTATACATAAAAATTAACTTGAAATGCATTAAAGGGGGGGCACCTGGGTGGCTTAGTGGGTTAAGCCTCTGCCTTCTGCTCAAGTCATGGTCTCAGGGTCCTGGGATTGAGCCCTGCATTGGGCTCTCTGCTCAGTGGGGAACCTGCTTCCCCCTCTCTCTCTGCCTGCCTCTCTGCCTACTTGTGATCTCTGCCTGTCAAGTAAATAAATAAAATCTTTAAAAAAAAATAAAACTACATTTCTGCTTCCTCACTCCTACACTCAATACTCTTGTCCAATAGTTATTTGACACTTCCACATAAATGTCAAAACAAAAAGAACAGACCTTTATATTTCCCTCAGTTTCACATTCCTGAAACAAATAGTGTCCAACTTTTCTAAGATACAGACTAAATTTATTTTTTAAAAAGATTTATTTACTTATTTGAGAGCGAGAGAGAGAGAGAGCAGAAGTGGGAGAGGCAGTGGGAAAGGAAGAGAGAATCTCAAGCAGACTCCATGCTGAGCATGGAGCCTGATGGGGGGCTTTATCTCAATACCATGAGGTTACAAGCTGAGATGAAACCAAGAGTGAGATGCTTAGCCAACTGAGTCATCCAGACACCCCATCTAAATCTATTTTTTAAAAAAAATAATTATGCCCTAATATCCAAATTCAAGCCACTATCATCTTACCGCTGTAATAGTACAAGTCTCTTCATTGGTCTTCCTACTCCTGGTCTTGCCCCACCACCCATGAGATTACTTTTCACAAAGAAGCCCCTACCCTGCAAAGCATAGATTACATTTCCACTCCTGTATTTGTATACATATTAAAGTTATATTTAGCTGAAAATTTTTGGATAATTCAAAGAGTATTAGTAATTTATTAAGAGTCATTTTCCAATTAGTCAAAAATAGATTAAGGATGGAGTGGAGGGGCGCCTGGGTGGCTCAGTGGCTTAAAGCCTCTGCCTTCAGCTCAGGTCATGATCCCAGGAACCTGGGATCGAGCCCCGCGTAGGGCTCTCTGCTCCACAGGCAGCCTCCTCCCTCCCTCTCTCTCTCTGCCTGCCTCTCTGCCTACTTGTAATCTCTCTCTCTCTCTGTCAAATAAATAAAATCTTAAAAAAAAAAAAAAAGGATGGAGTGGAAATTGAAAACATAGAAACTTATTTGATTAAATTCAATAGTGGAGGAATGGGAGAAAACAGGGTGATATTTTGAAAGAAACGAGTGTGGGAAGGAATTTAAATTGAACATTTTTGTAAGTGGCAGAGAAAGAGACAGGTGAAAATGAGAGACGTGAGGTTAAAGAGAGAAGGAGGTGACTGGGTGAGCAAGATCCTTGATGAGATATGTGTTGGTGGATTCTCTTATGTCTGTCTCTTTCCATCACTCTACACAGGCAATTAATAAGCTATTTAAAGGGTGAAAACTAAAATCTTTTATAGTTTTATTATTGGGAAACGCAGATATGGAGGTGGGATAAGAATTTTCTAGTATTTGTCTCTTCGATTTAAGTGAATTTTTAAATCCCCCTATTTCTAAACCAATTAAATGTGAATAAAATGGGTTTATACATGTGACATATAATGCAAATGAATTGATTATATTCTGTTGACTCATGAAATAAACTTATTTTAAAATATCAGTATCAATTAGAAATCAGTTGCATTTCTATACACTAACAATAAAACAAAAGAAAATTAAGGGGTTGATTCCATTTACATTTACACCAAAAGCCATAAGATACCTAGGAATAAACCTAACCAAAGAGGAAAAGAATCTTTACTCTAAAAACTACAGATCACTTGAGAAAGAAATTGAGAAAGACACAAAGAAATGAAAAAAACATTACATGTTCATGGACTGTAAGAATAAATATTGTTAAAATGTCTATGCTACCCAGGGCAATCTACACATTGAATGTTATCCCTATCAAAATACAATGGAAATTTGTCACAGAACTGAAACAAATAATACTAAAATTTGTGTGGAACCAGAAAAGATCCTGAACAGTCAGCCAGACTTCAAGCTCTATTATAAAGTTGTAATCATCAAGACAGTATGGTACTTACACAAAAACAGACACATAGATCAATGGAACAGAATGGAGAACCCAGAAATGGACCCTCAACTCTATGGGCAACTTATTTTCAACAAAGCAGAAAAGAATATCCAAAGGAAAAAGGACAGTCTCTTCAACAAATGGTGTTGGAAAATTAGACTGCCACATGGGTAAGAATGAAAATGGATCATTTTCTTACACCATACACAAAAACAACTCAAAATGGATGAAAGACCTAAATGTGAGACAAGAAACCTCAAAATCCTAGAGAAGAACACAGGGAGCAATCACTTCAACCTTGTCCACAGAAATTTCTTGCCAGACACAGCAAGGGAAACAAAAACAAAAATGAACTATTGGGACTTCATCAAGATAAAAACTTCTGCATAGGGAAGGAAACAGTTAACAAAACTAAAAGGCAACCTATGGAATAGAAGATATTTGCAAATGACATATCAGACAAACAGTTAATATCCATGATCCACAAAGAACTTATCAAACTCAACACCCAAAAAACAAATAATCCAATCAAGAAATGCACAGAAGACATGAACAGACATTTCTTCAAAGAAGAAATCCCAATGGCCATACACGAAAAAATGCTTCACATCACTTGGCATCAGAGAAATACAAATCAAAACCACAATGGGATACCACCTTACACCAGTCAGAATGGCTAAAATTAACAAGTCAGGAAACAACAAATATTGGCAAGGATGTGGAGGAAGGGGAACCCTCTTACATTGTTGGTGAGAATGCAAGCCAGTACAGCCACTGGTGAAAATATTACAGAGGTTCATCAAGAAGTTAAAAAAAAATAGAGCTACCTTATGACCCAGCAATTGCACCACAGGTATTTACTTTAAAGATACAAATGTGTTGATCTGTATGAGCACCTGCACCCCAATATTTATAGCAGGAAAGTCCACAATAGTTATGGAAAGAGCCGAGATGTCCTTCAACAGACGAATGGATAAAGAAGATGTGGTATATACATACAACGGACTACTACTCAGCCATCAGAAAAGATGAATACATACTATTTAAGTCGACATGGACAGAACTTGAGGGTATTATGCTGAGTGAAATAAGTTATTCAGAGAATGAATCATCATATGGTTTCACTTATATATGGAATATAAGAAACAGGGTAGAGGACAATTGAGGAAGGGAGGGAAAACTGAATGGAAGTCATCAGGTAGACCATGAGAGACCCTTAAATATAAGAAACAAACTGAGGGCTGCCAGAAGGCAAGTGGATGGGGGGAATGGGGCAATTGGGTGGTGGGTATTAAGAAGGGCATATGATGTGATGAGCACGGGTGTTATAAGCAATGATGAATTATTGAACTCTACATCTGAAACTAAAGATGTACTATATGTTGTCTAGTTAAATTTAAATAAAAAATAATATTTAAAAAAAGATCCCAGAATTGATTAAATACTGCAGGGGGAGAAATATTGTTACCTAAATAAGGCACAAAAAATACTTAAAAAAATAACACATTTTTGATTAGGAAAAAAACTCAGAACAGGTTCTGTTAGATATAACTTTAAGACAAATACTTCTTTCCAAAAATTCAAGATAAATAAAATAAGCATAAAATACTTTATATCAAAATGTTTTACTCTATAAGGGGAATGGACCTCTCATTGATTAAAATACTCTTCTGTTTTTCATCTCTTTCCTAAAATCACATTGCTTTATATGGCTAAAAGGAGAGAGATTACTATAATTTCATGGGAAATGAATTGATCTACCTTAATCTCTGAGTATAGTTTCAAAGTAAACAATGGAGTGATTTATACTGTGGATGGGAACAAAATATAATACCATTGTTCCATATGCCAAACATATTGAAACTCTACTTATTTGAAAAGAGGAGATATAATTGTACTTTAAAGTTTTACAGTAGTCTTTGTATATTGACAAAAATTTTTATTGAATTCAATAGCCTTTTTTTATTAACTTCAAAAAAGGAATGTCATTTTAATCATTCCAGTGTAGTCTGGAATTTCACACCTGCAGTATAATGTATGCATTCAAATATAACTACATTTTTTATAATTACCCCATCAGGCATTTGATGTTTTTAAATTTTATTTGAAAGATATGTGGTGCAGTTACCAAAATAAGAAGTCCTTCAACTGATAAATCTTACAGTAAAAGTTTCTCTAATTACTACTTTTGGCATTGAGATACTATTAAGGGCTCTACTCTAATTGTATTTGCCTCATTCTCTAGTTGACCTTTATTAAAAGTTTAATAAAAAGAGTATTTTAACAGAAAGGATATTGATTCCAATTTCACATTTTTCTTTTGCTAGAGATTTCTTTACTTAAATAATCTGAGCACAAAGAGAGAGATATTGTATTATAGCCATGAAATTTAATTTGAAAAGTCTGTGTATAGTATAAAATGTAAGACACCATCTTTTATTTAATATAAAAATAAATATTGTAAGTTACCACATCTAAGCAGGGGTCTTGCTAGTAATCTCTTTATCCTTTATATTTTCTACCTCATTTGATAATCACTGGTTTTAGATACCATTATTCATGTTCCCAAATAAATGGTTTTTATTAAAGGCTTTGGATTTTGAATGGGATGACTCCTAAAAAAATTCCATTCATGCAGAAGTATCTCATTAAAAATATTTTCTTCATACAAGAGTGCTTTTGGAATGAAAAAATATTCTCTAAAATTAATACATGTGGTTAAAACATGACTTTTACACAAAATCAAAAAGTTTAAAATGAGTACTATTATTAGCCACATGACTATGATCAGTTATCCTGATCTCATCCTACCTTGTAATTTCAACCTCCAGTATGTGATACTATTCACTTGCTGGTATGCCTCCAAAACATATCAAATATCTGATCCATCTTGTCTCCCTCCATTAGTCTTAGCCTCTAACATCTCTCACCTGGATTAATATATGCATATTCAAAGAATTTTCTTTCTCTTGTCTACTTTTACCTATCCACCCCTATTCACATGTAGTCTAGTCTAAATAAAGTAGTCAGTCATCCTTTTAAATCTCAATTGATCTTGCCTCTTCTATTCTCAAAACCCTGTTCTGACCCTGATTTCTTTTGCAGTAAAAAGCAAATGTCCTTTAGACATTAGAACTTACAGGATCTAGTTTCCCACAAATTTGCTCTCTTACCTAGATTAGACTGTGCTCTCCCTGCTCCAGGTATGCTAGCCTCTCATTGTATCTCAACTCAACCAAGTGCACTTCTACTTTTAGACTTTTGCTGTTACTAACTCGTCAAGAAGTATTCCTCCCTTCGACTTTGCTTAGCTACTGTCTAACATATTCCATGCTGCTATAACATTAATGCCATAGATCAGATGGCTTAATAACAATAAAACTTTTTTCTCAGAGTTCTGGAGCTGGGAGGTCTGAGATCAAGATGCCAGCAGATTTTGATGTCTGGTGAAAGTCAGCTATCTAGTTCATGGATAGCCATCTTCTCAATGTGTCCTCAAATGCTCAAAAGGGGCTAGCTAGCTTTCTAATGTCTCTTTCATAAGACATTCAACAATTTTCTACGTTACTCAATGCACCTGATTATAAATACAGTCACCATACAACATTATTACAGTATTATCAACTATATTCTCTATGTTGTACTATTCATTTCCATCACTTCTTTATTTTATAACTGGAAGTTTGTACCTCTTAATCCCTTTCACTTATTTAATCCATCCTCTCTCCCCTCTGGCAACCACCAGTTTATTCCGTGTATTTATGAATCTGCTCCATTTTCCATTCACTTTGTCTTTTCAGATTCCACA
The DNA here is from genome assembly GCF_902655055.1 of Lutra lutra. Classification (NCBI taxonomy): domain Eukaryota; kingdom Metazoa; phylum Chordata; class Mammalia; order Carnivora; family Mustelidae; genus Lutra; species Lutra lutra. The sequence goes on along the minus strand of NC_062280.1, from coordinate 80,454,831 downwards.
TATAAATGAAATCATATTGATGAAAGAAACTGAAGATGACACAAACAAATGGAAAGGTATACGATGCTCATAAATTGGGAGAATTAATGTTGTTAAAATGTGCATGCTACCCAAAGCAATCTACAGATCCATGATCACAATTATTTAATGTAATTTAAACATAAACAAAAAAATAAGAATATTTTCTTTTTCATGACAATGATTACTTTCATTTGTGAAAAAAAGAGACTATGTTAATACCTACTTTAGGGGACTATACTAGGATAAAATTAGTTCATGAAAACTAAACTTTTAACAATGTTCCTGACATTCATTAAATGTTAAAATTTGGGGGCTATTATTATGTTTATTATTATACCTTTTCAGCTCCAAAAAATAAAGTTCACTGAAATAGCTTATTCTATATTCTTTGAAGTATTTTCCGTAAGTGTCTCCAAATAATTTTTTGACTTATGGTTAGCAAGACAGTAAAAGTTAAATTACATTAATTTATCATTTTAGAGGGAAAAAGATAAGCATTTTTGTAATTGAGTGTATACTGTAATTATCACTCTTTATTTAAAATCTAATAAAGCTTGTTTGAAATGCAGAAAGTCCCATGTTATCTTCCAACATATTCATATGATATCACTTATGTTCATCATTGATCATGTTTTAGAAACAACAAATTAAACAGAGGAATGTATTTGTACATAGGTTTACACATACAAATCTCTTGCAGAATTAGTCCAAAATTGCTGGAGAAATAAGCTTAGTAATATGGCAATGTATTGGAGATAATTTGAAGCTTACATAGAATTTAACTTTCTTTAAAGTTCCTGAAATAGGTTAATAATATAAGCAAAAGGTAAAGAAGTAAAATGTTAGCACTTAATGAATTATTAAACATATTTTTGTATGGTCTCTTCAACAAATGGTGTTGGAAAAACTGGATAGCAATATGTAAAAGAAAGAAACTGGACCACTTTCTTATACCATACACAAAAATAAACTCAAAATGGATGAAAGACCTAAATGTGAGATAGGAAACCATCAAAATCCTAGAGTAGAACAAAGACAGCAACCTCTTTGACATCAGCAGTAGCAACGTCTTACTAGACACATATCTGGGGACAAGAGGAACAAAAGCAAAAGTGAACTATGTGACTTCATCAAGAAAAAAAGATTCTGCACAGTGAAGAAAACAATCCACAAAACTAAAAGGCAACCTTCACAATGGGAAAAGATATTTTCAAATGACATATCTGTAAAAGTGTTAGTACCCAAAATCTATAAAGAACTTATCAAACTCAACATCCAAAAACAAACAATCCAGTTAAAAAGTGGGCAGAAGACATGAATAGACATTTTTCCAAAGACAATATAGAGACAGCTAACAGATACATGAAAAGATCCTTAACATCACTCATCATCAGGAAACACAAATCAAAACTACAATGAAATGATTTCACCTCACACCTGTCAGAATGGTTAAAGTTAACAAGGGGAACAACAGATGCAGAGAAAGGGGAACCCTCTTGCACTGTTGGTGGGAATGCAAACTGGGCAGCCACTCTGAAAAACAGTATAGAGGAGTTAAAAATAGAACTATCCTACAATCTAGCAATTGCACTACTAGCTATTTACCCCAAAGGATACAAAAACACTGATTGGAAGGGATTCATTAACCCTGATATTGATCAACAATAATCAAATTAGGGAAAGGGCCCAAATGCCCATGGACTGATGAATGCATGAAAAAAAATTTTAAATGTATATGTAAATATTAAGACAATAGGCTCATTATAGGGAAATTCCAACAACTTCCAAAGAATTTAATTCCAAAACAGATGCTATTTTAGGGAAGCTATGATTAGAATCCAAAAATCTGATATTGATTACTTTACAATTACTTTACCTAGATTATTGTGATGTAAAGAGAAATCTGTTAATTAAACATAAATAAACTTTAAAAATGTTTGAAATGTTTTGTCTGAAAACCACATGAGTAAAAGGAAAAAAAAAAAGATAGATGTACCATCTGAATTTTGCACTTTTTGGCCTCCATACCGGATTTCATATTGGCCCATAATTGCAAATATTTTGAGACAGATGTTTCAATTATTTTAAGACAATTAAGGGTTTTTTCCTTTGAGAATGAGATAATTACCTCTATCTTTGTTATAAAAGAATAAATAATATACTTCAACATTTCCCAAGGTTTAATTTTTAAAATCTTAAAGTAAAACTTATGGTAGTTTTATAGGCAATTTAGACAGTAGGTGTCCTAAAGAGAGATATATAAGAAAAATATTGTTAAATAATGTCAATATACTTAGTGAATACATGGAATATCATTTTTAACTTAATTTCTCATTTTGAAATAATCGTAGATTCACAGAAAATTTCCAAAAATGTTACAGGGTACTGTGCACCCATCATTCAGTTTTCCCTCATTAATGACATCTTAAACATAGTATGTATAAAAACCAGAAAATTTGCATTGGTACCATGTATGTGTGGACGTTTATACCTTTTGGATATCATTATTATCCCTAGATGCTGGACATTCTTTTTTTGGAACAAAATGGGAAATTAAATGAGGTTCTCATAAAGAAAAAGAAAAGAGATATTTGGCTTTTTTTTTTTTTTTTTTTTTTACAAATTACCAGTAAGTATGATTCTTTATTATCTTGTTATACTTTCTTTTCCAGAATGATATAGGGTTCCTAAACCCAGGTTCATTGATAGCTTCTACCTTCTTAAGCTTTATAATTGATACCACCTATTAGATTACAGTCATTCTTCAGAGCTCTAGATCTGGTAAGTTCAAGCTTCTCAGAAGATAGCAAATGACAAGATGATAACACCTATCTTACTGAACTTGGTCTTACCTCTTAAAAATAAGCTACAAAAGACATGCTCTATCTGATTTTAGAACCATAGTTATACATGGTACTATAATTAAAATATACTTATAAAATCTTACTGTTAAAACCTTAGTCATGTTTTTCTAAAAACTCTTTTTTGATGAAGAAATACTATCTTTCTGTTGGTGAGGATGTGGAGAAAGAAGAACCCCTATGCATTGTTGGTGGGAAAGTAAACTGGTACAGCCACTGTGGAAAACAGTATCATTATAAAATTCTTCAAAATATTAACAACAGGACTGCCATATGATGTAGTAATTCCACTTCTGGATATTTATTCAAATAAAATGAAAACAGTACTTTGAAAAGTTGTATGCCCCTTGTGTGCACTGCAGCATTATGTGCAAATAACCAAGACATGGAAACAACCTATGTGTTCATCCACTTAGGGTACATATATATGATATATGGAAGATTACTCCACTATTAAAAAAAAAAAAGGAAAGGAAATCTTGCTATCATGACAACATGGATGGACCTAGAAGGTATTATGTTAAGTGAAATAAGTCAGACAGAGAAAGATAAATACCATATGATTTCACTTATATTTGGAATCTAAAAAAAAAAAACAAATGAGCAAACAAAACAAAATTAAAAAAAACTTAACTCACAAAGAACAGACTGGTGATTATGAGAAGGGAAGGGGATTGGAGATGGGTGAAATGGGTGATTGAAGTCACTTATATGGTGATGGAGGGTAACTAGATTTATTTGTGGTAACTGTACATAGTGTATACAAATATTGAATTATTATGTATACACCTGAAACTATTATTTAACCTCAATTTTAAAAAGTGTTTTAAAAAAAGAAATATTATCTTTAAATATTCATCAGAAAAATTTTAAAAGAACATTAGGATTAATTTTATGTTATTTTATTTCCACCACTGTCAAAGGAAGATACAATGTATCTTCTTGAAGGATGGCCAAACATTAAGGAAGTTAAGTGCATGATTGAGAATTATAATTCATGATTTATATAGAGACATCATCATATATGGCACCAAGGTGAATAAAGAAATGCTTCAACCTAAGGGATTTGCTTCCAACATAAAAAAGTTTTTAAAAAAGTAAAAATTCCACAGCATTCATATTTTTAAGTGCAGGAAGTTTTTATAACATAGAAATCCTTTGTAATATCAAGAAATATTAAAATAAGAAAGAGTGAGCTCTTAAAAAACAATTCATATTGTGACATTTAAAAAGTATAAATGTAGCTGAGGAAGAAAATAAAGATACTACTCTATAAAAAGTTCAGAACAGAGACATCTAGAGTAAATCTAGAAAAATATATCCCAGTAATGAATGTAAAATTTTGGTGAGCTGTAGAAATATCTACATCTATCTATATTTATGGTATACACGAATATATAGACATATGTATAAATGTGTGTTTGCAATTATATATAATTGGGTATTATTTGACAAAAGTGGAAATACATAAAATCTCCAACATAGATTCTGAATAGCTAAGGAAAACTCACTATTCCTCTTAGATGTCTTCATAAAATTAAAAAATTCATTCTTTCATTAATATAAACATTAATATTTGATTATATATAAGAGTTATTATAATAATTATATAAATACATAAATGATTATATATTTCTATAAAAAGTATATTATAATAAACCCTATACCCAAAATTATCCTCATGTTTAAAGACACAATAGAATAGTATACAATATATTCAGGAAACCTAAACAATGTCTATTACCACTCTTAGTGTATATTAGTCTGAAAATTTCATCTAGTTCTTTCTGATCTCCCAAATTTCATAAGATATAACTCTTCCTTTTAAAAATTATATTTCATGCACACTGAAGTTTCAAATCCTGAGACAGCTAGGTCTGTCCTATATCAGATTCTTAGTTCTTCCTTCTCAATTTTCAAGTCTCAGATGTTCTATATGACATATTCTTGTCTTCCTATTACTAACGTTCACAACATTCTGCTAATTTCTACCACAGTATGATTATCATTTATGCTTTGTTATTCATTTACCAATAAAACTTCTTCTGAACATTCTAATGACTCCCAGATTAAAACATATGCATTTTCAGGCAAATATTCAGCCATTGTTTGATTTCTCTCTATGCATTTTCTCCCTCCATTGAGTGGGTCTCCTCTATTTTGATTCCAATTCTGCTTCTATAGGGCAAAGGCACTTGTCAGTGGGAGTTAGGAAAAACTCACAAGTAGAAATCTCCACAGTGACTAGTATCTGAAAGAAAAACATAAACTATAATTGGTGAATTGCTGGAGGCTGTGTGGACAAGTCTGAGTTAAAAACTCCAGGGACACTCAGTCATAGAAGTATCCACATGCTTTTGTGAGTTTTACCTGATCTACCAGATCCACACAATGAATATCAGCAAAAAATCCCTTCACGCTTCTGGCAAGGAAAAAAGGAAAGTAGTCATTTTGAAATACGGCAGGGCACTCTGTTTTTCTAACAAGTCCTATCCTCAGGAGAAAGTACTTTAACAAAATGTAGGGTGCTGGGGTATTTTCAGAGGCTAATTTTCCTGAGGAAAGGGAGATACTTAACTCTAAGCTACTCTAACCATCCTTTCCCATTTAAGGGGGCAGTGAAGACTAAGAAGCATTGATGAAGTTCACATTCTAGGGACACCAACTCACCAAATGACAGAGACCAAGTCATTGGACAAGAGAAGTTTTCCTCACACTCCCAAAACTTACAACTGTACTTCCAAGGGCCTATTTATTGTAGTTCTTTTTACCCAACACATTATGTCCACCTTTCAACAAAAAACACAGTTTGCAAAGATTGAACAGGCATCAGAACTAGAGTCAGATATGGCAATAATTTTGGAACTATCAGACCAGAAATTTTATAAACTATGATTAATATGCTAAGGACTCTAATGGATAAAGTAGACAGCATACAAGAAAGGACTGATAATATAAGCACAGATGAAAATTCTAAGAATTTTTTTTTCAAATGCCAGTGATCAGAAATAATGTAACGGAACTGAAGAATGCTTGATAATCTTATTTGTAGACGAGAAACTACTGAGAAAAGAATATGATTTTTAGAATATGACAATAGAAACTTCTAAACTGAAAAAGAAAAAGGACTGAAAAACAAAACAAACAAAACCCTCAGGATATCCAAGAACCACAAGACAACTACAAAAGGATGAACATATGTTTAAGGGGAGTCCCAAAAGAAGAAGAAAGTGAAAAAGGAACAGAAAAAATATTTGAAGCAAAAATGAGAATTTCCCCAAATTAATGTCAGACACCAAACCACACATCTAATAAGCTCAGAGAACACCAAGAAAGATAGATGCCCTTCAAACCCCCCAAATTACACCTGGTCGTATTATATTCACATTTCAGAAAATCAAACATAAAGAAAAAATTGAAAGAAGCCAGAGGAAACAAGACCTTATCTATAGAAGAGCAAATATAAGAGCACATTTGACTTCTTTGCAGAAAGCCTGCTAACAAGAAGAGGAGAGTGAAATATTTCAAGTGTTGAGAGAAAAAACTACCAAACTAGAACTCTTTATTTTGTGAAATTATCCTTTAAAAGTGAAGGTGAAATACTTTCTCAAACAAAAATTGAGGGAATTAGTTGCCAGAAAAATTGCCATGCAGAAAATATTCTTCAGAGAGGAGAAAAATGTTATAGGTAACACACTCAGAGCAAAATAAAGAAAAAGTACCAGAGAATGAATAAATGAAGGCAAAATAAAAACTTACTGTTTTCTTATTTTTAATTGACTTAACAAATAATACTTTCTTCAAAATAGAATAGCAACAATGAATTTGATTATGTATGCATATAGATGCTTATGTATAAGTGAAATGAATGATAGCAATGAAACAAAGGAAAGGAAGGAGGGACTAGAACTATTTGTTAATGAAATGTACTTGCATACCAATGAAATGATACATTTTATTTGAAAATAAACTGGATTAGATGTAAATGTATATTGCAAACTCAAAGGCAACAATTTAAAAAATAGAAAAAGAAGTACAATTAATATAATAAGAAAGGAGAGAAAATAAAGTTTTACATAATGTTTAATTAAAATCACAAAACCCAAGAAAAGTAAGGAAAACAAAATCAGAAATAAAAGGACAACAAATAGAAAAGGATTATATACAGAGAGAAATGTTAATTCAATTATGTCAATAATCACTTTAAACAATGGTATAAATACACCAATTAAAAGACGGAGGTTGTCTGAAGGGATCAAAACACAAGACCCAACTAGATATTGTTCACAGAAAATATAAATATATATATATTTACAAATATAATGCTTATATATAATAAAGATTAAAAGTAAACATATAGAGAAAGATATAGCATGATTACATTAATAAAAGAAAGCTATATTAATTTTAGAAGAGATGAGCATAAGGAATGTTATCAGGGATAAAGAAGGGCAGTACTTAATGATAAAGAAATCTATATTCCAAAAGCATAATAATCTTCGATGTGCATGTGCCTAACAACATGATACTGAAATACATGTGGCAAAAACTGATAGAACTTCAAAGAGAATTAGATAAGTTCATTATTGGGGACTTTAATAATCCTCTATCAGAAATTGACAGATTCAGTGGACAGAGATTCCATAATGACATAGTTGAATATAACAGACTCATCAATCAACTGGCTATAACTGACATGTATAGACTACTTCATGCAAAAATAGAGATTATTTTTAAACTCACATGGAACATTCACCAACAAGTGCCATATTGCAGGTCATTAAAAACATCTTAACAAATAAAAAAGAATAAAATTCATAAAATGTCTTCTCAGAGGATAGTGGAATTAAACTAGAAATCAATAACAGAAAGATAGCTAGAAAATCCAAAAATCTTCACAATTAAACAATATACTTCTAAGTAATTCATAAATCAAAGAAGAAATTTCAAAAAATAATTTCAATTAAATTAAAATTGAAATACAACTTATCAAAATATGTGGGATGCAGCAAAAAACAATGTTTAGAAATATATAGCATTGAATGTATACATTAGAAAAGAATATGTAAAATCCATAATTTAAATATTTACCTTAAAGCTAGAAAAGAGCAAGTTAATTTAAAGCAGGCTGAAGAATGGGGTGCCTGGGTGGCTCAGAAGGTTAAGTGTCAGACCCTTTATCTCCGCTCAGTTCATTATCTCATGGTCTAAGATCAAGCCCTGTGTTGGGTTTTGTGCTCAGCAGGAAGTCTGCTTGGGGTTCTTTCTTTCCCTCTCCCTCTGCCCATCCTCCAGCTCTAAGTGAATAAATAAATAAATAAATAAATAAGAAAATAAATAAAATATTCTAAGTATGCAGAAGAAAATAAATAAGAAAAAATTATAAAAGAAGTTGGTGAAAATGAAAACAGGAAATGAGTAAAGAAAAATCAACAAAAAAAGTGGTTTCTTTGAAAATATCAATAAAATAGATAAATCATTAGTTAAGCTATCTAAGGAAAAAGTGAGAAGACACAAATTACTAATATCAGAAATGAAAAATGGATATCACAATAGATCCCACTGACATTAAAGGAGAATAAGAAAATATTATAAAAAATTCTATGCCCACATATTTGATAACCTAAATACATAATGAAACAATTACTTGAAAGACACAACTACCAAAACACACTTAAGAAGATATAAACAATCTAAATAGGTCTATATCTATTAAAGAAATTGAATCAATAATTAATAAATATTCAAAATTTGGGGCGCCTGGGTGGCTCAGTGGGTTAAGCCGCTGCCTTCGGCTCAGGTCATGATCTCAGGGTCCTGGAATCGAGCCCCGCATCGGGCTCTCTGCTCAGCAGGGAGCCTGCTTCCTCCTCTCTCTCTGCCTGCCTCTCTGCCTCCTTGTGATCTCTGTCTGTCAAATAAATAAATAAAATCTTTAAAAAAAAAAAAAAAGAATAAATATTCAAAATTAGAAAGCTCCAGACTCAGATGAGTTCACTAGTGAATTCTACCAAATATTTAAGAATGAATTATCTAATTTCTACATTTTTTAGGAAGGCAGAAACATATGAGACCAGAACTACCCTAAATACCAAGACCAGACAAAAATATTACAAGAAAAGAAAACCGAAGATCGATGTCTTTCATAAACATAGATGCAAAAAATCCTTAATAAAATATGAAAAAAATTATTTCAATAAAGTATAAAAGAATTATACACAAAGATCAATTGGAATTTAGGCCATGTATACAAAGTTAGTGCAACATCTGAAAATCAGCTAATGTAATCCATCATATTAATATGCTAAAAAAAATCGTATGATTGTGTCAATAGATGCAAAGAAAAAAAACACATTTCACAAAATCCAATGCTCATTTAAATAAAAAATCTCAGCAAATTAAGAATAGATGGGAACTTCCTCAACTTGATAAACAACATCTACAAACATTTAACTAATGATTAATATTTTTGTTTTTTTTTTTTACTTAATGATGAGAAACTGTGAGTTTTCCTGCTAAGATCAGGAATAAGGTAAGGATGTCGCCTCTCATCCCTGCTTTCAACATCATACAAGAAGTCCTAGCTAATGCAGTAATACAAAAGAAGAAGAGGAAGAAGAAGAAGAAGAAGAAGAAGAAGAAGAAGAAGGAGGAGGAGGAGGAGGAGGAGGAGGAGGAGGAGGAGGAGGAGGAGGAGGAGGAGGAGGAGGAGGAGGAGGAGGAGGAGGAGGAGGAGAAGAAGGAGAAGAAGGAGAAGAAGAAAATGTATAGTGATTAGAAAAGAAGAAATAAAGCAGTCATTTTCATGGATGACATAATCATCTAAGTAGAAATCCAAAAGCTCTTGGAACTAATAGATGATAACAGCAAGACACAAGGATAAAATATAAATGCCACATTCCTATAATACCAGCAATAAACAAATGGTACTTGAAATTAAAAACATATTACTATATAATTAGCACTCCAAAAATAAAATATTTAATATAGATCTAACAATACATGTACAAGATAAAAACCACAACACTCTAATGACTGAAATCAAAAAGAATGAAATAAGTGGGAAAATATTCCACATTCATGGATAGAAAGACGCAATATTGTCAAGATAACAGTTCTTCCCAGCTTGATGTATAGATTCATTGCAATTTCAGTCAAAATCCAGCAATTCATTTTATAGATATTGACAAACTAATTCTAAAGTTTATATGGTGAGACAAAAGACCCCAAATAGCCACCACATTATTGCAGGGGGAGAACAAAGTTGGAGGACTAACACTACCCAGCTTCAGGACTTACCAGAGGGGCCTGGGTGACTGAGCTGGTTAGGCAATTGCCTTTGGCTCTGGTCATGAACTGGAGAACCTTGGATGGAGTCCTGGTATAGGGCTCCTGGCCCCAGAGGGAGTCTGCTACACCCTCTGACCTTTTCCCCTCTCATGCTCTCTCTCACTCTCTCTCACATTAATAAATACATAAAATCTCTCTTTAAAAAAAAAAAAAAGGCTTGTGATAAAGCTACAATTTTAGGTATGGTTTGGATGAAAAAAACAGACAAATGGATCAATGGAACAAAATAAAGAACCTGATAAATGCATGTAAATATTGTCAACTGATCTTTGGTGAAGGTGCAGAGACAATAAAATGAAGCAAATATATTCCCTTCATCAAATGGTGCTGGCACAATTGGATATCCACATGCAAAAACATGAATATAGACACAGATCTTATACCCTTCATAAAAATTAACTCAAAATGGATCATAGACCTAAATGTAAAATGCAAGACTATAAAATTCCTAGAAAATAACAGAGGAGAAACCTAGATGGCCTTGGGTATGGTGATGACATTTTAGATAAAACATCAAAGACACAATCTATGAAAGAAATAATTGATAAGCTATACTTCCTTAAAACTATAAACATCTATTCTGTGAAAGATGGTATCAGGAGAATGAGCAGATAATCACCAAAGTAGGAGAAAATATTTCAAAAGACACATATGACAAAAAAGTTATCCAAAACATACAAATAACTTTTTAAAAAGTCTAAAGACTTGAATAAACACCTTGTCAAGTAAAATGTACAGATGGCAAGCAAGCATATGAAAGATGTTCAAAATCATGTTATTAAAGAACTGCAAATTAAAACAGAATGAGATACCAGCGTGTACTATTAGAATGGCCAAAATCTAAAGCACTGATAACACTAAATTCTGGTGAGGATGTGGAACTCTCAGTCATTGTTGGTAAGAGTGCAAAATGGTACAGCCACCTTGTAAGTTTGATGGGTTCTTACAAAATTAAACATACTCTTACCATATGATTGAGCAATCTTACTCCTTGGTATTTACCCAAATGAACTAAAAACTTACATCTACATATAAATTTGCACATGAATGTTTATAGTAACTTTATTCACAATTGCAGAAACTTGTAATCAATCAAGAAATCTTTCAGTAGGGTGAGTAAAGAAATAAACTGTGCGGTATCTAAAAAATGGAAAATTCCTTAGTGCTAAAAAGCAATGCTCTATCAAAATATGAGAAAATGTGGAGGGAATTAAATGTGTATCATTACTGGAGATAGATGGGATCTCTCTATACTTCTTGCTAATTTTGCTTTAGACCTAAAACTTCTCTAAAAATAAATTCTATAACTTAAAAAATGAAAAGGATTATTGATACAAGCAGTAACTAGATCACTCTTATTAGAATTACTTTGTGAAAAAAATAGAATCACTTACTGTATGACTTCACTTACATGACATTCTCATTATGACAAAATTACTGAGATAAAAATAGATCAATGATGCCAGCAATGGTAGTAAAAAGGAGATCTGATGTGACCACAAATGGAGAGTCTGAAGTGGATGAGGGATACTTCTGTAATTTCATAGTCCTAGGGTTTACAGGAATCTACACATATACATGTGATAAATGACACAGAACCAGATACATACATTATACCAAAGCCGGTTTCCTTCTTTTGATACTATATTTCAGTTACATAAAATATGTGTGGAAGGAAACTCAGTAAAGCGTACATGGATCTCTCTTGACAAAGGGTGCATGTACTCTTACAATTTGTGTAAATCCATAGTAGTTTCAAAATAAAAAAGTAGAAAGAAAAAAAAAGTTTCTGATTATGTACCCTAAGCCTAAAGACCAAAAAAATTATGTATTTTTTAACTCTACTTAGGAGGTTTTCTGTTCATAGTGTGTTGGAAGTCCCCAAGGCTATCCCCAGGTATAATGATTCTCTAAGGGGAACTCAGAGCATTCAGCATATAGTTGGACTCATAACTATGATTTATTACAGTGTATACACAGCACAATTAACAAAGAGAAAAGTCAAATGGGGTGAAGTCTAGGGAAACCAGGAACAATCTTCCAAGGGTCCTCTCCCAGTGGAAACACACAAGACATACTTAATTTCTCCAGCAAGGAATTGTGAAAGTACGTACGAAATGCTGCCAACCAGTAAGATCAGACCAGTAAGATCATACAGAATCATTTCCCATGGTTTTTATTAGGCCTGAGCACATAGGCAGCATTTGTCTGGCATGTACGAAAATTATAGATCCTGAGAAGGAAAGCGGATTCTCAGCATAAACCATATTGCTTGCACAAATACTTTAGGCACAGTGAGCAACACTTACCAGTTGGAGGTATCAGAATCCTCCAAAGTCCAAATTCCCAGAGTCAGCAAAGGACTAAACTTGCAAGCAGTTCCTTTCCTGTCATGTCAACTTTACCCTGCACAGTATGGTTACACATACACATACACAAGAAAAGAAAGTGTATAAGTAAATCATCTAGGGAGTCACAAAATTATACAAAAATTGTATAATCAATTTTTTAAGCAAATAAGTATATACACTGACATTGTCAGAAGCAAATGTTCATGTTGTGGGAAGAGTGATACAAGTATGGAATGGGAGGGCTAAGACAAGGATGAACCTTGTGTTTCTTGATGTGGGATTAAAGATATCAGTATAAACTTCTGATTGTGTATATAAATATATAAAAAAGAAAAAAAAACTATTTATGTTCCTATAAACTTACCTACCTATAGTTTTCTTTATAAAAAGAATCCAATGGCAAAATTTGCAGAGGCAAACCAGCACCAATAAATGCACCTACCAACCATATCTTGCTTTTCAGAAACTACTGCCCACTTAAAGAAACAAGGAATTTTGGAGAAATTGTCAATTCCAAGGTTGTGGCAGGTAAGAATAAGATAAACCTGGGCCATTTTTAATGCCAGAAAGTAAGAAAACACTCAAAAAAAAAAAAAAGAAGAAGTAAAAGGAGGAGGAGAAGGCAGAGGAGGGGAAAGAGAAGAGGAGGAAGAAAAAGCCATTTTGAAGTTGTTCTGACTGACTAATTTTGGACAGTTCTAACATGAAACAGTAGAGTAAATACAATGGTTGTTAATTCACTGAATGAGTACGTAGTAAATGTTAGTAACTAAAATAATAAATAAAAAGCTGATGTGAAAATAATATATTAAAAAACTCCAAAAAAAAAAAAACCTCCATGTGACAATTTGTATTCTGTTTGTTTGTTTGTTTGTTTATTTGAGAGAGAGAAAGGGGGGGGAAGGGGCAGAGGGAGAGGGAGAAGCAGACTCCCCGCTGAGCAGGGAGCCACAGGGAGCCTGTGTGGCAAAATGATGAAAATTACTGAATACAAAGAAAGGTATACAGATGCTCAATGGATATTTCTTACAACCTTTATATAAGTTTGAGGGTTTTTTTCATTGCATGCTTTCAAATAAAAAAAAACTTGAGATATTTCCTATATGTAAAGTAAATTAATTAATCAAAACAAAGCTCCATGCTTTCGAAATTATATTAAACAATTAATATATTGACTGAACTTAACTCAGAGGAGTAGAGGGAAAGCCATGTGAAATTTTCATATTATTTTTAAATAACATAGATTAAATTAGCAAATGAAAACACTATGTTACTACCATCTATCATACTTACTTGCAGAAGATTATTTACTGATTAAACTTTGTAGTTCTCTTTTAAATTACTCTATTCCTTTTATATGACTAGCTTGCTTTATGATAGGTAAAGCTGACTCTGGTTATAAAGGTAGACTGACTTACGGGGGCATAAGGGGTCCTTACTTTACATCATAAATCCTTAAGAAGACACCCTTGTGAGAAGCTAAGCCCTAAGCCATTCTCTTGGCACACCAGAGTATCTGATAGATTGCAGAGAACAGATCATTCCATTTCTCATTGATAAATTTAAATCGCTCTCCATTAACTTTTGTTTGGAACTTTGTAATTGGAGACTAGTACACATAAAAGTGGCTTCTTTTTTTTTTTCCAGCCAGACAATAATATTTATTGTATTATTTTACTGTGTATAAAACAAATAATAAGTGGGAAAATGCTCTCAAGGAAAAAAAAGTGTATAATTAAATCATCTAGGGAGTCACAAATTCTACAATTTTTTAAAAAACTAAGGTGGGCATGGTTGATTATCAGGAGGTTCATGGACGGAAGCTGGAAACTCAGCAGAGGCAAATGACTGAGCTCCTTGCTTTTTTATTATTGAGGCAAGTACAGAGAATGTCAGAAGTCAACTTTACTATCTTTCATAAATCTTGATAGAGATATGAAGACAAATATCTCAATATGCCCAAATGTATTATACTCTCATATTCTCTAAAATTTCTCACCCAAATAAAATTGTTTCCTGTGGGATAGAACAGACTATACAGAGAGAAAAATGGGAACTTATCAGATTTGAAAAGGGGGGTTGGCAGGGAGAAAGCACCTGTTCCCTCCATTCTCAGTTCCTGTGCACCACAGATGGGTGCCCCTGTTCACTTGTTGGTCCCCAGGCTGATGTGAGAGCCTGTGGTCTGGTCTTAAAGATTATGGAATACTTACGTTCTCATATTCATGTCAGAGGGCTCAGCAGCTCTATTTATAAATTCTTCAGCTCAGACTTTTGATGTTACAAGTACTTAAAAATGTTCACATACCGTGCTTTAAGAGTACATGCTACAGATTGAATGTTTGTCCCTCCTCCAAATTCATATGTTGAAATCCTACCTCAGTGCTTCAGTATTAGTGGGTGGGACTTTGGGAGTATGATTAGGTCATTGGAGAAGCCTTCATGACTGGGATTAGTGCCCTTATAAAAGAGACTCCAGAGAGCTAGCTGGCCCCTTCCAAAATATGGGGCAGTGGAAGGGGTAATATTACAAAGTGAAGATATCACTGTCTAAGAAGCAGGTTCTTACCAGACACCAAATCTTGCCAGAGCCCTGATTTTGGACATCCTGGTTTTCCCAACTGTGAGAAATGAATATTTGTTATTCCTAAACTACCCAATCTATGATATTCTATTAGAGCAGCTTGAATGGGTTAAGATAGTATACGTAGGTTCCCCCCTACTCTCCTGTGTATGGTTCATTGGAACTGGTGGTGAGAGTATCTCAGAGCATTTCTTGCGTTAGCCAAAGTGAGTGAATAAATCAGGGGAGTGTCTCAGCATCCCAACTTATCCACAGTTCACATATGGCTGGAAAAGCAAAGCACGACATCCTAATATTTAATACCCTTTAAGTCCATTTCTTCATCCAGAAAAGGAAATAATACACTGAGGGGAGGTACTCAAGACCACACAGAATGATTAGAATACTATTTTGACAAAGCTCTTCCCTATTTCTCCTAAAATGGTCTTATTTGTATATCATCTCTCTCAATAAGAAATATTTTGACATGTAGGAAAAGGAATATATAATTATATTTCATTCTTATATATTTCCCACAGATAGAGGCAAGTAAAATCCACAAAACAGATGGTGATTTTGGGTAGATGGTCAAAGATAATATTGCTCAATATGCTGGTAGTTCTCCATACTTTGTTATAAAGCATATTTTTTTCTGTTTTGGCTTAAAAGTCACTAATACTAAATTTTAAAAGACAATTTCAATTGATGAAAACAAAGGTTCATAATTTCCTTATGAAATAATTCATTTGAAAATGTCAATGAATAGGAAATTGGTAAAATCATAAATGTTTTATAAAACATAAAGCATTAGTAAAAGTTGTTTCTTTAGAATTTTATCTTCCTTCTTTGAAAAGTTTTTTTTGAGCAAGAGGATAATGACAAGTTAACTATAATAAAACTTGTTTAAAAATCTTAACACAATTAAGTGAATTTTCTGGAAGATAATATTCTAATTAGTGAAATAAAAATGATAATTAGTATCATAGCCTTACTGGAAACACAACTAAAATTATTTTCTTTTTGTTATAATTTAAACTGAGTTCTTCCCAGAAAAAAAACATTGCTGGGGATCAAGGTGTTCAGTTAGTTCTTATCTAGCATACGTATGTTTAAGGCATACAACCTGTTGATTTGATATATTTATACATTGAAATGTGATTACTACCACTACAGTAGCTAACATCTCCATTATATTACACAATTATTATTTCTTTTTGTGGTGGGAAAAATTAATATCTAATTTCTTAGCAACTTTGAAGTTTATAATACAGCACTGTACATATTCACTGTGCTGTGCATAATCTCGTGCACTCATTTATCTACTGGTCTCAAGTTTTGCCCTAAAACATCTCCCTATTTCCCCTACTGTCTGGTGGTTACCATTCTACTCTGTTTTTAGGAGTTGAGCTTTTTATTAGATTGCACATACAAGTGCTATCATATAGTATTTGTCTTTTTCTGTCTGACTTATTTCACCCAAAGCCATTTATATTTTCAATACAAACCCTATCAAAATTCCAATGGCATTTTTCACAGAAATAGAAAAAAAAATGGTAAAATTTGTATAAAACCACAAAAGAACTGAATAGCCAACCAGTCCTAAGAAAACACAATACCAGAGGCATCACACTTCCTGATTTCAACCTATACTACAAAGCTAAAGTAATCACAACTATATGGTACAGTTGTGAGTCTATAGAGGTCTCTATATAGGTCTATAGAGGTCTATAGAGATAGACATGTGGATCAATGGAACAGAACAGAAAACTCAGAAATAAACCCCTATATCTATGGTCAACTAATTTGACAAGAGAACCAAAAACACTCAATGAAGAAAGGCAGTCTCTTAAACAAATGGTGCTGGGAAAACTGGATAAACACGGGAAGAAAATTGAAATTGGACCCCCATCTTACATGACTCATGAAAATTAACTCAAAATCTATTAAAGGCAAACATCAGACCTACTACCATAAAACTCCTAGAAGAAAATATAGGAAAGAAGCTCTGACATAGTTTTTGGCAGTGGCGCAAGCAACAAAAGTGGACATCAACAAGTGGAATTATATTAAACCCAAAAGTGTCTGTACAGCAAAAGAAATAATAAAAACATTGAAAAGGTAAATATAGAATGGGAGAAAATATTTGTAAACCATATACAAGGCAAGGAGTTAATATCCAAATTATATAAAGAACTCATACAACTCAAAAAAAAATTGATTATAAAACAGTCCAGGGTTCTACTCTTAATGACAATCTTTTACCATGTGAAGACCCTTTCTTTCTTTTTTCCTTTTCACCTTTTAAACTAGATTCTCAAGTCTTACTCTGGAAAAAATATTTACCATAGTAATTTATGTGAAATATTTTATTTGTTGGTTAGTCAATAGATTTGTATATTTCAGAATTAACTAGACTATCACTAGTTAAATATTCTTTCAAGCATTTGTGCCTCTTCTAAGTAAGACCTGCTGTTATAGTACCCAGGTATGTCATTCATAGTGTTTCCTCAATTTTTATAAGCATTTATTTAGTTTTGCTAAGTTTATTTCAAATTTGAATAAGTCTTTACAGGATCTATAATTTAAAGTTAAACAATAAAAGCTAAGCATCTCCTTTGGTTTCTGACATTCTCATATGAACAGACAATACATTGTGTTCTCCTTTTTTTCCTGCTTTAAACAAATTTCAGTTGACTCATACCTTGTTCTCTTCCCTACATTTTAAACTTTTGTTCCTACCAAAGCAAAGAATAATGGAAATAGCCAAGAAATTAAAGTTTGTATTGAGATTCAAATGTCAATTCAATTCAAAGAGCTCAGAAAGATGCAACTGCTTTGAGAGATAAGGAATTAAATGATACTTTATGCTATCTATTAAAACTGTGATTAAGGGCTGCCTGGGTGGCTCAGTGGGTTAAGCCTCTGCCTTCAGCTCAGGTCATGATCTCAAGGTCCTGGGATCGAGTCCCACATCAGGCTCTCTGCTAGGCAGGGAGCCTGCTTCCTCCTCTCTCTCTTTCTCTCTCTCTCTCTCTATTTGTGATCTCTCTCTCTGTCAAATAAATAAAATCTTTAAAAAAAAACTGTGATTAAAATTTATAAGTCTAAACCTGCAACATCAAAAACTGTCTATTATCAAAAAACTTAGAATAGTAAATGCTTTATTTATTTTTTATTTATTTATTTGAGAGAGAATGAGTACAAGGAGGGAGATGCCAAGGACGAGGGAGAAGCAGACTCCCTGCTGACCCACAGAGCTGGGAACTGATGCTGGGATCATGACCTGAGCTGAAAGCAGATGCTTAACTAACTGAGCCACCAGGCACCCCAGTAAATGCAATATTTAAAACACACATAATATGAACAATATGAATATATAGTTGACATTTTCTGTGATGTACTTCAGCCTACAAATCTCAATTTAGTTGTTTGTTTTTTTTTCAAATTGGTCTTATGATGTATTCCAATGGTTTTCCAGATGTTTTGATCAGCAATATGATCAGCAATATGTTTTGATCAGCAATATGTTTTGATCAGAAATATGAAAAACAAACAAACGAAAACCTGAGTAGGAAAATCTCTTTTCTAAATTAGATAAAGCCAGAGCTATGCTGTTAACTGGGAATGAATGTCCACATCCCAATTAGTTCTCTTTTTCTCTTGTCACAGTCTCATCTATGGAACTCTGCAGAACATATAGTTGGTAAATCAGTGATGCATACCACAGTCAGGGTTGATGCATTGTTGACATAACAATAACCCTAAGGCAATAATAACTATTAATAATTCACAAAATTACACCATAAATCCATACACTGAAGTCCCTTAAGCTGGCGTCTTTAGAGGGCCTTGAATATTGCAAAAATAAAAAAAATAAATTTATTAAGAATATACAGAAACCTCTGTTGCTTCTGATCTAGTACTCAAAACTGCCACAGTGCTACCTGTAATACTAAACATTCACTTGTGACTAATACCTTTCAGTCTCCATAGAACTCCTCTCCATATTTCTTGTCTTATATCCTTGGAAAACAGAGTGACTGGGTTCAATTGCTGGGATAGTTTGTGACTTTTGTCTTTGCTGATGTTGAAACAGGCAATAATAGCCTGGCATATAGGGAGAGATAATTTGAGCAGTAGAAATCAGTAAATGAAAAGACAAATTAATTAATTTGTCATATTCTTCTCAGCAAGAATGCAATAACTTCTTGCATAATAAAGCATTGTTTTTCAACAGTAGACAAAATCTTTTTGTTTGTTTCTGTTCATGACTCAATTTGTAGTCCTAAAGTAGTCATAAATTAGCATGATATACTCCTGCAAAGGAGTTATACATCATGACTGAGGAAGATTTTGTAATATCAATTTGAATCACTCATATTTGTATAAATGGAGGTCCAAACATATTATATGTGAAAACTAATCATAGTTTGCTATGTTGACAAGTCAATGGGTAATATTGAATACTGGATATTTTTATACATGACTAACAATTAATTTCCACCTCCCAAATTAAAATTCAAGAATCATCAAAATATTTTAATTTTCACACTTATTACTTACAATTTTTGTTTTACTTTTTAGTTTTAGTATGTCATATAAATGGGTAATGGGTGTTTTACAAAACAATAAAAATTGATTTTGAAATGAATAAATAATTTTCTTTTTCCAATGCTTTCTATTGTCTTCAATTTGGTTTTAGATTAAAACATACTCTTATTTTAACTTATTTAAAATTATTTATTTATTCATTTATTTTTTCATTTTTAGAGTGAAAGAGAGAAAACAGATGTAGTGGGATGGGAGGATTGGGACGGGCAGAAGGAGAGGAAGAGAGAGAACCTCAAACAGGCTCCACATTTAGCACAGAGCCTGATGTGGGGCTTGATCTCACCACCCAGAGATCATGACCTGAACCAAAATCAAGAGTTTGACACTTAACTGACTGAGCCACCCAGGCAGCCCTCACATTTTAACATTTTAAATGCAATTAAATATTCTGTTGCTATAAATCTTTGATAATTGCAAATGAGTAAAAGTCAAGATTATAGAAACAGGAAAAACAAAAGCAGTTTAGGAAAGGAAAATAAATCAATAAAAAGAAATTTTGTTATTAGAAAAGCATATAAGTCAATATCAAAGGGTACAAATATTCAGTTATAAGAAGAATAAGTTCTGGATCTAATGTATAGCACAATGACTATAGTTAATAATGCTGTATTGTGTACTTAAAATTTGCTGAGAGTAGTTCTTAAATGTTCTCCCAGCAACCTATAATACACAAAAATGGCTAACTATGTGAGATGATGGGTAGGTTAATTATTTCAATTGTAATAATCATTTTACAAGGTATAGGGACATCAAAGCATCACACTGTACATCTTAAAAATACACAATTTTAATTTTTCAATTTTATCTCAATAAAATACATAATTTTGTTTCATCAATTTTATCTCAATTATTTACCTCAATAATTCTGTGAGGAAGCATATTAGCCAAAACAAAAATGCAGAATATATTTTAACAGGTTTTTTTTAAGATTTATTTATTTATTTGACAGACAGAGATCACAAGCAGGCAGAGAGAGAGAGAGGAGGAAGCAGGCCCCCCGCGGAGCAGAGAGCCCGATGCGGGGCTCGATCCCAGGACCCTGGGATCATGACCTGAGCCGAAGGCAGAGGCTTTAACCCACTGAGCCACCCAGGCGCCCCTATTTTAACAGTTTTTTAAGACTTATTTATGATTTTGAAATATTGAGCCATGTGGTAAATGGCACCCGTTGATACCGTTGTCCTAGGCACTATACATTTTAAAGGTGACCCTGAATACCTTCATTTTTACAAAACTCCATTTGTATTATATAAAAACTATATGTTCTGCTCCGAATTTTCCTTTAAAAGTTGGAAAGACAACCTTTAAATATTGCTTTTCTGGGGATAGTTTCTGGGTGTGATGAAGCCAAGTGAGAAAGTCTATAATTAAGGAGAGAGTGATCAACTAAGATCAACTACAGCAAATGATGCCCAAAGGCCAAATAAAATGACCATTAAATTTAGCAACATGGAGATTATTGCTGATACCTAAGAATATTTTGGTGGAGTGGGGTTTAGAAGCTGGTAATGTAGTTTCAGAGAGAATGGATAAAAAGGACTTGATACTGTGAGATTGAATTTTGCTTCAAAAGAAAGTATATAGGGGCGCCTGGGTGGCTCAGTGGGTTAAGCCTCTGTCATTGGCTCAGGTCATGATCTCAGGGTCCTGGGATCGAGCCCCGCATCAGGCTCTCTGCTCAGCAGGGGGCCTGCTTCCTCCTCTCTCTCTGCCTGCCTCTCTGCCTACTTGTGATCTCTGTCTGTCAAATAAATAAATAAAATCTTTTAAAAAAAAGAAAGTATATAAATGGGACAGTAGCTTGCTAAGTAATGAGTAAAATGAGAAGAAAAAAAAAAGAAAGAAGATGGCTCTATGCCACTGAAAATGATTCAATATAGCAGAAGTTGAGGTTGTAGAAGATAAAATACAGCAGGGATGATGCAAGGTCCTAGTCATATGCAGAAGAATTTGATTTCTACAGGAGTGTGGATAGTTAACCCATGGAAATGGGTAAGAAAGATGAGCATATACATATGAAAGCTGGCAGGTGGGTTAATGCCTATCACCCTTTTCATTATTTTGGTGCAAGAAAATGCAAAGACCTCATCTAAGAACAATAACTACAACCTTATTTCCTAAATTAGTAAAGATGAGTAAATTAATTGGCACATATAATAAACTTAAAACACTACATGGTATATGCCATCCTCTAATATATGGTAACTACTGTCAGAGACATAAACCCCTACCTATAAATATGTCTGCTGTTAATTTTACCAAACTCTTTCAAGAGTCCAATTTTCCAAATTACTCTTCAAATCATGATTTTAAAAAAAACATTAAAAAATGAGAAACATTTGGGGCGCCTGGGTGGCTCAGTGGGTTAAGTCTCTGCCTTCAGCTCAGGTCATGATCTCAGGGTCCTGGGATCGAGCCCCGCATCGGGTTCTCTGCTCAGCAGGGAGCCCGCTTCCTCCTCTCTCTCTGCCTGCCTTTCTGCCTACTTGTAATCTCTGTCAAATAAATAAATAAAATCTTAAAAAAAAAAAAAGAACCTTCCATTTGCCAAGTTTCAATGTACTATCAAAAAATAATATTCAGGGGCACCTGGGTGGCTCAGTGGGTTAAAGCCTCTGCCTTCGACTCAGGTCATGGTCCCCGGGTCCTGGGATCGAGCCCCACATCGGGCTCTCTGCTCAGCGGGGATCCTGCTTCCCCTTTCTCTCTGCCTGCCTCTCTCTGCCTACTTGTGATTTCTCTCTCTGTCAAATAAATAAATAAATAAATAAATAAATAAATAAATAACTTACCAAAAAAAAGAGAAGCATTGCATATAGGATGCCTCTCTATTGTGAACAATAAGTATTTTATTTTCCTTTCATGTGTCTCCTCCTATACCTCTGATTTCTTTCCATGTCTGCTATTTGCCTTGTGTCCTGGGCCTCCATCCCTTTTTCCTGTAAGCAGTCCCCTCCCTCTTATCACAGCCCTGTCTCTTCCTAAACACAGATGTCAGTATGTGGCTTAAGTATAAAGCATGTGACTGCAAGTTTGAAACACCTAACATCTTACAATCATCATCTTATAATTAAAACCTATATATTCCAGGATTCACATGCATGATTGTTCTTGAGACTTTTTAAGATTGATAGAAATGTGAAACAATTTTTATGCCCTACATTTGCTTTTATATATTTGTCACATTATAAAGAACTTTATCCATCTAAATCTTGCTGTCATTAATAAAAATGAAATTATGCTGGGATGCCTGGGTGGCTCAGTTGGTTGAGTCCGACTCTTTATCTCAGCTTAGGTCTTGCTCCCAGGGACTTGAATTCAAGCCCTGAGTTGGGCTCCATGCTGAGTGTGGAACCTATTAAAAACAAACCAAAAAAAAAATGAAATCATGTCACAGTTAATCAAATAGAATTTTATAAACAGGATCTTCCTAGTGATGGGAATGAAGTAACTAGTGTGTTATGAACATTAGCTGCTCTATTTTTCCTCTCCTAGGAGGTGGTGATTACAGTGGCCATGATCATGAAGCATTCTAGCGAGACCCCACAGGTTGAATGAAAAGCCCTTGCAGGTGTATAATCAGCACTTTGCCTCCATGCTTCACTATCTCAGTGGGAAGACTATCAAGTGAATAGATTGGTCATTAATCATGACTGGTACAGAGGTGCTGACTCTGAGTTTACTATAAACATTTTTCCAACTTGACATTTGATTTTAAATAAAATAAGAAATTAGGATTCCCCAAAAAATATTTTACCTTCCATTATTTACCTATGATGTCAGCATCCCTTTATATGAGACTGATTTGGAGGCTGGCCTTCTAGATGTGTTAATAATTATTACTTAACTTTAGGCTACAACTGATTTCTTTTTTGATGTCCTAGAAAACATAGGCACTTCCTCTCACATGAGTTAAAGAATTTAGAATAATTTTACTTTTGTAATAATAGACATAAATTTATAGGTGATTACACATGTCTTGGGTTTTGATTTATTTCATATGTTTGAAATTTGATCATGTTAAAATTCTTATCACATGGTTACTTCCAATTTAAAGTCTGCCCATTCAGACTTCCACAGACACTTGAAACCATTTAAAATCCACCTTTTGCCTGAACTTGTGGCTTCCTAGTACAGTCAAGAGGCACCCAGGCTGAGTGGGAGTCTGAACATGTTACTGTCTGCAGGCCTGAATCAATCAAATTTTTCTACTTAGGTCAACATTACCTAAGCATGGAGAAGCTGAAACAGTAACTTCTTTCAGATTTTACACCCTACAGGTTTTTGTTACACTAAATGAAAATCATAGAAAAAAAAGAGGTAGTGATAATGATGAGAAGATTCCCATAAGACCCTACATCTCAATCAGAGATAAATGATCATGTCTTTAGTACTTATTTCTTTGGTAAGTTCATATCTCTATTTTGCTCCATGCAGAGTCAACAATATTGATTCTTACTTTTCTACCTGCATTTAATGTGCTGTATATGCTTTTTAACTTAGAATCAATAATTATCTTGCTCTTGTAGTAACTTGCTCCAAAGGAAATTTCCATTAAGATAGTTTGTAATTTTATCACCTTACGATGGATAACACAGATGAAATTAAAAGGTTCCAACTGTCAAGAAAAAGTGATATTTGAAATACTAAAAATACAGTTAAAAGCAAATTACATGTGAATCTTCTGATGAAGACATATTTTGAATTAATGTCACATTAATTTTTCATTTGTTTTTAATTTATATTTTAGTTAACATACAGTGCAATTGGTTTCTGGAGTAGAATGCAATGATTCATCACTTCCCTACAATACCCAGTGCTCATCACAACAAGTCCCCTCTTTAATATCCGTCAATCATCTAGCCTATCCCCCACCCACTTTCCCTCCAGCAACCCTCAGTTTGTTCTCTGTCGCTAAGAGTCTCCTATGGTTTGTTTCCCTCTCTCCTTTATTTCTCCTCCTTCTAATATGTTCATCTGTTTACTTTCTTAAATTCCACATATGAGTGAAATCATATGGTATTTGTCTTTCTCTGACTGTCTTATTTCACTTAGCATAATGCTCTCTAGCTCCATCCATGTCAAAACAAATGGCAAGATTTCATTCTTTTTTATGGCTGAATAGTATTCCATTATATGTATGTGTATATATATATATATATATATATATATATATATATACATACACATTATATATATATATATATATATATATGTGTGTGTGTGTGAATACATATAATATACATACATGTATGTATATATACCACCTCTTCTTGGGCGCCTGGGTGGCTCAGTGGGTTAAAGCCTCTGCCTTCGGCTCAGGTCATGATCCCAGGGTCCTGGGATCGAGCCCCACATCGGGCTCTCTGCTCCGCGGGGAGCCTGCTTCCTCCTCTCTCTCTGCCTGCCTCTCTGCCTCCTTGTGATTTCTGTCTGTCAAATAAATAAATAAATCTTAAAAAAAAAATTTATACCACCTCTTCTTTATATATTTATCAGTTGATGGACGCTTGGGCTCCCTCCATAGCTTGGCTATTGCTCATAATGCTGTTATAAACATCAGGGTGCATGGACCTCTTTGAATCAGTATTTTTGTATTCTTCAGGTAAATATCTAGTAGTGCAATTGTTGAATTGAAGGGTATTTTTAACTTTTGAGGAACCTCTGTACTGTTTTCCAGAGTGGCTGCACCAGTTTTCATTCCCACTGACAGTACAAGAGGGTTCTCCTTTTTCCACATCCTGGCCACCCCTGTTGTTACTTGTGTTGTTAATTTTAGCCAGTCTGACAGGTGTGAAGTGGTATCTCATTGTGGTTTTGATTTGAACTTCACTGAGGATGAGTGATGTTGAACATTTTTTCATCTGTCCAATAGCCATCTAGATGTCTTCTTTGGAAAAGTGTCTATGCATGTCTCTTCCCATTTCTTAACTGTATTACTTGTTTTTTAGAGTGTTGAGTTTGATAAGTTCTTTATAGATTATGGATACTAACCCTTTATCAGATAGGTCATTTGCAAATATCTTCTTCTATTCCATAAGCTTCCTTTTAGTTTTATTTTTTTTTTCCCTTCACAGTGCAGAGCTTTTCATCTTGATGAAGTCCTAATAGTTCATTTTTGCTTTTGTTTGCCTTGCATTTGGAGATGTGTCTTCTTTTTTTTTTAAGATTTTATTTATTTATTTGACAGATAGAGATCAAAAGTAGGCAGAGAGGCAGGCAGAGAGAGAGAGAGGGAAGCAGGCTCCCTGCTGAGCAGAGAGCCCGATGTGGGGCTCCATCCTAGGAGCCTGAGATCATGACCTGAGCCAAAGGCAGAGGCTTAACCCACTGAGCCACCCAGGCGCCCTAGGAGATGTGTCTTGAAAGAAGTTACTGTGGCTGATGTCGAAGAAGTTACTGCCGATGTTCTCCTCTAGGATTTTGATGGTTTCCTGTCTCACATTTAGATCTTTCATCCATTTTGAGTTTATTTTAGTGTATGGTGTAAGAAAGTGGTCCAGTTGGGGTGCCTGGGTGGCTCAGTTGGTTAAGCTTCTGCCTTTGGGTCAGGTCATGATCCCAGGGTCCTGGGATCAATCCCCATGTAGGGCTCCCTGATCAGCAGGGAGTCTGCTTCTCCCTCTGCCCCTGCCCCCACTTTTGTTTTCTCTCTCTCTCTCTAATACTCCCTCTTAAATAAATAAACAAAAACTTAAAAAGAAAGAAAAAAAAGAAAGTGGTCCAAGTTTCATTCTTCTGCATGTGGCTGTCCAATTTAACCTTGTTAGAGAGACTGTCTTTATTTCCACTGGATATTTTTTCCTGCTTTGTCACAGATTATTTGACCATATAGCTGTGGGTCCATTTTTGGGTCTTCTTTCCTGTTCCATTGCTCTTTGTGTCCATTTTTATGCCAGTACCATACTGTCTTGATGATTACAGCTTTATAATATAGTTCAAAATACAGAATGTGATACCTCCAGTTTTGTTTTTCTTTTTTGGAGTTGCTTTGGCTATTCGGGGTCTTTTGTTGTTCTTAACAAATTTTAGTATTGTTTGTTCTAGCCCTGTGAAAAATGCTGGAGGTATCTTGATAGGGGTTGCATGAAACTTGTAGATTGTTTTGGGTGGTATAGACATTTTAACAATGTTTGCTCTCCTAAACCATAAGTATAGAATTCTTCTTAATTTATTTGTGTCCTCTTCAATTTCTTTCCTAAGTGTTCTATAGTTTCTGTTGAAGACATT
Source organism: Lutra lutra (assembly GCF_902655055.1). Lineage (NCBI taxonomy): Eukaryota > Metazoa > Chordata > Mammalia > Carnivora > Mustelidae > Lutra > Lutra lutra. Next base: position 80,427,844 of record NC_062280.1, on the reverse strand, counting down.
TTTAAATGTGAATAATAGATGCTCTGCAGTATTTAAAAAATATATATATTTCTTTCTTTTGCTCTTTGTATTAAACTGCTTATATGTTAAACTCTATCTCTACATGGTCTCAGATTTAGGACACCCAGAGGACAGAGGAATATTTTGTTAAGTAGAGACACCTTAAGGACCATTACTAGTCTTTTAGGGATACCATAACAAAATACCATACATTGGGTGACTTGAACAACAGAAACTTATTTTCTCACAGTTTGGTAGGTTAGAAGTCCAAGATCAAGTTGCCAGATGTGTTGGTTTCTCCTAAGGCCTCTCTCCTTAGCTTGTAGATGGCCTTTTCTCTATGCACACAAACTCTTATTATCTCTTCCTTTTCTTTCAAGGACACCAGTTCTATAGGATTAGAACCCTACTATTATGTCCTAATTTAACCATAATTATCCTCCTAATGGCCCTATCTCGAAATACAGTCAAAACAGAGGAAAGAACTTCAACCTATAAATTGTGGAACACAATTCAGTCCATAACAGGAATCTAGACTGAGATAGGGTTTAGGCAAAATAACTGGATCAGAGAAAGTGTTTAACTTCTCACAGGTCACACTAGGAAGTTAGTGGCACACCAGGTCTAAAATTCAAGATTCTTGATTTTGAATCTTTTGTATTTCCCTCTCAGTCATGCTGCTTTCCTAAAAATAGGAATAGGAATAGAGCCACAGAAGCATGAACAACGAGGGAAGGAAACTGAAACAAAAGAAAAAAAACTAAATAAAAATTAAAATGTGTTGCAATTTGTAATTTCTCAAAAGTAGAAATTCAAAAAATTTAGTTCCAAATTTAATGCTGACTTAAAAGAATATGATAAAATATGAATGCAATTTGGTTTATGTCATTGTCAATTAAGTGGTTTATGAATCTTTTTATATGCTAGACCCTCAATTTTGTATCATTGCTTACATTAAGGCAAAAGTTGTGGCAACTTTTTCAGGTGATGCCCAAAGTCCAGAATAGCAAGATTAAAACCACCCGATCAATAAAAAGTAGTAAGAGTTTATCTGGCACATAAAAAAGATTCTCAGACTGGGAGCCCTCAGATCCAAAACTGATATGAAGCTCAATGGAAAGATGTTACAGGATAGCTTAGAAAGTGAAAATGGGGAAGCTTTCTAAACTTTACAATGAAGAGGGCTTGCAATGGGGGTTTCATTAAAAATAATTAAGGATTGGCTAAATACTTAGGGATTGGCTAAAAATATTTATCTTCTACCACTTTAAGAAAGATGGCTTATTTCTTTAATGATTATCAGAGGCATTTATAAGAAGTAAGTTAAGTTTCATTTATGTTTATGAAATAAGCTGGATTTATTTTGTTTACATGGCTTAAATGGTTTTGTCCCCTTGGAGGACCTCCAAGCCTGGTATACATTGTATTTTATTTCAGCATTATCAAGTATGCTAAAGCAATTACATTGTAGGCCCTGGAAGAAGGAGAAAGAGTTATGAAAAACATGGTAATGAATCTTTATTTTTGTTTTGTTTGTGATGGAAAGTGAAGTTTTTATTTCCAAGCTCATCTTTGAGGATTCTTATTTTACCCAACTGTCAGAAGTATGATGGTTAATGAGAGAACACAGAAGAGAACAAGGGACAAGGTACCAACTTGTAACTGAAATACAGTTATTTCCTTTAAATGGTGGTCGACTCTATTTCTAAGATCTGCAAATCCAGCTTTTCTTCATGTATAAGATTGGAATGTTTGGATAGATCATTATTGTCAAAGAATAGCTTCTTCACCTGGCCATAAAATATCTTTTAAACCAAAATATTTAATCAAGTTTTTCATTAGATAAAGGAAATGTGTAACTCAGCAAACTGCCAAAGATAAGGCTAACGGTTTTGTCTCAGTAAGTCTTAAGTATATACCTTCCATATATGTTATTCACTACAAAAATGAATAACACATTTTGGAGAAAAATAGGACTGTCTCAATAGCTGTATGACACACCATAAGACAATTATATAGCTTGAGGATTGGTAGAGGCATTCAATGCAAGGTCTGTTGAAGACTGCAAAACATTTTATATATTCAAAATTCATGTTAAAATTCTTCTAAATGTAAAGTAAAATACTCATACTTTTCAGTTTAAAGTCTTAAAAAGTCATTTTTACATTAAGATTTGAAGGCCAATGAGCAAAGCTAAGAAGTGACAAAAAAAAAGTCAATATGCAAGTGCATTAGTTTGCTAGGGATGCCACAAAGAAGTATCACAGATTGGGTTGCTTACAAAACAGAAAGGGCTTTTTTTGTTTGTTTTTGTTTTTGTTTTCAGTTTGCAGACTGGAAGTTAAGATCAGACATCAGCGGGTTTAGTTTCTTTTTTGGCCTCTGTCCATGGTTTGCAGATGAGCTTTTCCTTCCTGGGTCCCCAGGTGTTCTTTCCTCTGCCATCTCTCTGTGTGCCCAAATTTCCTCTTCCTAGAAATACACCAGTCAGATTGGATTAGAGCCCATTTTGGTAGCCTTATTTTAACTTAATTACCTCCTTAAAGACCCTATCTCAAAATACAGTCACATTCTGAGGGACTGGGGCTTAGAAGTTCAATGTATAAATTTGGGAGGACACAATTCAGCCCACAACAGCAAGAGCCCAGACATTCAAAATAGTGTGCCCTTAAGATAACCATTAAAATCTAAGTGGAAACTCATGTGTGTGTGGGTGTGTGTGTGGGTGTGTGTGTGTGTGTGTGTCTTGGCAGGGACAGGATATGAAGTGGTTGGGAAGTAGAGACTTCTGAAGTCTTCTTGCTTGCCTGTAGGATTTAATCCATTCTCTTTTAACAGAAAGTCCCTGTAACTCCAATACATGTTAATTGATATGTTTGTTGTGGAAATTAAAGAGGTGATTATGTGAAACACATTGCAGAGTCTGGCAGACAACAGGTGCTGAGTCAGTGTTTATTGAATTTGAATCAATCTATAAACATTGCTTCATCAGACTCACATACACCGTGTCTTTGATAATGCTAAAGAACATTGCTACCTGCTTACTCTTTGATGCTTGGAAACATTTTTATTTTGAAATAATTATAGATGTATAGGAAGTTGCAAAACTAGTACAGAGAAGCTCCACTTATTTGTCACCCAGTTTCCCTCACTAACACCTTACATAGTCATACTATAATATCAAAACCAGGAAATTAAAATTAAAATTAACATAATTCACAGATCTTTTTCAGCTTTCACCATTTATCTGTGTACTCATCTGTGTGTCTGTGTGTTTATAAGTATATGCTATGCAATTCATCACCGACATACATTTGTGTCACCACCAACACAATCAAGATGCAGAGCTATTCCATCACCAGAAATAACCCTCTTGCTGTCCTTTCCCCACTCCGTGCCCAACTAATATCCATACAGTTTTCAAAATGCAGCTTAATTACTATTGCTTTCGAAACCTTCCGTGATGCCCTCAGGTGTTAATTTTCCTTGGGTTCCCAGAGGTCCCTGCACAGTCTATTTCAGAAATCCTTACTACATCGTGTTCTAGTTACTGTGAAAACATGTATCCTACCTACTAGGCTGACTGAAAACTCTTTAAAGCCAGAGTGTGTCTTTTTAAATAATATATACTGAATGAGGGTCTACCGGAATAATAAAATTTGCCAAAGATGTCTAAGACAATGATATCTTGTTCAAATATTAATTTAGTGAACCAACAATTTTAAAATACCGTATCTGTGCTACAAGTGAGTGGACTCTTCAATGTACACATGCTTTGGGCCCCATTTTTACACAAATTTATTATGAGAGCTAATACAAATAAGAACAAAAAGAGGTGATTAAAAATATAATTGCTGATAGCATGGTCTAGTTTTGCTGCTAAAGATTCCATAATCATCTTAATGACTATATAGAGAGTCATTTTTCAGTAAAGAGAACTGCAAATTGCTTAAGTGGCCATGGTGTTCATCAGCCAGCAAACCTGGCTGGTGAGTGACTATTCCAAAATTCCTAATAGTTAAGCAAATTGCTAATTAGAAATAACAAATTCCTAGAGGTGTTTGCACAGCAATCAAGCATAAATTTAATTGCAACACCACTGCCCCAGGATATATTCAAACAACCTAGAAACTTCATATGTATTTTATTTTACCTACAAAGGAGATGCACAAAAGAAATTAAATTCTGTCATTATTTTAATTTATTTATATAGATGCTTTATCACCTGATTTCAGGGTGCTGAATTGTTCCCTGTCTTCTTGCAAATATTTAAAAGGATGAATTTATACGGTCTACATTATTAAGTTTACATGTTATTTCATAGGCAATTTTACTTAGAACATTACTTGAGGAAGTAATGATTTAAAATAAAATTAATCTCCGTTTCAAGTTACCACTACATCTTAGAGTCTTATACTAACAAAAATATACTTAGTACATCCTCTATTATTTATCTCAAATGCACATATTTTTAAATATTAAAAATTACTTTACAGTACTAAATATTTGTTTTTAGAACTAGAGAGATAAATGGAAAAGACAATGTACAAATATAGAAGAAATTCATGTTAAACAGATTTCTAGATTTGTGTACTGTACATGTGAAGATATATTAGTTGAAAATATTGTGTGAATCAATTAAATGAAGGAGACTATTGCTAAGGATAATTTCGCTGTATAAACAATTCATTTCTTAAATCCTACTTCCTTATTGCTCACTTTATAGCTTTTAACAAATTCACATTTCAGTTCTCCAATATTTTAGTATAGAGCTTGGCTTTAATAGAAAATAAATAAATAAATAAATAAATAAAATAATGTTTTATTTACTAAAAAACGTTTTGAGGAAGAAAAAAAATCTATCTTATTGAGTCCTCTAACCTTTCATTCAACAAATATCTAAGAATATGTGAAAAAATATCCACTGTTAGGTGTTGGAGTTACATGATTAAAAACATACTCGTTTCCCTAAACCATTCACTCATTTCTGGAGTAAACTACTAGAGGTCTCTGCAGAAATAATTGCAAGCCAATGTGTACAGAACTAACTGGGATAATTGTATAATGTGTCATGTAATAAATTTTACTTCTACAAAGGTTATAAGAGAAAGGTATATTTTAATAATTCTTTTTTTTTAAGATTTTATTTAGTTATTTGAGAGAGAGAGATCACAAGTAGGCAGAGAGGCAGGCAGAGAGAGAGGAGGAAGCAGGCTGCCTGCCGAGCAGAGAGCCCAATGTGGGGCTCGATCCCAGAACCCCGAGATCATGACCTGAGCTGAAGGCAGAGGCTTAACTCACTGAGCCACCCAGGCGCCCCTGAGAAAAGTATATTTTAGATTTACCTACATATTTACCATTTCTGTTCTTTTTACTTCTATAGGTAGATACAATTTTCCATATGTTGTTATTTTCTTTCTGACTGAAGGACATTTTAAAATATTTCTTATAGTGCAGGTTTACTGGTGACAAATTCTTTCATCACAAAAAGGAACAATAATATAAATAAATAAATAAATAATAAACCTTGCAGTTTTCACTACACGCAGTAAGATTTTTTTTTTCATTGTGGTAAAAACATGAGATCTACCCTCTCAACAAATTTTTAAGTGTATGGTACTGTGTTGTTAACTATAAGTACAATGTTGTATAGCAGGTCTAGAACTTTTTCATCTTGTGTTACTGTAACTCTGTACTCACTGAACAACTCTACATTTTACCCTCCTCCCAGCCCCTGGCAACCACCATCTTGCTCTTTGTTCCTATGAGTTTGATTGTTGAAGATACATTATATAAGTAGAATTTGTCCTTCCAAGCTAGTGCTTACAAACTGATCAGCTAAAATTTAGTCTAGTCAATAATAAACAACCAAATCAGACCAAAGAAAAGTCGTTCTTTATTATGGACTGAATTGTGTCCCTTCAAAATCTATAGTTTAAAGCTCTAACCCCCAAGGTTTCTGTATTTGAAGATAGGACCTGCAAGAAGGTAATTAGGGTTAAATGAGGACATAAGGGTAAGATTCTAATACAATCTGTCTGGTATCTTTATAAGAAGAGGGAGGTGCCAGGAGTGTGTAGTCACAGAGGAAAAGGCAATGCAGGAATATCAAGAGAAATATTAGCCAGGATGCAAAGAAAGTTACACAAATCAGAGGGCTAAAAGCTGTCAGTAGAAGGCAAGCAGAGAAAGGGACAAAAGGAGGGAAGGAGTGCAGTTTCAGCTATGGAGACAGTGGGCTAAGTGTGTCTCACCTGAGAGGCCCTTATATGAGCCAGTTTGAGTCAAATTGGAGCTGAGGACCTGTGCTGAACATCACTGCCAAAGTTGACCTGAAGTTACCTTTAGCTCAAAATACTAAAAGCTCTCCCATGGTGGGGTTTCCTACTATTTTTGAACATAATATATATGCATTAGCATGTTGATATGCTAGGCATGCACAATGGAACCAAAGTGCCCAAATAATAGAATATGCATAAATTCCTTAATTCATATACAATTTTCCTGCCCCTGCCCCCTATTACACTGTATAAAAGCTTCCTCTGCTAACCTCATGGAAAGACTGTTTTGACAGCTGTCTTCTTACTCATAATAAGAAATAAGAGGTCCTTCAATTTCAATACTTCCTTGGGTTGTATTCAGTTTGATGCACCACCAACTGGTGAACACTTTGAGTTCAGTTACAGAAGGAGGCATCTATAAGCCAAGAAGAGAATTCTCAGGGGAAACCAACCTTACTGGTACCTTGATCTTGGACTTCTAGTCTCTAGAACTGTGAGAAAATAAATTTCTGTTGTTTAAGCCACCCAGTCTGTGGCATTTTGTTATGGCAGCCCTAACTGACAAATACACTCTTCTTTTCTTCTTTGTCCCACTGAATGCTTCCTACCCTACCAGATTTACTAAACGCGTGTGTACACACACACACGTGCGCGCGTGCGCGCACCCACAAAGGATATGGTATTCAAGTGACGTTGTGAAGTCCTAGGTTAAATAGGATCAAACAACTGTCTTCACTGCATGGTTTCCTGCACCTACAGTATCCTAATGTGAACCATGAATCTTCAGTGAGGGTATTCAAAGCAGTATCTTTCAATTTATTAAACCATAATGCTTTTTTTTTTTCCTTTTTCCTTTTCTGCCTTTTTTATTTATTTTGTTTATTTGTTTGAGGAATGTCTCATGTGACTACTAACAGCAAATATTGCCCTATGTAATTTAGGTTAATTAATGACATTTCAATGTTAGGACCAGTGTTTATCCTCCTCATTGACTCAAACAATATTTAATCTTTGGTCCTTGTATTGTCAAGATTCTCTAGAGAAACAGAACCAATAGGATGTGTGTGTGTGTGTGTGTGTGTGTGTGTGTGCCTGCATGTACACACACAAACACACACACACAGGAAGGGAAAGAAAGAGAGAGATTTTAAGAAACTGGGTCACAAGACTGTAAAGACTGACAAATCTAAAGTTTGCAGGGCAGGACAGGAGACTAGAGACCCAGGGGCAGATTAGTGCTGCAGTGTCTGGTCTAGAAGCTGTCTAGAAGCTAATTCCTTCTTCATCAGGGGACCTTAGTCTTTTCTCTTAAGGCCTTTGACTGACTGGATAAGGCCAGCCCATAATAGAAAGGTAATATGCTATATTCAAAGCCAAACAATTAAAATATTAATCCCATCTAAAAAAAAATCTACACAGTGACACATTTACACTGATGTTTGACCAGAAACTGGGTGTCATGAGCCCAGCCAAGTTGACCCATAAAATTAACTATCAATGTCCCTAAAACATCTATCCTTTAATTTGTTTCTACCACATTTTACTCCTTTTAAAATCACAGTCCTCAAGCTTAATCTTCCTTCTCTTTCCTCATACTTGAGTGACAGACATCACAAATATCTTGGCAGAGCTTGTTAAACTCTGTGTCAAAAAGCTCTGCACAGCTGGTATGGGTTTCCTTATTATGCTGCTATCAGTAAGTGCCACTGGAAGAGAGAAATTGCTGCTCCTCTCCTTGTTTATAGTCTTCTGCAGTTACTGCTTCTGAGATGGATTTAGGATCACATAACTCATTCTGTGTTCCACTAACAGTTTAGGGATCTGTTTATCTCTTACTTACTATCCTCTTCTGTAACTATTTTTCTTTATATTCTTTCTTTCTGGTTCTCACAAATGGGAACAATCATAAAACTTTTCTTATCTACATCTTTCTGAAGACTCTTCTAAGCAGACGTCTAGAATCTCCCATTTTAAATGTTTGTTTTCCCCTAAAAAAAAGATATAATGCAGTTTGTTCACTGATGACCTTAACTTTTTAGTCTGCATCTCATTATTTTATTGATAAAGTGTATGATTACTTCCTAAAGTAACTAGTTGCATTTATAGAATTTTCTATGCTTAAGTCCCTTTCTCTTTGTACAAGGTTGACCCTTAGACAATGCAAGGGTAAGGGGACACTGACCCCTCATGCAGTCAAAAATCCGTGTATAACTTTTGTTCACTTAAAACATAACTATTAATAGCCTACTGTTGCTCAGAAGCCTATCAATAACATAAAGTTAATTAATATATTTTGTTTGTTATATGTATTATATACTGAATTCTTACCATAAAGTAAGCTAGAGAAAAGAAAGTGTTATTAAGAAAATCATAAGGAAGAGAAAATACATTTACAGTACTGTACTCTATTTATTGACAAAAATCCATGTATAAATGCAGTTCAAACCTGTGTTGTTCAAGGGGCAACTATATTCTAAAACCTGAGTCTCTCCTGTCCCAGGCCTAAGACATAATTTGACCTTTTGGTTTAAAGAGATGAAGGCATGTATATGAGGTAGCTCTTTTTTTTTTTTAGATTTTATTTATTTGAGAGAGAGAGAGAGAGTATGAAAGGGGCAAGGGGCAGAGGGAGAAGACAGCTCCCTGATGAGCAGAGGGCCTGATGTGGGACTTGATCCTGGGACTCCAGGATCGTGACCTGAGCGGAAGGCAGTTGCTTAACCAACTGAGCCACCCAGGTGCCCTATGAGGTAGCTCTTTAATTTGCATTTCCTTATCTCTATATATGTCTTCCCATTTGTATGTATGGTCTTAGGAAAAAATGTACTATTGTCCTCTGAAACTAAACTACTTGGTAGTCAGGAAATATCTGATTGGATAAATGATTTTTTTAAACACATATAAAGTATATCTCATATATATCTCATATATATATCTCATATAAAGTATATCTCATATATATCTCATATATATACCTCATATAAAGTATATCTATTCTATCTATCCATCTATATTTAAAAATTTTTATCCTGGTAAAATACTCAAAAAATTAACATCTTAACCATTTTGAGTGTATAGTTTTGATATTAAATACATTCATATTGTTGTATAACCATCAACTCACTCCATATCCAGAAATCTTTTCATATTGCAAAATTGAAACTCTATACCCTTAAACACTATCTCCTTACTCCCTTCTCTTTCTAAACTCTGGTAATCATTGTTCTACTTTCTGTCTCTATGAATTTGACTATTTTAAGAACCTAACAGTGGAAGTGTATAGTATTTGTCTCTTTCTGACTGGATTATTTCACTTAGCATAATGTCCTCAAGGTTCAGTCTTTGTGAGGTTCTCTCTATTGCCTACATATTTCTCAAATTTCATTCCTCTTCTTCATCTCAACTTATGCTTTGATTAAATTCTCTGCATCTTTTTTATTGAGTCAGTGAAATAGCCTCTTGATAATCATCCTATAATATCTTAACCATGACTAAGCCATCATCCACTGCTATTAGAATTAGGTTGTTTTATCATTATTGCTACTACTATTATAATTATTATATTTTCAGATCACAAATCTAACCAAATTATTCATTGCTTAAAATATTTTACTGTCTCCTGATTGTATAAATTTCTTTTAAATATTAGATAAATGGGTTTCAAATTTTGACACTCATTTTTAAAAATTAGTAATTGTGTATGTATATTCCCTGGATATACACAAAATAATCTTTGAGTATAAGGAGCATGGATTTCATATCATTATATTCTTTAAAAAATTACTGTGCTCCTTGGGGGGTGGGAGGTTGGGGGCACCAGGTGGTGGGTATTGTAGAGGGCACGGATTGCATGGAGCACTGGGTGTGGTGCAAAAATAATGAATACTGTTATGCTGAAAAAAATAAAAAAATTTAAAAAAAAAATTACTGTGCTCCTAAATTTGCATCTTATTAAAATGACATAACTCAAACTCCTCATCCTCTTCAAAAAAGATCATTAATTTTATGTCTTTAAAACAAATATAGACTCACAAAGTATTCCATTATGATATGATTATTGTTGACCATTTGTGAAGAAGCACAATGATCTCAGAATATGCCTCCTGTACACAGAAAAATGCCATTTTTGTATATTATGGAAGGAACCCAAGAAGAGCACATTAAATGCTCCATATCATGTATGGTGTGTTAGCCATATGTCGTGCTCCTAAATGTTATTTTAAATTAAGTCTTCAAGATTTTATATAAAGGATTGACCAGAAAGATGTTCATAAATCTGTGGTCTTATATGCTTATGCTTTTCGTGAGTTACTAGCAATGAATACTGTGTATTCTAAATATCGTAAATAAAAACTGACAGTTTTCTGTCAAATTTAACTTGAACAATATACTTATCATTTTATAAAAAAAGAACACTATGGAGGTATTCATATATTCTTAACATTGTTTTAAAGAAAAAATGAAGACTGTCTTGACAACTGGCAGCTGAGAAGTAGGCTATGAAGTTCCCAAATAAACATAAGTAACTTTCATAGTATAATGACAATAATTAGACAAGACTACTCTATTACTATGACTCAACAAGATAAAATCAAAACACTTGGAAATCACAATTTTTTTTCCTTGGTTTTGATAACACCCGTCTCATAAAACTATTTTGAAGAATTCTCTTTTCTTCATTTTTTTCGGAAGGTTATTGTGTAATTCTTATTACTTAATCTCTAAAAATTTGGTAGAACTTATTAGAAAAAATAATAACCTCTGTCTAGGGTGTTTTATGGGAAATACTTTAATACAGATTCATGTTCTTTAAGATTTTATTCATTCATTTGACAGAGAGAGATCACAAATAGGCAGAGAGGCAGGCAGAGAGAGAGGGGGAAGCAGGCTCCCTGCGGAGCAGAGAGCCTGAGAAGGGGCTCCATCTCAGGACCCTGGGACCATGATCTGAGCCGAAGGCAGAGGCTTAACCCACTGAGCCACCCAGGTGCCCCCAGATTCATTTTTAAATAAACAGATTATTCAGGTAATGTATTTCTTTTTAAGAGAGCTCTGATAGCTTGTGTATCACAACAAATTTGTCCATTTCAGCAAAATTTTGTAATTTTGTATCTCTTTATTGATATTCCTTATGTGTTCAACATCATTCTCCTGATTTAGTTTTTTTGTTCTTCAGTTTTGAGCACATTTAAGGCAGTGAAGTCTGTCTAGCACCTCCAATCAATGGACTTCTTCAGGGATGATTTCTTTTGATTTTTTTTATGAATGGATCATATCTTTCTGTTCCTCTGTATGTTTTGCAGTATTTTGTTGAGAACTATATTTTTAATATTGTAATGCAGTAATTCTAAAAATAAGGTTCTTCCTCTCCCCAGAGATTGCTGTTGAGGAAGACAGTAATTATCGATTTGTTCAGTGACTTTTCCAAGTTATTTGGTAATGACTATACCTCCTGCCATATGCTTTATTATGACTGCATTCATCCAATAAGGAAAGAAAGGCGGGGTGGGGTGGAGACATTTTGTCTCTAAATTCTTTCAACACAGTCTTCCCAGGAAGCTGTTTCAACCTGATGAGGTTGTAGTAATAGCCAACCTCTACGCTGATTTCTCAATTGCAAGTCACCTTAAAACACACAACTCAGTTTTGGAAGGAGAAGGTACTTATTGCCCACCTGGCATCAATAAACTATACTAGTAATATGGGCCACCATCTTTACAACTACCTGCCTTGGGGTCAGGAGCAGGACATTGTAGATGTTATGCAAAATGTCAAAATTCACCTCCCTCTTTTTTTAATCAAGCACTCCCCTGGACACTGCAAGTCTTAAACTAGACTCTAGAATTCTTAAATAGTCAAATCTGACAGTTTTGGTTAGTTCATTACTTGGTGGTTCTTTTAAATTATAAATTACTTTGAGAAATATCCACTATGGTTTTGATGAAGCCCTTTTTTCTTCCTTTGTTTTAAGTTCAATTAGCCAACATAATGAATTAGCTTCAGATATACAGTTCAGTAGTTCATCAGTTGCATATAACACCCAGGGCTCATCACATCATATGCCCTCCTTAATGTCCATCACCCAGTTACCCGATCCTCTCCCTTCCCCTCCAGCAACTCTCTGTTTCTTTCCCATGGTTAAGAGTCTCTCATAGTTTATCTTCCTCTCTGATGTCTTACTATTCCATTTGATAAAATTCTAAAGAATTATGCATTCTTTATCTTTTCTAAAATAGACTAATTCCTTTTGTTGCTCATTCAACTCTGAAATTCACATATATCTCACAATTTTCTTGTTCTCATCACTGGTTTTCATTATAAAAATGAAACTAAACTAATTTGAAAGTGGAAATGTCATTTTATCATATTTTTTCCCAATCTTATTATGTTTGATATATTCTTAAATTTCTTCTTCATCCACTAATTTTATTACCATGGAATGACACAAGTATAAATGAATGTCTTTTGGATAAATCAATAAAAAAGTAAATAAATAAGATGATTCCTTTACAGACCTAAGGATAAGAAGATTATCTATGTTAATCTTCTGTTATCTATGCTAATCCCTAGCCAAAAAACTAATAATTAAACCAATTAGTCACCTGAAAAAAGAGCCTTATAAAAAGTAATAAAAAAAAGTAATGAAAATTAGACACATTTGAACATTTGACATAAAATTATTTAAGGCTATGATTCTTCTTACAAAAAAAAATATAGAGGTACAGAGACACTGAACTATGTTCTTTAAAAGTTTTACAAAGAGAGGGTGCCTGGGTAGCTCAGTTGGTTAAGCACCAACTCTTGATTTCAGCTTAGGTTATGATCTCAATTGTGAGATCAAACCCTCTGTCAGTCTTCACATTGAGGTGGAGCCTGAGGGTGGAGGGATTTTATCTCTCCCTCTCCCTCTGCCCCTCCCTGCCCCCCACTCACTCTGTCTCTCTCTCAAAAAAAAAAAAAAAAAAAAAGAAAGAAAGAAAAAAGAAATCAGAAGCTGTTAATGAAACAAAACATTTAAAAGTAAAGCGCTTGCAAAAACAGCAATGATGACTTTGTCCATAACAATGATATACACTAAGAAGCTGCAGACAGGGAGTCCATTCAGATTCAGAAACGGCTGAGAGGAAATAACCTCTCAGGTTATTAGGTGTAGATCCAAGAGGTAATGATATACACTGGGGAAATTTTAGTGAGTGTGTTTGGGTGAGCTCTCCTGCACTAAGAGTGCTGATCTGCAGTTGAGAGGAAAAATAATTTGGCATAGGACAAATGAAGGTTACCATACTGTTCCTCCTTACACATGAGAGGAAAGTACTTCCTACCTATTATTTAACATTTTATAGCTTGAGTGTAAAAAAGAAGATAAGTAATCAGAGCTGGGACCAATACCAATTCTTAAGGTACATGAAGCAAAAAGAAAGACCTATAGAAAATGCATTCAGTGCTATGTAAAGCATAAAAAGACAGTCATCTGACTCAAAACTTGGAGATACAGTTAGGGATCTCATTTTGGAACAAAAGTATATTGCCTATTTTGAGCTTCCTGCTACATTATAAATTTACCTCCTATCTTACTAGATTTTTTAGAAAACTAACTTTTGCTCTACTTTCATTTGTCTATACTAGGGGTTCATAGGAGAACATTTCTTTCTAAAATAAGTGATTATGTGCCTTTTCATGATTAGAATATTTGTCAGTAGAATGTTCAACTCAAAAGCAGCAATTTCAGAGAAAATATTTAAAAGAAATTGGAAGTTTTGCTAGTGAGGAGAAACACAGGCGTTGTAATAAATGCTGGAGGGTATACAGAAATGACATTAATCCTGTCTTGTTTAGGTCATTATTTTGATCTCATTTTCAAAATTCAGTATAGTAAGGAAATTAAAACTAAATGCAAGTTTAAGAGTATTAAATTGACCACTTTATGCTTTTTTGCTACCTGAAAATGGATTGCTATTAGTAGCATATTCAATTAAAAACATTATTGAAATGTATATATGTTAAACATTTTATCTACAGTATGAGCTATGATCAAGAATTAAAATAATAATGTCATATAATGTAATTTAGGATTAACTGACAAGAACTTTGGGGCATATACAACTGCTGGTTTTGGACTAGCCTCCTGAGTTATTGTGTTATTTGTTACAACTCACCCCATGAAAGGTGCTTTTGAAAAAATCTTCATGGTAGGGCCAGTTTTCAACAATTGACTTGATTTTTCAGCCCACTTAATATAATGATATTTATTGTATATTTGAGTCTTTTGAGTGTTTTCAGATTGTCAGAAGAAAGAACTGAATGAGAAGAACATTATCAACATTGCACATATTTTGGGTAAAACTATGTGTTAGGTTTATTGGATTTTTAGGATTATTCAAAATTCCATAAAACAGCATGGGTCTCATCTTGTTCTTTTCTGTCTTGTAATTAGGTTAGTGAGAAAGGAAGGATGAAACTTGGCACAACATAGTATGGTCTGTGTTAGAATATTCTTGTTTCAGATTATATGGTTAAGATGAGGAGGGCTGTCTCTTTGCTCTTCCATGAGAGATGGCTATTTTAGAGGCTTATATAGAGAATGAATCCCAAACCTGAATTTTTAAAACTATTTCCTAAAACAATATTGGTTAACAGAGATATTAAAATATAAATGGAATATTTTTAAGAATATCACATTTTTCAAGACATAATGAATAAAACCTACAGAAATGTCTAGTTAATCCAATTAGATTATAAAATACTTATTTCAACAATAGCCAATTATTATATTAGTTCATGTTAAAATGGTTAATTGTATGTTAATTCTGGACCAATTAATTTGTGTTATTATATATCTATTTCATCAAATTAATAAGAATATTTCATTTATGATGTTTGATCAAATTATTTATGCTATATATATTTCTTAATTATTCGATTATCAGTAAAAATAAAAAACCAGAGTCAGATACCCACACACAGGTTTATCAAAGAATACTCCATTTTCTATCATACCCCTAATTTAAAAACTAATAGCTTTAGCTACTCATTACATTTATTACTATATATTATGAAAAGCTTTATTTTCTTTCTATAACTTACAAAATAAAGAAGTTAATTATATCATATATATATATATATTTCTAAACTTGACTCATATAAGTAATATAGGTCATAAAATCTATGTTTTTCTCACTCATTTTCTATAGAAGTTCACAAAACCCATAGTAAGATATTAATTTGAATTGAAAAATGAAGTTGAATTTATATTGGATGGAAAATTCTTCATAACCTTTTCTTAATCCATTGGACTAAAGAAGACTGAGCAAGTGCCTAATGGATGATACCTTCCCCTTAGACTTTACCTTGTTTTTTGAAATAAGACCTAGCAGTTTCTCCCTGGAACTTACTCACACAGTTGACTGAGTCTGGAGTCCTGCGGGCATGCTGAGGTGGGTACTGCAATTTGGCCTGATGATGCTGCTTATAGTTCTACTGAACTGTCTTTAATGAAATAGTTTATGAGAAAAAGTAAATGGTTTTGGTCCTAACCTTCTTTGGTGAGATTATTCAGAACAATCACCAAGATTACATATTCATAAAAATTTTAGTTTTGCTGAACACGTCAGGATGAATGATGGATTCTTATAAGAAAGGACAAAGCTTTATTTTGCTTGCTGTAAAAGCAGTGATATTTCCCAAGCTCAGTGTTCCTCTCTTCAATGCAATTCACTACATGGGAATGTATCCCAGCATACCTATATTACCCTGCCCCAGTCCTCTTTCTGCACACACTGGAAGGAAATCAAGAGAACCCAGGAAACCACTCTAGTTACTTTTTTTTTTTTTTCCCCATGAGTAATAGAGTCCTTTGTCTCTGACCCAGAAATCTGTGCCTTCTACCACTACCTATGAATCAGTAGTAGGCTAACTTGTCAAATTTCCAATGTGGTAAAACCCCAGGTCTTTCATAGTGCTTTGATAGTCTCTAGATAGCGTGGTATATAGCTTCCCGTTCAGCCCGGAAAATGCCCCAAATGGGTGCATATGAAATAAAACTTACTGTATTACACTTCTGGCTTCATTATCAGGACTGAGAACCAAGACCACCTCCATAAACATGATTACTATATACTCCAAAAAACTTTCACTCAGATACTTTTGTAAACCAGTTAATAATTTCACTGTGTCAGCAACTTTCAAAAATTGAATTTTCCAAAACTGACAGCTCAAATCAGCCTACTTTTCATGGCACTAGTTCCCTCAACTGAACATAACATCTGTTTGTTAAACAACTCTTTATATATTGAAATTTGCTTCAAGATCTTCTGAACTGAAATGTTTACAATTTGCCCAAACAAGTTCATATTTGTTACAGTGAAACGCCCATATTAAACCACATAAGACTAGATCCCAAATCTCCATAAATTTCTCACTCTAATATTCTGTTAAGACACTACTAAGACTTCAAGTTGGTGCTCCTTCTTCATGCAGGAAATAATAAACTTGGTTCTCTTTGATTCTTCAGGTTATTAGAATTTGTGTGTATGTGTTATGTTAAAATTTTGGGATTGAAAGTATGTAGTAACTACCATCAGATATCTACACATCTACTAATGCTTCAAAACTTAGTTTTTAAAAATATTTTGAGGGGCACCTGGGTGGTTCAGTGGGTTGAGCATCTGCCTTGGGCTCAGATCCTGCTGCCAGTGTCCTGGGTTTGAGCCCTGTGTCGGGATCCCTGCTCAGGGGGGAGTCTGCTTCTCCCTCTCCCTCTGCTCCTCCCCCATGCTTGTGCTCTCTCTTTCAAATAAATTAATTAAAAAATTTAAATATCTTTTGAGCTTTTGGTATCTATCTCACCATAATGGTTAGCATCCATATTTTAATTGCTTGAAATACTATAAATGGAATTAAATTTCTCTGAATAAGTCCCAGTGTGTTACATGTAAATCTATATTGTTATAGACACAAACTGCAATCTAAACAATGTGAAAGAGAGGATGGATTACTCAGCAATGTGTCAAGTGATTATTTGGCATCTCCCACAAAATAAATGAATAAATGAATACACTAAGACATTTGTTTTTCTTTACATGAAACTAATGTCATACAATTATTAAGTTTAAAAACGATTGACTAAATTACTTCCAGAAAAAATTATTTACCCATTGCTTCAGAATACACTTTGTTTCACTGTATAAATGTATAATTTCACTGTTTCAATGTATAAATATAAGATACTCATCTGCAGGGGTGCCTGGGTGGCTCAGTCAGTTAAATGTCTGGGTTGGTTTCAGCTGAGGTCATGATTTCAGGATTGTGAGATCAAGCCCTGCATTGGGCTATTCTCTCTCTCCCTCTCCCCCTAAACTTCTCTTAAGGGGAAAAAAAAAAAAGAAAAGAAAAGAAAAAAAAGATGCTCATCCACAAAATTCAATGAAAATGTATATACAGGATTCTGGCTTTCCTTCATTTTATCTATGGGAATAAGAAAAAGCGGAACGCCTGGGTGGCTTAGTGGTTTAAAGCCTCTACCTTTGGCTCAGGTCATGATCTCAGGGTCCTGGGATCGAGCCCCACATCAGGCTCTCTGCTTGGCAGGGAGCCTGCTTTCCCCTCTCTCTCTGCCTGCTGCTTTGCCTGCTTGTGAACTCTGTCAAATAAATAATTTTAAAAAAAAAGAAAAAAAAAAAAAGAAAAAGCTATAACAGCCAACAATGAAAACGACATGACTTAATATTATATATTTTGAATTACAAAGTCTTATTTTTTCAAAGTTGTCATATTGTATAAAATCTACCTGGCAATTTATCTTTTTCTGAAGTTAGTGGTTGTAGGAGGATGATTTCATTATTTGACCAATGTGCAATCAAATGCAAAGTCTCTCCATTAAATTCTGCAGGCCAGATTTTTCTTTACAATAGTCAGGCCTGCTTTAACAGAAATAATGTGGTTATAGCTTTCTTTCTAAGTATGCTAAGCTTTGATTACAGGCTGCTGCAGAAAATGGCTTTGACTAATACAGAAAAATGTGCAAATACAATTTGAAAGTTATTTAATAACGTGCAGTGGGGAGTATTTCTGCTACCTTCCAGCTAAGAAGACTTTAAAGAGACATGCAGATAATTTAGATAAAAATGAAATTTGTTGATCCTCAATTTTAATGTATACTTACTAATATAAAGATGACACTATTTTTTGATGAAGGAAAAGGCAGTAGCAAAAAAAAGTAAAAAAAAGTAGTAGTAAAAAGGCAGTTCAGAATAATCTTCCCACTGTGTAAAACAATACCCATTCTATCATGCCAGTAAAGATTATTTAATCATAATTACATCATGAGAAATACAATTCTACTTAGCCTCAAAGCCAGAGAAACGAAATCATATTAATTGTAAAATATAAAATTATCTATCAACATCACTAATCGAAAAAGTTGAGTTTTAAATCATTCTCTTAACATACCTATATCTGTATTTATATAAAAATACATTATTTTTAGTCAAAAGAAAAAATGGTATGTTCTGGTGGTAAATATTTCACCCCAGTTTTTTTTTTTTTTTAAAGATTTTATTTATTTATTTGACAGATAGAGATCACAAGTAGGCAGAGAGGCGGGCAGAGAGAGAGAGGAGGAAGCAGGCTCCCTGCTGAGCAGAGAGCCTGCTGTGGGGCTCGATCCCAGAACCCTGAGATCATGACCTGAGCCGAAGGCAGAGGGTTAACCCACTGAGCCACCCAGGTGCCCCTCACCCCAGTTTTTTAATATTGTAAATTACTATTTGCATTCTTGAATCTGGTAATTAATGTTAACAGGATCAAGCAACACGGGAAGAATCTGGCCAAATAAAGTGATGAAGAAAGCATGTCTACAGACTACTGATGATACCGACAGTGTGCGATACCTTAACAGACAAGAATTATGCTGAAATGACACAAATCTAAATGGAAAGACTGTGTCTTTCAAGGAGTTGGGGGTGTTGGTGCAATCACACAAAGAGACCCATTGCAAGTACTCAGATCAAGTAAACATCTAGGGCAGCAGCATAAACTGGAAAGATCAAACAGATAGTCGTTTTCCATGTAAGCTCGCTAGGTGGAAGTGCAGAAGATCAGGAACGAAAAGAAGATGGTAGGAGGTATAGTTCATGGCTTGTATCCAGTAACAGACAGAAGCAAGTATCCAAGAAGACATTTGATTACAAGGTTTGTGAATTCAGTGTTCTTCCTTTTACTCCAGGATAACACAGAAATATGATCAGCATGCATTATAGATCTATCTATCTAGATAGATAGATATTTGTGTGCATTTATTTTATGTCTATATCTGTTTAAGAAAGTATCTTATTAAATATATATTATATATGATGCATGCTCATTGTATTTCTGTATTTTCTCTAAAGAAGATCTATATAGAGAAAATGAGCAATGTGAATTAAGGAACCATAAAAAGAGGAGGGACTGGGTAGTGAAAAACTCATCACACACATCCAGATATCCAGCATAGGAAACAGAAGTAAGAATGATTTTTGTAACTAGGTCAACATTTCTTGAAGCAAGAGATCATTATATAATCTCTTCAGGGATTCTAGAACCATGCTTAGAGTATGGGTGGGAACATAATTAGGGGCAAAAGGTCATGCCTTCCAGGTACAGTTGTGCAGACTGGAAGTTGAGTATTTGGTAGTGTATTGTCTGTCATTGTAGTTTAATGATTTCTGCTTAGAAGTCAAACTAATTTTCAGGTTTTGAATGCTGGTTTTATAAAATAAAACTAATTAGATATACTCTAACTAGTTTTATTTTATAAAACCAGCAAGTTCATAATTCTAAGGGATGCTCAGCAGGAGTACTTCCTGTTATAGGGGTAAAATGTAGTATATCATCCCAAAGACTGGGAAAATTATCCTCAGGCTAGTTGAAGTCAGGGGAACTGAGATAAAATTCTAAATTGTAGACCATGAGGAAAGTAGGTCATGTGTGGTAAAATGAACCTAAATGTCAGGACTGTGAGTTGGCAAAACTGACATTTAAAAAAAAAAATGATAGAGAAAAAAGCTCAGAATGTGGGGAACAATTACAGATGAACAGTATAAAAGAAGTTCAGGCAAGTGGTTTCATGAGTAAGCATAAGAAAAATGTTAAAGGTCCATTTTTAGATTTGCCAGCTACATGGTGTAGGAGTGTGCTAGAGAGATCAAAGGAATCATGCGGAACTGGTCAGAATGTATGGCAAAATGTCAAACTTTATTCACACAAAAGTATAATATGTTAGAGCTTCACTACTACACTGCATCTCTGGAGGTCAGTTATAAGATGTCTTAGATTTGACATTTCTAATAATTCTAATACTCCAAAATCAGATTCCAGGTTTTGAATTCTAAAAAGTCATTATGTATTATATATGAATATAATTAATGTGTGCTTACTTTAAGTAAATAATTGTATACAGAATATTATGTGCACTCTTATTTCAATATAAATTTTTCTGCAAATATCATTACCACCCTAATTTTAAAGCTGATGAAAATGACCATTAGAAGGACTTAAAACATCTTAAGACAACTCCAAAGAGCTAATAAGTGGCATATGCAGGATTCTATTCCAGAACTATCTGATGGAGCTCCTAACTTTCATATAGTGCTATTTTTTTTTACATTAAAGTTCAATTGTGTGTTTAATATACTATTATTTGGGCTGAGGAAGATAAATCTAAGGAAATAATAATCACAGTAAGAAGTAATCTTTTGGTTTCAGCAAATGAAATATCCATTCTCATAAACAAAGAGTTGATGTTACATTAAGTAACCCCTATGCTAGAAGCAACATAAAAGTATCTTAAAGTAGTTTCAATTATTATCTTAATTTTTTCTAAAAGACTGGCTGAGGCAAGTTTATACTATAAACTTGTTTATTAAAAGTTTATGCTATAAAAAGGAACTGATCTTTCTATTCAGTGAACATAAAACCATACCGAGAAAATCATAAGCATACATTTTTGGGTTCAGAAAAATGCTCAAATTTGTTCACTTAGCACCAAAGATATTGTCTTATGAGCTTTCTATACATAAACTGAAAAATTAAATACATTTGAAATAATTAAAATTATGTAACATACTTTTTATATTGAAAATGTTATTCTCCCTGTGAAAGTATACAAAGAATTGAAAATGAAGAATTACACAAATAAATGAAACCTTCATTAGATTCTTGTTAGAAGATGTACAAAAGGGACCTTAGAATGTACTTATACATCTTCAAGGATTTTAGCAAAGAAGTTTAGGCACAAGAAGGGATCAGAAAGAGCTTGTGTTAAGCATCACTTTCAGTGCTATGGCGAATAAAATATTGGGGTATAAAGGATATGCAAATTAGATTTCCAACATTTTTTACAGTGTAGTAATTATTTTGATAAAAAAGAAAACTATACATATATATGCAATAAATATGTTTCATATATGAGCTTTGTGAGGCTTTAGAGTTTTCTTTCCCTGTTTTGCCTAAGATCTCTAGGAGTTTAAACTACTTCCGTATTGCTTTAGCTGTTATTTGTGGAATATTTACTACAAGCTATGTATTTCATATCTTATATGTCTTGTCAGTTAATCTAATCAAAAACCTATGAGATAACAATTATTTATTCCTCCTTTGAAGATGAAGTTGATGAGCAGATTATTCATGTCACACTTCTGTGAAATATGAAGCCAAAATTAAAAATAGTTCTGTCCAATTCTAGTTTAAGTCTTTCCAGTCAGTGAATGAATGTCTTTACTCTTTGTCTACTAAAAATGCATTGCACTTTCCTTCTGGTATGTATTTATTTGTAAGTTAGTTTCCTTATTTTATCCCATAGGGATTCCTGTCTATATAATTCTGAAATAAGAAATGTATTTATGTCTAACCACAAACTTACTTTATTCTAAGATTCAAATATGATTTAAGTGAACATACTTTGTGAATTGATATATAAAGCATAACTATTAAGTTGTATAATCAGTATTGATTTGTTAATTGAAAACCTGTCTTATGTTTTCATTTCATTGAATTAATTTACATTCTGCTTGTCTTTGGATGGTGATAATTATCTAAACCTGAATTTGAAACCCATTAAAGGCAGATACAAGATTGAGAGAAATGAAACCGCAACTTTGATACAACCTGGACTTGATGGTGAGCCCAATCAAGATTTCTAATATTTCTCCAGAGTCTAGGCATTGGAAGGGTCTGATTATATAAAGGTGAGATCTTTATTCAGAACCAAAACATGTTAAAGGTCACTAATGTGGTTCAAGAAAATTGGAGCCCCTTATCTACCTCTGGAATGCAAGATGAACACTGTCTCACATGGGCTGACTTCAGGGAGCTTCATTAAAGCACAGTATACCAAGCCTTTGTTCAGGTACAGCTGAAAATGATGCTAAAAGCACAGTGTGAGCTCTGTCATAATTCAGCTAAAGGGATGAGTTATGAAATGCCAGTTGTGTATCAGTACAAGTAAACTGGTCAAAGCAGTCAATTAGCCCTATATGCAATCATCCTGAATCTACTCAAAAGCCCTCTAACACCCTGCGTTCATTCAACTCTTAAATAAATAATTATCCCTCTTCTCATGTGTGCTAGACACTATTCCAGGCACTTGGAGTTCATCCATGATACAGAAAAACACTTTGTTAGTCATGAGGCACGTAGGGCATATACATGTTCTCCTCTTCACTATTTTCCAGTTTATTCTGCTTACTCTAAGGCTTAGCCTATGCGTGTTATTTAACTTTCCTATATGTAAACATAATTTTCTACTTACACATGTATATATTTCATAGATATACAAATGTTTCACAAAACACCATTGAATCTATTGACATTATATGTTAATCTGTTTCTTTTAAATTAATTTGTTACTTTTCCTGTTCTCTAAACTTAGTGTTTCATCTAAATTTCATATTTGATTAAACATATTCATATCTTAAAAGTGTTTAAGTAATGATAACCAGCTTATACAGTTTCCCTCATGAAAATATAAGAACTGATTCCAAACATATGATTACTATTATAATCATAAATGCACAAGGTATATTTTTGTCTAAATGGAATTTGTCTGCTAAATAGGCCTAAATGCCATATATTTATTTTAAAGAACACATTTTCCAAATTTGTCCAGATATGTCTGAATTCAAATTAAGGCTAAAATTGTCAGATTCCTTTACTGCATATTTAGCAAGATGTAATATTGTATAATATTTATTGAAGTTAATTTTTCTTATGACAATTGATAAACAAATTTTATTAATCTTGAAGGAAGTCTTTAAAATTCTCAGTATATAATTTTTTATTTTATGTTATTTATGGAGCATATTTTTAAAAATAAAAGAATCATTCTGGTTCATATTCTGAACAGAAGTGGACAGAACTGAAACATGACTAATCAATACATTTCTTGTTCTTTTTATTCTTATGTTAAAGATATTATGCCACTTCACTAAATAAATCCACTTAAAGATTTGAGTTGAAAAGGACATCATAGCTGATTCCTTTACCACTATTCTGCTTAGATATTTAGATACTCTGAAAGAAAAAGACAAAAAGAAAACAAAACAAGTAGTAGAATCAGAAAGAAAATTAAAGGCAAATACAGAAGCTATTCAAAGATTGAATTAGAGTCCCAAATGAAGCAATGAGTGTTCACAGTCTCTATCATGTTATAGATTAAAAAAAAAAAAATTTGTAACCCATAAGCTATTCTTAGACCCAGATAAATGTTTTCACAAAGAACAAGGAAGTCTTTATATTTTTATCAGTGTTGTAATAGAATTGGCCAAAATTCTGCTTGCTAAGCTCCTTAATCTTGACAAATCCATTGAAATCTATTTTTTTTTAAGAGGAAGAAAATTTAGACCTAGAGGGATTGTGACTTGAGGGTTCGCTGCATAATCATTACTAGAAATTCAGCTTCCTGAGTTGTTTTGTTTTGTTTGCCTATAGTTGACATACAATGTTGCACTGCTTTCAGGCGTACAACATAGTGATTCAACTTCTGTATACGTTGTGCTGTCCTGGCCACAAGTGTACAGCTTCCTGAGTTCTAATACTGCCCTTTCTACTACAATATGCTTACATTTGGGGTTTATGTAAACCCAGTATGTTTACCATATGTAGTAAAAATAGTGTATTCTAGGGGCACCTGGGTGGCTTAGTGGGTTAAAACTTCTGCTTTCGGCTCAGGTCATGATCTCAGGGACCTGGGATCAAGCCCCACATCAGGCTTTCTGCTCAGCGGGGACCCTGCTTCCCCCCTCTCTCTGCCTGCCTCCCTGCCTACTTGTGATCTGTCTGTCAAATAAATAAATAAAATCTTTTAAAAAATAGTGTATTCTGAAGATAATAATGATGATGATTGTGATGATGATGATAATGATAAGCAAACTAGAATAAATATTTATGTAAAGAGCAGGGCAAATAAATCAAGAAATAGACTAATAATGTATATAGGTTTTGCTTTGGCATTTTGTTTTCATAGGATATATTATAGGTCTGTTCCAAGTAGTAACAGTAAAATAAATTTCAATTAAAAATAATAAGTTAATAAGAAAATATAAGAATTATAGGGAAGATGTCTATCCCTCTTCTGTGCTCCAAAAGCACACTTCATACAACTAATTCATCATTTTTATAAAAGGTATGGCATGGAGAATACAGCCAATGGTAGTTGTGATAGTGTTTTATGGTGATAGAAGCTACACTTGTGGTGACTGTATTATAACATAGCCTTATTGAATCACTGTGTTGTATGCCTGATGTAACATTCCATGTCAACTATACTCAAAAATAATTCATCATTTTTATTGTAGTTATGCTTATAGCATCCCTTTCTAGATAATGGGCCTCTAGGAGGCAAATAGCATATTTTACTCATTTCTATGCCACAGCTTCTGGTACAATGACAGTATACAATTAGGCACTAAACAAATGTTGAATAAATGAAGGAGAAGGTTACTTGCAAAAATATATGTGTGATTTACAAACATATGTGTGATTTCTAACGTAAGTTGTTAAAGAATGGCAAAATTAATTTAAAAATCAAAAAAGCCCTCTTCTAACCATGTCCATGCTACTTGGAAGAGTGAAAAGGAGTCTTTCAAGATCTCTTATGCATCCTCCTGAAAATAAATAATTGTGTTCCTTCTGGGTTTGAACTTGAATCTTTTAAAGTTGGCAGCTGATATTTGAAAGCCCAAATATAATTTAAATTTTCAAAACAGGTAAATTAATTCCTGGAGTTCCCACCAAGATTCTGGAGAATGCTTGTTAAATAAATGGCAAATTTCCCTCATTAAAAGAACAAAAAATGACAGTACTATTGTTTTTCTTAGGAATACCAAATTACCAGGTTCAGTAGATGGATCACCAATGTGTTGGCACTGCTGTTGTTGTTCTGGCTAACCTAACTATAATTGATACATGATCTCACATTTATTTATAGTAACTGATTCAACAAGTGTTTGCTACATGCTGTTTCTTGAGCTAGAGCCCAGGAGATCAAATTTAGTGACATTCCATTCATTATGAGCTGAATGAGCAGTCAACCTTGGAACAAGAATGATATCAGTCATTATTTGTATCATTAAAATATATCATTACAGGGTTGTAAGAGTGGCATTAGGTTTTCTTATTTTAAAATGGTCAATATACCTTTGAAAATCAATAATTTGTTCTAGACATTTATTCCTTCTCCAGTAGTAGCTACTTAGCGGTTAGTTTTGATCATTAAAGAACAAAAATGTTTCTCATGATCGATCACACAAGGTAACACCCAGGAACAGTCATAGATTTTTCTTCTCTAAAATGAAATTTTAAATCCATGCGTAGCTTCATAATGGGGTCATTTTATTGGTAATGTATATCCTTTCTTCCCTCTAAACGCTGAGCCTGAGGCAAGAGCTAGATGCAGCTATGCTATTTCAGGAAGTGATTTTGGGGAACTGGGTGACTGGGTGATTTGACTGCATGCCTGAGAAGGTTGAAACAGGAAGAAGAAAAAGACTACCCAAAGGTACATTGGCCATCACTGTAGAAAAATTAAGTTTGTTCCCATTGGGGAAACTCTGAGAATCTTTATACAAATCATCTCAGAATTGTCTGCCTCAGGGACAGAAGAAGTGAGAATCTATCAGATGCCAAACTTATTAGTCCAGGGTTTTACCAGGGATTATTAACACTTACCCATTCTAGATTTGCATATGTGTCAGAATTACTTGCAGGTTCCTTTAGGCATCCCATATGGTGGTGGACAATAATCTCGGAGCAGAAAGTTAGAGATACATGATTCAGCTGAGCAAGTTGTAATTCAGTTCTGTTTGCATACAGCTGCTTTCCATAGCCATTCCTCAAGTAAAAAGGTGAGCTGAGGGAATGTGAATTAGGACATAAGTGGTTTCTGATATGGTTACTGAAGTTCTTGCTTTATATTTAAGAATACTATCAAACCTAGGAGTCTCCACTTGTTCATGCCTAAGCAGATTGTTGAGTTCTGGCGATAGAAAGATTACTTTCCAGAAAATAAAATAGCATTAGTTCTCTTTTTAGTGACAGTCATAAAGATTGTGGGTGGGGAACTATACACACACACACACACACACACACACACATACATTATTTATTATACACCCACACACAATTTAATCATTGTGTTTCCAGCTGTGTACATGCATTTCTGTTTCTAAACACATCAAAAATAACAATACAGGAAAAATGAACATATATTTTTGTTATCCTATAGCTCTTATTTATATATACTAATGTGCCAGATGCACAACACTAAAGCAATTCAGGTAAGGAAAACCATGCAGTTCCATCTTGAGCACAATTGTTGGCTATATCCATAGTACACAGAGCTACTATTCATGTAGTCTAACAATAATCAGGGGCTTCTAAGATGCCTGGAGTGCTATTGAGGATAGAAATGATATTCTAGGATCACTTTGCTGAGAAGACCTCTTGCACAATTTTGCTTGAGTTGTTAGAATTTTAATTTTTACCTATAAAAGAAGAAGCATTCCTTAGAATTCAACACACACACATACACACACACACCCCAAAACCTCTATCTCTAGTCCATACATAATAAGATGTAACAGACAATTTCCTTCTCAAAATATCTTCTTGGTAGTGTCTGTAAAATGACAGATTTATTGATAAGCACTTAGGGGGATTTGAGAATAACTTACCACAACTGGTAAAAAATTCAAATGATGCTGTAAAAATTACATCAATTTTGACAGATGCCGAAAGTCAAATGGAGAATTTTATTTGTATCTAGATTTGCCCAATATGTCTATTAACTTGAGAATATCCACTACAGTGAATCAAGTCTTACTTGTAACCAGGTACTAATTAATGGACGTTATCTGAAAGAAAGAGCGATATTGGGAAATATGACTATTTTTATGTTTGTTCCTGAAAAGTTAAGGTAGAAATCTTCCTCTCCTTATATGTCCTATTACCTGGTTGCCTTCCACTTTCAATAACTAGACTGAAAATCTGGGGAAAAAATACACTAAATTTATCACTTCTAGAGCAATCATTCATTGTTATTCTTCATAACCTTTAAAAACTACTGATAAATACACTATCCTTGACCTTCTGGACTCCAGTGGCCACCAGAGGAGGACAATTAGGAAGACTCCATTGCTCGTTGGAGACCCTTACCCTAACAAAATGTTACAATAATTTAAAGATGTATTATGTTGAAAGGAGGTAGAAAGAAAAATGAACATTGACCTTCATTTTGATCTCTCATAGTCACCATAATTTTTCCTCTTGTAAGGACATATTTCTCCTGAGAATATACTATATAAACAAGAATGTCACTTAAAATCTACCAAAGATATATTTTCCCATTGACATATTTGCTGACTGCCTTCTGTACTGAAATCTCCAAGATGCCATTACAGTCACAGATTGCTCATATACATAAATGGGGTCTAGATCAATAATCAGATTACTAGTCTGCTTAAAAGTGTTTGAGAGTCTCTACATATAGCACATAATATATGCTATAGGGGAAACAAAAGAAGAAATTGTGTGGTTTCTATTTTGATGTAGCCATCAATCTGATGAAATATTGTGAAATGGGGAACAACGAAGGAATACAATTTGGTACTGGCTATAACTGCAAAAAGGATTACAAAAAGGTAAAAGAACAGTGTGTACAAGAAGTATTTCATAAGAAGTTAAAGAATAATCTGGGATTTAGAGAATTAAGAATATCTATTAAAGAAAGAAAACTTCTAAACCTTAAAAAATGCAAATAGCCCATGAATGCAGAGAATGTATACAGAAAAAGAGGTGTGTTGCTCAGTTATCTCTCCAAATAAAGAAGTACCAATGCAGTATAGAATAAAACGAATAAATACCAAGACATAACTTTATGTGGAGGCATAAATGCCAGACAACAGGATTCTTTCATCTTCAGAAAGGAAGTGATAAGATAATGCTGTTAAGAAAAAAGTGGTTTTAGAGAAACTGGCCTAAGAATTTTCTATCAGGAAGTTTGTAGACTAACAGTAGGATGGAGTTATGAAAATGAAAACTAGGATGGCAAAGAGAAAGAATGAACAGGAAGATGCAGTCCCAAGAGAGGTTGAAAGTAAAACATTATTTCACTTTCCCCCAAAATGTTAGGTAAAAAGGATGAAAGGAAAGAAAAGAAGAAAGAATACCAAAATTTGTAGTTTTTAATAATGAAGAATAAAGGAGAGTGTGTCCATGTATTAAGTGGATATAACTGAAGAATAAAACCAATTTGGACAAGAAATATTGATTTCATTTTGGAATATGGTCATCTTGGGCAGAGGGCAAGATACGGAAGTAGAAATTTCCTCGAGACTGGTAGGCAAACAGGGGCGGGGGAGTACCAAGGAAAAACAGAAGATATAAGGTCATTGGGACAGAAACTGAATGTTTCCTATACTTTATGCTAAAGTATAAAGCAAAAAATTGGTAAGAATAAAATCTTGAGAAACAGTCACAGAAAAAAGCAGAGAAGAATGGTCAGAAAGAATATAGGAATAGTAGAAGAAACTGCAAAAAAAAAAAAAGATTTTAAAAAGTAAGAATTTTTAAAGTAGGACAACCATCCTTAATGTAATATAGTTCCTTCCATATCATGCTTGGAAGTAATTTTAAAAGTAACTGTCATTTGCCATGTGATCTTTTATCATGAGAGCACTTGAAGAAAAGGAAAAAGTACACTGGGATTGTAAAAAAATTGTCACACCCGAAAGCAGAATTTCCAGTCAACCTTCCTGTATGTGCACCCGTAGAAACTGAAAAAGAAAATCTTAATTATTCCCACATACACTCTCTAGTCACCACCTTAAAGTACAGAACAATTCACTGCATCAAATGGGGAATGATGACTTGGTGCTTATTTAAAACTCTTTCTTAAAGTATGAACTTATTGAATCTAATTCTGAATTACAGTGTATGGTGGATATTTTATAAACCCCACCGCGCCCCCAAGTAAGCACAGAATCAAAGAAAAAAACACAATGTGGAATTGTCATTAGTGGGAATAGGTGAACTAGAAACACCCAAGCAAGTCTTAAAGCAACAGCAAAAAAAAACGGATGTAATTTTGAAAACTAGCAAGGAAGACTATGCTCTTTACATTCATATTTACTGGATTTGGCTTTCCAGAGTTTTAATCTCAGACAAACAGCTTGCTGCATCTTTGGTTAATACCTTCTGGTTGGAAACTAATTTTGCTGTTAAGTAGAAACATATATATATATATTTTTTTTTTGCACTTGTACCACTATTTAAAGGGATAGAATCCAACAACTGTTTTTCCACTGTACCAATCATTTAATACTCAGGCCTATTATTTATATGTGTGCATACATATATATATATATAATTACAGTCCTTTCAAATAAAACACAGTTAAAGATAGTCATGAATATCTATTTACATCTACTTGAATAAAATTTTATTTTTGAAATGACACAGCATTGAGTTTCAACCCATCTCCCTCCACATGCATTTATTTCTGTAGAGAGTCAAACCACTCTTCTCAAGTAAAAGGATTTGGAGCTTCTTTTCTTTCCTATACTTTGCTTTGCTTTTCTCTTTATAACGTAAATTGCCAATGAAGTACCAAACATTTGCTTGACAATGTGTGAGGTATCCATATAATGCACTTTCTGAAGGTAATATTTTCTACTCTTCAGTTTTTAAAGGCAAAATTCTGAATATTTAATAAAAGAGCCATTAAAAACAATGCCACACGAGGTAGTGTTCTCAGATGGAAATGAAGAGAGACACCACCCAGCTCATTTATACATCAACAACTCTCTCCCCATTCAAGAAGAAAAAAGCATCCACAAACTGACAATTAAAAAAAAATGTATATTTATCAAATCTTTCCCATACACATCATCTCTCTACCTTTTTCACTAATCTATTGCCTTCTCAAAAATATGATAAACTCCTTCACTGTAAGTCTGTCTTTCAACTTCTCATAATTCAGCATGCAAAACAAACTTCTGGTTATATAGTATATATTTAACATATATTTTCAGTTTTAATTTGATTTAAATTAGAAAATGTAAAATGTTTAAAAAAGCAACAAGACCCAGTTTTTATAGTAAAAGTTGAATAAATGTTAGCTAAAAAACCCAACTAAATAAATAAATGAATAAAGTTCTGGGAACTTTATTTTTATGTTTATTAGTTTATCTTTATTCAAATTAGGGTTTCTATATACTATACATCATACACACACACACTATTTTGTTAATAACCAAACTGAAGTCATGGGAGCTGGAATAGAGAGCTCATATCTCTTAAAGTGAATCACTAATCACTCAACTATATTAAATCAGCTCATCAAATAAAACTCAAGTATTCTTCTGTTTAGTTTTCCTTGGTATAAATGTTTCAGAAGCAGGACAATTTAGTGTTTCTGTAATCCTAATTTAAAAAAAAAAAGTTTGTTAGTGAATATTATGATGATTTATATTAGTATGATTTAATATATTTTTTTATTCCAAGTTCCCTTTAAACTTGATAGGGATTATAACTAACTCCTCCTTCCATCTTTTGTGATCAAGTGTAGAAAGTTTAGTTAATCAATCTCTTCATTCATGGTCCTTTATTACTATCCACAAAGGGCATCTCTTTTGTTTGAATTACAGTTATTTTATTTTTCTCCAATTTCTATGACTTGAGTTTTTCTAAGACTTAACTATGTCTTTAGAATAGCAGGTGTTCTTAATTTTAGTGTAGTATGAAATATGAATTTGCTCCCTTATGGTTAGCAAATTTTCTGTCCTAGTTAAGAAATTTTTTTCTTACCAAAGTTTAGATGGTAGCTTACTACATTTTCTTCTAGGGTAAAAAAGAAAACTGTGTGTATGCACCTGTTTGTATGCGTGCATGCACACACATATGTGCCTTTCACATTTAGGAATTATTATTTGTATACAGTACAAGGTTATGAGGAAGGAAGTTAAATTTACTTTAATAATATATTGTATAACTATTCAACTGATCTAGCTAAGGGTGTTGAAAAAAATCTCTCCATAACACTGCAGTGCCAAATTTATCATACATGAAGATATCATATACCTACAAGTCCATTTTTAGACTATTTTATTTTATTTTTTTATTTTTTTTTAAAGATTTTTTTTTATTTATTTATTTGACAGAGAGAGATCACAAGAAGGCAGAGAGGCAGGCAGAGAGAAAGGAAGGGAAGCAGGCTCCCTGCTGAGCAGAGAGCCCAACGTGGGACTCGATCCCAGGACCCTGAGATCATGACCTGAGCTGAAGGCAGCGGCTTAACCCACTGAGCCACCCAGGTGCCCCATTTTTAGACTATTTTATTGTCAATGTATAGATCATTGAAATAACACATCATTTTAATTATTATAACTTTTTATTAAATCTTGACATCTAGGGATGCCTGGGTGGCTCAGTCAGTTAAACGGCTGCCTTCGTCTCAGGTCATGATCCCAGGATCTTGGGATTGAGTCCAGCATCTGCTCCTTGCTCAGCTGGAAACCTGCTTCTCCCTCTGCCTGCCCTGCCTGCTGCTCCCCCTGCTTGTGCTTTCTCTCTCTTTCTTTCTGACAAATAAATAAATAAAATCTTTTTTTAAAAAAATCTTGACATCTAATAGAGTACGTCTTCAAAATTATGCTTATAATTACACATTATCTTATACTGCTGGCCTTTTTTATTTCCATACACTTTTTGGAATCAGCTTATAAATTTTCACAAAAAAAAAATAAGGTAAAACTTTTGGACTTTAAATGAGATTGCAATTAACATAGAGATTAATTAACATTTTCATTATTATTTCCAACCTATAAATATGGTATATACCTAGATCTAGTTAATTGATACTGATATTTAAGTCATCTCAAGGATTTTTGTTCCTGTTGTAGAGCTCTTATAGATATTTTATTAGATTCCTAAGTTTTGGTGCATTTTAATGATACCATTTTATGATAATAAAACGTGATACTTAAATATCCACCCATATCACATGTGTACTGGCATTCCATTACTTCTAAGTACAGGAAACTATTTTGTGTGTATACCCACTATATTTTTTCTATCCATTATCCTAATTAGCTTAGATTGTGTTCAAGATTAATCCACATTTAATAGTATTCCTAATCTTTAAAATCTTACCTCTTCTCTACCAGGACTTGAAATTAGTCAGTCTATTCTATAATTTAATATCACTCAGTTGACACTGATGTTTTATCTAACACTTTTGATAACTAAGTATTATTATGAGTACCTATTCATTTTCTTACATTTATCATTCCTTCTTTTATAAACTACATGCTTATATACTTTGCCTAATATTTTAATTGTTCTCTTTTTCGTATTATTAAAGTTTCTTATATAGTCTACATATTACTCTTGTCAGTATTCAGTTTTAAACAATGGAAATCTTCCAGTATATGTCACCTATGAAACTTATCTACAGCATACATCAATAATTAATGCATGCCATTATTAGCCACTTAACAATCTTTTTTTTTTTTTAAAGATTTTATTTATTTGTCAGAGAGAGAGAGGGAGAGAGAGCGAGCACAGGCAGACAGAATGGCAGGCAGAGGCAGAGGGAGAAGCAGGCTCCCCGCCGAGCAAGGAGCCCGATCCCAGGACGCCGGGTTCATGACCCGAGCCGAAGGCAGCTGCTTAACCAACTGAGCTACCCAGGCGTCCCACCACTTAACAATCTTAATCACTCATGGCGTGACCACTTCCTGCCTTTGACCTCCTTCAAACTTTCCAAATATTTAGATAGTTTTGAGCTCACAGTACCAACTATTTGCCAATATCCTGTGACAGGCTGCTTGGTAACCTAAAATTCCTGCCCTATAAAATCTGGGTAAGGAAGGTTGAGCATGTGAAGAGAAGTGGATTTTGTAAACTGAGGTACATGCTGGGGACTGGTTTTTGGACATAAGGTAAATTGAAAAATGTAACTACTTATACAATGTTATGAAATGTCTACAGTGAAGAGAAGTATTTCTATGCAAAATGCAGATGAGCATGATACTCATGATAAAATACCCCACACGAAATAACAGAAGGACACTGGAAATAAAATGCTTACATGTAAAAACCAATAAAGTTTCAAACATAAGAGAAGGACATTGGAAATAAAGTGCTTACATGTGAAATATATTAAAGTCTCGGTATCTTTTATTTTTTCAATATTATTCCCATGGCATTGATTATAGAATATAATGTATGTAAAGTATTTTAGACAAATGTGCAAATTAAATTAAAAGTAAACTGCCTTTAACAATACACTGGACTACAGCGCATGCGCACTGGAAAAGATTAATAGTGTACTGTGCTATGTAAGCCTAAACCTCACATAATAGTCTTTAATTGTCCTTGACTTAAAAAAGGTACCAGGGCACCACAGACAATGGTTGATTTCATATCTAGGTCAATAACAAGCACATCTAATTGTAACAAAATAAAAACTGCTGAAAACCTTTGGAATTATTTTGAATAAAACTAATTAGGTCTGAAAAAAATGCAAAATAAAACTAAAATCTGTAATCTTAAGATAATTTGCAAACATCTAGAACTATTAGGTTAATTTTATCCAAATATATTATTCATATTATAACATTTAATCATTTGTTCAGGATGGGTAAATGTGTGTCTGTGCACAAAGGTTATAAAATATTTTAAGATGAATGCTATTCTGAGGTTTGAGACGCTTGTTTCCATCGAGAGTAAAAGACATGCTCTTTTTACTGCCTTACTTGGGCCACAGGTCTGGAAAGCAGAAGAGATTCAACATATTACTTGCATCAGCAAGTTGTGTAAACTATCCAAGTAGAATTAAAAATAAACTGAAACAAACAAACAAACTTGTGTGGAATACAAACCAAAATAAATTTGTGCCTTTCCCAAATTTCTTATGAGGAAAAATCTGCAATGTATAGGAAAATAGAGGTCCCTCCTCAAACACATTACTATGTAAGTCTCTCAGCCTCTATGAACAACCCAGAGGCCATCTACTTTTAGGCCATAAGTGTGCTATATAATATTTTGAAAGTATTACAAATAATTAATCACCTATAACAAGGAATCATTCATACACGTCAAAATGACCTGAAAGAACTATTAAAGAATAAATATTAAGCTAGAGTTCTAATTCACTTTAGTGATGTATCAGAAGAAAAACATAGTTCACTTGGATCTTAGAGATAAGTAGAGCTTATTTATAATTAGAAAACAAGGTATTAGGAGTTCCACAAGAATGACGTGGAGGAGACATTCTAAAAAAAAGTCATTTCTATTTTGGGAAAGAGAGGCGTGTCAGAAGGTAGGACCAATCAACTGCTTACCCCAGTTCTCTCATTAGGGAATACAGCCACTACACATTAATAAGATGAGAGAAAATACAAGAGAAAAATTAAGAAATACAAGAAAAGAAGTAAAAATACAAAATTATATTATAACTAGATAAAAGAGAAAAAAGACAAGTGGTAGGAAGAAGTAATAGAATAATGACTGGCTTCAGATTAAAAGGGTAACAGAATTACAAGCTGAGTAGCAAAATAAAATTCTATGTCTATAGAGTTTACAGTGCCTTTTATTTAGAAGATAAAAGACAAAAGAATTTAAAACATTTTTTGTGAGACTGTGCACCATCTATAAAAATATAAGAATCTGACCTTAAATCAGTTACACTGGAATAGAAAAAGAAAATAAGTAATATGAAAAAATTCTTAAGTAAAACAGCTTTAGACCTAGAATTTTATACCTAAAGTATCACATAAGAGTTCATTATAAGTGAATTCCAAGGCACACATGAACTCAAAATTTTTATCAAAGACCTTCTTTGAATAATAGTTTAAATAAGGAAATACTGTTATAATAGAAAAAAAGAACAGGATAATTGAGTGACACATAAATATATGTATAAATTAACTCATAAAAAATATGGTAGTCTTATAAAAGCAATACCCACACACTTTGCATGGAAGGAGGAAGGAAGGAGGGAGAGAGACGGAAGGAGGGAGGGAGGGAAGGAAGGAGGTTCTAAGTAAAAACAAAACAAAACAAAACATTACAGAAATATAAGGCTGAAGTATCCCTGATAAGACCTGGGACGTGGGGACAGGGGGCTGGATGGTGACAGCTGGAACAATTGGCAACAGAGGTCAAAGGGATGAGGGCATAAAATAATGATGAAATTTTGGTTAGTTTTTGTCACGTCAACTGTTTTGTTCAATCAGATTACTTTTTAATGTCATTAAATAATGAGAAAATAACTAAATAAAATAAATTCAAGTGAAATGTAATTATGAACAGAACCTAGTTGTTAGTTGTTAGTCCCAGATAATGGAAATTAGAATGTAAAACTTTCAAAAGGGAAGAAGAATAATACTCTATGAATTTACATTGAAAACAAGCCATAATTATAACTAGTCCTAGAACAGTTAAAACTCCTATATAATCTCTCCCATCTTTCTGGACTGAAAAATCAGAGTCCTGGGCATCAATAGGCACTGAAAAAAAGGGAGACAAACACCAAAAAGAAGACAGCCAGGGAAACAGTGCCTCCAGTTCTGTGAATAAAGTCTTTCAAGTCTCTGGCTGACCCCTCAGCCCTGCATGTAGAGGCGGACTCAAAACAGCCTGAACTTTGGGTTGAAAGAATGGAAATGGGATTTAAGCCACCTATCATATACAAACCAGAGTATGAAATTTGATTCTAACAAAGTTAATTGCCTGTCAAACAAATTTATGAAAACCCTTCAAAATAATATAACGGAAGCCAGAGTTTCACTTCCCAAATATAATATTTACAATGTTCAGGACACTTGACATTCAAATAACTCAACCTTCAAATAATAGAGTATGATAATCAACACAGATCAACATCAAGATGACCTAAATGCTGGATTCATAGGTAAGAATAGGTTAAATTATTATTATAATTATTCTCAATGAGATAGAGAAGGATATTCTCATAATTTAAGACATTTTAGCATTGTAATAGAAAGTAAAGAGTAGAATTTCTAAAACAAAGCAATCATTCAATGGGTTTAGTAGCAGAATATAAATGACAGAGAAAAGAGTCAGTCAACTGGCACCTGGATCTATACCATTCAATTTGAAGAATGAAAAGAGTTAAAAAAAAAAAAAATACAGGATTCAGTGACATGTGGGCCTATAACAAAAGGCTTGACATATGATTACTTGAAATTCCAGAAGGAAGTGAAAGAATGAAGCAGAAAAACTAATTGAAAAGATAGTGGCAGATAATTTCCCAAATAGACTGAAACATATAAAATTAAAACCTCTATTGGTTATAGAGACCCAAACAGGGTAAATGTGAAGCAAACTTTGCAAAACTTTGTTTGTAGACAAACCAAGATAAAGAAAAACTCTTAAAAGCTACCTGAGACAAATGACATTTTTACCCACAAGGGAACTACAATTAAAATTACTAGAGATTTTTATCAGAAACTATGAAGGCTGGAAGACAGTGGAACAAAGTCTTTAAAATGCTGAAAGAAAAAAAAAGAATGGTTTATCTTTTTTTTTTTTAAGATTTCATTTATTTATTTTAGAGAGAGAGAGCATGAGCAACAGGAAGAGGGGTAGAGGAGAGGGAGAAGGAGACTTCCCACTGAGCAGGGAAGGTGAGGCAGGGCTCCCCATCCCAGGACCCTGAGATTATGACCTGAGCCAAAGGCAGATGCCTAACTGATTGAGCCACCCAAGCACCTCAAGAATCTTTATCTTATGAAAATATCCTTCAAAAATAAAGGTGAAAAAAATTTTTTTTCCAATAAATGACCTAAGATGATTTGTTGTCATCAAACCTACATTATAAGATATTCTATTGGAATTCCTTCACACTGAAGTGAATTGATAACAGATTCAAGCTCAGATGTTCAGAGGAACGAAGAGCTTCAGAAATGGTAAATATCTAGGTAAAGCTGAAAAATAATATTTTTTCTCTTAATTTCTTTAAAATTCCAGGATTGTTTAAAGCAAAAATGATGACATATAACACCTGTAGCATAAAAAATGGAAGCAGTAATGCAAGGTTCCTATGTTTTACATAAAATGGCACAGAGTAATTATAAAGATGAATATAGAAATTTTAAAGTAAGAATTTAAAAATAATGAAAAGTGGTATATATATAAAAAGCAAATACATGAATTAGAATACTAAAATATTTCCAATAATCTATAGGTTATAGGAAAGCAGAAAAAAGCAATGGAAAACAGTGGACAAAAAGAAAAAAAATGGTATTTCTGCATAAATTTAAATCCCTCAAGATTTTTTAAAATATTTTTCCTTTAAACTGTGAAGTCTTTTGTATTTCCCCACATCCTACCCATTCTAACGTCCTTTCCTTCTTGTAGCTCCGTGCTTCTATATGTATCATTTTTATTCAGTCTGAAAAAAAAAAAAATCCCATCTAGTGTTTCCTACAGTGCTGGCTTATTAGATTAATAATATTAATTATTATTAATTCTCTCAGCTTCAGCTTTTTCCCAGTCTTCTTTATTCATTTCATTGTTGATGGTGATTTCCACTGGGTTGAAATATTATGTAATGGGCTTTTAAAATTATAGTTTTATAGTTTTAAAATGCCATGCAATTCGCTCCTGTCTTCCATTGAAGCCATTGAAAATTCAGCCATCGATCTTATATTTACCCTTTTGAAGCAGTTTTAAGATATTTTTCTTTGTCTTTGATTTTCAATAGTGTGATTATCAGTGACTAGGTGCAGTTTTCTTTTTATCAGTCCTACTTAGATTTTGTTGACCTTCCGAAATCTAAATAAAATCTAAATGAAATCTAAATAAAGTGGAATACTCTTTCTTTCTAGAATTTTTACGAATTTTGGTTTTTTTTTGTGCTTCCAGAGCTCCTGATATCTTAAAAGGTTAAAAGGATATATATAGGGGCGCCTGGGTGGCTCAGTGGGTTAAGCTGCTGCCTTCGGCTCAGGTCATGATCTCGGGGTCCTGGGATCGAGTCCCGCATCGGGCTCTCTGCTCAGCAGGGAGCCTGCTTCCCTTCCTCTCTCTCTGCCTGCCTCTCTGCCTACTTGTGATCTCTCTCTGTCAAATAAATAAATAAAATCTTTAAAAAAAATAAAATAAACAAAATAAAATAAAAGGATATATATATATTTTTTCCATCTATGTGAAAACAAACATCCTTAAAAGACATTAGCAACACTATTTTGCCTTAATATTGGCTAATAATTCGAAACAAGTTAAAAGCACAGGTAAATCACTAAAGCTAATTACAGTGCAGTTGGTGACTTTAAAAACTTTGATTTAACAAAAGCATTGTAAGTCTTATCTTATGAGTAAAGAAGGTATACATGGCCAATGTTAGAACAATCTGAATGCTTACAGGTAAGACATCTGTTTACTGGAATATTGTCTGTTAGACACATATCCTTTCCCAGCCTAATTTCTGAATTTAAGAGACATCAGAAGGGGATGAGTGTGCTTTACTACTTTCTGCTTATAAGGTTTTCCTCTTAATAAATCCTCATTTGTATTTTACTATGAGCCATTATTATTTTGCCTTAACCCATTATATGAAAATTAGTTTCAATAAAGCTAAAGATGCTATCTTGTCTTGTTTTATTTAACATAATTAATACAGTGACAATGTTGTTTATTCCACCATGGGAGTAAGAAACTTCACTGCTAAGCATAGTAGGAGAACATGAGTAAGACAGTAGCCAAGTGTTCACAAACAAAAAAGGGGCAATGGGGTTTTGGTGTCTACTAGTTCAGGGTCCTATTACAAAGGAATTCCTAAGGTGTTTCTTCTAAGCTCATGCATGTGAGGAGCAACTAAGACTAAGAGGGCAGATTTTAACAGATCCTCAAAAAATTTTCCTTCAATCTTAGAATAAGTAGGGTAACAGATTATGAGTCTATCAACCATGAGAAACAAAAATAATGAAGTCACTGGAAAAGAGGAAAGTTGACATCTACTTTCTAAAACAAACAATTAAAAGAGTAGATTAAGTACAAATGTGAGAACCTAGAAAGGTGAGACTCCTCATTGTGAAAACAGGAGGTCATGCTCTTGGGTATTTACAAAAAACCCACAAAATTGGTGGACTGATAAGTTAAAGGGATTAAGTGAGTTGGCTAACTTGTGACCTATAAACCTCCTCAAAACAGTAGCCAAGATAATGAAAAAGTGGATAAAAAGACTCTGGACTTCAGAAAAACATGAAGTTGGGATAAACAGACAAGAGGACTAAGTCCCAGATATTTTTATAGTGCTTTTATTAAATGCAATCATGCTGTCCAATGTCTGATTCAGAGAAAGTCAGCATAAAACATGATCAGGGAAGGTGTATATACAAACAAACTTACCACAATTGAGTAAATGACATAATTTTCCCACCAGGAAAATAAAAATTGTTGAGTTTTCTTCCACAGAGTTAGAACGGCCCGTGTGCCCCACAGAAGGCACTACTGTTTAGAATCATAGGGTGGATAATGAAGGCTTAGGTAAAATGTAGTAGCTGCCTTTTCTCTGAGAACATGATTTTGTAGCAATGACTAAAACTCCTGTCAAAAGTTGCATTTGGATTACACACTTGGATATTTCTAATGTTATAGATTTTATAATAATTCTGAGAAGAGACACAAAATTGATTTGCCTTCACCTGGCAAGTCATGCCACCAAGATATTATCAATTGTTTGGTCCAACACCAAACTAGCACAGTGTGAGCGAGTGGTGGATAGGCAAGCATTTTGATACAAGGATACCTTTTTTATAATGGCTCATATTGTTTGCATGCCACCAAGCACAGTTGACTAAGAAGATGAGCATTGAATGAGAGAAGAAGAAACAAAAATATATTCCCTGACACTCAAGTAATGATTTTATGGCAATTGGGCCATAAGCCAAAGAATTTCAAAAATAGATTGCTGGTCCTAGGGGCACAAGAAAAAAACAAAAACAAAACAAAAAACCAAAAACAAACAAACAAACAAAAAACACTCACAAAAAGAGTCTCAATATTTTATTGGGCCTTTTAGGTTATTTTAAAGAAAATATCTACTGAGAATTTTGCAACAGCCATTGTAATCAACTGATATTGGAGAAGGCCAAAGTTGACAGGAAAGCCCCTGTAGCCAAAAAAAAAAAAAAAAATTCAAAGTAATCCAGATATAGTAAATCAAGCTTTGTACTACACTACTCTTTCTCCTTTGTGCCCCAAGAAATTACAGATTGTATGTGAAGACTCAGGTTATCAGGAACAGTACAGAAAGACTTCATAGAATATCACTGGTCTCTGGAATTTTGTACTTTCCACTGGAAGTTGACGGTAAACTAAAAGTCATCTATAGGTTCAATGAAACCTCTACCAAATAAAAACCTCTTCCTAATATATAAATATAAAACCTAAAATATATAAATATAAATATAAAACCTAAAATATAAAACCTCTTCCTAAAATTCACACAGAATTTCAAGGTGCCCCAAACTGCCAAAACAATCTTAAAAAAGAAGATCACAGCTGGAAGACTAATACTTCCTGATTTCAAAACTTACTAAGCTTCAGTAATTAAAAACAATGTGGTTTTGGCATAATTATGGATGTATAGACCAATGGAATAGAAGAGAGAGCTTAGGAATAAACCTCCACATACATAGTCAAATGATTCTTTATAAGGGTACTAAAACCATTCAATGGTAGAAACGACTACCTTTCAACAAATGGTACAGTAGATATCCATATGCAAAAGAATTAAACTGTACCATTACTTAATACCATATATAAAAATTAACTCATATACTTGCTAATTGGACATAATAATAAAAATTAAAATAAATTAAATTAAAAAAAAATTTAAAGTAGATCAAAGGCTTAAACATAAGACCTAAAAGTATAAGACTCTTATAAGAAAACATAAAGCAAAAACTTCACAACTTCAGATATTTTGGATATGACACCAAAGGTAATCTATAACAAAAGAAAAAATAGATAAATGACTTCATGAAAAATTTTTTTAAAAATGTACATCTAAAGACACTATCAATGGAGTAATAAGACAACGCACAGAATGAAAGAAAATATTTAGAAGTCATGTGTCTAATACTGGGCTAACATCCAAAATATGGAGAGTACTAAAATTCAAGAACAAAACTACAAACAATTCAATTAAAGAAGAAGGCAAAGGACTTGAATGGACATTTCTCCAAAGAAAGTATATAAATGGCCAATGAACACATGAAAAGATGCTCAGCATCACTAATCACTATGAAAATGCAAATCCAAACTACAGTGAGTTACAAGCTCATACCCATTAGGATGGCGACTATCAAAAAAGTGGAAAATGACTAGTGTTGGCAGGGACATGGAGGAATTGGAACCATTGCGCCCTGTTGTTTATAATGTAAAATGGTATAGCAGCTGTGGAAAACAGTATATTCGTTCCTCAAAACATTGAAAATTGAACTGCCACATGACCAGTAGTTCTAATTCTGGGTATATACCTAAAGGAAATGAAAGCAGATTCTCATAGAGATATTTGTACATCCATGTTTAGACCAGTGTTATTCATACAGCTAAAATGTTTAAGGGACACATGCATTTATCAATGGATAAAAATATAAGTAAAATGTAGGCTATCCATACAGTGGAATATTAGGCATCCTAAAAAGTGGGAAATTCTAAAGTATGCTATAACATAGATGAACCACGATGACATTATGCTGAATGTAATAAGCCAGTCACCAAAAGAATAATAGTGTATCATTTCAATTTTATAAGGTAGCAGTCAAAATCATAGAGACAAAAAGCAAGAGGGTAGTTGCCAGGGGCTCAGGGAAATGGGGAGTTATTGATGGGCATAGAGTTGCAGCTTTAGGAAACAAAGTGAGTTCTGGAGAAGAACAGTTGTGATGGTAGCACATTATCAATGCATTTAATACAACTGACCTGTACATTTGAAAATGGATTAGGTGGCAATTTTTATTTGTGCATGTTATAATTTTTTAAAAATCTTCTGAGATGGGACAACTCCAACTCCCTGAAAAATTAAGATGGTATGTCCAATTAGTATCTCAACCCATGTCTCCAATACAATACTTTAGCCAGTCTCAAGTGTCTACCTATTAGGCAAAGAGGTAGTTTTATCTGCTTCCTTACTAGTGGCCTGATTGGGGATCTCACCCACAAAACTTGACACCTATGGCTTA
Source organism: Lutra lutra (assembly GCF_902655055.1). Taxonomy (NCBI): domain Eukaryota; kingdom Metazoa; phylum Chordata; class Mammalia; order Carnivora; family Mustelidae; genus Lutra; species Lutra lutra. The sequence continues at coordinate 80,384,817 of NC_062280.1, read as the reverse complement.
CTGATAAATCAGCTTGCCTCCAAGATGGACAAATCCAGTGGAATGTTACATTCACTCTTCTTGATGGTTATAAGTCACTGATAAAACTCAGCATTTGAATACTTGATGGGGGTGTTTCTTGAAGCTTAGAAAGGATTTGAAATAGACCTTTACACAGATTCACAAATCAGCATTGTGTTCTAAATGTATGTCATAGCTGTAGGCCTTTGACCTACCCATGGATGGATTTTAAATATGCAATTATGTGGATCACCTCCCTATGGAAAATATTACAAAAGGGGCTCATTAACTTAAATGTTATGTTGCTAATATATACATTCATTTGAAGCAAGCATATCTAAAAGAAAACATCTAGACTAACAAAACCAAATTCATGCAGTTATCTCTGTTATAGCCTATTATATCCATGTTCAAAGCCTCTATAGTAATAACATCACAATAAAGGACTGGGCTGACCAATGAAAATCTTAATTTTATGCATAAGGAAGCCACCATTAACCTAAAAATTAAATAAATAAATAAATAAATAAATAAATAAATAAATAAAGGATTACCTGGCCATACTGATCTCTGCCTTGATGAGCTTCTAGATACTTAGGAGTCATGGAGTTGGAAAAATTTATTTAAGAAGAAACCTTTTTTTCTTCCCTTTTTTCCAAAGAGTAATAGTTCATTTATCTATTTTTCTTGCTTACTTTGGTCTCATGAATGAATAAATAGTTGATACAATGTCTGCTTTGACTACAGTTTATTAATGGATGGTTTATATGACCCCAGCAGATGAATGAACATATTGTTCAGAAAGGGGACACATGGAGAGAGACATGAACTTAGATACTGACTATGTCAGATGGTACTAGGTCTGTCTGCCCTTTTCTGCCATGGATATTGCTTCTAATTACAAAATGGTGATCCTAGGATTCCTGTGGAATTCATAATGCTGGAAAAAGGACAGATAAACTGACTTGTGCCCAGTAAGTCAAACATTTGAATCTCAGATCCAAATCAAGGATGTGGGTGAGGCCAGGGTTATTAGGTTATGGACAGACATCTTACAAGAAGACTTTTGCAAGTAGTCTAGGAAGGGAGTCATAATGCAAATTTCTCACAGTTGGACATGTGTTTTTTTTAACTGACTGAGTTGAGTGGGAACTTATCGATGTTCCATTTCCAGACCTGTAGCCCATCAGAGATAATGGAGGTACTTTTGTTTAACAAAAGGAAAATGTGGATGGCTCTGGAAGTTCATTCACTACCATCATCATCCTTCTTTTCAGTAGCTAAACAAGGATATATCTCAGTAGGTCAGAGTTGGCTCATTAGAACAGACTGATACCATCTACTGGACTCTGGAAGCTTCTACTTCTAATCAGGGAAACTTTATATTTGCATAGTAACAAAGATGTTTCTGGTTCACCTCCCTACATTAAACCTATAAATACATGTAGAACATTATGGGATAAGGCTCTTCTTTCCTGAAATACTGGCCAAGTTGCTTATATTTGTCCATTTCCAGCCTGAGCAGGAAGATAATGGGAGTTTAAGGGATTATATTATATATTTCTAATAGCATATATCATATTATTATCTCTATATTACATATATAGAGAGATCTATTTATTTAAAAGATTTCCCCCAATAAATTTTATTTTTTTTCAGTCCTGTATGGCTTCAGTGGTTTCTATCCATGACTTTTTTGCACAAAAGTGACTTCATTGGTTTAAAAAAAAAAATACGCCTCCTTAGCGCAGTAGGCAGCGCATCAGTCTCATAAAAAAAAAAAAAAATACTGCACATATACTCACAGTAATTTAAAATGTGTTCATGACTTGACTAGTCATATTGGGAAAGAAAAAAGATATTATATCAGATCAAAGATTGTAATTGGGTAGAATATCTTCCATTTGCTCCTTGAGATTTATGATCCATCCTTCTCCACTTTACTTTCTGCCCTAAGGCTGACCTATATAGATTACATTAACAGGGCTCTTTTGTCCTCTGGTTTCTAACCAGGCTCAGTTAAAAATGAGACTAATACAAAATAGAATGAAAAGGTGTCAATGATATTTTTCAACTCATTAATTAAAGTGAAAACCAATAAGAATGTCCTACAGGGTGACACAATATAGGTTATCTTTTCTACCAGACAGAAATAATTTGATCTCTACAGACAAAAATCAGCAACTTAACATGTAAGTTCATATAGTCTCAGTCTATAATTAATAATAAATAGCAAGGTCAAACACTTGCTCTACACTCTTAGAGAAATAAATAACTTTCAGATGGTTTGTTAAATAATACCCCAAGATGATATTGAAAAGACCTGCCATCTTCTCTTGCTTTATTTCTAAGTTTTAGATAACTTTTTCTTAAGAAGTTAAGAGGAAGACCAGGAAGAAAATTGAAGAAAAAAAAAAAAAAAAAGACTGAAGACAGACTGAAGAGAGAGTGAGGACAGACTGAAAGGCTAAAAAGTCAGGGTATTGATCTTGTTGCTTTTCCGTGGTGTCGCCTTGGGCTGACTTGTTTTTAACAGAATGATCTGATTCACTGTCTCTACACAGGTCTTTTGTCTTTCCACTCTTTTTCCAACTTCTCTGTCCAGTCAGGCATAGAGGGGAGGTTAGCTCTGGGCTATCTTTATCTCCTTCAGATTGAGGGTATAGCTTTGTAAATGATCCTTGCTGACAAACTCTCATCTAATAATTATATTTTGAATGTGCTATTTTCTGTTGGAATTTGAACTGATACAGGGACCAATCTTCCCTGGTAGAATGAGGAAGAAATATTGCATAATTCTGTTAGCAACAATAATGTACTGAATAATACAGAACTGTTGACAAAATGTTAGTTGATTTGTACTATTAATAATAAGTGAAAATAAGTCAGTCAAGTTAACTGAAACTGGAACGGAAAGTTAAGTTGAAACAAAAATATTTACATTTGAGATAAGATAGTGCTGACAAAGGAACTAAGAAGTAAATGGAAACAGAACCTGTTTTTAAAAAGGGATGCACAAAATCAGAAACATGTTCATGCTTTACGAAGGCAATCAGCTTTTCCTCTTTAATAAATTTTCTTGTTCATTTGATTTATTAGGCAAAGATTAACGTCCAATTTGCATTGCATATTTGCTATATACTATTATTCCTCACCTTCCCTGCCCCTTTCTTCTACACGTTTTTGACACCTAAAGATAAGAGAACTCAAATGTGCTGTGTAGCTTATTTTTTTAAATCTATGCTTGAGTTAATTTTAAGGCTGGTAAAACATTACTTTAGATAATTACATAAAATCATAAAACAATGATTATAGGGAAAATTAATGAGTAAATGATGGTTCATACACCATAACTTGTCAAGTATTTAAAAATCATTTTACAGTAAACACACTTAGGTGTTGTTTCATTTTATTCCCCTTCTCATCATGTGTCTTTGTTTCCCAGGACCATAATAAATCAAAATAATTCCTAGTGTTTGAATTTCACATATTATCTTAACCTAAGTACACCAAAGATTTGTTTTGTTGTTTATTTTATATGTTTTTGATTCTTCAAATATATATATGTTACTATTTCAGTGAAAAAATATTTTATTAATCATTTGGAATAACTCTGTACTCCTTAATTATAACTATAGACCACAGTCGGGAAAACACTGATCTAGCAGAGTTTTGGAAAATATTTTCTGTTCCCTGGAATAGTTCCATTGTTTTCTTTTCTATAACTTGAACAATCTCTGAGAAAAGTACAAGGATTATCTTTCTGAGGAATACTGTATTGTATCAATACTTAAGCCATTTAATCCGACATGTCAGAGATCCAATTCAAAAATTCTCTCAAAGCTTAAATATTCATTTTGCTTTATCTTTCCCTCCACCCAGGACCCTGAGGATCATGCCTTAGGGGACCAACATAAGTCCATCAGTTGGAACACCCCATCCAACAGGGATAGGGAACTGAGTGAAATGCACTTGTTCTCCAGGGATGGGCAGATGATCTCACCCAGATGTGGTTTGGCTTGTTGGATTTTACCTCCATCAGTGGTCAGTCATGCAATCCAGTCTCTCAGCTGCAGAATCCTTTATGGGATATAAATCCCCCATTAAATAATTTTCTCTGTGGCTTAAGAGCATCTGCAAGACACAGATAATTCTAAAATATTTTGCAAGGCTCTTGGTGAGTACAAAGCTCTCTGATAGTCTGGCATCTAAGGATTATTGTATCTCTGTCTAACTAGAAAGCACTTTTGAGATAAACTGTAGTACATGCACACTTGAAAATGCCCCCCTCCCCTTGGAATTATCAAAAAAGACAAAATGTGTATATCTACAAAATATTACTATAAACGTTTCTATTGGTCAAGCAATAACACAATTTGATGAATATTTTTAAATGCACTGCAAGACATAGGTTATGTAATCAAGTATAAGAAATACCCTTGAATTATGTAATGTACATTGACATAATAGAAGTTCTGTGAAAAATGGTAGTCATGACAGTAATTTTATCTTGTTTAACTCAACATTTTGTAACCTATTTAAAGAGAGCTTTATTAACTTATTAACAATTGATATTTATTTATTGAAGCAATATTTTTAACAATTACTGTGGGCCAGACTGTATTACAGGGAGAAGAAACAGAAGTCATAAAAAAAAGAAAAACATAATTCTAGTCCTCAAAAGTTTATACTCTAATAATAAAAAGGGTTCTTAATGTGAATTAAAACCCAGTTTTGAACATTTTACTTATTTTTTTATTGAATTAGAATTAACATACTTTTTTTATAGATTATATTACTTTCAGCTGTACAGGAGAATGATTCAATATTTTATACATTACAAAATGATCACAATAGGTGTAATTAACATCTGTCACCATACAAAATTATTACGATAATATTGATTATATTTCTCTATGCCATACATTAATCTCATGATTTATTTACTTTATAACTGGAAATTTGTAATTCTTAATCTCCTTTACATGTTAAATGTTTTCTATGTGACTCTTTCAATACAATAAATGACCCTTAGTGCAAATTCCATTCCTTTGTTCTCCAAATTTAGTATAACGTGCCCCATTCTGAGCTAGAAAGGCAAGAATTATTTGTATTAATTTTCTCGTCTAATTGTAACACTTCTTCACTCATACCCAACTTCCCACTCAGTCCTGAAGCTCTAAAATGATTAAATAATAGTTACTGTCATTTCAATGCAGTATTATTCTAATTTCTCCTCATCTACAAGAAAATCTTGTATAATTTACCAATTTCTATAATCTGGAAAGTAATGTTACATTACCCCGCTATTTTTCTGTGATAAGAAAAGAAGTTGTATTTTGTCTCTAAAAAATTTTAAAAGAACAGAGATGAATATTCCATAGTAATACTTGTCTGTCTTTTCTGATTCTTGCAGAACAGAATAGTAACAGAATTTACCTGTGCTCTTCTGCTTACCTGTCTTTAGTGGTCTGAGAAGAGCAAAGTGTCATGTAACAGGTTTGTTCATGCTCTTTTACTTCTTGAAAGGGCTTAAGTTTTCTTTGAAATATAAATTAAAGTCTCCTGGTCTCAGAAATCATCCAGACTTATTTAGCAGGAGGGTTATTTTAGCAGGAAACTTAAAAGAAAACAAAACAAAACATTAAGTGAATAGGAAAAACATGAGAGGAGACAAGATGTCCAATAAGATGCACAAGTGACCACATAGCCTCTGAGAGAAACACTCTGAGCATTTGTGTCCTTCGTATACCCTTCTCAGTTCCGGTTCTGAAATCCAACTATTCTCCACTATCTATTCCACACTAGCTAGGACATATGTGCTTTTTTGGGGGGTGGGGACGCTTTCAATACAATCGGATCTTACTTGCTAACGTTAAGTGGCTCTACAAAGCCCTTTCTCCTGTGAACTGAAGCTCTTTCTCAATCAATTGGTTTCAATGCTGAAAGAATAATGACCTTTTGTCTTTGTATAGATTGAAGATCAGAGAGAGTAAGCTAGTTCTGTCAGCACATAGCCCAGCCCCACCATGTCCTCTCTACACTTGCACCAGAGGCTCCCTCTCATCTCACAGCTATAGCCACACGTAGGAGATCACGTACGACCAGATGAAAGAATAATGAAACTCCCAGCCTGGTTCACAGAAGAGTTGAGTCGGTATGTGGGTACAAGCCAAAAATCAATGATAGCTGCCCTACATCTTTACTCAGAGATGGCCTTGAAAGAGAATAGTGAAGGAAACTTTTTCTCATGAATAGAACTTGAGGCATTTTACTAGGAGAACCTGATCACCTTGAGTAGTTAAGACTACAGAGACTATAATAACAGGCAAGGCAGTTGGCTTGGTCAGGAATCTGGAAAGAAAAGGATTTTGAAATCTGAGGTAAGAAAATCTGGGGTAATTATATGTGGGTAGACATAGGGGAATTGGTGCAAAGTGTGAAATCTTGGAATCACAAGTTAATGCCCACCAGAAAGTGTTGATCTCAGAGGACTTATAGAATATTTAACATAGAGAGCCACAAAACACCCACATCCAATTTATTATCACATAGAGCATCACCCATAAGTGCCTGGTAAAGTAATGGAACAGACTGTTGAATAGAGTCAATAAGATGGGGCACGATTCTCCAGGATACAGTACTACACACATTAAATTTTATTTAGTGCAGTAACCCCAGTAAGTAGAAGACATGAATCAAACAGTGGAAGCAAGAGTGGTTCTGCTTACCATCACAATCAGTGACCTACTTGGAGAATTTCTATTTCTTGTTCTTGCAGCTCTGGCTCTGCAGATGAGAGATCCTGACTCCTGTAGTGGAACACTTCCACTGGGAGCACCAGCAAGAGTCCTGCTGAATCAGAAGCTACAATATCCAGCTGAGTATTTTAGAATCCTCATTCCAAGAGACCAGCAGGCAAGAAGAAAGCAAGCTATCTCGGCAGGAGTAACTGTTCCTATCATTAGTAGCAGGTAAGACCATTATTACATATGTAATAGGGAGGAGTATGTGTAACACCCAGTTGATCTACAGAAACACACTGGTACTCCTTTTCCCAAATTATAAGGTACATAGACAGTGGCAACAACCCAGACCTCATTAGGGTCTGGTAATGGCCCAGGGAAATGCCTACAAGTAACACTGAGATGAACAGAGTATTAACTGAGACAAACCTAGAAAGGATAGGAGAGACAGAGTTTTATTTGCATCCCTGAGACCAGCTTTAGTGGTAGGAGCTGTTGTTGGATCCACTAACCTCCCTCTTTTAAATATCCATCTGGAAGTGATGCTCACCAGAAGCCTGAACCTCCTAATTACATGAACTATGTGAAGCAAGGGAAGTGAACCACACAAGACATAAACTGTGTTGATGCATCACTCAGATCCCTCTTCAAGAATAATGACATTGCCTTAGGCATTGGAAGGCCTTTCAGAACATTGCTTTCAGCTGTCTGTCCTCTTCAGGAACTGCCATAGCTGAAGATATCAGCCTTGCCTAAAGTCACATCTCTTTCTCAGAGCTGTCCACATCTGGTGAATCAACTTAATACAATGCTAAAGAGACAGCCAAGCTCAGAGACCATTGTTAGGTAGATTGGAGCCTTTCTTCTACATCACAGGTCAGATTCTCCTTCTGCATGGCTCTGCTTCCTTCCACAGCCTACTGAATTCCCTGGATATTAAAGATTTTATTTATTCATTTATTTATTTGTCAGAAAGAGAAAGAAAGAGAGCATAAGCAGGGGGAGCAGCAGGCAGAGGGAGAAGCAGACTCCCTGTTGAGCAAGGAGCACCATGTGATACTGGATCCCAGGACCCTGGGATCATGACCTGAGCCTAAGGAAGATGCTTAACTGAATGAGCTGCCCTGCATATTAATAACCATATGGGGAACATAACTCCATTAGATGGGAATGCACATTTTAAGGGCTTTAGCATCATGTTCACCTATGGTGATATCACTTTTATATTTATATAAATGATTTTTTTTACCTTGAAATTAGAGATAAGGCACCAGTTATTACTACAAGCATACCGCCGTTACCACATAGATGCCACATTTTCTGAAATTCCATTCTAGAGATTTCTTTGTTTTAAACATCATAATTAATATTTATGAGACTTTTCTTTTTACAAATTAACCTATGATAAGTACAGAGGGGCCAGGGAGAAAAGCAACTGTTCCCAAATCCATACTCTTGTGTTACTACACAGGGGCCACCACTTTGTGAAAACTTGCAATTTTAATGTTTTGATGGAAATCTTCTACAACTGTATAATAATCTTATCATGATATTTATGACAGAATTTTTGATGTTTTCTTTAGAATTCTTGCTAAGAAAAATAAGACTATAGTTCACTTGCTCCTCTTCTCAGCTTTCAATTTTTAATAACAGTTCTATCATTAATTTCTCCATATATGGTCCTTGAAACTTGAATCAATGTACATAAATATCTATTTTGTATTCTGACTACTATTCCTGTATTGTTAATCTTCCTGTTTTATAATATGAAAAAATTAACTTGCTTGAACTTCCTCTTCCTCTATGCTTCCTTTTATATCACATTATAAAAGTAAACTATAAACTTCCAGTTATAAAATAAATAAATCACAGGAATGAAAATTACAGCATAGGGATTATAGTCAATTATATTGTAATAATGTTGCATGGTGACAAATGGAAAGTACACTTATTGTGGTGAGCATAGTGTAATGTATTAAGCTGTGGAATCACTATGTTGTATACCTGAAACTAAGATAACATTGTGTGTCAACTAAACTTCAACAACAACAACAAAAAGCTGAATCCTTACTTTTATACTGCTAAGGTAGGCAACTTTGTAGTCATTAGTTATTCTTCAGTACATTGTCTATACATTGAACATATATTTGGAAATAAGATATCAGAATGCATGTTAAATGACCATAAAAATATACATATTTTTATTTCTGGTCTCAAGGCAACAGCCCAGGAAAGCGTTTCTGAAGTTCCAGCCAAGCTCAACGCTGATGAAAAGAGATCTGAGAAAATCAGCCATGGTCATGATGGGGCACAGTGGAAAGGCAAGCAATGGATGTGTCTGCTCTGCTAGGATATGAGGAAAAGATGTTGGCAAGCTCTTATTCTGACAAAAGTAGGGATACACCTCTGGGGTCACTTGTGTAAAAATGAAAGTTCCATGGTCTTCAGGGAATGCTTGGCTTTTGGTGTTCAGTGTTCTGCCACAACCCCACGTGTGTGATCTTAGAAGTCACAGTGGGCAACGGGGTGCTACAAGATGTTTTGGGAAGAAGTACACATTTCCTTGGTTCATCCCTATAGCCCTGGCACTGTATCCCAAGGCTACAAAGAAAAGTCTTAGGAGCAATGAGGTTTCTTTTAGCATCTCAATAGTTACCTTTGGAACACACTTGACTTTTGGAGAGTTGACTTCTGTTTCCTACCACTCTGCTATTGTTTTTCACTCAGATTACCAGAGTGACCAAAAACATGAGTACAAGGAAAAAAAAATTACCTAAGCAGATCTACTAAAACAGGTAGCACTAAGTGAAGTAAAATATTCAGAGCAGACAAAAGAAAATAAAGTTTTTAAAATAATGACAACATACAGGAGAGATTCAATTGAAGACAAATATTCCAGAGAACATGGAAATTCCTAATTAAAAATTTAATATATGAACCTAAAAAGAGAATCATAACCTGGAAATGAAGTGGAAAAAAAGTCTCTAAACACAATTATGGATTAGAAATATGATACGTAGCAGAGAGAACATTCTTCAGTCAGAACAAAAAAAAAGAATGTTTTGAGATATTGAAAGACAAAATCTATCACTAACATAAGTCATGGGAATTAAAATCATGGAGTCACTACCCATCCTAGGAAGGAATGACTGAGATGCAGGTTTTGAGATGGAGATTTACCTGCAGAAAGTATATTAGTGGATATTTTAGGACCAACAACTGTAGGGAGTGAAGGAAGTAGGACTGGGCAAGAGAGGAAGTGGAACTTCAGGCTTCAGCCAATTCTATAAGGAACTGTGGAACTGGAATGACCCTTAATATTTGTTCTGAAATGGACAGGAAGCACAAATTTTATATTTCCTCATCAAAGAGCGATTGGAAGGAGCCTGAGGTAAGGTAACTTTTAAGCTGAGGGCAAGTCGCACAGAGACTTAGCTGAGAAACATTGATGCCAACATGCCCAGCATGTGGGGAAATGAGTGTTTCTGTCCTACCAGGAACACACACGTGAAACAACACAGAATCCACTACACTACCTAGAGAGAAAAAGGAAATAAGAAATCCATGAGGTAGGCAAAGGTAAAAAAAGTGAAAGTTGAAAAAATGCAGATGAACAAAAACAGTTTTAAATGAATAAAATACATAAATAAGCTCATGTGATACTTGTACAGCCATATGTAGTGTTATGCTATTATAATCAATTGTATGTTTGATACTATATATTATTATATGTTGGTATTATACTTTATAAGGAATTTGAAGCACAGATTTTTGTTTACATGATTTATCAAATGTCACACATGTAGTAATTTATTCAGCCAGGATGTCAACATTGTGCCAGCTTCCTTAATCGATGTTCTACCAGGAAGGAGTGTGTGTGTATGTGCGCGCATGCGCACATGTGCTGTAGATGATACTGGTTCAGGAAAAGGCAAGTAGATGATAGATTAAAATAGAATTTAGCAATATATCTTAATATTTACAAATAGTTAATCTATATTTTGTTAAATATTATAAAACTGCACCTTAACTTATATCTATTAAACAAATAATACAATAACACATTTATGCATTACACATTTTAGAAGAATATATAAGTAATACAATTTGTATACATGTATAAAATGTATACACATGTATACAATAAAATGTATAAAATAATATACTTTAGAAGAATAATTAAAGAGTATATCTTAGCTGTTGGGAGAGTTTTAAAGCAAATCAGGAAACCCAAAACTATAGAGGCAATGATAAACATTAAATATAAATAAAAATCTTAATCTCACAAAACAAACTGAGGGTTGATGGGGGGAGGGGGGTTGGGGGGTGGGGTTATGGACATTGGGGAGGGTATGTGCTATGGTGAGTGCTATGAAGTGTGTAAACCTGGCGATTCACAGACCTGTACCCCTGGGGATAAAAATATATTATATGTTTATAAAAAATAAAATTAAAAAAAATTAATTGAAAAAATAAAAGACAAGAAAAAAACACCAAAATGACAAGTTAAGGAAAAATATTCTTGGCACAAACTGATCAAAATGATATATATAACATTCAAAACCCTTCTTCAAAGATTAAAAGACAAAGAACTTTTCAGAAAAAGTGAAAAAGCCTATTAGTCAATTCAAAGAAACAGAAATACAACAGCCAAAAGCATAAGAAAAGATGCTCAATTTCACACTAGTTAATTTAAAGTAAACATGAGGTATCATTTTTTACAAAAAAAAAATCAGCCACTGTTGAGTGATATTCAGGGAAAAAGGATATTCTCAGTATATTGCTGATAAAAATGCAGTTTTTCAAAATTTTTTGAAACTAAATCTAGTAATAGCTATTAAAATTGAAATTAAATGGGGCAATCTTCCCATTAGGTAAATAAAAACCTTATGGAAACATTCACATGTGAAGAAGGTAGAGAGAAAAATCAGAATGTTTTATAGAGATAACTTGAATAAACAGTAATGAATTTATACAATAGAATAAAAATAATGTATGCTATTTGAAAGGGAGTGATTTCTACAATTCATTTTCAAACCCTCTTCCAACTAAAAAAAGCATGATAAAGCAGGGTAACAGAGTAGAATATATATTTTATACCTCCTATATTTATAAGACAAATACAAATCCTATATATGTAAAATTAATATCATACATACATATGTAAAATTCATATCATTATTGAAAAAAGGTAAAGTGATCCACAACAAATTCACATCATAGATTACTTATTGGAAGATAGGGTGATAGTAGAAAGGGCTAGGGGATAGGAAACAATTGATAAAAGTTACCCACAGTTAGAAACAATATGTTCTTTGTTTCCATTGTGGGTATAGGTGTGTGTGTGTGTGTGTGTGTGTGTGTGTGTGTGTATGTATGAGAGACAGAATATATGTGTATATATGTTTGCATGAATATAAACATACTTGGATGTATGAAATTATGAAATTTTGCTGAACACCAAGATGGGTAAATTTTAGTAATTTAAAATTTCTCTCCTTTAATACCATATTACCATATTGTAAGAATTTTTTAAATATGAATTTATTTGGAAGGAAACAGAAAATACATGTATGATGCTTTTTATAAAATAAGACTTCTAAAAAATATCACTACAGAGGACTTCACTGCTTTGGGGTTCTAATATCCTAATTCCTGTACTATTTTGTTTTTTAACATTCCAACAGTTGCTAACAATCATGCTAAATTATAGTTTGCTGTATTTGAAGGACATAACTTTTTTGTACATTTCTTATACTTATTTTTTTCCTTGCTTTTCCTACATTATCTAGTGTAGATTTTTATAATCTTTTTTTAAATATTTTATTTATTTATGAGGGAGAGAGAGAGCATGAGGGGGGAGGGTCAGAGGGGGAAGCAGACTCCCTGCTGTGCAGGGGGCCTGATGCTTACCTCGATCCTGGGACTCCAGGATCATAACCCGAGCTGAAGGCAGTCACTTAACCAACTGAGCCACCCAGGTGCCCTTGATTCTTATAATCTTAATAAACTATTAAAATTCCAATATCATGCTATAAAACTCCAATATCATGAAACGAAATTTTTTTTTTAAGATTTTATTTATTTATTTGACAGAGAGATCACAAGTAGACAGAGAAGCAGGCAGAGAGAGAGGAGGAAGCAGGCTCCCTGACAAGCAGAGAGTCGATGTGGGACTCGATCCCAGGACCCCGAGATCACGACCCGAGCTGAAGGCAGAGGCCCAACCCACTGAGCCACCCAGGCGTCCTGAAATGAAATATTTCATTCAAAGTATTTTTTCTAGGAAAATCTTGTCTAGATTGGGGATCTTGTCCAGAGTAGGATTATATTTCAGCTTAAAACATACACATTTGGCACTCTCAAAAATAAGTTTTAGACTATCTTGCATTAAGCCAGCACTACTTGTAGAAATAACTATAAGGGCAGACTCATGGGGGAATGAATAAAATAAGAAAAATCTCATCAAACCTACTTTTCTCAGACCATCGGAAAGTTAGACTCTGCTCTTCTAGCTTGGTTTTGGTTCATGAGTAGATGCTTTATAGTCACCATTACCTTCCCAGAGTTTAATACATTGCTAGTCTAGAGCACATTACATTCCAACAAATGTTCCAATCCATTCCATATGCCAAAAGCACTAATTTGGATTTAGTTTCCACTTCATTTTCTGTCATAATTAATTATTCTTTAATGCTTTGCATCTCTGGAAAATTGTTCAATGTTTTTAAAAGATCTTTTGTTGTTTTTGGTCCCAGTGTAAAGACAAATTTTCAGAGAGTCTCTAAGTGGTACTTGGGCCCAGAATAACCCCAGGTATGAAAGTAGCCCTTACATTGCTATACTAAATTCTTTTGGGTCTGACTAGAATGACCATGACAGCATGTTAAATTTAGTAAATTGAACTTGTCAGATTAGTTGGAATCCCAAGGTGTCATATCTCTTCTTAAGTAACATTAATATAAATACTACTTCACTAAACTGAATTAAACTGGAAACAGCACCCTTCCTTGTAAAAAGACATTATAATCCAACAGTAGAAATGAAAAGTTCAGTGACTTGACCATTGCCTTGAAGCCATGGAAATTGCCTCTGGAATGTGTGTGTGTGTGTGTGTGTGTGTGTGTGTGTTAATTAGTTAATTAGAATTTGGGTGTTCAAGTGTTTGTTTTATAGTTGAAACATTGTGGCAATAGATAGTGCCATAGGCAACTCATAATTATGATACTAAGACATATGACCAAAGACCTGTTTCTAGATAAACTATGCAGAATCAGTAGAAGCACAAAATGCCCATTATTGGTTTTCATGGTAGTTTGGTGCATATAATGAATGATCTGTACTCTCCTGTTCTAAACTCCTACCAATTTCATTCGTGTGAATTTTTGTTTGTGCTTTTTTTCCTGATTTTTCCCCAACATCTTAAAAAGAAAAAAAAATAACTAAGATGAATTTGACAACCTGGAGCATTGTCACTGATATCTTTCTAGATGTGTGCTATTTTGTGATAGATATAAAGGAAGATAATGGGTTATTATCATATTTCATTTTCCATATGTTACGTTTTAAAAACTGTAACTGGTCATACTTATTAACTCTTTGTGAACTGATATTAGATGAGTATTTTAAGATTTTATTTATTCATTTCTTTGACAGGGAAAGAGAGAGAGTGAGAGAGAGAGCACAAGTAGGCCGAGCAGCAGGCAGAGGAGGAAGGAGAAGTAGGCTCTCCACTGAGCAAGGAGTCTGCTGCGGGGCTCAATCCCAGGACTCTGGGACCATGACCTGAGTTGAAGACAGCTGCTTAACCAACTAAGCCACCCAGGAGCCCCTAGATGAGTATTTTAAAGCAAGATTAAAACTGAACACATCCATTGATCTGGAGACTGAATCTGAGATTCTCTGTACTGAATTACAGATGCAATCACTGATGTTGCCTATACTAAGAGTTGCTCAATGAAATACAGACACCAAATCATTCAACTTTCTATTAATGTTATAGAAATTCTTAATTAAAATTAAAATAAAAGTTACCTATAAGAAACAAAATTTGAAATTTTAGTCATGAGCACTGAATAATCAGTGGCCAAAAAGGAGCCTCTGGGCAGTTCTTATAGTAAAATCAAATACTCAGAAATAGGAGTACTGGGGACCTGGGTGGCTCAGTGGGTTAAGCCGCTGCCTTCGGCTCAGGTCATGATCTCAGGTCCTGGAATCAAGCCCTGCATCGGGCTCTTTGCTCAGAGGGGAACTTGCTTCTCTCTCTCTCTCTCTGCCTGCCTCTCTGCCTACTTGTGATCTTTCTCTATCAAATAAATAAATAAAATCTTAAAAAAAAAAAAAGAAAGAAAAGAAAAGAAATAGGAGTACCTTATACCAAATTGAACCAGTTCTGGAGATTTCTGAATTGGCTTATGATTCAAAATGTGGGAAATGTATGCATAATAACATAATCAGTAAAACAGAAAATTTTCTGTGATCATTTTGTTGTGAATATGTGATTATTGACTAAAATAATTACAACTAACACTGAGAGCTTTTCTTTGTATCAGATCCTTCTCTATGTTCTTCCTAAAATATTATGGCAGAAGTAAAGCACAACAAATTTCAATCAGTGACTAAGGTCATGTAATGTGTAAGAAACAAAGTTGGTATTTGGGCAGGACATCTGATGCTAGCACTCATGTAATAAATCACTCAAAGCTTCCTTGAGTCAAAACAGAGCATTATTTAACTGCTAAATTCTTATTCTGAGTTGGATAGTGTCATTCATCTGTAAAAGTAGAAACACAGAGCTTACCACCAAGCAAATTATGGAATATATGTTGGTGAAATGTTCATTATATATGAATTAATGTTTATATTTTACATAAATATGAAGTATTCATTTCAAATTAGTCTCTTATTAGAAATGAATTTATTTCATAACTCTTTAGTGTTCTGCAAACTGGTCCATCTCTCACAACTACAAATACAGTGAAGAAATTAAACAAGAAAAGATTATACCTAATTTAACTCTCTTATTCTTATTATTAAAGCATATAGCCAATAACAGGGATCTCTCTAACTGAGTAGATGATGGTAAGATATTCAGGATATTATATTTTTTCCCAAAGATCTTATTTATTTATATGATAGAGAGATAGAGATCACAAGTAGAAAGAGATAGAGATAGAGCAGGCAGAGGGAAAGGGAGGAGCAGACTCCCGGCTGAGCAGGGAGCCCAATGTGGGGCTCAATCCCAGGATCCTCGGATCATGACCTGTGCTGAAGGCAACCACTTAACTGACTGAGCCACCCAGGCACCCCAGGATATTATATTTTTAAAAGATGATATTTTTAGGCTAAGCAAAGTCAATATTAATATATTTAACATATTTATTTTGCAACTATACATTTCTCTTTAAAGATAACCTTATGTGAATTATATAGATTTGAGAAAGATCAGACTTAATATATGGGCAGACAAGATCATTATCAAAATGTTAAATTTGGTATTATTTTCCAAAGTTTCTCTCACGGGGCCACTAATAAGCACATATCAACAGTTATTAATATCTGCTATTCCAGATACAATCATGATAAGTAGATATTTTAAAATAATAACCAAGTAGTAATAAGATAATGTAGGTTTAACAAAATAGTATTGAACATACTGGAAGGAGGGATTAGCATGAGGGAAAACTTAAACTTTTACAGAAGTGGCAACATTTACTCTGGGTCATGAAGAAAGGATAGGAGTTTGCTAGATGGAAAAGAGGGAAAAGATCCAGGAAAAGTTAACAAGATAAACCAAACACAGAGGTAAGAAAGTGTAGATCATGGGCAGGGAACCCAGGAGAAACAGAAAAATATTCAAGAATGTCTCAGTATAAGAAATAACAAAGTATTCACAAAAAAATTTGCAAGAGAGCATAGCAGTAAGAAATTGACTTGTCAAATAATTTTTTTAAAAATATACTTATTTTCAAAAACATACTTGTTTAAAGGACAAGAAACACAGTATCATCAATATTGCTTCTCAGTTCATGTTGATCACACAGGAATTTTCTCATATTATTATATTCAGAAAAATCATTATCTCTCTTCAGAGATTAACATTGGAAAAGTCACAGATAAATATGTTTTTATTAGGGAGTCAGCAACCAAAGAGAAATGTGAATAAGACAGGGTGACTCTAATTTTTGTTGTTGTTATTGTTCATTTCAGGGCACAAAGCACCACTTCTTCCTAACTGTGGGATATAATTTATATGACTCACCCTTAATAGCAACAGGGCAAGATGTCAGTTTTTGTTCTGCAAGAGCACTGGTTACTGTTTAATAAAATGAATAACCAATGATCAGACCAGAGAAGTAGGTTGATACCAGATTGTGAAAAACCTCAACTCCAGATTCCTACCCTCTGAGTGCCTTACAATTTTCTATCATTAGAATCAGTATCTTTTGGCATTTTGCCTTTACAAAATTGCCATCAGGTGTTTATTCACACTTATATTAAACAATTACAATGAATTTGTTTTGCATTTTAGTGAGACAACATCTTGGTGACTGAATATAGGATACACAAAAATTAATGTAGCTCCAGTGAAACCTGAAATTGTGTTCTGTGGTATGGTTCAGGCTGAGAAGAGCAACCCAACAAAGCAGGCTGCTTCCAAGTTCCACCAGAGGAAACAGCCAAGATGGAATTTCAGATGGAGTCTTACTTACCTTATGTTTAAAAAAAAATTTTTTTTAAACTAAGTCTAGTTGACACACAATGTTACATCAGGTTCAGGTACACAACATAGTGATTCAACAAGTTTAGACATTATGCTATGTTCACAACGAGTGTGGCTATCATCTGTCCCAGTATATCACTATTACATATCATTGACCAAATTCCTTATTTTGTGCTTTTATTTCCAAGACTTATTCATTCTATAACTGAAAGCCTTACTCCTTCACCTATTTTGCCCAACCCCCAACCCCTTCTCTAGCAAACATCAGTCTGTTCTCTGTATCTATAGATCTGATTCTGCTTTTTGTTTATTCATTTTTTTAGATTATACTCATGAGTGAAATCATATGGCATTTGTCTTTCAACAGTCCAACTTATTTCACTTAGCACAAGACCCTATGTTGTCTCAAATGACATGAGCTCATCCTTCTTTATGGCTGCATAATATTCCATCACACACACACACACACACACACACACACACACACACACACACACACACCTTCTTTACATATTTGTTTATGATGAACACTTAAGTTGTTTCCATATCATGGCTATTGTAAATATTGCCACAACAAAAATAAGTATTCGTACCTTTTCAAATTAGTGTTTTCAATTTTATTGTTGAGGATATAGTTCCAAGAAAAGTAAATGTCTAAATTTTACATGGCCTTTCCATTAAATGGCATTTTGAAACTATGTAGTCTTTTTTTTTCCCTTACTTATATTTTTGGATAAAGTTTAATAGAGCCTAATATATGCAAAGAAATATGTCTATTTTTTGTTTAAAAATTTTTGCAGTTTTTTTTTTTTCCCCAAGAGTTTTACTAATGTAATGTCCTTAATTCTCTCCACCTACAAGCCTTAGGCATTAACCATTCTTATAGATTAGTTCCTGATCCACAGGAAACAAAGGCAAGTTCTAGGCTAAAACAGGTCTTTGCCTCACTTATCAAGATCCTTCTCTGCCAATAAGTTCTTGCTTTTTCCTGCTGCTTTGTCTTGCTCCTTTACTGCTGACAGATCTTCAATTTCTTACTTGCCTGGATATTTGACAAAATTGTTTTCTCTACTTGCAGTATTTTCAAACACATGGTTTTTAGGCACTTGCGTGATTTGTGAACCCCTGCCTAACCTGAACTTTATTCTGTGTAGTTTGTTACCAGCTTGTCTACCTAAGACTGACCTGTTTCCTTCCCTGATGGCCATCCTTCACCCATTTAAAATATATATATTTTTTCTTTTCCATACTGTTTTTGACCTCTTCCTACCAATATTTGTGAATGCTACAAAGGCAGGTTCTAATGCAGGTTCCTTGACCCAAGTAAATGAAAAATAGAACACCACCACCACCACCACATAAAAATTAACATAAATGTTCATAATGAATGTTATTTAAGAGAAGGAGAAAAGAATGAGGCACTTGGGACAAAATAAATAGTTATCATTACTCTATGCGTATTCTTATATGACTTTATGACTTGTACTATTTTAGTTTTTCATGTGTCAGACTAGGCCTGCTACTCGAAGCTGTATGTTCTCCCTTCTTTGCTGTCCTGGATTCCCAAAGGGCTCCAGTGTCACATTTGCCACCTCTTTAGAAAGGCACTAATCAGGTAATTCCCAACTCCCTTTCATTAGAAACTCATCTGTTATTCTGTCTTGAGCTTTGCTGCCTCTGAAGAAATGTCTTCAAATCACTCTTTACCATATGCACAGTGGCCCCTGTAACTGATCTCTCCATGTCTGATACCAACTGAAGGATAGACAGCAAAGAAGAAAATAAACTCAGTGCAACAAGGAGCATAATTCTTCTCACAACCAGGAAGGATCCTTCTAGGTGTTCTGTTTTTGCCGTGAGTCCATTGTACTCACTGCAAAGGGCAGTGGTTTAAATTCCCCTTTAACTAATTTCTCAATTACCTATATTCTGTAAAGGGATTTAATATCTTTATTTTTTTTTTCCTTCTTGACTTTAATGTCTTTTTTGAATTCGAAACAAGACTCTTTTTTAAGTACTTTTCAATTTAGTGGTTTCTGTAGAATTCTTCACATTTTACTTTCACTTTAATTCATATGATTAAGGGTCCTAAATAAATCAGTCAAAAGCCACACCAAGTATATCAAACTAAGAAGATTTCAATAGTGTTTACTATTTAGTCTCCATCACAAAGAAAATTTTTTGTTTAAACATAACAAAAACAATGGGCTATGATCCCTAGCAGACACCTTTGAGATCCCTAAATGCTCAATCAACAGGGAGGGAGTCTCCTTCTGGAAGAGGCAGATCAGTTCTGGGCAGTCTCCCACTGTGACTATGAATCTGAGCCTCTAAGATTAGATTTTCTGAATTTGAATTTTGATTCTGCCTCTTCCTCTATGACCCTGAGCAAATAACTTCTCTGTGTCTGAGTTTCCTCCTGTTTACAATGAACTCCTTGCATGGCTGTGTGGCAGACGATGTAGGGCACACAGATGAATGCCCACCATACAGTCAATGTTTGATGAATGTTAGTTCACAGTCAATCTTTTTGACCAAGGTGCTAATGGAAGTCAGGTATCTACAGTTCTCCTAAAACAATCAGTGAGTCTCAGTCTCCTTTTGCTGTTGTAGCTGAATTTTCAACCAAGGAATAGATGAACTCAAAATTGTTTTGTGTCGTGCATTGAAATGTGCTACTCCAAAATTTCTATCTTGAAGTCCTAATCCCTAGTAGCTCATAATGTGGCCTTTTTTGAAAGCAGTATTTTTTTTTAAGATTTTATTTATTTATTTATTTATTTATTTGACAGAGAGAGAGAGAGAGACAGAGAGAAAGAAAACACAAGCAGGGGGAGTGAGAGAGGGAGAAGCAGGCTTCCCGCTGAACAGAGAGCCCCCTGCAGCACTCCATCCCAGGACCCTGGGATCATGACCTGAGCCACCCAGGTGCCCCAGAAAGCAGCATTTTTATAGAGGTAATCAAGTTGGAATGAGGTCATTGGAGTGGGCCCTAATCCAGAGTGACTGGTGTTCTTGGAAAAGAAGTTTAGAGACAGACACACACAGGGAGAACTGCACATGAACACCACAACAGAGCTCTGGGTAATGTATCCACAAGCCAATGAACAGCAGTGACTGCTGGCAAAGCACCAGAAACTAGGAAAGGAGTGTGGAACAGATAACTTTCTCACAACCCTCGGAAGGAACCATCCCTGCCAACACCTGGATCTCAGACTTCTAGCTTCCAGAACCATGAGGCAATACATGTCTGTTTAAGACAACCAGTCCAGGGTACTTTGTTATGAAAGCAATAACAAACCACCTTGCTTCCCCATTGTCCTTGGTGCTCATTTTCTAGACTCTGCTTGAGCTACTCTGAGACAGAGTTTTTATGTTGGTAAAAGGAGGAAACCTGGGACTGAAATGTGGACAGTTTTACCATATGGTAGTATCCAAGTTTTCCCCCAAGTAACACAGTTTGTTATGAACCACAGCAGGGTTCAACTAAGTATACAGATTAATATGAAATCAATACTACTAAAAGTTCACTCTATGCCACATGATTTTCATGGTCTTTCAGGATGCCTCAATTTATACTCACTGAAAGTCATTTGTTTGCCTTAAGTTTAAAAGATATTGGATTCTAATAATATGAGAAGGTATAACTACATCTAGATTGCATATTTTATAAGTGGCAATTTTTATAATAATTAACCTGAAAAAAGGGTTTAAGGCATAAAAAGCACGATAAAGTTTCAGTTCTCCAGAGGGAAGAAATACAAGAATCAACACTTAGCTACAAGAAAGGAAAGGGGAAGGAAGTTGGATTATGGGTTGAATTAAGAATTCCACTGCCAACTGACAGTTATCAAGTATAGAAGCTGTAAACACAGATGAAGTTTCCATATAAAAACAAACGAGACAGTAATTTAACTAACAATGTTTGTGGTAGGCTTTCTGAGGTAACGAATGAGAAGTTGGTTTGGGTTTTATTTTGTTTTTGTTTGTCTTTGTGTTTTTGTATTTAATGACTTCAATTCCCTACCACCAATACACTTCTTCCCCCTTTGGGCTCTGAAAAGCATAATGGCTAATTGGGTACACAGGGAAAGAATCAATTTAAACTAACCGGGTCATAAACCACATACAGATTTCTAAACCAAGGGAGTAACAGTTTAAAATTGCACTCCAAGGAGATGACTAAATCACAGGTACATTAAAGTTCTGCGAATGGTTTCAAGAAATATTCCCATTTAGTACAGTTATAACCACACAAAGTATTCATTTGCTGCTCTTACACTAATCCACCCACTGATGTCTACTGATGATAGAGAAGGGACAATGAACATTAATAACTTGATCCTAAGGGTCAATTTGTCTCACTTAAAAGTATTATTTTCCGAAAGCGTGCTCTTATTTCAAGACTATAGTTGGACTTCAGAGGTTTTCTTGTTTGCATGGCAACCATTAAAAGTATATAAGTTACAGACCATAAGAGTCCTGAAGGAGATGAACTTCTACAATTTTAGTCATCAGAACTTCTTAGAAGTTTTGTAAAATGTTCTAAATCACTACTTCACTCTTGAGTAGTGTTCCTCAACACTTGGTTGCACATGAGATCACCTAAAAAAAAGTGAGAAAAAAATCTCAATACCCAGGGCTTGCCACAGACTAATTATAAAATCATTTTTAGAAATGCAACATCAGGATCCACAAGCCAACCCATCAGACTCTGAGGTACAAGGCTGTAGATACCTTGGTGTGGGCCACAGGACAGCAGCATAGGGATCACCTGAGAACCTGTTAGAAATAGACTCTCGGGTCCCACTCCCGGCTTACTAAATTAGAATCAGCACTTTAACAAGATCCCCAGTGATTAATATGCACTTTAAAAGTAGAAAGCAACAATCTAGGCTAGAGAACCTTATACCAAACTCCCCAAAACTTCACTGAAGTCCTGAAAGCTATTGGCCTAAGGGTTTATTTTTTCAAGTTTATATTACTCAGTGCTCTAGTGAACTTGGTAAGAATACAGATATTTAAAGGATATTTTCAGATATATAAAAAGTCAAATACCCTCTCATATAAAAATACATAGATTATAAGGGATTTCACCTAAACTTAAAGAAGATTTGACATTGACTAATAGGCAAGGATGCTTGCCAGAAAATTGAGCTTATTTGTACCCCATTGGTTATTCCCCAAACATTAAATCTCTATATTTTAAACATGAATTTTCTACTCATATCCCAAGCTTAATATGTTCCTTATATTTTACTTATCTAACTGGGGCATGTTCTCATCAATATTTATGAAAACATATGAGTGGTAGAGCCATTTAACCAAAAGATGAAACCAAGGTGACTGACTTATTGATCAGAAACAGTTGGCAATGTGAAAGATTGATTAAATAAAAATGTGTTTTCATGATGGTCTCATTTAGTTTGAAGTAAGAGTTAAAAAAAAAAATCACTGGATGAATAAAAAATGCATTAGAATTTGGATTATATTGCCAGAGAAAATAATCATATGATGATCCCCTATAAATAGGTGTTAATTCAAAATGGTTAAATGGCAGTAGTAGAATGGACAAAACAATTTATTTTTGATAAGGAACACCAAAAGTTGTGATTAATTATCACATGTTTTAAGACAACTGGAAGTGATTCTTGCTGTAATAACATTAGTCTATATTCAGCTAACAGAATGTGTTCAAAGGTCCTCTTAATGTAATTAATAATTTCTAAGAAAGAAATATCTTTTTGACAGGTAAATAAAATTACAATTTGCTGATTATTTCTTCAAAACACTTAATTTTTTATAATGAAGTGGTTGTGGAAAATTTAGAGAATTAAATGCCCTTTTTATGCTCTACTTATAACAATACATTAAATTCTAATAGAGCAAGATGTTAAAACAGAATGTTAAGATCAGTTACTGCAAAATTAAAAGAACATACTAGCCACAACAATTCTTTTTCTCAGTAAGACTCTTTTTTTATTATTATTATTTTTTTAAAGATTTTTTTTTAATTTATTCATTTGACAGATAGAGATCACAAGTAGACAGAGAGACAGGCAGAGAGAGAGGAGGAAGCAGGCTCCCCGCTGAGCAGAGAGCCCAATGTGGGGCTCGATCCCAGGACCCTGGGATCATGACCTGAGCCAAAGGCAGAGGCTTTAACCCACTGAGCCACCCAGGCACCCCTCTCAGTAAGACTCTTAAGTGTGCTCTTTTGTGCCTTATAAGCTCACTCTCCCCTAATTTTTAGTTGCTTTGGTATATTAAATATTAGTGATTTTCACAATTACATTTTCATTATTTTAAATTTCCCTTTAAATAATTGAGTTGGTTCTAATACTAAAATATTCATTTTTCTCTCTCTGTTGATATCCAAAACAATCTTCATTTTATAATGCTTCTTCCTTGCTTCAAATTTTCTCATTTAATTTTTTTATTTTTTCAGCATAACAGTATTCATTATTTTTGCACCACACCCAGTGCTCCATGCAATCCGTGCCCTCTACAATACCCACCACCTGGTGCCCCCAACCTCCCACCCCCCACCCCTTCAAAATTCTCAGATCGTTTTTCAGAGTCCATAGCTTCAAATTTTCTAATATGTGTATTTTAGCAAATTATTTGATCCTGTTTGTCATTATCTAGTTGTCCCAAATTGTCTTTTATCAATTTATTAATAAATCTATAATACTTTATAATCCAGATGAATATCCATACACACACACACACGTACACACACACTGAATTTTCTCCTAAATTTAGTTGTCTTTGGCCATCAATTCAGCATTTTAGTCAATTGCATGAGTCATATTTTTATTGTTATGAATCAGTGGTAATTGTTAGAGAAATAATTTTTCACTATTTTTTAGGTTTTATTTATGCAAGTAATCTCTACACCCAACATGGGATTCAAATTCATGACTCCAAGGTCAAAAGTCACATGCTCTTTTAACTGAGCAAACCAGGTACCCTACTATTTTAAACAGAATTTTAAAATGTGGTCAATTACAAAATTGATTGAGTTGTAGTTCAGTTTTACAGACTGTGTAATTCTTCAATACTTAATATAAGTCCACAAACTCTCTGGCTGAGTTGTGTTTCATACTTCAAAATTGCTCAGATTTTTGGAACTGTAATAATATGTATACACCAAACATTACATAAAACCCCTGGACAGGTCTGACATAGCATCCTCTGATTAACACATTGATATTTCTATAGCAAAACATGTGAAAATCGACTCTAAATGGTATTATATGAATTATAAATATTTCACATCTGTGTAGTAAGATATAGGTGCCAAGAGGGTTTGTTCCATTTCCAAAAGGTTTCAGTTTTCAGAGTTTTTCAGAGCTGAAAAGGGGAAGATGTGTGCTGGTGGTAGGGAATTAAAGTCATTAAATATAAACACACAAATATCAGTTATCTGGATTTAATCATACAGTAATGTCCCTATGGGTTAACCCTAACATATTTGAGTTGGGCAGGATCTGGAAACCATTACATGGAACCATAAGTACTACTTTTCATTAATCTTCCCACTCGGCTAAAGGACCTGTCCATTGATATAGTATCTTTCTATTGCCATGGTCAATTTTGCTCAAAAATAACATAGCTTATACCTGTAGTTGGACCTTGCTTAGGGTCTCAAACATTGGGTTGTTCCCTGATGTTTCTCAAATATCTCACTCAGATATATATATAGTGATATGTATGTAGCTAGCTAGTTATTGATAAAGATCAAAAGACTAAATGAAGTTTTCAATAGATTTACTTCCAAAAAACTTTCTAGAATCCTTGTGCATATTGATCCAGTTTCTCACTGTTTAAGGACAATAAGTACAGGAGCTAGACAGATAATTTTTGTTTAGCTATTTAAAAAAAAAACAATTCTGCTTTAACAGGTAATAAGAATAGCTGGGTGAGTCAAGTTCTCTCTTAAGCATAGGTCCTCTCAATTTTTACTCAATTTTAGATGTAAGAATTATTTGGGGAGCTTATTAAAAATTCAGATCCTATCCCTGAGCCCTGATCTCTTATTCAGGTAGATAGACCCAGGAAACTGTATCTTTCATGGTCATCCTTGGAAATTCTAGCACAGAGATCTTATGAATCACATCTTGGAAAATAATGTTCCAAATTAGCCTACAGCAAATTGGGTAGCTGGTAACATGAGCAAAGATTTGAGGGTGAGAGTCACTGGACAGAAGAAGCCATTATTGGCACATTAGATAAGATAGTAAGTACTCTAAAGTTTTAGGTAAGCAGGAACCATGACATGGATAAAAGAACAGTGTAAAGAAAAAGTTGTTGGGCAAAAAGTAAGGATATGCACAAAAACAGAAGCAATATGGGCAGTATCATTACTGAATAGTTTAAAGTGGAGATTCATATATACAATGGAATATTACTCAGCCATCAGAAAAGATGAATACTCACCATTTGCATCAATATGGCTGGAATTGGAGGGGATTGTGCTAAGTGAAATAAATCAAGTGGAGAAAGACCATTATCATATCATTTTGATCATATGTGGAACATAACCAATACCATGGAGGACCACAGGGGAAGGGAGGGAAAACTGAATGGGAAGAAATCAGAGAGGGAGACAAACCATGAGAGATTCTGGACTCCAGGGAACAAACTGGGGGTTACAGAAGGGAGGAGGGTGGAGGATGGAGGTAACTGGGTGGTGGGTATTAAGGAGGGCATGTGTTGTGATGAACACTGGGTGTTATATGCAACTAGTGAATCATTGAACCCTACATCAAAAACTAATTTAAAAAAAAAAAGGCCAACTATATGTTGGCTAACTGAACATGAAATTTAAAAAAGAAAAAATTGATTTAAAAAAATGAAAGAAAGTGGAGATCCACAAACTTCAAATACTGAGGTCCTCTGGGCTGCTTTGGATTCTAAAAGTATGTCTGTTCCTAATACCTTGAAGCTAAATTATACCATGGTTTCTGCTTTTCAAATAGTCTTGTTCTCCATTCTTTGATTCCTGTGTTACTGAGAGCTCTGCTTTTCTTCTCTCTTAGCAATTCACACCTAACTTTAAAATTTTCCCCCACTTGAGGGTGTAGTCTCATTAAGTCTGTTACCACAAAGAAGACTTTGGTGGGCTAAAAAATGCACCCCCTAAAGATGTCCACATCCTAATCCTATGAATATTACTTAATATGCAAAAAAGATTTTGTGGATATGATTAAAACAAAGAGTTTGAGATGGGGAGATTATCCTGAATTGTCTACACAGGTGGACTCAGTATATCACAAGTTTCCCTATTAGAGGAAGGCAAGAGATTAAAGTTGTGGAAGCAACCAAGATGCCCTTCAGGAAGCTAATGAATTAAAACAAGAATAACAACAACAGAAACATTCTATATCCAGACAATAGAATTTTATTCAGTGCTAAGAAGAAATGAGCTATCAAACCATCAAAAGACATGGGGAAACTTAAATGCATATTACTGAGTGAAAAAGCCAATCTGAAAACGCTATATACTATATGATTCCAACTATATGACATTCTGGAAAAAGCAAAACTGGAGACAGTAAAAAGGTTGGTGGTTGCCACAAGTTAGATGTAGAAATGGATGAACAGGTGGAGCACAGAGGATTTTTAGGGCAGTGAAAATACTGATACAGTACTATTATTGTGGATACGTGTCATTATAACTTTGTCCAAACCCACAAAATGTATACTATTAAGAATGAACTGGGGGGGCGCCTGGGTGGCTCAGTGGGTTAAGCTGCTGCCTTCGGCTCAGGTCATGATCTCAGGGTCCTGGGATCGAGCCCCGCATCGGGCTCTCTGCTCAGCAAGGAGCCTGCTTCCTCCTCTCTCTCTGCCTGCCTCTCTGCCTGCTTGTGATATCTCTGTCAAATAAATAAATAAATAAAATCTTTAAAAAAAAAAAAAAGAATGAACTGGGGCGCCTGGGTGGCTCAGTGGGTTAAGCCACTGCCTTCAGCTCAGGTCATGATCTCAGGGTCCTGGGATCGAGCCCCGCATCGGGCTCTCTGCTCGGCAGGGAGCCTGCTTCCTCCTCTCTCTGCCTGCCTCTCTGCCTGCTTGTGATCTCTCTGTCAAATAAATAAATAAATAAAATCTTTAAAAAAAAAAAAAAAAGAATGAACCCTAATGTAAACTATAGACCTTGGATTATAGTGAGGTGTTAAGGTAGGTTCATCAACTGTTACAAATATACCTCTCCAGTGGGATATTATTAGGAAATATATGTATATGTGGGAGTAGAAGGTAATATGGAAACTCTCTGTTCTTTCCACTCAATTTTGCTGGGAACCTAAAACTGCTCTAAAAGATGCAGTCTGTTAAAAATAAATAAATACCTCTAAGAAAAAGTCGGACTTGAATCCATCAGCTTCACTACTTATTAGCTATGTAAACTTGGGCAGACCATTTAACCTCTTCTTATAATTAAAATGAGAATAAAAATCACATCATAGAATTTTGAAGATCACATTTTTGAAAGCCCTGTGTCCCTAATTAGTGAATAACGAATGTAATTTCTTATGCATAAATATATCTAGTTTCCACAATATTTCTAGTTATACATTTAGACATGTGTCTGTCTCATTTTCAATAATTTTTAAGTGTGCATTCTTTAAAAAACACATTTGATACCTGTGGAAGTAAATGATCTTAAAAAGTTGCCTTAATTTTTCTTTGCATTCTGCAAAAGGATTCTATTACCAGCATTACGCTTAAAAATACTGGGTTCTCTGGGGTGCCTGGGTGGCTCAGTGGGTTAAAGCTTCTGCCTTCAGCTCGGGTCATGGTCCTAGGGTCCTGGGATCGAGTCCCGCATCGGGCTCCCTGCTCAGCGGGGTGCCTGCTTCCTCCTCTCTGTATCTGCCTGTCTCTGCCTACTTGTGATCTCTCTGTCAAATAAATAAATTTTAAAAAAATGCTAGATTCTCATAAGATTCCAATTTGCTAAAGGACTTTCTTTCTCCTTGTATCACTACAAATAAATTGAAAATAATATTAAAAGAATATTTTTAAAATTAATGTTTCAAAATCCTTTAATTCACTCAAAAGACACAACACAAATATCAGAAGCCATTTTCTAAAATTTTAATTCAAATTTGGAATCCTTTGGTATCATTTATTTCATTTACTTATATAATAGTTTTGTTTCTTTCATAGGATTTATAACATGAGAAATCAAGCAACAAATAACAAATATGATTTATACTAAAGCTTTTATGGTTCTAATAGTTTAGGGAAAATGGCATTTTATTATATTGTACAGCTGCTTTTCTACTCAATTTTCTATTAATTAAAATAGAGTCATTTGTGTAAACATAATTAAAATACTTTTTTTTAAAGATTTTATTTATTTATTTATTTGACAGAGAGAGGTCACAAGTAGGCAGAGAGGCAGGCAGAGAGAGGGGAAGGGAAGCAGGCTCCCTGCTGAGCAGAGAGCCCTATGTGGGGTTCTATCCCAGGACCCTGAGACCATGACCTGAGCCGAAGGTAGAGGCTTAACCCACTGAGCCATCCAGGCGCCCCCCATAATTAAAATACCTTTAAGAGTGAAAAGGGATGTCTAATATAACAAATAAATTCAAAAGTTTAATTATCTCTGCTTTTTTAGTATTAACCTGTTTTTAATCTTCTGAAGAGGGGGGTCACTTTTTTTTTTTACATTTTATTAAATTTTCTTTTTATTGACTAATTAGTTTTAAGAAACTAGAAAGATCATCTCATTTGATACTCTATGTCTTCCATATACACTGGTTGATTATAACTTTAAAGTTCTCAAGTATTTTGTATATTGTTTCTGTATCACAGTTAACTGAACTCTTCCTTGTCTACATCCATAATTCTTATTACTGTAATCAGAAAAAATAATCCTTCATATACCCAAAGGCATCATTAATAATCTGTCAAAAGAAAAGAGAAACAAACTGAGAGGGTTTTTTTAAGATCTTTAATTGGGAGTAGTTAGTACTCCCTTACTGAACAGAATAGACTATTTCCTGCCAGTTAAGGCAAGCTTGAATATGTAAGTTTTCTGTTTTGCCTCAGTCAAACCCAGCATTAATCTTTAGACATGTATTTTCTCATGTAAATTCAATAACTTTGGATTTAGGGCTTCCCATATCCATCAGTTATGTTTTGTTTTGTTTTGTTTTTTTAAAGAGGGGAGCAGAGAGTAAATAACGTGATTTTTAAAATGAGTGCTGTCTTGCTATCCCCTGAACTTTCTTACCTGCTGTAAGGCTTTTTAGTTTCTGTTTATTCTAATTGAACGTACCACAGTTGACACCCATATTTAATCTAAGCCAACCTATTTAAATGTATACATCATTGTGGAGCCTCTTATTAACATCTCTTTCATTGTCACCCATGTCCCAACTTCATCTGCCTGAAATCTGGTTTAATATAGATTTTACAATAAAGCATTTAGTTAGTACCATATGCTGTGCCTTGTACTGGGTGTGGGAAGGCATTATTAATACCTACCTAAAAAACACTATGACTCTCAAAACAAGCTACTTTGATTTTCAGATTTTTTAATGCTAGATTTTATGTATTTCCACTAGTCTTTATTTTCCATACTTGACTAAAAGCTCCAGCATACACAGGCTGGATACCAAAATATCTGAGTTTATTTCAAACTTGAAAAGCTTTATTACCACCTTGTCACTGCCTTTAGTGACATCTGACAAGATAATTATGATCAATGCATCAGCAAGAGAAAACACAGTTTTAATATACTGCATCCTTAATCAAAATCAAATGTTACCTCTGTTGACTTGATTTTCAAAAGAAAAAAAAAAAAAGATTACGGGAATATGTAAATTAAATCTAACACGACACTCTCATTTGAGCAATAGGATGTTAAAAAGGAGTTTAAAGATACAAGAGATATCTTTAATTTTTTTGAGAATAAGAATGTATATTATGCCACTTATAAGCCTTGCAGTAGCCAACACTGGGCACAGAGTAGAAAGTGAAAATAGTACCAGACATTTATTAAGAGCTTCTCTGTGCCAGGTACTTTGTTCAGGACTTCACTTATTTAAATATAAAATCTTAGATATGGAAAATATTTTATGCCTAATTTGGAAAGAAGTTTATTAAAGTTTAGAAGGGAAAAGTTGGATAAATTTATTAATGTTAATGGGTTACAATTGAGGATTTTAACTTAAGCAATATGATTAAGCCATATGTTAATCATTATTAGTACTTCCCCTACCATTATCAACTAATATGCATTTACTTTGACTCATATTTCCTCAGTGAGTCAAGAAATCTTGTTTATCCAAAACTTCATTCCATTATTTTTGGGGGAAAAGTGAAATCAGAAGGTGAGAAAAACATATTATGTGGAAAGCTCACTCCAATAACTTTCTCCTTTATCGGGTATCAAGTTAATCCTGACATGGTGTCTGATTTTCTAGGGAGTCTGCAAAGAGGATTTTCCTTTCATATCTAATGCCATTGACCTGCTTTGTTGCTTTGCTTTTTTCCTCCTTAGCAGCTTGGTAGTCATGCAGAGAGAAAGTCATACTAAAGATTAGTATTACATTCCCAAGCTTGACCTTAGTTCCAAAATAAGAGATGGCCTTCAGTTAGGAAAAAATAGAGTGGAAGTGACTCTATAAGTTCAAGGGAGCTCCTCCACTAAATTCAATGAAGAAATTGTATCAATGAAAAAAGAAATATATTTTAAAATATAGATTATAAATATGGATAAATAATATGTAGCAGGAGCTTCAGGTAAGAGTAAGCCCTCAGAATTTTAAAGCCTTAATAAATGTAAGATAAGAAAGCTTACTAATTTAAAATTATATATAGTACTATTTTTCTAGAAAATTCATCTATTATATATATCTGATAAAATAACTAAATAGATTAACAACACAAATATACAAAATTATCAAAATATGTTCTCTGGGGAAAAAATACAAGTCAAAATTTAAAAGAATGGGAATGCTTAGACTAAATGTCCAATAGTTTTATCACAACATAACTAGTTATTTCTTTAGAAAAATGTGGACTGGAGACTTGATGACCTATATAAAATGCTATTTAAAGCCTAATTGTCTCTGGCAATAAAAGACTAGCTTGTATCAGACCAGCCCTCCTGGCGAGAACAACAATAAAGTCTCAGTAAAATATAAAACCAACCAAACAAAGGCAAAACGCTGTTTGAAACGGTCGGAGTAAAACAATACAGCCAGAAACGGACAGGCTAAAATCCTAGAGGGAAGGGCAGCACACTAAGGTGAGCATTTACCTCTGATATATCCCCTCAGGACACATTCCAAAACACTGCTAGGGATGGGGCCAATCAAACCAGTGACTTAGAGGTTTGCTAGACTAGAGAGAGAGAGTTTAGAGTTCTGTGTGCAAGGTACACAGATAATTGTGTCTTAAGTAGTCGACATACACTATAGAAAGAAATCACAGGAGCTGAATACCCCAAGTGTTCTGCCTGCCATTATTTGTCAAGGTGACTCCCAACTCATAAGTGTTCTGTAACCTGAGACACAAATAAGAAAGGGGCTAGGACAGTGCGTAGGGTCTGAGCAGGAATCCCTGCAAACTATAGATGCTGAAGAGCTAGAGACTGTAGCTCAGAGCCTGAAAAAGTAGAAAGTCCTAGGAAGCAGCCCAGTTTTCAGCTGAGACCCCTTCAGTTCAGGGCTTTGCCTTAGCAGTAAGCACAAACCAGAGTCTGAAACCCAGCTTTGATTGGATTAAGATGACCTGTTAGGATTCTAGCTTCATGAGAAAGTTATACTATTTCTGGGGGAGTATACTGTCATTTAAAGTCTTAACAGCGTCACACATAGAATCTTTGAAATTCAAAAAAATATATCATCACACATGGAAAACTGGACTAAATGATCAAAATCTAAGGAATAAGTTGAAAAAAGAAATAAACTCATAGGCTATCCAGATACAGAAGTTATCAAATTCCAGTGATTTGTAATAATCATGATTGATATGTTCAGAAAGCAGAAAAGATGGAAAATTTAACCAGATAACTGGAATCTATAAAAGTGAATCAAATGGATAGTTTTAAGCTGAAAAGTACAATGCAAATAATAATAAAATATAATTAACAGACTATACACACATGCACACACACACACATCAGACTAGCCACAGGAAAAGAGAAAATTACAGAACTGGCATAGGTCTGAAAAAATAACCAAGTTGAAATACAGAAACTATAAAAAGATGGAGAATATAGGGCACAAGTGACATATGAAATACCAACATACATGTAAATTAAAGTCTCAAATGAAAGGAGTATTCAGGAATTTTCCAGAAATGTTATTTTTCAAAATAGACTTCAAGCCAAATAGTTAAGACACATAAACTTCAAGCAGTGTAAATTCAAAGAAATAATCATTTAAAACATCACATAGTAAAACTGTTAAAAGTTAAAGACAAAAAAACCCAAATACTAAAAATAGCCAGACAAACCTAGAAGCTGACTCAACTATAGAGAAGAAATTGATGGTTACCGCAGGGCAGGTGGGGGGATGGTGAAATAGGTGATGGGGATTAAAGAGGGCACTTGCTGTCATGAGCACTAGGTATTGTACTGAAGTGTTGAATCACTATATTGCACATCTGAGACTAATATTACACTGTGTATTAACTAACTGGAATTTAAATAAAAATGCACAAAAAATGGTCAAATGGGCAAATATTTTCAAAAGAGGGAGAATGAGAACATAAGCTGACTTTTTAATTAAAAAAAAAAAAAAGAAAGCCTAAAGACAACCTTGAATTGGTAAGAATAAATTAATGACTCACCCATAATCTTAGCCCCAGGGACAATATTCTTTAACAAAAAGAACCAAAACAGATAGGTTTCGAAAGGGAGGGAGAGAAGATACATTGCTAGTAAACTAGTAATAAAAACAGCATTAAATGAATTTTATCAGAGTAATGGAAAATAATAACAGTTGCAAGAAAGAAAATAACAATTGAAAAGTATTAGGGTAAATGTAAATAAATGTTTATTTAAAGCATTAATAATAATTTCTTGTAGACTATCAAATATGGGTAGAATTAACTTACTTGAACAAAAGAAAAAAAAGAAGGAAAAAAAAAAAAAACCCACAAAAGCCAGTAAGGTAGTAAATGAATCTAAGCTTTGCTCAAGAAGTGGTAAAAATATTTATTTATAGACCCGCCAAAATAGTAAATGTTATAAGAAACCACAGCAATGCTATTTTTTAAAGATTTTATTTATTTATTTAACACAGAGAGAGAGAGAGCATAAGCAGGGGGAGAAGCAAGCAGAGGAAGACGCAGGGAACACGATGTGGGACTTGATCCTAGGACCATGGGATCATGACCCGAACCAAAGGCAGACGCTTATCCAACTGAGCCACCTAGTTGCCCCAGTAATACCTTTTTTAAAATGTACAAGTAGTAACAACAACAATTAGTTGATTAACTTTCTCTCCGGATATAGTCTAATTTCATAGTGTTCTCTGTATTAGATGTCTTGTTGATCATCATCCAATCTTCAGAAAACTAATGTTAAATATCATAGTTCTGTTCGATCTTCAAAGAACAGTTGAGATGGACCAAGTAGCAATGGGGCACCCACTCTCTGACATTAGTGTCAGACTAACAGCAGCCAACTGTACTCAGAAGTAGAACAAGTTCTGTCCGATAGAATATTGGAAATTCTAATGTTCAGAAGCAGTAGTTATCCATGAGGAATATGTAGAATTTTCTCCCTAGAGAACTAGAGAACTCTCATAAACATGAGGGAGTCTCTTTGAGAAGCTTTTCTGATAAATCATTCAGCCATTTCTTTCTTTCTTTAACAAATGCTTATTTGAATACTTATTATGTAAGAAGTGCTTTCAAAGATCTAGAGATTTTGCAATGAATAAAATCTCTGGCAGGAGATAGGAATCAAAAATAAAAGGATAATCAAATGAATACTTAAATGCCTGTTGGTCATAACTGTCAAGAACAATAAAACAGGGTGGGGAAGTAGCAGGATGAGTTGGAGGAAGAGTTGTTCTTTTGGGTGAAATATTTGGGAAGCCCTCTTTGATAAGGTGGCATGTGTGTGAAGGCCTGAGTCAAGCAAGAGTTCTAGCTGTGGGGATGCCTGGGGGCAGAGCATCCCAGGCAGAATGGAACCAACAGGGACTTGAGAAATTTAAGTTCGGTGTATTTGTGGTGAGAGCACGTAGCTAATATAGCTGGGCTCAGCGTGCTTGTGGAGAGTGAGAAAGGGTAAAATGAGACAGGTGAAGGGGCCAGAACAGATAAGGTGGAGGTGATGTTAAGGGCTGAGATTTATAATCTGAATGAGACAGTCAGCCAGTGGAGGGTTTGTAGACATTTGGGTAGCTATTGTCTGGACAACAGACTGTAGAAGGAGGAATTGTGGGAGGGTGGAAGCCATTTTAGAAACTGCTATAGCCCAGAGTGGTTAATAATACAGGTGGTGAGTAGTGGTTAGACTCTAGGCACAGTTTGAAGATCTAATTCACAAGACCTGTAAAAAGATTAGATGTGAGTCTGAAAGAAACATATAAGGGTGACACCAAGATTTTAGTCTTCAGCAATAGGGAGAATGATTTAAGAGCAGACTGAAGGGAATGATTACAAGTTCTTTTTTGGATACATTAAGGTATTATTTTTTTAAGAGTTCATTTATTTATTTGACACAGAGAGAGACACAGTGAGAGAGGGAACACAAGCAGATGGAGGGGGAGAGGGAGACGCAGGCTTCCTGCCAAGCTAGGAGCCCCATATGGAACTTGATCAGGATCCTGGGATCATGATATGAGCCAAAGACACTTAATGACTGAGCCACCCAGGCGCCCCTGGATACATTACGTTTGAGACAGTATTAGACATTAAACATTTATTAAGTAAATAAGTATTTAGTGTCTTCTTTATGACTAATACTTTTTTCAGTGTTGGGAGTAGAACAGTTTGGATACATAAGGTTCCTGCTTTTATTGAGGTTTCTAGGTGGAAAGACCTATAAGTATATAAGCAAATAACATACAAGTAAATGGGAAAAATCAGAGTTGCAGTTGACATGAAGGACATCTATAAGGTGATTAACTCTGTTTAGTGAGAATGACACTATTTACATTTTTGCTATTTTTTAAAATATTTTCTCATGTTTTGACAATGATCGTGTAAAAAATATAGGCTACAACTTGAAAAATGAATTCTATAGATTAATGTCTGTGACTTCATTTTATTCTTTTACCTCTCCTCTCATGGATTTAATTATCATCTTATACTATGTGATAAAGACATATAGATTTGTTAAAAAGGAAGTTCATTTAGCAAAACTAAAGCCAAACCAAACCACAAAATTACATATCTTCTGTTCAAAAGTCTCTATTACACACAAAATATAGATGCAATTTACTTCTATTTATAAACAGATTTTTTTCCCTTGGGGAAAAATAAGCTGTTATTTGGGACACATGACATGTTACAAAAAAATATTTCTTTAGCAATCATCACATTTTCTGATACAGCAATTTTTTTTTTCCCCAAGTAGTAAACATTGTCTTTCAGGTTTCTTCTTTTGAAAATTTTGGGTTAAGTCATGAACACATACACTTGACCTGTGAGTTCTATACTTTAAAATATCTTTTTCAACTTCTCAACTATATGTAACTCACACATAATATGGGCTTAAACTGATGGAAGTGTGTGGTCTGAGTATTAATCTTTGCCTGAGGAAACAGAAAGACCACAGCAAATATCAGGACCCTCTATTAGTACAGACACTATCTTAATTTAAGATAAGTTAGAAAGTAGGTTTTCAAACAGAATTATTTAATGTCTCTCCTCCAACATCTTACTCCTCAAAAGAATAAATGTTTTCTGGGGAATGTAATGCCTCTTACCTCCTACCTATCTAGACTTATTTTCACCAAGGTAAATTGATGTGTTCAGGCATGCCAGAATTTAAAATTAAATTTGAATTTAAAATTAACACTTCCTTTCTCCTGCATAGGTGAGGATGGGGCAAAACAGGATAGGAGGATATAAAAGACATGAAACATTTTCAAAGAAGCTGACCTTTCTTTTCCTATATCTCCACTGCTATCAAACCTGCCTGTAGATCCCCAAAGGTCATATTTTTAGAAATAAAATAAACATATGTTCAGTGTTCATGCAGAAGAAGCCGCATAAACTAAGTACTTGTACTAAGAGGAGGGGCAGGAAGAGAGACAGAGAGATAAAGAGAAATAATAAAACAATTCTGAGAGAAAACTAAGGACATTTGTATTTACTAATAAGGTTTGAAAAGCTAGACAATGACAACTCAATTTGCTTGAAAGTAATGTGTTACTCACTGAAAATAATCCAGTATCATTAAAGATCTCCAGATCCTGTGGTAAAAGAGTATGTCATCATTCCTTAATGAGGAAGAAGTGAGACTGCCACAATAAATCATGAATTCACTTTAAAGGTTATTGTATATAAATCTATGTTATATATTTATACATGTATAAAATGTAATAGGTATACATTTGATACAAATTTTATCTATATCTATTATTATTTTCAATATGTAGTTTTGACATTCCTCAAATTTCATTTTTTCCTATCTATAAAGCATCAAGAATCTTTCCAGAGATTATTATAAATATATAACATTGACAAAACTACTTGACTATTACTATAAATATTGCGGAATGTGTTCTAAGGCAGATATATTATGGAGTTCATGACCAAAGAGCATTAGCAACTCCCTTCTTGACAAGCTCTGAATTAATTAATCTGTTCTTTTCATGAGGCATTGAGCTAATGATTCATAGATTCAAAAGTAACATTAGTCAGATGCCTTCTTAAAATATTGTTAATATTTATTTATGCATTGAGTTTTAGTCGTTTTTAAATAAATTTAATTCCTAATTCTATGGCCACTTCTATAAATTTTCTTTAAGAGGTTGTTACTGTAGTAACAATACTGATGCTTCAGCATCCAGCATAGGCACTGGCAGGCAGTTTTTGAAGGGGTGTTGGCATACCAGATAAATAACATCCACTACAGAACACTGTCTTTATGAAGTCTATTGCTTCTCTATTTCTATCTTAGACCAACTCTCGCTGATTCCAGCATTAGCCAACTCTTTAAAATCATTTTAATTGTAAATGTTCCAAGTGCCATTATG
The DNA here is from genome assembly GCF_902655055.1 of Lutra lutra. Classification (NCBI taxonomy): domain Eukaryota; kingdom Metazoa; phylum Chordata; class Mammalia; order Carnivora; family Mustelidae; genus Lutra; species Lutra lutra. The sequence continues at coordinate 80,347,159 of NC_062280.1, read as the reverse complement.
ATTACACAGTCATGTCTCATTCTTTTTTATTAAATTATTATTTTCATGCATCCATTTAGCATTAACAAATCATGATAAACTAACCAATTAGACAGATTTTCCATAAGTTTCTTCAGAAAATAAATGCACAAGCTCTGTTAGTCTTTAAATATTGTATCTTTATGGATTCAGTAATTACTGTAAAAACATCATAGACAGTACCTCAGTACCCAAGTTCAACAGAGCCATTACTTATAGTTTCTTTCTTAGAAGATGTCCTTCTAGATAATGAAATGATAAATTTGATACTGTAGAACAAGTGACACCAGATATTTTTTAGTGATTTCCACAGAATACATTGTTTCATATTTTGGCTTATTGGATACACACACACACACACACACACACACACACACAAACATACACAGACAATATTTTAATTATAAAGTTTTAAAAAGAATTTCTTATAAAACCACATAAAAGTTATGTTAGATTATTCCTTTCTTTTAGTTTTATAATTATTCCCTTCAAATTATATCTTCCATTAAGACTATAAAAGTTAAAGTTTAATATAGTCAAAAGGTCCTTCTCCATCTGCCCTGTCCTCCCTATATGAAAATATTTAATATTAAATCTTGGGATGCTTGGGTGGCTCAGTTGGTTAAGCCGCTGCCTTCAGCTCAGGTCATGGTCCTGGGGTGTTGGGATTGAGTCCTGAATCGGGCTCCTTGCTCAGCGGGGCGCCTGCTTCTCTCACTACCTCTGCCTGCCACTCTGCCTTATGTGTACTTTCTCTTTTTTTAAAAAAGAATATTAAACCCTTTTCTTTTTTTCTCCAAAAGTAACCTGACTCTACCATTACATGTTTTTAGCCTCCATGAAACATTTCTTTTTTTCTTTTTTCTTTTATCCTTTTTTTCCTTTTGTCTGGAAAATTGGATTTTGTGAAGGAGTTACTTCTCCTCTAGAGCAAATGACCATTAAATGAAGTTTTTTTTAAATTACCTATTTCTTGTGTTTTGTCATCTTTTTTATTATTATCTAGAAAAAGGAAAATGGATATACATCATTATGACTGCTGAAAATGAAATCTAAATACTTCATGTTAGGGAAATATTTATTTTTTAAAATATTTTTTATTTATTTACTTGAGAGAGAGTGAGAGAAGAGGAAAAGGGCACAGAGTGAGAGGGAAAAGCAAACTCCTCACTGAGCAGAGAGCCCAATGTGGGGCTCGATCCCATGATTCTGAGATCATGACCTGAGCTGAAGGCAGACACTTAACTAACTGAGCCACCAGGCAACCCTATATTGAGGAAATATTTAAATTGAAATGAAACATTATAGCCTTAGTATGAAAGTAAAATTTCAATCTGAATATAATCCTAATGACATATATTTATCTTAAATGTATTCCAGGATTTCCACAAACTTCCATTTGCTAATAAGATTTCTCCAATTTTTCAATGTCTTTACCAGTTTTCACCTTCATGCCTTTTTCACTGCATTTTGAAAAATTTCTGAAAGTTCCAAAAAACAATTTGTCCTCTTCTCGGAACAATGTCTGTAATTTTACTTCACTTTTCTCATTAGTTTTATCTCTGTTTTCTCAGCATTGAGGATCATATTCCTCTTTTATCCTCCTCCTGCTAACTATATTTTCTTTAATGGCAATGCTTTTTTAATTTACTACGCTTGCTGGAGCTTGATTCTGAGACTTCACTTATCTTTTTAAATTTCAAGGAAAGTAGATAGATCATAAATACATATTAGGCATTTTCTTTATGATCAGTCATTTTCAAACACACTTCTTATTTTATGATGCATACCTTTAATCTGCTCCCTTTCTAGTCATGTTGTAAGCAATTACATTCTCTTTTTATTTACTGAAGTTCACACTTCTGGCTAAGGTGACCATATAATTTATCTCTCAATTTGGGACATATTTGTGAGTGAAGGGAGGCACTATCAACAATTCCATAAGGGTAGCTGAATTTAACCAAATCTATCTCAGTCAAATGAGAATATACAGTCACATTATAACAGGAAGACTATAGAGTGAAGAGGCAAGAGAAAGTCTTGCTCTATCTCTTTTGTGTTCACTCATCAATAGCTGTAAAAACTGTTGATTCTGATTTAAGTGTGTTGGGGGGAGGGAAACTATTCTCATCCTGCAAAAAGTGGATATAATTCCTTTCCTTACTTCACCTCAATGGGTATAGAACCAGGAATTTGCTTGGCACAGAATTGAAAAATTAAGAAAGACCTAGCAATGAAAAGATTATAATGTCATAAAAAGCTAATAGGAAAGTTTTCCTTATTAGAAAAAAGTAGGGAATCACAGCAAATCAATGTAATATAATGGAATTCTTGAACCGAGTGTAGTTATAGATCTAAAATGGTAAATTCTAAGCATGAGAGGAGACTATAATGATATATATCTTGTTGGGATGTGAAACTTGGCTGAATTTCAGGTGATGTCTAATGTAAAAATTAAAAGAAGGTTTGCATGAATAGAGTAACAATGCATCAAATAGGGTATGAGAATAGAAAATAAAGTGGGTAAATTTCTAAAACTGAAACCAAAATCACCAATGTGGTCTCAGTCTTACATAATCATTAAATAATAAAAAACATCCATTAGTTTTTTGGACTTAATAGCAAACTACAAAAGTATTTACTTGAAATCACTCTAACTCAGGACAAAAGTTGTACTAGGCTAGAAGGGGTCTGAGTCTACAAGTGGCAAGTTAATCATGGAAGATATCTGCAAGGACTTATAACCAGGCATAGCGTTACAATGAAACTTAGTAACTGAAGGGTATTAATTAACTCCTGTCATAACTGGAGTTCATAGAAATACAAAAAACTATTTTAAAATGGTTTTTTAGAGCAGTTCTATGTTTACAACAAAATTGAGAAGAAGAATATGGAGAGGAGAAGTGAGTTGGAGGAAATTGGAAGGGGAGACAAACCATGAGAGACTGTGGATTCTGAGAAACAAACAGGGTTTTCGAGGGGGTTGGGGGTTGGGTGAGCCTGGTGGTGGGTATTAAGGAGGGCACATATTGCATGGAGCACTGGGTGTGGTGCATAAACAATGAATTTTGGAACACTGAAAAAAAATTAAATAAAAAAGAAGGTACAGAAATTTTTCATATACCCCCTGCTCCCAAACTTGCATAGCTGTCCCATTTATCAACATCACTCACAAGAACGGGTTTTTGTAGGGTTTTTATGTTTTGGGGGGGGATTTTTTAGCCAAAGATGAACCTACATTGACATATCATAATCACCCAAAGTTCATAGTTTGCTTAATGTTTCATTCTTGGTGCTGGTATTCTGTGGGGTTGGATAAAAGCATAATGATATGTATATCATTATAATTCAGAGATTTTCACAGCCCTAAAATTCTTCTGTGTTCTTATTTATCTCTTCCCCTAAAAACCACAGCTCTTTTTATTATCTACATAGTTTTTCTTTTTATAGAATATCCTATACTTGGAATCAGACAGTATGATTACAGATTGGCTTTTTCACTTACTAATATGCATTTAAGTTTCCTCCACATCTCTTCATGACTTGACAACTCATTTCTTTTTAGCACTTAAGAATATTAGGTGTCCCATTTCTTTGAAAAAAAAAAAAGGATGGTACTTTGATAGGAATTGCATTAAATGTGTAGATTGCTTTAGGTAGCATAGACATTTTCACAATATTTATTCTTCCAATCCAGGAGCATGGAACATTTTTCCATTTCTTTGTGTCTTCCTCAATTTCTTTCATGAGTACTTTATAGTTTTCTGTGTATAGATTCTTAGCATCTTTGGTTAGGTTTATTCCTAGGTATCTTATAGTTTTGGGTGCAATTGTAAATGGGATGGACTCCTTAATTTCTCTTTCTTCTGTCTTGCTGTTGGTGTAGAGAAATGCAACTGATTTCTGTGCATTGATTTTATATCCTGACACTTTACTGAATTCCTATACAAGTTCTAGCAGTTTTGCAGTGGAGTCTTTTGGGTTTTCCACATATAGTATCATATCATCTGCAAAGAGTGATAGTTTGACTTCTTCTTTGCCGATTTGGATGCCTTTAATTTCCTTTTGTTGTCTGATTGCTGAGGCTAGGACTTCTAGTACTATGTTGAATAGCAGTGGTGATAACGGACATCCCTGCCGTGTTTCTGACCTTAGCGGAAAAGCTTTCAGTTTTTCTCCTTTGAGAATGATATTTGCGGTGGGTTTTTCATAGATGGCTTTGATAATATTGAGGTATGTGCCCTCTATCTCTACCCTTTGAAGAGTTTTGATCAGGAAGGGATGCTGTACTTTGTCAAATGCTTTTTCAGCATCTATGGAGAGTATCATATGGTTCTTGTTCTTTCTTTTATTAATGTGTTGTATCACATTGATTGATTTGCGGATGTTGAACCAACCTTGCAGCCCTGGAATAAATCCCACTTGGTCGTGGTGAATAATCCTTTTAATGTACTGTTGAATCCTATTGGCTAGTATTTTGGTGAGAATTTTTGCATCTGTGTTCATCAAGGATATTAGTCTGTAGTTCTCTTTTTTGATAGGATCCTTGTCTGGTTTTGGGATCAAGGTGATGCTGGCCTCATAAAATGAATTTGGAAGTTTTCCTTCCATTTCTATTTTTTGGAACAGTTTCAGGAGAAGAGGAATTAGTTCTTCTTTAAATATTTGGTAGAATTCCGCCAGGAAGCCGTCTAGCCCTGGGCTTTTGTTTGTTTGGAGATTTTTGATGACTGTTTCAATCTCCTTACTGGTTATGGGTCTGTTCAGGCTTTCTATTTCTTCCTGGTTCAGTTGTGGTAGTTTATATGTCTCTAGGAATGCGTCCATTTCTTCCAGATTGTCAAATTTATTGGCATAGAGTTGCTCATAGTGAATTCTTATAATTGTATTTCTTTGGTGTTAGTTGTGATCTCTCCTCTTTCATTCATGATTTTATTTATTTGGATCCTTTCTCTTTTCTTTTTGATAAGTCTGGCCAGGGGTTTATCAATCTTATTAATTCTTTCAATGAACCAACTCCTAGTTTCGTTGATTTGCTCTATTGTTTTTTTGGTTTCTATTTCATTGATTTCTGCCCTGATCTTTATGATTTCTCTTCTCCTGCTGGGTTTAGGGTTTCTTTCTTGTTCTTTCTCCAGCTCCTTTAGGTGTAGGGTTAGGTTGTGTACCTGAGACCTTTCTTGTTTCTTGAGAAAGGCTTGTACCGCTATATATTTTCCTCTCAGGACTGCCTTTGTTGTGTCCCACAGATTCTGAACCGTTGTGTTTTCATTATCATTTGTTTCCATGAATTTTTTCAATTCTTCTTTAATTTCCTGGTTGACCCATTCATTCTTTAGAAGGATGCTGTTTAGTCTCCATGTATTTGGGTTCTTTCTAAATTTCCTCTTGTGATTGAGTTCTAGCTTCAGAGCATTGTGGTCTGAAAATATGCAGGGAATGATCCCAATCTTTTGATACTGGTTGAGACCTGATTTATGACCCAGGATGTGATCTATTCTGGAGAATATTCCATGTGCACTAGAGAAGAATGTGTATTCTGTTGCTTTGGGATGGAATTTTCTGAATATATCTGTGATGTCCATCTGGTCCAGTGTGTCATTTAAGGCCTAAACCTAAAATTTATATGGAACCAGAAAAGATCTTGAATAGCCAAAGGAATATTGAAAAAGAAAGCCAAAGTTGGTGGCTTTACAATTCTGGACTTCAAGCTCTCTTACAAACCTGTCATCATCAAGACAGCATGGTACTGGCACAAAAACAGACACATAGATCAATGGAACAGAATAGAGAGCCCAGAAATAGACCCTCAACTTTATGGTCAACTAATCTTCGACAAAGCAGGAAAGAATGTCCAATGGAAAAAAGACAGCCTCTTCAATAAATGGTGTTGTGAAAATTGGACAGCCACATGCAGAAAAATGAAATTGGATCATTTCCTTACACCACACACGAAAATAGACTCAAAATGGCTGAAGGACCTCAATGTGAGAAAGGAATCCATCAAAATCCTTGAGGAGAACACGGGCAGCAACCTCTTCGACCTCAGCCGCAACAACATCTTCCTAGGAATATCGCCAAAGGCAAGGGAAGCAAGGGCAAAAATGAACTATTGGGATTTTATCAAGACCAAAAGCTTTTGCACAGCAAAGGAAACAGTGAACAAAACCAAAAGACAACTGACAGAATGGGAGAAGATATTTGCAAATGACATATCAGATAAAGGGCTAGTATCCAAAATCTATAAAGAACTTAGCAAACTCAACACCCAAAGAACAAATAATCCAATCAAGAAATGGGCAGAAGACATGAACAGACATTTCTGCAAAGAAGACATCCAGACGGCCAACAGACACATGAAAAAGTGCTCCACATCACTCGGCATCAGGGAAATACAAATCAAAACCACAATGAGATATCACCTCACACCAGTCAGAATGGCTAAAATTAACAAGTCAGGAAATGACAGATGCTGGCGTGGATGCGGAGAAAGGGGAATCCTCCTACATTGTTGGTGGGAATGCAAGCTGGTGCAACCACTCTGGAAAACAGCATGGAGGTTCCTCAAAATGTTGAAAATAGAACTACCCTATGACCCAGCAATTGCACTGCTGGGTATTTACCCTAAAGATACAAACGTAGTGATCCGAAGGGGCACGTGCACCCGAATGTTTATAGCAGCAATGTCTACAATAGCCAAACTATGGAAAGTACCTAGATGTCCATCAACAGACGAATGGATAAAGAAGATGTGGTATATATACACAAAGGAATACTATGCAGCCATCAAAAGAAATGAAACCTTGCCATTTGCGATGACGTGGATGGAACTAGAGGGTATCATGCTTAGCGAAATAAGTCAATCGGAGAAAGACAACTATCATATGATCTCCCTGATATGAGGGAGAGGAGATGCAACATGGGGGATTAAGGGGGTAGGAGAAGAGTAAATGAAACAAGATGGGATTGGGAGGGAGACAAACCATAAGTGACTCTTAATCTAACAAACTGAGGGTTGATGGGGGGAGGGGGGGTTGGGGGGGTGGGGTTATGGGCATTGGGGAAGGTATGTGCTATGGTGAGTGCTGTGAAGTGTGTAAACCGGGTGATTCACAGACCTGTACCCCTGGGGATTAAAATATATGTTTATAAAAAATAAAATTTATATTAAAAAAAGAATATTAGCTGTCTGGTTGTAGCACAGTTTATTCATTAATTCAGTTACTGCAGGACATTTTGGTTACTTCCAACTTTTGGCAATTATGAATGAAGTTTCTACAAACATCTGTGTGCAGGTTTCTGTGTGGACATATGTTTTCAACTCCTTTGAAGAAATTCCAACAAACATTGTTGCTAGATGCTAAGAGTATGTTTAATTATATAAGAAACTGCCAAATGTTCTTCCAAAGTGGCTATTTCATTCTGTGCCATGGCTGGCATGACAAATCGACCAGGGTCGAGAGGGAAGAGGATGCTGAAAAGAAATTAAGAGACAAAGAGATGGGGGCAGGAGGAGCACCAAGGAGGATGTCTAATAGTGCCGATTTTATTCAAGGCTGTGAGGCATTATATAGCTAACAGAAACAATTATAAGAAAGTATCTATTTTTAGCTGATTACTAAAGAGTTTGCAACATGCACAGAAAATCCTTCAAGCTTTCCCATTATATATTTCCCAAGCACCAATAGCAGACCCTCTAGCACCAGATGTACTTACTTCAAGGCCACTCAAGACATAGTTTATGTAAGCACAGCACAGTCTTGCAATGGTGTAGTCTATAGCCCGTGCAAGGACAGCAAGGACCAGCCAAGAATTTCTGACCCCGGCCAAATCGTGTCTATCTGACTAGCAAACGTGTGGGAAGTCACGTAGGCAAGCGCGCAACACATAGCACAGACCCTTTCTCAGTGCTACTCAACTTTATCGACCTAAGCCTTTTGTTCGGCTATTCAGCCTTTAAAGGAGGCACAAGTCAGGGCCTAGTTTGGTTCTCGTCTCAAGCCTTACCATGGCCTCCCACAATTCTGCGTTTCCACCAGCAATACCTGAAAATCCCTGCTGCTTTACATTCTCACCAGCATTTGGTATTGACAATGTTCTGTATTTTGGCCATTCTAATAGGTGTGTATTATATGTTATTGTTTTAATTCACTGATGTTATAGGATGTGGAACATCTTTTCAAATGTTTATTTACTATCGGTATCTTTGGTGGTGAGGGCTCCTTTTGGGTCTTTGGTCATTTTTAAATCAGGTTTCTTTTTTTAAATTGCTCAGTTTTAAAAGTTCTTTGTGCATGTTGGATAACAGTCCTTTATCAGCTATATCTTTCACAAATCTCCCAGTTTGCGGCTTGTCTCTTAATTCTCTCATTATTATCTTTCAAAAATTAGAAATTCTTAATTTTAATGAAGTCTAGATTAACAAGTTATTTTTTTCATGAATTGTGTCTTTGGTGTTGTATCTAAAATGTATCACCATATTCAAGGTCATCTAGATTTTCTTCTATGATATCTACTAATAGTTTTAAAGTGTTATGTTTTATATTTAAGTCTATGACCAATTTGAGTTAATTTTTGTGAAAAGTGTATGGTCTGTGTTTAGGTTCACTTTTTTTTTGCATGTTGCTGTCCACTAGTCCCAGCACCATTTGTTGAAGAGACTGTCTTTGGCCCATTGTATTGCCTTTGCTGCTTAGTCAAAGATTAGTTGGGTATATTTGCAGGGGTCTATTTCTGACGATTCTTTTCCTTTGATCTATTTTTCTATTATTTTGCCAATACATCACTGACTTACTGTAGCTTTATAGTAAATTTTGAAGCTATGTTACATTAGTTCTCAAACTTTGTTCTTCTCCTTCAATATTATACTGGCTATTCTGGTATATTGCCTCTCTATATAAAGTTTAAAACCGGTGGGTCTTTATCCATAAAATAACTTCCTGGGATTTTGACTGAACTAATGGATGAAGTTGTGAAGAGAAGGCATCTTGACAATATTGATCCATATATCCATATATACATATATGTATGTATTCTCCATTTATATATGTGTATGTGTGTATGTATATACATCCATATGTGTATATATATATATATATATTCAATATATATATTCTCCATCATATATATATATTCTCCATTTATTTAGTTATTTGATTTCATTCATCAGAGTTTAGCATTTTTTCATATAGATACTGTTCACATTTTGTTATATTTCTGTTTAAGTATTTCATTTCATTTTGGGGGTAGCTAATGTAAATGGTACTGTGTTTTTAACCTCAAATTCCACTTGTTTATTTTTGGTATATAGGAAAAAAATACTATTTTCTAAATTATCTTTTTGCATAGTTATTTAGACCCAGTTCAAAATTTGTAAATCTTGTATTTCTCAATAAGCTTTCTCCTTTTGAATTCTATTATGCTTTTGCACAAAATTTTACTCAACTATTACTATTTATCCACAATAACTAAAAGTTCTGTACTACACAAAGGAGAATTTCTGTAGATAAAAAGGCTCTCAGGGGCGCCTGGGTGGCTCAGTGGGTTAAAAAGGCTCTCATACATGCATTTTAGGTATGTATATATTTAATACACATGTTTAATAAATGCAATTTACAGTTATTTGCTATTTTAGAATTGTTTTGTAGTTTTTGCTAATGTTTTAACCTTATTGGGGTGCATTATTGATGGTTTGTTGCTTTGCCTATTAACAAATTCTATAGAGTTATGTTGTTTTAAGACAAAACACAAAAGAAGAATACAATGACTCCACTAAGGCTTACAGAGGTGTTGATAAATATTTAAATATAGGATAGCAAAGATATAGTTTTGACTAGTGAAAATTTGTTTTCTAAAAATTGTTCTAAATATTCAGACACACACACACAAGCAAAAACAAACAAAAACAAAAAAAACAAACAAAACCTTTATATTCATTACTTTGTCTCACTATAATTCCTGGAATATAAAAGTTTTAGTATCTTCATATGGACATCCATGTGAAATACCTTCTGGGAAATGCTTTGTTATTTGTGCAAATTATGGTATTTTCTACAAAGTAAATATTTAATAATATCATTATATCTCTTTTAATGGAGTTAATAATGATGGAGAAATAATTAACAAACAACCATCATGGGCTCTTAAAAGATGTATTCTAAAATTTTGAAATAATTAAGTCAAATGTACTTGGAACCTACATAAAAATAAAACAATTCACTAATGAATGTTGAGATTTGTAAAATTTCGATTTGAGCAATTCAAAAACTGCAAAGATTATAAGACATTAGACTTAAATAGAAAATCAGTGAAGATCTAATTCTGTGAATTTATCTCCTAGTTGAGAAGACAGATCTGGAAATTCAAGAGGCTCAATACTTTAACAAAATCACATAGTCATTCAGTAGTTTAATCAGGTTTAAGACTTGGGTAACTAACCCTACTTCTATTTTCTGGATATTTACATTTTTATTGCTACCTCACATTTAATTTTGATTGACATGAATTTGTCTTGCATTCTGTAAGGCCAACCTATTGAAGTACAGCAAATTTTATTTTAGTCCTCCCCCTCCTCTTTCTCCTCCTCCCCCTCATATCACACACACACACACACACACACACACACACACATCACTGAAGTATATGCATTAATGGGAATTCATGATAAGGGAAAACTAAATAAATATGAAAAGAAAACCATCAGCCATTAATTACTTTAGTATTTTATAATATTTAGTTTATATTACACTGTAAATATTAATTAACAGGTATTCATTCTTAGAAATGTTTGCTAAAATTTACTAGTGCAAGCCTCTGGTCCTAGACTTTTTTGTTGGGAGGTTTCTGATTCAATCTCTTTACTAGTAAGCAATCCGTTTAGATTTTCTATTTCTTTTCAATTCAGTCTTGAAGATTGTTTTTCTAGGAATTTGTCTATTTTTTCTAGGTTGTCTAACTGGTTGGCATATAATTGATTGGTTGTAATTTCTCTTTCATTTGTGATTTTATGTATTTGAGCCCTTTTTCATTCTTGGTGACTCTAAAAACTTGACAATTTTGTTGATCTTTCAAAGAAGCAGCTCTCAGTTTCATTGATCTTTTCTGTTTTTTAAAAGTTTCTATATCAGAGGAGTCAAGATGGTGGAGAAGTAGCAGGCTGAGATGATGTCAGGTAGCAGGAGATCAGCTAGATAGTCTGTCAAACCATTCCACTTACAAATCCAACAGGAGATCAAAGAGAAGAAGAGCAGCAATTCTAGAAACAGAAAATCGACCACTTTCTGAAAGGTAGGACCAACAGAGAAGTGAATCCAAAGTGATGGGAAGATAGATGCGGGGGGAAGGGGTGGCTCCCAGCAAGTGGCAGAGCAACGGATCACAAAATCAGAACTTTTAAAAGTCTGCTCCACAGAGGGACATCACTCCATAGGCTAAGCCAGGGTGAAGCCCACACAAGGACAAACTTGGTCTCAGGTCTTGAGGGGTCACAGAAAGATTGGGGGTGTCTGAGTTTCACAGAGCTCACAGGTATTAGAGTGGGGAAACCAGCTGCAAAGGCAGAGCCAATGAGTGAGCTCTCAACTCAGGTTTACCTTAAATTGTGATCCGAGGCACAGTCAGACCACTGTTTTTTGAGAAGGGACCTCACAAGATCCAGGGAGACCACCCTGGAAGAGCGCAGGGATCTACAGGGTTTGAGGACACCCACAGCAGGTGGGGCTGTGTGCCAGAGACAGAGACGCTTGGTCACAGGCTGGGTGAGCTTGGAGTGCTGCTGGGGACCAGGGAGACGGGAGTGATTGAGTGCTTTTCTACAAGGGTACACTAAGGAGTGGGGCCCCGAAGTCTCGGCTCTTCTGGGCCAGAGTTTGGGAGGCTGCCATTTTCATTCCCATCCTCCAGAACTCTACAGAGAGCGTTCAGGGAACAAAAGCCTCCAAAAGTGAAGCCGAGGGGATTCTTAGCCTGGCCCGTGGTAAGGCCAGTGCAATTCCACCTTGGGCAAAGACACTTGAGAATCACTACAACTGGCCTCTCCCCCAGAAGATCAGCAAGAAATCCAGCCAAGACCAAGTTCACGTACCAAGGAGAACAGCGGAATTCCAGAGGAGGGGAAAACAAAGCATGGAATTCATAGCTTTCTCCCCATGATTCTTTAGTCTTGCAAAGTTAATTATTTTTTTTAATTTTGTTTTTTTCTTTTGCTAAATTTTTTTAACTTTTACCCTTTCCTCTTTTAATGTTTTTTAACTACTTTATATTAACAATACCCTTAATTAAAAAAATCTTTTTTGAATCTTTATTATTATAGTCATATTTTATCTTTCATTGTAACTAACTTTATTTTTTGTATACACATAGGGTTTTTTTCTTCTAAAAAAATTTGGGACACAGCTTCTTCTAATAGAGCAAAATATACCCTAAATCTAGCACAGGGCATTTTTCTAGTATCCAGCCTGAGCAAATTCTCTCCACTTTCTTTTTATTTATTCTCCCAACCAACTTATATTATCAACTCCTTTTTTAGAAATTTTTCTAGGGGCACCTGGGTGGCTCAGTGGGTTAGCCTCTGCCTTCAGCTCAGGTCATGATCCCAGGTTCCTGGGATCGAGCCCCACATTGGGCTCTATGCTCACTGGGGAGCCTGCTTCCCCCTTTCTCTCTCTGCCTGCCTCTCTGCCTACTTGTGATATCTGTGTTGAATAAATAAATAAAATCTTAAAAAAAAGAAAAAAGAAATTTTTCTAAAAATTTTTTTTCCATCTTATATTCATATTCCATCCCTTCATCATGTTTACCCTTGTATATTTTTTCATTCTTTAAAATTTGGGGAAGTAGTTTCTTCTAAGAATCCAAAATACCCCCAAAGTTAAGTGGGTGACCCTGTTCTATTTACCAGTCTAATATATATTTTTCTTTTTTATATTTTTCTTTATTTTTTTTCTTTTTTTCCTGAACTTCTTTTTATTCCCTTTCTTCCCCCCATGATTTGGGGTCTCTTCTGATATGGTTAAAGCACATTTTCCTGGGGTCTTTGCCACCCTTTTAGTATTTTATTTGCTCCTTCATATATATTTATCTGGATGAAATGACAAAGCAGAAAAACTCACCACAAAAAAAAAAAAAAAAAAAAAGAACAAGAGTCAATATGGAAGGCTAGGGACCTAATCAATACAGTCACTGGTAATACATCAGATCTAGAGTTCAGAATGATGATTCTCAAGGTGCTAGCTGGGCTCGAAAAAGGCATGGAATATATTAGAGAAACCCTGTCTGGAGAAAGAATAGCCCTTTCTAGAGAAATAAAAGAACTAAAATTTAACCAAGTTGAAATCAAAAAAGCTATTAATGAGGTGCAATCAAAAATGGAGATCCACAACCTCCTCCAAATCCATAAGAATAGATCCACACCCCATCAATAAGAATAGATCCACACCCCATCAAAATCCATGTATATTCAAGAGAATTATTGTAGAGAATTTCCCTAATATGGCAAAGGGAACAAGCATCAAAATCCAGGAGGCACAGAGAACCCCCCCTCCAAATCAATAAGAATAGATCCACTACTTGTAAATAATAAAATTTATAAGTCTTAGTGACAAAGAGAAAATCCTGAAAGCAGCCTGGGACAAGAAATCCACACCCCATCATCTAATAGTAAAACTTACAAGTCTTAGTGACAAAGAAAATCCTGAAAGCAGTCTGGGAAAAGAAGTCTGTAACATATAATGGTAAAAATATTAGATTGGCAGCAGACTTAACCACAAGACCTGGCAGGCCAGAAAGAACTGCCATGATATATTCAGAGCACTAAATGAGAAAAACATGCAGCCAAGAATACTATATCCAGCTAGGCTATCATTGAAAATAGAAGGAGAGACAAAAAGCTTCCAGAACAAACAAAAACTAAAAGAATTTGCAAACACCAAACCAGCTCTACAGGAAATATCGAAAGGGGTCCTTTAAGCAAGAGACAGCCTAAAATTGGCAGATCAGAAAGGAACAGAAACAATATACAGTAATAGTCACTTACAGGCAATACAATGGCACTAAATTCCTATCTCTCAATAGTTACCCTGAATGTTAATGGGCTAAATGCCCCAATCTAAAGACACAGGGTATCAGAATGGATAAAAAAAAAAATAAATAAAACCCATCAATATGCTGTTTACAAGAAACTCATTTTAGACCCAAAGATACCTCCAGATTTAAAGTGAGGGTGTGGAAAACCATTTACCATGCTAATGGACATCAAAAGAAAGCTGGTGTGGCAATCCTTATATCAGATCAATTAAATTTTAAGCCAAAGACTATAATAAGAGATGAAGAAGGACACTAATCATACTCAAAGGGTCTGTCCAAGAAGATCTAACGATTTTAAATATCTATGCTCCATAATGGGAGCAGCCAACTATATAAACCAATTAATAACAAAATCAAAAAAACACATCGACAATACTACAATAATAGTAGGGGACTTTAACACTCCCCTCACTGAAATGGACAGATCATCCAAGCAAAACCAACAAGGAAATAAAGGCTTTAAATGACACACTGGACCAGAGGGACATCACAGATATATTCAGAAAATTCCATCCCAAAGCAACAGAATACACATTCTTCTCTAGTGCACATGGAATATTCTCCAGAATAGATCACATCCTGGGTCATAAATCAGGTCTCAACTGGTATCAAAAGATTGGGATCATTCCCTGCATATTTTCAGACCACAATGCTCTGAAGCTAGAACTCAATCACAAGAGGAAATTTGGAAAGAACCCAAATACATGGTGACTAAAGAGCATCCTTCTAAAGAATGAATGGGTCAACCAGGATATTAAAGAAGAATTGATAAAAATTCATGGAAACAAACGATAATGAAAGCACAACAGTTCAAAATCTGTGGGACACAGAAAAGGCAGTCCTGAGAGGAAAATACATAGCGATACAAGCCTTTCTTAAAAAAACAAGAAAGGTCTCAAATATACAACCTAACCCTACACCTAAAGGAGGTGGAGAAAGAAAAACAAAGAAAGCCTAAACCCAGAAGAAGAAGAGAAATAATAAGTATCAGAGCAGAAATCAATGAGATATAAATCAAAAAAACAATAGAAGAAATCAATGAAACTAGGAACTAGTTCTTTGAAAGAATTAATAAGATTGATAAACCCCTGGCCAGACTTATCAAAAAGAAAAAACACCCAAATAAATAAAATCATTATTGAAAAAGTAGAGATCACAATCAACACCAAAGATATACAAACAATTATAAGAACATATTATGAGCAACTATACACCAGCAAATTTGACAATCTGGAAGAAATGGATGCACTCCTAGAGACATAAACTGCCACAACTGAACCAGAAAGAAATAGAAAACCTGAACAGACCCATAACCAGTAAAGAGATTGAAGTAGTCATCAAAAATCTCTCAACAGGGCAGCTGGGTGGCTCAGTGAATTAAGCCTCTGCCTTCAGGTCAGGTCATGATCCGAGGATCCTGGGATTGAGGCCCGCATCAGGCTCTCTGCCCAGCAGAGACCTTGCTTCCCCCTATTTCTTTCTGTCTGACTCTCTGCCTACTTGTGATCTCTGTCTGTCAAATAAATAAAATCTTAAAAAGAAAAAAAAATCTCCCAACAAACAAGATCCCAGGGCCAGACAGCTTCCCAGGGGAATTCTACCAAACATTTAAAGAAGAACTAATTCCTATTCTTCTGAAACTGTTCCAAAAAATAGAAATGGAAGGAAAACTCCCAAACTCATTTTATGAGGCCAGCGTCACCTTGATCCCAAAACCAGACAAGGATCCCATCAAAAAAGAGAATTACAGACCAATATTCTTGATGAACACAGATGCAAAAATTCTCACCAAAATACTGGCCAAGAGGATCCAACAGTACAGTAAGAGGATTATTCACCATGACCAAGTGGGATTTATTCCAGAGCTGCAAGTTTGGTTCAACATCTGCAAATCAATCAATGTGATACAGTACATTAATAAAAGAAAGAACTCAATAGGTCATGAAAAAGCATTTGACAAAGTATAGCATCCTTTCGTGATCAAAATTCTTCTAAGTGTAGGGATAGAGGGCACATACCTCAATATCATCAAAACCATCTATGAAAAACCCACCACAAATATCATTCTCAATGGAGAAAACCTGAGAGCTTTTCCGCTTAGATCAGGAACACAGCAGGGATGTCCAATGTCACCTCTACTATTCAACATAGTACTAGAAGTCCTAGCCTCAGCAATCAGACAACAAAAAGAAATTAAAGGCATCCAAATCAGCAAAGAAGTCAAACTATCACTCTTTGCAGATGACATGATACTGTATGTGGAAAACCCAAAAGACGTCACTCCAAATCTGCTAGAACTTGTACAGGAATACAGTAAAGTGTCAGGATATAAAATCAATGCACAGAAATCAATTGCATTTCTTTATACCAACAACAAGACAGAAGAATGAGAAGTTAAGGGGTCAATCCCATTTACAATTGCACCCAAAACCATAAGATACCTAGGAATAAACCTAACCAAAGAGGCAAAGAATCTATACTCAGAAAACTATAAAGTAGTCATGAAAGAAATTGAGGAAGACACAAAGAAATGGAAAAATGTTCCATGCTCATGGATTGGAAGAAAAAATATTGTGAAAATGTCTATGCTACCTAAAGCAATCTACATGTTTAATGCAATCCCTACCAAAATCCAATCCATTTCTTTCAAATAAATGGAACAAATAATCCTAAAATTTATATGAAACCAGGAAAGACCTCGAATAGCCAAAGGAATACTGAAAAAGAAAGCCAAAGTTGGTGGCATCACAATCCCGGACTTCAAGCTCTATTACAAAGCTGTCATCATCAAGACAGCATGGTACTGGCACAAAAACAGACACATAGATCAATGAAACAGAATAGAGATCCCAGAAACAGATCCTCAACTCTATGGTCAACTAATCTTTGACAAAGCAGGAAAGAATGTCCACTGGAAAAAAGACAGCCTCTTCGACTAATGGCATTGGGAAATTTGGACAGCCACATGCAAAAAATGAAACTGGACCATTTCCTTACACTATACTTGTAAATAGACTCAAAAAGGATGAAGGACCTCAATGCAAGAAAGGAATTCATCGAAATCCTTGAAGAGAACACAGGCAGCAACCTCTTTGACCTCAGCCGCAGCAACTTCTTCCTAGGAACATCACCAAAGGCAAGGGAAGCAAGGGCAAAAATGAACTGTTGGGATTTCATCAAGATCAAAAGCTTTTGCAGAGCAAAGGAAACAATTAAAAAAAAAAAAGACAACTGACAGAATGGGAGAAGATATTTGCAAATGACATATCAAATAAAGAACTAGTATCCAAAATCTATAAAGAACTTATCAAACTCAACACCCAATGAACAAATAACCCAATCAAGAAATGGGGAGAGGACATGAACAGACAATTCTGCAAAGAAGACATCCAGATGGCCAACAAAAACATGAAGAAGTGCTCCTCATCACCCTGCATCAGGGAAATACAAATCAAAACCACAATGAGATACCACCTCATGCCAGTCAGAATGGCTAAAATTAACAAGTCAGCGAATGTCAGATGCTGGCGGGAATGCAGAGAAAGGGGAACCCTCCTACGGTGTTGATGGGAATGCAAGCTGGTGTAACCACTCTGGAAAACAGCATGGAGGTTCCTCAAAATGTTGAAAATAGAACTACCTTATGACCCAGCAATTGCACTACTGGGTATTTACCCTAAAGATACGAATATAGTGATCTGAAGGGGCACGTGCACCCGAATGTTTATAGCAACAATGTCCACATCTGCCAAACTATAGAAAGAACCTAGATGTCCATCAACAGATGAATGGATAAAGAAGAGGTGGTATATATATACAATGGAATACTATGCCACCATCAAAAGAAATGAAATCTTGCCATTTGTGATGACTTGGATGGAACTAGAGGGTATTATGCTTAGCAAAATAAGTCAATCAGAGAAAGACAAATATGATATGATCTCCCTAGTATGAGGAAGTTGAGATGCAATGTGGGGGGTTTGAGGGGTAGGAAAGGAATAAATGAAACAAGATGGGATCGGGAGGGAGACAAACCATAAGAGACTCTTAATCTCACAAAACAAACTGAGGGTTACCAGGGGGAGGGTGGTAGGAAAAGGGTGGTTAGGTTATGGACATTGGGGAAGGTATGTGCTATGATGAATGCTGTGAAGTGTGTAAACCTGGTGATTCACAGACCTGTACCCCTTGGGCTAATAATACATTATATGTTAATAAAAAATAAAAAAAATAAAAAATAAATTTTCTATATCATTTGTTTCCACTCTGATCTTTATTAGTTTCTCACTTCTTCAAAATTTGGGTTTAATTTTTTCTTCCTTCTCTAGTACACATAGGTGTAAAGTTAGATGAGATTTTCCTTTTTCTTGAGGTAGGACTATATTGCTGAGAACTTACCTCTTAGAATTTTTGCTGCATCCCATAGATTTTGACTTGTACTTCCATTTTCATTTGCTCAAGTTATTTTTTGACTTCTCCTTTGATTTGTTCATTAACCTATTGGTTATTAGGTATCATGTTGATTATCTCCACATATTAGTGATTTTTCCAGTTTTCTTCTTAAAATTATTTTCTAATTTCATGCCATTTGGTTAGAAAAGAAGTCTATGAATTCAATCTTCTTAAATTTATTGAGACATTGTGGCATAACATGTAATTGATCCTGAAGAATGTTCCATGTGCACTAGAGCATATGTATTCTGCTATTCTGCTATTTTTGTATGGAATGTTCTGTTTATGTCTACTAAGTCCATCTGGTACAATGGGTCATTTAAGGCTATTGTTTTCTAACTGATTTCCTGTCTAATCAACCTATTGATCCATAATAGCTAAAAGGGTATTAAAATCCCTGTTGCTATTATATTGCTGTCAATTTCTCCTTTTTGATCTGTTAAAATTTGCTTTATATATTTAGTTGTTTCTATGTTGGGTGCACATATATTTACAAATGTTATATATCCTCTTGTTGGATTGACCCCTTTATCATTATGTAATATCCTTCTTTGTCTTTTATTACAGATTTTTTCTAAAAGTCTATTTTTTCTAAGTATAGTTACCCAAGTTTGTTTTGCTGTTTTGTTTTTGTTTTTTGTTTTAGCTTCCATGAAACATCTTTTCCCATCCTTTTACTTTCAGTCTGTGTGTGTCTTAATATTTCAAATGAGTCTCTTGTATGTTGCAAATAGATAGGTCTTGTGTTTTTATCCATTCAGCCATACCATGTCTCAGATCATTCATATGTAAAGTAATTACTGATAGGTATGCAGTTATTGCTATTTTGTTTATTGTTTTCTGACTGTTTTGTAGTTTCTATATGTTCCTTTCTTCTTCTTTTTCTCTCTGCCCTTATGGCCTTATGTGATGTGTCATGTTTAGATTACTTAGTGTTATGTGTTATGTTTAGATTCTTTTTTTATTATATTATGTGTATCTATTATAGGTTTTTGATTTGTAGTTATGTAGTAACACATGTAACAGTGTGCCTGGGTGTATAATCAGTCAATTTTTAAGTTCATAGCAACGAAGTATGAATGCATTAAAACTACATAAATACTACCTCCCACAGTGTTTTTAATGTCACATTTAGATCTATTTTTTAAGGTCACATTTTATATCTATTTTGTGTATCCCTTAACTAATTATTGTAGTTTTAATTAATTTTACTACTTTTGTCTTTTAACATTTATACTAGCTTTATAAGCGATTAATAAACTACCTTTACTATATATTTACCTTTACCAGTGTGGTTTTTACTTTCATGTTATCTTCTTACTAGTTAGTGCCTTTTCTTCTCCGCTTAAAGTCCTGTTAACATTTCTTGTAAAGTTCAATCTAGTTCATATATTTCTTGTAAAGTTCATAGTGATGATAAACTTTAGCCTTTGTTTTATCTTTCTTTCAATTCTGAATGATAACCTTGCTGGTTATTCTTGGTTGGAAGTTGTTGGTGTTGTTTCCTTCCAGTGCTTTTAATATATCATGTCACTCTCTTCTGTCCTGCAAAATTTCTGCTGAAAAATCTGTTCATAGTCTCATGGGATTTCTCTTGTACATAACAGATGTTTTTCTTTTGCTGTTGAAGATTCTCTCTTTAACTTTTGACATCATAATTATGATGTGCCTCAGTGTGGATATCTTGGTATTCAACTTTTTTGGAACTTGTAGGATTCCTGGATCTGGATGTCTGTTCCTTCTCCAGTTTAGGGAAGTTTTCAGCCATTATTTCTTCAAACAAGTTTGCTGCTCTCTTCTCTTTCTCCTCTCTCTCTGAGTACCCTATAATGTGAATATTATTCTACTTGATGTTGATCCATAGGTCCTTTAAGCTATCTTTGTTTTTAAAATTATTATTTTTGCTGCTTTTTTGCGGTGAGTTCCACTGACCTGTCTTCCAGATCATTGGTCATTTCTTCTGCTCCATCAAGTCTGTTGTTAAACCCCTCTACTATATTTTTCACTTATTATATTCTTTAGCTTTCTTATATCTTGTGTCTTTGTGTTTACCCTTTCTTATCCCTAGTCTAGTAAGGATAACTTTGTGATCATTACTTTAAATTCTTTTTCAGGTAGATCACTTATCACTGTCTTATTATTTCTGAAGTTTTATTTTGTACTTTCACTTGAAAAATATTTCTCTATTTCCTCACTTTGACTTTGTGTTTGTTTCTATGTATCAAAAGCAATAGCTTGAAGGAGTGGCCTTCTGTAAAAGATAAAAGTTATTATTCAGCCTTGTCCTAGCTCTTGATTGTCCCTCTAAACTATATGATTACCTAAGCAGTTGGATTTATTCTTGATAATGTTTCAGTTGTTGATGGTGTGCCAAGACCTGTCAGTGTTCCAAAGGGAAGAATCTTAGTCAGCACCTAGTTTCAGGCTGATTCATACTAAATTTTAAAATATACATGTATATACAGTCTTGTGGGATCTCATTGAGAACTCTGTTAGCCACCAGGGCAGATGATCTGGAGGTGCCCCTGGGCAATGATTGCAAAACCTGGAGCTCTAGATGAGTGTATTAGCTCCTTTCTGGGAGCTACCAGTAAGCTGTAGCAAGGCCAAGGGAGAGTACAAAGATAGCATCACCTGGTCTACTTTCCCTGACAGCATCTTTTTAGGTTCCAGATGACTGGCAAACCTGAGGATTGCCCCTTAGGCTGAAGCTCCAGGTCAAATAAGTAGAGTTTTGGGGTTTTGTTTTGTTTTTGCTTTGTTTTGGTTTTGTGTGTGTGTGTTTTTTTTTAACAGAAAGACTGGTGATGTGCTTTAGTTTGTTACCCATGCAGTGCCCTGGGCAGAGTAACCTTCTAAGAACTGTCTCTCCAATTGTTAAAATCCTGTGGGACCCCAAGAACAGGAAGTTCCCTAGTAACCAGATCCAAGCAATCAAAGAACATCTTCTGTATATACTGTATTTGCCTTCTAGCTTTAGTGAGGCAGAGGAAGAATGTAGGGTGTGCCTATTGGCTTTAGGAAGCCAAAGAAGAACACAGAGCCAAGGTGCATCTGCCAACTTTAGCAGGACAGTGGGATTGTTCAGGGACTCTATGCACCTCCTAGCACTAGCAAGGAAAAGGGAGGGTTCAAAAATGGTCCCCACAAGTGCTTCCATCCCCCAAAGAAATTGCCCACAAGTTCCTTCCCTTCCAGCAGACTTTTTATAATTATCAAATGAATTTCTTTTGCATATAGGTCTTGGTGTTTTTCAAACTGCTGTTCCTGCACTAGACCCCAGGGCAATCGAATCTATGTGCAACCTCTTTCAGAGCAGTGTCTTAGTTCCCTACAGTCCTTTGTATCTTCTAGACACATTACCCATTGCATTCAAAGCCAGATGTTTTGGAGGTTTGCCTCCACAGAGGTCCCAAGTGTTGAGGTGCCTGATGTGGGGCACCAACCTCTCATTTCTCAGGTAAAGGCTCCAGATTTCGGAGATCCCTACCAATCATGTATTACTGCATTAGGGATGGGGCTTTTGGCAAGACAGTATCTCTGCCTCTCCTGCTTGTCTTGATGTGGTCCTTATAGTTTATCTTGAAGGAGTTGTTCAGCTAGTTTTCAGAACTTTTTCAGAGGAAAATGATCTATATGTAACTGTAGATTCAGTATGGGAAGAGGTGAGCTTAGTATCTTCCTATACTGTTGTCCTGGATCACCAACATATTTGCATTGTTGTTGTTTTTTTTTTTCATTGAAAATTTGATGACTATTTGATTAATACATTTTAAAGAAAAAAGGCAACATTTTCAAAAGTCCCTACTTCTTTAATAGTTTTGGATCCTGAGCAGTTTCAAAAGACATTAAAAATGTGGTTTTTGATCCTTGTGTTTCTGTTTAGACTAAATTATAGGAAAATGAACATTTGGAATTCAAAAATTCCTATAAAAAACAAGTAAATTGTAGTTGGTCTTCACTGGACTTATGTGGCTTCTGCTAATCTACACACAGACATGCATATGTATGGATGTGTATATATTTTAAAAAATGCATTTCTGGGGCGCCTGGGTGGCTCAGTTGGTTAAGCGAATGCCTTCGGCTCAGGTCATGATCCTGGAGTCCCGGGATCGAGTCCCGCATTGGGCTCCCTGCTCGGTGGGGAGTCTGCTTCTCCTGCTGACCTCTCTCTCTCTCTCTATCTCTCATTCTCTCTCTCTCTCAAATAAATAAATAAAATCTTTTAAAAAATACATTTCTGTATATGCAAATGAATAAACTTTTATAAACATTTCATTTATGCTACACACAGCCAATCAATCTTCCATTAATAATAGAGACTACAAAGTCCTTAATGGGAATTCTCCACTGGAATGGAGAGAGCTAACAGCTTAAATATGACAAAATGTCACAAACTATTTTTCAGGTTTTTTTTTTTTTTTAATACACACAACTTTTCTCATAAACCCTACAAGACAACTCAATCTTTATGCTTATTCCTCAGTCTCATATAATTCATCTTGGCTTCATTTAGAAGAGGTATTCAATATTCTAAAAAATTTATAAATCTTTATACATATGTCAGACACAATATTTTGGAAGGCAATTAGAAATAAATACTACAAAATTTGAGCAAGTAAATCTAGAAATTGCATCTCATATATGACAGAGCCATCTTTTATTGGTATCCCAACTTTTACCCCTAGAGCTATTAATGTCAGCTGTTTATGTGTAGTGAAGAAAGATGATATGCCCTATTTAAAAATGAACACCAGGAATAAAGGCAATAATCTGTCTTATCATAGAGTCATAATTGGTAAAAAATGATCTTTGAAATATGTATTCAAATATGATAATGATATAAACAGTAATCACAACAAAAAATACCTATTTATTTAATGGTTTCTATTTATAAACACAGTGATGGATTATTCCTGGACATTTTACTATTATCCTTACAGCAACCCTATGATGTAGGTAATGTTACCATTTTCATTTCAAGTTGAGGAAAATGCAGCTTAAAAAGTTTGTTAATTTTGTCAGTATATGGTAGTGACTAAGGCAGAAATCAAACTCTTATCTATCCTGTTCCAACATGAGGGCACTTCTCAACTATAATTTTTCTTTAACTGACTATGTTATTTATAAGACATGTTCTGGGAAATGGGTTTTATATAGGTAATAAAATTGGTTGAGAAATAAGAAGAAATAAATAGGAGTACACATAATGAGGAAATATTAACAAAAGGCCCAGTGAATAGTAACTAGTTAAAAAAATAGTAAACCTACTAAACCAAGATATTGAATCAAATATTGATATTTACCCTTTCTTCTTAATATTAAGAATAAATTATTTTACAGAGTCATGAAACTACTAAGATCACTTATGGTTTAAATCAGTATTTTTTTTATAGTTCAATAGCTAAATTGTTGTATGGAAAAATAAGGGGTAAAAAGATGATTAAAATATATATATACATGACCACTCACAGTTTTAATATTTTACGTGATGCCTTCTATTCTCAAATACAGTTTGCCCATTTGATTGATAGTTCTTGAAGTGGTTGCAGAGTAATTCATTTTATATATCAGTTCTAAAGCATAAGTATGTCTGTTTATTCATCTTTATATTTCAAAACTCTTTATGGCCATAAAATTTATGTTTGTAAAGATGTCCAAATTTGAAAATTATATAAGACATTTATGTACATATCTTTATTGATGAATAATCAAACACTGTTGGGGAAAAAATTACATTCAGTGACCATTTCTGACTCTGGTTAGACAAATGTGTACGGCACTATTTCATGCTGTCATACAGAAAAATAGACATTTCAATCTCATCTGTCTCAGACATTTTATTTTCCTAAGTCATTAATAGATTTGGTTTTCAGTATTTATCAGATTCACAGTTTAATTAACAACTCTATTTTATGGATAAATTTAATGTTGTCTAAATGTCCAAACATTTTCTGCTGGAAAATGACCAAAAGTAGAATTTTCTATATCTGTGAGTTTGTGTGTGTGTCTTCATTTATGGTAATGTGTGTGTGCATGTATATATAATTTTTGAAACTTAGTGTAGGGCACTAAGTTTATTTTGGACTGAAAGAGATTATGTAACAGCAAATTGGGGATTCGAAATATCTGTGTTACTTCTGAGAAACTGAGCTATTTTTATCACATTTCACACTTTCATGAGAAAGAAATGATGGTAGGTATCTTTTAATGTTCCTTAAGGAGTCTGAAAACTAACATTCGTTGAATTTGAACTCCTTTTGTGCTATGCACATCCCTTAGATATTACAAAGAGATCCCATTTTAACAATTTTTAGGTATGAATTCCAATATCTTTACAATCATTTTCCATTTCAATCACTTCACATGATTCAATGTTTAAAAGCTAAGGTATCTTTTGATGTTACCCTAAATTACTCAGCAGTAAAAGAAGAACAACACCACTCAACAATAAGTAAAACAAATTAAAATCTAGTGCCTGCTGATACAGCCAGCAACATGACTGATACGTTCCTGCCTGCATAAGATCACACAGTTACTCATATAATTTCAATTACCTTAACTTCATTCCAGGTCTAAGAAGTTTTGTACAAGTAAATATTCAGCAGTTCCAGCCATCTTTTGCAAAATCTATCAATCACTTTAGTTTTATATGGATCATGACCTGAGCCGAAGGCAGCCGCTTAACCAACTGAGCCACCCAGGCGTCCCTATTTGAGCATTTCTAATTGATGAAAATAAGTCATCTCATTAAATATTTAACTAGCCTTTCCATAATTTGGATTTTCAGTGGTAAAGAGAGAAAGAAAAGTGAACCAACACTTGTTAAATATCTAGTATAAAGTGAATCAAATAAGTAATCAAAATAATTGCTATAAAAATTCCAGAACTTAAGTACTGTTATTCATTTTCTAGATTAGCGAAATAAGTTGTAATGAGGTTAAATACATTGCCAGAAAATGGTTATTAAGGATAAGAACTATGGCTTATTTCTAGTCTCTCTTATCCTAATCTACTCCATACTACATCATTTGAAAGTACTCTTGAATAATTGTATTAATTTTGATTTGACTTGCACTGCAAAAAATGAATCCCATTTAACTGAACAAATGAGGACCAGTGTTTTTATTCATTTTATTATTTACATACTTAGCCCAAACCAGCATCTGAAGAAACTTGTCTTTTCTCCTTTGAAGTTTATGTTTATATAATATCATATACACAAAAATAGATTTATCTAATTTAACTTAAAATTGTAATTATCAACAAAACAATTTTATAACAATCTTAGCTGTAAAAAAAAAAAAAAATTGCTGTATATTTCTCTTATACTTTCACCAAGCGTGGTATGGTACTTTAAAAAATCTGACAAATCACTCCAGGGAACCCACTCTCAATGGAATTAAAAAAAGCTGACTTAGCCTGCTCATTCTAGACAAGTTTTGATCATTGGACAAATTGAATATTTTTAGTTATCTCACTTTTACATTATTTATCTAAGAACTGACACTCCTCTGATCTACTTCCACTTTTCCTTCAATCATCAGACATGCATTGCTTTCAATCTCTTTTCTCCATTGTTGTACTAACTCAGAACAAAGCTGAGACCAATACCCAAATGCCTTAATTTTCTTTTCTGTTTCAAAATAATTTTATAATACATCTTTTTATGCCATAGCCACTTAAAAATCCATGCTTTTTATACCTTTGTAGTTTGTATTTTCACTTAAAACTCACAAAAAATTTCAAATTTCATCATACAAAATATTTCCTTATATTTAAAAATAGCAGCATAAAGGTCAATAATTTGCATTCATTTATATATTAAATAATGGTGATGCTCAATGTTTTGTCTTAAAGATGAGATGATATAGAGGCCAGGACTTTTCAATCTTCTATGTCTAGTCTTTACTGCTTTTCAAATTGCAGGGGTTTTCTTTCTTTTTTTTTTTTTTTTTTTTTTAAGATTTTACTTATTTACTTGAGAGAGAGGAAGAATGAGAGAGAGAGAATGAGAGATCCAGAGCAGGGAACAAGGGTAGATGGAGAACCAGGCTCCCTGCTAAGCAGAGAACCTGATGCGATGTGGGGCTCCATCAGAGCACCCTGGGATCATGACCTGAGCCAAAGACGGATGCTTAACTGACTGATCCACCCTAGCATCACCCCTTATACTTTTTTAAGTTCATCCATGTATATGAATTCTGTATAGTTCCTGCTGGAGACTGCTCCCATTTTCCCACTCCCAACTCTCTCTGTGAATAACATAACTTTTCCAGGTTATGGCTAGTCACAAAACCTAGCAACTTTGTCCTTAGAGATGGAGGAATTGATTTGAGAAGAAGAGGATAACCCATGGCTTTGGTGGCTCTATGGAGAAGAATCAGCTCAGAACTCATAGCTCTGTGCCTCAAGACAAGCAGCAAAATGACTAGAAATTAATGTAGTGATCCTAAAAGTGAGAGCACCATAGAAATTCTGAAATGAACCCTACATAAAAAACAGGTTACTTTAAATTATTTGTAGTATCTATCTATACACACACACACACACGGAAGAACTAAAATATTATGGTAAAAAATGAGAGCCAATGGAGACTTGAGAACTGGCTACAGCTTTGAATAAATTCCTCCATGTATATGCAGTCAAACTGACAGACCATAAAAGCCTTAGAGGCATGATACTAGGAGTCCTGTCCCTCCCATATTCATATGTTGAAGTTCAAATCTCAAGTGATTATATTTGGAGTGGGAGCACTGAAAGATAATTTGGTTTAGATGAGGTCATCAGGGTAGAGCCTAATAATGGAATTAGCACAATTTTAAAAAGAGAACAGAGGGCTCTCTTTCTCTACCTTGTGAGGATACATCAAAAAGGTTTTCAATCCTTAAAACCATGAGAAATAAATTTTTGCCTTTTACACTATCTAGTTTATGGTATTTGCAATAGCAGCCTGAGTGAAGACACATGAGATGTCCTATCAAAATCTTTCCAAACTACTGGTTCACCAATAAAGACACAGGCATAGGCATCTCACTCTGGGGAGCAGTACTGAAAATAAAAGCATAAACATTAGAACAACTAAACAGAGATACCAATGACAGAATATTTTGAGGGATATAATTTTAATATAGTTTAAGTCAAGGCAAGAAAACAACTACCCTCAGAAAAAAAAAACCAAATCCCAAGCTGTTGCAATATATTATTTAAAACAACTAATTGTTAATAAAAAATTATTAAAAATACCCAAAAAAACCAAAATATAGCACATTATTGGTGTTTAATATATTTGCACAGACAAATAAGGACAAAATAGAGACACGCTGGACTTAGTTGCTATAATTCACAAGACTTAAGAGACTATCAATCTAAAATAAACTGTACTTAAATCAAAGATGGATATTGCAATCTCTAAATCAACACCCCAAAATACTCCAAGATATAGCTAAAAAGTCAACAGAGGAAGTAAAATGCTATAATAAAAACATTTGACACAATGAAGGCAGCAAAGAGAGCAAAAGAATAGGAATAAAAGAGATATGAGACATAGAGGAAAGAAATTAAAAATGGCAAACCTTATTGCAAAACTTATCATAATTATCTTGAATGTGTGTTTACTAAATACTCCAAATAAAAGGCTAAGGTTGTCAGGTTGAATAAAAAGTTAAGGATAGCTCTACGCAAATTAATTTCCATCACAAATAGGTTGGAAGTAGAGGCAAAGAAAAGATGTATGGTGCACTCAGTAACCATAAGAACTTGGGGTGGATGTATGATACAATACAGAATTTAAGACAAAAATACATCTACATACAAATGACAACTAGATAAAGAGCCAAAAAATAATGCAGCAAATATTACAGAACTTTAAAATTAAAAAAAACAAACAGAATATGGGAAAATTAAACAACATTATTAACTAAGTTGACTAAATTGACCTATACTGTAAACTCCAAATAAAAATAGAATGCACATTCTTTTCAACTACACCTAGAACATTCTCCAGGATAGACCATATAATTAGCCTTCACAAAAACTATCAATAAATTTTTAAGAAGTTAGAATTAAATAAGTATATTCTCTGAGCACAACTGGAATTAAATTTGAAATCAATAACAAACAAATACAGAAATTTAAAATGCAAAAATTAAGCAGCATACTTCTAAATATCCATGTGTTAAAAAAAAAAAAAGTAAAGGGAAATTTTTTTAAAAGCTTGGAAAAAAAGTTAAAATGCAACTCTAACCACATGGAATATAGTTAAAACAACAATTACAGGGGAATTTATACCTTAATGCTTGTACTCAGAAAGAAAATATTAAAATTAGTAGTCTATTTTAAACTTAAGAAGTTAAAAAATTAGGGGTGCCCGGGTGGCTCAGTGGGTTAAGCCTCTGCCTTCTGCTCAGGTCATGATCTCAGAGTCCTGGGATCAAGCCCTGCATCGAGCTCTCTGCTCAGCAGGGACCCTGCTTCCCCCTATTTCTCTCTGCTTGCCTCTCTGCCTACTTGTGATCTCTGTCTGTCAAATAAATAAAATCTTAAAAAAAATAAAATAAGTTAAAAAATTGTAAATCAAACAAAAAGAGCAGAAACTGGGGAGTAATAATGATCAAGTAGAAAAATCAATGAAATAAAACAAAATAGATAAGTTGTTTGATCTACAAATTGGTACACATTTAGTAAAAAAAGCATGAAGACTGAAAAAATAAATAACCAAAATCAGAAATCAAGAAGGGATATTCTACAGGAATGTAAAGAACTTTAAGGAAAAATTATAAACAGCTTTATGACAGTAAATACAATAAATTATTATACAAAGTAGATGAATCTTAAAGATACAAAAAAACTGACTCAAGATAAAAGCCAAAGGTAAATTTAGCATCTAGCAGAATTAGTAAATAATTCAAAATCTTACTACAAAGTCAAGTCCTGGCAGAGAAAACTTCACTGGGGGAAATGTATCAAACACTTAAGGAAGGAATAATACCATTCATACGCATATTTTTTCCAGAAAATATAAAAGTAGAGAAAACTTCCTAACTTCTAACTTTTCTAGCAGTATTACCCTGATATTAAAGCCTGATAAAACATTACACGAAAATGAAAAAACAAATTACCTCATAAATATAGATGCAAGAAATCCTACACAAAATACTGGACAAAACCATCTATATATATATATGATTACACAAAACAAGTAAATATTATTTATCCCAGGAATGCAATTTGGGTTAGCATTCATAAATAAATGAATACAATACGTTGCATTAAGGCACAAAGACAAAAAACATATGATAATCCTGATTGATGCAGAAAAACCATTTTAGAAAAAAATCCATTCATGATAAAAGCCATCAGCAGTAAGAAATAAAAGCAAAATTCCCTCCTAGATAAAAGGGCTCAATTTTAAAAAAATGAATAACTAAAATCTTAGGTAATCATAGAAGAGGTAATGTTTGGAGACTGGAATAAAGCATAGATATATATTCTCATTACTTTTATCATCATTGTACTAAGAACGACATTCTATGCAATAAAGACAAAAAATTAAACATAAATTGAGAAGGAATTCAATCATTATTGGAAGATGACGAGACCTTCTTTGTGGATAATCCTAAGGGTTAGGCACATGCACATACTACTACAACTACAAAGCAAATTTAGCAACATATCTGAATACAGAAGCAATATACTGTAAGAATTGTACTACAGTATACTTAGAATAAATAATCTGAAAATGAAATTTTAAAAACCTGCATTCACAATAGTACGAAAAAATAGATAGATGTAGGAATACATTTTACAAAATAAATGCAAGACCTAAATATTTATAACAACAAAATATTGTCAGGGAATAAAAGAAGACTCAAATAAATACAGGCATATCACAGAGATATTGCAGGTTTGACTCCAGGCCATGGCAATAAAGTGAATATTGCAATAAAGTGAGTCAAATTTTTTTGTTTCCTGCTGAATATAAAAGTTATGTATACACCATCCTGCATCTACTTAGTGTGCATTAGCTTTATATCTAAAAAACATACATGCTTCAATTTTTAAAAAAATGCTTTATTGTTAAAAAAATGCTAACCATTTATCTGAGCTCTCTACAAGCCATAATCTTTTTCCTAGGGGAGGGTATCATTTCAATGTTGATGGCTGTTGACAGATCAGGTGTTTGCTGAAGGCTGGGGTGGTTGCAGCAATTTCTTAAAATAAGATAATAGTGAAGTTTGTCCCCTTAATTCACTCTTTCTTTCACAAACAATTTTTCTGTAGCAGTCAATCCTCTTGGATAGCATTTTAATTATTGTACAACTACTTTCAAAATTGGAGTCAATCCTCTCAAAACCTGCTGCTACTTAATTGACTAAGTTTATGTAGCATTCTAAATCCTTCATTGTCTTTTCAACAATCTTTGCAGCATCTTCATCAGAAGTAGTTTCCATCTCAAGAAACAACTTTGCCCATCCATAGGGAGCAATTCCTCATCCACTCAAGTTTTATCGGCACCAATGCAATCTCCACATCCTCAGGCTCCACTTCTAATTCTAGTTCTCCTGCGATTTACACCACATCTGCAGTTAACTTCCTCCACTGAAGTCGTGGACTCCGGAAGGTCATTCATGAGGGCTAGAGTCAACTTCTTCCAACCTCCTGTTAAGGATGACATTTTGACCTTTTCCCATGAAACACATGTGTTCCTAATGTCGCCTAGAATGAAGAATCCTTCCAAGCGTGGTCTTTAATTTATTTTGCCCAGATCCATCCGAGGAATGATTATGGCAGCTATATCTTTACAAAATGTATTTTTTAAATAATAAGACTTGAAAATCAAATGAGTCCTCAATCCATGGGATACAGAATGAATGTGTTTGCCAACATGAAAACAACATTATTCTCATTATACATCTCCATGATGGAGCCCCTCATCAAGCTCTATCTACACTTAGTGGGGAGTCTGCTTGAGGATTCTCTTCCTCTCCCTCAGCCCCTCCCCCACTCTCTCTCTCTCTCTCTCTCACTCTTTTCAAATAAGTAAATAAATAAATGTTTTTTTTTAAAGGTGGACACTTTTCAACAAATGGGTAAATAATTTGATACTTCATGGCAAAGAAGCACGGGGAAAGATGTTTACTCTCCTTCATTTTTAGGGTAATACAAGTAGAACCACCATGAGATAACACTATACTTTGCCTAGAATAGATAACATAAAACAAATTGACAATAAGGAGTATTGGTTACAAGCTGGAACAAGTGGAATTGTCATATGTGTCTGGTGGGAATTTTAAAATAGTACAGCCATTTTGTAAAACACTTAGAATATTTTAG
Organism: Lutra lutra; assembly: GCF_902655055.1. Lineage (NCBI taxonomy): Eukaryota > Metazoa > Chordata > Mammalia > Carnivora > Mustelidae > Lutra > Lutra lutra. Next base: position 80,315,272 of record NC_062280.1, on the reverse strand, counting down.
TGACTTAAACATACACTTAGCATACACTGCCAAATTTTCTCTCCTAGATAGTTACCCAATAGAAATAAATTCATATCTCCACAAAAATCTTATACAAAAATTTTAATAGAAGCAGTTATCCATAATAGCTTCAAACTGGAAATTATTCAAATATTCATCTAGTGCCAAATAGATAAACAAAAAATATGACACATTCTTGCAATAGGATACTACTGAACATAAAGAAGAAACAAACTATTGATACATACACTAACATGACTTAGAAAAATTTATGCTAACTGAAAGAAGGAAGGGACAAATGTCTCCTTATTTTAGAATGTCAGGTGTATGAGATTTCTAGAAAAAGAAACACTATATCAACAAAAAATCAGTGCTTACTGGAGCTGGTGGTGGGAGTGGAGATTGTAATGGGTTATTAGGAGGACACTCTTTGGGGGTGACTTGATTATTTTAAAACCAGATTGTGGGTATAGTTGCACAACCTTATGAACTTACGGAAGCTCACTGGATTATAAATTTAAGATTGGTGATGTGTTTAGATGAATGTAAATTATACTTCAATTACCCTGAAAAAAAAAATGTTAAAGGGATATGGAACAATTGCTGTTAGGCTTTTTACATATACTATTTGGAATAATCATTTGATTTTACCAATCATTCACATAAGTAGATATAAAACTAATAAAAGCCATGATATTTGGATAAGTTAATTTAGATTCTCTCTTACCTCATATGCACACTTATGTTGACAGGAAAGATCAGCTCAATTAACAAAAAGTACTTTACATACAAAATAGATCCAGAAGCTTAGTCATTACTGTTTCCAAGCTACATTTCTTTCTGTTTCTTTTTTTCTATTACAGCTGCAATTCACACTAAAAATAGAGATAAGCTGAATTCTATTCTCTAACGCCTTCTTTGGTTATTGCATCTGCCTCCAGTAAAAATTAATATGAATCATACACCAAGAACAAACATTTTGGAGTGTCTGAAAGAAAAATAAAGACATTTTCCTGGAATCTATATATTTTTTTAAATCAAGATTTAAAACATTGTGGGAACCAAATTAACACAAAACTGAACCTCCCAAATGGAAGTTATTTCTAATAAGAAAAATAATGACTACTAAATAAAAATTCTCATTATCAAAGATTGCTTCTTAACACAAACTCCAAAAAACAAATTTTAAGATGTATGTTCATGCAATATGAATATACAACTTCCTGATCAGTATCCTCTACAAAAAAAAATGAATGTGTTTAAGTCCAGCTTAAAAGAATTGCTTGCCAAAGTTAGATCATTTGTGTTTCAGCATCGCAACCTTATTGTGCCATTTGTTTTCTAAGTTCTTGTTCTCCAGTTTACTAAAAGAAAGGATGATTCGCCATAATATGTGAAATTACTATTTTCCCAGTGTCTATATTTAGTAAATAGTATAATAGTCACAAAATCTACATCTACAATAACGACAATACTTATTCAATACTTACAGGCTAAGCTGCATATACATTATTATGTTTAATTCTCACATGAATTCTTTGAGGTGACTGATAGGAATGCCCCAGTGAGTTTTCCTAGTGGAGTCAAGGAATAATCTCAAGATCAGAAGTAGTTCACTATAAAGGAAGATGATTTTCTCTTGGCAAATACTTAATAAAGGGAATAAATCAGCTGGCTTATTTTTCCAAATTTATAGAAATTGATTCTGATATTTGCAGTCCAAATCAAGCACCAAATTTATGTATATGTATGGCAGTAGTACAAAAAAGAGAACAAAAAGAACCCTTCAAACATGCACTGGATGAAAGTAATGGGTAGCACCCCTGACAAATTGCAATTCATCTGAGGGAAATGGACTCTGTCACCATACCCAGAAAACAAAGTGGCTGGTTAGGACATTGTGCATCCTGACAGCATGCAGTGACCCAGCACTAATCCCTACCAAGAATCATCACTACTGTTTTTTACACTCTCACACCCACCCCCATGTAATTTTCAGAGGCAGAGCTCCTCTAAACAAAAACGAATATTCACTGCAAAAGGCAATAGGTGCTCCTTTTGGCTAAGGAAATACACTATAGTTACAGGTGACCTTCATTTTAGATATTCAAAAAGAAACAGTAACAAAAAAAAATCAAAGATCATCTATATTTAAGATAATCCACCTGCTAAAGAAGGGTATCACATCCACCATAAAATGATTAAATGCTGAAGAACTAATAGAAGACATTGAAGACCATTTAAAATAATATAGAAAGCAGGGGCGCCTGGGTGGCTTAGTGGGTTAAGCTGCTGCCTTCGGCTCAGGTCATGATCTCAGAGTCCTGGGATCGAGCCCCGCATCGGGCTCTCTGCTCGGCAGGGAGCCTGCTTCCTCCTCTCTCTCTGCCTGCCTCTCTGCCTGCCTCTCTGCCTGCCTCTCTGCCTGCTTGTGATCTCTCTGTCAAATAAATAAATAAAATCTTTAAAAAATAATAATAATAATATAGAAGGCATATTTACATAGATTGCATTCCCCCCAAAATGCTATTACACAGAAGGAAATAATCACAAGTGCTAGAAATTAAAAATGCAATTGCCAAAATCTGCCTGGGGAAAAATGATGGCCAGATAAAAATGGAACACATGCCTCTAAGATTAGTGAGCACAAGGTCTGGCTGAGGAATTCTCCAGAAATCAGTACATGTGAACAAAGACATAGGTTTCATTAAATAACTTTTTAAGAACTTGAAGACAGATTTATGAGCTCCACAGTCTAGCAGCAATTCTACAGAGACAACAGAGGGAAGGAGAAAAGGGGATTTGAAAATAAGTGATAAATGAAATTTACTCCAAATCAAGACAATTTGTCCAAGATTGAAGGCATTCTCTGAGCCACAATCAAATGAAAGTCTGTGATGTTCACAGATACACACATGCACACACACACACACACACACACATATACACATTTTCATGTGTTAAAATTCTCTAAGAGAAATTTTCCTGATCTGTGACTAAGGTTCTCTGTGCTCTAAAGTAGAACTTTCATTTTCCAGTCCCTAAAGAGACTGTGCTGCTACCTCAGCAGGTGTCGTGGTGTAGGAAAGCTTAAAACATCAGGATATCTAAATCTAGAAAACTGGCAAGGTGGGTGACTAACCTCAGCTGACTGATAATTAGGTGCCTCTTAAAAATTTGTTTACTGTTCATTGAGAGCAATTGAGGAAAAGCTGGTCTTCTAATGTTAAAATAGAAATATTTTTATGCTTGAAATACGGGATATTTAGCATGAATTTGCCATCTTAAGTTTTATGAGCTATACAATTTTTTAAGAAGCATATTACAATACTCCTTCACTTTGTTAATTAAAATGACCCATTTTTCATTCACACCAAAATGTATGAGATTTCCAATTGCTTCACATCCTTGCCAAAACTTTGTATTGTCTATTTGTTAAATTTGTCTTATTTTAAAATTTAGCCATTCTAGTAGATTTTAGTCATATTTAATTATGATATTAATTTGAAATTTAATGTGATTAATGATGTTGGGTATCTTTTCATGTGTTTAAAATCCATCTGTATATATTTCATCACTTAACCATGTGCAACTTTTGCCTATTTTTAATCAGTTGTTTGCTATTTACTGAGATTTGAGAGTTCTCTGTGTATTCTAGATACAAATCCTTTGTCAGAAATATGACTTTAGGAGGACCTGGGTGACTCAGTCAGTTAAGCATCTGACTCTTGATCTCAGCTCAGGCCTGGTGAGTTCAAGCCCCATGCTGGGCTCCATGCTGGGCCCCTCATGTGTGTGTGCGCACGCGCGCGTGTGCGTGTGTGATATTTTAAAACATTTCTCCCAACTTTTCACTTTGCTTTTCTTTCTCTTAATAGTGTCTTTTTTTTTTTAAAGATTTTATTTATTTATTTGACAGACAGAGATCACAAGTAGGCAGAGAGGCAGGCAGAGAGAGAGAGAGAGGAGGAAGCAGGCTCCCTGCTGAGCAGAGAGCCCAATGCGGGGCTTGATCCCAGGACCTTGGGATCATGACCTGAGCCAAAGGCAGAGGCTTTAACCCACTGAGCCACCCAGGCGCCCCCTTAATAGTGTCTTTTAAAGAGCAGGACGTTCTTAATTTTGATGAAGGATAATTTATAACTTTTGGTGGATCATACTTTTGGTGGTATAGCTAAAAAGTCTTTGCTTAGCCAAGATCACAAAGATTTTTCTCCTGTTTTCTTCTAGAAGTTTTAAGATTTTAGAAATTGCATTTGTTGTCTGACCCATTTATTAAAGTTTTCACAGGATACAATGTAAAGCATCAATATTTTGATAAAAATGTAAACTTTTCTCTGTAAATAACATTATTCCATATATTGTGAATTGCAAAATTTTAGCTGAAAGTGATGGTCAGCTGTAGATTTCAAGTGATAGACAACTGTACTAAGGCAGGGTATAGCCACACTTTGTAGCTTGCACTGGTGTATGGCAAGATATTCTTTAGAGACAAGTACTCAATTACAAGACTGCTTTCTTGGGGCGCCTGGGTGGCTCAGTGGGTTAAGCTGCTGCCTTCGGCTCAGGTCATGATCCCAGGTCCTGGGTTCGAGCCCCACATCGGGCTTTCTGCTCAGCGGGGAGCCTGCTTCCTCCTCTCTCTCTGCCTGCCTCTCTGCCTACTTGTGATTTCTCTCTGTCAAATAAATAAATAAAATCTTTAAAAAAAAAAAAAACAAGACTGCTTTCTTATTTTTATTCTAAGGAACTCTCTATCACTGAGGGATTGGTCAATAATTTTAACAGTTTTTTTTTCTTTTTTTAAATAGTCTCTACACCTAGTGTGGGGGGGGGGGGCTTGAATACACAATCCCCGGGATCAAGAGTCGCATACTCTACTGACAACAGGCTAAGCACTCCCTAACAGTTTTATTTATTTATTTTTTTTAGTGTAAAACATAAGCATTGAATCTAAAACTGTGAGTGGTTAGGAAAAGAATTAAGATTAATGATTGTGAGAGGTAAATATACTACCATAGACATAACTGTGGCATTTAAAGATTTTTTTCCATATTCCAACAATAATACATTCTCAAATAGATTTAATAGTAGTAATTTGAAGATAATTTACTGAAAAGAATAGAGGCAATCCCTAGGAAACAATACTACTACCCCTGCAATTTGTTTTGTCAGTTGAATTAGTTTATTTTTTTATACGATGAATAAATCTTTGTTTAAATTTAACTTTGCTAAATTAACTTAAATTACAAATGTAATCAGCATCCTTGAATTACAATAGAATAACCATAATTATTGCTTTTGTATCAACACTTAATCATGCAATAACTGAAAGCTAGTGAGGAAAAGTGTTTCAATGGTTGTCTTCTTTTTCAGATCTGCACGTCTATGTCAGAGATAAAATATCCGAATAAAAACTTTCCTGATTCTTTGTAACTTAAGCGATTTATTTCCTAATCAACCGTGTGCAATATGGAATTAAAAAGCAATTGTGAGCCATTTCCCTAACTGTTACAAGTCTGGATATTTTTAAATATTGGAAGCATATGCCTAACTGAGGCAGATAAAAAATATAATATGTTGCATTTGTCTGATATTTTTGATGATTTTTTTTCCTCTGAAATCACTTTTTTCCAGGTTTTTATATATTTGATATTGTTTGCCACATTTCTATTTAAAACTCTCTGATTAAATAGAACTAATCTATTTGTTATATAAACATGAACTACTATATAACTTGGATAAGGTTTATGACTTACAGTCTTAAATTTTTATGGTATTTTTTTCCTTTTCCTCTGAAATTAAACATTTTACACTCTCATATCTCACCTTTCTGGGATTTTTTTGTTATTATTATACTATTATGTACACATACATAAGCACCTCTTCTTTTCCACTTTGCTTCACAGCCAACTGGAAAATAAAACAACTACATCAGCACATGAAATCAAAAACAGCTCCTTCTCCTGTAGGTTGGCAAATTTACTTATTTATTGTCGTGGCCGGTGCGACGACATGAGTAGGGTCGAGAGGGTAAGAGAATGGAGAGAGAATAAGACGTAAAGAAGTGGGGACAGGAGGGACACAGTGGATGATGTCCAAGCAGTGCCAATTTTATTCAAGGCTGTGAGGCATTATATAGCTAACAGAAACAATTGTAAGGAAGTATCTATTTTCAGTTGATTGCTCATACACACGTAACATTCACATGAAACCCCTCAAGCTTTTAGGAAGCCCATTTCCCAAGCGCTGGTAGCGGATCTTCTGACGCCAGTAACTTTTGTCTACTTAGCTAATCTTTAACTAGCAATTCACGAGCTTATAATGGTGCAATTTATAATCCGTGCAAGTACAGGGTAATCTTGTAACAGTTAAATGTACAAACCAGTTTTGCCTCTTAGTACCTGTAGGCAGTCACGTCAGCGAGTCTTAGGGTCATAGCTCAGGCTCTTTCTCAAGCGCAACTCAACTGATATTCAGGAGGCACAAGTCAGGGCCTGGTTTGATCCCTCGCCTCTAGCTGGGATGTGGTGAGGCATTCCTCCAGAACAAAATTTAAGGGAGTTACAAAACATCGTGATCAAAATAAATGACATTTTAATGCAACTTTAAAAAACTCAAAATCAATGCAAAAATTTGTGATGAATAATTTATATCAAAAGTTTAAGTAAAGATAAGATCTGTTGTCTGGCCACAATGAGATATGCAGTAAATTGTATAAAACTTAAAGAGTGGTAATACCAAGTGCTGTCAAGAATGTGAAGCAACTAGCACTTTCTTAAGTTGCTGAAGGGAATGTTAAAATTTCATTTTAGAAAACCTTCTAACAGTTTCTTATAAGGTTAAACATACACTTATCCTATAACCCAGCCATCTCAGACTCACTCTGGTATATCCCAAGAGAAATGTCTTTCTTCAAAAATATATTTCTACAAAAAAACTAATACAAGATGCTCATAGCAGCTTTATTAGTAAGCCACAGACTGGAAAAAAACTTAAATGTTTATTAGCAAAAGAAAAGATAACTGACATTATTCATAGCATGCAATTTTCACAGAAACTCCCCAAGGAAAAGTAACAAAAGATTAGATATTATATGATTATATTTATATAAAAGTCAAGAGGAAAAATTAACCTATAGTGATAGAAATTAAACACAGAAATACAAACATACATCTCTGGAAACTAGCTGACAGAAATTGTTAGTCATGATGAAAAATTATTTTTTCTTGATTTGGGTATGTGCATTTGCCAAAAGCATTTAAGTCCATGGTTAAGGTCAGTTAACTGTATTACATGTAAAATGTACTTCAATTTCAAAAGGGGGGAGGAAGGAAGAGCAGAGCATCATTTCTTTTTTTTTTTTTTTTTTTTAAAGATTTTATTTATTTATTTGACAGAGAGAAATCACAAGTAAGCAGAGAGGCAGGCAGAGAGAGAGGAGGAAGCAGGCTCCCCGCTGAGCAGAAAGCCCGATGTGGGGCTCGAACCCAGGACCTGGGATCATGACCTGAGCCGAAGGCAGCGGCTTAACCCACTGAGCCACCCAGGCGCCCCAAGCAGAGCATCATTTCTTAACATTTTTTTAAATAATAACCTCTATAAGTAGCATTTTTAGATATTTTTTCCTGATTGTTCCTATGAAATATTAATGCCACAAATGTATCTATTTATCTATTTCTATGTATCTGTGCTTTATATTTAAGAAAAGTAAGATTTTTAAATTTCCTCACCAATAAGTCATTTTTACTTGCTTTGGGATGATATTACCCCCATTGAGAATGTATGGCCTAGAATTAGAGGGTTTCACAGGTTTTCTGAACCACTAAGGTGATATTTAAAAATTAATCATAAATTCCCTATTCCAGGTACCCAAATGAAAAACTGGGCCAATAATAAAGTACTTGGTGAGGAGTAAAATTAACTTCCTTGAAAAGTTGAGGTAAGAAAACTCCACTTATATAAAGTATTATTTAAAATTTTAGGACAATATTTTTAAAAATGCATAAACTTTTTGTAGAAAAAAAAAGATAATTGATTTTATTCCTCAAAGCCATCTGTTTTAAACATTTTGAATTTTTTTAACTGACAGTTTATGCTACATTAGAAACGATATCTCAAGCAAAGTGAAGATAATAATCTTGATAGAAAATTATTTCTTTAATTTCCTTCAACAGGTTTCAATGAACCCTTATTTTTTTCTCCTCTTTTCCATTGGAAATCCTGCTTGAAAGAAGTAATTCTAAATGAAAAAATATCTTGCTACTTATACATCGCTTAGAGCTGGATATATTCTAGCAATATAAATGAAGTTTTCCTTTTACCACTTGTTTATAGTAAATAGCTTTATCAACTCAGCGATCATCAGTTATAATTGAATATTTATTCCACATTTTTCTTTTATTATGTGAATTTTACGTGCCTGGCAAAGCTATACTTTAAGTTTGTAAGCTATATTATGCTGCCGTACCAGGCAAATGAGTGTTTGATGGGGTGTGCTGATGTGAGCTAAAAATAAAATCCCATCTGTTCACCTTTCAAACTACACTGCATCAGTACCCTGAATAGTGCATACAACATAATTTAATGAAACAAAAATAAAAATTTCTTTATTTTATCTATATCTAACTGTAAAAACAGACTACTTTTTTTTTAAGATTTTATTTATTTATTTGACAGACAGAGATCACAAGTAGGCAGAGACTCAGGCAGAGAGAGAGGAGGAAGCAGGCTCCCCGCTGAGCAGAGAGCCACCCAGGTGCCCCCAAAGAGACTACTTTTAAGAGGGGACAATTCATGTCTGATTCCCTAGAATGCAATAAATTTGCATATTTGTCAAGATAAACTGAACATAAATAAAAGTAAACAGTTATAGTTATAGGTCTAAGAAAAATAAAAAACTTAAAAAGGTATACTATAAAATTTTGATCATTCCTGCAAAGTGTCTGAATAACATAATGCATTTCAAAGTAAATATATGCCCATATGTTTTTTACATATAGGATAATTTATCAACTGGAAAATATAGATCTATTACTTATGAATTACATATCCTGCCTTATGAATTATTATGCTACCTGACAAAGTAAACCTTATTGCTTCATTTATTTTACTTTTATAATCAGTCTTCATATCACAACTGTTCCTAAATTTTCTAAGCCACAGTGTTTTTGTTTTGCTTTACCAAGTAAACAAACCTAATGATTAAAAATGATCTTGCAATCCCACATCTTTTAATGTAATCCAACAGTATATTTTGTTAAAAGCATTCTAAAATTAATATTCAGTATTTAATATTTGCTGTGGAGATTTTATTATCTATGATCAGGAGAAAAATTTGAACTCAGTTCTTTCTCCTATTTATCATAATCTGTTCTGATTGCTTTTATTAAATATGGCGACCACAACTATTTTTTTTAAAGATTTAATTATTTATTTAGAGAGAGAGAGAGGGTGCACACATGTGTTGGGGGGGTGGCAGTGCAGAGGGGAGAAGGAGAGAGAAAGTTTAAAACTTTAGCCTACTCTGTACTGAGCCCACAGCAAGAAGCCGACCTCCATCTCAGAATTCTGAGATCAGGACCTGAGCTGAAACCAAGAGTCAGCTGCTTAACCCTTGGTGCCACCCACGTGCTCCCAGAGACCACAAATATTACTTGAAGTGTTCCATTTTGAACTATAACACTCACTATTTAGTGTGTACATAGGATAGTAATTTCTGTTTTATAACCAATATTCTATCTGACAGCATATATTCATATATATATATATATATATATATATATATATAGCCTCTCAAGGAAGGATTATTTTCTTTTACAAGGAATGACTACATTCCTTTTTTTATCTTTGACAGGATAGGTACAATATTTTCTAGATTCTTTCCCTTAGATGTGCCTACTCATTCACACACACATATTTTAATCAAAACCAAAATAACTTGAGATGAAAATGTACAAAATATTGTTGGAAATACCTGCTCTCTAGTTATAGAAATATATATAAATTTAGAAAGAATTTATAAATATATATAAATATAGAAAGAATCAAGAAGCATCTACCCTTAGCCTATGCTTCTGCATGATTCCTTTTTCCTCACATCATATAGCTTTGACTATGTAATTTTATTTCTATTTTCTTACCTAACCCGTTTATTGGGTGGCTCAGTTTGACAATTGGGTTTGACAGAGAACCCATATAATTTATTACACAAACAAGGATACTTTAATGTAATGAGTGAAATGGAGCAGACATTAAATAAACTGAAAAAGAGGCATAAATCAGGACTGCCTTGGAAAAACTTGGATGAATGATCAATTCAAGCTATGATTGCACTTGGACAGGATTTCTGGTATCTGTCCTTCATCCCACATCACAGTGATGCCATCTGAACCCTGGTACTTCTCTTAACCCAAGGAGAGACTGAATAATACACCTTAATTTTATGTGACCATCAGGAAAGATGAATATGATGCCTCTTAAATTATCACTTATTTACCACTTTTCTATGCTGCCTTAAGAGATCTTCAGGTCCACTTCCCCTCCAAATAGGTCATGTCTTCAGTGATTTAGACTCTTCTGCAAGCCCTCAGCTATGTTCAAAACCTCTAGAACTTATCTCTGTAAATTTTGAGGAACCAGTAAATAAACCCCTATATATGCTACATTTTAATAGAAATATTATCAATATGTAATGCAAAAGATTTTTTCTGAAGCAAATTTTATAATTTTGTATTAAAGAACAAGTATTTATGTAACAAAGGAGATGTCATTAATGAAAAATCATCATCTATTTCATGAGTATCATGCAATTAAGATTTTTTAAGTGTTAAGTAAAATATAATCAAGTTGTAAACAAATCAGAATGGAATTGATTGAACACCTGAATGGACAATGTCTTTGAGTGCAATTCTTGGCAAGAACTGGTAAGTATTTAGCAAGAATTTCTACTCTTGTGGTGACTGCAACAATTATTCAAGGCGATAAGTTTTGAAATTAAAGCCATAAAGCTAAGTAATTTTGAGCCTAATTTTTTATGAAACAGAATACAAACAACTAAGACTTTATAATCAAAGAAGAGTGGGGATTCCGGCAAATTTTTCTGACTGGCTAGACTATATTAGTACATAATTACAGTACTCAGTAAAGTATAGTCAAATGAAAGTACAGTCAAATTACAGCACTCAGCATAGTCAAAAAATATATAGTTAATAATATCTTAGTGGATAATCTAAATATTTTCTTGATATTTAAACTAAAATGAGAGGATGCACATGTAAATTTAAAAAAAACAGATTATTTTAAAAGGACTATAACTTATAAAACAATTTAACATGCAATGTACAAGTTAGCATTTTTTTAGGAACACAGCACAGCACTTAAACTTTTCTTTTTAATATTTTATTTATTTATTGACAGAGATCACAAGTAGGCAGAGAGGCAGGCAAAGAGAGAGGAGGAAGCAGGCTCCCCACAGAGCAGAGAGCCCGATGTGGGGCTCGACTCCAGGACCCTGGGATCATGACTGGAGCCGAAGGCAGAGGCTTTCACCCACTGAGCCACTCAGGCGCCCCTACACTTAAACTTTTTTTAAAGGATGCATATTACATTGTTACTTAGAGTGGTATATGTTACATATTTACAGACTGTGTATGAGACTAACTCAAATGTTTTAAATTACTTACTGTTTTCTGTAACTTCTACGCCCAACATGGGGCTTGGACCCAAGACCCCAAGATCAAGAGCCACATGGTTTCTGGACTGAGTCAATCAGTTGCCCCAAGACTTTTAAACAGAAGAATCACTTCTTTTTCATTTCTTGTTTTACTCTACAGGTGGCTAGACATATATCAAGGGCACACAGCTATTTAATAAGTGGTGCTTAATGATGGTCCAAATGCTACCACCAGTGATGCCACCTTGTGATGATCTCTTTCAAGTAAAAGCTTAACTAATCTGATTTTTTTTTCTGTTTACTAAAAATTCAGGGTGTTTTTTTTTTAAAGTAGTAGAATTTCAGTACAATATGACTGATGTTATTTGAGATGCTGCTCTTTGAAGTGAATCTACCTCCTTATCACTATCTTATTAGGCTCAGTCTTTCTTCTATCTTAATGGGTGAGTCTCCTTTTATTTGGTAAACTTATATCTTCTTTCAAATTTCTGCACTTTTTTGCTTCAATCTATCAAGTCTCTACTACCCTGGACAACCCAGACGATTTAATGGTAACTTGAGAACTGTTATCTTGTACAATTTTCTTCTTTCATTATTTTGACAAGAGCAATTAGAATCAATCACCAGATGATTCTACTAAAGAGTTGTTTGAGAACTTTCTTTTTTTAACAAGTTTCCCTTTATAGAAAAGAATAGGTTTATTACAATGATTAATCATATCAGTTACAGCATTTCAATCAGCACAATAGATAAAATTGTGTTGTTGGAGGCAATTCATTAGCTAAACAAGATCTGACAGTAACAACTAACTGGACAGTCCTTTTACCACACAGGGACTATTTCCATTAAACAAGACACTTAAGAGGAAAAGCTTTCATTGAAAAATGTATATGAATGGAAAGATTCTGCTCTATTAAGACATAATTTAACAAACCAATACATGCATATATACATTCTCATCTCATCTAATTAAATAGAATTTGTTATGCCAGTAAAGTTTTTGTTTTGTTTGCTTCTTCCTGGAAGCCCTGAATTCTACTTCCTCTCTTAATGAATGTAGTGAATAATAAAAATCAAAATCTAATGATACATGCTATTTTTCAGTTGGATATCCTGCTTTTGATATTATGGCTTCCTATCCAACATAAAATGATGGATTACTTTAATAGAATTAAAGCAATGCTGTATTATTCCTGGAGGTAGATTCTAGCAAACTTGCTAATATCAAAATCTGGGAAACTGGATATTTGGTATGATAAGTTGAAGGGAAATAATCTTTTATACTGTCAGCACCAAACAGCGTTTTGGGACAATGTTTAGCAAAACATTTAGTTTATTAGTGAATACCACATACTGGTGCATATTATCTGAACAGTCCTGAATATTTACTCCAAATGTGTGCATGTTGCATGTTTGATGTGACTATAATCATATAAGGACAATTGGACATATATGGATGTTTTTGCATGTGTGTATGAGTATGTATGGATTTGCTAAAATTGCTTTTTATGACCCTGATACAGGAGACACTATGAAATAAGAGGATCCATCTTTGACCATATTAAGAATCTGCTAGTAATACATTTTCTGTACTTAGTGCATAGTAGTAGATATAATTTTAGATTGAGAAGTAGAGATCTGAACTATCTGAATTCTTTATCAATTTTTAGAATGCACTACATGACAGTTGATGAGTCAATAAACTACTACATGCCTTAGTTTATATGTTTAGTAAAGGTATAGAAAAATGAATTCATTAGTTTTTAATGTTTATGATTTTCTATAGCAAAAGGAAATTCTTATTCAATTTCTCCACTGTAACTGAATTTCTTCTAGGGTTGAATTAGAAAATGATCCTCTGCATTTCTCAGCATAGAAACTAAAATTGGAAATTTCCATGAGGGAACATTGAAAGAGATGGATCAAAAAAATAAAACAAAACAAAACACCAGAGTTCAAATACTAGCATTATCATCTCATTCGAGCAAAAATTTCACTAACCATTTCTAACTTTAAGGTAATGCAGTATGTCAGCAGACTGAAAAGCATTAAAAAAAAAAAAGTTCCAGTGTCTGTCAATGTTTAAATGTAAGTTAAGTTTATACTCTGAATTGTACTTGAGTCTACTTTTTTAAACAATAGGGGCAATGATAACATTTACTTGAGTGTGTATCATGTGACAATTATTGTGCTAGGCACGCAGCAAGGTCATTTCACTTAATCCTCGCAACAACCCTATGAAACTGATTGTATTATAGTAATCTGGAGACAGACTTCAACTCTAAAAAAGTGGTACTTATAATACAAGAAGAAATTAATCTCATAAAATTATAGATCTAGAAAGTTCCTATCAATTTCTCTGTCTATAGGCTTGACTCTACATAACACATCCCAGAAAAATTAAAATGTATCACTTTTCTAAAAACCTTAAGGGAAAGCAATTAACTTTTCCTCCCTTAAGCAAGTTTTACTCTCAGCAAATTATGTTTTCTATCTTGTCTCAGTCCTTTTTTATCTTATTCTAAAACTGTTGCTTTTTTAACTTTCATGGAAATTATAAAATAACTATTAACATATTTCATGTGATAAATTGTCATACATATGAAGACAATTTCTAAATATCGATGCAGAGTGTTAATTGTGATAATTTGGCAGCACTGACTTAATTTAAGCTAGTGGCAAAAATAGTCCATTAATGAGTGTTAGGTCAGAGAATGTAAATCCTGGTGAAGAGTTATAGATACTTTTAACTGGATGTCATAATGAAAATGGAGAAGGTAATAATAATGACATATGGTTTTGTTAATAAATGACCTGAAGAGAAGGTGGAGTTGGAAGCTAAGGGAGAGGCCTGTGTCCACATGACAATGTGCAGACTAGCAATATGAAATCAACCATAAAAGGATGTCCCTCATGGCAACAGTCCAATCTCCTTACTTGTCTCTCCCCATCACTATCTCAGATTTGTTGTTTTGTTGGATTTTTGTTGTTGTTTTGTCTATTTGACTGTTTTTAGGAACTATTTCTATGCAAGCTTCAATTGTTCCATCCTATCCCTTTCCTTCCCTGTCTTAAAATTTCTGAAAAGAAACTAGTTTCTAAAGCTGGGCATAAACAGTAGGCAAGGAAAACTGTGCTTGTAAGAAATAAGGTGATTGTAAATAGACCGTCAACTCTATGGTCAACTAATCTTCCACAAAACAGGAAAGACTGTCCAATGGAAAAAGCCTCTTCAAAAAATGGTGTTGGGAAAATTGGACAGCCACATGCAGAAAAATGAAACTGGACCATTTCCTTACATCACACTCAAAAATAGACTCAAAATGGATGAAGGACCTCAATGTGAGAAAGGAATCCATCAAAATCCTTGAGGAGAACACAGGCAGCAACCTCTTCGACCTCAGCTGCAGCAACTTCTTCTTGGGAACATCACCAAAGGCAAGGGAAACAAGGGCAAAAATGAACTATTGGGACTTCATCAAGATCAAAAGCTTTTGCACAGCAAAGGAAACAGTTAACAAAACCAAAAGACAACTGACAGAATGGGAGAAGATATTTCCAAATGACATATCAGGTAAATAACTAGTATCCAAAATCTATAAAGAACTTATCAAACTCAACACCCAATGAACAAATAACCCAATCAAGAAATGGGGAGAGGACATGAACAGACATTTCTGCAAAGAAGATATCCAGATGGCCAATAGAGACATGAAAAAGTGCTCCACATCACTCGGCATCAGGGAAATACAAATCAAAACCACAAAGAGATACCACCTCATGCTAGTCAGGATGGCTAAAATTAACAAGTCAGGGAATGACAGATGCTAGCAGGGATGTGGAGAAAAGGGAACCCTCCTACACTGTTGGTGGGAATGCAAGCTGGTGCAACCACTCTGGAAAACAGCATGGAGGTTCCTCAAAAAGTTGAAAATAGAGCTACCCTTTGACCCAGCAATTGCACTACTGGATATTTACCCTAAAGATACAAATGTAGTGATCCAAAGGGGCATGTGCACCTGAAAGTTTATAGCATCAGTGTCCACAATAGCCAAACTATGGAAAGAACCTAGATGTCCATCAACAGATGAATGACTAAAGAAGAAGTGGTATATATATATATGTACACAATGGAATACTATGCCACCATCAAAAGAAATGAAATCTTGCCATTTGCAATAATGAGGATGGAACTAGAGGGTATTATGCTTAGTGAAATAAGTCAATCAGAGAAAAACAATTATCATATGATCTCCCTGATATGAGGAAGTTGAGAGAATGTGGGTGGTTTGGGGAAAGGAAAGGAATAAATGAAACAGATGGGATCGGGAGGGAGACAAACCATAAGAGACTCTTAATCTCACAAAACAAACTGAAGGTTGCTGGGGGGCAGGGGGTTGGAAGAGGGTGGCGGGGTTATGGACATTGGGGAGGGTATGTGCTATGGTGAGTGCTGTGAAGTGTGTAAACCTGACGATTCACCTGTACCCCTGGGGCTAATAATATATGTTTATAAAAAATTTTTTTAAAGTATAAATATGGCAAAGAAAGAACATTCAAAGGAAAAAATGAAAAGAAAAAAGAAATTAAATATAACCATTGCCATAGAAGATATCAGAAGTGTCACCTAGACAATTAATTGTAAAATCTAAAGGGAATAAATATTTTTAGCAGAACATAAATTTCCAACAATGACAAAAGAAGACATAACTACCATAAATTATAGAATTTAGCAAATACTCACTAGTGAAAACCAGAGAACCATCACTGACTTCTAATGCAACAGGGGTCTTAAGGTCACTTCTCATTTCACAAGACCAAGAGTTTCTTAGGGATGGTTGTTATGATGTTAGCAGGCCTGCTTTTCCTATTCTCATTGGCTTGACATTGCTTTTTCAAAAGGTTCAATTCTGAAGCATAGGCATTTCAAAGGAATTTATCTTATCCCACACGAAAGCAGAATTTACTGAATAAGATTAGCTACATGATTTTGTTTCTCTGTTAACATAGGTACTGGCTAAATCCAGTATCACAAGTCCTACCAGAAACTCAATACATTTGCCAAAATTACTTGAGACTTTTTTTTTCCAGGTCAGTCAATCAAGCAAGCAGTAAGTTTTAATGAACACACACAGGGTATGTAGCTTTTATCCTGCTTTTTTCTTGGGTTTGAATCTTGACCTCCCATCAATAGTTTCTTATAACCTGCTATACAGAGACATGTATCAAGTTCCTTCCTAAGAGATCTCACATTTCTGTTGCAGGAATGAATCCCTGTATAGCAACAAAATTATTCTGCACGTTCTCACTTTTCATAATACCATGGTTAGTGTTACAAGCAAGAGGTAGCCTATTCTATGAGTCTGGGTTGTGGCCACTGCCCCAAATTACCTGTCCAAGATGCTCTTCCTAGAACCTAGGTAAGCTGAACAGATGTGAGTGAAAATCCCAGGATCTACACAGAGTTGCTAGGGAAGCACAAGGAAAAATAAAAGATAAAAATACTTTAAAATGTATCATGCATGGGGGCACCTGCGTGGCTCAGTCAGTTAAGTGTCTGCCTTCAGCTTGGGTCATGATCTGAGAGTCCCAGGATCAAGCCTGCTTAGCAGGGAGTCTGCTTTTCTTTCTCCCACTCCGCCTGCTCATGCTCACACGTGCACTCTCACACTTTCTTTCTCTCTTTCTCTCATTCTCTCAAATAAATAAAATCTTGAAAAATAATGTATTATGCATGCTTCTTATGTATATAAGAAACTCTTACACACAGATATGTATATATGTTTATAAGAAACTATTCTGGTGTCCCATGTAGTATTTTTGAATGGCTAGTCTATAATAACATAGGCTTTAAATACAAGCTGATTTTCCAATGTGAGGAGATGAAAGAGTTTCTGTAAGATTTCTCTACCTTTAAGTTTACGATAACAAATGACACCTAGACAGGATGGGGAAAGAGTTCCAATCCACCAAAACTTTCCCAAAGAGAAGACATGACACTCTGCCACTCATGAGGAAATAACCATCCATTATTATCTTTGTTGAAAACTCGGTGTAGTCAAGTTTGAACATGTTTAAGAAGCCTTTATAATGTACAAATCATAACTTCTGAAAGACCCCTAGAAGGGAGATGATAGATTTCAATGTGAACCAAATGATACCTAAGATGTTTTTTTTTCTGCACTCAAAATGAAAAGTTGAAGCTATGTTTTTTAGAATAAATCTTTAGAGACAATGTGGATTTAACTTAATACTGAGTGGATTTTAAATATCTTCTTACTGATTTAAAAAAAAAAAGTAAAATATTATTTTGCTCCTTTCCACAGCCATGAACTGCTATGACCCACTTTGGTGGCATATGAATTAGATACATGAATTCTTAAAAACAAAATAAAAATAAAACTTACATCTCTAAATTTTCCCATTACTATCCTGTGCATAGTTATATACAGCACAGAAAAGACAAATCAAATGTATTTGATCAATTTAGGATTGCTTGTTCATGACAGGAAATCAATCTATCTTTTATGTTTTCTTCTTATTTTTTGGGCTGTTGGTGGATATACCATTCAAGAGGAATACTAACAGAAGTAGCTCAAATACAAAGGAAAATGTGTAAGGTGTTTTTAAGAAGTTCAAAAGCATTCTAGTGGGTGTTGAATTCTCTCAACTAACACTCTTCAGTATTATAAAAGCTGTAAAGTTTATAACACATTTTTAAATGTCAAAAATCACCCTCCCAATGGTTTTCAAAGCAAGTGTTTCATGTTACAGCAGAGAACATTTGTTTAATCTATAAAGGCTATATGTGGTTCAGTTATTTATATTATATTTGTGCCTGTCTCAATAAATAACAAGGTTCACATAATCAAATTTAACACTTGCAAGTGTTTCCCTTTATGATCTCATAAAGAACATGAAAAAGCTAAATTTAAAGCCCTAGTTAACATATAATATCAACAAAACTATGAAGATTAGATTATAAATGAGTCATTATACATGCCAGAAAAATAAAGGTTTTTGTATCATGCCCTTCCCTATAGGAAAGTTTCATGTCTACCTGAAGCCAAAATAATGAGTTATGTTTGATTTTTATCATAAAATGAAGATGAGGGACGCCTGGGTGGCTTAGTTGGTTGGACAACGGCCTTCGGCTCAGGTCATGATCCTGGAGTCCCGGGATCGAGTCCCACATCGGGCTCCCAGCTCCACGGGGAGTCTGCTTCTCTCTCTGACCTTCTCCTAGATCATGCTCTCTCTCACTGTCTCTCTCTCAAATAAATAAATAAAATCTTTAAAAAAAATAAATAAAATGAAGATGATTTTGTTTTCGCCTTATTTTTGTTGTTATCCCTTATGTATATACCTTGTAAAGAATATTATAGTTATATTTTACACAGAATAAGTAGATATCACAGAGTCACATATACCAACCATCTAGGCAAGTTAACTATTTTAACCAGCTTAACTTTAAAAAAGTGTCTTTTTTTTTTTTTTTTTGAGAGAGAGAGAAAAAGAGCATGGGGTGGAGGTGGGGGGGAAAGGGCAGAGGGAGAGGGAAAGAGAGAATCTTAAGCAGCTCTAAGCCTGACATGGAACTCAGTTTCACAACCCTGAGGTCATAATCTGAGCTGAGATCAAAAGTTGGATGCTTTCACTGACAGAATCACCCAGGCACCCCTCCATTTTAAAGTAGAATCACAGAAGCCTTTTATCACCTTTCATTTTCTTAACTTGGGATAGGAAATAATCTTTAGAATCCATACCAATTACAAATCAGTTCACTAGGGCCTGTTGCATTTATCAGGGATTCTGAGTCCAAGTATTGGACCCTGGAAAAACAGTGTCAATAACAATAGCAAAATCATCCAGTTACACCTGTGTGGAAGATACTACCAGGATCTCAGACACTCTTTACTAGTTGGGACCCCCCACTCCGCCCCCTCAGCTGCTATACATATTTACAGCTAAAGACTCACTTTTGCCCCCTCTACAGATTTGTCCTCCACTAAATAGGAAAAGCTTCATGCTCCCCCTGAGACCTCATTCAATTAGCTGTTGGATAAAATGCTAGATATTCAATGTGGGCTAACTTTCTGGTGTTATTTGGCTCCAATCAGTAATGGGATCATACTAAAGCTTGTCTCCAGCTGGGTCTAGGATCTCACTAAGTCTTCTTCTCTTGCTCTTTCTTGCTTCCCTCATTCCCTTTCTCCTGACAGTTCACTGTACTCTAGTTTATGATGTTTCCCATGGTGGTATAACTTAACAATTATGAAGCCATATACAGATATATTGAAAATATACATATATATTGAAACTGAACAATTAAATAAATTAATAGCAGATGGTAGAAGCAAAGGTCTCATTGTTTGAGTGGGAGGTTACATAGAAGCAAGGGGAGAGGTTTAGAATGACCTATATGGTAAAGGATTAGAATTGAAGACGTTATTATGGACTCCTGTTTAGGTTAATATGGTTACAATGATTACATAGAGAAATATTTATAGATATGTGTATATTCACAAGCTAGTATGCACACAAGTATCTTTCCCTGCCATGTCAGTTGAGGGGACCTAGAAGCAGCAAAACATGAGCAACCACAAACATATCTGGCACCCAGATCTTGAGGTTTGTTTGTTTGTTTGTTTGTTTTGTTTTGTTTTTCCATATCTTGGGTGTTTTTGTTTTTTTTTTTAATACTGTTGTCCAACAGAAGGGTTACTTGGAGAAATGACTAATTCTACTACTGTGGCAAAAATATACAAGATGAGCCATGACCATCTCTATTAGTACCATAATGTAAGGAAGTGCTCAAACACACATATGTATATGTGTGCTTCTGCACACATATGCACACAGACAGACAATTAATTGGAGCATGTCAAAGGAGGATAGAAGACATCTGAAAGAGCTAACAGTGGCCGAATTTGAGTAACAAAACTAAGTAGTATTAGATTAGAACCCAGTGTATAAGGTAAATATTCATAAGCCCATACTGATACAATGAAATGACTGAAAAAAATAATAAATTTGGGAGAAGAGACAAAACTCCCATGTAAAAGAATTCTGAATAGTCTTACATAAATATCCTACCCTCAAAAAGTTGGATCTTAACCGCCCATTCCTTAGGTGGGCTGTGCATAATGATTTCCTTCTGAAGAATACAGCATCAAAAGGGGGAGAAAATAACTTTATGCAAAGAAACCTGACAAACACTACCTCAGCCAGGTGATCAAGATCAACATTAACAGCGATAAGTCATGTTGATAGTATATATCCTTGATAAGGTGTGACAGGCACTTTATCTCTGTGGTATTTCTCTCCAAAACTCATAACCCCAGGCTAATCATGAGAAACACATTATATAACCCCAATGGAGGGAAAGTCTACAAAATACCTGATCAATAGACCTTGATGTCAAGGTCATCAAGAACAAGGAAAGCCTGAGAAACTGTCACAACCAAAAGAAGCCGAAGGATACATGACAACTAAATATAATGTGGTATCCTAAATGGGATTTTAGAAGAGAAAACAACATCACGTAAAAACTAAGGAAATCTGAATAAAGAATGGACTTTAGTTATTAATATGCATTAATGTTGGCCCATTAACTGACAAATCTCTATAATTTTTTTGTAAATCTAAAGCTACTCTAAAATAAAAGTTAATTTAAAAATATTACTTTGAAAGGAATCAATATTACCATATACATACACACACACACACACACAGACACACACAAAGTTGATCCCTCAACAACGCAGGGATTGGGGGGCCAATCAATCTGCATATTACTTTTGACTCCTCAAAAACATTACAAATAGCCTACTGCTGACGGGAAGCCTCACAGATAACACAAGCAGTTAACACATACTCTGATGTTATATGTTATACAATATTATACATTGTATTCATACAACTGGAGAAGAGGAAATATTATTAAGCAAATCATAAGGAAGAGAAATACATTTATAGTTCTGTACTATAAAAAAAACCCACACAAAGTGGACCCACGAAGTTTAAGAACTTGTTGTTCAAGGGCCAACTGTATGTATATGTATGTCCCTCTCTTTTTGTGTTTGCTTGTTTCCTTTTTTTAAGATTTTATTTATTTATTTGACACAGTGAAATAGTGAGAGAGAGAGAGAGAGCACAAGCAGGCACAGTGGCCGGCAGAGAGAGAGGGAGAATCAGACTCCCTGCGGAGCAGGCAGCCCATCATGGGGTTCCATCCCAGAACCCAGGGATCATGAACTTCCATGTATTCTTCTACATATGCCTTTATTTTTATTTGCAAATGTTCATCACTATAAATATTGAAGTTTTTTAAGTAGTTGCAAGAGAAATATAAAAGGTATTAATCTTATAGCCATATAACACCTGAGTTTATTTAGATGCTGAGGATGAAAAAAGGAGTGAGGATATATAAAATCCTGAAAAAAAACCTAATATAATGATAATATCTAATAATTTAACTATTGCATTACCAAACGTAGTGCTTATATTCTATATTTGTCCAAGCATTTCGTCCTACTTCCTTACTTAAATAAATAAATACATCTAGGGGCGCCTGGGTGGCTCAGTGGGTTAAAGCCTCTGCCTTCAGCTCGGGTCATGATCCCAGGGTCTTGGGATCGAGCCCCGAATGGAGCTCTCTGCTCAGCAGGGAGTCTTCCTCCTCTCTCTCTGCCTGCTTCTCTGCCTACTTATGATCTCGTCTGCCAAATAAATAAATAAAATCTTTAAAAAAAATAAAATAAATAAATACATCAAGTAGCAATGAAAAAAAAATAGCAGGTTCTCTGGAACTCTCTTTCAAAAAGTTTGTCTGGATACAAACTCTAATATTTTATGTAGATGATATGGCATGAAGACTTGTTTTTTGTTTGTTTTTAAGGATTTTATTTATTCATTTGAGAGGAAGAGAGAGAGAGAGAGAGCAGCAGTGGAGAGGAGAGGCAGAGGGAGAGGGAGAAGAAGTCTCCCCACTGAGCAGGCAGACCAACAGGTGGCTCAATCCCAGAACCCCAAAATCATGACCTGAGCTGAAGGCAGGACTTAAACAACCAAGCCACCCAGGTGCCCTGAATTGAGTACTTTATTATATATTTATGCGATTACTCATGATGTCTGTGATGTTCAAATACTTATTACGGTCACTGCATTTGATCATTATAACAAAAAACAAAAACAAAAACAATAAATGGGGACAAATGATTTTAAATATATGTAAATGATACATACATCCTCCCATGACTCTGACCTGTACTAATATAGAAACTGTTTCATAATTCTCAATTCATACAGCAATTATAAAATATAAGTGGAGGATACTACTTTTTTGTTTGTATATAATATTTGATAGATTCAGTATTCATGTCTACTATACTAAGCTTAATAAAATTGATTTATGCAGAGCATTACTTACTCAAGACTTCTGAACTATTTCTAAAGCATAAGACAGTATATAAACCTGTACTACTGAGAAATTGAAAGTGACCCTATAAAGAGTCAAATGAAGGAAAATACTTTAATGGCTGGATATTTTCTTGTATTTCAAAGTAATCTATAGGCACAGAAACAAAATAAGAAGCCACATTACTATATTTACACAGTTACATTTAATTTTCATAAATCTAATTCAAGATCAAAGGCTTATAGTGCTGAAACGACAATTATTTTACTGAAGTTGTTGGCACTTTTTTTCATATTTTTTTCTACCTTCCTAGTCCAAAAGATTAATACAGATCACAAACACAAAGGAATTTTTAGATTTAAAAACATGTATTTATACCTCCTATATGTATAATAACATGAAATATAGGTAATATTATGCGATAGTATTTACAGAATTCTCAGATAAAACACAGATTGTGATGATAACTCATTTTCAGAAAAACTAGAGCAGTTAACCAAGTTGTTTGGTTTTAAAATCTCATTCACAAACCTGTCAAGATGATGCATGGGAACGTCAACATATATATATTTTTATATGTGAATAATTATTTAAAGAGAAGGCTACAGCTACATTGAAGTTTTAAATATTTAAAACTAGCCAATTCTCGAGTCTTTTTAAATTCGTTTGTTTTCTAAAGCAAATAGATAATCCAACGAATCTCAAATACCACAAATGATTCCATACAAATGTTAAAATGATGACATGAAGATCCCTGAAAGAACTTAAGGAGGCCCTTTCAGAGGAATGGGAGATATGAATTATTTGCAGGAGAATGTGATCTTTTCCATAAATCAGCCTGTGAACTCTCTGAAGTTATAGTCATTGTCTGAAAGACCTGACCCAGTTTCCGGTTTAACTTAGGGATCACAAATTTTTGTAGAAAATAAAGATGATTCTTCAAGACCATAGGATCACATTTGACTAACAGTAATAGGAATCACATATGTAATTTTAAATTTTCTAATAACACATTTGTAAAGGTAAGAAGAAGTAAAACTACTTTAGTATTTGAAATGTGTTCGTATATAATCAACTTAAAAATTATTGCGGTATTTCACATTTTTTCATTTGTACTGTTTTGAAACTACAGCATATTTTGCACATATACATTATCTAAATTTGTACTGGATCCTGGAGCACTATGATGCATCAGAATAATTGCAGTTCCAGGAAGTTGACCTATGCATCTGAAATTCTCTGATCTGGGAGAATGGAGATCTCTGTCCTTTTTCTGACCTGTTGCTTTTTTGTTCGTTTAACACTTTGGATCATGCTTTCTATTTGGATGTCCCTGTTTCCAACAAACTAGAAAATTTTTGTTCTTCTTAGCCTCAGATAGCCCAGAGTAACCATCAATAACTCAGATCAAGTTTAAATTCCTTATTGACCCAAATTGGATTCTGCACGCCCTTCACAAGCAATGTAGACACCTGTTTTCCAAGCTAATTCCCTAAAACCTAAGCACCACTGCTAAATTCTCTAAACATCAGAAGTATTAAGCCACAGTAGACACTCTGCTATCTAAAATATGCTGTCTAAAATATGTATATATGGGGCCCTTGGGTGGTTCAGTGGGTTAAGCCTCTGCCTTCAGCTCAGGTCATGATCTCAGGGTCCTGGGATCGAGTCCCGCATCGGGCTCTCTGCTCAGAGGGGAGCCTGCTTCCCTCTCTCTCTCTGCCTGCCTCTCTGCCTACTTGTGATCTCAATCTCTCTGTGTCAGATAAATAAATAAAATCTTTTTTAAAAAGGAATATTTAAAATAAAAAATAAAATATGTATATATGTATAAATATGTAGATATACAAATATATATAAATATATATAAATATGTATACATATATAAAATATGTGTATGTATAAAATAAAAGCTCCAATTTTTCCTTACAATGAAAGCAAAAATTAGATACTACAGAAATGGGGAGAAAAGTTCTGAGTTTTTGACTGAAAATAATTATATAGAATTCAAAACTGTCAGTGTTGGAAGAAAGAATTCAGCTACTTGACTACAAATGGAATACAGAATCTGAACATTAAAATGCATGTAAAATATACAATAGGCATATATTGCAAATGCCTAGCAACAGAGATTCTGTTTGTCAATTTTGACTGGCTGAGATTTCCTATTTACCCTGCACACCAAAATATTGCCCTTTAATTAAAATTCCATTGTGCTGGTCTTAACTATTAGAGTGATTTCCAAGTTTGTTTCTGTGCTACTAGGACTTAAGATGTCATGACAGTCTGTCACAATCTTTTGAATATAATTTTCTATTTAAAAGGTTTTATTCACTGTAGCATTTCTTTTTTTTTTTTTTCACTGTAGCATTTCTTAAACATTACAGATAATCAAAAGAGGTTAAAAACATGCCCTTCCATTTGTCACTGTTTGGCTTTTGCAATATGAAAAGGCGTGTTTAACCTTTTATTTCCTAGAGCAGAAACTATATAAAGGTATGTGAGTTGTGTAGTAACTATACTGTGAGTGAGCTCTTTATGCCTCCAGGAAAGCACTCTGATATTCATTATTTAATGCTTTAAATCTGTGCTCTTGTAAAGGTCATAGAGAAAAGAAAATTATCAAGGCACTAAGTATGGTAAATGTAGGGAAAGGCTTTGTGATTTCTTGAATGACTCTTTTAAAAGAAACTAATATTTCCTAGAAGAAGAGTTGAATCATTAAAAGTGTACGTGATTTTTACATCATAATAAAAATATCTTTCAAGAAGGGTTGATCCATAAGCTATCTAAACATATCAACCTACAATCAAAATTTTAATTACAGAGAAAATATTAAGCATTCTTAAAGGTCTGTATAACTATTCCTGGGATCTCAATGTCAATTCCCAAATATATCTGAAGTTTTAGTGTGCTTTCCATTATTAATCTAGTACTTGCTCACAATGAAGAAAAAGCCAGTATTGCCAGACAACTTCTATCAGTATTTTCCAAAAAGCATTTTCTCTTAGTAATTACAATCTATTTTAGACTTCCAAACAAATGAACCACTGAGAAAAAAATAGAAAAATATTTTCAGATCCTTTATGAACATATGGTGCTGATCTTCAGGAAAAAACTCTATTAAGTAGTTACACTTTTTTTTTTCTCCAAAACATGCTCTCAGATGAACTATATGACAAAATATTCCTTATTCTTATAATAAGGAAGATTTTCACATTATATTTCTAATGAGAAAGGAAAACCATATAACTTTTTATTTTTAGCAGTGGTATTTGCCTAGACAATTCAAATTGCACAAAACATTTTTTCCAGAAGAAATATATGTACCCTGGAAGGTTCCATGTTTGCCTGTGAAAGAACATGCCTCTCATGTTTTAAGGCTAATCTCTTTCTTTCTATTCTCCGTCTCTCAAATGCATAGACAAACATAAAGTAGAATAAATAAGAGTGGTACCATTTTCAAGTAGTAGCATTATTCTCTCAGTATGACTGACATCAGGTTATGATGATTTTTAAAAGTTTTCTCTAAATCTAGTCACTTATTGAAATTCTCATGAAGAGTAGTTGATTTTTCCAATAAAGCTCCCAATAATTGTTTTTTTTCTTCCATCCCTCCATTAGCAGACAGTTGACAAAATCACCATGCTATTTCATTTTCCTTGCCCCACCTGTCTATTCCATGTGGTTTCTCCCAGTTACTCTTACTAAAATAGGACTTCGCTTGTTAGTTCTCCATCCCCCAGCCTGCGACTGTATAATTCTTGATCGCATTCTGGTAGCCAAAGATACAGTAAGAGCTCTTTGTGTTGGTACTGAGGATCATTCGCTGATTATCAACCCCTCTGAATTCACCTCTCATTTAGTCTATCTAGTGACTTTATTTACCCTGAAACCTCTTCTGTGTCTCTCCACCCTTGCCACTCTTGTCCTTTTACTCCTTCAGCTGGGAATGCTTTTCTACTCACTTCCAGTTATCTAGTTTCAGATTTCCCTTCAAGATATAGTCCTTTTCAAGTCCCTACATGACACTACTATGACACTACCACCCTTCTGAACAGTTTACATGCTGTCACTTTTCACATTTTAAAAATACTGAGCCTTCTATTTTCTACCTAAGTTTAAAGCTGCTTGAGTATAAGAATGATCTCTTATTCACTTCTCAAGCCCTGGGATTCTAGTGTGAAGCCTGACACATTCGAAAAGCCAAGTAACTCATGATAATCAAATGCAATATGCTAATATTGTCTGAAAATATGTCATTTAAATACTATTTACACTTAAAAAACTTCAGCTTTCTGACCAATGACCCTCCCTAGTTCCACTTAGAAAGGCTACTCATAATAACCACTACTAGTAGCTCTCATTCCTTCCCAAAACCAACAAAAATTCATCAACTCACTAGTGGGTACTTGTTCGCCTTTCCTTTAATGATATCTGAAGTTTCAGACAAAATCCTAAATCCAATATATGCCTTTATGCAATGCTATGCAAAATAATCTACTCAACACTAATCCTGCAGAATATAAAAGTATTCTGTTCCCAAAATATGCACTATAGGATAAAATGCATTTGCAACACATTTAACTGACAGAGTAATAAATGGTGTTCAGTATCAGTCATTCGGAAAATTCCAGTTAAATCCTAATGAAACACCAAATGCACACTCACCACACTGACTAAATTTTACAAGTCTCAGAGCAACAGATGTTAACGGAGATGTAGAGCAATGGAGACTCTAATGTCATACCTGTGAAAATTTAAATTGGTACATTTTGGCAAGCAATTTGTCATTATTGAATAATGTTAGCTAAATATATAGCCAATAACCCAGCACTTACCCTCCTAAGTATAACTCATTTCTACGTACATGCATGTATGGGAATGCTAATTGCATTATGATAGAAAATAGCCCAAACTCTAAGCAACTAAAATATAAATCTGCAGTAAACTGTACAAATAAGTTATGGTATGACAATTCAATCAAATGCTATATAACCATGACCGAAACAAAGCAATAAGTAACAAACAGTTGGGGCTCAAAATGTGATGTTTAATGAATGAAGAGAAGATTAAAGGACAGTGAGGTGAATGAATGAAGAAATGAAAGAAGAAGAGGAAGGAAAGATGGAAGGAAGGAAAATGGTTCATATTTTGAAATGTGGATGACGACATTCTTATTGTGGCCTTTCCTTGGTGCATGCTAGAGGAGAAAGAGAGATCGCTATATAGTTCAGCTTTTTGAAAATTTAAAAAATACATTTTTTATATATAGACATAGGAAGAAGACAAAATATAAAGAAGATCAAGAAAGTTGTAATTTAAAAAGTTGGACTATTTAAAGGGCAGACTATGATCCTGGCATTGTTCTATTTTTCAAACTAAAAGTTTGCTGTATTATTACCCATTATCCTTTATTTTTGTGCACTTTTTAATGTGTAATATCTGTCAATAAAAAGAATTAAAACATTCATGTTCTCTGCAACAGAAAAATAAAAAAAAAAACATTAAATAGAAGAGTCAAAATATCAGGCTATCCTCAGACTTCTCTAGGACAGAGCTCAATGCAAAAAGGAATGGAGGTACTTTCAGAGTTCCAAAAAATAAAATGAACTTAACAATTATATTCCCTACATTTAGAAAGAAAATAGGTATGTCCCAGAAAGAAATAACATGACATAGAATATTACATTTTTAAAAGAGTATGATTTGATAATGAATTAACATAAAGATCAAAATGACTGAAAATGAGAGGTGTTAAAATTATATAAATGCAATTGGACATCTGAAACCTAAAAGAAATAACTGCTGACACAAATCAGATGCCGTACTTCATTACATCACTCAGATGAGTTAGGTAAAACCCCAGTAATACATGCTGCAACCTCTCAATGGCTTAGCACATTGAGGGTTTACCATACCATATCATACAGACAGACACCGGTCAGAAGTGGGGCCATGTCTGTGGTAATCCTTCAGAGACCCAGACAGGAAAGTCTTCATCCCAATGGAAACTTTCACTCTCAGGGTAGCAGTGGAAATGGAACTTGGCAACTCAGACAGGGTTTTAAAAGTTTCACTTACATATTTTTGGCTGAGAAGTCATATGGCTATATTAAATTTAAATGGGAATTTCTATGGAACAAATAGTGTCTCGCCAAATTCATACGTTGAAGTCCCAACGACCAGTGTGATGTCTTTGGAATTAAGACTTTTAGGAGGTACTTAACATTAAATGAGGTCATGAGGCTGAGGGCTGGTGGCCTTCAGAAGAGCAAGAGAGAGACAGTGGGATCCTGTGCACACACCTAGGAAAAGTGGAGGACATAACGTGAAGACAGCTGTCAACAAACTTGGAAGAGTCCTTACCAAAAAGCCCACAGTGCTGGCACTCTGATCTCAGACTTCCATCTCCAGAACAGTGAGAAAATAAATTTCTCTTGTTTGAGCCAGGAGTCTATGATTTATTTTTATGGCAACCCAAGTAGACTAAGACAGGGATAGAACACAAAATCTACCATATGCTTGGAAAGCAGAGAGCCAGAAATATTTATGAACAGCACTAATGTATACCATAATTATAAATATTTAAAATGTAAAATTAAAAATACGAATAACAAAATTTGGCAAACAACAAGGAGATGGAAGTAAAGCAAAAGTCTGTTGTTAATTTGCTCATTTTTCATAGCAGAAAAACAGTAGATACTATAAAATTGGAAAAAAATTTTAGTTAAAAACAAAAACATAACAGAAACTAATATTTATTCATATTTTTAAGTTCAGAAGAATTCCTTTAAAGTATAATATTTCTTGTGGAGGAACGCAATTTTTTTAAAGATTTTATTTATTTATTCCAAAGAGTGAGGGAGAAATTGGGAGAATGAGTAGGGGGAGGGGCAGAGGAAGAAGCAAACGCCTTGCACAGCAGGGAACCCCACACGGGACTTGATTCCAGGACCCTGTGATCAAGACCTAAGGTGAAAGCAGACGCTTAGCTGACTAAGCCACCCAGGTGCCCAGTAAAAGAACATAATTTTGACTATAATAATTTCTTTAGTCTCAGGTGTTTTGCTAACAAAATGTAAAATTAATTTTTATAAATTAACATGTCTTATGTAATTTCATTTCTGTGTATTATTTTTATTTTTTCTATCAGTCTTCCATTCATTCTTTATAAGCACATATAACATTGAATGCCTTAAGTAATTTTTTTAATATTACCACAAAAAATCAAAGATAGATTATAAGGCATTAAATACATTA
The DNA here is from genome assembly GCF_902655055.1 of Lutra lutra. NCBI lineage: Eukaryota > Metazoa > Chordata > Mammalia > Carnivora > Mustelidae > Lutra > Lutra lutra. The sequence continues at coordinate 80,284,916 of NC_062280.1, read as the reverse complement.
AATTAAAATATCACTAATACATCAGTATAATCATATCATATTTTATTTTCTTGATTACTTTAAAACTATATGTTCTTTTTAATTCTTTAAGGAAGTTCACCTTTCCTGTTCCATATACCTTGTGAAGGCTAGCTCTCATGTTAACCATGAATTCTTCAACTTCATCTACTTTCATTGACTTTTTTCCTGATTGTTCTAGGAGCTCCAATCTTCCTCTAAATTATACAACAACTGAAAAATGTGCTGTTGTAACTGTTGATGCTGGACAACACCTTTCTATAGTTAAAAAAAAAAAATAAGCAATGCTGTAAATATGAGTTAATTTTATACACCCAAACCTATTATCTGTTCTCTGGCAATGATTTTTCCTTATGTGTAAACCCTGTGGACATGGTAGATAAAGACAAAGGCTTGAAATCACAAAGGAATGTCTTTGATTTAATCTCTTCATATTTTTTTATCATAATTAATTTTGATTACCAAATGTGTTTCCCAATATTTCGCTGTATAACAAAGCAACAGAGGCATTTTGGTAATTTCAGGACCGGCTTTTCTAAATATTTGCATAAAAGTTTTATTATTTAAGGAAAAAAATCTTACATGTAGAATGATTAAAACAAAATAAAGGAAGCATTCAGTGGATGATTCTATGCAATGATCCTACAGTCATAAAAAATTAATCTTCCAGAACAGACACCTAATCAAAAATAGACACCTAAGAAGTTCTGAAAGCTGAATCACATTTGAAATATCAAGTCTGAGATTCTACCTTTGCCTATTTGCAGCGATTTTAATGATCAATGAAAAGTATCCCATCCTTAACAAATTCTTCCTCAAAACTGAGTTCTTAAGGTATTAAGACAGAAGAACCATAAAAATTAAAGTTAAATGTATTTAAGAGATCAATAGAAGGACATGGGTTTTAACTTACCTTCTCTCTGTAGGAGATACGGACATTTATTTATATGTCTACCTTTTGTCAGCTTTGATAATGCAATACTTAAATTTATGCAGCATGTGATTTGAATTATCTGAATTAGATTATATATCTACGTGTCCTGGAAAACTATCATATGTTGGTACAAATTTGACTTTTTATTTTGAAATAGGATATACTCATTTAGAGAAAAAACTGTTTAAAGTAGCCTATACGAAGCTGAGTGAATAATATAAAATTTCTTATTTATTAACTGTTTTGGTCCTTATATTGCCATTTATATCATCAATTTACCTTTCCTCATTTTCTGTAATTTCAAAGCACGGCTTTTTTTTTTTTTAAGATTTTATTTATTTATTTGACAGAGATCACAAGTAGGCAGAGAGACAGGCAGAGAGAGAAGAGGAAGCAGGCTCCCTCCTGAGCAGAGAGCCCAATGTGGGGCTCAATTCCAGGACTCTGAGATCATGACCTGAGCCGAAGGCAAAGGCTTTAACCCACTGAGCCACCCAGGCACTCCAAGCACGGCTTTTTTACTAACATTTTTAAATGATGGATTTTTAAAATTATATGGCAATAATTAAAGTATTTTTATTATTATTCTTTTGAGGTGTAGATGTGAGTATACCACCAAAAATTTTTTCAATACTGTAAATCAAGCTGTACTTCAAAGAAAATATGCTAATGACATAGTAATTTATAGTTTAAGAGGAAATACAATATTTGAAATGCCTTTTCTTAAAACTCATAATTGATAGTAATAATACTTCTCTAAACAAAAACTAATGAAACTTGTTTAAAATTTAAGAAGTTTCAGTAATTTCTCAGTAACTATTTCCTAAATATTCCTTTTCTCATATTCATGCTCACACCCCATCACAAAGTACTGTATAAAATTTTGTAGATCCTATTGTTCTGTCCCAACCACTAACTTTTCTAAGTAGAGTATTCAGAATGTGTATGTGTATATATACATGCATGTAACTGGCGTGTGTATATATATATTTTCTCCCCAACTCTAAGAGCCATTACAACGAAAACTATAATAAGGGTCACTATCTTATTGTGATTGTATGCATGTCTACTTATGTACATTCTAAGTGCTCAAAAAGTAATTAAGAAATGCTTTCGATATTCTCCTGAAAAAACAGAAGGAATGCTATTCATGAAGCCTGTGTTCATTCATAGCAATCCACTATTTCTTTTTTGTTCTTGGGATGCTCTCTTCTCCTGGATGCCACAAAATACAATGCAGAAATGCACATGATGTCAGAAAGACATGTAAGATGTATGAATAATGTGTTTAAAGTCTCCTGGTTTAAAAAATGCAAAGGAAATAAATCTCTTGCTACCATGCATAGCTTTGGAGTAGAAGAATATTTTGAGGTGGGGGGGGGGGGAAGCCAGGTATCTAAATCCAAGGAATTATAAACATGGTAGTGGAATGTTGGCAATCAAAGAAAATAACCCAAGAAAGAGAGATGAAGATCTGACAACAAATAGTATAATAACTACCATTTTACTTATCCAAATTACTATCACCACTAATAATAATTTAAGTATACCTTAAATATAGTGAGTATTTGAATTTAACAGAGAAAGTGTTTTCCAAGTGAGTGTAAATTTTTAGGAGCAGCATCAGTTCAGCAAGACATCCCATTTCCTGACACACAGTTTCACCTCTAAAGCCTACTACTCCCTGGCCCAGAGGTCAATATGGACCATTAAAAAAAGTCTATTCAGCTCCAGACAAATAATAAAATCACTCTTTACAGTCTTACTCTCAGTTGCATATTGAACTCCCATGAGTATTCGCTGCCCAGTCATATGGGAGACAGGGGAAACAAAGACCAGACACCAGAACCTAGCTGGTGTCTGCTTGCCTGCTGTTTAAATTTCTCCAGGTTTGTTCTAAGTGCCTATGTTCTTAGACATGGTGCTAACAGATATGTTTTATGGTATTTATTCTATTCTTGGCCATCTGTTAGTTGGAATATATGTCATCAACTTCCATTCACTTTAACCTAAGGATGCTCTAGGAAGCCAAGAGTTTTCGAAAGCCTTTTTAAAATGTGCACTTTTGGGGGGACTGAAAATACAAAGACAATTTCCAACATACAATGTGGAAAGTGCCAATAAAATCTGGTCACCGAAAGACAAAAACATCTTAAACAACCTAACATGATAGAAAGTAACGATGCATTTCAACTTTCAATACTGCGAAATAATACTGTTTTTGGAATAAGCTGTGAAATGTTTTAGCAGCAAGATTGCCTCATGACTGATTTAAGAGCCTTGCTAATTCACTCACAGCCCTCCATTCAAGAAGTGAATATTGCATTTTTGCCAACCGCTATGGCGTCATCCCATTTTGGAGCCCACACGGTGTCTCTTCAGCAGCTTTTAGGTCTTTCAAAACCAAGGTCTCAGTCTGTGTTCATCAGTTTTGGTAGATCATTGATTCTCTGTCTCCCACTGCATCCTAGCTTGCTCCTAACATGTGACAAGTTCTCACAAAGGGCTGTGCGCGAAAGTGGTTTCAGTTATGCCAGAAATTAAAGTTCATCTTAAAGGAATCTTATATAATCATATGCTATATGAGAAATATATATATATATATACACACACACACACACACACACATATATATATATAAATGGGGTCTCAGAGTAATTTAGGAAACGTCCTCAAGTTACAAGGAGAGATCAAAATTGTTAATTCCTGCCCATAGTAAATGTTTAATAAACTATGAGATAAATTGTAAGATGTATAATAAAGAAAATAAATATTATTTTAGCCAGGGATAGCCAGACTTGAAATAGAATATTTCATTCTTGCTATCTTCTATACATGTACATGGTTTGTTTTTGTTGTTTATTGTTATTGTTTTTTTAATGCACTTTCACATATTAGTTAAAAATGAGAATGCTCAATGAAGTCAGTTAATCTGTTTGTCCTGCATTTTGATCCTGTTTTTAGCAAATGGTTGTTTGAAACAATATGACCTCAATCTTCATTACCCACTCAGATCATCATAGAGCCTCTGTTTTAGAAATGTTACTCTAAGTGATGATTCAATGGGAAAATGTTAAATATTAACATGGAAAGAAAAGCAAAAGAAGAATGCAATCAGAAACTCATAGTTTCTCACTAAAATTTTTTGTAAGATATATCAATATAAAATGACATTCTATGGTAATTTGTTAAAAGTCCCCTACCACTGCATTGCGCCAAGTTTTTAAATCAATGCATTCATCATAAATAAATGCTAAAATTATTTATTGCAACTGAAACTATCAATAAAAGATATCAAGCCATCTTTAAATTATTTAAGAAGAATTAATATTTACCATGAATGTTCAGTTGGTGAAGCAACCATATCCTGTAAATGAAAACTTCACTTTGTTGAACAAAACAATTGTCTAAACTTTACCATGACATTTCCTGCACAGCTTTCAAATAAATTACAAAAAGTACATTTTTTGTTCTTTTCATAAACTGTTGACCTATTAGACTCAAAAAATATTTCTTAAAATTCTCTCTTAAATACTGAGAATAGGGATAGCTTAAAGTGAAAATGTCACCAAATAAGTGGTTGAACTTTGACAACACATATAATATTTGTCAAAGGAACAAAAGCATATGAAATAGTTTGAGAAAGAAAAAGCATTAGGTGAAATCACATCATTAAATAAAAGAACAAAGTCATTTTACTGAGTATACAAAATTGTTGAAAAGAATTGTTGAAAAGAATAAGGGACTTTTTTCTCCCTATATTTTTAAAATATCTAATATTAATATTAAAAACATGCAATTGGTATAGTTTCCTATACCGTTTTCTCACAGAGCTGAAGAAAATAATTAATAGAAGTAACATTTTCTTTTTTTTAAATTATGTTGTGTTAGACACCATATGGTACATCATTAGTTTTTGATGTAGTGTTCCATGATTCATTGTTTATGTATAACACCCAGTGCTCCATGCAATCCAAGCCCTCCTTAGTAACTATCACTGGGTTCACCCAAATCAGTCAAACTAGACAAGTTTAGAGGCAGCATTTAGAAGTGAGAGAGTTTTCCTTGTTAGCAGCTACGGGTGAAGGTAGGAAAAGATGAATCTCACTTTTGCATAATGGAAAATGAATTCCAGTGTTAATGCAACAGAGACATTTCAGTCATTACTAATGAAATATTAAATATCCTTTTGAGGATATTATATCCTTTTGAGGAATAAAACTATATTTTAAGTACATGAAAGCAAGGCTGGTTAACAAAAGTATAGAATCAACTAAATGCATAAATATATCTTTAAAAACAAAAGTGATTATTTTAAAAAGCATTTTTTAATCCAAAAGAACACGCACAGAAAACCATATCACCTAATTTTAAAGAGTCTAAGCTTAGGAGCAGAGAGACCTGACTTTGTACCTTAGTTCTGAAGTATAACTCACCACTACGTTTATGAATTTAAGTAATTTCTCTGAACCTTTCTGTCTTTACTTGAAAGAAGTATAATAATTATCAGAAAGAGCTTAGAATAGTTTTTCATATTTAGTAAATTCAGGTGAGCAATTAGTAAATGGTGGACAATGTTATCTTTATTACTGAGGAAGTAAGAAATGACTTTATTTTCTTATGTTTAGATAATCCTTAATACTTAATGCAGGCGGTCATAAATATATAAAATAACATTATATCTGAATATCATCCTGGATATCTAACTTTTATCACTTTAAATGTGATAAAAACTTTAATTTAGATTAATAGAGAATAAAACACCCTTGCATAATAATACATTTTTTTTTCATACCAAAGATCAATCTATCCAATCACTTAAAAAATTCTTACTCATTTTGCTTTAAGACCTCGCCTCTTCTATTTTCTGCACACCCACTGATCTAAATCTAAAGTTTTGTAATTTCCTCCTGGACCACCACAATTGTGTCCTAATTGCCTTCCCTTTAACCAGCACCCCTCTACTACAGGACATCTTCCAAATAGCTAATTATGTTGGTAAAACAACTGTCAATCTCAGTCTCCTATTTTGTTACATCCTTATATCTTCTTATAATTCTAGTTATAAATTGAACTGTGAGCTCCTCAAAGTCAAGTCCCAATCTACATTTCCCAGGACACCTCATTTCAGCCATCCATTAAAAACCCGTTTCCTCATTGGCTACAACCTTTCAGGTGCTTTACGTATCTCTATCCTTTGCGTGGAATTCATTCTCTCACTGGCCCATTTTATCTCCTTTTAAAGATTCAGTTCAAGACAGACTTTTTCTCGCTTTCTCTAATTTATAAACCAGAAACCATATGCCCTTCCTCTGTACTACTACAAAACTGTCTTCAGAATGCTCTGTATTTCTTAAGGCACAAAACAGCTTATTTGTTCATGTTTGACTTCCTTACAGATCTTCTTTCACTGATTATTTTCCCAATTGTTACAAGATACCTAAATTTTCTCTAAGTTTATAAGATAACTGAAAATATGTAGCATTGTAATTACTGATGATGTGTAACACATTTCTATAATTTTTTAAAACGTAAAGCCATGCTTTGAACATGAGTTGATTTTCTATATTCAACTCTTTTGAGACAATGTCTGTATCCAGGCAGGGTGCTGTCTGGTAATGATTTTCCTTATTGGTAAATCCTATGCACACAAAATATAAACTCAAAGGCATTTGAAATCACAAGTAAATGTCTTTATTTTAATCTCTTTGTTATTATCTTATAATTAATTTGATTATCAAATGTGTTTTAATACATTTAAATTTAAAAATTTAAAAATTTCTTCCATGTTGTAATAGATGATCTTTAAGAATAAGAGCTATGTGCTATTCATTTTGTACTATCATATATCATAGTGTTTAACATATAGTAAAGCCATTTGATAAATGCTTGTGGGAAGGAGGGAAGAAGAGAAAAAGAGACATGCATTAATCTCTTATGCCTACTTTATATTTATAAATATATATTTATAAATACATAAATATACTATATTTATTATATTTTATATAAATTATATATTTATATTAAATATAAATATATTATAAAGCTATTTACAATCTCCAATTTTGCATTCTCATTGTTTTAATCAATATCAGGCTTCTGTACTTCTGGCAAAACTGTATTTATCCCCAAATCATACATGCTTGTTAGTTATATACCCTAATACCAAATTGGTATTTGGAATATTTCAGTTTAGGTCATAAGCTTAGAAGACAGGAGACCTGGTTGGAGTTGCACTAATTGTAATCTACTCTGTCAGTATTTTTTCCACCTTCTTCAGTCATTTTACTATTTGATGTTCCATAGTATAAAATAAATTAAGAATTTAAGATGATCTGGAATACAGAGGGTATAGATTACAGAGAACAAGATGTATTAAATGCAGAGTATAAGGTGTTAGAAAGTAGCTGAAAGCTCTTGGAATTAGCCTTCTTGGATTACATTGTGGCATCACTGTACTAGCTTAGTGGCTTTGGGAAGTTACTTAATCTCTCTGTCTCAGTTTCCTTTACAAGTATGATATAATAGCATTAAATACCACAGAAAGAAAGAGAGAAAGAAAGAAAGAAAAAAGAAAAGAAAAGAAAAAAAAACAATTTGTGTGAGATACTTAGAATAACGCTTGGCAAATAGTAAGTTTTCATCAAATATTAACTGCAATTTTTATTATGTAGAAAGAATCTTAATTTTGACTTTGGTAGTCTTGCTATATATTCTCTCGCTGTACTTCTCTTTTTTGTGTATGTGTCATTCATCATCCTACCTTTGTGTTTAGATTTTGTGTGTGTGTGGGTGTATGTTCTGTCATTTTTAGAACACAGTTTGAGGAGTAAATGAAAAACAAACTATAATCAAGCTCCATCTGATTAAGAGATATTTGCACTCTTTACTCAGATGTTTTGGCACCTTGTAAATATCATCTCTGAAAGTGGACAAAGTGCTAACATGAGGCAGATAATATAATTCAGACAGTGACCAGACATATAAGAGAAATGAATTATACTTATATATTCATATTAATTGGCAGGATTGTTGAGGAAGAGATTTAACATTCTTGTTTGGAATAGAAGAATGTAAAAACATTCTAAATTCTGTAATTATCCTTTGTATTTGTTTACTTTGAAAATTTGTGTTTGGTATTTTTGATGACTACTTCTTATTCTCTATTCATTGTAAATTTAACTCAATTAGCTGCCTAAAAATACATTTCCTTCTTTGAAGTTGTCATATGTGAGTGTTCTGAAATATTTATTTTTAGACCAATTAGGTAAATAAGATGGCTGAAATGATGCTCATGACACTAATAGGTATTTCCACAGTATTTAAAACTAATTTGAATTATATGTTTAAAATTTCTGGAAATAACTCATTACAACTGTATTTCTTTTGAAATTTTCTATAAACTTATAAAATTGTTTTATTCTCATAAAATATTTAAATCTTTGTAGCATTGTGGTCAACTTTGAGCCCATCATAAATGTGCTACTGAAATTTTATGATAATCAGGTATAATAGATGTACTTTAGACTTTAGATAGAATATATCAGGATACAAGGTTTGATCCAATACTTTACATCTTAATACATTTCTTAGCATTTACCAATAAAAGTTATCAACCTTAAAAACTGTTATTAAATACATCAAACACATTTTAAAGTACCTTACTAAGTAAAGGTAATGAAATATTGATACAGAAAAGAATTTTTATTGGAATTTAGGTCCTACCATAATATTATCAGGGAAGATTTAACATTTCCAACTTCTGGGATATATTGTGAAGGGAATTTCTGCATTCACCATGTATTTTTGAGGCAATATATAGGTTAGATAAACCCAAGGAAAGGTTTCAGTTTCAAGGAAGCCAAGTAAATTACTACTTACAGCAAAGCTATTTTCTACTCACACCTTGTGATTCTGAAAGTTTCTAATATACTCAATATAACAACAATGCAGAAAAGGACACAGCCCTCATTTAATTCTTTTTATGGAATTAAGTAATTTAAAAGCACCATTTACAGAGGCTTCAATGGTCAGATTTAAATTAGTTATATTGCAATGGCATCATATCCAGATGAAAATCTGAGATTTTAGGACACCTGGGTGGTTCAGTCTGTTAAGTGTCTGCCTTCAGCTTCAGTCATGACCAGCCATGCCTCCGGCTCCTTGATGAGCAGGGACCCTGCTTCTGAACCCTCTCCTCCCAGCTCCTGCTCTCTCTTGCTATCTCTGTCTTTCTCTCTCAAATAAATAAATAAAATTAAGAAAAATATCTGAGGGGCGCCTGGGTGGCTCAGGGGGTTAAAGCCTCTGCCTTCGGCTCAGGTCATTATCCCAGGTCCTGGGATGGAGCCCCACATCGGTCTCTGCTCAGCGGGTAGCCTGCTTTCCCCTCTCTGTCTCAGCCTGCCTCTCTGCCTAATTGTGATCTCTGTCAAATAAATAAACTCTTAAAAAAAAAAGAAAAACATCTGAGATTTTAATGATTACTTTTAAAATACTTTTGAGAGGCTCTAAATATGTCTTATTACTTTACCCCATCTAATAACAAAGCATATATTTTTATAGGAAGAAATAACTTTAGATTAGATTAGATGTTAGTTGCTATTAAAAACATATTTTAATACAAATTTTATTTATTTTGAAAAGCTACATTTTTCCTGATATTTGGAAACAACTCAGAAAAAAAATTTAATCTGAAACACGTTTTCTTTACAATCTGATTCTTACATTAGCAATGAAAACTCTTCAAATGAAAATGTGATGTTACTCTAGGATCTAAAATATACAATGATAATCCAGCAAGCAATCACGCTGTAGATATTTACCCAAATGAGATGACAATTTATGTCCCACAAAACCTGCACATGGAGGTTTTTAGCAGTTTTATTCATAACTGTCAAAATTTGGAAGCACCCAAAATGTCTTTCAGTAGGTCAATGGATAAAGAAATTGTGGTAGATATCCATACAAGAGAATGCTATTTAGCCATAAAATAAAATGAAAAGACACAGAAGAACTCTAAAAGTATATTGCTAAATAAAAGAAGCCAGTCTAAAAGGACCATATACTGTATAATTTCAATTACATGACATTCTGGAAAAGGCAAAATACTGAGAGAGTGAAAAAAATAGTGTTAGCCAGGGATTGGGGAGCTTGTTGGGGGTGGAGGGTTGTATGAATAGGTGGAGTACAGGTATTTTTAAAGCAGTAAAACTAAGCTATTTTGTATGATACTGTCAGGGGTAGATACATGATATTATGCAGTTGATAAAACTCATTACTTATAGGACAAAAAAAGTGAAACTTAATGCAAACTATAGACTTTAATCAATAATGTATCAGCATTGGTTCATAAACTATAACAAATATACCACTACAAGACAGATGTTAATTAGGGAAATGGTGGGAGGGCGAGGATATGGCACTGTTTGTACTTTCTGCTCAATTGTTTTGTAAACACAAAACTGTTAGTGAAATAGTCTATTAATTAAAAAATATAAAGTTAGTATATGAGTTTATGATAGAGAGCTTGAGTTTTTAAGAGTTCAAAATGCTGCAATGTGTTTCTTTGAAATAAATCTGCATTCTTCTTAAGTTTAAGGACATGGTAATTCAGACCCTGGTTGTTTTGGTGGGTATTATGGAGGGCACAGATTGCATGGAGCACTGGGTGTGGTGCATAAACAATGAATTCTGGAACACTGAAAAGAAATTTTAAAAAAATTTAATTAAAAAAAGGAATCAAGGGGCGCCTGGGTGGCTCAGTGGGTTAAGCCGCTGCCTTCGGCTCAGGTCATGATCTCAGGGTCCTGGGATCGAGTCCCGCATCGGGCTCTCTGCTCCGCAGGGAACCTGCTTCTTCCTCTCTCTCTGCCTGCCTTTCTGCCTACTTGTGATCTCTGTCTGTCAAATAAATAAATAAAATCTTTTAAAAAAAAAGGAATCAAGTTAATTTAGTAGTAACCAAAATATTTTCAAATTCATACTGATAGATATACAAACACATGCGTGAAAAGACAAATATTAATGTTAGCCAACTTTACACAATTAAAAAAGTGAAATGAGGGCGCCTGGGTGGCTCAGTGGGTTAAGCTGCTGCCTTCGGCTCAGGTCATGATCCCAGGTCCTGGGTTCGAGCCCCACATCGGGCTTTCTGCTCAGCAGGGAGCCTGCTTCCTCCTCTCTCTCTGCCTGCCTCTCTGCTTACTTGTGATTTCTCTCTGTCAAATAAATAAATAAAAATCTTTAAAAAAAAAATTAAAAAAAAATAAAAAAGTGAAACGATAATTTTTATACAGCTTCATAATTGCTTCTCAAATGGTCAGCCATTCGTCCATGCTTGCTATAGAAAAACATTCTTAGAAACATGAACTGTAATTTTCCTCTTTAACCACTATTGGAAAAAGAGAGTGAGAAATTTTCATAGGCCAGGAATATTCATTCTTTGATTTATCTGAAAAATGTGACTTTGTTTTATAATATGCAAATACTCTTGCAAATTAATTGCCATTTCTACTGCATTATATTCTGTATCTTCAATAAATTCCCCTTTAACTTGTAAGGTATACTGTAAGATGCTATCAGAAGAATCCTTTCCATAGCTTTCTATGATTTAATCTGTCTTGATTTTTATAAGAGCATAGCGTATGCCTGGTGAGATAGCTTTTATAAATCAAAAAAAGAAAGCTTACAATGTGATTCATATTTTAAAAACATTTCATCACCGAGTGTATTTTTTTCCCACTTGGAAAAAATGTCAGCACTTTTGTAAGTATATTATCTTCTGATTTTCTAATCAAAACAATTGAGGCTGGGAGATAGTAGAAGCTATTTAAGACGATGAATATCAGTGTAATGCATTTTAGTTGAATCATTCGCTAGATGCAGAAAATAAAACCCAAAAAAAGGGTCATTTCAGTGAAATCTAAACTCATATAATAGACATTATATTCCACATACTTTGTTAATCATTGCCTGAACAACATCGTGCCTGGAGCCAACTGACAGGAATTTTAACCTGATTAAATGTCCCAGTATGCCTTAATACCTTTAAATGGAATTTTTATGGCCTGTTCTGCATGCGTATTATTAATACAGTGCCATCAAGAAAACCACAGACACACATAATAGCTCATCAATTTATAACTAAGCACTTTTGACCTTGAAAAATCAGCTGTCTTTCAGATTAATGTAGTTACATTTTAGGCAGAAAAAGAAGCCATAAAATTATCATGCTTATTTTTGTAACATGTCAGGATGAGAATTAGGAGTAAGGGCCATGCTGATGGCTTCTTATTGATATTGCTGCCAACTTCTGACATCTGAATTAGAAACTCTGAGACCTCATCCTAATAAAAACCCACTTAAACATTAACATTTCAGCTAAAGAGATACATATAACATACTGCTGCTAAGTTGAAGGGGTAGAGTATAAACTACCTTCTCTACAAATGTTCACATTTCTTAGAAAATTGAAAAAATCTCCAAATTTTTCTCTCTCAAACACACATTCATATAATAATAAAAATTAATAAAAGATAAGCTCATCATGAACATGGCAAGGTCATATCAATGATCAAAAATGAGTAAGAAGTGAAAAAAGATACCAAGTGGATATAGAAGCAAATTGGAAAATTGTGGAAAATGATCTTTTATTCAAGAAAAAAGATAAATCTGGAGATAGATATGCAGTATTAAGTGGATTTGGTGATTTTTACAGCTAATGCCAATTTAATCACTGAATAAAAATAGATTGAAGATGCAAAATGAAATTTTATGCCCTACCATCTAAAACTGAACACCCCCCTGAAAAAAACTGGACTATCTGACCATAAAGATACTATTTATTTTAGCATTAATGATTTACATCAAGAAAAAAATTAAAGCTTTGCAAGAAGTTACTGAGAATGAAGAAAATCTCTAGAAGCGTACATTGCCAGTGCTAGAATAGATCATTTGCCTTTTATGGTCCACCTAATCAGAGTGAACAATTCCCTATATAAAAGCCAAAGCTATCTGTTGACTTAATCAGTTTCTGCCTTCTATCTTTTTCATATTCTTAGTACAGTTTTGTTCCTTATAATATTCTGTTAATTTACTAGCCAGTTCAAGTGTTTTGGGGTTTTTCTGTTTGTTTGTTTGTTTGTTTGTTGTATGTTTTTGAATATTCAGTTTCTTTTTTCATTGAAGAAATACAAGAGCTTCCTTGGTGCAATTTGGAGGAATTATATGCAGCTTGTATCTGATTGCTTTTTATTTGAAAACAACATATTTAAAGATTACAAAGGAATCAAGATGTTTCTCAAAGGTTGATTTCCATGCTCTCTCTCTCAACGCCTCTATCTAAGAGAAACCCATAATTATAATAGTAAAACTTTTTTCTCTCTCACTGGAAACCAGAAGAGGGTAACATTTTTGCTGAAGATGGAACATTAAGCCACTTCCTGAGAAATTATCACAAATGAAAGTGAAGTGACAAATAAGAGAAAACTGGGCTAATGGTAAGTAGAGTTTCTCTCCTACAATGTCACTAATGATGTAGAAAAAGGTTGGGGTTTTGGAGTCAATGGCCAATACAGAATTCTTAAGATGACTTTGCAGCAAAAAGGTGGTTTTATTAAACCATGGGGACAGGACCCATGGGCAGAAAGAGCTGCACTGGGGTCATGAGGAGTAGTTGATTATATATTTTCAAGTTGGGAGGGGGTTAGAAATAGTGTAAGTCTCTAAGGAATTTTGGAGACAAGGTTTCTAGGACCTTGAGAGGGCTAGGTGTTGTTAGGAAAAGGTAATTTATTACTGTATAATAAAACCCTAGTCATGAGACCCTTCAGATATATATCAATGGGCCATATGCTTGGGGGATGATTATGATTGCCAACATATATCTTGGAGATTAGAGATAAAGGAAGTTTCCACAGGAATTTTTCTATGTTAAAGTAGAATTACTGGGGCATCTGGGTAGCTTATTCAGTTGAAGGTCCGACTCTTGGTTTCGGTTCAGGTCATGATCTCATGGGTCATGGGATTAAGCCCAACATGGTGGCCCACACTCAGCAAGGTCTCCTTGAGATTCTTTATCCCTCCCTCTCTACTCCTCTCCTTGCCCATACACAGGTGCACACACACTCTCTCTCAAATAAATAAATAAATAAATAAATAGACTTACAGGATCCTGGGGGATTGGGATAATGTTAAGATAAGATTTTCTTTTGCCCTTAGCAAAGCATTAACATTTAGGCAACTGAGCTCCTCTTGTGAAAGGTCACTCCACTTGTTTCAAAGACTTGTCAATGAGCTGTAAGTAGTGAGGAAATTTAATGTTTTCCTTTGCCTTTGTTTCCCACATCAACTAACATCTTGATTGTGCAAGGAATGCAGATGGGGACAAGTGAATGAGTAGGACAGACACAAAGAAGGATCTGATAGTGCTTATCACAGCCTTCAGGCTTAAGGCTATTTGAGAGGATGACTTTGAAGGGATAAATTAAGATCATTGACTCAAGAAGACACAGACAACCTGAAATTATTCTTGTAAAAATTTTAAAAGAACTACTACCTAAGATGGTCTGGATAAAGGTGGTTTAGTGGAAAATTTAAAAAGAAAACAGCAAAAAATGAGGTCTATGTAATAAACAGCATTATTTTAGGAATGCAGTAATGGATCAATAGTGAATTGTCTATTAATACAATTCATCTTATTAATTCAATTACAGGTTAAAGTAAACATCATAACCTTGATATTTACAATTTTTTTTTAAATTTCCATATTTCTGTTCTAAAGTTTGTTCATTTTGTAAACAAGTATCACAAAGACATTTATTTAATATAACAAGAAGGACCTATCTGAACTTAGCAAATATTATTTTTAACAATGAAATTTTTTTTTAGATTTTATTTATATATTTGACAGAGATCACAAGTAGGCAGAGAGGCAGGCAGAGAGGTGGGGGGAAGCAGGCTCTGGGCCTATGCAGGGCTCAATCCCAGGACCCTGAGATCATGACCTGAGCTGAAGGCAAAGGCTTAACCCACTGCCACCCAGCGCACCTTAACAATGAAATATTAAAGCAAGCCTCTTAATATTGGTTTATTGGAGAACATGAGCTCCAATATTCATGTACTTTTTTAAAGGGAGAAAGTCCATAATTATCAGATTTAGTTCATTAAACCAAAGAAAATCTGAAAATCATTGTACTACAGGCATCATGCTGAACAATAACATCAGCTACAAATTTTATTAAGAGAAAAAAATATACATACTGAAAAAGAAAAATTATACACACTTATAGGTAATATGACTAAATCTAAAAAAATCCCTAAAAAGAACAAAAAGAACTCTTCTAATGTGCTGTTATTAAATTTAGTCATTTTTTCTAAGATATATGTTTCTTTATATTTCGGCATTTAAATGTAGTGGAAAAATATGCTATTGAAAATAGCAAAAATAGATATTCCATTAATAGCAATAACCTTAAAACTATAATTATTACATTCCTAAAAAAAGGCAATATTTTATTGAGGTAGAAACATGTATATTTGCATAAATATAGAGAAGTCATATTACTGATATTTAAATATTTAGATATTAAAATATGTTCTACTGATATTTATCCAAAAAAATTTAATACAGTCATATAAAACCTTTAAGGTGTGGATTTTCTATTTTTTGGTTTTTGTTGGAAATCCAACAACTGATGCAACCCTAATACACACACACACACACACACACACACACAATATGTAATTAAGAGGGAATATTTTTATATAAAACAGAGTAGTTATAAAGGATTTCTTGTAGTAGATAGTAAAACATATGATAAGCTATGATAATTAAAACACTGTGGTACTAACATAAAAATAGATGGAACACCATCCCATCATCTACAGATGTAGATCCCATTATACAAAGTAGCCAACAAGTTAAAGTACAATTAGACACCTATTCCCTATCTTAAATTCAAATCAGTATTATTAAAGATTATTTTGTTAAAACAATAAAAAGGAAAATATAAATATTTTTAAATAATAATCTTGGAGTGGAGATGCCTTCCTAATTCTGAAAACCATGATTCCTTCTGTGTTGTCTATTTTTGGATTTGGTATCCTCTAACAACTCCCTAATGTCAAAAAATAAATATTTTAAAAATGTTTTGTACTTAATTCCACTACTTCTGCAGCCTGATTCTTCAATCTCATAGTGTGGATTTTCCTAAAAAAGAAAACAAAAACAAAACCTAGTGATTCTTGCTGATACATAGGAGGACATAGATTCAGCTTCATAACAGATGAGTTTCCTCCACATATGTGAAATTTACTGTGCTGGAAGGCGTAGACACGCAATAATAAACTTTTTGCCTGTTGTAAATCCCAGCTAGATTTCCTTGCTAATTCTTTCCTATTGAAAAAGGATTTGCATTCTGGATTCAGGGCTGCCTTGTCTACCTGTAGGTTGGAATTTACATGTAGAGATCACCTTTTTGTCTCTGGGGCCCTATTGTTGAATCTAATGCTCACTGCAGATGCTCCAATTTATTGAGAGACCTGTCCTTTATTGCAAAATGTCCTAGATATGAAAATTTCTCTTTAAGCACAAGGGCAACTATTCTATGAACATGATGAATTCTTCCACTGACTTCCCAAACCTACACTTGCTTCTATTCTATATTCTCAACATCATCTTAAAGCTTTCACTGGAAGATACTAGTGGTAAATAGTAGAGCTTTCTTTAGCTTTTATTTTGTACAGGTTTCCTCATCTCTAACTTCATATTAATCTGATCTCATTATCTTGATGTTCTCAAGAAATTCTTCAGTATCCTAGTAGGCTTTTCTTGATTTTAGAGTATTGCAATATGTTTGTTATGTTATGTTGTTTGGCATTTAAAATAAATTTTTAAAGATTAGATAACACACATATATTCCAACATCAATGTTGACAGAAAGTCAGGAAGCAGAGATCTGTCTACACCTAACAGCAAAGCTCAAGATTCTTTTAAAAACATGCTAATATTTGATAACATAAACAATTAAAAATTTCTTGTAACAAAAATTAATGACAAAAACATCACAAATACCTTAAACAAAGAAAAATGACTAGAAAATAAAAATTACAGAGAAGCAACAGATCAACAATTTTATACCCTTCATATACAATTGAAATTAAAAAATAATTAAGAAAAAGAAAAGCTTACAAAAATAGGCAAAGTATATTTATTTATGATGAAATGCAGTGACCCATAAACATATGAAAGCTATTTAGCATGAGCAGTAGACAAAGTAATGCAAATTAAGATAATGAAGGGGATCTCCCTTATCAATTAATTGCCTAAAAGCATGAGAAAATTTTAAAAAGAAATATGATAACTGGACCAAAAACGTTAGAAAGAAATTAACATTCTCCTCTAGCAGTAAGGGTGAAAATGGTGGGAACTTTCTCCCCCTTTTTTTTTTTTTTTTAATATTTATGGGTTTTTTTGAGAGAAAGAGAGACCAGGAGTGGGCAGTGGGGCAGAGGGAGAGGGAGAGTGGAGCCTGATGTGGAGCTCCATCCCATGACCCTGAGATCATGACCTGAGCCAAAACTAAGAGTCCACTGGTTAACCAACTGTACCACCCAGGTGCCCCAGTGGGAACTTTCTTAAAGTCAATTTAAATGTGTATCAAAATAAATGTAAAAAAATACATAAATAAATATGACCACCTTATAATATCCTTTCTGAGGAAAAATATAAGGAATCAAGTAAGATACAGATACAAGGAAATTTATTGTAGTATTGATAGCAAATACAGAAAAAAGATTATGAATAAAAGACTACAAACATTTGGGAAAGGATTCATATATTAGGGCACATAGATTTGACCAAATGAAAAGATCTTTGACCATTTACTGACTGGGAAAACCATGCATTAAGCTGAAAAGTATATTACAGAACAGCAATGTTGGTATGATTATCTTAATGTACAAATCACACACACACACACATTATACACACAAAGGTGTGTGTATGTGCGTATATGCACATAGAAAAATGATGTGGATGATTACAAATCAAAATATTAATAATGGTTATCTCTTGGAAATCAGATTACATTTATTGTTTTTATATTTTACTCCATTTTTTGAATTTTTGCAATAAGCAAATATATAGATTTTATAATTCTACAACTGGATAACTAATTTTTGGAAAATGGGAAAGTAGTAAAATCATTTCAGTTATAAAGAAAATTATTTCTATTATAGGGTGCCTGGGTGGCTCAGTCGGTTAAGCGTCTAACTCTTGATTTTGGCTCAGGTTATGATCTCAGGGTGAGATAGAGCACCATACTGGGTGTGGAGCCTGCTTAAGATTCTCACTCTCTTCTCCCTCTGACCCCCTCTGATGCTTGCACACTCTCTCTCTCTCAAGAAAGAAAGAAAGATAACTAAGATTATATATGAAGGACACAGCTTTCCAAGCTCCTTTTCTATTTTAGGCTAAAGTAGAGCTATTCTTTTCATCCTAAATTCTTACTGCAAGTGTTTGTTTTGATTTGCTTTTCATTCCATCGGGTAAAACTGCCTCTCTCTGACCCCTTTCAATCAGCCCCAGAAAAAAGGTTGTGATTTTCTTGTCTTATTCTTTACATTTGCAACCTAATTGAATAGTCAGATATAATTTAGGTGCTATGATATAAAACTGGATTTTGGAAAGCTTAGCTGCTATAATCGATAGGTACATTTTACTTTATTATTTTTTCCTTATTTAGTATACTTTATTTGATATGCTCAATTAGCTTGCTTAACTTTTTCATAGCAGTGATCCTTATTAAAATTGTCCTCAAGGGGCCAGATTCCTAATTGAAAAAACGTAATTAACAAAATAACAATTTTAGCTCTACCAGTACTTTCTAATACTATACAACAAATGAAATGGGTATTCTATCAAATTAAGAAAGTGAATTATAGGGGCACCTGCGTGGCAGTCTGTTAAGCAACTGCCTTCAACTCAGGTCATGATCCCAAAGTCCTGGGATCAAGCCCTACATCAGTCTTCTTGCTCAGTGGGGACCCTGCTTCTCCCTCTGCCTGATGCTCCCCCTGCTTGTGTTCTCTCTCTCTCTCTCTGTCAAATAAATAAATTTTTTAAAAAAATCTTTAAAAAAAGAAAGTGAATTAAAGTAATAATATTGATGTTTTTATGAAAATTACATTTGCAAATTATCACAATCACTCATACTTAACTTTTAGCTGAAAGAATCACTAAGGTATTTTCTGTGTATAGAATTTTTTCTATTCAAAAGTTTAATGTTCTTCACAACACTATAAATAATTTGCAATGGCTTATAATTTTTATTACTTTCAAGAATATAATGTTGTTTTAAAGAGTCATGGTAGACCATCTCCAAAGCTAAACCATATACTAGATTACTTAAATAAAATTTGGACATTTGTTATCCTTTCACATTCTTTCTATAATTAAATAGGAGCTTTGTATTACAAATGTCTATTCTTGGGCTCCCTTCTTTCCTCCTTTCCTCCCCCTGTCCCCAATATGCTTCTTTTGGTTTGATTTGGAATGTAAAGACATCACAGATGAACTTAGAAGATGTCATCTGTTGTATTTACTATGGCTGATCTTTGGAGATGTTTGTATGCGTGGATATTGTGGTATGCCACCCATATCTTCTAGTTCTTCAGATGTCTGAAATGTTGGCTGCGAACAGCTCAACTCTAATGTAATAAATTGCATTTTATGTTCCCTCCATGGGCACCTTGTTCCTCAATGACTCTATTTTAAAAGGGTAAGAAACCTGGCTCCCTTCCTTCAGTTGGGGTATCTTTGAAAGGTCAGACCCACTTAAGAACACCCAGTACAATTGTAGTATCTTTAGAGCAGCTAAGGCCTTCACACAACTGCATTATACATGCTTCTTTTTCTACCATCGTGGTGCCTCTGTTTTCTTACAGACTTTTTGTTTTGTTTTGTTTTGTTTTTGTTTTTGTTTTTGTTTTTTTTGTTTTTTGCAGATAACACACTACAATAAACTTCCTATAAGCACAGCTTAGGGTCTGTTTCCTGAGGAACTTAACCTAAAAAGTCTGTGATTTTTAAAATAGTTCTTAGAAAGTACTTACCTTACATTTTGTCTCCTCACAGCATTTTTTTTTTTTTTTGGAAGTCTCTTTATACTGGGTTGCATGAAAAGCTACCTTGAGTTTTCTGTTGTGAAGGAACCACCTATTTCACACAGAGGCAATTGAGGAAGGAAGTTGAGTTGGGCCTTATGAGTGATTGGATATAGCACATATCTACTCATCTTAATGGCTATCACCAAATGGAACCATTCCATTGCTGATAAAATGGAAAGACTGGTCTATGTACATCTATCCCTATTATCATATATACAACCAGATGAGCTATGATTCTATTAGTTCCCAGAACTCATTAAGGTCAAGTCAGGTTACCATTCAGGAAAAAAAGTATAATGGAAAATCATGCTGCTACAGCAGTATTAATGATTCATTAGGTGACATTTTGCCCTCTGGATGTTCTTGAAATGATCTAAATCCAAAGTGTCATAGCAGTTACATCAAAGCCATGACACAATAAAATAGAAGAACTGTTATGCTAAGTCACTAGTGGACAATTCAGCCTAATATACTATGTATTTTTTTCATCAGTGATAATGAAGATGAACCCAATTTTTTTGACAATTAAAAATTGTATTTAAAAGTACACTATGAATCTGGTTGTCATGAATTAACCTAAAATTTTTATTTTATTTTATTTGGTTTATATATTCCATTTGTAGTCATAAAGTACCACATACTGACTCTATTTCTTATAAGGAAATACTTTATTTTACCCAGCCCCATGGTCTTCCTTCCAACTACAGTGGTTCTACACTTCTGCATATATATGGAATTCATCCTAATATGAATAGCTATTTTATAATAGTTATAACAGTAAACTTTTATATAGTGTGTACATTATGCCAGACACTATTCTAAATTCTTCATATATTTGAACTCATTATTTTTTTTAAGATTTTATTTATTTATTTGACAGACAGAGATCACAAGTAGGCAGAGATGCAGGCAGGGAGAGAGAGGAAGGAAAGAAGGCTCCCTGCTGAGCAGAGAGCCCAATGCAGGGCTCAATCCTAGGACCCTGGGATCACGACCTGAGCTGAAGGCAGAGGCTTTAACCCACTGAGCCACCCAGTCGCCCCTGAACTCATTATTATCATAACTTTGCACACATGGAAACTGAAGCTAAGAATGCCCAGGGACTTGCTAAAGCTGCACAGCTAGTATCAGTCAAACCTGGGACTTAGAACAGATATTCTGTCTCCACACTTTATTACTGGGGACCAATTACATGCTTTACACTAAAATAAACCTGGAGTGATAGATCTAAAACTAAACTTAAGAGCTCAAAATATTCTAGGCTAAAGGTTAAATAAATCAATAATTAGGTTCATGATGTAGATATACACTGGATGTTGAAATATCTCTAGGGTCAGGAGAGCTGGGAGAAGATGAATTCTGACCTTGATAATAAAAGAAGATAAGAGATGAAAACTAAACTGTAAGGGGATACAATATAGACAAATCTCTTGTGCAAAGTTATAGATGCATGTGAGATTACAGCATTTGGGGAAATACAGGTATTTGGTATGGCTGGAATAGAGGAACTTGTGTGGCAGTATCAGACGTCAGAATGAGAAAAGATACAACTTTTTATGCCATGTGGTAGGTTGTGGCCAAATCTACTCCTGGAAAATTTCTATGATTTACTCAAAGCCCTAGTTGTAAAGCTCTAGTCTCCAGGCCTGCAGCATATGGAGAAATTCTGTAGTAGAACTGTGTTCTCCCTGGGTGTTAATAAGTTCTATTAACTTGGAGTCCTACTAAGAATAGATGGCAAGGCAGGCCCTACTGTCGCAATTCAGAAGACAAAAAAGTACAGGAATGAAGCCACCATGACTTGTACCTTCCCATCATTCTCAAGCTCAGGGGAAAAGATAAACCAGCCCACCCATTCATCTCCTTTCCAGCCTCCTGAACTTCTTCTTGGGGGCTGAGTAGCCAGAAAGATCAGACATACAGGATCAATGCTAACTGTATTAGTTTCAATAGACACCTGTAGAGTTCTTCAATTCCTTTTACTTGGGTTTCCAGCAGTACTTATGAGAAAACAATGTAGCCTAAAAAAGAGATCCCAAATTCTCAGTGGTTTCCAGTTGTAAAAAAAAAAAAAAAAAAAGGCCTCAGCAGCATATTTTTCTCTCAAGAGGCTGATAGCTGGTAACTGGTAGGGGAAGAAAAGGGAGCCATGTTCAGTCACTATGAATATTTCTTCACTTTTCTTGATTGTTTTATTAAGTAAGAAATCTGATTATTTTTATGTTATTGATGCTATTTCCCAGCACATTTATTTTCTTAAACACAATTATTCACAGTAAAATATCATACTATTTTCTTTCATGCCCATATTTTTTTTTAATTTTATTTATTTTTTAAACTTCTTTTCAGTGTTCCAGGGTTCATTGTTTATGCACCACACCCAGTGCTCCATGCTATACATGCCCTCCTTAATACCCTCCAACAGGCTCACCCAACCTCTCACCCCCACCCCTCCAAAACCCTCAGTTAGTTCCTCCAAGTCCCCAGTCTCTCATGGTTCATCTCCCCATCCATTTCCTCCAACTCCTTTCTCCTTTCCATCTCCCCATGTCCTCTGTGTTATTCCTTATGCTCCACAAGTAAGTGAAACCATATGATAATTGACTCTCTCTGCTTGACTTACTTCACTCAGCATAATCTCCTCCAGTCCCATCCATGTTGATACAAAAGTTGGGTATTCATCCTTTCTGATGGAGGCATAATACTCCATTGTATATATGGACCATATCTTCTTTATCCATTCGTCTGTTGAAGGGCATCTTCGTTCTTTCCACAGTTTCGCGACCATGGCCATTGCTGCTATGAAAGAAGGCCCTTCTTTTCACTACATCTGTATCTTTGGGGTAAATACCCAGTAGTTTTCATGCCCATATTTAAGGTCTGATAAAGAATAATGATGAATACAGTGGTGTAGGTTGTATAAACTTTATGTCTTCACTCTTCCAGAAAAAGGAGAGAATATTAGTCCCAATTGTTAAATATCAGTTTCTTTATCTATAAACCAAGTTAATATCTCTTATTTTGTAGAGTTATGGCTATGTTGGAAATGATGAAGATAAAACAGGAAGATGATTAAGACAGAGTAATACCAGGCTCAGAGCTGGCTTTCAACAAATGTTGACTGCTATTTAACATTATTTAATATTAAAATATACCATAATAAAATGAGGGAATTCCAATTCTACATATTCATAGCAACAATAAAAGTGGGAGTATGATATTTAACTGATTCACAAATATTATTGATTGATGACTATGTGTCAGGCATTGTGTCATATTCGATGACAACAAAAATAAATATGGAATTTTAGTTCTCAAGGATTTTTTTAGTTCTCAAGTGTTTTAGTTCTCAAGGATCTTTATGTGGAAACACATGGGTTTCTAATTTAGAAGCATGTGCATTATTACCTACAGAATAATAGTTAATACTTTTATGGAGTTTTTTTATGTGCCAGATACAGTTCTAATCACTATATGTGTGTCAACGTGTGTGTGTGTGTGTGTGTGTGTGTGTGTGTGTGTGTGTATATATATATATATAACTATCTTAAATAATAAGTACATTATCACTTACTTACACTTCACAAATGAACAACCTGAGATATAGAAACATTATGGCTTACCCAAGTTCCAAGATGAATGATAGCATGTCTGGGTTTTGAACTCAGGTGTCTGATTCCCCAGCTCACACTCTTAACCATTTTATATAGCCTTGTCAAAACAATACATATGTAGACACAAAACAATTTACAGTTGCAGAAACTAAGTCTCAGAGAATTAATAGAAACTAGCTAGGTCACATTTGGCAATTCGCTGGTCATGATTGATTAAGGTAATTATTCAATACCAGATACCCTGTGTTTTGGGTGATAATCTAACTTAGCTGAATACACTACTCATATCTTTGGCCACAGTATAAAGCAAAGACTTTTGGTGAATATTCTGGGATCATATTTAATTCTTGAGGATCAACATATCAACTGATATCATCAAAAATAAGGGTTGTTTTCTGCTTTGTTTTGTTTTTGCACTGAAAATATTTCTTTTTTTTTTAAAGATTTTATTTGTTTATTTGACAGAGAGATCACAAGTAGACAGGGAGGCAGGCAGAGAGAGAGAGAGAGAGAGGGAAGCAGGCTCCCTGCTGAGCAGAGAGCCCGATGCGGGACTCGATCCCAGGACCCTGAGATCATGACCTGAGCTGAAGGCAGCGGCTTAACCCACTGAGCCACCCATGCACTGAAAATATTTCTAATTGGGTCCCTAAATAACTTATCTTAAAGCACAAGTAGTATCTATTTCTAAAGGATGCTAACACAAAATGGTGGTTCTAAATTATGATGCAATTGCCACTTTTCAACCAACTTATGATAGAGATACCTTCACAAGTCTCTCTCTGCTTGTTCAATGAAGTTACTAACTTTCATCTGGGGCACTAATATTGAAAGTCATTAAATTAAAAGATGCCATTGTTAACTGTGTATAAAAAAATAAATTTTAATAAAATGTTATAATGTAACATACTTTTTTTTAAAAAGCTGTAGAAGCTTAAACTGTTATAGATTATTTCTGTAAATTGTTTGCTTAATATATGACTCTAATTTTTAGATTAAAAAAAAGGTTTACAAATACAAAGAGGTTTTCTTAGTTCTATAGTCTCCATACAGCTAACTGAAAACATATCTATTATACCATATCTATTTCCCATAACAAGTACATTTATGCTATGTAGTATGTTTGTGTGTGTGCATGAAACAATGCTCTGGAAAGAATGTGGAGATATCCCAATATCCTGACACAGGATAGTTGCATATATCTTTTTTTTTTTTTTAAGATTTTTTTTTTTTTTTTTTTTTGACAGACAGATCACAAGTAGGCAGAGAGGCAGGCAGAGAGAGACAGGAGGAGGAGGCAGGCTCCCTGCTGAACAGAGAGCCCGATGCGGGACTCGATCCCAGGACCTGAGATCATGACCTGAGCCGAAGGCAGAGGCTTTAACCACTGAGCCACCCAGGTGCCCTGTTGCATATATCTTAATTAGGAGGAATATTTCAAAGGTCTGGGTCAGTTAGAAGTCAGTCCGAGTTGGCTTAATAGTTGTCACAAGATCTGGTGTTCACAGTGTTAAGGGGGATATTTTTTCCAGTTAGATCCAATATCTGCCATTCCTTCCAGGTTGAGAACTGAATAGAGGACTGTTTAGATTAACATTCTCTCTTTTTTTTAGAATAGTGAGGGCATAAAGTTTATTATGTTCTTGATTCAGTGATTTCAAATAAAACCAAATGTTTCTGAAACCAGAGCAAGAACCAGAGGTCGCAAAGAAGCTTAATTGCAGTATATGAACACAATGTGCTGCCCTTCGTAAATAAAGATGATAGTGCCAGTACACTGATAGCAGTCATGGGCAGTGATTTTCCCCCTCAGTAACAGTGACAGATTTGTACTAATGCACTCATACTACCTTTTCAGGGTCCTCTTTTGACCAGTAATATACTATTTGTCAGACTCTTAGTGGGGCAGATTGCTGCCTCTGGATGTGAATCAGAGCAGAGCCAAGAGCTCCCATGTGGGAAATCAGCCTTGACTCAGTACAATGCACTAATTAGCCAAGATCACCAGCTACAGAGTCATATGCTATATAATCAGACAACTGGACAAAAGAGGACATGTCAGCTTAGAACAATTTCAGAAAATTTGTGTCAGGGAAGTGTTGATTTGCTGCCCTAGATTGCTGAAAACTACATAACTTAAAGTGAAATCATTATAGAAATTGACATAAGCCCTATCAACATCAATATATTATAAATCATCTTGTATGATTAACTAAATTTCATTTATGTCATTGGTAGGAAAGTAAAGATAAATTCTAAAATAGCATTACCTGATTAAAAGAAAATTCATGGTTAATTAATGGATTATACACTTCTATTAAATTCCTCTAGAATTTTAAGAAAGTGATAATAGTGATGCCATGTCCTTCCTTGTCCTTTTAGATGAATTTACTATACGTATGTGTCTAGACATGATTCCAAACAATAAGGCTAGTTATGAGGAGATTAGAAGTATACTAAAACAGAAGGCATTTATAGAAATTCTGAATTCATTAATTTTAAATTTGAGCTTTATTCCTTCCACTCTTTTATTCTTTTCCTTGATCCTAATATTTGAGTTTCTTATTTAACAACAACAGTGATCACTTAAGTAGAACTGACTATTTTTCAGGTTCTATCCTAACAACCCTATAAGTTTCTATTATTATCACCATTTTACAGGCATCAAAGCTGAAGCATAAAGAAGTAATTAATCTGTCCATGCTCACAAAGCTAGTTAATTGGTGAAGTTGAGATTTAAACCAAAGCAGCTTGCTTTTATAGTTGTGTTTTTAACCACTAAGCTATGGTTTATTGTTTTAGAAAACTGTGATGAATAACTTATTTTATGCCTAAAGGAGAGTAAAATGTGTATTTATTAAGTCAAAATAAGATTTTTGTTTCCTGATATTGCTATCTCACACCCTGATTAGATGCCTCCTGCTTTTTCCTTTAATAGAACTGCTTATAAGCCTTTCTTATAGCTTTTGCTACATGGTATCACGGTCACTGTTGTGTGATCCCTTGATGGCAGGATATTTGAACCAAATTTTGTCATTTATAACTAGCACTAGACCTAGTGCAGAATAGGGAGACTGTATTGGTGGAATGAATAAATAAGAATGTTCATATTCTACTTAAATGTTTATTTTAATCACTATGATTTTCATTTTATTTCATAACTGAAGAACACCAAGATTTCTTTGGAAAATTTTAATTCCCTACTCAGTTTCAGATGGGTAAAGATATTTGGTTTTTGTTTTGTTTGAGAGGTAAAATTTAGTGATTCATCAGTTGTATACATCCAGTGCTCATTCTATCAAATGCCCTCCTTAAAGCTCATCACGCAATTATCCCTTCCCCCACCTATTTCCCCTCCGGCAACCCTCAGTTTGTTTCTTAAAGTTCAGCATCTCTTATGGTTTGCCTCCCTCTCAGTTTTCATCTTATTTTATTTTTCTCTCCCTTCCCCATGTTCTTTTGTTTTGTTTTTTAAATTCCACATATGAGTGAAATCATCCAGTGTTTGTCTTTCTCTGACTGACTTATGTCACTTAGCATGATACACTTTAGTTTCATCCACATCATTGCAAATGGCAAGATTTCAGTTTTTTGATGG
Source organism: Lutra lutra (assembly GCF_902655055.1). Classification (NCBI taxonomy): domain Eukaryota; kingdom Metazoa; phylum Chordata; class Mammalia; order Carnivora; family Mustelidae; genus Lutra; species Lutra lutra. The sequence continues at coordinate 80,257,582 of NC_062280.1, read as the reverse complement.
GCACATTATCTCTTTATCCATCTGTCAATGGACATCTGGGCTTTACCTAGATGGGCAAAGCTATTGTAAGCACAAGACTCTGGGGAAAGCTAGTAGATAATTTCCACTCCCTGATTTGGAAGTTTTAAAATCAAGAGTTCAGTTTTAGATATGTTAAATTTGAGAACATAAATAAGAAAGAAAGCAGCTGGGTTGGGCCTAGGAGAAACAGAAATGTACAAACAAAAGATATTCAAACATTTTAAAGAAGAGTTTCTTATCTAATTCTGAGACCAAAGAAAAATCAATAATTATATCCTTAGGAGAAAAAATATAGCCTAAGTAAGTGGCTAACATAGTTACAGAGAAATATATGTGGATTTTAAAATGTATAGTATAATAAAGAACTTTAAAAATAAACATGCAGTTGAAAAAGACTATCAAAAACAAGAATAGAATAAAATACTAAAAAAAAACTAGGTAAAAATAATGTATTATAAAATAGAATAATAGAAGTTATGACACAATAATGAAATAAGTCAAAAATATGGTAATTTTCAAAAAGATAAAATATATGCTCATAATTTTAGCAAGTTGGAAAGGAATATAATCACAGTAAAGAATATTTACTAAAAATAAAGAATATTTACTACTTCTAATTCCATACCAACAAGTGTGACAATTAGTTATAAAAGATAATTCATTTATACAATAAGAATTAGCAACTCTTTCTGCTATCTTTTGCTACATAACAACCCACCCTAAAACTTAGTGGTTTGAAACAACTAACTTTTTCAAAATTTGCTGACACTGTAATTTGGGGCTCATAGTGTCACTTGGGTAACATTCATAAAACCTCAGTTATCTGGAAGCTTCAGTGGGACTGGGAAGTGTAATCTGACCTCACTCCAATTTCTGGGGTCTTAATGGGGATGGCTGAGAAACTGGGGTCTCTCTCTACTAGTGGCCTTTCATCATTCAGTGTGCCCAGCCAACCTTCTTCACATGGCTAGCCCTATATGCAAGTGTTTGTCAAGTATCTCCTTGTATTATATTTTCTGGCATCCTTTTGATCAAAGTAAGTTACATGGCCAAGCCCAGTGACAATGTGGGAGTGGACTTCAATTCCACCTCTTAAAGGGAGAAAGGGCATAGACCCCCAGACCATTTTTAATCTACTGCCAGCTCATCCCCTGCCTGCCACTATTTATATTCCTCCTACATGTCAAATACACTCATCTCTTCCTAAGACTACCAAAAAATATCATCTTATCACAATTCCAGGCTTAGTTTTGAAGTTTAGGATCTAATCCTCTAAACCATATCCAAGTATGAATGGCACACTTCATGTAGTTCCATGGGTGGAACCCCTTGGGTGAAAGAAATCAAGCAGAGCCTTGCAAGTTAAAAATACAAGTCACCTGTACCTCACCCCACACATGTACCCAACATATGACTGTTATATAGGGGCAAGATAATTTCCACTTTTTAGAAAATGGAAAACTGGAACTACAGAGCAGTGACAGATACATAATTACTTGGAAATTTGACCAAGCACCTCTCCTCAGTTTCAGTACTTTTGTGGCAAGGAATGTTCCATGGTAAGAGTCTGGTTCTGCTCCCTGGAGTGATTTCCTAATCAGTTCAACTCTTCCGCTTCTTTCTATCCCATCTGGGCTCTTAGCTATGACTTCTGTAACAAAATTCCTTTACAATAAAGGTGGCCAGAATTTGATTCTATTTTCTGACTGGAGATATCTTGACCTTTTTTGGAAGGCTTATTTTCCATATTGTTTTAGAGTGGGTAAAACTACTATAAAGATGGAATTTGGGGGTAAGATGCCGAAGATGCCTGATTGGAAACTATCTCCTGCCTGTGGCCCAGAAGGCTCTTCTCATTTTGGACTCTGTTTTTTAGACAGAGTCTAAAATTAGACTATGCTAATGTAACCTCCTTCCCTCCATCCTTTGTAGAACATAGAACATTCTTTGTAGAACATAAATGTTAATGGGGATTCATTCATTCCTGACCTCTAAAGCCAAATTCGCAATTTTTTCTGACATAGGCTTCCTTTTAATTTGGGCCACATGTAAGTTTACTGTGGCACCATGCCCTTAAAATTTTTAGAAATTCTTTTTTAGCTGATAGAGTCTACTAAATATTTCATAGTTCCTAATAAAGGATATTTCAATTAAAATCTGGATTTTATTTTTATATGGTTTTATTGTGAGAATCTTTTGCCTTCTGGAGTAACTGAAAACAAGAACAGTTTAATATTCTAACCCATTAAATTCTGCTTGCAAACTGAACATTTTATTCTTTGGCTTATTTCTCTCTTGCAGTACCCCATAATGCCACTAAAGAAAACCAACTGGTGCTCTTTCCTTTGTTCATCAAATAGTAAGAGATGCTGACCATTTTCATCTATATGGGAGTTCTACGTAGCATTAAGACTTTGTTACAATTAAATTAAGTTTACTTCTGCTTTGTCTTGAGGGCAAATTCTATACTGTGTATATTATAGGACCCTCCCTCCAGCAGAGCTTTTGTATCTAAGTATTGTAATGTTATGAAGATCTTAATCTCTCTTTCTCTCTCTCACTTGCAGGAGGTCACTGAGAAGATATAACCACCAGTTGATGTGTGAGGTGGACTCTGCAATGAGAGGTTCCTCACCTGCCCTTGGAATGCGAATTTCATTCATCTTCTTCCCCACTCCCAGAAGCTGCCTCAAGGACATAGCTTTGAGATAGAGATGTGGTGCTAAGACCATCTGGATGATTCCCATGACTGAACTTAGTTAAGACCCCTATATAAACTTTTAAGGCTTGTCAGATGGGTGTATAGATCTACAAATCTTACAGCTGCCTAATACAGGCCTTGCAATAATTTCCATGGCCTATTAAGCCCGCCCCTACCAATATGGAAAGGCCTGCCCGTTTCTTTCCCCAACTTCTATTTATGGGACCCTGGTTCACCTTACACCCAGGAAGGTCTTAAGGAGGTTTCAAGCCATCGTTCATTCTCTCTCTCGATCTCTTTCTCTCCCTTCCCTTCCCTCCATTCTTTGTAGAATATACCCCCTCCCTCCACCCCACTCCAGTCTCCTATTCTAGCACCATTGTATTCAGCAAACGTCAGATAGAGAGAGTCTTGACAGAAAAATAAACAGCTCCCCTTTGGACTAAACTTCTGCTGGGATATGTTCTAAACAATACTGCGGTTTATTTGATTTCTGATATATCAACTGTAAGCATTCTCTCATTTGGTTCTAATTTCAAGATTATTTTTTAAATCTACAGTTTCAACATAGAAGTTGCCTCTTTTTTATTTTTTTTCTTTTTAGTGGGTTGTGAGAAAAAAAATGCTTAAACTCTAACAGCATTTCCTAGAAATATGAACAACCATATTTGTAAGGTTTTTTTTAATAACTTTCTTGCATTGCTTCATTTGTATTTGTCATTTTGGCTCTCAGTAGGCTATATTCTTCATTAGTATAAGTTATTTTTTATTCATGAATATTACCTCTGACAGCCCCAGTCTATCTTAAATTGTGTCACCAAATTATTTCTCCTAAAATAGTACTAATAAAACTTTTAGTGATGAGGGACACCTAGGTGGCTCAGGCAGTTAAGCATCTGCCATTGGCTCAAGTCATGACCCCAGGGTCCTGGATTCAAGCCCCATGTCAGGCTCCCTGCTCATGCTGGTCCCTCTCCCTCTGCCCCTGCTCCTGTGCTCTCTCTCTTGCTCACTCTCTTTCTCAAATAAATAAATAAAATCGTTTAAAATTTTTTTAATTAAAAAAAAATTCAGTGATGAAAATATCTATATCCATACTGAAAAATATGGTATCCAAAGACATAAGAAGTTATTGAGAATATGAGAATGTTTAATACAGCTGAAGAACTGGATTTTAATATTAATTTATACTTAATATAAATAGCTAGATGTAACTGATGACTAACATCTTAGACACAAAGAGGCAACAACTCAGTCTTTTCTAAAAAGTATATTAGGATTTATGCTTGCATAAAATTTTTAATCCATTATATTGTTTATCAGAGGCAAGTACTTGCCACCTATGTTCTAACTAAGCCGCCTCTATTTCACATGTCAAGTCTGCCTATTAACTTCATTTGGCCTAACTTCCCCATCTCTAGCATGTTAATTTCCTTGGAGCTTGGCTTGAACATTATATTGAACACTAATTCAGTGTCCTGGAGACATTCCACTCTGATTTATTCCTTTTGAATCATTTTACTGGAGGCTGGTTTCTACTCTATGGACCTTCCAGTTTCTTACTGAAATATAGTAAATTTACTTCCTAGGCAGGACCATGGTATTACAGTTAACCCGTTACCCAAATCCTGGTCCCTCCCACCTGAAAGAACTCCCTGAATATTGACTGGTTTGCCATAGTCCTTTAGCTAGAGTGCAAGAATTATAAATTTACCTATTTATTAATTAGTTTTTATTTCTTTGCAGTGCTGATAGTTTCCTCATTCCAACTTCTGGCGTTAAACTCAAGGCTCAACATGATTCGCCTTCATTTCCTTTTAAGTAATGAGACTAGACCCTTGATTAGAATTCAGTACAGTAATTTTAATTAGTTGGTAGATGTGAAATCAGAGAGAACAAAGGATAAAGTAAGCAATCAAGTACTAAAGAGCATTGATGAATGAATGGTTACCTTCAACAGGAAGAGATTACTGAATTGCCAATATTGAACCAGGAAAAATAAATATTTATTTTACTTACAATTTTTTGTCCAATTTCTCACTTCAGGTTTGAATATTTGATGCCTTTTATTTGCTCTTTTCTAAAAAAAGGCACTAGTTTAGAGCTTGACAGTAGCTATCTCCACTACTTGCTACTCCGGCTGCATAAATCTGCCTATTCAAGAGTATAATTCCACTACTGAAGTAACGCATGATGTTTAAAGTATCTATTCAGGTAATATTAATTAAGCTTACCTAGAAATTTCACTGGAAAAAGATTGCTTTATAGACCTTCCGGATTCAGTTCATTTTAAAAAAGTAATTACCCTATTAATGGTTTGGGGTTATTCTCTTCTGTAAGTGAATAAAATTATAACTGAATTATTTATTGAAAAAGAATGATTTATGGAGCTTTAAGGACACACATATAATTTTAAGGTATTCCATTTTTCAAAGTCTTTGAAAGATACACCATTTTAATTCAACATTTAAGATCTGCAATTTTGACACTAAAAGCACAGAGAACTTTATTAATCTCAACAGACATCAATTCTAAAGGAATATACCACCAGCCCAAAGTAATATATATACCACAAAAGCATACTTGGAATTTTATTTTTATACAGAATTAAAAAGAACTACTGTATTTATAAATGTCTTACCAAAGATACAGTGAATATTTGAATCTAATTTTAGTCACCTACTTGTAGCCACTTCAAATATGAAGTTTTCTAATGCTACTAAACTGAAACAGCATATGGATTATATTTTTAGGCAATCTAAAAATTTTGAGTGAAAAAAACCCGCAAATCTAAGTGAAAAGAATAAATAACCTTTTCTGTCAACACAGAAGGTGTTACTCTCTCTTAATTATCATAGTAAGAAATGTAAAGAAACAAAATAAATTCAGAAGAAGACAGAAGAAAATCTACACGAAGAGTGTAATTTGGGGAAATAATTCCTGTCACTTACATGATAGTAACATTTATCCTTAGAGATTTTCATACAATTTTCCTTTTCAGATGAAAGTAAAGTAAATGCTTCATAGTAACCTAGATCATTTTATTTTATTTTTTTTAAGATTTTATTTATTTATTTGACAGAGAGAGATCACAAGTAGGCAGAGGCAGGCAGAGAGAGAGGAAGGGAAGCAGGCTTCCTGCTGAGCAGCGAGCCCGATGCGGGACTCGATCCCAGGACTCTGGGATCATGACCTGAGCCGAAGGCAGAGGCTTAACCCACTGAGCCACCCAGGTGCCCCCCTAGATCATTTTAATTTAAAAACCTTATTATTTCAGTTACATATACATATTTTTTTTAATGGGTTGGATGTCCAATTCAAAATCTCCACTGCATTAATATGTATAAACACAGAAAGGAAAAAGTAATGCATTTATTCAGTGTTAGTGGATGATTTTAGAATGAACATCCGGTTGAGAGAAAAAAATGCAGTTCTGAAATCTCTGTGAGTATCCACATTTTAATGATAAAAAATTAGTCTTAGTATCTAAAGGAACACATCTAAAAAGGAAGCAGTTCTCAAAACCACAAAACAATAAAATGTAGTTGCCAGTGTATAAATTTAGATAGTCTTTTACTCATTCCATCTTAAGGGAGAAAGTAAAACTTCTACAGAGAAAGATGTAGTTTTCACCCATAAGAAAAAACAAATGAAATATCAAATACATGGGCGCCTGGGTGGCTCAGTGGGTTAAGCCGCTGCCTTCGGCTCAGGTCATGATCTCAGGGTCCTGGGATCGAGCCCCGCATCGGGCTCTCTGCTCAGCGGGGAGCCTGCTTCCCTTCCTCTCTCTCTGCCTGCCTCTCTGCCTACTTGTGATCTCTGTCTGTCAAATAAATAAATAAAAAATCTTAAACAAAAAAAGAAATATCAAATACATTGTAGGAAGATACAAAAGTGGTATGCTCTTTCAAAAAATTCTTTTGTAGGGGTGCCTGGGCGGCTCAGTGGGTTAAAGCCTCTGCCTTCAGCTCAGGTCATGATCTCAGGGTCCTGGGATTGAGCCCCGCATTGGGCTCTCTGCTCAGCAGGGAGCCTGCTTCCTCCTCTTTCTCTGCCTGCCTCTCTGCCTACTTGTGATCTCTGTCTCTGTCAAATAAATAAATAAAATCTTTTAAAAAAATTCTTTGGTAATGCTTTTTTAATATAAACTTTTCTTACAATTATGCATTACATATAGTTATTAAACTATTATTTTAGCAAAATCCATTTATTACCCAAGATTTATAAAATACCAAAAAAAAAAAAAATGCTCAGGTAATTTCTAGCATACTACATTCATTTATTTAAGTATCAGATTTGAGTGTCTGCAATAGGCAAATTATTGATTGAGTGGTATGGACATTCACCTAAATATAACTTTATGTCTAAAGATATTTGCAATAGGGAAGAAAAATATAAATAATAAGAGACTGGAGTAAGAGTAAAATAAAGAGTCAAAGTGTGATAAGAACTAAAGCTAAAGAAGGAAAAGTTAATTCCAATTAGGAAAATATGAAACTAATTTGAGTATGGTTTGAGGTAAACTTTTGAAAGAGAGAAATGAACCTGTGAAAAAATCATAGAGGGTAAGAAAATTGAAGACAGATATCATGGAACAGACACAGTAGGCCAAGAGTCAGCAATATTTTTTCTATAATGGACCAGTTAGTAACATTTTAAGCTTTCAGGCAGAGGAGTAGCAGGCTGAGATGACATCAGGTCGCAGGAGTTCAGTTAGATATTTATCAAACCATTCCGAACAGCCACAAATCCAACAGGAGATTGAAGAGAAGAAGAGCAGAAATTCTAGAAACAGAAAATTGACCACTTTCTGAAAGGGAGGACCTGCAGAGAAGTGAATCTGGAGCCATGGGAAGATAGAACATGGGGAGAGGGGGTGGCTCCCGGCAAGTGGCAGAGCAACAGAGCACAAAAATCAGAACTTTTAAAAGTCTGCTCCACTGAGGGACATCGCTCCAGAGGCTAAGCAGGGGTGGAGCCCTCACAGGGACAGCGTGATCTCAGGTCCTCCAGGGTCACAGAAGGATTGGGGATGTCTGAGTGTAGCAGGGCTCACAGGTATTAGAGTTGGGAAGCCGACTACAGAGATGGAGCGGAGGAGTGAGCTCTCAGCTTAGAGTAAACTTAAACTGTGATCTGTGGCACAGTTGGACCACTGCTCTTTGAGCAGGGACCCCACAAGTGGCAGATCTGGGGAGACTTACCTTCCTTCTCTGGAGGCAGGAATCTGTTGGGTTTGGAGACTCCAACTGGGACTGTGCCAGAAACAGAAACGGTCAATCACAGACCAGGTGAGCTCAGAGTGCGGCCAGAGACCAAGGAGACAGGAGTGATTGAGCACTTTTTTCCGAGGGCGTACTGAGGAGTGGGTTCCCGAGCTCTTGGGTCCTCCAGGTCAGAGACTGGGAGGCCGCCATTTTCATTCCCACCCTCCAGAGCACTACAGAAAGCAAAGCATTCACAGAACAAAAACTCCCAAGAGTGAACCTGAGCAGATTACTTAGTCTGGCCCCTGGCAAGGGTGGTGTAATTTCACCTTGGGCAAAGACACTTGAGAATCACTATAATAGGCCCCTCCCCCAGAAGATCAGCAAGAACATCCAGGCAAGACCAAGGTCACTGATAAAGGAGAACAGCGGAATTCCAGAAAAGGGGAAAGCAAAGCATGGAATTCATGGCTTTCTCCCCATGATTCTTTAGTCTTGCAAAGTTAATTAAGTGTTTAAAATTTTTTTCTTATTCTAATTATTTTAACTTTTCCTCTTTCCTCTTTTAACATTTTTAACTAGTTTACTTAACAATACCTTTCTTTAAAAAAATCTTTTTTAACCTTCATTATTATTGTCATATTTTATTTTTCATAGTACCTAACTTTATTTTTTGTATACATACAGAGTTTTTTTCTTCTAAAAAATTTTGGGATACAACTTCTAATAGATCAAAATATACCCTAAATCTAGCACAGGGTTTGTTCTAGTCTCCAGCCTGACCAAATTCTCTCCACTTTCTTTTTCTTTCTTTTCCCAACCAACTTATCTTATCAACTCCTTTTTTTGAATTTTTTTTTTAATTTTCATCTTTACAGTCATATTCCATCCCTTCATTGTGTTTACCCTTTTTTTGTGCACATATATATATTTTTTTCCTTTCTTTAAAATTTTAGGAGGTAGTTTCTTCTAAAAGACCAAAATAAACCCAAAATCAAGTGGGTGGCTCTGTTCATTTACCAGTCTAATATATATATATTTTTTAATTTTTTAATTTTTTTATTTTTTTAATTTTTTTTTCTGAACTTCTTTTTACCCCCTTTCTTCTCCCCATGATTTGGAGTCTCTTCTGATTCAGTTAATGCACATTTTTCTGGGTTCTTTGCCACCCTTTCAGTATTTTATTCTCTCATTCATATATTCTTATCTGGATAAAATGACAAGGTGAAAAAAACTCACCACAAAAAAAAAAGAACAAGAAGCAATACCAATGGCTAGGGACCCAACCAATATGGACATTGGTAATATGTCAGAACAAGAGTTCAGAATGATGATTCTTAAAGTGTTAACTGGGCTCAAAAAAGGCATGGAAGATATTAGAGAAACTCTATCTGGAGAAATAAAAGCCCTTTATGGAGAAAGAAAAGAACTAAAATCTAACCAAGTTGAAATTTTAAAAAAGCTAATAATGAAGTGCAATAAAAAATGGAGGCTCTTACTGCTAGGATAAATGAAGTGGAAGAGAGAATTAGTGATATAAAAGACCAAATGATGAAGAATAAAGAAGAGGAGCAAAAGAGAGAAACAAATACTGGACCACAGGGGAAGAATTCGAGAGACAAGTGACACTATAAGATGAAACAATATTAGAATAATTGGGATCCCAGAAGAAAAAGAAAGAGAGAAGGGTAGAAGGTATATTGGAGCAAATTATATTAGAGAATTTCCCTAATATGGCAAAGGGAACAAGCACCAAAATCCAGGAGGTGCAGAGAACCCCCCTCAAAATCAATAAGAATAGGTCCACACCCCATCATCTAATAGTAAAATTTACAAGTCTTAGTGACAAAGAGAAAATCCTGAAAGCAGCCTGGGACAAGAAGTCTGTAACATACAATGGTAAAAATATTAGATTGGCAGCAGACTTATCCACAGAGACCTGGCAGGCCAGAAAGAGCTGGCATGATATATTCAGAGCACTAAACGAGAAAAACATGCAGCCAAGAATACTATATCCAGCTAAGCTATCATTGAAAATAGAAGGAGAGATAAAAAGTTTCCAGGACAAACAAAAACTAAAAGAATTTGTAAACACCAAACCAGTCCTACAGGAAATATTGAAAGGATCCTCTAAGCAAAGAGAGACCCTAAAAGTAGTAAATCAGAAAGAAACAGAGACAATATACAGTAATAGTCACCTTACAAGCAATACAATGGCACTAAATTCATATCTCTCAATAGTTACCCTGAATGTAAATGGGCTAAATGCCCCAATCAAAAGACACAGGGTATCAGAATGGATAAAAAAACAAAACCCATCAATATTCTGTCTACAAGAAACTCATTTTAGACCCAAAGACACCTCCAGATTTAAAGTGAGGGAGTGGAAAACAATTTACCATGCTAATGGACATCAAAAGAAAGCTGGGGTGGCAATCTGAAGAGCCACATGCACCCGAAGGTTTATAGAAGCAATGTCCACAATAGCCAAACTATGGAAAGAACCTAGATGTCCATCAACAGATGAATGACTAAAGAAGATGTGGTTTATATATATAATGGAATACTATGCAGCCATCAAAAGAAGTGAAATCTGGCCATTGCAACGATGTGGATGGAACTAGAGGGTATTAGGCTGCGTGAAATAAGCCAATCTGAGAAAGACAATTATCGGGACGCCTGGGTGGCTCAGTTGGTTGGACGACTGCCTTCGGCTCAGGTCATGATCCTGGAGTCCCGGGATCGAGTCCCGCATCGGGCTCCCGGCTCCTCGGGGAGTCCGCTTCTCTCTCTGACCTTCTCCTCGCTCATGCTCTCTCTCATTGTCTCTCTCTCAAATAAATAAATAAAATCTTTTAAAATAAAAAAAAAAGAAAGACAATTATCATATTATCTCCCTGAGATGAGGAATTTGAGAGACAATGTGGGGGGTTTGGGGGTAGGGAAGGAAAAAAATGAAACAAGATGGGATCAGGAGGGAGATAAACAAAGAGACTCTTGATCTCACAAAACTAACTGAGGGTTCCCGGGGAGAAGGGCATAGGGAGAGGGTGGTTGGGTTGTGGACACTGAGGAGGGTATGTGCTATGGTGAGTGCTGTGAAGTGTGTAAACCTGTCGATTCACAGACCTCTACCCCTGGGCTAATAATACATTACATGTTAATAAAAAATTAAAAATTTTTTTAAAAAGGGCTACCTATTATGGGGTGCCTGGCCGGCTTACTTGGAGGAACATGTGACTCTTGATCTCAGGGTTGTGAGTTCGAACCCCATGTTGGGTGTAGAGATTACCAAAAACAAATTAATTAATTAAAAAAAATTTTAGGCTTTGCAGATTATATAGTTTCTGCTGCAATTACACTGCCATTGTAGAGTGAGAGCAGTCTCAGATGATATGTACATGAATAAGCATGTTTGTGTTCCAATAACACTTTATTTTTAAAAAGTTGAAACCAAATTATAAACATTCATGAATGACATTAATCCATTTACCCATCTAATTAAAATCTTTTAAGCATCAGTAAAAGTTCCAAGATGCTCTAAGTCTCTGGAGATAGGACAGTGAATACATAAGCTCTCTGTCTTCAAGAGTTTGCATCCAACAGGACTAATCATCTTATTCCAAGCCATCCTATTTTATATTCATATAGGTCTTAAGATTAAAGGTTTAATGGATTCCTACCTCCCTGCCCCCACCTTCTACCCACCCAAGACCACCTGGATTTAAGAGAGGAGGGTAAAAAAAAAAAATGGGATAATTAAATACTCTCTCTTAAATTCCTAAATCTTCCTTAACCAACTCTTCCTTTTTTGGTTTTGAGGGACTATGAGTATCATCATGGTCATCCTACAATAAAAAAAATTCCAAAAGCTAAATTAATAATTAGTTTTTCTTTTTTACTCCAAATTTCTTCCTGCCACCAGCCCCTGGTAACTTCCAATTTACTTTCAATCTGTATGAAGTGGATTCTTTTAGACTTTTTTCTATAAATGAAATCATATTTGTTCTTTTGCATCAGCTTATTTTACTTTTTATAATGTTTTCAAGGTTAATCCATGTTGTAGAATACATCAAATTTTCACTCATTTTTATGGTTAAATAATATCCCATCATATGTATATACTACATTGTTTTTATCCATTCATCTTGATATTGTTACCATCTTTCAGCTATTATGAATAATGCTGCTAGAACATTCACTTTAAAGATCTGTTTAATTCCTGGTGTGTGTGTGTGTGTGTGTGTGTGTATAAAAATATTTCTGGGTCATGTGATAATTCCTTTTTTTCCTTTTTAAAAATTTTTTCAGTGTTCCAAGATTCATTGTTTATTCTAATAAACCAGTAGGTTTGCATTTTTTGGTAACTTATTTATCAATTTTTTTCTTATATAACTTATAAGACAAATGTATTAAAGAATAGTTGTAAATTTATGTTAATTGGCACATTACATATAAAAATGTAATATGTGACAATAGCGATATAAAAGGAAGGTTAGAAATGCATAAAAGCAGAATGTATGTATGCTATTAAAGTTAAGTTGTTCATATTCAAAATACATTGTTATAATAAGATATTAACTGTAATCCCCAGGAATCCACTAAGAAATCAGTAAAAAATATACAGAAAAGAAAAGAAGAAGGGAATCAAATGATGCATTACAAAAAATTAATTAGTTACCCAAAAAAGGCATTAATGTAAAAATTGAGAAAATAAATAGCAAACTGGCAGTAGTAAGTCCTACCTTATCAGTAATTCCTTAAGAAGTAAACAGACTGAACTCTAATTAAAAGGCAGAGATTAGTAGAGTAAGTAAAAAGCATGATTAATCTGTACTATTTACAAGAGACTCATAAGATACAAAGACACAAGAGGTTAAATTTAAATGGACAGAAAAAGATATTTCTTAAACATTGTAACCAAAAGATACATGAGCAAATTTATTATTATCAAAAAATAGATTTGGGATGCCTGGGTGGCTCAGTTGGTTGGGCGGCTGCCTTCGGCTCAGGTCATGATCCCGGTGTCCTGGGATCGAGTCCCGCATCGGGCTCCTTGCTTGGCAGGGAGCCTGCTTCTCCCTCTGCCTCTGCCTGTCACTCTGTCTGCCTGTGCTCACTTTCACTCCTCTCTCTCTGACAAATAAATAAAATCTGAAAAAAAAAAAAAAAATAGATTTTAGGTCAACAACTGTTAAAAGAAATGAAAAATGATATTATATACTAATAAAAGTTCCAATTCAACAAAAGATAAAACAATTATAATCCCTTATGCACCTTACAACAGGGCCCCAAAGTATATGAAGCAAAAATTGACAGAATTGAAGGAAGAAATAATTCTATAATAAGAGCTGAGACTGAAACACACTCCTTTCAATAATGGATAAAACAATGAGACAGCAGGACATAGGAAACTTGAATGATCCTATAAACCGATCAGACCTAAAAGACATTTACAGAGCACTCTACCCCAAACAGGAGAACACACATTTCTTTTCAACTGCACATGGAACAAGCTCCAGAATAAACTACATGTTATCTCACAAAATAAGTTGATAAATTTTAAGATTGAAATCATGTAATCATCATATCTTTTCCAACCACAAGAAAACGAAACTATAAGTATCTTTTCCAACCACAAGAAAATGAAGCTATAAGGTATCTTTTCCAACCACAAGAAAATGAAACTATGAGTTAATAAGATAAAACTTATGATAATAATGAGTTCATTAGAGAATCAATGAAAGAAGTCTTAAATTTAAACCTGAAAAATAAAATTTGAGCTCTTAATAGACAAGATTAATGGTAAATTATGTATAATGAAAGACAGATTTTATGAACTTGATAAAAGACCAACAGTAAAAGTTTCCAGATGAAACACAAAATGTACAAAATTTCAGAAAATAGGAAAAATAATAAAAGACTATGTGCACTATCATGAAAAGTCCCAATGTATACCCACTGAGAGACCAGTAAACAGCAAGGACAGAAACTAGAAGACAAAGAATGATACCTCTAAATGGCTTTTTAAAAACCTGCCTAAGTACATATATTTTTAATCAGAAAAAGGGTACTTTTTAAATGAACATGAAACAAAGATATTCTGGAATCGTATCATCTTCATGGAGACTAAGAAGTCCAATTCCATTAAAGCTTTCTTGCTGTCAGTCATGACCTGAGAAGATAGCAACAACTGAGCAAGTTAGTCATGATGGTGTAACCAGCACAGGTGCATTCCTTATCTCCTTAATGAGCAAAATCTCTGGGCCCATCCTTATTTTGTTTGTTTAAATGGTGAATTTTTATTAAATCCATGGAAGCAAAAATCATACTATGTGGGGTTGGGTGCTACTTTGTCCTCAGTCAGTTGTTGAACTGCATGAATGTGCAGTCCATGAACTCCTACAGGCAGAAGTAAATCAGGATCAGGTCCTGATCTACTGTCCAAGACACCATGGACATGATCCTGGAAGAGGGTGGAGTTGGTAGCCAGCAGGTGCAGAAAACCATAGCATTTATGGCAGAACAGGGCCAGCAAGACACTGCTCACACTTCCACTGAGCAGCCAGCAAGAGCTTGGCAACTTCTATAGAATAGGTTTTCTCTCACATATCTCTTTCTCTTAGCCTTTTCATTTCCTTCCTCAACATTCTTTCAAGGCAATTCTGGAACTTGCACATCATTAAAATTGAGTCTCCTTCAATTTCTGGATTCCCAAAGCCAACCCAGCAGCATAATAGAACTAGGTGGGTTATCAAGTTGAAGTCTTTGAAAGTTAAGTAAATTTGCCTCAGTTTTGTAGGGCAATTCTGAAGGAAGTATGGGTTATAACACAGGAGACAAGGGAAAACTAGTATTTATACTCCTATACCAGTCAGTCATTGGTTAACAGCTTCTATGGAAGCTGTAAATTCTAAAATATTTTCAGCTGTCAAGAGGCAGTTCTCTCTGCAGGCTGGTCAAGCAGCTTTTGGCAGCCTGGGGGCAGCCCCCAGATAAGGAGATGCAGGTGCTTGCTGCTGGGAGAGCAAACATATCATAGCAGACATGTGAAAATAATAAATGGTTCTGAGGGGATATGGGTGGGCCCGTGATGCTGTCTGCTATGCCATAGTTTATACATAAATATATTTTTTCAATTGTCCTTTCAATAAATACATATCATCATATATGCTGCATTTTTCCTGCATAGTTTCAAAATTCAGTTGTCTATTTATGTAAATTGGTTATAGTCCATTATTATCATTTTCAATAACTTCAGCTTTCAAATAAGTCCATACTGGAAAAGGGAACCCAAAGCAATTTTTTTCCTTTTTTGTAGTAAAAACACATTTTAAAAAGATGGTCTAGATAATCATATCTCACAAACAACAGGCATAAGAAACTATCAATCTCTGTAAATATCTAGAGGCTTCGTGATACTACTGACTCAAATATTTTAGCCAACTGATTTTGAGAAGTTTGAACTCACACGTATGGTAAAAAATATTAACAGAGATAAACTATAGAGAACAATCCCACGAGTTGAAAATATTTCATTCATTTAAACTGTCTTCTAAGGCTCTGAATTATATAGAGAGTGATATGCTTCAAATATAGGTTTTCTGTCTATAATTATGGGTAGTTTTAACAGTAAGTATGATTTTCCCAAAAGTTATAACTTATCATTAAAAAGTTTACAAGAATAAGAAAAATATATTATATTGGTATAAATTAAATGGCTAAAAGTGCACTTACATATACTCTGGAGTGACCAACATCAATATATGACATAAATGGAAAAAAAATGTCATATAATGAGTATTACATAATTATGAATATGAGGAAATGCAAGTCCTTTCCCATAATACCTTTCAACAATTTAATCAGTAATGATGCATTATATGAAGTTATTTAAAGCTTATGATCCAAAAATAGTAAATTAAAATAAAAATGCAATAGTAATAATAAATAAAATAAATAAATAATAAATAATATAGTATTAATATAATATATTAAAATATATAAATATAATATATAAACATAATAATATGTTATTAATATATTAATATATTTATAATAATATAAAATTAAAATAATAAAAAATAAAAATAAAAATTTGAGTTTCATGCATAAGGATTCCTCACAAATCAATTATCATTAGTGATAGAAAGCTAGCTAGGTATTATTTCATATACCCTCTAGCTTAATATAAGTTGGGCCAAATGAATAATGCAATCATAATCTATAAAAGGAACATTTGACCTAATGGAGCTGTCATAAGTTATTTTGAGAAGATCCAGGTATGAGTGCCTAGTATTTTTAAATAAATTTAAAGAATTACAAATGTAAATAAAATAGACTGATAGGACTATTAATTTTCTAAGAATAACAAAACAAAAAATCTCAGTAAAAATTAATGCTTCATCATTCCTTTGGAAGATATCTGCAAGTCTTTTGCAAAGCTTAGAATTTCAAATCATCTGAACATCACAAATGATTAGCAGCTTTGAGTGAACTACTTTCACGTTACCCCGAATATTTTCTGAGTTGACATTTAATCAGCAGTTGGGCTGTGATGACAAAGAACTACTTACATTGTAATTTACAGGAAAGGGGAAACACTATGGAATAGCCGGAATTACAAAGTTGTCCTTGCAGCTCCACTCTTGTACCCTACCATAGAGCTATGGTGATTCAGCTGTCAGGCAATTATACCTGTTTTCTCATAATCTGTTCTCATAATTGAACAATGGGGGCAGGGGGAGGGAAGTAGATAGATCTACAGATCTATCTATCTACCTATCTCACACTCAAAAAAAATTCCTGACAGTAAGTCTCGGATGACAAATGAAAGAATATTCATAGGAATAATTATTCTATTTCTACCTACGAGGCTGCTTTATGCCAACAAGTAAGTTACTCTTCTTTCTCTCTTTAAGTATGGCTTCCCATTTTATATTATGGTAAAAAGCTCATTAAACTGAATAACCACTGGAGTCCTGGATGCTATTTTGAATGCCAAGATAACACTCTCTAAAGAAAACCAACTACCCAAAATACAATAAAGACTGAAAAAAATATGAAAAGCAAATAGTTCTGTGGTAATTGAATTTAGAACCTGGTCTTAAAATTTCTAGTTTTTCATTTACATCACCATTAATTAAAAATAAAACTGCAAGGGCTTAAGCACATAATAGATAATAATTTTCATAAATGTTTATTTCCTGCTTTAATTGCTTAATTAATACAGTAACAAAACTAAAATCACAATTACCTTAAATATGAAAATCAAATGCTGTATCCATTATATCAGATACTGAATTTTGAGTTTGGGAATCCAGTTTGTTACCAAGTTGAGCCGAAAATTCAAAGCGACAGGAGATATAAAAAACGGCATTAATTATTGGATGATGTCACAAAACGGAACAGTTTCCATGGCTAGGTCTTCCTTTTCTGTTCAGTTCTTAATGTTAGAAAACCCCAGAATCACCCTAGGATCATAAATTCAGAGCGCTGGCAGCATTAAAGAATTACTTAATCAGAATTTCTAAGAAATAGCCCCATTTAATCTTTAAACTACAGCAAGGTTGGAAAACATTGCCTTAACAATCATATAGTTTTAAAACCCATGAATGTTCATTGCACAAATGGAGATTTGTGGGATCTGCCACCAAGTGTCAGGGACTCTTGAAGGCACTAAGAATGTGCAGTAAGCAAAATAGACAAAAGTCCTTCCCTCATGGAACTAATACTCTAGTTTGAAGGCAAGGATAGTAAAAAAGAAAGAAAGAGAAAGAAAGAAAGAAAGAAAGAAAGAAAGAAAGAAAGAAAGAAAGAAAGAAAAAGGTTTTTTTTCAATATATGATGTTCAACAGCTATAGGTACCAATAAAGTATACTAAAGAGAAGAGTGAATTCTGGGATGAATCTTTAGTGAGATTGGTCATTTTATGTAAGATGTTCAAGGAGGAACTTTCTGATAAAAAGACAACATGGCGGTGAAGGAGTAAACCATTCAGAAATGTGAGGAAGAGGAACCAGAAAGATTGTCAAAACTGTGTGATGAGAGCATGTTTTGCCTGTCCATGGAAGAACAAGGAGGTCCAGATGGGAGAAGCAGGTTGAGCAAGAGGCTTCACAGTTGAATGACCCTGAAAAGGAAGCAGAGAAATTCTGGGAGGACTGGTAAGCCATCCTAAACACCTTGGCTTTACAGTGGAGTTATGTGAAGAAAAGTGACATGAATCAAGTTTAGTTTTGAAAGAGGACTAACCTGGCTGCTACTATAAGAATAGACAATAATGACAATAGAAGGGCAGAGGTAGAAATTAGAAATACCATTTAGGAAACTATCAGAAAATACTACAGGCAAAAAACATAACAGTTTCAACAAAGGTAGTAATGGAGTGAGAACAGGTAAATTCTTAATATAAACAGGAGATGAGATTTGAAGATGTTTTGGATTTGGGACATGAGAGAAAGAGCAGTTAACTCCAAAGGCTTAATCAGAACTATCAAAGAAATAGTGATTCCCTTTACTGAGGAGGAGAACAGAGTATATAGAATAAATTTACACTGAAATTAGATATTTTATTTTCAACAAATTATAACGTTTAAGGGTTTTTTTTAAGCTGTCAAAGATGTTAAGTATGCAATATTATGTACCATCTAGAGTCCTGAAAAGAAATGTGTACTTAAGATATAAATTTGTGATTTGTAGTATACAGAAGATATTTAAAGACAAGAGATTTCTGTAGATAACAAGAGTACCTCAGATAAAGACTGGGCTCCAAAGTACTTCAAATTTAATAGTGGAAATTAGGAGGAACAGACACAAGAGGGAGAGAAGGAGTGCTCCTAATTTAGGATACTCTCAAGATAGTAATGCCCCAAATAGCAAGTTTCAATAAAAATAAAATGATCAGGTATTGCTTGACTTTTATAATTTGGGGGTCTCTGATGACTCCAAGTAAGAGTTGTATCTGTAGATGGGTGGTAGAAGAACTCTGATTGGAGTTGATTCAAGAGAGAATGAAGAGTGATATGAGCGTGATGACTAAAAAAGACATCCTTCTTCATATTACCACCTCGTAGCTAGGATGCACTAGAAAGCTGCTCAAATCAGAAGGCTGAAACTATCAGTGCAAAGGAGGAAGGGGAAGGGACAAAATTAGGTAAGGAATGTGTTTTGCTTTGCAGAACTAACAGTTTCAGCCAAGAAGATACCTGGCTAGGTGTTTCACCTGATAGCCCCTTGCTAGGTGTGCCTTACCTAATAGCCCCTTACATGAGCCAGTCTGACCAGAAGGGGAGTTAAGGACCTGCACAGAAAGCCTCCTGAGTTGTCCTGAAGTCACCTTTAACTCATTACAATATTAATATCTCCTCCCATGGGTGGAGTCTTCCACCATTCTTTTTTAACCTTTGTACACACTAGCACGTTGACAAGCTACACATGTGCAATTGAACCAAAGTGGCTAAGCGAGGTCTCTGCCCTGGCTCCCTTTACAGTAAGTAAATCTTCCTATACTAACCTCACAGGGAAACAGTGCTTTGAAAGCTATCTCACTGTCTCTGCATTTTTAACAAGTTAAAAAAAAATTCTTTGCTTTCAACAGTTTCCTGGGCTAGGTTGAATGTAATTCACCCCAAGTGGTGAATCCCTTGGGTTCAGTTATAACCCCAACAACAATTTTGCATCCATCTACAGACAAAAGTGACTTTGTGGGAGTTTGGGGATCCAGGTAGAAAACTTTGAAAAATGAGTGAAGTCTGAGACCAAACAAAATCATTTTGGGAAAATAGGCTTGCAGCCCAGTGGCTGGCTCAGCAACTGTGGTCCCAGATCCAGAAATAGCTCTGTACCCCTAAGAACTCAGCTACAGTTCTGTCTGGACTTGGATCTTTCACCAAGACCACAGGCCAAGGAGCCCAGGAAGAGTTATTCTTACCTATGTGTTGAACAATAGATATGCAAACTTTGATCCCAGCTGTGGATCCTGAAGTAGCCTGTCAACCACCAACAGACCCACTCAGCCATGACCCAAGAGCCTCTAGAGGTAAGCTTGCCAAACTCTGTCAAACTGTAGATTTTGAAGGGGCCCTATGACTGGGCTCTAGCTTATCCAAGCTGCAGTCCACAAACACTGCTGCTGGGACAGGGACCAGTCAAGAGACAATCCCATCTGTACCCCAGGTGATCCTGAAAGGGCCTATATTCAGTTTGACCCTTTTCCCAGTTTTAGTCCCTGAGCAGTTCTGCTGTCTATACTTTCAGAAATCCTGAAAAAAAAAATCCTATTCTTGGATCCAGCCCTTCCAGCCACAGTCAAGGAGCAGTCTAGCCCATCCAGAGTACCGGCAGGAGACAGTGGAAAAGGACTTCAGCTGCCTCCACTTTGACCTCAAACTTACTAGCTGGGCTCTGATTTCCACCTTGTCTCTTGGCTCAAGCAAAGCACCCCTGATGAGAACTGAAACTATTCCTTCAAGCAATAAGGACTGTCCTAAGCCAGCAAGCCCCTCCCCATGATTAATTCTAAGACAATGATGTATTTGACCTTGGCTGCCTACCCACATATACACACCCATCTTTGCCCCACATTTTCCTTATAAAACTGGAAGTATTTTTGGCATTTTGGAGACAGTGTTTGAGATGCTAATCTGCTGTCATCCCAGTGTTGGCTTCACTGAAATAAATTTCTTTGTTTCACTGCCACTCATTTCTCTGCCTTTGGATTTTGTCAGCAGTGAGTGGCCGAAACTGGGACTTCTTATACTCCTATGCCCTGGCTATGACAGGAGACATACCTTTCTATGCTTCCAGAGCCAGGTCTGCAGACCTCAATTTTAGCTGTGGAATCTGAAATAGCCTTGAGACTTTGTTGCAGCCCCAGTCCTGCCACTCAAAGATCCATCCAATAACCAGGCAGGACCCCTAACAGCAACTTAGCAGGAGCTATATTATCTATGTAATAGGCCTGCTATTTGGAACCCAACTGTGAACTCAGAAGCAGATACCTGTCCTAGCACCATTGCACTGAACAAAGTACTAGAAGCACCCCTATCCATCTCTGGACCAGACAAGATCCATGGACCCCACTACAGACCCATCAACATTCTTGTAACAGGCTGAAACCAGGATGACTGTAATTCTGGAGATAGTCCCATTGGCCCTGGGGCACCAAAAGGAAAAGTCTTTACCTGCCAAAATCAGTCTGTAAGGATGGAAAGAGGAGTTTGCCCCTTCAAATGCATAAACTCAAGGCTACATGGGTCACTAAGAATCAGGCAAATTTTAATCCACCAGAGGACACAAGGCAAGCTTTAACAAATTCAAGATTATTATAATCACATCTATGTACACAAAACAATAAATATGATACATCACATTAATTGAAGGATAAAAATCATAGTATCCTTTCAATAGAAGCAGAAAAAGCATTTGACAAAATTCACTACTCTTTTTAATAAAACCTCTCAACAAATTGGACATGGAGGGAATATACCTCCACATAACGTAGGCCATATATGAGAAACCTATAGCCAATATCAACCCAATGGTGGAAAGCTAAAAGCTACAAGCTTTCCTCCCAAATCAGAAATAACGTAAAAGTGCCCCGTCTCAGAATTTCTATTCAACATAGTACTGGAAGTTCTAGCCTGAATGATTAGGCAAGATAGATGGATAGACAGACAGACAGAGGCATCTAGATTGGAAAGGAAAAAGTAAATAGACTCTGTTTGCTGTTGACATGATCTTATATATAGAAAAACCTAATAAATTCACCAAAAAAAAAAACCTGCTGAGACTAATAAACAAATTCAGTAAAGCTAAATGATACAAAGTCAATATATAAAAATTAGTTGCACTTCTATAAACTAACAACAAAATAGTTGAAAGAGAAATAAGTAAAATAACCTCATCTATGATAGTATTGAAAACAATAAAGAACCAAGGAATAAATTTAACCAAAAAGAGAAAAGATCTGTATACTGAAAACTGTAAGAAACTGATGCAAGAAACTGAAGACACAAATAAATACAAAGATACTCAAAGTTCATATATCAGAAGAATTAATAGTTTAAAATGCCCATACTTATCTATATGGATACAATGCCCATATAGATATGGGTATGCCCATATAGATAAAATGCCCATACTTATCTACCCAAACTTATCTATATGGATACAATGTAACCTTTATTAAAATCCCAAATGTCGGGGCGCCTGGGTGGCTCAGTGGGTTAAAGCCTCTGCCTTCGGCTCAGGTCATGATCCCAGGGTCCTGGGATCGAGCCCCGCATCGGGCTCTCTGCTCTGCAGGGAGCCTGCTTCCTCCTCTCTCTCTCTCTGCCTGCCTCTCTGCCTACTTGGGATCTCTCTCTGTCAAATAAATAAATAAATAAAAAATCTTTAAAAAAAAAAATCCCAAATGTCTTTTTCATAGAAATAGAAGATACTATCCTAAAATCTGTTTGTAAATGCAAAAGGAACCCAAATATCCAAAGCAATCTTGAGAAAGAGCAAACCTGGGGAATCACAGTTTCTGACCTCAAACTATATTACCAAGCCATCAAGTAGTAACCAAAATAGTTTGATAGTGGCATAAAAACAGACATAGAGACTAGTGGAATAGAATCAAGAGCTCATAAATAAATCCATGCATATACAGCCAACTAGTATCTGACAAGGGAGCCAATAACACTCAATGAGGAAAAGATAGTCTTTTCAATAAATGGAGGTATAAAAATTGGATATTCACATACAGAAGAATGAAATTGAATCCCTATGTTACACTACTCACAAAAATTAATTCAAAATTTATTACAGACTTCAATGTAAGACCTGAAATTGTAAAACTCCTAGAAGAGAACACAGGGAAAAGGCACCATAACACTGCTCTTGACAATGTTTTTTCTGTTTGTTTTTATTTTTTATTTTGTTTTGTTTTTGGATATGATACCAAAAGTAAAAGCAAAACTAAACAAGGTGAACTATATCCAAATAAAAAGCTGCCCAGACAAAAAAGAAAAGAGAAGAAAACATACTACAAATGAAGAGGCAACTTAGAATGCAGGGAAATAATTGCAAACCATATATCAGAAAAAGGATTCATGTCCAAAATATATAAAGAACACTTACAATTTAATAGCAGAGAAACAAATAATCCAATTTTAAAAATGGACAGAGGACTTGAATCAACAGTTCTCCAAAAAAGACATATAAATGGCCAATAGGTACATGAAAAGATACTCAACATTACTAACCATCAGGAAAACGCAAATCAAAACCATGATGCAATATCACCTCATACCTGTTAGAATGGCTATTATCAAAAGGCAAGTGATAGCATGTGTTGGTAAGATTTGTGGAAGAGAGAACCTTGTGCACCGTTAGTGGAAATATAAATTGGTATAGCCACTGTGGGAAACAGTATGGACATCCCTAAAAAATTAAAAACAGAACCACCTCATGGTCTAGCAATCCTACTTCAGGTATATATTGAAGAGAGAGCTGTACTGCCACATTTAGTGCAGCAGATATAGGATAATACAGCTAAAATATAGGAACAACCTAAGTGCCCATGAGCAGGTGAATGAATAAAGAAAAGGCAGTACATACACGGAACAGAATTATTAACAATTTTTTTAAAGCCATTAAAAAAAATAAAAGGAAGTCTTTCTATTTGCTACAACATGGATGGCCCTTGAAAACCTTAAGTAAGTCAGACTGAGAAAGGCAATACTGTATGACTCCCAATTATATGGGGAATAAAAAAAAAAAAAATCCAAGCATATGAAAACAGACAGCAGAATAGTGGTTACAAAGGGCTGGGGGTGTGGGAAGTGAGGAGATGTTTGTCAAAGAGTACAAGTTTCCATTCATAAGATGAATAAGTTTTAGGGATCTAATATATATAGTTCAGTGACTATAGTAAACAATACAATATCATAAAGTATTGTGGTAATCATTTGTCAATATATACATGTATCAAATCATCACATTGTACATTTTAAACTTATACAATGTTATATGTCAATTACATCTTAATAAAGTCTGGAGGGGGAAAAAGAGACAGGATGGAAGAGTAAAAATAGAAGATATAAAAAGAGAAGATGGTGTTTGGAAAATAGAATGCTCAAATTTGAGTCAGTGGAGGGAGTTATAAGATCTAGATAGCGACTAAGCAAATAGGTATCTTGGAGGAGAAGGTCAGGATATGTCAAGAAAACTCTGAAGCTCAGGTATGGAAATGATTGTCCATGCGGATATTCTAAATTACAATAATTGTGACAAGAATAGCAATGGAGAGAGAGAAAGTAAATTGTGTCTTGAAACTTTCAGGGAATGAAGAAGAGTTATCTGATAATCTGTAGAGGGCCACAACAAGGAGCAGTAGCAGTTAGTATAGCCAGTAAGTTTGTGTTCAAAATTATGCATTATTAGGGAGAGAGAGAACTCTGGAAGCAGTGACAAAAGAGGGCACCTCCCTACCAGATGTACTATATACCTGGGAGTACTTTTCAAGATAGGACTGCCAAATGCTGACAACTCATTGACTTGAATGTGGAACATTGATTGCTTCCCTGACTTGAATGTTATTATACACAAATGCCTTCCTGACATTTTCCCATGGGTTCTGAATAGCTGTCTATATCTTTTTTTTTTTTTTTATGGCCAAAACAGAACTCTGGATTGTCTTCTCCTGCCCCCACAAAAATTCCTGCTTCTCCTCTGTCTTCTCTATCCAAATAAATGCCATTTCTATTTACCAAGCCAATATTACTCAATTACTCAAGCCAAATAATCCCAGAAGTTACTTTTGATATCTCTCTTTTCATCCCCTAAAATTTATCCATCAACAAGCTCTTCAACTTTGCCTCCAAAATAAATCTAACCTTCATTCTATTTTCTATTTCCAGTATTAAAATCCTAGTTCAAGTCAAGTTCAACTCTATTCTTGTCACCCTTGTTTTCTTACTCTTCCATTACCATGAGAATTGCTTTCATAGGACAGCCTTCATGCTTTGTGTTTCTTTCATCTGGAATGCTTCCAAGATAGAGTAATAGTCTGATTTGCTTTTATTATTCACATATCAACTAAAATATCACCTTTTCAGAAATGCCTTCTTTGACCATTAAATCAAAAACAGTCTTCCTCATTCTGTCTTTGCACTAATCTGATTGATTGGTAGGTTGGCTTAAGAATATTTATCCTCATCTGAAATTATGTAATTTATTTAATAAATATTTTATTTATATATTTATGTTTATTTATTTACTTTATATATATAACATACATATAAATGCATACTTTATATATATAACATAAATATATATAATATATATAAATATATTTACTGAAAATAACAGATCTGTCTCCCCACTCTAAAGTGTACACTGTAAGAAACCTGCCCTACTTACCTTTGTATGTGCAATTTCTAGTTTAGTAACCGATAGGTGGTTAGTCCCAATTACTATTTGTTGAATAAATGAATTAATGATAGCTCAACACTCAGCAATGTGAAAGTGACCTTCATGCAGTTAGAAGAGTTCGTAACCCAGGATTTGGGGAGCACCAACTACATTTTAACTTCTTTGTTTTATGAATACTATATTTTATTTCTCTGGATTTTAGTTTCCTCATCCAAAATATGAGGAACTTAAAATGAATTTATGCCAAATACTCCCTTCTGACCAAAAACTCAATCATTATCCATTATAAATGACTTGACTGGATTTCTGAGTAAGACATTGGAATGACCTATAATTTAGCCTAAATTGAAATGGGGGGTGGTTACTTTACCATTTCATTTACCATCATCATAAATTTCCGATGCCAGTGAGGCTCATAGATAGGCCCTCAAATCTGTGTGTGGCTGCTTGACAAATCCAGCAAATCAGCATTTAGTTGGAAGCACATATGGAGCAACCTTATGTCTGCTTGCCTTTTGCCAAGAGGCATAACACTTCTGGGTCATTATATTGCCAACTACTGTGACACATTTTTGCCTACACGGGACCATGACTAAAACCTGAATACAACTGAAAGCCCCAAGATATTGGCTTCTCCCATGGCTGGTGCTTCAGCAAAGAGGAATGGAAGACTCCAGGCCAAAGCTATGATCCATGATGAGAAGACAAGTATCACAGTTGGTATGTGCTTTCCATTATTCTGATTGAGGATCATTTTTCATGTCACAATAAATGTGCCAGTTGTTTGTCTAAAGCTTCTGGGTTGCCTGATGCAGTTTGAGGAAACATACATTTTTTTTTACAGCATTAGGATTTTCATGCTAATTTTTTGGCTCTGAATAACTAAGCAGAGGGTACTTTTGATGCTTATTTAAATAACATCTCCACCCTTCTTGTCTCTTTTGCAAAGATAATATTCTAAGCCAGCCAGACAAAGCTTATACAGCCCATCTAACATTAGCAAGAACTGAGCATTTGACTGAAGCCGATTTTCCTGGCTATAGTATACAAAAGGTCTCAGAACATTAGCCCACACTTCTTAATTTGGCATCACTTACAGGCTTAGAAAGACCTCTAGTGAGGATGCTTCTGGTTGGAATTTTTATCCAATAGTAATCCTGTTAGGGAAAAACAAAAACAAAAAAAAAACTTGAACTGGTCTAGCTACTGCAGTCAATTGTTGTTTTCATAAACACTGATATTTTCTTCAAAAAAAAAATAACAAAGTTATTTTTTACCTATTTCATAAATTTTGTTTTACATTATTTTATTCTTTGGTTGATAACTATAAAGTAGATATGCATGTTACCTAAGATACTTAGCTAAAGCAGTAAAATAACTGAAAGTGAAACAGAATTTTTTTAATAGCAAGATCATAAAAACAGCCCTCACTTTTTCCTACTGTCTCTACAAGAAATAACCTCCACAGAGGAGGGGAAAAAAATAAAAAATAAAAATAAAGCTAAGACAAGGCAATGGATCACAGAGGAAGGAAATTTACAAGATATCATTTTCACATTGTTCCAGTTGTTAGGTTTTCCTTCTAAGGCTCTCTATGTTCGGTTACTTAAATAAGTTGGTCCATTTAAAATTGCAAGGCATAAAATAGGGCTGCTTTAAATGGGTCACACTCACAATATAACTAAATTTTCTGCTTTTAGACAGCCATGATTTTGATTTTATTTCTTAGGAAAGAAGAGTGTTTTACATACAGGGTTGAGTGCTTTCAATTTAAAAGAAAATGGAGGAAATGAGCCTAAATTATAAGTCTTAGGAATCTGGGATATTTTTGCTACATATAGAAGTGTCAGGCTAGCTATATTAGGGAAATCTTAAATCCTAACTTAACGTGATATTAGAATTAAAACACATTCACTGGTTGATTACACATATTCTCTGCTTTTTTCCACTTAAAGTTGAAAAGGTGTAAAATATTTATGAGGACATATGACTTAATAGTTCCATGTACATAAATACGAGTTTTCATTCAAAATACAATTCTTGGGCACCTCTCTTTGTGGGAACAAGTGGAAAACATCTAGAAATTCCTGTAACTGCTGATAGAAGGGGAGCATGTAATGTAATTATGGACCTGTATAAACTCATCAAATGATTTACCAGTAGTATATAAGTCATGTTGTAAATCCGAGTTATGGTTTTCAAAATAATTTGAATCTACCATTAATTATTTCTATTATACAGAATATTTATCATTTCTCTAAAATTTAGGTGTATTATAAGAATGAGTATAATCAATTCATAATCTTTCTACTAGTTATCTTTTATCCATTTTATCAAAACAATCCATGATAATCATTCAGATTAATTTGGGGAGGTTAAGACAGAACATCAATAATAATTTTTTAAATAATAAAAATAAATAAATTTTTGTCTCTTACAGACTATCTGAAATTATAATTGAAGAAAAGTAAAAATTTCACTTTGAAAAAATATAAAAATATACAATATTACATTGTCTATGCCAACAAAATAAATAAATACAAATACATAAAAAGACCAGAGAACACATCTCTTAGATAAATGTGAGGAAAAATAGTGGAGGAAAGGGGAAAGGGGGAACAAAGGAAGGAAGAAAGAAAGGAGGTTGGGAGGAAGACAAATGGCAAATGGTCTTGGTTTCTTTCTTATTTTTAATTAAAAAGACTGTTTTTAGGGCGCCTGGGTGGCTCAGTGGGTTGGGCCGCTGCCTTCGGCTTGGGTCATGATCTCAGGGTCCTGGAATCGAGTCCCGCATCGGGTTCTCTGCTCGGCGGAGATCCTCCTTCCCTCTACTCTCTCTCTCTGCCTGCCTCTCCATCTGCTTGTGATCTCTCTCTGTCAAATAAATAAATAAAAATCTTAAAAAAAAAAAGACTGTTTTTAGTCAATCTCTAAAATATAATTAAACTTTAAAATGACCACTGTTAAGTTCAATAAGTTAGATTCTTTACATCAGAACTGGATTTTACCACATATTACTCTGATGCTAGAATAATAATGTAAGAATACTGCTGATATCATATTTTCACTTCTAACATATAATTATTTCTATCAAAGCATTGTTTAGTATATGAACAATCTTGCATTTAAAATATGTATCATTATGGGGCACCTGGATGCTCAGTAAGTTAAGTGTCTGCCTTTGGCTCAGGTCATAATCCCAGGGTCCTGGGATCGAGCCCCGTGATGGGCTCCCTGCTCAGCGGAGAGCCTGCTTCTCCCTCTCCATCTGACCCTCTGCCCTGCATGTGCTCTCATGAATTTATTCTCTAATGAATAAATAAAATCTTTAAAAATATAAAAACAAAATATGTACCATTACATAAAACCTAACAAATGTATAGGGTGTTGTTTATATCTCAGAAGAATTAACTAAGATATTTACTTTGACATAGGGGATTGAGGTTTTATAATATGTATCTAATTTTTCTATGAAAAAGGTTAATATTTATATTAGTATGTTACCCTACT
Organism: Lutra lutra; assembly: GCF_902655055.1. NCBI lineage: Eukaryota > Metazoa > Chordata > Mammalia > Carnivora > Mustelidae > Lutra > Lutra lutra. The sequence goes on along the minus strand of NC_062280.1, from coordinate 80,228,719 downwards.
GAAAGAAGAAGCACTTTTTATATAAATGTCGATTACATAATTTTACTGTATCCTCTATTAAAACTTATCCTGGGGATATGAAGACTATACTTAATGATGAAGAAAGAGTATTTGGAGAAGAACAAATAGATTATTAGGTTGCATTTGTCCAAAGGATTTCATTTAAAGCAGAGGATGCCCAAATGTTCAGAAACACATTCATGTGCTAACTCCTTGAGTAAAATCATAATTTGTTATGTAAAATTCCACTAAGGAATAAAGATCACTTAAAGCATGGTGTATACATTTTGAGATCCTGTGCTAAGAGTTTATATCTGAATATTGAACTCCACTGCCTTGACTTCATAACCACATTTGAAAATAAGCATGAGACTCAATTACCAACAACTTGTAAATAATTCAGTGCCTCACTCTCCACTTGCAAATGTGTAGGATGCTGCAAGTTTGCCAATATTCATGATCAATAGGAAATAATAATTAGTGATATTTCTCACATCCCTAAGAAAAAAAGAACCATGACCTAAGACTCATCTCTTTGCTTTTGGCTCTTTTTTAGAAAAACCTCTTGAAATAGCAGTCCATTCTCAGTGTCCAATGCTTCTCATACCATCCACTCTCAAATCCTCACCATTTAAGTTTTCCACCCTCGACACTCTTCTAAAACTACTCTTGTCAAGGGCATTAATGGCATCTGGGTATGGCATCCAAAGGCCCATTTGCCTTTGAATTTTCACTCAGCCTCACGACAGTATTTTTTAGTTCATATTCCTCATCACCAACAGCTTTCTTGTGTTGACTTCCAAGATAATGTACTTTCTAGTTTACCTTGTATGTCCCCAGCATTTCCCCCCACTTCAGTCTCCTCTGCTTGTTTCTTCTGTCTTCTACTTCCTTAGTTTGAGAGCTCCAGAGCGAATTCTTCAGTTCTCTTCTCACACCAACTCCTCAAGGACCTCATTTAGTTCAATGGAGTTTAAGTGTGCAACTCTGTTAGATGCACAGGACCTTTCTTTGGATTAAATGGTCTGAAGTGTCTATATTGAAATTCTTAATAATTTTACCTTTCAATTTGTGTTTTATAAATGAAGACTGATTAAAATAATAATGGAGTATGAGCCAATGGAGTATGGCACCTGAGGCCATAGCTCCTGTGCATTCCACCGTCCTTCCACTACTCCTGCAATAACACAAGTATGAGTATTTTGCCTTCTGCTTTAGAACCCCACCCAGAAACCACTCCCTCCCCTTGTTCTCTGAGAGGGACATGGGTTCAGGGGTGAGGAGGTTTGAGGTTGAATGCATGCGGCCCTTGTGCCAAGTCACAAGGTGGGGCCCCAGGTATCTGTGAGGGTCTGCCTTCAATCTGTGGTCAAGGGAGTGTGACATGAAACAGCAAATTAAAAACACCATGATAGGGGTGCCTGGGTGGCTCAGAGGGTTAAAGCCTCTGCCTTCGACTCAGGTCATGATCCCAGGGTCTTGGGATAGAGCCCCTCATCAGGCTCTCTGCTCAGTGGGGAACCTGCTTCCTCCTCTCTCTCTACCTGCCTCTCTGCCTACTTGTGATCTCTGTCGGTCAAATAAATAAAATCTTTAAAAAACAAAACAAAACAAAACACCATGATAGGTTGAGATCCTATAGAAAGAAAAAAAAAATCTACTTTTAAAGCAAGATAACCCACATTTTCTTACCCTGGTTCTCACAAATGATCTACCTGGTGCTGCTTTCAAAGATGTCTGCATTCTTCCAAGTTCCAAATATCAATTTACAGAGACAGCTCAGAACTGTCTCTGGAACTTGATTTCTTCAGCCAACTGACTCTTCAGTATCTCCATTTGGTTGTATAACTTAAAAAATTCTCAAAGTCAAATTGTTAAAACATAATTGACCTTTTCCCAGAGACTTGTTCCTCCAGTTGCTTTTCCCATCTTAGGTGATAGCAATGCCATATAGCCACATAATCAGCCACAAATTTATTCTCATCCTTTACTACTCTCTCACATGCCAAATCCATTCATTCAGGAAATCCACTTTTTTTTTTCTGTTTTCCAAATATATCTACTATCTGTGAATCCTCACCATTTCTATTATAAGCAAGTTAATCTTTTTGTCTGGATAGCTACAGTATCTCCAGTGTAGTCTTCTCACTTCCAGGTCTGTCCATCACCTCTATAGACTTTTCTGAACAGAGCAGGTTCAGTGAGTCATTAAATAAATCTGTTCATGTCAGCCCTTTACACAAAACCCTACCATGTCTTTCTTGTCATTTTCCTCAGAGTAAACGCCACAGTCATCTCAATAATCTGAAACTGCTTTCTGACATCATTTACGAGAGTTCTCAACTTTACCTCTGCTCTGGCCACAGGGGACTTACTACTACTTTCTTTAAACATATGAGATTTGTTCCAGTCTTGAGACTTCAAGCTTGATTATCTTCACTCTATATCCACAAGGACAAAGCCTTTAACACCTTCAAGTTTTGCTCAATGAAGCTTCCTATGACCATCCTATTACACAATGAAATTTGCACATCTAATATGCTTTATCTTATTTTATTTTTTTGTATTTTCCAGGGTATCTATCATCTTACATACTATTTAATTTGCTTTATTGTACTTTCTTGTCTATTGTCTTCCCATGCTAGAATTCCTAATTCCAGAAATTTCTAATTTCTAAGAAGACAGAGACCATCTCTTTTGAGTACCCATGTTTTCCAAGTGACCAGAGTAGCACCTGGAATGCAGTGGAGGTCAAGCAAACATTGGTGGGAGGAATATTCAAACTAACACATTAAAACATTAATCCTAAAAATATGAATGGCTGTAAATGAATCCATATTGTGATGACTACATGATTAATTTTGAAATTAACATTAAGCATTAATAAATTAGTAAAAGGAATATCTATAAAATATATATATGCATGTGTTCAAATGTGAAAATTTCCCCATAGGGCCACATGAACATTCAATAGAACTTATATTCTAAGTATATTCCTTAGAAATGTGTGCTGTTAAACTAACAACTTTAAAACATCTTTATTTAGAGCAAGCATTTGCTGATTTTTATGATGTAAATTTTCTCACCCTGGTCAATTTTAATCTATTAACATGATATCAAAGTAGCTGGAAATTGGGAAAGAGTCACATAATCAAGACTTGCAAGGAATAAGAGCTGGCTTCAGCATTACCTCTGGATGAATGTGCATGCATGTTTACACATATGTCATTTGCATACACAATTCTCACATTGCATAGCACTGTGGGAAAATAAATTTTACAAAAAACATGCAACTTGGAGCCATACAATCAAACTTTCAAAAAATTGATAGGAAACAGTATAACCACCATGGGAATCAGTATGGTGATTTCTCAAAAAAAATTTAAAAACAGAAATACCACACGATCTATCAATCCTAATTCTGGCTATTTATGCAAAAGAATTGAAATCCAAGTCTTAAAGAGATATTAACATCCCAATGTTCATCGCAGCAATAGTCACAACAGCCAAAAGGTGGAAGCAACCCATATGTCCATTCACAAATGCATGGATAAACAAAATATGGTATATGTGTACAATGGAATATCATTCAGCCTTAAAAAGGAAGAAAATCCTGCCGCATTTTATGACACTGGATGAACATTCAGGATGTTATGCCAAGTGAAATAAGCCAGTCATAAAAAGTAAATATTATATGACTCACATATATGAGGTACCTAAAGCTGTCAAAAGCATAGAAACAGAGTAGAATCGTGGATACCAGCGACTAGTAGGAGTGAGTTGTTTAAAGGGCAGAGGGTTTCAATTTTAAAAAATGAAACAGTTCTGGAGATATGTTGCACAACAGTGTCCATATACTTAACACTACTGAACAGTATGCTTAAAATGGTTAAGATGGCAAATTTTATGTGTTTTTATCACAATTAAAAACAAATAATTTAAAAATAATGTGTGAAAAATTACAATTGTTCCATGACTTTTAAAAATTTTTGTCAAGATAGTAGAAACTCCCATTTCAGTTATAAATGTATAGGGAAATAAAAATGCTAATAAAACTAATGTTTATTTACTACATTGTAGGTTAAAACATTAGGTACCATAAAAAATGTTTCTTTAAAAAAAAAGCTATCAAGAGTAGTCTGAATGGTGCTTATGCATAAGTGCACATCACATAATATACAGTATGAAGCGAGAACTTTTCTATGCCATGACAAATTATTAATGTTCTTTCTACATTTGGATCATCTTACAACACTTATCCTTTGCACTTTTTTTAAGAAAATATCTAAGAGATCCTTTAACGTAAAGCATGTTGTTGTTGTTGTTTTAACAGCATCATTTATTCTGAGGTATTTTAATTATTTTTGCCATAAGGAAGTCAACAAATTTATGTCATTTATATCAGTAAGTCTCTATTCACTAAGTACCTCTGGCAGAATGTCTAGATTCTCTGAATGGTTCGTGTTTTTCTAACATCATGATTTATGATGAATCCTTATTTTTGCTCAAGACATCAGGGTAGGGGTCAGCAGAAGGTGAAGTGCTGGAGTCTGAGTAGCTGAGTCATGCCTACATGACTGAATCACCAATAAAAATCTTGTGTGGGCTTCACAAGGTGCTAACACCTCACACAGGTTGTCATATATTATTACCAGGAAAGTTAAGCACATCCAGGTATGATATCATTGGGAGGGGACAACTAGAACCTAGATTCTGGTTTTTCCTATACTTTGTTTCATATACATTTTCCCTTTACCATTTTGATCTATGTGCATTCATTTTAATACACCATAAACATGAGTACACTAGCTTCAGAGTCCTGTGTGTCCTTCCAGTAAATCATCAAGCCTGAATGTGGTCTTCAGTACCCCCAGTGATTCATGCTATAAGGCAATGTACAGAAAATGATTGTACAGTGCTTAGAGCACATTGTTCCATAAACATTAGACTCTTGCCCCCATGGTTTTAAAGTCTAACAGAAAAAGAGAATTGAATGCAAGGGAGGGAGCCCAAAGACTGGTCTTACTCATTACTATATGATTGCCTTCATAGAGGCTATGTGTTAATTATATATAAATTATATATGCTGAGCTCTTTGAAAGAAATGTAGAATGTGTGCACAATATAGTATTATTATTGGCTTTTTAACCAGAGTGACCTGAAGGGAACTTCCTTAGAGATACTGCTTCAAAATAGTACGTATACCATTGAGAAGGCAAACAAAAAAAGAAAAGGTGGGGGATTTAAAATACAATTAAAAGAAAGTTAAATTGTTTTCAAATCTACTTTATGGTTTTTAAGTGTAAGTATTTAAAAAAAGTTAGATTGTCAAACTGCAATTTTTCTTAATAGTCATGTTTTAAAACTAACACCTTTGTGGAGCAATTATAACAAGATTATTATTAGAGGTGGGAGACTAGGTCACAAAAAATATTCTAGGTTGCAGTAATTCACAACAATGTTTAGCTTCACAGTTTCAATGTGAGAATCTGCCATGATCTGTGGTCTACAGACCACGCAGTAAAAATGTACAGTTTTAACAAGCTCAACATAGAAACTCTTTGAAAACAACTTTTCTCTCATTGAGAAGGAATATACTTGCTTAGAATTTTCTATAATTTAGTAAGGAAAGTAAAATAAAATCATCATTAAGCCTACTACTTATATATAGATTTAAAAGTACCAGATGTACACATTGTTTTAAATTTTTTTTCACATTAACAAATATATTATAAATATCTCTTATGTAATTATCAAAACAGAGTCTTTCAATTATGTACTTAAAATAGATCATTGTAGTTACTGATTGCTTTACTTGTGCCACTGAAAATGTAAATCTGGCTCAATATCTAAATCCATGATGAATTTTCTACACCAATTTATTCTCATTGTCCTATTTTTCTTCATAAAAATTCTATATTGATACCAAAGTGGATAATTCTACAGGTAATTATGCCTTCATTAGGAGATGTAAGTTAGTAATTACTACATTTACCCACCTCTTTGAAAATTCTCAGAACTAGGAAAAGGTAGTAATAAAGGACGGTTATGCATTGTCAAACATAACCAATGTTAACAAACACCCAACTTTGAGAAGACTTGTATCAAGACTCTATAGGGACTGAGATTGTACTCTACTTGCAAATTATCCTGTTAATTTACCAGTTTCATGGAGGCTACAAGAGACATAAGACTTCTATCAGAAACAAACAACAGTTTATTGCTAAGAGCAATAGCAGTAGCTTGTTATTACTGTACTATCATTATTAATATTATTAATTATACTAGATCTCTTTTCCCCAACACAAACAGGATGACATGAAGAGGACCGAAGGTCATACACACAGTGGGTTGCATTTTAGAAGAATTTCCTAGAATGGTAGTCTTAAATAAAATGCTTGTTTGATAAAGCCACTATTAATAATTATTATATTATTATATATAATTATTATATATAAATATATAGTTATTATAATTTGTAATCCTTTTTTCTTGAGTAAGACAATATGTCAAACTTTATACATGCTTGTTCTCTGTTCTGGAGGTAACTACCATCTCTGTTTTCCAAGGCTGTAAACAAGCCAGCACTTTGCTCCAGATGTGAACAGTATCTCTATCTCCCAAAGCCAAGCACTCTATAAATATCCTTGAAAAGACAGTCCAAAACAAAGGGCAATCAGTGCCTCCCTGGTGAAACCTGCAGACGAAGGAGTTCTGCATGAAAAGTTGTCCTCCAATAGTCTAAAGCTTTTATATTTTCTTTGAATTTTAAAAAAATATTCTGTTTTGTATATTTTTCTATATTTTTTCTCTATTTCTAATTCCATTGAACTGTTTCAAAATTGTAATCACTTATTTCCCCACAAGTTGTTTCCTTTCCTATAGCTTCTTTCCTTCTTTATCTACAGCAGACAAGCACCGGTACTATGACATGCCAGCCACTGGGATTCTGGTAGTAGCTCTGACCATTTCCAGTTATACCCGTCTTTTCATCCTTAGAATAAAACCCCTTTTCCTTGTTCTTTTACTTATCAAACACAAACCTTAACTCAACTTGTATTAATTAAACTAATTCAGTAGTTAAGTTCACATACAATGACTACCAATGTGTCTAAAACAGAGAAGGTACTCAACGCCAGAAATTGCAGTAAGTTCTAGAAGACAAAGATCAATTACACAACATCATTAGCACTGAAGAGCTTCTCAGACAAATTATACAGAAGCATGTTTAAAATGCAAAAATTCATATAATATATTATGAACCAAATTCTTCCTGAGGGAAACAGCTCAAATATAAGAGACCAGAGCTTGGTAATTATGATTTTTCATATTTGTATTAAGGACATATAACTGCATAACACATCTTCCATTTGAGAAGCAGACTCAAACACAGAGATGGTGATATGTTCTGATTGAGGTGGAAGGAAAGAGACCAGGGAGCAAAGATGGTCTGATTCATATTTATGCCTCAAACTCTTCTATTAGAAAAATTACACAGAGTTCAGAAAGAAGATTGTATATTTTCAAGAATAACGTATAAGTGACTTCTTTTGTATTTTAGGACAGGAAAAAAATCAAGTTTTTCAACTAGAATATTTAATTCCCAAGTAAGTGCCACTTCATAAAGAATCTATTTCAACACAGTAAGGGAAGCTATAGAATTAGCAAAGTGGTGAATCAGGAGTTAAAAATGACTAGCAGAATGATTCTTCTTTTTAAATGTTAATTCCAATGCATTAAAGAGGAGGCACGTGCTCTCACTTTAGTATAGTAACCATCACTTCTTATTACTTTTAGACATTTATGTAATATTTCCATTTTTTAAAGATTTATTTATTTATTTGACAGAGATCACAAGTAGACAGAGAGGCAGGCAGAGAAGGGTGGGGGGGGAAGCAGGCTCCCCGCTGAGCAGAGAGCCTGATGTGGGGCTCTTTCCCAAGACCCTGGGATCATGACCTGAGCTGAAGGCAGAGGTTTTAACCCACTGAGCGACCCAGGTGCCCCTTATGTAATATTTCTTGACCGTGAAGGGGATATATGCATCTAAGAAAAAAGTTAAATAATTATTTGAAATTTGTAACACATCATTGGTAGAGTTAATTATATCTATCATTTGATAGTTTTGCAGTTCATATACCATGAAGCTTCTATTTGGACAGAGTTAAATTCAAATATAGATTTTTTTTTTTTTTCAAGAAGCATTCAGTCTATAGAGTCCCAGTAACAGAGATAATAGACAAATTCTAGTAGCACTTCAGATTCAAAAACAGGTTGGGAATAAAGAAAATTTAGCCTTTTTAAATCAGAGTGCTCCCACCTAATTCCCCTAAATTATAATCTCAAAAAATTATATCATTTAAAGCTATCTTTGTGGCTTTTTCTAAATCTGTTGCTAAAGTTTCTGAAATTTTTGTCTATCAGAATTAAAAGCATAAAATGTAAAAATTAATTTAGCTAGTGAAAGTCAATGCTGTTGTGTTGCTAATAAGCACATACCCTTTTTAAGAGCATGGGACTATTTTTGTAAACATGAGTACTTATAAGGGAGAAAAGTAAATGACCATTTTATAAAATTGAGTTTTAGTAATAAGTCAGCAGCAAGTTTACAACAAAATATTAGTTGTAAATATTACATAAATATAGATTATTCACACTTTCCAATTTTTTCATAGATATAGATGTACACACACACTGATATTTGAGAATTTTCACTCTTTAATTAATAAGGAATTATGCAAAAATGTAATACATGCCCAAACTAACTTGGCTTTGAGTCTCTTAGAAGAAAATATTTTCTTCCCTTGGAAATTCTTTAAATCTTTGAAAAATGCCATCTATAACAAAAAATACCAACAATATATTCCCAGCTTTAAAAAGAGAAAAATCTGTGGATTAATCAAAGTTGATATTCACATTATCATTGTTTCAAGTTTCACCTTCCTTTTCAAGTGAAAATCTAATGCTGCTCAGTGTTGGAGCAATTACACAAACAGTCTGATAATCTACTCTATGCTGGGGTTTCAAGGCAGCACCTTCTCTGCCTACTCTTCATAAATTATACAGGTTACAGACTTTAGAAAGGAGAGTGAGAGTGTGGTTGTAATGAAAGGATGAAGCCATTATTGTCACCTCTAAAACAAAGTATGAAATAACCAGTATCTATTTAATATATTTTTGTTCCCCATCACATAAATTAATAATTTTCATACAGGAAATTTCTGATAGCAATAAATCAGTTATTTCATATCAGAAAAAAATGTATAGAAATAACATGGAGAAAGAAAAATGTTTTTTTGTTTTTGTATTCAGAAATTCCGGGGGCACCTGAGTGTCACAGTCAGTTAAGCTTCAGACTCCTGGTTTCAGCTCAGATCTTAATATCAGAGTCATGGGATCAAGCCCCATTGTTGGGCTTCATGCTCAGTGTGAAGTCTGCTTAAGTTTCTCTCTCCCTCTCTCCCTGCCCTCCTCTCCATCTTTCTCTGCCTCTGAGATAAATAAATAAATCTTTAAAAAAAAAATTCTGTGAGGATTCTATAAGAAACAAACATGAAAGAAAGAAGTCTGACTAAGTCAAACAAATGTCTGAATAACTACATAATAAGGAATCAGCATATATCCTATTTCACATTTGAGACCCACTGGAGGTATCTAGCACATAAAAAATTCCATATACTTGGCTGAGTAACACTATGAAGAAATATAGACCTTTCATTTTCCTACCATCTATTCCTATCAATGTCTGCAAACTCTAGAATCAACTTCTGGTGCCTTCTAAAATAAGAAAAAGAAAATCATTTTCTTTCATTAATTAGAGTCAGAGTGCTACAAAAAATAAACAAACAAAAAGAGTCCACGGCTACAGAAAGTCCTAAGTATTAGACTTATATCAATGGGATAAATGCATTCTAAACACTTCTCTAGGAGTAGGAAACATGCATAAATATAAGGTTTTCCATTCCCAGAAACTAATTTTATTTCAGTGGGAGAAAGTGTTCAGCTAATTATTCCTCTTTAGTGGGCCTAAGGAGTTTTTCCCAAAAAATCAGTCTCTCCTTACTCAAGGATTTTTGTCAATGGCTCCTTTGCAACTCCCTGACTGACAGAGGGGGAGTTTTCACACCAATATGAGCTCATAGGATTAGCTCCATTAGCGCAAAGACCTGGTTTGCCTGCTTCACTGCTGTTAAAAAAACAAAATTTATCTGAGTAACTTTGAAGGTCTAATTGGCTTTATTAAATGATTCATGAATGAGGCAACATTTCATCTAGCAAGTAGAGGGGAATTCTGAGGAGTTGTACAGAATGGAAGGTTTTTATAGGAAGGAGGGTGGGGCAAGAATGTTATTCATGAGGGAAACAGTTGTTCCAGGCAAGGTGACCTTCCCACAGAGGGAAGAGCAGAGGGTCTTTTGTAGATTGCCTCATCTTCCTCTAGTGAGCATCAATGCATCAAAGAGAGCCCATATGATAGATAACCTCTTTGGTGCTAATGGTAAAATTCTTGATTGATCAGTTAAGACTTTCATTTCTAGGGGAGGTTGAAACTGCAACAGATTGGGTATTAAGCCCCAGTTTGGTAACTTGGCCTGTACGATATACCCTTTGGGGTCTGTGGTTTCTTTTGAACCCTTATAATCATAGTCTCCAAATGGTGTGTGTCAAAGAAGATGTTCTCAGTATTCACGAATGAGTGAATGTTTAATCTAGTTTGCCTAGGTACTATAGTCATTTCTAAATTATGGTGAGGTTCTTATAAAATAATTGGCTTAGTTACCTACCTGTACCAGAGTGAGGCTCATTTTTTTCTCAACAAGCACTGAGTTTCTCCTGTCCTTTTGAAGAATTCAAAAGGAGCAATTATATAGGAATGGTATAAAAGACAGTGATAAAGGAGTGTCAAACTCTAAGGTCATATCACTGCAGCAAAAAAAAACACCACCATTTTTGGGCATTCATTACCAGACACAAGCTTCTCCCACCCTTGCCATGTCCATTTCTCAAAGCATTCTTCCTTATACTACCTGTGATTCCTTGTCTCTAATCCAGTCTCCCACTGCCTGCCACTTTCTCAGTCTTTTATCTGTGCTCTCTGAAATCATCTCTTGGAAAAGACACTCTAAACCACAAATCTATTCATGTACTGTTTCTTCTACTTTTTCCATGAGTGAATCTTGGCTCTTGGTTCTTTTTTGATGAATTGCTTTCCTATCCAACTTCTCAACTGGTATCTTTCCAACTCATTCCAAACCCCTGTGAACTTTCTGTTTGAGGTGGGTTTATTGTGTGGCTGGCTCTTCAGGACCACTCCTACACCAATGATGTTCCTCCCAACACTGGATAAAATACCCTCTTTTGAAACTTAGGCCAGTCCAATAAATGAGACTCTACTGCTCATTATTATTTGAACCTGTCGATTTCGTGAATCTTCATTCTTGAAATTTTTCTTTTCTAAAAAATTTTGCCATCACTGAAGTGGTCTTTGATAATGTGAATACATACCCAAATCACCAATTACTTATTACTTTCACCTTTGTAATACCAATAACATCAGCTGTCCACTCCCAACATGTTATCTCCCAGAAGTATTTATAAAATCTTGATACTAATATCCATTCTTCCAACTCTCACATTATCTATTTGCTGTTTAAGTAAATTGAAATCTTCAGCCCCTCTACCCTTTTACATTTTCTCCATTATTTCTGATTCTCACCTCCTTCCCTAAATATTTCAGACCTTGTTGCTCATTGCTACTATTATTCTCAAATCTTTTGTTCCATTCTCATCCATAGCCCACCTGGCAAAAATTCCTGACCCTATGGTAATAAACTTAATACTCCAAAAATTGTTTTGTTCAATTAATGCATACAAAAATTGATGTGCTTTTGGCTGTGGTATCTATCTCAATAAAGATCACTAAGTGCCCAGTTCCAGAAACATAAACATCATTATCAACTTTACCTCTAATTCTGTATCCAATCAATTAGCAAGTCTTTTTAGTTATAATGTATTCATATATAAAGCTGATAGCACTCCTTAGTTTACAAGACTGGAAAATGTATGTTTTGAGTGATGAAACAAATGGTCTCCTTGACATAGTATGGAAGAAGGTTTAAGTTAGAAGAAAAAAATGTACATTCTTTTAATTCTTTATTTGAATTCAATTTATTTAATATATACTCTATTATTAGTTTCAGGGGTAGAATTTAGTGATTCATCAGTTGCATATAATACCCAGTTCTCATTACATCAAGTGCCCTCCTTAATGCCCATAACCCAATTATCCCTTCCCTTCACCCACCTTCCCTCCAACAACCCCTAGTTTGTTTCCTGGAGTTCAGTGCCTCTTATGGTGTGTCTCCCTATTTTCATCTTATTTTTTCTTCCCTTCCTCTATATTCATGTTTTGTTTCTTAAATTCCACATATGAATAAAATCATGTGGTTTTATCTTTCTCTGACTTACTTTGCTTAGCATAATACCTTCTAGTTTCACCTACATTGTCCCAAATAGCAAGATTTCATTCTTTTTGATGGCTGAGTAATATTCCATTGTGTGTATATACCACTTCTTCTTTATCCATTCACTGTCAACAGATGTTTGGGCTATTTCCATATTTTGGCTATTGTGAACATTACCGCTATAAACATTGGGGTGCATGTGCTCCTCTGAATTATTAAGTTTGTATCCTTTGAGTAAATACCTAGTAGTACAATTGCTGGGTCATAAGATAGTTCTATTTTTAACTTTTTGAAGAACCTCCATATTGTTTTCCAGAATGACTTTACCAGTTTGCTTTCCCACCAAAGTGTAAGAGGGTTCCCCTTTCTCTGCATCCTCACCAACATCCGTTGTTTCCTCTGTTGTTAATTTTAGCCATTCTGACAAGGTGTGAGGTAGTATCTCATTACAGTTTTGATTTGTATTTCTTTGATGATGAGTGATGCTGAGCATCTTTTCATAGGTCTATTGGCCATTTGTAGGTCCTTGGGGAAATATTTATATTCTATCAATATGGATGGCAGCTCTCATTTTTCTCCATTAACTGTGGAGCCAAGAGAAGAACTCGCAGCTTAAATAAGGTGAGGTAGGAGAGAAAACCTTAGAAGGAGAAAAACAGGACTAAAGAATGGGATCATAGTCAGGCACCTGAAAGGTTCATATCTTGTACAAGATTGTCTACAGAAAAAAAGGACCAATTGTAATTTCTTACATTCTCTAACATTTAGCTGGGAGTTGTTTCTTTTTTTTTTTTCTTCAATTAATCTTTTATTTTTAAACATTTTGCTGCCACATTACATAAAATAATTTTTATATTCTTAACTAATATCTAGAAACTTAATAGTGATATAATCCAAGTTGAGGGGAAAGTAGATAAAATCTCATTGAAAATGGATTCAATTAAATAGTAAAGTAAAATATCCACAGTGATCACAGAGAGCTATATCATATTTTCATCTTCCAAAGCATAGAACTGAGTTAAAATACCATTTTAAAAGCTTCAATGACACTGGAAAAAACAATTCTCTATGAATATAGAATGTCATGTCAGGAAAGACTGCAAATTTGATTCTCTGATCAAATAGATTAAGAGTGGAAAAGCATAATGAGATAAGTGTTTGTAAAGAAATGTTTTTTCTCCTTTATTTGCTTTGTCTTGTAAGATAGTCAATACTTCAAATGAAAATAAAAGTAAAATTGTCATTGTGTTCAATATCCTAAAGGCTGTGTAACAATACAAGCTTAAGGAGTATCTTCCTGAGGCAATAATTCATCCATTACACACACACACACACACACACACACACACACACACACATGGTTTAAGAGGAAATAATATTAACTATCTTTTTAGCCCCTAACAGAGAAATGTGGATATTAATGAATAGTGTTTAAATACATTTGGCAAGAATGTTAGCCTGTTCAATATTTCTTTCAGTTAACTTTGGATATAATTATAGTCAGCAATCACAAAGAGGGAGAACAAGCAAAAATAAAATTTTGAATAACTGAGCCTTAATACAAAAAGTAAAAACATGTCTACATACTAATAATGTCTACTTGGGATCCTAGAGTAACAAAGAGTTATTTTGGCTTTCAGAATAGGAAAATTTACTGACACAAGATGATGTCTTCTATATGACAGAAGAGGGCAATTAAATATCTCAAGCGCAGGTCACAGAGGTAAATAGTCACAAACCCTCCCATTACGTTCTAGAACAATACCCAGATGGAGCTGGGCATATTCCTCTTCTGTCATGAATTTGCTTAATGTCAACAAACTAATGAAGATTTTTTAAAAATATTAAATCTCAAAACATAAACTTAGACTATCATATTTAGAATATCATATCACATATCTAAGGGATAGATACTTATATTAAAAGTGTAAATAAATATACTCAATATTAAGAAATATGAATCTTAGAAAACTGATATTTGAAAATAAAAAAAATAGAAAACCGATCAAACAATAACTTGTGAGATGCTGCACACTGTATTTAAGATTTTTGTTTCCATTGTAAAGAATAGCCAAGGGGCTCCTAAGTGGTACTGTCTGTTAAGCATCTGACTCTTGATTTAAGCACAGGTCATACATGCTCTCAGTGTTGTAAGATTAAGCCCTGTAATGGGATCCATGCTGGACATAGTTCCTGCTTCAGATTCTCTCTCTCCCTTTTCCTCTCCCTCTGCCCCTACCCCTACCTTTAGTTCACACACTCTAATTAAATAAATAAATAGGAAAAGAAAAAAGATTAGCCAAAATATGGACTGTAGAAATGCTGCCCAGAAAATGTTCTTAAAGAGGATGCTCTAATGAATGCATAAGAGTTATTTTACCAATTTTATTTTACCAATTTTATTTTACCAATTTTAACAACTAGTTGTGCTTATAAATTCTTAGAATATTTCCCTTCTTGAATAATTTTAACTCCACCAACAAAATCACATTATTTTAGAGATAACCTATAATTTGATTAAGGAAAACAAGCACACATGATTAATACATGACTTTTGGTTAAAATATATATTTTTATATATTTATAAATTTTTTATAAAATAAAATTTTATAAAATTTTATTTTATTTATTTATATATTTGGTATTTGAAATATGTATACTCTAGAGAGTACAAAGCAGTTTTCCATAGACCTTATCTTAGTTACCCTGCATTGCAATTTAGAAAGTTTTGATTATTGAGACTTTGGCACATCAAACTATTCGTCAGAAGCAATGATGGATGACTCCTGCTTTGGAATTTATCAGCAGAATGGTTAAGATTTGTGTAAGAAAAGTCGTCCATTGCTTTCTGGTGCATTGTGCCATCAAGACATTTCTCTTCACCCCCCACAAAACCAACAAGAAACTTATCAAAACACCACTTCCAAATAGACCCAGAACTGTTCTAGAAATTCTGATCAATTTTCTGCTCATCTTTACAATTGAGTGAAGTTAGACTACCCAAATATCCACTTAGCCTGTTGCTTTTTTTCTTTTTTTACACAAGTTTAGATGGGAAATGATGAAACAAATTTAGTACAAATTCAAACAGTTTCAGGCATAGAAGATAAGGACAATATGTCTTCTTTGTGGCTAAAAATTTAAGAGCATTAAGTAGTTCCTTCAATTTATCAAAATACTCCATACACCAGGAAGGAAGTGTAGTTGACTATTATAGCAATGGCTCTTTTGATTTCTCATTTGTTTCTGTCCTAAGTGAGTTACAGTAGTACTCAAAGGATATTTGTGCAGAACAGCCTGGAATACTTAGATGGAGAAAATTATCTACAACTCTTCGATGCTCTCTTCAATGATTATCTTACTTTAGGTACAGGAAGACACCTCAGAATATGTATTTTAAATCTTTCTAGATGATTTGGTAGAAGTCAGATTTTAGAACTTCTATTTTATAATCTTTTTAAAAAATATTTCAAGTTTTTATTTAAATTCTAGTTAGTTAACATATAGCATAATATTAGTTTCAGGAGTAGTATTTAGTGATTCCTTACTTGTACATAACACTCAGCATTCATCACAAGTGATGTCCCTACTACCCATCACCCATCTAGCCCATTCCTGCACCCACCTCCCCTCCAGCAACCCTGTTTCTTCTCTATAGTTGAGAGTCTCTTTGGTTTGCCTCCCATTTTTTTTTTCTTACCTTTATGTTCATCTGTTTTCTTTCTTCAATTCCACATATGAGTGAAATCATATGGTATTTGTCTTTGACTGACTTGTTTCACTTAGCATAATACACTCTAACTCTATCCATGTCATTGCAAATGGCAAAATTTCATTCTTTTTGGTGGCTGAGTAACATTCCATCATAGATATCTACCACTTCTTTCTCTGTTCATCAGTTGGTGGACATTTGGGCTCTTTCCATAATTTGGCTATTGTTGAAAATGCTGCTATAAATATCAGGGTGCATGTGCCCCTTCAAATCAGTATTTTTGTATTCTTTTTATATTCTATGTTCTTTTGTATTCTGTATTCTTTTGTATTCTATACCTAGTAGTGCAATTGCTAGGTCATAAAGTAATTCTATTTTTAACTTTTTGAGAAACTTTTGTACTGTTTTCCAGCGTAACTGTGCTAGTTTGCATTCCCACCAATAATGTGAGAGAGTTCCCCTTTCTCTGCATCCTCACCAACATCTGTTGTTTCTTGTGTTGTTATTTTTAGCCATTCTGACAAGGTGTGAGGTGATATCTCATTGTGGTTTTTGATTTGTATGTCCCTGATGATGAGCAATTTTGAGCATCTTTTCCTGTGTCTATTAGCCATCTGTGTGTCCTCTGTGCAAAAATGTGTACTCGTGTCTTCTGCCCTTCTATTTAGAATCTATAGAGTCATAGAAGATTGCTTTGTGGAAATTCTGGTCCCTTGGCTTTTTTTTCTTTTTTAAGCTACCCAATACCATGCAAGTAAAGATGAAGTTTTTTGAGGTGAGTAAAGACAGATTAACTTTGTATACCGAATGATAAATTCTATATTGATTTCTGAACATGTTAGAGAAGTTACTTGGCTGTAAACTGAGAGAAAAATTGGTTTTCCACTTTCCAGGTGATTTAGTGTTTGAAAATGTCTAAGGCTTTGAGAAGAGTTAATGAAAAGAGTGATATTTCTATGTCATGCCTAATCCTCTCCCTACATAATAATGTACACTGGTCAGTAGATGAAAACTCCAAGAACATAGTGGGTTGCCTATCTACTCACAAATGTTTTAAAGCAATTTAAAGCAATTTGACATTGCAACTTTGGATGCCTCATATAATTTTTTCCATAAATTTTACATTATTTGTGAAGAAAATTCATGTACTAAAAATTCCTCAAATAGTAAGATAAATGAACATTTTAAAACTAAATATAATATAATATGTATTATAATATATAAATTTAAAAATTTATACATAAATATATAAATACAATATAATAGATAAATTAACAATTTATATATTATATGTTACATAATATATAAATTAATCAATTAGTTAAAATAAATTTATATATTTATATATAAATATAATGTTCATATACTATACATTATGATATTCCTGTACTTTAGAAATTCTTAACACACCATTTCTTCTTTTTTTAAAGATTTTATTTATTTGAGAGAGCACGAGTGAGAGAGAGGTAGAGGGAGAGAGAGAGAGGCAGTGGGAGAGGCAGAAGCAGGCTCCGCACTAAGCAGGGAGCCCAGTGTGAGGCTCTATTCCAGGACCCTGGGATCATGGTCTGAACCAAAGGCAACCACTTAACTGACTGAGCCACCCAGATGCCCTTATATCAGAACTCTTATAGGAGACAAGATTTTCTCTAGTATTTCACC
The DNA here is from genome assembly GCF_902655055.1 of Lutra lutra. Taxonomy (NCBI): domain Eukaryota; kingdom Metazoa; phylum Chordata; class Mammalia; order Carnivora; family Mustelidae; genus Lutra; species Lutra lutra. Next base: position 80,210,881 of record NC_062280.1, on the reverse strand, counting down.
ACTTTGTTTACAAAAGAGAAAATAAATATATGATAACCATCATGTTAGTAACCAAAGTACTATATTTGTTTTTCTTGTAAGTCATCTCTTTATTTAGTACTCATTCAATAAGGCTTACTATCTACCATGAGCTAATAATGGACTTGAATATGAGTAAGATACCACAGCTGCATCAAGAGGCTTAAATTAAAAAAAAAAAAAAAAAAAGGCTTAAATCTATCTATTCCACACAGGGGTTATATGGACATTTTGACAACAACCCAAGTATTCAGATTCTACAGTAGAAGTGTATATGTATGTTCTGGGGTTAAGAAAGATAATGACTCTTACTGTAAGGGCAGATGGGGAATATGAAAGGATTTACAGAGAAAATATGTGAGCTGGCACCTGAAGTGAATAATACAGCTTATAGTGAAAAGTATGGGTTCAAATACAAGCTTCACTACCTGATTGTGATATACATAGGCAAGGTATTTATCCACACTAGGCCTTAATTTCCTCCTCTGTAAAATGGAAATATAAAAGTGTTTTCCTCACAGGGTTGTTTTGAAGATTAAATGAGAAAAATCCATGTAAAGGGCTTATTAGAATGACGGAAAATTAGAAGCATTCAGTAAATCTTGATTTTTAACATGAATAGGAATTTTCCAAAAGGTCCAGTCAAGAAAGAAAAATCCACATGATGGAAATGGTAAAGAGAAAATGAAAGCATAATTTGAAGAAAAAGTGGTGACACTAAGTTTGAAATGGTTGTTGAGGAATTGAATAGATAATGCAGCCGAGAGCCTAGAAATGTTAATTATTTGTTATAATCATTATTATTCTCTTTTCAATTAACTTTGCAAAGTCGGTGACTTTTTAGCACCAACGTGTTTGGGTTAATTCCTCATCCTTTTCCCTTCTCAACTCACTTTAGTCCAACTTCTGATTTATGTGTCCGTTTCAATACTTATTTATTAACTCATTTTTATTTATCTATTACTTATTGAGTGCTTATCATGAAGCTAACCGTAAAATGAAGAGATAAGATATAATATATGTCCTTCCATTGTTATGAAGAAAAAAAAATAATAATGGTACACTAAGTTCCAGGGCACTAAGAAGGAGACTCTGTGTTTACAATGAGAAAGAAAAACAGCCCCTAACATTCAGGCTTAGACAAAAACGAGAACATCCTACTATTATGCTTGAACACAGACAGAACATGAACACTGTTCAACCCAGAAAATTCCTAACACTCCCACTCTAGCCAATAGGAGAGACTGTTGCTTATTTATCAATTGAGGATTTAGCTTTGCTCTAGTCTGCTCCATCTACAGATAAAATTTGTTGAGATATTCCACATTAAATTTTCTCTCCTTTCTGAAAGCTCCCAATTCAGAGTGAACCCCAGCTTCATCAGATTATGCCCAAAATCCCCTTACCAAGCGTAAATTCCTAAGTCCTACCTAACATACCCCATTGTTGCCCCTGGAATGCGTTCTCACTAAATGCGATGAGTAATAAACACAACTTCTATAACTATAGGTGAGTGCCTGATAGTCTTTGGCTAGAGAGCACTAATAACAAATAGAAAATATGGTGGGCATGAGATAAACATGTTTCAGCTTGGTAAGGCTTTTGGATCAAACATGCTATTCAGGCTAGTTGTCATGTTATCAGGTCAGCTTTCTTAAGAACCTGTGAGACATATTTTAGGGTATATTTACACTATTGCATGAAGTCTTCTGGTTGGTATTGGGCACTAGGCCTTATGGTTTAAGACTTTATACACTACATATATTTTATTCTCAAATAATACTACTACTTTTACGGTGAATGGCAACAACAACAAAAAAAAGTGAATTTTCTGAGTGTTGTCATATATTGACAACAAAGACAAATGTCCCAGTGAAGGGAGCTAAAACCTTTTTGTCTGAGGCTCAAAAAAGTTGACTGAATGTGTGCGTGTTAACCCTAGCACTATAGACACAGGATTTCTGAATCTTATATACTGATTAAGGATATCCATCTCTGAATCCTATTCTACAAAATCTAAAGAATGAAGGATAAAACAAAAGATAAGTGTGAATGAAAAAAAGAAAAGACAACTTTGGAATAGGAAAGGAATCAATGCACCAAATCACTTTTTTTTTCTTCCTGATCTCCTATTCACTTTAAATTGAGTGTGTTTTTTTTCTTTCTTTCATTCTTTTTTTCTTTCACCCCTTTCCACACAATATGGAACTTTAAACACCATGATGCAAAGCAACTTTCTAGTTCCTGCTAATGAATCTGACTTCTCTCATGATATCTATTTAACAGCATACAAGGGAAGGCTCCACATTTTAAGACATAAATGGAATTAAGCTTGTGAGTTGATACTGATGATTACACAAAGAATATACTTGGAAAGAATATTGAAACCTATGAAATGTTATTGTGTTTTTTGTGTGTTATTGTTTTAAAAAGTAAGATTATTGCTAAAACTAAAATTATTAAATACCTATTACTTATATGTCAAGTAATATTTCCAATACTTTCCAAATATGGTCTTACAAGTAAATTTTTTTTCAGCTTGGTGAAAATAAATGAAACATTAACTCTTATGTTCCTGATGTCTGAAATAATTTAGCTATTTTACCAATATGCTTTTTGGGCAAATTCCCCCCAGTGATTCTATGATTAACATAAATGCTGCATATAGGAAATTTTTGCCTTAACTTGCAGATTACATTATTAATTTCACATAGACTCTTCATCCTAAAATCAACCTACCAATGTTTTCTCATTTCTAACCAAGTATTCAAAATTAATCAACTCTCTGAAGCATCATGTTTAGTGACATGACAGTAATGTGTCTGCCATAACCAATCAGGTGAAACATCATTGTAAGGCAGGTGTTTCAAAGATAGGACTTTAAAAATTAATGAGCAAAGGGAGTAAAACATGTACATTCCCAACCTTTCTTTTCTTTGAAGGCTCTAAAGAGGACAGATATGAAAACTCAGTTTTCTTCAAAGGCAGTTATTTAAATTTCAAATGGACTGTTTTACATTGCTAAATTTTAGATAAAATTAAGTACCATGCAGTCATGTATCAATGTCTTTAAGAGTAAAAATATTCCTTCTGTATTTTTTAATTTCAGCTCCCTCTGACCCTCTATGTATTATTTTATTTCATTCAACACACTCTTCATCCTATCAACATCTCCAAATCTGTTAATCTTCTCAAACTTTATCTCATTAGAGATATATGAATATATATTAATATAACCATCAACAATATATTTTTTACTGTTTAGCATGATATTTTGTTTTCTGTTGTTTTATTATTAAGCTACTTGCATATACATTTGAAGGTTTTTTTTTTTGTAGGTAGCACATAGTTATGAGTACTTTTTATCCAATCTAACAAGCTCTTGATCTTTATGTTTAAACCATTTACATTTAGCCTGGTTATTGATATGGCTAAGTATATATCTAATATTCTGCTATATATTCTCTATTGATTCTCTCTGTTTTATTGTTCCACTTTTCCTTTTTTTTTTTTTTCTGGTTTGTCTTGCACTATCTTTTTTATTATTGTTATTTACCTCCCATATTGGGTTACTAACTAAAACTGTGTGTGCATGATTTTATTGATTGCTTCTGAATCAACATTATCCATTTTTAATGTATCACAATCTATCTTTAACTGATATTAACCATTTCAAGTATAAGAGTATTAAAACAGTATACTCTATACTAGTTCTTAAATAGCATTTCTCCGTTTCTACTTTGTGTTCTATCGTGGCCATATCTTTTACTTTCATATATTTATAAACTCCAAATCTGTTATTATTTTGAGTTGCCAATCATCTCTTAATGAGATTTAAATGAAAAGAAAAAAGCCTAGATCCATGCATATGATTACTATTTCTACTGATCATCATCCTTTGTATAGATCCAGACCTTCATGTGGCATTATTTTCCTTCTTCCTGAAGAACTTCATTAAATATTTTAATATGGATATGCTGTTGATAAATTCTTTCAACTTTTGTATGCCCAAAAGAGTACTTCACTTTCTCTTATAAAGACATTTGTGCTTGGTATAAAATTGCTTGTAGACAGTACGTCTTAGTACTTTAAATATGTTGATTCTTAGTCTCTCATCTTGCATCATTTTGTCTGAAATCAGTTGTCATCCTTGTCTTTGTTCCTTAGAATCAGACTGTAACTTTTACTCTGGAAGCTTTTAATTCTCCCTTTTATCACTGGTATCAAGTAATTTAATTCAGACCTGGTGTAATTTTTTTCATGTTTTATCAAATTTGGAAATTTTTAGCCATTGCTTTTTCAAAGTTTTTCTGTCCTTTTCTTTCAGATACTTCACTTAAACCTACATTAAGCTGAGTAAGGTTTATCCATTTCTCACTGATGCTTCTTCATTGTTTATCTTCTTTTCATGTTTCATTGTAGATGACTTCTATTACAAGGACTTCAAATTCAGTAGTTTCTTCAGTATCTAATCAGACTTTAATCTCATCTAATGTATTTTTCATCATACACTTGTAGATTTTATCTCTGAATTTTTTATTTGAATTTTATGTCTGATTTATGTCAACATTTTTTTTTGAAATGCAGTCATAATAATGGTTTTAATGCCCTTTCCTGCTAATTATAAAATAGGCATCAGTTCTAGGTCTATTTTAATTGATTGTCTTTTATCTCCATTATGGAAGTACATTTTTCCTGCTTCTTTATGTGCCTTGCCAATTTTTTTCAGATGTTAGACATTGTGAATTTTATCTTATTGTGTACTGGATAGTTTTATTTTCCAACAAACATTCTTTAGTGTTATTCTGGGGCACAGTTATGTGGAAACTGTTTACTCTGTGTCTTGTTTTTAAGTGGGAATAAAGAAAGCAGCGCTCAGGCTAGAGCTAATTATCCCCCACGATTGAGCCAAGACACTTTTGCAGATTCTACCCAAATCCTCATGAAACTTGAAGTTTTTCAGTCTGCCTGATGTGGAAATATAGTCTCAGTTCTGGAAAGTGCTGAGCATTTCTGCAGATGGGGAGCTATATGCAGATTTCCAGAATTCTCTCAGTATAGCTCTTTCCCTCTCAATATTCTATCTTGTGAACTATAGTCACCCTATTCTTCCCAAATTTTCAGCTCCAAATCCTCAACTCATTGGTTTCCACCTTTTGTTCTCCTCCCCATACCACTGTCTGAGAAAACTCTTAAGGCTATAATCTGGGAACTCTAGGTTTCCCTCATTTGTTTCCCATCCTTGCAAGATCATGTTCATATGAGAGAATAAAACCATTTTTACTCCCTGTCCTTCTCTAGAAATGGAAGTCCCAGCAATCTTTTATGCAGATACTGATAAAGTAACTTCAAAATTTTACAGAAATCCCAGGGGGCTAATATAGCTAAAAGTTTCAGGGGGGTAAATATGCTAGGAGGCTCTATACTACTTTTCTCAAGTTTTTCCTTAAAGCTACCTCAGTAAAGAGTATTTTTATTTGCATAAGGAAAGATAAATAATAGAACAGAGTGGGTTATCCAGATATAGATAGACCTAAACATATATGGTCAATTGGTTTTTGACACAGGTGCCAAGGTAATATAATCAGGAAAGATTATGTTCTCAAAAAATTATGTTAGGATAACTAGATATCCATATGAAAAAAATTTTTGAACTATTACTACACACCAAATATAGAAACACAAAAATTATCTCAAAATGTATCATAGAACAAAACACAAAAAGTATCAAACTTTCCAGAAAAAATATCCAATTGAAGTCATATTTGCAACCTTGGTATAAGCAAAGATTTCTTAGGACTCAAAAATAATTTGAAAAATGACACACTGAACATTTTTTTAAAAATAAAAATTTCTGGTTTTAAAGGCCCTATTAAAGAAATGTAAAGCTGATATCTCAGTGGCTAAGCCATTTGTGTCCAACTCTTGATTTCAGCTCAGATCATGGTCTCACAGTCCTGAGACTGAGCTTGGTGTTGGACCCTGTGCTGAGCATGAAGCCTGCTTGATATTCTCTCTCTCTCTCTCTCTCCCTCTGTCCATCCTTCTGCTCTTTCTCTCTAAAATAAATAAATAAGTAAGTAAATAAATAAATAAATAAATATAACAACATTAATTAATTAACTTAAAAAAATGACAAGGGGGCTGCCTGGGTGGCACAGTCAACTGGGAGTTCAACTCTTGGTTTTGGCTCAGGTAGTGATCTCAGAGTTGTAAGATCAATCCGTGCATGGGGCTCTATGCTGTCTGCTTAAGTCTGCTTAAGATTCTTTCTCCTTCTCCCACTCATGTTCTCTCTCTCTAAAATAAATAAATAAATCTTTTTAAAATAATGAGAAGGCAATAGACCCTAAGGGAAAATATTTACAATGCATATAGTTGGCAAAGTAGTTGCATCACAAACATATAATATCTCCTTTGTTAGTCATTAGAGAAAATCAAATTGAAATCAAACTGGTATGTCACTTTATACCCACTAATTTTTAAAATTGACAATGCCAATGATGTGGAGTAATTGGAGCATACATATTTTCCTGTTGGAAATATAAAATATCAATTTCAAAAATTATTTGGCAGTTCTTATAACTCAGATATGAGTTATAATTCACTGTTACTTATTTAGCAAGAGAGAAATGAAAACATATGTCCACAGAAGGCTAGTGTAAGAATGTTAATAACAGATTTATTCATAATAGAGAAAATTGGAAACAATCCATGTACTCATCAACATGTGAATGCTAACAAATAGGGATATATTTATAAATTAAAATATTACTTAATGATACAAATGAACTATTGATATAAGAAAAAAGGTTAACCTCAAAAAATAGTATATGACCGAAAAACACAAAATGCAAAAGTATACACACCTTTATGATTTTTTTTTTAGAGATTTACACATTAGAGAGAGAGAGAGAGAGAGAGCACGAGCAGGAGGGGCAGAGAAAGAGGGAGAGAGAATCTCAAGCAGACTCCATGCTGAGCAGAGAGCCTGAGGTGGGGCCAATCTCATGATGCTGAAATTAGGACCTGAGCCAACACCAAGAGTCAGACATCCAACTGACTGCACTGCTGAGGTACCTCACATGTATGAAACATCTAAGTGATAGTAACAGAAATCAGAGGGGCTTTTTTTGTGGTAGAGAATGAACTGCAAGTACTCATGAAAGAACTTTCTGGGAACATGTCAATATTCAACTTACTCATTTGGGTGACAATTACATGAATAACTATATTTGTCAAAATTTCTCAAACTAATACTAAAAACTTGAGCACATTATTTTATCTAAATAATGCCCAAAATAAGAGTTAATTAAAAATATTTAGTTACAAAGTTTTCACTGTAAATTCGGAGCTACTCAGGTGGCTACTATTGTTGATATTTAGTAGATACATGGTTTTTAATTAATGTTAATCTTTGAAACATCTTACGGAACAAATATAGCATTTTAAAGGGCCGGGCATTGTATATTTAAAATTCCTATATGCTATATATTCTAGGTAAATATCAATAGCAAGGCATGTTCAAATCATCTACAAATTAAAATAAAGTTTAAACAATATAAAAATGACACATCAAAAAAAATCACCATTCAAAGGCATTATTGCCAAGGACTTTTATTTATAATCCATATTTGACTACTTGACATCGATTGTCATTGTATTAGATCCACCTTCTTTCAAATAGTGTTCAGGGCAGAATTTTATATTTCCCATATTTTGAGGTCATCCTCAGGCATCCAAAGATGTGTACATCTCTCACAGTGTTTAGGAAAACGAAGTGTTCTTTTGGAACAATGACTAAAAGTGGTGCTAATTTTACAAGTATGTTCCCCTTTGAGATAAAACACTTGGTCTATGATGTATTATTTATTCCTAATGTGAGAAGAATGAGATATTATTTACTTTTAATTTGAGATTAACGATAAAACCTAGATGCCTACCTCCATATTTAGAGACACAACAACTATCATTGAGATTCCTGAAACCCTGGGGTGTAACCCATCTTTTTAGCTTATTGGCCAACTTGCTCATCACCTTGACAGAATGGTGACTGACTTCCTCCTGAAACCACAAGGTGGGGTGGTGGGAGGGAGGGAGGGAGAAAAGGGGGGAATGAAGGAGGGTAGAAGTCATGCTTCTAGATTTATCTCATAAATATTATTACACTGTTGGCCTAAAAATCTAAATAACCAGGAACAGATTCAGAACCATTCGAAAGATATTTAACATAATTTCATGGTCATTAACTCTTTTTTTTTTTCTTTTTTTTTTTTAAAGATTTTATTTATTTATTTGACAGACAGAGATCACAAGTAGGCAGAGAGAGAGAGAGGGAAGCAGGCTCCCTGCTGAGCAGAGAGCCCGATGCGGGACTCGATCCCAGGACCCTGAGATCATGACCTGAGCCGAAGGCAGCGGCTTAACCCACTGAGCCACCCAGGCGCCCCGGTCATTAACTCTTTATGGGATAGTTTTTAGACCTATGTTTGGTTTTTTCAACTCTGGGTTTAACCAAACACCTGGTAGTTTTGCTTCATTCCCACCCACCCCACCCCTCCATCATAATGCCTTATGGTAAAATTGCAACCAAGCTGAAATTTAGGTTAACTCTTGACAGACATGTAATATGTCAATGGCTTATGAAAATAGCAAAAGTCAGTATCTGAAATCTATCATCACCTTAAACAATAAATATGAACTTGTTTGGTTGTAGAAAACATGCTTTATTCTTTTAAATTTTCCAGTGCTGCTGGTACAGAGATGAATGCACAGACTCTCTTAGTGCCTTTTGATGTAAGCACTTATATATAGACTGCAAAATTGGCCTCAAATGTTCACCTTTCTCTGTCTCCTCTGCCACTGCTATGTAACTTTGTAGTGTTCTGTCATCCTGATTCTAGGCACAGCTCTATGAACTTCTTTAGATAGTGGGATGTGAGTATGTGTACATAAAAAGGTTTGAAAAATGCTTATACATGTGCAGTTGCCTTTTTATGCTCTTGTGTGTTTGCCACACTCTTGTAAATATGCCAGAAATAGCCAAAACAGATCCTGGTTTAGCCCAAATGAAAATAAATTAGGGAGCAAAGCAGACTGTTCTGCTCACACCAGCAACCTAGAACAACCAATAGCCAGTCAACCTCCAGAATTTTGATCAAGTCCAGCCTTGATCAGCAGAATCATCTCCCCACTCCCTTCAGCTTACTCCAAATGTGCAATTAACCAATGTTTATTTTTCTATGCTGATAAGGTTTATAATGGCTGGTTACTCAGCATTAGTGGCAATTGATTACTCATACAGGTGCAAAGACATTTAGGTATTTTTTTTTTATTTTGATAGGAATAGAAAAAAGTGAAAGCTTTACTAATAGAAAAGATAAAAAAACTCTTACGTATTTTGAAATGTTTATTTGCATTTAAAAGTCTAACTTCATGTCTATCTATTAATCTACATTTCGAGTATTTCCTGAAGTGTCAACAACCTAGGGACTACTGAAAATGGTGAGGATCCTGCAAATGTTTCAGATAAGATTGAAAAACAAAGAAATAGCAATCTAGCAAAGGAGAAAACTCAGAGAGTAGCCAGGAGGTAGTTTTATAGAAGTGGTAGTGTATAGAAACACACATAGAAAATAATGTGTGTTTCCTCTGTTGCTCCAGAGAGAATATAGGCAAACCTATGCAAGTGTGTATCATAGGAAGATAGTATCAGATGACAAAAGTATTAAATATTTTGAGCTCTAAAAATAAGATGTTCTCAGAAATTGAATATAAGGAAGTGCTTGCCCAAATCAGAACAGCTTCAGTAATCCAGGTCCAATTTTGTTTTGTTTATTTGTTTTTTTAAGCAATGAGGTAGAAATATCAGAATACAGAGAGACTAAGAATGAATTCAGTGGCTAAAAAAATATAATGTGAAGTTCAAATATTACCATACTGTATTAGCTGTAGATGACCGGGTAGATTCTGGTTTTGTCTCAAATAAAAAATCCGCTTTCAAAAGAAGAAAGCTGTTTTGTTTTTAAAATCTTCTTCCCTGAGACAGAAATGATTGGTAGCAATAATGTCCAATTCCAGTTCCATTATCTCTTTCAAGGTGTATTCAAAGCTAATTAATAACAAAAATAAAAATCTAGCTAGTACAATTTTTGAATAAACATTTTTTCTAGGAATTGGTAATATTTGCAAATGTCATTTGCTATAATAGGAAATGTATTTCTGAGAAAACTGCACATAGATGATGATGTTATTTCCTGGATAACAAGAATTAACAGTCATAGCTTCTTTCATGATTTTCCCTGAGATCAAAAAAAAATTATAAGATGAGTTTTAAGAAACTACAGGACTATAAAAGGTAATTTGACCAGAGGTATCCTAGAACCCTGACTAATAATGTGGTAGGAATATTTTTTTAAATTATTCATGCAGGTAAGAGGTGGGATTGAGATCATTCCTAAGATTTTATATTTTTTTTACTTTAAAAATAGGTTAGAATCAAATACATAAACATCATAATAGAGGACTATGTACTTATTTAATCTATTAACCATGGGAAAAAACTGCAAATTTGAACATCACTTTATTTCCTAGTGAAAATATTTGTATTTCTTTATAAACAGGGCTTAATCATGAAGATTTGGTTGTAATGGAAAGCATTTTAAAGATGTATTTGTGTGGGTGAATAAAAAAGGAGCTGATTAAGATCAAGATGTAGTAGCAATGAGAGTGGGAGGATAAATCTGCACTTAAACCTATCACTAGTGGTTCTAACTCTTAGGAAACATGCATTTCAAGTGCATGCCTCCAGTAGTGGCAACCTTAATGTACTGAAGTTTCCACTTTGCTCTATTTTAACATGTTCATGATAAATAAAAATATTCAACTTACCTCCAATGCTGTAGTTACTTTGCTTTTAAGTTTTCTAAGTCTTTGGGAGCATATTAAATCACTCTTTCTTTCTTAAAACATAATTCTGGATCTCAAAAAGATCAGGAGAACAGCTTCCCCTACATGTCTTGAGTTCAGTCTAGAATAAGACCACTGCATGCAATGTTAGACACAGAGAGGCCTTGTTGGTATCCTCAAATATCTTGGGGAACTGTCCCTTAGAATACTTAGTGCAGGAGGTACTAAGGTACTACCTTCGGACAGGAGGTATTGATGACAAGCCAGTGACTCAAGTGGATTTGTAAATCATGCTAAAGAAATGCAGGTGAGGGGCGCCTGGGTGGCTCAGTGGGTTAAAGCCTCTTCCTTCAGCTCAGGTCATGATCCCAGGGTCCTGGGATCGAGCCCCACATCGGGCTCTCTGCTTGGCAGGAAGCCTGCTTCCTCCTCCCTCTCTGCCTGTTTATGATCTCTGTCTATCAAATAAATAAATAAAATCTTTAAAAGAAAAAAAAAGATTCTCTCTCTCCCCTTCCCCTGCTCTCTCTTTAAAAAAAAAAGAACGAAAGAAAGAAAGAAAGAAATGCAGGTGAGCATCACCAAAAGCACAAGAGAGATGATAGATCTACTGACAAGGGCCAATACGAAGAGGGGCTAATGACTAACATTCATGGTTGAGTAATTTTGTTTCTCACAAGATGCTACTACAGAATGAGCATTGGTATAGTCCTTCATGAAATAGCACAATGTCATGAAAGCTACAGGGACACAGCCTCTACAACCGGAAAAAAAAAAAAAAAGGGTAAAGAAGAAAAAGCCTGAATTTGACACTGTTTATTTCTAAAGTACACAATATTATTAACAGATTTTCTTGGAAGATATTAGAAAGTTGTTTGCCACTAAGTGGAATGGGGCCCAAGGCAGAGATTAAGCCTGGCTTCAGAAAACTTTAAAAAGCACTATTTTTTTGTATTACTGAGTTTGTGGGTCATTAAAATGTTCAAATACTTTTTTAGTGTTGTGTTTTTTATTCAATACAGTTCTGGAAAGTTATATACCCATTTCTAGAAAATGATATATATTTAGTATGATATGCCCTTAGTATATTGGCTAGTGATATGAAAAGTGATAAAAATTCATTGCCTTCTATTTCTTGATTTCTATAATGTTCTTCACAAAGTCAACACTATTAACTATAGTTGAAGTAAAGTGCTATAATCACTCCAAATCCCTCCTTCCAGTTTATCATTCTTTTACTTTTTAGTGCCTCTCATCTTTGCTACTTGTAACAGGGAGAGAAGGAAATAAAAATGAAATTATTAAAGTTCAACAAGATTAAACAAAATGGAAGCTCTGATCGTGGGGAAATGAATAGGGTTATAGAAATTAAGAATTGTACCCATATGATGAAAAGAGTTGGATGTCTCACTGTATCAGAAGACCTGAATCAAAATATCTTAAAATAATAAGGTATTTATTATTTCACAAAACAGTAATTACTAAGAGCAGCTCTAGGGATGGTTAATGGGACAATACATTGTCAAGGATGCAGATTCATTCTTTCTCCTTGTCACCCTCAGCATTTTGGCTTAGTTATCTCAGAATCAGATGGTCACTGTAACCCAGAGCATTACCTACAGAAATGATCATGTCCTGTGATAAAAAAGAAAATAATTTCTTAATTTCTTCAGTCAGCCCCTTTCTCTCTTCTCCCTCTCCCTCTACACCCCAACCTCTCACCAATGGAAATCCCTGCCTAGAGCCTCTCATAAATTGTGACACATATTTCTGCCTAAACTGCAAAAAGAAAAAAAGTGAATTGAATTTCCACAAGTGGGGTGGGGTGGGGAATGGTAGGGAGTCATATGAGCGGACATATTAGGGTGAAGGGTAACAATGTTCCCTTTCTTTGAACTTGAGAATAATAGAGGTTATTGTGTTTTCTTTATACACAAATACAAGTAGCACTTATTCTATGTTTAAAGATTCTTTGAAGTGGAACAACGATATTGTATAAAGTAGAAATGCATTAAGGATGGGGTGCCTGGGTGGCTCAGGCAGTTAAGTGTCTGCCTTCGGCTCAGGTCATAATCCCAGTGTGCTGGGATCAAATCCCACATAGGGCTCCCTGCTCTACAGGGAGTCTGCTTCTCCCTCTGCCCCTCTTCCCACTCATTATCTCAATCTCTCCCCTTCTCTCTCTAATAAATAAATAAAATCTTAAAAAAAATGTGTTAAGGATCAAAGAGAACTAGCAATTCTAGATTTGGATTGTCAGATGAGAACCAAAATGCACATTACATTCTCTCTGGAAAGTATGGTGATAACAATTACTTCATGGAGCTATAGGAAAATGAACATATAGCCGTTTTCAAGTGCTTCTCGGATAACAACCCAACAAAATTAGAGTTACAAGAAAAAATTCACTATCAGAATTTGCATAAAAGAACAAATAGATGTTAGTGTATTAATATAAGTTTGTTAACATACTTTCTAAACTGAACGATTAGAAGTCACTCACTTAACCATTGAAGAACCAAAAAAAAAAAAAAAAACCCTCATTGAAAGACTTACGAACTTAATATTTTAGTATGTCTGTACCACATTATGAAAGGAGACTATAATTTTATATTGACTTTCTTAGTTTAAGGCAAATAAATTGCTTTGTATATTAAATAAAAGTATTCAGGGATACCTATAGATGAGGAGATAATTAATACATAATTGATATGTTGAATATTGTCTTAGAAGTGACCACATTCTAAATTGAGATCTCCAAGCTTTTGATTTGTTATAAGGCATGGCAGAACAGAGTGGTAAAAAAAAAATGGAAGATGAATTATTTTTAAAAAGGTAAGTTATCACCCTATTGGCATTTTTGTCACCTGAAAAACAGTATTTGATTTTTAAAAACAACAAGGGTGACTGGGTGGCTCAGTCAGTTGACCATCCAACTCTTTTTTAGGTTCATGACATGATCTCATGGGCCGTGGGATTGAGCCCTGTGTCAAACTTCACACTCAGCAGGAGTCTGCTTGAGATTCTCTCCCTCTACCCCTCTTCCCACTTGCTCTCACACTCTCTCTCTAAAATAAATAAATAAATCTTTAAAAACATCAGTAACAGAAAACTCAGCTGCACCTTAGAAATAACATACTGAATACTTAAGGAGAAAAAAAGTTCCCTTACTTGATATCTTTAACATGATTCCAAGTAGAATCTAATTGCATTTAAAGCATATTAGCAAAGGTTATGTTGTATACTCCAGTGCAGCATTCCTGAATAGCCAGGCATGAGACATAATTCCAGTGGCTCTTAAACAGCAGGAAAATAAATTAACTTAGTGTGTTGGAGAATCTCTGTCAAATTAGACCATAATTATGAAATATATATTATAATATTTTCATTTGCCTACAAGTGGGAAAAAATGTTTTCATTGGAAATTATTATTTAAAGCTAATAAATTCTATTGTAATACAGAAACAAACTCCTTTATAAGAGAGGGCAGGAGGCACAAACATATAAGCAAAGGTATGAACTTCAACTCTTAGGGGACACATTTGTTAAAAAGTTCCTATATCTGCTTCATTATTCTGAGACTAAAAGGAAAAAAAAACATAACTCCAAACAAAAATAAAACAAAACAAAAACCACTTTTTATCTCAAGGTGGGTGAACAGAAGATACAACTTTAAAAATATGTAGGAGAGGTACTTAGAAATATTTCCAGTGGACCCTGATTTTTTTTTAAATGACTAATTCTGAAAATGCATGCATGTGATCAAAGACTACTACATAGGACTAGCATGGATTTATACAAATGGCAAGTATCAATAATAGCATAAAATGTCAAAGAGAGGAAAATTTATTTTTCTTCATTATGTAAATATCAAAAATTCTAAGAATGTTCCAGACTGCTTTTTGGGAAGTGGTAAAAAAAAAAAAAAAAAAAAAGATAAAACAACTCGCTTTAGTTACAGAGAAAATGCCAACTGCTGAGTTTGTAAGGTGGAAACTGGAGACATCTCAAGGTGGATTTGGGGGTCTTAGCGATTAGTGAATTCACTGTCACCAAACATGTTCAATAATTGAACAGTCAATGATTGTATCAAGTACAATGTGAATTGTTAAGCTAGGGAAATTCTGAATTTCCTTCCAATGTAGAGAATCTTTGACACTAGCATGATTGTTGACTTGGTTTTCTGAAATAATGGGAGTGTTGCAATCTTCAAACAGAGCCATTTCCAACTCCCCCGGCAAACACACATAATGCCAGTTATTCCTTATCTTAAATTAGGAAATTATCAAAGTTAAAGGTGTTTCCTAAAGTAATTTGAGATCCTTAAAGTGTCGTTTACTAAACATTAGCAAAAAAGATATCTATTGATCACTAAGAATCATCCATTTTACAGGAGTAACAAACTATAAAATGACAATATGTCTAAAAATTATAATAAAGAACCTGAAATCGCATATTCCTTTTGAATAATAAGTGGCCTATAGGTAGATTCACATTCTTTTATAGATTAGAAGTTGCTATTCCAGGAATACTGTTCATTGTAAGTGGAAGGAGAATATTCACAAAATTTTCAAGTGCTTCTCGAGTGGCACTACCATTCTGCATTGAAAGAGTAGGTATGATAACATCAGTAAGGTACAGACATGGTGATAGACTTGCTTTTCCTATTAACAAGAACAGTAATGGCCTTCGAAAAACTGATATAGAAAAAGGAATAGACTGAATCTATAAAATGGTTCTAAAATAACATTTTCCCAGTAGTTTATGGAAGTTTCACCCAATCAATAAACCACGAGCGCCTACATTCTGCAGAGTGCAAAATCACACCAGTCTCTTTTTCTACAGAATTTTAGGACTCCAGATCCTAAAAAAAGCACTGGCATATCAGATCCACTTTAACCTATATTCAAAAGCAGAACAGTATTTGGATTTTTGAGACACATAACTACTGCCAGCTGTTATTTACACTGTTCCCTATTTACACTTTTCCCTTCACAGAATAGCTGTTCTGTTTAAATTAGAATCCTCTGCAAAGTTTCCCTTTCTGTTCTATTGATAATTCTGGCAAGCACTATCAGGGCCACACCTGGCTAATTATTGTAAACACACAGGATCTTTTCAGTCATAATTTCATTTCACATGTTCATGCTTTTCAAAAGCATGTTATTTGCTGGCCTGCTATCATCCCGTTCTTTCTCATTTAATCCCATTTCCTTACTCCATATTGCTTCTTTTTTTTTTTCATGATATTCATGGTTTCCAGAGGTGTAACTGGGAAAAAAGTTATGTCTTTTATTTTTTAATTTGGCAACAATTTAGAGAATCTATAGCTTAGCCCTGGTTACAGTCATTTTCTTTTGATGTTGTTATTTTTAGCTGAACTGTAATGTTGATGAGGGCAGGAGTTGCGTTTTGTGCGTCACTATCTGCTAGAAATTATCATAGCACCCGCCATATAGTATGTCAGTGATACACATTTGTTGATTAAAAGGACAGATGAATGAACAAATAAGTGTATTGAATACTAAATAGTTGTATAAAATGAAAATAATGGAAGTAGATAATCTTTACTACTTTTTAACATTTCTCATTTGTTAAACCATCTCTTAATTGTTTATGAATCTGACTGTATCCTAAAAGTAACTTATATCTTGTCATGCCTTAGCATTCCCAGGAGGAAGTAACAAAATCTGTAGTGTTTCCATTTTTTCATTTGGTCAATGTGTCATAATATTTATATAGGCTATCCTCTACTCAACACAAATTAGTTATACTTCAGTTCTCCTCTTTTTGTATCTTTACACTGTTATCACCTAACAACTTATAAAGACAGGAAATATAGCATAATAAAATCAATATATTCTGCCTATGTCCTTTTAAAAAGCATTTATTGAATGCCTATTCTGTGTAGGATCTACTCCAGGAGATAACATCTGATTTAGTCCTTAGAGAGCAACAGTTCTCAAAATTCCTCCAACAGAGTCTTAGGACCCATATACACTCGTCAAAATTATTGAGAACACTAAAGAACTTTTGTTTATGGGGATTGTATAAGTATTTGCCATATTTGAAATTAAAACGGATAAATACTTAAAATGTTTATTAATTCCTTTAAAGTAACAATAAACTCATTACAGATAATGTAACTTAAATTTAAAAGTCCATTTTGTAATAAAATAGTATTAATGGTGACATTAGTTTACATTTTTTACAGTGACTACGTACAGAAATCATAACATGTTAATTTTTGGTTAAATAGAAGACAGCTGCTTCTACTTTCAGCCTGTTGTGATGTTACATGTCACAGAGCCATTGGAAAATTCCACTGTATATTTGGGAGAGAATGGGAGTAAAAAGGGCAAATAATGTCTTAGTATTATGATGAAAAACATTTTGACCTCAAGGACTCATGAAATTGTCTCTAAAATCTGCCAAGTTTTCCAAACCCTGTTTTGAGAATCTTTGCTCTAAAATTACCTGCAGAGTAGACATTACCACATTTAACCTGTGAGGAAATTGAGCCTCAGTGAAATTAAATGACTTGCCAAAAAGGACAAAGTGATGGATACAGAATTAAACCACAGTCTCCTGATTCCAGGATTCCGTTTTTAAGCCCAGTCCCCATACCACCACCCCAACACTTTTAACCACAACTTTCATTTCTGTTGGTGATAGAGTATTCATTGACTAGAGGACTAGATTTTCAGTGGTTAAATCTCACACTGCTCTATTTAACATCTTGGCACCAAGTTAATAGCATATGTTCAAGAAAACTGAAAACTAGCAAACAAGTTCTGTTGAAGGTACCAGTGGAAGGTACCACCGACACCTGATTAACAACAAGCTCTTCAACTGATATTATGATAGTAAAGGAATAAAGCCCATGACACCAAGGAATAAACAGAAAAATATGGACAATACGTAAGAGAAAAAATAATAAAATAAATAATATAATATAATATAAATAATATAATAAAAATAATTTCTTTTCTGGGGAGACACTGGCAAAATTTTATTCACCTGAAGCTTCAAGTCCAAGTGGCCAGGTAAGGCTACTTTGAAATAGAAGATTGATTCCAGGTGTCTCCAGAAGAGATTTACTTCATATTTAGTCATTGATAAGGAACAGAGAATTCCCCAAGAGATGAAAAACTTGGCAGTACATGAAATGGAAGGTTTTCAGTATCACTTGCCAAGCACTAAATTAATGATATTTTATGTTAATTAATGTATTAATATAAATCTCTGGTAAGAAAACCTGTCTTTGAGCTTTATTTAATTATTCTCAAAAGTGCTGTAAAGGACATTGATATGCAAACTCAGCAATATTCCTTCAAACTAATTACCCAGGGATATTTTTCTAAGAATGGAGTGACACAGACAGATACTATATAGTTGCATGTGTCAAAATTTACTTTAAATTTTTAAAGCTGAATTGTTCAAATGAATGAAAGATCAGCTTTTTTAAAAAGGTTATTTTTCTTATAAGTAATATCTAAAATATGTAATCATTTCATGATGGGGTGTGGTAATGATGTTAAACACTGAAAAATTATCATATCTAGACCTTGTACCACATCTTCTGCATGGTTGAGTATATTCAATTCTCACAACCCATAAGAGGATGTTATTTTATAGATGAAGAGTAAACATCTCAGAAAAGTTAAATAACTTGCCTGGTATCCCTCAGGTAATGAACAACAAGGCTAAGATGTGAACCCACAAAAGTTTTTGTTTTTAACTGTCAGGCTTTATTATTTTGGTGACATTGAAGCAGAAGAATCACCTATTTAAGCTCCTTTTTAGACCTCAGAACCTGTGTCCCCACACACTCCCTGCTTGGAGCCATCATTCTTTCTTGGTGGAAATGGCTGAATTTTTATTTTCAAATTTTGATATATTACTTTTTCCAGGGGATTTAGATTTTTTGGAAAATCTAAAGATCAAGTTTTGTTCAGAAGCCTAGGCAAGCATATTGAATATGTGTGTATTTACCCTTTTAAAGACAAAAAAAGGTGGGGGGGTAAGAACCAATAGAAAAAAATACAGAATACCTTGATATCTGGCATTTTTAAAAAAAAGTTTAAATTTAAGGCTAAGAAAACTAGTTTCCCCCACGCTCCCTGGTTCTTCCCCCTCATTCTCCACATTTCCTCCTCTTCTTCAGTAGAAATCCAGTTACCTAACCTAGATGTTTGACTATTGGCAAGTCACACTTCTAGTTCATTTGTAAAATAATTTGGTTAAACCAGATGATGATGATAATAATAATAATAATAGTAATGATCAAGATGATAAGAAAGCTAACAGTTCTGAAGTATGAAACAAGTATCAGTTACACACTCTAGTTTTCCTATCTTAAAAGATTTTATTTATTTATTTTTTTTTAAGTAACCTCTACACCCAACATGAAGCTCGAACTCACAAGCCGGAGATCAGGAGTCCCCTGCTCTACTGCCTAAACCAGCTGGGCACCCATACACACTATGTCTTTCTAAGTGTTCACATGTGATAACCAATTATCACATTAATCCTATGAAAGCGATCATTTTGATACACAAGCTACAAATGAAAAAAATTAGGGACGGAGAAGTTAAGAAACTTGTCCAGCACCAAACAGTAAGCGGCAGAGCCAGGGTCAGAATCAGCCTACTGGGGGCGCCTGGGTGGCTCAGAGGGTTAAAGCTTCTGCCTTCGGCTCAGGTCCTGGGATCGAGCCCCGCATCGGGCTCTCTGCTCCGTGGGGAGCCTGCTTCCTCCTCTCTCTCTCTCTGCCTGCCTCTCTGCCTACTTGTGATCTCTGTCTGTCAAATAAATTTAAAAGAAAAAAAAAGAAGAAAAAAGAATCAGCCTACTGATTCCAGGATACATGAATTTAATGACTATGAAATATTGATTAAATCAACTCTCTATTCCACTTATAAAATAAAAATTTGGGCTACACTTTAGTGTGGATTATGTCTTTCCCTTCTAAAAGATTCTCTAATTTTTCCATTTAAGAAAATGAGTTAAAAAAATAGAATAACATATCTTAATAACCATTGAAATTACAACATATTACAGTAATGGCATGTATTTTTAATATTTTACTGAGTTATCTAAAATTTGAATTTGGGAGGAAAATGAATGCATGGAAAGAACATAATAGAATATCATAGTCATAGACAGGGAACATATAAACAGCAATGTCTGGCAAACCTACATTTTTGTTATAAATTTCCATTAGAATGAAAATGTAAGCTTTGGTTTGATAACATGAATCAATACTAATGCTTTATCTCTGGCTCCCAGATACACCAGGGGAGTTGTCCTAGGACACTAGAATCCACTCATTGATCTCAGAATATAGTGGTTCTTTAAGAATGGGTACAACTAAAAAATTAAAAATGTTTTCATCTGGTACAAAAATACCAAGTAACTAAACAATCATAAATCAAAACTGGTGTTGGGATGGGTAGGCGGTAGCCATGCAGGAAAATAAATGTTATATATAGAACAAAGCCCAGAAACAGAAATTAAAAGTCATTTGATAAATTTGCCTTAGTCTTCCTATTGCAATTACATAAAAATTCCACCAGATGGCAGAATAAAAACAAACCCCTACTTCTCCATTACATTTTTTACTACCATAACATTTACACTTTCAAATATACATTTGCAAAATTGAGCCTTGATTGGTCCATGACCAATTTCAATTTACTTTTTTTTGTTTGTTTCTTTACTTTCTTGTTTGCTTTTAATTTGTTTAGGCGTTCTGCGTAATACTTATATGCCCAGTGGTTTCCTCTCTAAAACATTTATGAAGTATCATTTCATTACAGTGAAGGGTCCACAGGTGACTTCAAAAAAAAGCAGGAGTTTAATTTTTGATAAGGGATTGTACTCTGCATTATAGATAAATATATATTACTATAAACATAAAGTAGAGCTAGTAGAATTCAAAATCTCTTTGTACCACTGTCATTAATTTATCTTTCCTGACTTGGATATTAATATAGGAATATATATTTTTAATAGCACATTAATGTATTTATCAGAACCAGTGTCTCTTATACACCATTACATATAGTACTCTTTTTATCTATAATATATAAAAAACTATATATTAATTACAAAATAACTATTTTCTAAAACTGCATTTGCTTTGTAGAAGTTTTTGAATTGGGTCCCATTATATAGCAGGTCTCCATTGCAATTTAAATACAATTGATATTTTTCAGTTATTTAACTGTAATATATCAGAGTCACAGTTACTTGTTAAAATGAGACACATCTTTTTTTTGATTTGTGATTTAAAAATATTTATAGCATATTCTACTTTCTCATAAAGATTATACATTTTTCAAAACAAAAATAAAGGAAAATGAAGAAAAAAGTTATACAAAATCCCATCTGCCTATATACACTTTCACTGTTAATTTCTAATTCATACTGAAATTGTTGGTTTTCATTTCTGAGTCCTCAACATGATGATAGCCATCATATTTTAAAGTGAAGTCCTGCCATTGCCTCATATTTATTTAGTAGAAATTCCTTTAATATGACCAATTTTTATGATTCTTTCAAATTTAAAGTACTAAGATCAGTAAGTTCTACTTTGGTTTATAAGGCATTTTGGTTTCTTATAATAGCAGCAAAAGATATATAGTAAGAGTCTCTCGGAGGTTAAGGGAGGCTCAGAGCACTTGTAATTTTTAAGCTTCTATGATGTTATTTATAGGTAACATTCAAAACATAAATTTAGATTCCTTCATAAATGTCAGGACAATCTGTAGCCCTCCACTCACAAAAGGAGCAAATGTGTTGTAAGCCTTTGTCCTGAGTGTTCAATTTGATTACATGTACTTTATATTCAGTGTGGTTTCACTGACTCCCGTTAGGGACATCTACAGTGGTCATGCAACGAATTGTATCCCAATTAACCTTATGGTCTTAATTCTGCCTTCTCAGCCACTTTATTTTAAGCAACTGAACAAAATAGGCCTGAATTGAATTGAATAAGTTGAAACAACTGAAAAGTTTCACATAAACAAGCATGAACCAGACACAAGGTACAGACATACCTTGTTTTATTGTGCTTTACTT
The DNA here is from genome assembly GCF_902655055.1 of Lutra lutra. Lineage (NCBI taxonomy): Eukaryota > Metazoa > Chordata > Mammalia > Carnivora > Mustelidae > Lutra > Lutra lutra. The sequence continues at coordinate 80,188,870 of NC_062280.1, read as the reverse complement.
TATCAGGGCTTCACAGTTACTGTGGTTTTTGTTTTGTTTTGTTTTCCACATATTGAAGGTTTGTGACAAGCCTGCAGTGAGCAAGTCTATTGGTGCCATTTTTCCAAGAACATTTGTATTTCCTCACTTTGTGTATCTGTGTCACATTTTGGTAATTCTCACAATATTTCAAAATTTTTCATTATTACTATATTACGGTTAATCTGTGACCAATGATCTTTGATGTTACTACTTTCATTGTTTTGGGGCACCACAAACCGTGCCCATATAACAGTGAACTTAATTGATAAATGTTATATATGTTGTGACTGCTTCTCCAACTGGCTATTCCCCTGTCTCTCTCGTTCTCCCTGGGCCTCCTTATTCCCTGGAACACAATGATATTGAAATTAAGCCAATTAATAACCCTACAGTGCCCTGTAATTGTTCTAGGGAAAGCTAGAAATTATTTTAGTGGAGAGAGCATGCCAAAAGCCAAGATAGGCTGAAAAGTAGGTCTTTCACACCCAACAGCCTACTTGTAAATGCAAAGGAAAAGTTCTTTAAAAAAAAAAAAAAAGGAATTAAAAGTGCTCTCTGGTGAATACATAAGTGATTAAGAAAGCAAAACACTCTTACCACTGATATGGAGAAAGTTTCAGTGGTCTGGATAGAAGATCAAGCCAACCACAACACTCCCTTAAGCAAAAACTAATTCAGGGCAAGGCCCTAACTCTCTTCAATTATATGAAGGCTGGGTAAGAAGGCAGAAGAAAACTTTGAAGCTAGCAGAGGTTGGTTCAGAAGGTTTAAGGAAAGAAGCCATCTCTCTATAGAAAAGAGCTAGATGAAGCAGCAAGAGCTGATATGGAAGAAGCAGCAAGTTTTCCAAAAGATCTTGCTAAGATCCTTAATGAAGATGGCTACACTAAATAACCTATTTTCAATGTAGCCTTACATTGGAAGGAGATGTCATCTAATATTTTCATAGCTGGAGAGGAGAAGTCCATGCCTGGCTTCAAAACTTCAAAGGACAAACTGACTCTTTTGTTAGAGGTTAATGCAGCTGGTGATTTTAATTAAAACCAGTTTTCATTTATCATTTGGAAAATCCTAGGGCTCTTAAGAATTATGCTAAATCTACTCTGCCTATGCCCTAGAAAAGAAACAAAAAAGGCCAGATGACAGAACATCTCCTTACAACATGGCTGAGTATTTTAAGCCCACTACTGAGATCTGCTCAGAAAAAAGATTTCTTTTGGGGCGCCTGGGTGGCTCAGTGGGTTAAAGCCGCTGCCTTCGGCTCAGGTCATGATCCCAGGGTCCTGGGATCGAGCCCCACATCGGGCTCTCTGCTCCGCAGGGAGCCTGCTTCCCTTCCTCTCTCTCTCTGCCTGCCTCTCTGCCTACTTGTGATCTCTGTCTGTCAAATAAAGAAATAAAATGTTTAAAAAAAAAGAAAAAAAAGAAAAAAGATTTCTTTCAAAATATTATTGCTTATTGACAATGTACCTAGTCGCCCAGAAGCTCTGATGGAAATGCACAACAAGATTAATCTTTCCATGCCTGCTAACTCAACATTCATTCTGTAGCTCATGGATCAAGGTGTCATTTTGACCTTCAAGTCTTACATTTTGAAGGCTACAGCTGCCATAGTGATTCCTCTGATGGATCTGGGCAAAGTAAGTTAAAAACCTCCTGGGAAGGGCGCCTGGGTGGCTCAGTGGGTTAAGCCGCTGCCTTCAGCTCAGGTCATGATCTCAGGGTCCTGGGATCCAGGCCCGCATTGGGCTCTCTGCTCAGCAGGGAGCCTGCTTCCCTCTCTCTCTTTCTCTGCCTGCCTCTCCATCTGCTTGTGATCTCTCTCTGTCAAATAAATAAATAAAATCTTAAAAAAAAAAAAAAAACCTCCTGGGACGAATTCACCATTCTAGATACCATTAAGAACACGTATGATTCATGGGAAATGGTCAAAATATTACCATCAACAGGATTTTGGAAGAAGCTGATCCTAAGCTTCATGAATGACTCTGATGGGTTCAGGATTTCAGTAGAGGAAGCAGCTGCAGATGCGGTGGAAACAGCAAGAGAACTAGAATTAGAAGTGGAGCCTGAGGATGTGACTGACTTGTTGCCATCACACGACAAATCAGGAACAGATGAGGACTTTCTTCTTTTGAACGAGCAAAGGAAGTGGTTTCTTGAAGATGGAATCTATTCCTTGTAGATTCCTGGTAAAGATGATGTGAAGATTGTTGAAATGACAACAAAGGATTGAGATAGAATACTACATAAACTTACTTAATAAAGCAGCAGCAGGGTTTGAGAAGATTAACTCCAATTTTGAAAGAAGTCTTCTGTGAGTAAAATGCTATCAAACAGCATCTCATGCTACAGAGAAATTGTTTGTGAAAGGAAGAGTCAACCAATGCAGCAAACTTCATTATTTTCTTATTTTAAAAAATTGCTACAACGAACCCAACCTTTAGCAACCACCACCCTGGTCAGTCCGCAACCATCAATATTCAGACAAGACTCTCCACCAGCAAAAAAGATTAGGATTTGCTGAAAGCCCAGATGATGGTTACCATTTTTTTAGCAATAAAATATTTTTAATTAAAGTATGTACATTGTTGTTTAGACATGATACCATTACATATTTAATAGACTACTGTATAGTGTAAACATAACTTTTATTTGTATTGAGAAACCAAAAAATGCATTTGACTCCCTTTATTGTGGTGGTCTAGAAACAAATGCACAATACCTTCAAGGTATGCCGGTATATGTAATAAGAACATACTTATTCTTCAATAATATGTATATATATCATACATGCATATATATAATATATATGTATAGATGGTGTATAGATATACTTCAACAATAAAAAATTCAAAAATAATAGTAATTATCACATAAGAGAAAACAGACCCCATCAAAGGTAAAGAACATTTCTCTGTTTCAAAACTTTATTTCACTTTGTATTACTTTCAAGACATCTAAAGCCATGCTTGTGTGTATGCATCCATGTGTACACAGATAGATGCATACTGTCATGTACATATGAATAGGCTCTATGTCACCAGGAAATACAAAATGCATGTCTATTGACCCCTGTCCATACAACAGGGTAAAACACAGAACAAGACTGTAAAATCAAAACTTCAAGATCAATAAACTGTTTTGTTATTTTGTTAAATAGCTCTTGATATAATACAAAAAGTAACACAAGTATCTAGAAAAGATACAGAAAATAAAGTGTGATTATTAGAATACCTCATTGTCACTACTAGAAAACAAATAAAGGATGGATTAGCAGAAATTTTATCATCCGGAAAATGTACTTTTTTTGTGTCTTTATTTTTTCCTAAGCTATGTAAGTGCCTGGGATAGACAACATTCTATATTCACATGATAATGAAACAAGATTGTCTTTCTATAAACACACCTCCAAAATGCTATGTTTGATATTTTGTTGAACTTACTTTAATCAGGTTTTTATAAGAATAAGGTATTTATATGTGATTGTTGCAAAAAAATGGTACACCATAGAATATAAGGAAAGACAAAATAAAAAAGTATACACCTTATGCATGTAACCTTGTCATCTGTTTTCTTCAAAACCTTTTTATACATTTACATAATTCAGTTACTTTTAATATAAACTACACACACACACACACACACACACACACACACTATTTTGAGCTATTTTTTACACCTTATAGGTAGTGACAACAATACCTTCATATTTTTACATACCTTAGAGATGAATAATACTAGAAGTTAGATGTAAGTTGTGAATGTATATGCATATGTAACTCAATTTCATATATATTTCACATATATACCTACACATTTATGAAATGTACATATATCTGCATACATAAAATATATATGAGGTATATAGATAAAACCAGGTTTGTAAAATGATGAATATTTAGGTTATATCAAGATTATTGTTATAATAAATAGTGAAATTAATATTCTTATAAAAATATTTTTATAACTGTTTCATACTTAAAAAATATATAAAAGATACCATACTAAAAAATTGATGAAACATATAATACAATGCTAATTACTCATGACATGTGTTTTTTAGTGTTTTCCTTATTTGAAGCTATCTTCCAAGAGGCTATACCCTGAGGAATTATAATTCTTTCCCCACACGCAGCTTATAAGGCTTGGATTTTATAAGCCATACAACAGGTTTGAGGCCATTTTTCTGGAACAGTTTGTGTAATCCTTCTTCCTTAATAACAGGCTTATTGTACCTAATTGAATGATACATGCACTTAAATGTGACATCTCTTCATGGCCATGGTTACAAATTTGATTTGTCCAGTTACATCTTGTTGAGAAAGAGAACAGATTCTTACTGAATGTATGTAAATACCTACATTACCATCAAAAGTAAAGTAACTCAACAAAGACACTTTGTATAATATTTGCCTTAGCCTCCCTTCTCCCAAAAAAAGGAAAGCCTGAGACACAGACCTATGTCTATATCTACAATATTATGCTGTGTACAGATAGACCTCAATATTTAACTTAGTTTTGTTAAGAACATTAATGGATGTTGGGGAGGGTATGTGCTATTGTGACTGCCATGAATTATGTAAGACTGATGAGTCACAGACCTGAAACAAATAATACATTATATGTTAATAGAAAAAAATTTTTAAACACAAACATTGTATATTCAAAGATAATTTTTTCTAAACCCTTTTATCATTTATAAATTTTCCTTGATTTATAGCTTAATTAGCGTATGTATTAGATATACACATATCACTAGGTGAATAAATTGTTTGAAATATATTAATCTTTTGTTTTTAAAGATTTTATTTATTTACTTGACAGAGATCACAAGTAGGCAGAGAGGCAGGCAGAGAGAGAGGCGGAAGCAGGCTCCCCACCGAGCAGAGAGCCTGATACAGGGCCTGATCCCAGGACCCTGGGATCATGACCCGAGCCAAAGGCAGAGGCTTCAACCCACTGAGCCACCCAGGCGCCCCTGAAATATATTAATCTTAATATACAAGACACTACCTATACTGTTTGGAAATAATCATATTAAATGTCTAACATTCTGCTTAATATGTAGACAAAATTGTGCCCATTATTTTGATATGACTGAATCTGGTACACTTTCAACCCTAGTATGCTACTACTCTCAGACCCCTGCTCTGTGCCCTAGACCTCAGGACACCCCCTCAGCCCCATTTTGAAGTGCCTACCACCCTCTGCTGGACTCAGCAGACAAGAAGACAAGACAACCCAAGGTTCTATCTGCTCCTGCACAGGATCCAGTCTGTTTCCCCCCTTCAGAGCACTCTCATACCCCCTACTCCATGCATGGATTCCAGATCCCTGGAACATGATTGTATGGTATTCTCTCTAAGCTTTGTGGCTTGGCCCTGGCAGTAGATTCCCTACCATAGCCCAGTACAGCATTTCTGTCATAGAAGCACACAAGACTGGATCACCAGAATGGTAATGACATTGATGATAATAGTGTCTGGGATAATTCTCACTATCATGGTTCATGGTACAACTTCATTATTCCAGGAGACACACATTCCACTGTCAAATCTTGACATCAAGTCACATATATGAGTGTACTTGTCAGTGTTTCCACTGTGATGCCAAGAGCAGCAAGGGTGATGGGAAGTGTCTTTTACCCTGCTCATTTCCCTGGTGCTCAGATTAGTCATTCGATCCCCTCCATGGCTCTCCTCCACATGTCAAGTTCTCCTCCAGAGGTGGCTGCACCCATTTCTATCAAGGGCTTAAGAACTTCTGAGATTGTTGTTCTGCAATGCCACGGGTTCTTCCAGTTGATGTTCTCTTTTTGCCTTTATTCAAATAGTAATGCTGTGCTCTCCAAGGCTGGTCTTAACCCAAACCTGAGGAGGGATAATCATTCTTTTTTTTTTTTTTAGATTATTTATTTATTTATTTGACAGACAGAGATTACAAGTAGGCAGAGAGGAAGGCAGAGAGAGAGGAGGAAGCAGGCTCCCTGCTGAGCAGATATCCCCATGTGGGGCTCGATCCCAGGACTCTGAGATCATGACCTGAGCCGAAGGCAGAGGCTTAAACCCACTGAGCCACCCAGGCGCCCCAGGGATAATCATTCTTTGCATGAATGATACTATCCTTGTTCCACCCATGGCCCCTTGCCTAACACTCTCAAGGGCAGTAGTCTGCAGAAGGTAAGGGTGTTTGTACAATTAGGATTAAAAAGACCACATCCTGGTAATGCAACATTTATAGCCTAAATGGGTCAAGAAAAGTCATGATTGAATAATATGCCAATCCACATTTATACCATAAAATTCTGAATGATAAATTTAACATGATGAGAAAACAAAATTGATTCACATTTTACTGCATTCTCTAGGCAAGTGTTGCATTCATGGTTATTATTAATGAAGCACAATGACAATCAGAGAGAGTGATTGGAAGACAGAGTTAATGGGAGGCACAATGGATGATGGATGATGCAGCATCATGAGTAATGATGGAACCAGGTTTAAGTAAATGGTATTGGAGAACTGAGGTGGAAAGATCTATGTTATTTCACTACAAAGTTTCCCACGAATCACTGCCTTGTAAGTAACAACTGTACTGCTACTGTTTTTGTTTGATGGGAGATAAGAAATTAGCTAGGAATGCACAGTTGATAAAGAACATGAAGGGATGATTTCCGGATCTGAAGAGGAAGAGATGGTGCATGAATAATCTGAAAATCTTCACCCCCACAATCAGGAAATATTTAAATGCATTTTCTCCATTAGTCTAAGTCTTTGTTGATAAATTGCAATATATTACACCTCACAGGGGCCATGAATTTTATAATTCATTTTTTAATTAAATTGCTTGTATGATAAGGAGACCTACAAAACATTTATGCCCATGGCCCACACCTCTTAGAGGTAACCATTCCAGATGGCCAAACTACACATCACTTGTATATTTCTTAAGGTGAAAAAAAATAAATCTGTGTATTAGTTATCTGTTGTTGTGTAGCAAGTTGTCCCCAAATTTAGCAGCTTCAAACAACAAACATTTATTAGGAGTGGCCCCTCTGTACAGCTACTCATATAATATGTCAGTTGGCTTCCCCAGGGTAAATAGCCATAGAAAAGTAAGCATGTTCAAGACAGAGCCACAGCCTTTGTAGATCCTAGTCCCAGATGTAATATTCCATCATTTTTTCCATATTCTGTTCTTTAGAAACTAAATCCAACTTATACTTTAGGGGAAAGAGAATAAAAATTTACTTCTTTTTTTTTATTAACATATAATGTATTATTTGTTTCAGGGATACAGGACTGTGAATCCTCAGTCTTACACAATTCATAGCACTCACCATAGCATAATGTCCATAGCCCAGCCACCCTCAGTTTGTCCCTACCCTCTCACCCCCAGCAACCCTCAGTTTGTTTCCTGAGATTGAGTCTCCCTCCCCAATACCATCTTATTTCATTTTTTTCCCTCCATACCCCCCATGACCCCCACCCTGCCTCTCAAATTCCTCATATAAGAGAGATAATATGATAACTGTCTTTCTCTGGTTGACTTATTTCACTCAGCATAATACCCTCTAGTTCCATCCACGTCATTGCAAATGGCAAGATTTCATTTCTTTTGATGGCTGCATAGTATTCCATTGTATATATATATACCACTTCTTCTTTATCCATTCATCTGTTGATGGACATCTAGGTTCTTTCCATAGTTTGGCTATTGTGGACATTACTGCTATAAACATTTGGTTTCATGTGCCCCTTCAGATCACTACATTGGTACCTTTAGGGTAAATACCCAGTAGTACAATTGCTGGGTTGTAGGATAGGTCTATTTTCAACTTTTTGAGGAATCTCCATACTGTTTTCCAGAGTGGCTGCACTTGCATTCCCACCAATAGTGTAGGAGGGTTTCCCTTTCTCCACATCCTCACCAGCATCTGCCATTTCCTGACTTGTTAATTTTAGGCATTCTGACTGGTGTGAGGTGGTAGCTTACTGTGGTTTTGATTTGTATTTCCCTGATGCTGATTGAAGCTGAGCACTTTTTCATGTGTCTGTTGGCTGTTTGGATTTCTTCTTTGCAGAACTGTCTGTTCATGTCTTCTGCCCATTTCTTGATTGGATTATTTGTTCTTTGGGTATTGACTTTGATAAGTTCTTTATAGATTTTGTATACTTTACCTGATATGTCATTTCTGTCAGCTGTCTTTTGGTTTTGTTGACTGTTTCCTTTACTATGCAAAAGCTTTTTATGAAGATTTACTTCTTAAGGGGAAGAAGATCCTAGAATGTGTGTACATGCTTTTTCCAGCCCTACTGAGGTATAACTGACAAATTAAGAGTATATACATTTAACATATATTCATGTTTATTTAATATACATTGTGAAAGTCATATTATAATCAAGTTAATTAACACTTCCATCTCTTCACATAGTTACTTTGTGTGTGTGTGCATTAAGAACACTTAAAAATGTGATATAATGGGTACATAATTTTTAAAAATGCTACAGTGACTTAAGCATTCCTTACAAGTTACTAGATAATGGTCAATCAACAATACATAAAAATAGGAAAAAATAAGAAGCAAGGGTATATGTAGCTTGACAGCCAAGTGGATTTTTGTTTCTATATTCTCTGTAATTTTGGAAATTGCACAAGCAGACAAACTTTATATGTTGATAAACTCAATTAACTATCATCTGCAATTGTGTACCAATTAAGGATATTGGAAGTTATGTTTTGATCTTTATGAAAAAACGTATTTATTATTGATATTATTTTGCTTGCAAGGTAATAATTTGTATTTTATCCATATATTATAGTGAAATAAATATTTTACAGGATTTTCTATTTTAAAAGACAACAAAAGTTTAAACATGTTTTTATTCTTGTATTGTTTTAAATATTTTGTAAATGATTATAACTTAATAGAATCATGTAGCTAATATAAGGAATTAAAGGAGTTCAAATTGGGATTTTTATGAAAAATCACCCAAACTTTGCACAAATTACATTATACTAACATATTTTTATACTCTGATAAAATCAGAAAGGAATAAAAATTAGCTAACCAGATTAACTGAAGTATTCACTTTGATTAGAAATGTTAAAAAAAAGAAATGTTACAAATAATGTTTAAACCTTGAGTTTTAACATTATCAAAATTCTCAATTTTTCTCTATTAAATTTCTTTGTTTCTTATGTTATACCCTGGCAAACAGTCTTTATCAGTCACTTGATCATTTCTCTGAGCTAATTTTTATTGCTGACTTTTAAAGAGCCAACACTTTTTTATCATTTGGAATTTTTTTCTATTTCTGGGATTATTATTTTTTTAGCTTTGATTAATTGAGTGCTTTTTAGTCTCCAATAGTCAATCAAAACAGGAACTCCAAGAGGCTTTATTATCTAGTTTATTAATCTTCCCAGAGTTAGGCAAAGGGATATCAATCCCTTTATAAAAGATTTATATATAAAATAGAAATTTCTTGGGGCGCCTGGGTGGCTCAGTGGGTTAAGCCACTGCCTTCGGCTCAGGTCATGATCTCTGAGTCCTGGGATCGAGCCCCGCCTCGGGCTCTCTGCTCAGCGGGGAGCCTGCTTCCTCCTCTCTCTGCCTGCCTCTCTGCCTGCTTGTGATCTCTCTGTCAAATAAATAAATAAATAAAAATCTTTTAAAAAAGGGACGCCTGGGTGGCTCAGTTGGTTAAGCAGCTGCCTTCGGCTCAGGTCATGATCCCAGCGTCCTGGGATCGAGTCCCACATCGGGCTCCTTGCTCATCAGGGAGCCTGCTTCTCCCTCTGCCTCTGCCTGCCATTCTGTCTGCCTGTGCTTGCTCTCTCTCCCTCTCTCTCTCTGACAAATAAATAAATAAAATCTTTAAAAAAAAAATCTTTAAAAAAAAATAAATAAAATAAAATAGAAATTTCTTATTAAACTCTCAAAGAATTAGGGAAATTCAGGGATTGCTTCTTTCTATAGGATGTAAGCCTTTTATCACTGGGTTGAGCCCAACATGGAGGTCATAGTACAGATATAGGAGCTGTACACAAAGAAACCTCAGTATAAATATTTCCATTATTATTATTCCATTGTTGTCCCTAATTTTTGTTCAGATAAGCTATGGAACAAGATATGGGCTTAACTTTAATGTTTATTAAGCATCTACTTATTAAAAATAAATGCTAATTAGGACACCTGGGTCGCTTAGTCAGTTAAGTGTCTTTCTTGGGCTCAGGTCGTGATCCTGGGGACATGGGATTGAGCCCTTCATTGATCTCCCTGCTCAGTGGGGAGTCTGCTTCTCCCTCTGCCCCTCCCCCTGCTCATGCTATTTTTTCTCTCTCAAATAAATACATAAAATTTCTTTTTAAAAAATTGTTAAGGGGCATCTGGGTGGCTCAGTCATAAGCATCTGCCTTCAGCTCAGGTCATGATCCCAGGATCCTGGGATCAAGTCTCACCCCCACCCCTGCATCAGGCTCCCTACTCAGCAGGAAGTCTGCTTCTCCCTCTCCCACCCACCCTGCTTGTATTCCCTCTCTCGCTGTGTCTCTCTCTGTCAAATAAATAAATAAAAATAAAAATAAATGTTAATTAATTAATATTAATTAATAAATGTTTATTTGATCACATTTTGTCATTCTTAGCAAAGAAATTTTTTGATGAGATCTTTATTTATCACATTTATTTACTTTTATGTATTTTTCTAGTTCTTTCAATAGAAAGAAGAGAAAAAACACATCTTACACTTAGGCAAAAATTTTTAAACAAACCAGCAGTGATCTTTCACAAATATTAAAAAAAAAATAGAAAAAAGAGAGAAACCTATAATTATAAAAAACAATATAAAAATATTATTTTGTGAGAAAAAGAAGTCTTTTTTTTAACCTACCCACATACTGAAAACTATCAGACTGTTTTACAAACTCAACCAAAGGTAAATAGAGCACACATAACTTTTTCAGCAAAACTCACCTATTATTTGTTTCAACTGTGTGACACCAAGGTCAGGAAAACACAAAGGGTATCTAAGAGGCATTTGTTATGATTTCCTTGACGCAGTGTTTGCTCTCCACTCTACTGGGCACAAAGCTTTGTTTTTAGGGGGTTTTGTTTGTTTTCTTTAAATGTTTTAAGCTCTTAATCATACACAAAGGTCAAGTACCAAAAAGCATGCTATCAGAAGTTAGAAGACCAAAATAACCTCTATATTAAAAAGAAAAAGTGACACAAGCAACTTTTTCAACCTCACAACTGACACTGGCCACTGGTCCTACAAACTAATGTCCTGTAATGCCTTGTAACCTAGTGGCAAAGACATGGGCATTTCAAAGGAGAGATGATAGAATTACCAAGACAAGAGACTAATGTAAATGACTATACCAAGAAAAATCTCCCCTGTCATTTATTAACTTACAAAGACCAGTTAAACAGATCCTATAATCAAAACAAGGCTCCCAGTGTTTTATCACTAGCAGAAGTCATAATCTGGCAACTAGCTACAAAAGAGAATCAAGGGGTACCTAGCTGGCTCAGTGGGTTAAGCCTCTGCCTTCGGCTCACATCATGATCTCGAGGTCCTGGGATGGAGACCATTTCATCCGGCTCTCTGCTCAGCAGGGAGCCTGTTTCCCATCCCCTCTCTAGTTGTCATCTCCCTCTTTGTCAAATAAATAAAATCTTTAATAAAAAAATTTAAAAAAGAGAATCAAGAAGGAGACATACTCCAGAAATAGAAACAGAATTAGAATCTGAAACAGTAACACGGACATCAAGAGAGAAACTTTCATCTTGGAATGATAAGATTTAAGCCTCCTGGAGCTGGAAAAGGCTGACCTGGGTGTGAGTGGCACAAGGGCTAGAGATCTTGGATGATATTGCCTACTAAGCACTAGTGGTTAATTCTATCTGAGCATTCTGGTGGGACCTCCAATTTTGGATGGAAAACCTATAGATAAAATCACTAAGAAAATAAAAATTATATATAACTGCAAATGGTTTGAAAGAATCCAGATTTCAGAAGAACTGACTCCTTGACAAAAAGGTACAACAGATATTAAAAAAAAATAAAACCATAAGTATTGTCAATCAGTTCACAGGAGGGGGAAGCAACAGTTTTTTTCACAACATGATCACATTTGTATCTTATCTATAAGGACAGTTACATAGCTGTAGATGTCAGTGTTGCAAAAGTCAGAGATAACATTGTCTATGTTAGGAATTTAGCAACTTAACAGAAATGGGCTCAAATCTTCATTTATTTGGAAACTACTCTAGATAGGATGTTACATATTTTTAGTTTATCTCAGAATGTGAAATTCCTTTTTTCCCCTATACTACTGCTATAAAAATAAATAAAGACAAGATCATATGAAATGGTATTGGGAAGCCCTGAAAGGGTGGGGGGGGGGGTGCTCATAAACTACAACTCACATAAATGCATTGCCAAAAGAAAGAAGTTTACATACCCCAGCAGGAGGAAGAATTTCTCTTTGCCCAACAACAGCCTAGCCAATGAGAACTCAGCAAAAGAGCCCCTCCCAGTTACTTTCTTTCCCCTATAAAAGTAAGCCCCTCTCCCATTTTGCCAAAATATGTCTATGGTTTGTCACAGTTTGCTTATCTTGAGTTGCAATCTCTCTGCTATTCCTGAACTCATTTTGCTGATTAAATAATTGACTCCTTTGTTTTTAAGGTCAACATTATGAATATGATGTTCTTAGTTATTTATAGGTATCAAGGAAAGGTTCAGTTTTACTGCCTTGAATCAAACACATATATTTAGCCACAAGTCTTAGTGGCTACTTGAGAAAGAAAGGCTACATGATCTTAGATTTAAAGGCCATAAGTATAACCTACCCATGCAGGATACCTCTCCTGTTTTCTTTAAGCAAAATTAATCATCAGGGTATAAGTTATTAGACATATTGGACAACAAATGACATGATAAACTATGGTATCACATCCATATTTTATTTTCTTTTTTTTCTTTGAAAAAAATCACAGAAAATGTTAATATGGCAAAAAAAAAAACTCTTGAGTTTTGTAAATAGATATTTTATTGAGTAAAAGAATTGTAGCTTTAAAATATGTTTTTATTTTTTGACTTTATGAATTTTTCCCCCCTAGGGCTCCTGAGTGGTTCACTCAGCTAAGCATCCCACTCTTGATCTTAGCTCAGGTCTTGATCTCAGGGTCATGAGTTCAAGTTCAGCACTGGGCTCCACACTGGGCATGGAGTTTACTTTAAGAAAAAAAATTTTTTTCCATAAAGATATCTTTAATGTGTATGCAGTCAATTTGTTAGACTCTAATTTTGTCTTTGGGTAAATTTATAGTCTCAAAACTATTCTCTAAATCATATATTGAATTATATGAATTATGGTATATATAATTATATATATTATATATGAATTATATTGAAGCTATATGACTTCTTACATGGTAAAAGGGTTTTTTTTTTTTAAATAAATTATTTTTCAACCTGAAATGTTGCTGTTTGATATTGTCAACTTTGGTGTATTATCTAAGTCAAAATGCTGTATTATAAATGAAGACAAGATACTGTCCTAAAATTCTAGATTACTTCTGCATAATATAGTCAACAAGAAGCATTGGGTCCCTTCAAAGAAGTACTAGTAATATCTGGTGAACAGGAGACTAATGAATAATTCTTTAAGACAATGATTAATTAATCTTGTATCCTTTGTGTTTCATCTATAATAAATTTTTCTTAAATATTGAACAAAATAAGTCATTTGGATAATAATGGTTTCATGTCCTTTCTGTCATTTATTTCATAAAAATTCTATTTTTTAATTTTAAAATATATTTTAAAACTTTCCAATTATTTCCCCTGATAACTTTATAATACTGTTGCTGTTTAATTAGAGTTATAAATTTTTCTTGAGTTTTTTAAGAAGTTAAAAATGTGGGACAAGGTTAAAGAAAATATAAAAGTAATTACACTTTGTTTTTTGCAAACCCAAAACAAAACAAAACAAAACAAAAAAACACCAAACCTATCATTATTAACAAATGCTATTAATAGGGGAAATGTTGCATTTAGACTGTTTTGGCCAACTTAAAAAAATTTTTTTAAAGATTTTATTTATTTATTTGACAGAGAGAGAGTACAACCAAGGGGAGCAGCAGGCAGAGGGAGAGGGAGAAGCAGGCTCCCTGCTGAGCAGGGATCCTGATATGGGCTCAACCCCAGGTGGGCCCTGAGATCATGACCTGAGCTGAAGGCAGATGCTTAACTGACTGAGCCATGAGGAGCCCTCCCAAAAACTGATTTTTGAACAAAAGTCCTGAAATCACTCTTTGGTTATAAGAAAAAGTTTGTTGAATGAGCATGTGCAAAATTTCACAACATACTATGCCATAAGCCAATATATATGCCTATAAATTTAAAAATGCTAAATGTCCCCAAAATAGGACAGACTTTACAACATACCTGTATTGCCAGCTTTGTAACATGTGGAAAAAAAAAAAAAGTCACAAACAAGACAGGGACTCCTTTCCAACCAAGATGCAATATTAGCTCTATAATCATTTTCTGTCAGACACATACATCCAATGTTATCTTCTCTGAAAAAGACCATTTGATCCGTGATTATCTACAGTAGGCTAAAATGTGTTTTCCCATTGCAACCAGATCTTGCTGTCCAACACTTCCCCTCATTCTATTCCATCAAATACCTCTATTCCACTTCTCAGCACTATTAGCTATTCATTTCTGCAATAGGACTTACTGCCAGTGATAGAAACTACAGGAATAGAGGAACATTTATCCCATCAGATGTTATCAGAAATCGGTTTAGAATTATACTTTAACCACACTATGCATAGACTTAATAGTAAACATAATACAAATCCATAAATTCATTAGCAGATTTTTACAAGGAAACACAGGGTAGGAAAATCAGAGTACAACTACGATTTAAAAAACTAGTGCATAACAAACAAGAAACAAATAATAGCCATTATAATTTACCAGTTATTAAAGGTAAGGTACATATTTGAAGCAGAACCAAGAAAAAAAAATAACAATACTGAGTTGACTGAGCTAGTGTCTAAAGCTTGCTGCTTCTAGGAGCAGGAACATCTGCATTGCCTGCAGACTAGTTAGAGATGCTGAAGTTCCAGCCCTTGCACAGACACGCTAAATCCAAATGTGCATTTCACCAAATTCGCCATGTTCTTTGTACACATAGGACAGTGTAAGAGGTACTAAGCTAGATCTGAATTTTCTATGTGTTCTTTCTTTGTAGGGTTCTTGCTTTGAATAGCTTTAAAACCTCTTATGATAAATTCTTCTCTTATGTTCAACCCTGTTTTTAAAAATGTAATAAAACCAATTCCTGCATAATATTTCACTTGTTTTTATTACTCAGTACAGTTACATTTTGTTATCTGATGCATTTGAGACAAAGAGTTTATTAGCTATGTAGAAAAAAATGTAAAAATGACCCATAAACCTAATTTAAATATTTTATTTTAATATAAAATTACAAATGAATATGCATTTTAACAATCTTGATTCTTTTAGAATCAAGATCTTTTCTTTGAGTATGGGTGTTTTGACAAGAGTTTTTCATTTTTCTTAAAATACATACAGAATACAGTGACTATAACTTTAGTTTTGTTTTTATTATAAATGGAAAGAGAACTTAAAAATTTATTTAAGTTAATGAAGCATGTTGGTAAAAATTTTATAAATTTTTTCAATTAAAAAAATTTTTATAGTTATTTCACATATACTTGATTCCATTACAAACTTTTTCGATGGAAAACAATATTCAGAAAAGAGGTTTTTCACATTCATATTTCAATCAAATTATATAAATATAAAAATAATTACAATAAACTTATTAGCAAAAACATACCTGACACTTGGTAATTACACATAATTAACTGGTAGTAAGAAATATATGGACATATCTGAGAGTAGACGGAACCATAACATTTTGGTGTGTAGGAGATTGTATTCCCTGGGAAGCTGAATCTTATGGAGGTTAGCAAAAGGAGAAGTTACTAGAGACTGTTCAAGGATCAACTCCCATGGAAGAAAAAGAGAAAGAAGCAAGATTGGGCAGATGGAGAGTCTTAAACTGTGCTATGCTAGTCTCAGCCAACCCCTCAAGGAGTTACAGAGTGTGATAACCGTTCAGAATTGTCCTGAGTTGGGGGGAGCAGATTAGACCTTTACACCCCTACATCAACTCATTATTGGATGAAAACTGAGTGAGGAAGGTGGCTTTCTGGAGAGGGCATCTGGGTGGCAAATCACTATGTTCATGCAGTATGAATGGCCAATAGTTAATCTGTTAATGAAATGTTATGATTAATTTTCCCCTATAAAGAAAATCAGGAAACTCATATAATCCAGGAAGTCCACCAGGTTGAGTTACTTGCAATTTTACTATGATTATAATAAAAAAATAAATAAAATTTAAATATAAACCCAAGCATAGTATATTTTGTTATTTAAAATGAATTGAAAGAGGGATACCTGGGTGGTTCAGATGGTTTAAGGTCCACTTTCAGCTCAGGTCATGATCCCAGGGCCCTGGGATTGAGCCCTGCCTCAGGCTCCTTGCTCAGCAAAGAGCCTGCTTCTCCCTCTGCCTGCTCATGCTTTCTTTCCCTCTCTCTCTCTCTGACAAATATAAAATAAAATAGCCATCTGTAAGACAAAGCTACTTATAGTAAGATGTGCTTTCCTAAACCATTCAAGTCTATAGATTTTTTCAAAGAGCCCTGTATTTCACTAAGGCAGAGTTTTGTCACCTAAATATAACCCAAATCTTCAATTTGCTCATTTTTCCCCATGGGCTGAGCCCAAATTATTATTTTATTATATCTGAAATAGCATATTTAGTATAGAGGTAAGGATATATTAATTAGAAAGCTGTCAGTTTAAATATTTTTAATTATTATGAATTTAAAATTTGAGCATTTTAAGTGTAATTATCTGAATTTATGTCTTGAATATCAATATGTCTAAGATGCCTTGAACACTTCCTTGAAAACTGTTTGATAAAATGAAAAAAAATTTTGAAAGAAACAGAAAATTTTATGTAAAAAATGTTTATTATAATCAATAGTTCTGTGCCAAGGTTTACCCTCTTTAAAATGTCAACTGAATGTTCACACTGTTTTACTATCAACACTGTTTTTAACACTGTAAACACACTAGGGAAGAGTACTTTTATATCTTTATAATGTAATGAGTCTACAGATTCCTCAGAGTTTATATAAGTAAGAGGTAAATAAACATCCCTTGGGTGTGTATGTATCTCTATGTATGTGTGTGTTTGTGTTCTAGAGATAAACTCTAGAGACAGTTTTCCTCAAAATTACTGCATTTTTTTCATGGCAAATAATTTAGAGGTTTTAACACAACAAGACACAATCAATCTCTCTCCCTTTTTCTCTTTAGCTATTTAAAAAAACATTTAATCAATACCAAGTCATATAAGTGCTTATCACTCTGTGAGGTAAAGACAATTTAAGAAGAACCTTTTCCTAGAGCTCCTAAACATTTTTGACTTGTGTGAAAAAGTATAATCCAGATAAACTGTTCCCTCTGAAACTGGGCCAGAAGATCTTTAGCGGCTGAGATTGAGGATAATTTGAAATTTAGCAGCCTTAAGAATAGTGCTCTCTGCTTTCTCAAGTCACAGTTTCTGAATTCAATTCATAAACCCTATTTGCCATTCCAGGTACAAAAAAGGGGCCTGGGGAAGCTGGGTATTTCAAGTAGCAAGAGAATAATTCTTATTTATTATTAAAACATTACTACTTCTGAATATCCCTTGGTCTCAAGTGAATATGGTATGGGTATACTGTTCACATTATAATCCTTAATTAATTTAGATGTAGTACTCCATAATAGCAACTAAATACTTTTTTAATTAAAATTACACAAACCATAAAAATATAAACATAGCACACAGGAAACTAATTCTATTAAAGCAGTGTGAAATCTAGGCCCCAGTAAAAAAAAGCAAAGAATGGAACTAAAATAATTAAATTGATTCAAGCCCCCTAAATTGAAACAAAAGGTCTCTGTCCTTTATGAGTTCTGATGACATTTCATTAAAAAAAAAAAAAGGAAAATCTAAGTAAATAAGAACCTTAAATTGAATCTATGTATTTGAAATAATTTATAAAACAGAATTGTTGTTTGTCTTTCAAGTTGGACTACAGGGGCCAAAATGAGTATTTGATTACATTGTTTACTGGTCTGTGACGTTAGAGATACAGTTGCGACTATAGTTTGTTTCATCACAGTCTTGCTTCATAAGGACACATTTCTTACAAGCCGCAGTGGTAGGAAAGTTTTTACTTTTCCCAGACAACTGGCTTCTTTTTAATTGAGTGACTATAACTACAGCTTTGAAAATGATTGTTTTTCTCTTTACTGCATATATGCTTAGTGTGCTAAGTGTGCTGCCAACCTGTAGAAAATGTGAGGGTAACATGCCACATATTTTGTGAACTAATTGTGTGTACATTTTTCACATGAGTTGAACCCCTTATGCCTATCCTACCACTCCTTTCCCTGATATACAAAAAGAGGCATTTTCAAGTATCTTTAACCACCTGTCCCAGCCAAATCAGTCCATAACCACCACAAATTTGGCTTGCTGAGCAGTTGCAAAGAGAAGACCACACACCAAGAGAAATCTGAGGTATTTCATCAAATAAAGGAAAACATAGAGTATTATAAGACTGAGGGAAAAGGTAGAGTTATAGAGAAATTTAAATGAAGCAGAATTCTAATAGGCATAAAGCAAAGGTATGTAAAAACATGTATGGCCTACAAAGTAGATTCCAATTCCTGTTTTCCTGAAAACAATGAAACTATAATAAATGTACAATACTGTGTTCAGAAACCTCATATCTGAGGTTCTATGACTGGACTGGATATCAAGCTTCCTTTCTTCATATGATTTCAAACAGGAAACCTGACTGTAATTTTAAAGAACAAAATTTTTCAGTGAGTGAGAAAGCAGTTAAAAAAAATGAAGGGAGTCATTATGACACCTTCTAGCTGCAGTATGTCCTTGGGAGAAATACTGAATCCTAAATCTGTTAACTTTATCTGTGTCTGTTATTCCAGCCTGGTGAGTAGTTGGGTAGACTTTTACCTTCTGAGTCCAAGCTAAATTTTACTTTCTTCCATGTCTATATGTAACAATATATAAGAGTATACAATTAATGAATTGCTGAATTTCATGAAAAAATCAAAACACGAAGCAAAAGCAATTAAAATTCCAGAACAGAATTATCTGGTTTTGGTTTCAGCAATTATACCAGAAACATTAAAAAAAAAAAAGTAGCTATTTTTTTCAACAAACTTCCAATTGATCCATACTTACTAATGTTATGTTTTTGGTCTCTCTCCTTCTTCTACTATATCATTTATCACTGATTTAATAGGACAGAATTTAGGGACTTTTACCATCTGTGCCATGGCATTCATTTTTATGGGCAAAAAAATAAGTGTCAGTTCACTGGAAGTGGGCCAAGCCTGAAAGTTCCAGCTTCCTATACTTCAGTCTAGTGTTTTTCCACCACACAATTCAGAATATTATGTGAATATACGCACTTACCTGTCGGGACAAGAGACAGAATGGGGAAGGGGGTGTTTAAACTGTACTGTAGGCAGAGGAGCAATGGGCAATCTAACCTTGTTAGTTAGGGTAAGTGTAATTAAAATCTGTCTTTATGATTCAGCAATTTTCTGTAACAGTGTGTGTATGTTCCTGGATCTTTGCAGCTCTATAGTAAAAACAACGTCATGTACCTCTGACCACTATGGGTAGGCCTAAAATCTAGAAATACATTTGGTTGTTACTGCACATTGGTAATCAACATGCCACTAGGCCACTCTTCAGGGGTTTTTCAGGTAATAAGAGGTAATAAGAGCTCTACTGACTTCCAAGTGATTTTAGCATGAAAGCAATGGGAAACAGAGTAGCGTGCCCTTGAATGTCAATGTTTAAGGAATCAGACAATGCATGAGATCT
This sequence comes from Lutra lutra, assembly GCF_902655055.1. Taxonomy (NCBI): domain Eukaryota; kingdom Metazoa; phylum Chordata; class Mammalia; order Carnivora; family Mustelidae; genus Lutra; species Lutra lutra. Next base: position 80,168,799 of record NC_062280.1, on the reverse strand, counting down.
TTCTCTTTTTCTTTACTCTTGAGTTCTACATCCTTTCTGGTCAGTAGTTGTCTTAAAATAATGAGCCCTCATAAAGGTCAGGAGAAAGGCACTATAGCATAGATGTTACCCTCAGACCCTGGATTTGGACTAGTGGGTTCAAAGTCTGGCTCCATCAATAGTACATATGGAGCTTGGGGGAAGATTCTTTGTATTTCTAATTTTAAAATTAAATACTGCAATTCCCCTGCTTATGAAATAGTAATGATGGCAGTATTGTTGTAAGAAATTAGAGTCTGTGTGCCAAAATTTTATATAGTGCCCAAAATATAGTACCCACTCAATAATGCTGTTTTTTATTTTGTTTTTTTTTTTTTAAAGATTTTATTTATTTATTTGACAGAGAGAGATCACAAGCAGGCAGAGAGGCAGGCAGAGAGAGAGGAGGAAGCAGGCTCCCTGCTGAGCAGAGAGCCCGATGCAGGACTCGATCCCAGGACTCCCAGATCATGACCTGAGCCGAAGGCAGCGGCTTAACCCACTGAGCCACCCAGGCGCCCACTGTTTTTTATTTTGAAAAAAAAAAAAAAAAAAGGAATAGAAGTGTTCCTCTAAGAACTATGGGATGTCTTTGTGAATACAGCAGTCATTTTGTTTGATGACACTAAATTTTTTGTGATGTCATGAGAAATATAGAAATGTTAAACTCTTCAAAACACATTAAGTGAAAAAAGTACACAACAGTTAATGTAATATGCTATATATGTAAGTAAGGAAGAAAATAAAACCAAGTATTTATATTTGCATAAAACAACATCAGAAGAACATCTATGCAACCAATAAAAATCATTAACCATGATAGTGGGTAACAGAAACTATATGTAAGGAAGAAGTTAAGGTACTAGATTTCTTACTGTGTAGCCTTGGAACTATGATTCTTGACCTATATAAGTTCATTACCTATTCAAAAGTGAAAAGTAATTTATATAAATATGATTTATATATATCATATATTAGATATGCATATATCCCTTTACTGAGAGTGAATTAATATTTATTGATTATCCATTTATCCAATTATCCATTTACTTGGTTTTTGCCAACCATTTTGCCAGGTTGTGTGCATTATATATAATTATTTATATTATATATAACTTAAATGATAATAAAAACTCTAAAAGATAACACCAATGGTTTACAAGTCAAATAACTGAGTACCAGCAAAATTAAGTAATATATCTAGGTTTGTCCACTTAGTAATAACTAATCCTAATACGAATTTACCTTGTGTCAGGTACTATTCCAAACACTTACCATATATTAATTTAATCTTTAAACAATCCTATGAGGTAGCTACTATTACTTTTCCCATTTCACACAGAGGAAACAGCTCCGTAAAGTTAGGTGATGTGCCCCAGGTCCCAAACTGGAAAAGTGGTAAACTAAGATTTCAAACCTTGGAAACCTGGCCCTATAGTCCATATTCTTAACTACTTTTTTGTCATTTAGGTACTACAACTAAAGCCCAGTCCTTTCTTCTGCATTGTGCCATATTTATATATTGAAATGTGAATACTGGAAAATTACCTTCATTGGTATCCAATAAATTTTGTAAAAAACACAAAATCATGGTGAGTCAAAAGGACATGGAAATACTGTCCCCCAGTCATCTAAAACAAAAAACAAAGTTGTTTTTAAAACAATAGTTGTTCTTTCTGAATGCACTGAGCTCTGAGTTGGTGAGGAACTGGACTAGGGATTGAAGGGCTGGATCCTGAAAGCAGTTTTGTCGTTACGTAGCAGGTAGCTTTTCTTCTTTTTCTTGCTTCCTCAAAGATAGAGGAGCTCTTGCATCTGTCCCTATTTGACATTCTATAGTTCCAAAATTAAGCAAGAATAGCCATTTTCCACAAAAACTGACACCACAGAAGGATCTTTTCCAAGACATTTTTCTAGAATGTCCCAACAGGGCCTTTTGTGAACTCCTACTAAGTCTACAGCACCTTTAGAAAAGCGAGCTCCTGAAGGCATGAGGTCACAAAGTACCTGGTTCCTTAAACTGCAAAACAGCTAATTTTTATTCCACTCTCGTGAGAGTGATTTCTAAGAGACTGGAAGAGTGTGAGAGGTCGAAGCTGACCAGCCAGCAAGCAGCAAAAGGGCTGAGCTATAATTCTCTGTCCAGGTGGGAGAGAGAGCTGTGAATTAGTTCTCCTGAGCTGCACATTTGTTCTCTACCAAATGACCTTACGAAAGAAAGCTGTAGGCCACTTATGACACTTTGAGTATTAAGTACCATACAAATTTCTGTTAGGTTTTTACAATAAAAAAATACTCTAATCCCAATTCAGAACAGCAAAAGAAATTTAATTCCCAACATTTTAAATGTTTGCAATTATTCGTCTTTAAGTGAATATTTACAAACAATGGAATCCAGGGTTTCATTTGACTATAGAGTACTTTGATTAAATCCACAGATCTAAAGATTTAAGTGCTTGTTCCAGCCAGCTGCCAAGTCATAACTGACACATATAGAGGCAAGAGTTTAAAATGGGATTCCATGGTCACAGCCAAAGCTTAATGTCTGCTTCTGAGCAGGATGCAGGATGTTAATACCGCCATCTCAGCAGACTATAACTTAGCTGCCAAAGCCCAACAGAAAGACTGATTTTCTTTAAAGACAGCTAAATGTTTTAGGGGATTGCACTGAACTGAATTTACAAAGTATCTACAGCATCTTTTCATTTGAATTATGAAGTGCTCTATGAGAACTTCATTTTAAATACATTCCATAAAAGAACCCAAAGTATATGTATACAACATGTTAAGATTAAGTCTAAAGCACTTTTGCAAAGAATTTCTGGAAGCCTGCACTATTTAAAAATATAGAATTGTTGTTTACCCTGAAAGTTATCCCTAAGTCAAGTAGATGGGTGACCTCGCTTTACACATTTTAGAGCATTAAATTATAGCAGTTGGAAGAACAAAGAGTTGTCTTGGCAGTATTTCAGAAATAATCTTAGGAGTGAATCTGGATACTAAGTTAAACTTGGCCTTTTGCTCATCAATAGTTAAAATACAAACAAAAATACAAACAGGAACAATTATTTCAGTCCTTGGAGACAGCAGGATATTAGCTGTTAAACCTTTTATAAACAGGAAAGGAAAAGAAATGAGTGAATATGAGAAAATATGCCCAATATTATCTGTTCAAATCCTGGTTTTAATATTTGTGTGACCTACAGGAGAAAAAAATGGTTAGCTCTTATCTGAAATAGTTTCTAAATCATAACTATGTCTCCAAATTATGTTAGTTAAATTAAATCTGAAAGCAATATGCATGGTGTCTGGCACCCAGATGACAAACAACAGACAGTGGTTGAATCTTCTTGACACATTTATCTTGTAGTCATCACATACTCTTATTACAGAATTAGTGAATAAAAAGTTTCCTTTTAGCAAGTGATCATAAGTAACTTTCAAAGTTTTAAATAAAAGAACTATTGACACACATCCACAAGAATAATGAAATTCCTATTAAAATAAGTTGTCTAAAACCATACCCTTTTGACATTGGGGAATAGCAAGAACTTCACCATTTATATTTCCATGGAATAACATGTCTAAGCTCTTGCCCACTTATTTTCTCACTCTTACTTCTGACAGAGTAGACTGTCTACATTTCTCAACTGTGGACTAACCACATTTCTCGGTCTTTAAGCATTTAGAGATGTGCCATCTTTGCTTCCCATCCTGTCGGCTGGACTGCTATGTACCGTAATCCTTAACCCAAATTTTTACTTTAGGTGGTCTGTACGACATCCTAAACTGACAACAAGGTTGTTAGCTACAGAGTTAAAACTATGTATCCCCCCAACCCTAGAAGTTAGCTTTGTTAGCAATAAAGCTGGCATATTGATGGTCAGTTGGCGGAGTTTCATCCGGTTCTGAAGTCAGTAGGAGAGATAGATGCTTTTTATTGATTCCCTAAAATCTCAAAATTGAAAGGTAAATCTCAAGCTACAAGTGCAGTTGTAAAGGCCTATTGAAAAACACTTGTTCAGTGTGCCTGGGTGGCTCTGTCAGTTAAGCATCTGCCTTTGGCTCAAGTCATGAATTCAGGGTCGTGGGATTGAGCCCAGGCTCCCTCTCCAGCGGGGAATCTTCTTCTTCTTCTCCCTCTACCCCACCCCTGCTCATGCACTCTGCTCTCTCTCTCTCTCAAAATAAATAAAATCTGAAAGAAAGAAAAAACAAACAAACAAACAAACATTTGGCCAACATGTAGGCAGAAAAATGATGCCATCCCCTAGTATGTGAAAAAGAGTGAAGAGGTCTCCAATGAAGAGAAATCCCACATAGCACTCTCCATCTCTCTTGTTTTTCACATAAGATAGACATTATTGGCACATATTCATCTGCCTTCTCCATTATGCCATAGTATCTTAAAGGACCAGAGCAGATTATCAGCAGAGACTGTGGGTCAGAAATTTGTCAAGTGTTTAAGAACCACATACAGAAGGATTTCAGCTCAAGATGGAAAAGCTTAAAAAACTCAGGGCTATAACAATTTGATAAATTATTACACAATGAATGAAGAGTTTTCTGCCATGGAAGAACAGGGACTGGGCAACCATTTCATAGGACTGAGATAAAGGAATAAGCTAGCAGATGGGTGGCTGGCTTTTAATCTTCTTTCCAAGAATGGTCCCTTATGACTATAATTTTTTAATGATCATTTCTTTCTCTTTCTAGGCTAATGGATATCTTAACTTCTTCATTTTTCTTTCAATTAATTTAGCCATTTAATTCTACTTTTGGGGGAAAGGTAGAGATTTGTTTGTTAATCCTGACATAAAAATCAAATGCCAACAAGTAGAGTGTACAAAACAGAATTAAATTTCCTTAAGAAAGCTGAGGATGAGAATAATTAAACCAACTACATTATGATATTGCAGAGAAAAATGAAAACCAGACCTCATCAAAGTGACAAGACTCTCTAGAGCAGCACTCAAAATAATTGGTTAAAGGCATTTTTTCTATACTTCAGAGATTCTTTACTTATTTATACATTCTAAAAACACAAATGCAGTTATCTTCAGGTTTCTATCTCCCTGAAGATAACTGTTTAAAACTGGAAAAATCTGATCACTTCATCTGACAGTGGTAATTACCCTACAGAAAGAGAGAGACACTGGTACATAGCCTCTAGACCACCAAGTATATATATACGTAGCCTCTTTAAAAATGCATGGAGTAAAATCACCATTGCATGTGGGTGATGTCTTATCAGAATCTTCCCAGTATTTGAATGAAAATTAACAAGGTAGTGAAGCCCCTTTCTTTAAGATTCAAATTTAAATTTACAAATGTATATTATTCCTGCTTTCTCTCTTCCTTTCTGTCTTTCTGGTAGGAGACTTTTCAGATTTCCCTCAATAAAGTATAAAGATGTATACAGAGAGAACTGTAAATTCCATTCCATGATTATGTCAAAGAACTTTCTATAAAATTTTACATGAAATAAACTTAGGAAAGTTAAAATATTTCCGATTTATCTTGCTATCTGAATACAGATTCAAATAATTACCAAGAATATTACCAAAATTCAATTTTATGGCTTAATTGGGCACACTCCATGGTACTATACTGATAAAAATATAAAATCTTTAAAGAAATTTTAAAGCAATTATTATGTTCATAATTATTGAGAAGTCTAGATTGAAAAGGTTGTACTAACAGGGCTAAGTAGTGGACAGAAATAATAGACTACTATTGTCATAATATACCTAAGCTTGTGCCAAAAATATTAAAGATATTAGTTTTAAAAGGTAATTATAAAAGCAAAAATTAATTTAAAAATTAAAACAAATGGGGGGGGGGGGTCTGTCCTGGCAATATGTGTTTTATTTTTTTCAGCTTTACTGACAAATAATTGACAAAATTATATATATTTTAAAAAACAAGGAGGGGCGCCTGGGTGGTTCAGTTGGTTCAGCTTCTGCCTTTGAGTCAGGTCATGATTCCAGGGTCCAGGGATCAAGACTTGGGTCAGGGTCCCTGCTCAGTGGGGAGTCTGCATTTCCCTGCTCCTCTGCCCCTCACCCTGCTCGTGCTCTCTCTTGAGTGAGCACTCTCTTCCAAATATAAAATAAATAAAATCTTTAAAAATATACAAAATAAAAAAATAAAACATACAAGGTGATGATTTAATATACATATGCACTGTGAAATGATTACCAAGATCAAGTTAATTAACATATCTATCACCTTACATAGTTATTGGGGGTAGCGGTTAAGAAATGCTTAAAATATACTCTTAGCAAGTAACAAGTATAAAATATTGTATTAACTATAATCATCAAGCTATACATTAGATCCTCAGAAGTCATTGATCTTAAAACTGAGTTTGTACCCTTTGGCCTATACCTCCCTATTAACTGCCACCACTCAGCCTCTGGCAACCACCATTCTACTCTCTGTTTCTGTAAGATAAGCTTTTTTAAAAATATTCCACATGAAAGGGATATCATAGAGTATCTGTCTCTGGTTTATTTCACTTTTGATAATAGGCATTCTAACAAATGTGAGGTGGTTTCTCATCATGGTTTTGATTGACATTTCCCTGATGACTAATGATGCTGAATACCTTTTCATGTGCTGGTTTACCATGTGTATTCAGACAGGAAAATACCTACTTGGATACTCAGACCTGCTACCCTTTATATAATTTTTTGGTTTTAATTCCTCATATTTTGGATATTAACCCCTCATCAAACATATAGTTTGCAAATATTTCCTCCCACTCAAGTTTATGGTAAATGCCTACATTACAAAAAAAAAAAAAAAAAAAAAAAGAAAGAAAGAAAAGAAAAAAGAAAAAAGAAAGAAAGAAAAATCTCAAATAAGCACTGATCTTATACCTCAAGAAAACAGAAAAACAAGAATACATCATGCCCAAAGATTAGAGAAGAAATAATTGAAATAGAAACTAAAAAGACAACAGAAAAATTAATTAAACTAACTTATTCAACCATTTATATTATGAGTACTTAGGGAGCATATACTGTGCCTTGGAATTATCATAGACATTGGGGAAACAATGTAGGGTAAGACAGATATATTTCCACTACCCTTTAAAAAGTAGTTTAAGACAAGTTATTATTGACCAGGTATAATCAATTATGATGTAAAAAAGAAGAATCTGACATAGAAAGAAGATTCAATGCAGAGCACTGTAGACACAGCCAATTGAGCATAATAAGAGAAAGTCTTATAATGGTACTAACATCCTAGCTGAGACTAGAGATATTATTCAGGCAAAGATGAGTAAAAAAGAAAGGAAGCACCTATAAGGCCCAAAAGTGAGAGAGAGAGAGTACAGAAATACCTATGGAACTTGAAAAGTTTTGAGAACGCAGTGAAGAGATGTTAGAAATACGGAAGGATTAAATCATTAGTAGTCAAATAATATACCATACAGAATTTGGATTGTAGAGATTTCAGTAAAATCCACTGATAAGATTTTGAGCCATGCAAATGTTTTTATCACAACACTGCTAATAAAATCATTCTGGCCACAATGGCAATCTGTTTGGAAGAGGAAACGACTAGATAAGATTTTCACTTTTGAAGCAAGTGCTATTGCCTCCATTAGAGAACTAAGCACTGATAGTGAGATTACACAATGGAGAGACTACAGAGCTATTTACAAGCTAGTACTGAGGGTTGATGAAGTTAATAATTATAGTAAAGGTACTAATACTTAATATTAGTTGAACAATGACTATATGTTATGCACTGTTTTGAGATAGATAAATTAGGACTATAATTGGATGAGAAGAGGGAGAATCTTGCCAAATCTCTTTTTAAAATATTGAGAGCTAAAACAGCCAGATATAATAACAAAATCAAAGAAACACATTGACAATAATACAATAATAGTAGGGGACTTTAACACACACACACACACACCCAATTCACTAAAATAGACAGGTCATCTAAGCAAAAGACCAACAAAGAAATAAAGGCTTTGATTGACTCACTGGGCCAGATCGACATCACAAATATATTCAGAACATTCCATCCCAAGGCAGCAGAATACACATTCTTCTCTAGTGCACATGGAATATTCTCCAGAATAGATCACATCCTGGGTCACAAATCAGATCTCAACTGGTACCCAAAGGTTGGGATAATTCCCTGCATATTTTCAGTCTACAATGCTTTGAAACTAGAACTCAACTACAAGAGGACAATTGGAAAGAACTCAAATACATGGAGGCTAAAGAGCATCCTACTAAAGAATGAATGGGTCAACCAGGAAATTAAAAAAGAATTTAAAAAAATTCATGGAACCAAATGAAAATGAAAACAGAACTATTCAAAAACTTTGGGATGCAGCAAAGGCAGTCCTGAGAGGAAATTATGTAGCAATGCATGCCTTTCTCAAGAAACAAGAAAGGTGTCAAATACACAACCTAACCCTACACCAAAAGGAGCTGGAGAAAAAACAGCAACTATAGCCTAACCCAGCAGGATCAGAGAAATTATACAGATCAGAGCATAAATCAATGAAATAGAAACCAAAAGAGCAGTAGAACAGAGCAACAAAACTAAGAGTTGGTTCTTTGAAAGAATTAATAAGATTGATAAACCCCTGGCCAGAATTACCAAAAAAAAAAAAAAGGAGAAAACACCCAAATAAATAAAATCATGACAAAAGAGGAGAGATCACAACCAATACCAAAGAAATACAAACAATAATAAGAATATATTATGAGCAACTATACACCAGCAAATTTGACAATGTGGAAGAAATGGATGAATTCCTAGAGACATATAAACTACCAAAACTGAACCAGGAAGAAATAGAAAACCTGAACAGACCCATAACCAGTAAGGAGATTGAAGCAGTCATCAAAAATCTCCCAAAAACAAGAGCCCACGGCCAGATGGCTTCCCAGGGGAATTCTACCAAACATTTAAAGAAGAATTAATACCTATTCTCCTGAAACTGTTCCAAAAAAAATAGAAATTGAAGGAAAACTTCCAAACTTTTATGAGGCCAGCATTACCTTGACCCCAAAATCAGACAAAGACTCAATCAACAAGGAAAATTACAGACCAATATCCCTGATGAACAAGATGCAAAAATTCTCACAAAAATACTAGCCAGTAGTATCCAACAGTACACTAAAAGGACTATCCACCATGATCAAGTGGGATTTATTCCTGGTTGGCAAGGTTGGTTCAACATCTGCAAATCAATCAATGTGATATAATACATTAATAAAAGAAAGAACAAGAACCATATGATACTCTCAATAGATGCTGAAAAAGCATTTGCTTATCAGTAGAAAGCATGCTGAAAATGCATCCTTGATCCTTGATCCTTGATCAAAACTCTTCAGTGTACAGATAGAAGGTACATACCTCAATATCATCAAAGCAACTTATGAAAAACCCAAACGAATATCATTCTCAATGGAGAAAAACTGAGAGCTTTTCCCCTAAGGTCAGGAATATGGCAGGGATGTCCACTATCACCATTGCTATTCAACAGAGTACTAGAAGTCTTAACCTCAGCAATCAGACAACAAAAAGAAATAAAAGGTATCCAAACCAGCAAAGAAGTAAAACTCTCACTTTTTGCAGATGATATGATACTTTAAGTGGAAAACCCAAAAGACTCCACTCCAAAACTGCTAGGCTCATACAGAAATTCAGTAAAGTATCAGGATATGAAATCAATGCACAGAAATCAGTTGCATTTCTACACAACAACACAAAAGAAAGATGAGTTGATCTCATTTACAACTGCACTCAAAACCATAAGATACCTAGGAATAAACCTAACCAAAGAGGCAAAGAATCTGTACTCAGAAAATTATAAGTTACTCATTAAAAACATTGAGGAAGTTTGTCTTCCTCAATTGGAAAAAGTTCCATGCTCATGGATTGGAGGAACAAATATTGTGAAAATGTCATGCTACTTAAAGCAGTCTAGACATTTAATGTAATCCCTATCAAAATACCATCAATTTTTTTCAAAGGAATGGAACAAATAATCCTAAAATTTATATGGAACCAAAAAAGATCCCAAGTAGTCAGAGGAACATTGAAAAAGAAAGCCAGAGTTGGTGGCATCATAATTCCAGACTTCAAGCTCTGTTACAAAGCTGTAATCATTAAGACAGTATGGTACTGGCACAAAAACAGACATATAGATCAATGGAACAGAATAGAGAGCTCAGAAATAGACCCTCAACTCTATGGTCAACTAATCTTTGACAAAACAGGAAAGAATGTCCAATGGAAAAAAGACAGCCTCTTCAACAAATGGTGTTGGGAAAATTGGCCAGCCACATGCAGAAGAATAAAACTGGACCATTTCCTTACACCACACACAAGAAAAAAAGACTCCAAATGATTGAAAGTCCTCAGTGTGAGACAGGAATCCATCAAAACCCTTGAGAACACAGGCAGCAACCTCTTTGACCTTAGCCACAGCAACTTTCTCCTGGAAACACTGCCAAAGGTGAGGGTAGCAAGGGCAAAAATGAACTATTGGGACTTCATCAAGATCAAAAGCTTTAGCACAGCAAAGGAAACAGTCAACAAAACCAAAAGAAAACTGACAGAATGGGAGAAGATATTTGCAAAGAACATATCAGATAAAGGGTTAGTATCCAAAATCTATAAAGAACATAGCAAACTGAACACCCAAAGAACAAATAATTCCAATCAAGAAATGGGCAGAAGACATGCACAGAGATTTCTGCAAAGAAGACATCCAAATGGCCAAGAGACACATGAAAAAGTGCTCATCATCACTCGGCATCAGGGAAATACAAATCAAAACGACAGTGAGATACCACGTCACACCAGTCAGAATGGCTAAAATTAACTAACACCAAGGAAGTAGAAACAATCATCAGAAGTTATTATCAACAGTTATATGCCAATAAGCTAAGCAACCTAGATGAAATGGATGCATTCCTGGAAAACTATAAACCCCCAAAATGGAACCAGGAAGAAATCGACAACCAAAATAGACCAATGTCTACTAACGAGATTGAAGCAGTGATCAAAAACCTCCCAAAAAACAAGAGCCCAGGACCTGACGGATTCCCTGGGGAATTCTACCAAACATTCAAAGAAGAAATAACACCTATTCTCCTGAAGCTGTTTCAAAAAATTGAAGCAGAAGGAAAACTTCCAGACTCTTTCTATGAAGCCAGCATTACCCTGATCCCCAAACCAGGCAAAGCCCCTACCAAAAAGGAGAATTTCAGACCAATATCACTGATGAATATGGATGCTAAGATTCTCAACAAGATCATAGCAAACAGGATAAAACAGCACATTAAAAAGATTATCCACCATGACCAGGTGGGACTCATCCCTGGGCTACAAGGATGGTTCAACATTTGCAAATCAATCAATTTGATAGAACAAATTAATAAGAAAAGAGAGAAGAACCACATGGTCCTCTCAATTGATGCAGAAAAAGCATTTGACAAAATCCAGCATCCATCCTGATTAAAACGCTTCAAAGTATAGGGAAGAGGGAACATTCCTCAACTTCATCAAATCTATCTATGAAAAACCCACAGCAAATATCATCCTCAATGGGAAAAAGCTTGCAGCCTTCCCATTGAGATCAGGAACACAACAAGGATGCCCACTCTTACCACTCTTGTTCAACATAGTATTAGAAGTCCTAGCAACAGCAATCAGACAACAAAGAGAAATAAAAGGTATCCAAATTGGCAATGAAGAAGTCAAACTCTCTCTCTTCGCAGATGACATGATTCTTTATATGGAAAACCCAAAAGACTCCACCCCCAAACTACTAGAACTCATACAGCAATTCAGTAACGTGGCAGGATACAAAGTCAATGTACAGAAATCAGTGGCTTTCTTATACACTAACAATGAAAATACAGAAAGGGAAATTAGAGAATCGATTCCATTTACTATAGCACCAAGAACCATAAGATACCTGGGAATAAACCTAACCAAAGAGGTAAAGGATCTGTACTCGAGGAACTACAGAACACTCATGAAAGAAATTGAAGAAGACACAAAAAGAAGGAAGACCATTCCATGCTCTTGGATCAGAATAATAAACATTGTTAAAATGTCTATACTGCCTTGGGCAATCTATACTTTTAATGCCATTCCAATCAAAATTCCACCGGTATTCTTCAAAGAGCTGGAGCAAATAATCCAAAAATTTGTATGGAACCAGAAGAGACCCCAAATCGCTAAGGAAGTGTTGAAAAACAAAAATAAAACTGGGGGCATCACATTACCTGATTTCAAGCTTTACTACAAAGCTGTGATCACCAAGACAGCATGGTACTGGCATAAAAACAGACACATAGACCAGTGGAACAGAGTAGAGAGCCCAGATATGGACCCTCAACTCTGTGGTCAGTTAATCTTCGACAAAACAGGAAAAAATATATAGTGGAAAAAAGACAGTCTCTTCAATAAATGGTGCTGGGAAAACTGGGCAGCTATATGTAGAAGAATGAAACTTGACCATTCTCTTACACCATACACAAAGATAAACTCAAAATGGATAAAAGACCTCAACGTGAGACAGGAATCCATCAGAATCCTAGAGGAGAACATAGGCAGTAATCCCTTCGATATTAGCCATAGCAACTTCTTTCAAGATATGTCTCCAAAGGCAATGGAAACAAAAGCGAAAATAAACTTTTGGGACTTCATCAAAATCAAAAGCTTCTGCACAGCAAAGGAAACAGTCAACAAAACAAAGAGGCAAACCCACGGAATGGGAGAAGATATTTGCAAATGACAGTACAGACAAAAGGTTGATATCCAGGATCTATAAAGAACTCCTCAAACTCAACACACACAAAACAGATAATCATATCAAAAAATGGGCAGAAGATATGAACAGACACTTCTCCAATGAAGACATACAAATGGCTATCAGACACATGAAAAAATGTTCATCATCACTAGCCATCAGGGAGATTCAAATTAAAACCACATTGAGATATCACCTTACACCAGTTAGAATGGCCAAAATTAGCAAGACAGGAAACAACATGTTTTGGAGGGGATATGGAGAAAGGGGAACCCTCTTATACTGTTGGTAGGAATGCAAGTTGGTGCAGCCTCTTTGGAGAACAGTGTGGAGATTTCTCAAGGAATTAAAAATAGAACTTCCCTATGATCCTGCAATTGCACTACTGGGTGTTTACTCCAAAGATACAGATGTAGTGAAAAGAAGGGCCATCTGTACCCCAATGTTTATAGCAGCAATGGCCACAGTTGCCAAACTGTGGAAAGAACCAAGATGCCCTTCAACAGCGAATGGATAAGGAAGATGTGGTCCAAATACTCTATGGAGTATTGTGCCTCCATCAGAAAGGATGAATACCCAACTTTTGTAGCAACATGGACGGGACTTGAAGAGATTATGCTGAGTGAAATAAGTCAAGCAGAGAGTCAATTATCATATGGTTTTACTTATTTGGGGAGCGTAACAAATAGCATGGAGGACATGGGGAGTTAGGAGAAGGGAGTTGGGAGAAATTGGAAAGGGAGGTGAATAATGAGAGACTATGGACTCTGAAAAACAATCCGAAGGGTTCGAAGAGGTGGGGGGTGGGAGGTTGGGGGAACCAGGTGGTGGGTATTAGAGAGGGCACAGATTGCATGGAGCACTGGGTGTGGTACAAAAACAATGAATACTGCTATGCTGAAAATAAATTTTAAAAAATGATTAAAAAATAATAAAAAATAAATAAATAAAATTAACAAGTCAGGAAATGACAGGTGTTGGCAAGGATGTGGAGAAAAAGGAACCCTCCTTCACTGTTGGTGGGAATGTAAGTTGGCGCAGCCACTCTGGAAAACAATATGGAGGTTCCTCAAAAAGTTGAAAATAGAGCTGACCCAGCAATCACAGTACTGGGTATTTACCCTAAAGATACCAATGTAGTGATCCAAAGGGGCACACGAAACCAAATGTTTATAGCAGCAATGTCCACAATGGCCAAACTATGGAAAGATCCTAGATATCCATCAACAGATGAATGGATAAAGAAGTGGTAAATATAAAAAATGGAATACTATGCAGCCATCAAAAAATTCTTGCCATTTGCAATCACATGGATGGAACTAAAGGATATTATGCTAAGTGAAATAAGTCAATCAGAGAAAGATAATTATCATATGATCTCACTGATACGAGGAATTTGAGAAACAAGACAGAGGACTATATGGGAAGGGAGGGAAAATGAAACCAGATGAAACCAGAGAAGGAGAGAAACCATAAGAGACTCTTAATCTCAGGAAGAAAACTTAGGGTTGCTTGAGGGGAGGGGGCTAGAAGGGATGAGGTGTTCTGGGTTGTGGACAATGGGGAGGGTATGTGTTATGGTGAATGCTGTGAATTATGTAATCACAATTATGATTGTGTAATATATGTAATCTGTGAATCACAGACCTGTACCCTGAAGCAATATATTATATGTTAATAAAAAAAGCCAGATATAAGTTATGGTCCTGGCTTAGTCAAACCAACACGAAAGGATATATTGGCAACTGAGGAAATGTGAATATAGACTAGGTATTCTAAGACAACTTAACATGTTAACAGTGGAGATCATTACCTGAAAAGGTAGGCTATAAAAAAGCAGACATATATGTGATATTTATAATAAACAACACACATATATTTATGTAGATACACAGATAAGATCTAGAAGACTATAACTTCAAGTGTTAACAGTGCTCATCTATGAGTTGTGGCAATATGATAGTCTCATTTCATTTTGCTATTTTGTCTGCTTTCAAAGTTTCCATCATATATCAAAATTGTTTCTGTAATTTTAAGAATATTAAAAATAAATAATAGAAAGCAGAACTATAATTTTAGAAGATAGGATATTATCCTAGGACCAATTATATACTAATTCTACTCTATATCAACACATCCATAGAGGTACCCAAGAGAGGTACATATGCAGGTAAATAATCAGTACAGCGATGTATCACTTTATTATAATTAGTGGTCCTGGCTTAATGTCCCCAAAGCAATACTCTACTACACTTTTGCAGGTTGGGATCTCTAAGAAGCAGCCTCTGAGACAGAGATCACATTAAAGAGATTTGTTAGGGAATCCTCTCAGGATTAAAACCAGGGGAAGCAACAAAAAAGGAAGGAAGAGAAAGAGAAGGAAAGGAGGAGGATTGGACAGATGAAGAACTTGACTGTGATTCATTCTCAGGTTAGGACAACTAACCATATGGGGAATTTTAAGATGTGGTAACCTCTCAGAGCTCTCCTGAGTTAAGTGGAGACAGCCAAGTCATTATAACCCTATACTGACTATCCACTGGGAATGGGCCATCCCAGGAACCAGGCAGGATATTGAGCAAAGCTGAATCAATGACCCAAGGGGGCTAATAGCTGAGGGCTATCTGCCAGCAATACTCCCAGGAAATGGAGTAATAACTCCTTGATTTCTTTTTTTTTAAAGATTTTATTTATTTATTTGACAGACAGAGATCACAAGTAGGCAGAGAGGCAGGCAGAGAGAGATAGAGAGAGGAGGAAACAGGCTCCCTGCAGAGCAGAGAGCCCAATGTGGGGCTCGATCCCAGGACCCTGGGATCATGACCTGAGCTGAAGGCAGAGGCTTTAACCCACTGAGCCACTCAGGAACCCCAACTCCTTGATTTCTAAAGGAAGACACAGGCAATCCATCACAGTGTCCATACAAGAGGACATTTGGAGTATTACCCTAACCTAAGTGGACTCCTGAGTGCTAATTTCAACCTTGAAATTAAGAATATACAAATGTACAACTTGAAAGCAATATCCAGAGTGCCAAAGGACAGAATGATGAGCAAGAGAGAATGCATTCACCCTAATGGCCATTCCATGACATGTAAGAGGATAGGAGTCCAGCTTGGCCCCTCTAAAATAAGATACAGAATCAATTTACCACTCTTGCTGCTTAGATGGAAGACAGAGATGAAAGACTATGCCCAGTGCACATTAAACTCTATCCCTTTTGAAAGTTCTATTTCCTAAACAATCGAGCTCAATCTGTCTGTACTTGCCCTTGATCAAAACTCATTCATGAAGTATAAGAAAGCTCTTTCAGGAGCAGAGAGGGGAGGTACTGTGAAAAAAACTTTGTTACCCTTTCAAGTCAATGTTTACATTCTATAGGGCTTTGTGATTAATGGGATGAAGAGATAAGAAAAAGAGGAATCTCAAAGATAATGTCAATATTTTTAACTGAAAAAATGCAAATCAAAGAGGACATGAAAGATTATTCACCCAGTGGTATAAGAATAATTAGCTATCTCAAACTTTTGGGGAAGATGGAGGAATAGGAAGATCCAAAGCTCAACCTGTCCCACAGATACAACTAGATAATACCAACAGCAGTGTAAATAACCCAGAAAATGACCCAAAGACTGGCAGAACTGATTCTCCATAGCTAAATATAGAGAAGAGGTAACAACAAAAAAGGGCAGAGATATGGTCCAGAGCAAAGTGGACCCACAGGACTGTCGACGAGCTGTGGATGTGGACAGGGACAAGAAACAGACCGCACACCAAGCAACCCAAGCATGGGGGACCCACATTAGGCTTTGAAAACCAGAAGAGCTAAATTTAGTGAGTCCTTTTTTGTTTTTTTAAAGATTTTATTTATTTATTTCACAGACAGGGATCACAAGTAGACAGAGAGGCAGGCAGAGAGAGAGGAAGGGAAACAGGCTCCCTGCTGAGCATAGAGACCAATGCCGGGCTTGATCCCAGGACCCTGGGATCATGACCTGAGCCGAAGGCAGAGCCTGAGCCACCCAGGCACCCCAATTTTTCAAGTTCTTATAATAACCAGGGTTTAAAATCTGGAACTTTTTTTGTATTACTTTTCTTTTTTTTTTCTTTTTTTTTTAAATTTTATTTTTTATAAACATATATTTTTATCCCCAGAGGTACAGGGCTGTGAATCGCCAGGTTTACACACTTCACAGCACTCACCATAGCACATACCCTCCCCAATGTCCATAACCCCACCCCCCTCTCCCAACCCCCCTCCCCCCATCAACCCTCAGTTTGTTTTGTGAGATTAAGAGTCACTTATGGTTTGTCTCCCTCCCAATCCCATCTTGTTTCATTTACTCTTCTCCTACCCCCTTAACCCCCCATGTTGCATCTCCTCTCCCTCATATCAGGGAGATCATATGATAGTTGTCTTTCTCTGATTGACTTATTTCGCTAAGCATGATACCCTCTAGTTCCATCCACGTCGTCGCAAATGGCAAGATTTCATTTCTTTTGATGGCTGCGTAGTATTCCTTTGTGTATATATACCACATCTTTTTTTTTTTATTAATTTTATTTTTTATAAACATATATTTTTATCCCCAGGGGTACAGGTCTGTGAATCACCAGGTTTACACACTTCACAGCACTCACCATAGCACATACCCTCCCCAGTGTCCATAATCCCACCCACCTCCCAATCCCCCTCCCCCCATCAACCCTCAGTTTGTTTTGTGAGATTAAGAGTCACTTATGGTTTGTCTCCCTCCCAATTCCATCTTGTTTCATTTACTCTTCTCCTACCCCCTTAACCCCCCATGTTACATCTCCTCTCCCTCATATCAGGGAGATCATATGATAGTTGTCTTTCTCCGATTTGACTTATTTCACTAAGCATGATACCCTCTAGTTCCATCCAAGTCGTCGCAAATGGCAAAATTTCATTTCTTTTGATGGCTGCATAGTATTCCATTGTGTATATATACCACATCTTCTTTATCCATTCGTCTATTGATGGACATCTAGGTTCTTTCCATAGTTTGGCTATTGAAGACATAGCTGCCATAAACATTCGGGTGCACATGCCCCTTTGGATCACTACGTTTGTATCTTTAGGGTAAATACCCAGTAGTGCAATTGCTGGGTCACAGGGTAGTTCTATTTTCAACATTTTGAGGAACCTCATGCTGTTTTCCAGAGTGGTTGCACCAGCTTGCATTCCCACCAACAGTGTAGGAGGGTTCCCCTTTCTCCACATCCTCGCCAGCATCTGTCATTTCCTGACTTGTTAATTTTAGCCATTCTGACTGGTGTGAGGTGATATCTCATTGTGGTATTGATTTGTATTTCCCTGATGCCGAGTGATGTGGAGCACTTTTTCATGTGTCTGTTGGCCATCTGGATGTCTTCTTTGCAGAAATGTCTGTTCATGTCCTCTGCCCATTTCTTGATTGGATTATTTGTTCTTTGGGTGTTGAGTTTGCTAAGTTCTTTATAGATTTTGGGCACTAGCCCTTTATCTGATATGTCATTTGCAAATATCTTCTCCCATTCTGTCAGTTGTCTTTTGGTTTTGTTAACTGTTTCCTTGACTGTGCAAAAGCTTTTGATCTTGATAAAATCCCAATAGTTCATTTTTGCCCTTGCTTCCCTTGCTTTTGGCGATGTTCCTAGGAAGATGTTGCTGCGGCTGAGGTGGAAGAGGTTGTTGCCTGTGTTCTCCTCAAGGATTTTGATGGATTCCTTTCACACATTGAGATCCTTCATCCATTTTGAGTCTATTTTCGTGTGTGGTGTAAGGAAATGATCCAATTTCATTTTTCTGCATGTGGCTGTCCAATTTTCCCAACACCATTTATTGAAGAGGCTGTCTTTTTTCCATTGGACATTCTTTCCTGCTTTGTCGAAGAGTAGTTGACCATAGAGTTGAGGGTCTATTTCTGGGCTCTCTATTCTGTTCCATTGATCTATGTGTCTGTTTTTGTGCCAGTACCATGCTGTCTAGGTAGCTTTGTAACAGAGCTTGAAGTCCGGAATTGTGATGCCACCAACTTTGGCTTTCTTTTTCAATATTGCTTTGGCTATTCGAGGTCTTTTCTGGTTCCATATAAATTTTAGGATTATTTGTTCCATTTATTTGAAAAAAAAAATGGATGGTACTTTGATAGGAATTGCATTAAATGTGTAGATTGCTTTAGGTAGCATAGACATTTTCACAATATTTATTCTTCCAATCCAGGAGCATGGAACATTTTTCCATTTCTTTGTGTGTTCCTCAATTTCTTTCATGAGTACTTTATAGTTTTCTGTGTATAGATTCTTAGTCTCTATGGTTAGGTTTATTCCTAGGTATCTTATAGTTTTGGGTGCAATTGTAAATGGGATTGACTCCTTAATTTCTCTTTCTTCTGTCTTGTTGTTGGTGTAGAGAAATGCAACTGATTTCTGTGCATTGATGTTATATCCTGACACTTGACTGAATTCCTATACAAGTTCTAGCACTTTTGGAGTGGAGTCTTTTGGGTTTTCCACATATAGTATCATATCATCTACGAAGAGTGATAGTTTGACTTCTTCTTTGCTGATTTGGATGCCTTTAATTTCCTTTTGTTGTCTGATTGCTGAGGCTAGGACTTCTAGTACTATGTTGAATAGCAGTGGTGATAATGGACATCCCTGCCGTGTTCCTGACCTTAGCAGAAAAGCTTTCAGTTTTTCTCCATTGAGAATGATATTTGCGGTGGGTTTGTCATAGATGGCTCTGATAATATTGAGGTATGTGCCCTCTATCCCTACCCTTTGAAGAGTTTTGATCAGGAAGGGATGCTGTACTTTGTCAAATGCTTTCTCAGCATCTATGGAGAGTATCATATGGTTCTTGTTCTTTCTTTTATTAATGTGTTGTATCACATTGATTGATTTGCGGATGTTGAACCAGCCTTGCAGCCCTGGAATAAATCCCACTTGGTCGTGGTGAATAATCCTTTTAATGTACTGTTGAATCCTATTGGCTAGTATTTTGGCGAGAATTTTTGCATCTGTGTTCATCAAGGATATTGGTCTGCAGTTCTCTTTTTTGATGGGATCCTTGTCTGATTTTGGGATCAAGGTGATGCTGGCCTCATAAAATTAGTTTGGGTGTTTTCCTTCCATTTCTATTTTTGGGAACAGTTTCAGGAGAATAGGAATGAGTTCTTCCTTAAGTGTTTGGTAGAATTCCCCTGGAAGCCATCTGGCCCTGGGCTTTTGTTTGTTTGGAGATTTTTGATGACTGTTTCAATCTCCTTACAGGTTATGGGTCTGTTCAGGCTTTCTATTTCTTCCTGGTTCAGTTGTGGTGGTTTATATGTCTCTAGGAATGCATCCATTTCTTCCAGATTGTCCAATTTGTTGGCGTAGAGTTGCTCATAGTATGTTCTTATAATTGTCTGTATTTCCTTGGTGTTCGTTGTGATCTCTCCTCTTTCATTCATGATTTTATTTATTTGGGTCCTTTCTCTTTTCTTTTTGATAAGTCTGGCCAGGGGTTTATCAATCTTATTAATTCTTTCAAAGAACCAGCTCCTAGTATCGTTGATTTGTTCTATTGTTTTTTTGGTTTCTATTTCATTGATTTTTGCCTGATCTTTATGATTTCTCTTCTCCTGCTGGGTTTAGGGTTTCTTTCTTGTTCTTTCTCCAGCTCCTTTAGGTGTAGGGTTAGGTTGTGTACCTGAGACCTTTCTTGTTTCTTGAGAAAGGCTTGTACCGCTATATATTTTCCTCTCAGGACTGCCTTTGTTGTGTCCCACAGATTTTGAACCGTTGTGTTTTCATTATCATTTGTTTCGATGAATTTTTTCAATTCTTCTTTAATTTCCTGGTTGACCCATTCATTCTTTAGAAGAATGCTGTTTAGTCTCCATGTATTTGGGTTCTTTCCAAATTTGCTCTTGTGATTGAGTTCTAGCTTCAGAGCATTGTGGTCTGAAAATATGCAGGGAATGATCCCAATCATTTTTTTTTAAGATTTTATTTATTTATTTGACAGAGAGAGATCACAAGTAGACGGAGAGGTAGGCAGAGAGAGAGAGAGAGGGAAGCAGGCTTCCTGCTGAGCAGAGAGCCCGATGTGGGACTCGATCCCAGGACCCTGAGATCATGACCTGAGCCGAAGGCAGTGGCTTAACCCACTGAGCCACCCAGGCGCCCAGATCCCAATCTTTTGATACTGGTTGAGACCTGATTTAGGACCAAGGATGTGATCTATTCTGGAGAATATTCCGTGTGCACTAGAGAAGAATGTGTATTCTGTTGCTTTGGAATGAAATGTTCTGAATATATCTGTGATGTCCATCTGGTCCAGTGTTTCATTTAAGGCCTTATTTCCTTGTTGATCTTTTGCTTGGATGATCTGTCCATTTCAGTGAGGGGAGTGTTAAAGTCCCCTACTATTATTGTTTTATTGTTGATGTGTTTCTTTGATTTTGTTATTAACTGGTTTATGTAGTTGGCTGCTCCCGTGTTAGGGGCATAGATATTTAAAATTATTAGATCTTCTTGTTGGACAGTTCGTTTGAGTATGATATAGTGTCCTTCCTCAGCTCTTATTATAGTCTTTGGCTTAAAATCTAATTGATCTAAGGATTGCCACTCCTGCTTTCTTCTGATGTCCATTAGCATGGTAAATTCTTTTCCACCCCCTCACTTTAAATCTGGAGGTGTCTTTTGGTTTAAGATGAGTTTCTTGCAGGCAATATATAGATGGGTTTTGTTTTTTTTATCCATTCTGATACCCTGTGTCTTTTGATTGGGGCATTTAGCCCATTAACATTCAGGGTAAGTATTGAGAGATATTAATTTAGTGCCATTGTATTGCCTGTAAGGTGAGTGTTACTGTATATTGTCTCTGTTTCTTTCTGACCTACTACTTTTAGGGTCTCTCTTTGCTTAGAGGACCCCTTTCAATATTTCCTGTAGAGCTGGTTTGGTATTTGCAAATTCTTTCAGTTTTTGTTTGTCCTGGAAGCTTTTAATCTCTCCTTCTATTTTCAATGATAGCCTAGCTGGATATAGTATTCTTGGCTGCATGTTTTTCTCGTTTAGTGCTCTGAATATATCATGCCAGCTCTTTCTGGCCTGCCAGGTCTCTGTGGATAAGTCTGCTGCCAACCTAATATTTTTACCATTGTATGTTACAGACTTCTTTTCCTGGGCTGTTTTCAGGATCTTCTCTTTGTCACTAAGACTTGTAAATTTTACTATTAGGTGACGGGGTGTGGACCTATTCTTATTGATTTTGAGAGGGGTTCTCTGAAGCTCCTCGATTTTGATGCTCGTTCCCTTTGCCATATTGGGGAAATTCTCTCCAATAATTCTCTCCAATATACCTTCTGCTCCCCTCTCTCTTTCTTCTTCTTCTGGAATCCCAAGTATTCTAATGTTGTTTCATCTTATGGTGTCACTTATCTCTCGAATGCTCCCCTCGTGGTCCAGTAGCTGTTTGTCCCTCTTTTGCTCAGCTTCTTTATTCTCTGTCATTTGGTCTTCTATATCGCTAATTCTTTCTTCTGCCTCATTTATCCTAGCAGTCAGAGCCTCCATTTTTTATTGCACCTCATTAATAGCTTTTTTTATTTCAACTTGGTTAGATTTTAGTTCTTTTATTTCTCCAGAAAGGGCTTTTATATCTCCCGAGAGGGTTTCTCTAATATCTTCCATGCCTTTTTCGTGCCCGGCTAGAACCTTGAGAATCTTCATTCTGAACTCTAGATCTGACATATTACCAATGTCTGTATTGATTTGGTCCCTAGCCTTTGGTACTGCCTCTTGTTCTTTTTTTTTTTGTGGTGAATTTTTCAGCCTTGTCATTTTGTCCAGATAAGAGTATATGAAGGAGCAAGTAAAGTACTAGAAGGGTGGCAACAACCCCAGGAAAATATGCTTTAACCAAATCAGAAGAGATCCCAAATCGTGAGGGGGGAGAAATGGGATAAAAAGTGGTTCAGAAAGAAAAAAAAAAAAGAAACAATTAAAAAAGAAAATCAATAAAGAAAAAATGTATAAAGGAACTATATATATATATATATATATATATATATATATATATATACATATTAGATAAACTAGTTTAAAAATGTTAAAAAAGAAGAGGGTAAAAGTTAAAAAAATTCAGCAGAAGAAGAGAAAAAAAAATTGAAAAGTAAAAAAATTAAATTAACTGCAAGGCTAAAGAATCATGGGGAGAAAGCCATGAGTTCCGTGCTTTGCTTTCTCCTCCTCTGGAATTCCGCTGCTCTCCTTGGTATTAAAACTGCACTCCTTGGTAGGTGAACTTGGTCCTGGCTGGGTTTCTTGTTGATGTTCTGGGGGAGGGGCCTGTTGTAGTGATTCTCAATTGTCTTTGCCCCAGGCGGTTTTGCACCGCCCTTACCAGGGGCTGGGCTGAGTAATCTGCTTGGGTTTGCTTTCGGGAGCTTTTGTTCCCTGCGCGCTTTCCGTAGCGTTCCAGAGGGCGGGAATGAAGATGGCAGCCTCCCAGTCTCCAGCCCGGAGGAGCCGAGAGCCCGGGGCCCCACTCCTCAGTGCACCCTCAGAGAACAGCGCCCAATTACTCCCGTCACCCTGCCTCCGGCCGCGCTCCGAGCTGACTAAGCCTGTGACCAGTTCAAGGTAACCCCGAGCTTAGAGCTCACTCCTCGGCTCTGTCTCTATAGCTGGTTTCCCCGTTCTAATACCTGTAAGCTCTGCGACACTCAGACACCCCCGATCCTTCTGTGACCCTGCAGGAGCTGAGGCCACGCTGACCCTGCGTGGGCTTCACCCCGGTTAAGCCTCTGGAGCGATGTCCCTCAGCGGAACAGACTTTTAAAAGTCCTGATTTTGTGCTCCGTTGCTCCGCTGCTTGCTGGGAGCCGGCCCGTCCCCCTGCAGTCTATCTTCCCGTCGCTTTGGATTCACTTCTCCGCCCGTCCTACCTTTCAGAAAGTGGTTTATTTTCTGTTTCTAGAGTTGCTGTTCTTCTCTTCCATCTCCCATTGGATTTGTAGGTGTTTGCAATCTTTAAATAAGCTATCTAGCTGATCTCCTGCTACCTGAAGTAGTCTCAGCCTGCTACTTTTCTGCCATTTTGACTCCTCCCCCACATCTGGAACTAAAAAATCAGTGGGCTTAGCTCTGGGACAGCCAGGAGGGGGATAAAAAAACTGAGTCCCTACCCTTAAAGAGACAGCACAATATACAGCCCCAGTGAGATGCAGCATAGAATTAGCAATTTGAAAATTCCTGGAGTATATAGGAAGATTTATTTACAAAGCTCACAACATGTGCTAGAGGGACAAGCATCTTTAGGAGACTTCTCCAGAAATGAAGGAGCTGGAAGTTGCCATTTTCCTCCCTCAGCCCCCAGAATAGACACAGATACATGCAGGAACCAGCTCAGCTCCAACATTCTCCAACTAACTTGCTAAGAGCCCAGCCCCCTCTGCCCTGGAGTTCTCCTACAGGCAGGCCCCCTCCAGTAATGCATTTGGTCTGAACTCATCCAGAGATGTGCCACAAACCCAACAGTGTGCAAGCAGCCCTGACAAGGGCCAGCACCACTCCAACGTGACTCCTTCCCTGAGCAGGGGAAAGATAACCACACATACCAGTCTCACTGGGCTGGGGTCGTCTCAGTAGGCTGGGGCAGACATCAAGTATGACTGCAGTTCCTACCAACCAATGAAAGCTTCTCAGGGGACAACACAGGGAAATTGTGCTGCAGTTTAGTGTTACTGCATCTTTGGCAAATGCCTGCTCTGATCCACCTCAAGGCCAAGGCAGTACCAGCCTAGCCCACTAACAACACAGGGACCAAATACTGCCCCCACAAGAGGCAAAGAAAGCCATTGCAGACTACTGGACTGAAGATAAACGCAACTCAGCTACTACAGTAGGACAAACGCAACGCACATAGGAGACACCCCTGAAAGTACCAGGTTCTGGAGAAGACAGGTTTTGTACAGGTCACTAAGGACTTCTTCATCATGCTACTATTTTGAAGAGCAGTATACATAACTGACTTTCCTAGCACAAACAGACACAGAGAGTTTGACAAAATGAGGAAACAGAGGAATATGTCCCAAATGAAAGAATAGGACAAAATCATAGCAAGAGAGCTAAATGGAACAAAACTAAGTAATACAGCTGATACAGAATTTTAAAAAATGGTCATAAAGATACTCTCTGGGCTTGAGAAAAGATTGGAAGACCTCAGTGGGACTCTCAACAAAGAGAAAGAAAACATAAAAAAAGGATAAATCAGAGATGAAAAACTCAATTACTGAAATTAAAAATACACTAGATGGAATAAAAGTATGCTAGAGAAAGCAGAACAGATCAGCAACCTGGAGCATAGCATAATGGAAAGCAATCAAACTAAACAGGTAAAAGTAAAAAAAAATGTAATACAAAATGAGAATAGACTTAGGGAACTCAGTGATACCATCAAGCATAATAACACTTGCATTATAAGGACACCAGAAGGAGAAGAGAGAAAAGGGGGCAGGAAATTTATTTGAGGAAATAATAGCAGAAAACTTCCTGGATATGGAATGAATATGAATGAGCCAGAAGGAAGAGGAAGTATTCTATGCAAAATTCCTGATATAGGAGCTTATTCAAGGAGTAACAAGAGGGCCCGAATATTTGATGCTCCATGATCAAGAAGGGATTAGTCAATGTTGCATTCACAAAGCTAAGGTGGAAGTGAGGTGGCCCATCCAGCCAGGTCTCTTCAGTCATTGCAGAACTCTTACTCCTATGGAATGGAGAAGCATTTCTGAGTTCAAATGAGGTAAATTGGGCAAACTGAATTACAATTTTAAAAACTTCACATAGACTGCTACATGCATACTATGTTATATATAAACCAAATGGCAACTACAAATCAAAAATTGGTAATCGTGGGCACCTGGGTGGCTCAGTGGGTTAAGCCGCTGCCTTCGGCTCAGGTCATGATCTCAGGGTACTAGGATCGAGTCCCGCATCAGGCTCTCTGCTCAGCAGGGAGCCTGCTTCCCTCTCTCTCTCTCTCTGCCTGCCTCTCCATCTACTTGTGATCTCTCTCTGTCAAATAAATAAATAAAATCTTTAAAAAAAAATTGGTAATCGTTATGTAAAAAATAAAGAGAAAGGAATCCAAGTATATCACTACAGAATGTCAGCAAACCATGACATAAGAGAGCAAGAGAAGAAAGAAACAGAGAAGTACAAAAACAACCATAAAACAAGTAAGAAAACAAAAATAAGGACATAGCTACCAATAATTACTTTGACTGTAAGTGGAATAAATGTTTCAATCAAAAGATGTAGGGTAACAGAATGGATAGAAAAGTAAGCTCCAGGGGCGCCTGGGTGGCTCAGTGGGTTAAGCCGCTGCCTTTGGCTCAGGTCATGATCTCAGGGTCCTGGGATCGAGCCCCACATCGGGCTCTCTGCTCAGCAGGGAGCCTGCTTCCTCCTCTCTCTCTGCCTGCCTCTCTGCCTGCTTGTGATCTCTCTGTCAAATAAATAAATAAAATCTTTAAAAAAAAAAAGAAAGAAAAGAAAAGTAAGCTCCATCTATATGCTTCCTACAAGAGACTCATTCATTTCAGACCTAAAGCAGACACATTCAGATAGAAAATGAAGGGATGGCTGGGATGCCTGGGTAGCTCAGTGGGTTAAGCCGCTGCCTTCGGCTCAAGTCATGATCCCAGGGTCATGGGATCGAGTCCCACATCAGACTCCTTGCTCGGCAGGGAACCTGCTTCTCTCACTGCCTCTGCCTGCCTCTCTGCCTGCTTGTGTGTACTCACTTGCTCTTGCTCTTTCTCTCTCTCTCTCTGGCAAATAAATAAAATCTTAAAAAAAAAAAAGAAAATGAAGGGATGGAAAA
Organism: Lutra lutra; assembly: GCF_902655055.1. NCBI lineage: Eukaryota > Metazoa > Chordata > Mammalia > Carnivora > Mustelidae > Lutra > Lutra lutra. The sequence goes on along the minus strand of NC_062280.1, from coordinate 80,142,088 downwards.
GCATTTATCATGCAAATGAAAGTGAAAAGAAAGCTGTGGTAGCAATATTTACATCAGACAAAACAGACTTTAAACCAAAGACTGTAACGAGAGACAAGGAAGGACATTATATAATCATACAAGGAAAAAGTCAACAAGAAGATAAAACAATTACAAATATGTATGCTACTCAACATATGAGTACCCAAATATATAAAGCAGCTAATAACAAACATAAAGAAAGTAATTAATAGTAATACAATCATCATAGAAGACTTTAACACCCCGATTACATCAATGGATAGATGATCCAAACAAAATCAACAATGAAATACTGGCTTTGAATGATACATTAGACCAGTTGGGTCTCACATATATATTCAGAACATGCCATCTTAAAACAGAAGACTACATGTTCATTTTGAGTGCATATCAAATATTCTCCAGAATAGATACCATATTAGGCCACAAAGTAATTCTCAAAAAATTCAAAAAGATTGAAGAGTCATACTCTTTTCTGACCACAACATTATCAAACTAGAAACAAATGTCAAGAAAAAGTCTGGAAAGGATGCAAATACATGGAGGTTTAAATATGCTACTAAACAGTCAATTGGTCAACCAAGAAATCAAAGAGGAAATTTAAAAAAAATGGGGCACCTGTGGCTCAGTGGGTTAAAGCCTCTGCCTTTAGCTCAGGTCGTGATCCCAGGGTCATGGTGTTGAGCCCCGCATCAGGCTCTCTGCTTGGCGGGGAGCCTGCTTCCCCTTCTCTCTCTCTCCCTGCCTCTCTGCCTACTTGTGATCTCTGTCTGTCAAATAATTTTTTAAAATATTTAAAAAAAAATACATGGAGATAAATGATAATGAATAAAATAATGCTCTAAAATCTCTGGGAGGCCACCAAAGCTATTCTAAGAAGGAAGATTACAGCAATAAAGGCCTACTTCAAGAAGCGGAAAAAATCTTAAATAAACAATTAAACCTTACACCTAAAAAAGCTAGAAAAAGAAGAACAGACAAAACCCAAAATCAGTAGACATAAGGAAACAATAGAGGTCCTAGCCACAGGTATCAGAAAACAAAAGGAAATAAAAGGCATCCAAATTGTAAGGAAGAAGTAAAGCTTTTACTATTTGCACATGACATGATACTATGTATAGAAATCCCAAAAGACTCTACCAAAAAGCTCCAGAACTGATAAATGAATTCAGTAAGTTTGCAAGATACAAAAATCAATATATAGAAATCCATTGTTTATCTATGAACTAATAATGAAGCAGAAAGAGAACTTAAGAAAACAATCCCACTTACTATCACACAAAGAGTAATGAAATATCTAGAAATAAACTTAACCAGGGAGATGTGAAAGACCTGTACTCTGAAAATTATAAAATGCTGATGAAAGAAATTGAGAACACAAACAAATGTAAACATATTTCATGCTTATGGATTGGAAGACCCAATATTGTTAAAATGTCCATACTACCCAAAGCAATCTACAAATTGAAAGCAATCTGTACCAAAATGCCAAAAGCATTTCTCACAGAACTGGAACAAATAATCCTCAAATCTGTATGGAACCACAAAAGACTCCAAATAGCCAAAGCAATCTTGAAAAATAAAAGCAAAGAGGGAAGCATCACAATTCTGGACTTCAAGTTATATTGCAAAGCTGTAGTCATCAAAACTGCATGGCACTGGCACAAAAATAGACACACAGATAATAGAACAGAATAAAAAACACAGAAATGAACCCACAAGCATATGGCCAATTAATCTCCAGTGAAGCTGGAAAGACCACCCAATGGAAAAAAGACAGTCTCTTCAACAAATTGTGTTGGGAAAACTGGACAGCAATGTTCAAAATAATGAAACTGGACCATTTTCTAATACCACACACAATAACAAACTTAATATGAATTAAAGACCTAAATGTAAGACTTGAAACCATGTAAATCCTAGAAGAGAGCATAAGTAGTAATTTCTCTAACATTGACCTTAGCAACATTTTTCTAGATGTGTCTCCTAAGGCAAGGGAAACAAAAGCAAAAATAAACTATTGGGACTACATCAGAATAAAAAGCTTCTGCACACCAAAGGAAACAATCGACAAAAGTATAGGACAAACTACCATATAGGAGAAGATATTTGCAAATGACATATCAGATAAGGGGTTAGTATCCACAGTATTATCAAGAACTTACACAACTCAACAGCAAAAAAGAAAAAATAATAATGATAATAATAATAATAATCATCATCATCCAGTTAAAAATGGGGACAAGACATGAACAGACATTTATCCAAAAAAGATATGCAGATGGCCAACAGACAAATGAAAAGATGTTCAATATCACTCATCATCAGAGAAATGCAAATCAAAGCCACAATGAGATATCATCTCATACCTGTCAGAATGGCTAAAATCAAAAACACAAGAAGCCAGTGTGGGTGATAATGTGGAGAAAAAGGAACCCTTGTGCACCATTTTTGGGAATGCAAACTGGTGGAAAATAATATAGCGGTTTCTCAAAAAATTAAAAATAGAATTATGATTTGATCCAGTAATTCCACTACTGGGTACTAAGCCAAAGAAAGTAAAAACACAAATTCAAAAAGATGTATACACCCCCATTTTTATTGCAGCATTACTTATAATAGCCAAATTAAGGAAGCAGCCTAGGTATCCATCAATAGATAAATGGATAAAGAAGAAGTTTTAAGAAGTGGTGGATATGTGTGTGTAAACACACACACACACACAATGGAATATTATTCAGCCATAAAAAGAATGAAATCTTGCCACTTGCAACAACATGGATGGATATAGAGAGTATAATGCTAAGTTAAGTAGGTCAGTCAGAGAAAGATAAATATCATATGATTTCACTCATACATGGAATTTTAAAAATAAAATAAACGAAGGGAAAAGAAAGAAACCAAATAAAAGACTCCGAACTGTAGAAAAGAAATTGATGATTAGCAGAGAGAGGTAGGTGGGGAAATGGGTGAAATATGTGAAAGGGATTAAGAATACACTTACCATGATGAGCACTGAGTATGGTACAGAACTGTTGAATCACTACATAGTACGCCTGAAACTAAGATAACATATTGTATATTAACTACACAGGAAGTGAAATAAAAAGCTTAATTTAAAAAATGATTTAAAAAAGAAAAATTAGCTATCACTTTGGAAACAAAATTAACATAAATCCTTGTCTCATAGCATACAAATTAATTTCATGTAAAGTTAATACCTAAACATTAAAAATGAAGGTACAATTTCAAAACTTTGAGTAATCTCTCCCTCTCTCTCTCTCTCTCACACACACACACACACATACACACTCTGCTACAAACATATTTCAAATGCCTAGAAATGACAGGAAAAAAAGCAAAGTTGACTAGATGCATAAAGATGCTGAAAGTGAGAAAAATCATGTTCAGTTAAACAAAAAATATGTACAGAGTTGCCAGATAAGAAAAGGATGCCCGGGCAGATAAACAAAAAATGTCTTTAGTATAAGCAAGTTCCTTGGATTATTTAGGACATACACAAAAGAATTGCTTTTAGTATTTAATATTTAGTATATTTAACAATTTAATCTTTATGGTATATTTGCTAAATCTGCCCAGAAAAAAGAGGGATTAAAGAAAAAAATAAAATATGATTGGATAAAACTCCCTAGGGGTACCAACATGTGGGGACACATATATAAGGTATTATCTATACCACAATGTTGTGTTCTTGAGAGATGGTACATGCCAGGGACAGGAAAGTAACCCAGAAGTAGCCTCCAGGGGACTGTCAAGATACAACAGTAAAATATACAGATGGTTGTATTTTATCTCACCCCTCTCTTCTCAGGCTTTGTCAAATAAGCTAATTGTATGCCCTAAGACAACAGTTGGGGGGGAGGGTAGGAGGGGAATAACACAGGCAAGGTTACACAAATTTCTGCATACCTTTCATTCTGATTTAAGAAAGGGAGCAATGGGGTGCCTGGAAGGCTCAGTTGGTTACGCTACTGCCTTTGGCTCAGGTCATGACCTCAGTCAGTGTCCTGGGATTGAGCCCCACATCATCATCATCATCATCATCATCATCATCATCATCATCATCGGGCTCCCAGCTCAGCAGGGAGTCTGCCTGTCCCTCTCCCTTTGACCCTTCCCCTGTTCATGCATGTGCTCGCTCTCTCTCTAATAAATAAATAAAATCTGAAGGAAAAAAAAAGCAATGGAACTAAAAGTGCACTTCATTTATCTTCACAAACAACAGTGACAAAGATACAGGGTGAAAATTATAATAAGAAATGTTAAATACAAATAGAGCCCCAAATCAAAAATCAGAAAATATTTACAGAAATTCAAGACTACTGGGGGGAAACAATTCAAGAAGCAGAACTAGTACTTGTGGGGCAAATATTTAACATAGAAGATAGAAACAAAAAGCTAGATTAATACAATTATGTGGAAAAATGAATTTAAAAATGTGAATCAACTAGAATTCATAATATTAAGAAAATAATCACTGAAATTAAAAAAGAAAAGACAACCCTCTAGTGATAGAATAAACAGCAGCAGAACCAAATCCATAGAGAAGAACAAAGCCAAAGAATTCTCTGAGAATGAAAAACACAGAAGAGATAGAAGGTACAAAGGAACATTAAGAATTATTAAGGATAGGGGTGCCTGAGTGGCTCAGTCATTAAGTGGCTGCATCCCGCTCAGGTCATGGTCCTGGAGTCCTGGATTGAGCCCCTCATCTGGCTGCCTGCTCAGTGGGAAGCCTGCTTTTCCCTCTTCCACTCCCCATGCTTCTGTTCCCCCTCTTGCTGTGTCTCTCTCTCTCTCTCTCTCTCTCTCTCTCTGTCAAATAAATAAATAAATAAATAATCTTAAAAAAAGTACTATGAAGGAGGACATACCTGAAAGTTTTTAAATATATCCAAGAGAAAGTCCGAAGGAGAAAATAGGGAGAATGAATGCAAGTTCATAATAAAAAAAATCATCAAAAAAATTTCCTACAATTGAAGACAGACAAAAGGGCTCAGACTGACAGTTCATTCCAAGAGCTAACACACAAATATCTACAAATATATGCACACATATGCACATGCATGAAGAAAAATGTGTTTCAGCCCAGAATTTTATACTTACCCAAAATGGCATTCAAGGGATAGAGCAAATTAAAACATTTAGTTATTCAAAATTTTTTTCAAAGATCTCTTCTGAAAAACCACTATTGGACATAACCTGTCAAATAAAAAAATGAATTTAAGAGACATTGTAAAATTCCCATGTAATCAAATAAGTTAATAAAATATAAGAATAAGTTTTGATCATCAATTTTTAATATCAGCCCATAAATAAACTTTCAAGTGATAACAAACATGAGATCAAAACATGCAAAGCTGTTTTGTCATATTTGCAGAAGTGGATGATTATAAACATTGGTTTATAATTCTAAGTTGTTTGGGAAAAATGTTAATTAAGTATGCTAGCTATTTAAGGACAAGCAACAAAAAACTAGATGCGAGGTATATAACTTAAGAACACCTAGAGAGAAATAATGCATACCTTCCAACCCATGGGGGAAATGAAAAGTAAATTCAATGAAGGGTAAGAAGGGAAAACAGTAAATATGTATGGACATAATTCACTTATTTTAAAAGTATAAATAAAAATCAGGTATGTACTATATACTAGAAGTATATTAAAAATAAATGACACATTCTGGCAGATGCTGTTGATGTTCCCGCTTCCTCTTATTTTGGACCACCTCTAGTTTTCCTGAAGCTAAAGGGGACAGTTCTTACACCTGATGACTTCTTTCCCTTATCAAGTGCTTGGATCTTTCTCCTCTGTCCCTGAAGTTTTACTCTAGTACCACTGGAGCTTGTTCAGACTGTATCCAGGGAAGCCCCAAACAGCAGAGGATTTCATGTTTCCAGGGATGACCTTCAAAAATGTGGGACTGGATTTTGTGGATAAATACGCCCAACTTTTCATTACCCTGTGGGATGATTCTGAGGTTCCTCATGGGATTACCAGCAGGACTCAGCTCCTGTTGCTCACTAAGGTAAGCTATTTCTTAGTACATTCTTTATTGAATTTACCTCTTTCCCTGTGTGAGTTAGCTCGTACACTGCTTGGACTCCCTGGGATCACTTCCCAAATAAACTTCTCAGTACTAACTCCTTGTCTTGGGATCTGATCTTAGTGGAACCCAAAATGAGACAGCTGTTAACAGAACTAAGGTGATGATAACCTCTCATGAAATCTAACAACCCAATTAACAAGAATTATACTGCTAGTGGGTTGGGTGAGGTATAGGGAGGATAGAGATGCACTGACTTAAAATATATGGGTGGAGAAGTAATTACAAAGAATGCAGAGTTGGGGGAGTGGCTTCAGAAGCCTTGTAGAAGAGAATAACAGACAGGTGACCCAATTACAAATTCAGGGCATGGTGTTGAAAGCCAGAAAACCTTAATGGTAATAACTAAAGAACTCTTGCCTTCTGCAATAACAGGGTAGCTTTGCTGAAAAAAGACACAGAATTTTATTTCATGGTAGTAGTGCTACAACAGAAACTGACTGAAAAGGCTGTGAATATACAGCCCAGCAGTTTTCCAGTGCTAAATCCAGGGCCCTGATAAAATGGCAGTAGAATCAGATCTGGTAACATTTGGGTGCATGTGCCTAAGACAATTAAATCTTCAGATTCCTCTGAAAATCAAATAGCTCTCTTTTTTGGAGGGGATGTAGAATACCTATATGATAGCTAAACTTCAGCAGGTACCATCAAGAATGAAAACATGAGAGAATGCAAAATAACAAATATTAGTAAAGGCATGTGAAATTAGATATGCTTAAAATAATAGATGGGGACATTAAGAATACTGTTTTTAACTCTAGAAATCACTGATATGACTCCTAATCAGGTTTCTCTCAAATTCTCTTTTCTTTCCCAGAGGTCCTCCTCACTTACTTGGGGCAAAGAGCATTTAGTTCCCTTACTCCATGTAGGCTTCTCTTTCAGGTATTAAAAACTACTGGGTAAAGGAGAGGAAAACAGATGTTCCTCCATTGACTTCCCACACCCAGGAGGTAATACACAATTCTGAGAACATTCAGATTTATTGACAACCATCTCCCTGGAACCTTGTCCTTGTCCTACACAGGAAGGGAATAGTCTCCTTTGAAAAATTTCTCCATAATGCAATAAAGCCAACATTACCCCTTAACATAGTTCCCATGACAACTGTCTGGAACCAATGGCATATGAGCAAAGGTTATGTTATCATTTGCATTTTCTTATTCCACAGTGTTTGCTCATGATTAATAATAATAGCTACTTAGAAGTATTCTTTGGTCTGAGCAACATAAATATTTTTGGTAAATGTGGTCTGAAACTAATACATTGGAAATTGATCAAGAAATTCTGCTATCTTGGCTCATTAACAACTTTAAAATTCTCTTAGGGTCTATAATTCTTTGAGTTGGAGTTTCTTCAAGGACTTCTTTTGGTGACTATACACCATAATACAGTTTATAACTATATAATTTCTTTAAAATTATGAGGAAAATAGTCCCTGGCCCAGGGTAAAGAAGTTTACTTTTTTCTAAGAACACGGTTGCTAATTCTATTACCTTACCTTTGTTCTCTAGTATTTTATTTGTCTGGCTTATAAGTGTATGTAAAAGGTTAGTGATGTCCTATACTGCTTTTCCCTGGTGGAATTATTGTATTTATTTAAGGTGTCGGCTCACAGTTGTTTATTTTTACATCATTTTTGGTATTGCATCCTAGAATGTAGTCATTGAATTTTAAAATTTAAAATTCTCATTGTCTCAAGCATCAGGATAAATTTTTGACTAAAATACTTTAGATGAACTAAAGAAGGAAAATGCTACAGTCTAAAACCATATTTATTTATCACATAGTTACACCCAGAGTCTAGCAATGCTTCACTGGGTTTTGCTGCCCTTTGAATGAATCCAAGTTTTTGAAATGAACATGTATTGTGTTTTTAGAATATTATTGAGAAAAATAATTTAAAATATTTAAAATTTTAAGTGTTTCTTCTTTCTATAATTTTAAGAACCTTATCATAAAACTCTAGATATTCACAAGTATACTTCGAATCAGAAAACATGAACAGATAGTAATTACAATAAAATCATAAAATTTATAGAGATGAAAGGAACCACTAAAATAATATTTTTGTTATCTTTCAGAGGAAAGAATCAAAGTTTATTGACTTGTTGCATTATGCGTCTCTAATTAGTGGGAAATTTGAGAATCTAGCCTCCTGAGTTTCATATAAGTTTCTGTCCATTATTCTCATGAATGGTTTATGTTTCCTAATTGTTTTTGTCCCATCGTTCCCAACAGATAGCGAGTTTTTAAAAAAAGAACAAAGTCTCTTCTTAGTTTTATTATAATTCCCTATATAGGTGTAACCTGGACACTAAAAATTCAATGCAATCCAATTTGCTACTTATCTGTGATCCTGAAGAAAACAAAATGTTTAAAGAGATAGAGAGCATAAAGACAAGAGAAGTGGTAGTAGTATAATTCAGAGTGACTGCAATCAGTTCAATGTAAAAAAATTTTACAAATCTCTTAGATTTTAAAAACAATCACTAAAAATAAAACTTTTCCATAAATCATTAAGTGTGGAGATAGAAAAGGGGCAATTAACATACGTCAAAAATGGTCTCCATAATGTGAATCTTGATGAGCATTAGGGATTTCTTGTTTTTCACATCCATTGCTTTTATATAAAAAAATGTCCAGAGAGCTTAGTTTGCCCCATGATTTCCAGATAGAATTCATTTGCATCATCATCTCATACTTGTTTATATTAAATACCCTGTCTAAGGTATATGTAAATCTCCCAAGCTTACATTGTCAATGAATTAAGCACAGGCAGAAGTGAGGTCCATCTGGTAGCATTTGTACTGAAGCAAGGTTTTGAAAAACATACTTGACAGTATGAAGATCTTTCCCTTTGCTGTATCACACTACATAAAATAGAGATTTGCCAAACCATTTTTTTTTGCATCAATTCTGCATCAAATCTCAAACATCAAATCTAAGATCTAAGAATTAATAAACTCTATATAATTAGCCAGTAGGTGGTATGAAATGCAGCTATATAATTGTGAAATATGCCTTATCTATAACATGAAAATTTTAATTACAAATATGGAGAGTACTTCTACTTTTTCTTTTCTTCTGGTTCACATTATTTTCCAAAAAAAAAAAAAAAAAAAAAAAAACTTCTCATAGCCTTGCAAGTTAGAGGCACCAGGGTTCTAATAAATGTCATTAAAGGTCTAAACAGAATCTCTGGCTAAGAGAAACCTAGTATGGTAAGAAGCCTCCTGATTCTCACTGCTTATTCAAATGGAGCACTTCAAGTAAACCCCAAAGTTCTCTTCCTAATGACTTCTAGAAAATCCACATTTCTTTATTTTGTTTTGAAAAGATTATTTATTTATTTTAGGGGGTAGTGAGGGACAGAGAGAGACAAAATTCCTGTGCGGACTCCCTATTGAGTGCGGAGCCACATGCAGGTTTCAGTCTTAGGACCCTGAGATCCTGACCTGAGCTGAAATCAAGAGTTGGATGCTTAACCCTGGACAATCTAAATTTCTGATTAAAATCACTGATGGGTTTTATGTTGCATTTTTGGCACAGTGACTTCTCTCCTGTGAAATAGCAACAATTATAAACAAACAGACTGGCCACTTAGAGCATGAGCTATCTGAAGAAAACACACCTGGCTGTTTCATGGCTTAAAAGTAATAGATTTCAGTGTGCCTGGGTGGTTCAGTTGGTTAAGTGGCTCTTGATTTCAGCTCAGATCATGATCTCAGGGTCATGGGATAGAGACCTGCATTGGACGGTGCACTCAGCAGGGAGACTGCTAGAGATTCTTTCCCTCTGCCTCTCTCCCTGCTCTCTTTCCTTTTCTCTCTCCCTCTCTCTTCCAAAATAAAATAAACAAATCTTAAAGAGAAAAGAAAAAAAAAAACAAAAACAGGGGCACCTGGGTAACTAAGCTGGTTAAAGCATCTGCCTTCAGCTCAGGTCATGATCCTGGGATCAAGTCCCTAGAGTATGTTTCTCCCTCTCCCTCTGTCTGCTGCTCCCCCTGCTTGTACTCTCTCTCTAATAAGTAAATAAAATATTAAAAAAATAATAAATTTCAGAGATGGTAATGAGGTAGACTCAGAAAAATAAATATTTTAAAATAATAAAATAAAACAATACATTTAAAATTAAATTAAATTAAATTAAAAGTAAATTATTTTATTAATTATTAATAATTAAATTATTATTTATACGATTAAATTAAATAATTAATAATTAAATTATTTAAAATAAAAATAGTTTAAAAACAAAATTTTACCATAACATGGACTGTTTAACTTAACTAGATTCTAATCACACAAAATTAAAATGAAAATTTCATATTTAATGATCAATATAATCATATTAAAGAATTATATGGCAGCAACATATTTAGTTAATGACACTTATTTATCATGTCTCATCCCTATTGTGATAATACAACAGAAACAGAGTTTGAGCACCATCTTGGAACACCACCATCAGAACTAATGAAGTCACTAAATATTGTCCCTAATTAAGTTATCTCAGGTGAAATGCAGACTGTGCCAACATAGAAATAGAGAGTTGACACTTAGATCATAAATGGGCTTCTGCTCCCAAAGGTAAGGCAGAGGTTGGGAATGATTTTAAATTCTAACCCATTTTCCTGGGCCTAATAAAAGTTCTACTTCTCATGAATTTAACATTCCTCACCAAACATTATGGATTCTTCCTTCCTCATCAGTGTAAGAGAATCAGAAATAGATCCATTAACAAATATTATGGCTTGGACTGCATTTAACTCTCGTTAAATGAGTAATAGAACTACTTCTTTTACTTCATTACTTTCAACTTAGAAAACCATAGATTTGATTTAAGTTCTATATCATTCTAGCTAAAAGATCTAAAGACAATCATAAATTTAATAGTGACCTCACTAAATCTGGTTGTTGTGAATATTTTTCAGTATGATCAATTTGAAATAATAGACATAATTAACTTTCCTGATTGCAGAATACATGTTCATTATAGAAAACTCAAAGATTTATAGAATAGGGGAAGAAAAACCAATGTAAATAAAAAATAACAAAAATAGTCCAAAATCCTGCAAATGACAATGACTGCAAACATTATCAGCTTCTTTTCAACTCCTTCTAAGCACTTATATTTTCAATGACACAAACTCATAGATCAGTTATCATATGTCATCATGTCTGCTGACATTTCTGCTTTTTACCTCTGTGAAGTTTATAAGAAACACTGTATTTCATGGTATACTTCAGTTAACTTATCCTGCAGAAGAAACTTCATGTCTCCATTTTTATCTAAATCTTTCAAAGATATTATTATTAGATTGTGTGTGTGTGCGCGTGTGTGTTTATAATTTAATTTACAGTAAAAGAAGAGTTTCCTTCTTTGTAACCAACTACGTAATAGAGAAGTTTAGCAAGTTTTGAGTCTTATGAAATTAATTATATATACAAGATAGCATCCAGCTTACCCAGTGGTACAAATCAAACTGTACGCACTACAACTAAGGAAGCAGAATGCTGTTTGACTTATTATCTATAAAAATACAACTCCTTGTCCAAAGAAAGTCATAATACATTGATATATAGTGTTTAATAGCTTGATATCAATACAAACAGGCTGCTGTAATTCAGCTTAACATAAAATCACTCGTCTGGACTTCCCCACAGTGTCTTGTCATCAGTCAATCCAAAAGAACACTATCTTAAAAAGTGTTAGATGCCTTAATGTATTGCGACACTTGAGTAGCTCAGTCAGTTAAGCATCTGACTCTCAATTTTGGCTCAGGTCATGATCTCGGTGTCATGGATCAAGCCCCATGTTGGGCTCCAAGCTCAATGATTCTTAAATTAATCTTAAGATTCTCTCTCTCCCTCTCCCTCTGCCTTTCCTCCCTCTGCTCACACTCCCTCTCTCCCTCAGAAAAAGCAAAAACAAAACCAAAATGCATTATTATATTTATTATAAGGCTTCAATTGAGTTTATTGCCCATTATATCACAAAGCATATTTTTAATTTATGCATTGTCCAGAAGATTTCATAAAAGAAATGGATTTCAAGTTTCAGCTGCAGCAACACCTATCTTCTCATTAACAATAGGTTTAAATTTGTCTTGCTAACAACATAATTGTACTTTTATCTTGCTTTAAGTAAAATAGGGCTAAATGTGTGCCCCACCTCTGATACATAAGACCTATGATACGCATTTCTACCTGTGTTCTTTGAATCCCTGCTTTTATTGTGTTCTAACCTTATTTTTCCTTTACCTAATTTCTCAACTGTTTACTTTAACCATTTTCATGGTACCCATATTTTAAGTAGCTTCAACTCCTTTGTTAAACAAGTAAGTATAAATTAGTAATGTTTACATTATCAAACTTAATGTTTTTAAAGGAAACTTTGTTCCTATTTTATCTATTTTTATCTAAATCCTTTAATGATGTGTGTGTATCTGCACGTGTGAATTTTAATACCCATTCAGTTTGTACAGGAATAAAGATACACTTAAAACTATTTTATAGAATTTTCCTTATCTGCAATTTCTATTGAATTAGGCAACAAGAAAAATGTTAAAAGTCCTTTCATTCTTCTTTTAACTCAAATACTCATAAGGATTTTTTCAGGCAAATGTAAGAAATAAGATAAATAAAAAGATTTCTAAAGGGGATACAAATTAATAAACCATAAGAACTTTCACTAATCCAGTACAAAAAATTAGTTCTTAAGAAATCTCTTGGTAATCCACTTTCAAACCTCTCCAATTTATTCAATAATAATTCAAGTTTGCATTGGTCCCAGAGTAAGTCCCCTCTCTGTAACATGATTTCAGTGTTTAAACTATAATTAAGCACTTAAAATGTTTTAGAATATAGTTATCAAGGCATCGACACATTACATAAGTTTTTTTTTTCTCTCAGATAAATGTTATAAATGTGTCAGCATGAGCCACAGTGTTACACAATGCATTATGCATAATGAGTTGGTCAGCATTATCTTCACTCTGTTCTGCTTAGGAGACAAAGTTGAGATTACGTAAATTAAACCACTTTGTCATGTGTTGATTCCCTTACTCAGTTCTATCTGCCTAAGAATGTAGTCACTTCTGCAAAAGTAAAATCAAGGACAGATTTTGTTCTATAGATATATAAGAATTCATAAAAATATGAAGGTAATATTCTATTTATTTAGGAAAGCATAATATTTAAAGTGAAACTAATATAAGCAATATGGGGAACTTACAGCATTTTAAAAATAGAAATATCTTTAGAAGTGCTTTAATTTGGCCCTTTTATTTTGTAGTTGATGCTGTTAGCCAACAAGCTAGGTGATTTTCTCCAAAGTTGCAAAGCATAGGATTAGGCTAGAACTCAGGCTCTCTAAGGGTCCAAATCTGTAGGTAAATTGTCAATCCCTCTTTGAGAAAAATGAAAATGCTTTAATAACTTTCAATCACAGAAAATATTTGCTATATAATCACATTTATATATTATCTCAAAAAATTAGTATAAATATTCAGCGTCCTACAGCTATAAAGAAAATAATTTTACAACTTGGGACAGTGGTTTGTATTTGAATCATTTTTTGCACCTAATTAGTGGCCCTCATGAACTTTCCATTGTTGTAAGAAACTTCAAAAACTCAAATTACGCTGGGTGGCAAGAGGAGGGTGGGAGTTAATTACAGAAAAAAACTCTCAAAGAAATAATCAGTGTTGGCTCAGAGGAGCAGGAGATGCTTCTGAAAGCAACATCACAATGGCTGCCCAAGAAGAACCCAAATCCAGTTCAAATTTGTACTGGCTGGTGACGGTGGTATTGGAAAAACTACATTTGTGAAATGTTATTCTGACTGGTGAATTTGAGAAGTATGGTGCTCTTGGGTGTTGAGGTCCATTACAACAGAGGACCTACTAAGTTCAATGTAGGGGATATGGCTGGTCAGGAGAAAATTGGTAGGCTGAGAGATGGTACTACATCCAAGTCCAGCATGCCATTATAAGGTTTGATATAAGAGCAAGGGTTTCTTACAAGAATGTGTATAACTGACACAGAGATCTGGTATGAGTATGTGAAAACATCCCCATTGTGCTGCGTGGCAACAAAGTAGACAGCAAGGACAGGAAAGTTAAGGACAAATCTATTGTCTTCCACTAAAGAAAACCTTCAGTACTAGGACATTTCTGCCAAAAGCGACTACAACTTTGAAAAGACCTTCCTCTCTCTTGCTTGAAAACTATTTGGAGACCCTACCTTGGAGTCTGTTGTCGTGACAGCTATTGCCCTACCAGAGGCTGCCTGGACCCAGCTTTGGCAACACAGTATGAGCAGGATCTAGAGGTTGCTCAGACAAATGTTCTCCCAGATGAAGATGATGACCTATAAGAAAGTACAGCTGGAGCCCAGCATCAGAAGTCTAGATTTATAGGCAACTGTCCTGTGATGTCAGTGGTACACCACCTTGGTAACTTTACTGTATAGCGAAACAGAATATGTGCTTAATCTTTGGGATGCTGAAAGAGATGAATGGCCTTTGGAGTGAATGTGGCAGTTTCAAAAGCAACTCCGTTTTTTGGACCTGCATATTTAGCTGTTTTTAAGTGCAGCAGTATCCTTCCTAAATTTCAAATACAAGACTACTATAGTCACATCACAGTATCCATTAGTGAAATCTTGTTTGTTACTGTCATTCCCATTTCTTTTCATTTAGAATCAGGATAAAGTTGTATTGTTTTAAAAAATCAGCTTTGTAGGGAATTCTTCTCCATTTGTGTGCATCTTCATTTTTTAAATTATAGGCATATGCTTTAAAATGTTTTACCAGAAGCTACTTGTAACTACATAAAATGTAGATACTAATAGTAACTGATTAGGAAATCACTTGGTAACAAAATGACAGAAAAAAAAAAAAAGCAACAAAATCAATTGACCAGAACTATGAATTTCTTGACTCATGTAACATGAAAGTCTTGGAGTACTTTCAGGCATATCTGGATACAAAGAATAAAATAACAATCCAAGGACTCTCTGCTTTTGCCATCACATTTTCTGTATTGCTGTGTCTGGTTAAATTCCAACTCGCCTCCACACAATGGAAAGATGGCTGCCTACACTTCTCACCTTATGTGCCATCCTAAAACCAACCCCAGTGGGGCAGGTAGAGGATGCTTTCTTTCCAATAGTTCCAAAAAAAGTCCTAGAATATAGTCTCCAGGGCTCTGACTGAATCACCTTCTTGCCCCTGAATTAATCATAAGGATACCATGTCTTGATTGCTCAAGCCTGGGTCACATGGCCACAGGGTTTGACTCAATCTCACTCAAAACACACAGAATACAAATGGGGAAATAATGGTTTTGCCAGAAGATGTGAAAATAAGTGCTAGGCATGCCAAAAAATGACAGATGTCCTCCAATGCACTGTTTAAGCAGAGAGAGAAGTTTGGGGCCTCTTTCCTTTATCTTCCAATTTATCCCTAGAAATAGTTGTTATGGATTACTTCTAGTACATTAGCAGGAGCATATTCAAAGGGCGCGTAGAATCACAATGTGGTACTACATGTTACATGGACGAGGTCCTCTCTCCAATTCCCTCTCTCACTCTCTCTGTCCATGGGATAGAAATAGTAAATGGCAGAAGGTCCAGGAAGACCCAGATTTCTCAGGATTTCTAATAATGTTTATCTGTTCCATTTCTCCTGTGCCACCTTAAACCATCATGCTAAGAGCCAAAAAAAGGTTTTGATGATGTAGAGGAAGGAGAGTTTGTAAAAAGGAGCAATCTTTATCACAGAGTTAGGACTGAAGCTTTTTTTTTTTTTTAATTTTATTTATTTATTTGACAGACAGAAATCACAAGTAGGCAGAGAAGCAGGCAGAGAGAGAGCAGTGGGGAGGCAGGCTCCCTGCTGAGCAGAGAGCCCAATGCAGGGCTTGATCCCAGGACCCTGAGATTATGACCTGAGCTGAAGGCAGAGGCTTCAGCCTCTGAGACACCCAGGCACCCCAGGACTGAAGCTTTTTAAGCCTAACTAGCTTAAGAAAAAAGAATGCTCCATATGATCCAGTCCCATCTTGGATTACTGCTATCAGCTCTCCACTCTCAGCCTATAATAGAATTATACCTTCCTAACCTTTTCCATTTGCCTTTGCAGTGCCTGGCTCTTGGGGTGTGTGTATTCCCCTGACACTCCAGCTTCGGGCTTATCTATATGATTTGTTTTCACCAGGGCCATGTAAGTGAGTATAACGTGTGTGTCTCTAATCAGAGGCTTGAAACCAGCTTACATGGTGTGGCTTGTGCTCTTGTGCTTCTGCCATCTGTCATCAGAAGATCTTGCCTGGGTCTCAGAATGAAAGATCTGTGGAGCAGATGTGAAGCTGACTTGCTGAATGAAGAACAGCCACCCCAGCAACCTCCCAGACACCAAGACCATCTCTCATTGTAAATCACTGGGATTGCTGGGCTGTTCGTTAGGCAGGTTTATCATGCAAAACTCACTAAAACAACATTGTATGCAAGTTATTATGCATTATGGTTTTGGACCAGACACAACACTAAGAAAAATGTTATTTTCAAACATTAGAGCCATGACTCACATAGTCTCTTTTCAGAGTACTATCACAGTATTAAAGGAAAAAAAAAAAAGTCTAAAAGCCAAAGAATCAAATTAACCATGGATCTTGATTTGCATATCTCCAACAGCTTGAGGTTGATATTATTAATCAACACAAGGATTTTAATAACGTCCCCTCTCTTTTCTATCTTCGTTCCATGCATCATACAGCTGGCCTTAACACTTCTTAAACCAAATATTTTTCCTGCAAACCCACATACTTCACCCTAATCGACCACCTTTAATCCTATGCTACCCTTTTCTTTTTTCTTTTTTCTAATTTAACTGACAGAACAAAGAGCTGTTTTGGCAAACAAGGATTTCCCTTGGAGAACTGGGTGGGAGAAATTAGGTCAGAACAGAATTCTCTAATAGGCAGGGAGAGAACTGCCAGATTTTCCCAAATGCTTTCCTTGGGAACTACCTGGGAAGAAGTGACTGGTCATAGCCAGTATCTGCTTATATTTGCTCCCCCGATCCTGTTCATGTCAGTCAGCAAATGTCATCTTAATATAAAAATTTTCAAGTTACTATTTTTGTATATTCCTGTTTTTTACTGAATTTTTAATTATAGAAAGAAACGGTTTTAAGAATGTGAACTGCAAAGTTATGAAAAGAAAATATTAATAACCTTAACTTTCCTCCTCCAATCTATTTCTGAAGTAATCAGTGTCCAATGGTGTCTGTTCTTTGAAATATTTATCTATATAAATATATCATGATTTTCTACTCTTTTCTATAAAGTAAACTTATTATCCACTTTCATCTAAGATGTGTTCTCCTTCCACATTAAATACGTGAATGACATCTCTTCATGGAAATATGTCTAATCTGATTTTCATTAAATCTAATTAAATCTAGTTTTCATTAAAACTAGCTGCATGATATGCCATGTTATATATTTATCAAAAATTCTTCAACCAAGTTTTCTTAATTAATGCTTAGTTTATTTGTATTTTTTGTTTGTTTTAGCATTACATGCAAAGCAAAGTCAATGAGTAAAGATGTATAATATTACAGGGAAGAGAGAACCAATTGTTGAGTCAATTATATAACTGCCATATATGGTCTTTTATAATATGTACATGTATGTGTTCTGTCTTGATCTTTGATCTTTTTAAATTCTTTTGCTTTATTGTTTCTGAACTTCCAGACTGCCCTCAACAAACCACTGGGACCAAAGTCTCATTAGACTTTTACATATTATTTTTAATATTTTTGTCAAATCTTTCAAGAGAGTAAGTTTTTATGCGGAAAAAGGAAATGAATAAAATAGCAATCTTAGGGGCACCTGGGTGGCTCAGTGGGTTAAAGCTTCTGCCTTCGGCTCAGGTCATGATCCCAGGGTCTGGGGATTGAGCCCCATGTTGGGCTCTCTGCTTGGCAGGAAGCCTGCCTCCCCCTCTCTATGTGCCTGCCTCTCTGCCTATTTGTGATTTCTGTCTGTCAAATAAATAAATAAAAATAAAATAGCAATCTTAAAAAAATATTTATCTAACTAGAATATAAATGAATTAAAAAGGAAGACTGAACACACTAAAGACAAATCTCATCTAAATTATAACTTTTTATGGAAGGAAAGACCTAAACAGATAACTCTGTGTGAAAGACATTTTGGAAATCAAATACAGTTCAACCTGTTGTATCAGCCAACAGACTAAGGTAGTTGTACTATTCAAATCATATTTTATCCTTTGACCTGATATTAGATGGCAGGATTTCTGAAGCAAAATAGGTTGTACTGTAATCTTTAAGATGCACTCAAATTTCATAGTTGATAGAGAAAAATTTTGTGGGGTTTTTTTTCCCTAGATGTAGGACACGGGATCACCACTTTCCTTTCCGATGGTAAGAAAGTAGTAAAGTGTGGCCAAATAAAAGTCTGAGTTTCTGTTACACCTTAGGTAAATTTCAAAACAACCATTTTCTATCTGGTTGCATGAAACAAATCACAGTAACAAATCTAAACCTGTTCCTTCCATCACAAAGTTCTTGACAAATATATAGCTTAACATTAACCATACTAAGAACCTTCCTATTTTAAATAAAATAAAAAATGTTTAAATGTGAAGAGTTCCTGATTTTATTAAAAATCAGTCTTGGAGAACTAATTCCTTAGCTTCCCTTAAACAAAAATACTAGATTTCTAAATTTTTATATCCTCTATGACTAGGTTTTTCCCTAGGACCTGGATGGACACTGCAGAAAGACCTAAATGAAACTAGCTAAATAACACTTTCTTTCTACATCCGGTCAGAAACCTTTATAATTTTTTTAATGTTTATTTATTTATTTATTTATTTGAGAGAAAGAGCCCATGAGAGTAGGGAGGGAGGGGCTGAGGGAGAAGGAGAGGATCTCAAGCAAACTCCCTGCTGAGCATAGATGCCATCTCAGAGCTTGATCTCACACCCTGAGATCATGACCTGAGCCAAAATCAAGAGTCAGGTGCTTAACTGATTAAGTCACCCTGATGCCCCTATAATTTTATAATTGCACATTCATCTTTTTAAGTCAAACTTTATTTTTTCAGAGACATTTCCTTAATCTTAAAAAATGATCTTAGAGACATTGGGAGCTACTGTGGCAATTGATACTGTGAAATACATCTGTATGAAGGAAAGTCTAACACATAACAAGCTCCAGGATTTTAAGATAATCTGAGAGATTACTCACCAAGAGTAACAGTAAAATGAACAGGATGCAACACGATAAAAGAAAGAAAATTTAGATATTTTCTTTTTTTTTTTGATTGTCAAATGATCCTTTATTGAAATACTTTGCTTTATAATTCTTAACTAACTGCACCACTATTGATGCCATCTATGATGTCATGAGGTTGGTGGCAATCAATATTGCAGACCATAGACTGGGAGTCCCCAGGATCTCTTTAATGGTGCCAGAGAGTTCTCTAACTCAAGAGTGGCGCCACATCTGTCAGGCAATGTTGAAAAGCTCATCGAAAGTGGTATTTCCACTGTGCTTAATGTTTTCTGTTTCCTCCTGTCTCTTGGCAGTTCCTTGAGGGCTTTGATAATCCAGGCAGAGGCAGAAAGAACACTTCAATCTGGGCCTATCCTGAATAGTCAGTTTCACTGTAATCCTCTGGCCCAGCTGGCCGCTCTCCAGGGCCAGGGTAGACGTGGCACTGACTTGGTCACCAGTGTATCTCAGGTATACACTTTGATCTCACTGGGGTTGAACTTGGGAAGCATAGTGGAGGCAGATGATGTCGGATGAACCCAGATTCAGGATGACTGAAGACAGCTGCACCTCCACTTCCTCTCAGCCAGGAATCATATTAATGATTCCCATAGGATTATCAAAAATCAAGCAAAATTAATACAACCCTATAATTATAGGAGGTTTTAATTAAAACAGGATACTGTGGCATGACCCTATTAAGTGAAAGCCAGTGACATGGCAGTAAAATAATTTACCTGAGGCAAAACAAAGGAGATAGAAGTTTATTGAATACATTTCAAGGAACCAGCAGGTAGGTCAGCCAAGGAGAGGCTGTCTACTAGGAACAGTGGTAGGGGGGCCTATAGTTAAGGGGTAAGGTGAGAAAGTATGGAAACATATAGAATTTTCTTTTCCTGATAACTGTGTCTGAGAGGAAGTAAACTATTGGTCAGCTAGGGCTTATGGATATTTGAAGTGAGTCACCTAATGGGTTGGTTTGCATTCAGCCAGGTGGGGTGGGGGCACTGTGGGCACTTCTACCCCACTCAGGTTTCCAGTGTTCAAGTTGGTTGCCTAAAAGCAGCCTCTACCGATACATTTGTTATTAAAATGGTCTGTAAAAGGAAGATTCAATGACAGATTAACTTGCAAAGACCAATTAGAAAGTCATCATTAAATAAAATAGAGTAAATTTTTAAATAATTTTTTAAATAATATAACTAAATTAGTGAATGCTGGAATCAACAGCATTTAAGGACAATAATTTGATCTTTTTTTTTTTTTTAACCACAGACTTTAATCTAGATCTGCCAAATTATTTTTTTCTAGAAATAAAAATTCAGTCTGGCCTAATATCAAGGCTTAATTTTTCATTTACTTCTAAACTTTCTTGCTTTCTCTGCTTCGGCCTATGTTAGGATGGGAAATCTTAATATGAGAAGGGGCATGATTGGATTTCCACTGTTTCCACAGTCTGTTCTTCTCACCCTTCTCCCTGACTCATTTTGCTGAACTTTGGGTTAGAGCAAAGGAAAGATGGAAGGAAAGAACAAGATGAAAGTCACTTAGTGTTTCTGGTCCCTTTATTCTGTCATATATAAAACAAATAAAAATATCATATTTCATCACCTCAATAATTATAACTTTTCCCTTTTTTATTCAAATAAAAATAAAGAGTCCCAAGAAGAAGATGAAAAGCCAAATGCAAATTTCACTTGTCTCAACATTTTTTTCTAGGGCTCTTGTCTTAACAGCAGGCTTCAGACCGCTGAATATAAAATATATGTGTGTGTCATATATTCTGGCTTTATACACAGTCTCCTCTCTGGCAAATTGGTTTTAATAAAGATGCATAGATTAGCACTTCCCAGATCAGCTGAGATAAACATGAAATAAGTAGTAAATAACTAGACTTCTTCTTTTCTGTCCCAATGCTTATCACCAAAAAGTGCCTACTGAATAGATCAGGTACTATCATAGTTCACTATGATGTGAACAAGACAGAACAAGATTCCTGACCTCACAAAGCTTAGGTTCTGTAGAGTGGTAACAGACAATAAATAATAAATGTAATAGGGAAAAAGAACATAAATCAGGCTAAAGCAGATATGGCATGTGCCGTGGGTGGGGGGAGGGGTTAATTAACAGGTTGTTATTTTATTTTATTTTTTTTTAAGGATTTTATTTATTTATTTGAGAGAGAATGAGTGAGAGAGAGCATGAGAGAGGAGAAGGTCAGAGGGAGAAGCAGACTCCCCAAAGAGCTGGGAGCCTGATGCAGGACTCAATCCTGGAAGTCTGGGATCATGACCTGAGCTGAAGGCAGTCGCCCAACCAACTGAGCCACCCAGGCGCCCCAACAGGTTGCTATTTTAAATTGCGTGATCACACACAGTAGGCCTCATTGAGAAAGTAATGTCTGAGCAAAGACAGGAAGCAGGTAAGTGAATGAGCCAGAAAGAAGAGGAAGTATTCTATGCAAAATTCCTGATATAGGAGCTTATTCAAGGAGTAACAAGAGGGCCTGAATATTTGATGCTCCATGATCAAGAAGGGATTAGTCAATGTTGCATTCACAAAGCTAAGATGGAAGTGAGGTGGCCCATCCAGCCAGGTCTCTTCAGTCATTGCAGAACTCTTACTCCTATGGAATGGAGAAGCATTTCTGAGTTCAAATGAGGTAAATTGGGCAAACTGAATTACAATTTTAAAAACTCACTCTGGCTACTGTGTTGAGACTGGGTACAGGGAAAAATCATGAATAAGTGTTGACTAAATTCCACTATGGTAGCAGGCAACACTAAAATTTCAGACACTTAAAAAGCAAAGAAAAATAAGGGTTTTTTCCCTCATATCACAAAGCCATTGTGGGTCAGCTGTGGTTCTGTTCCATGTTACCTTTTTTTCTGATAGGACAGTGCTATCTAAAACAATGCTGGTCTCACATCAAAGGAAAAAAGACAGGCTGGACCAGGAGCTGACTCTTAAAGTTTCCACACAAAAGTGTCCTGTGTTACTTCTAATCACATTTTATTGACCACAGCAAGTCATGGAGTCAAATCTGACATTAAGACCTCCCACAACTAGGGGCAAATCCAAAAGAAAGGCATGCAAATATTTGGAATCAAAATATAATTCTCCAAAATATGGGAGAGAAAAAGAAGGGGGATTATTTAGAAACTTATACAGAACTCTGGGTGAGAGATGATAATGCCTAGTTCCATACCAATTACATCTCCATTGGTGGAATCTTGAGATTGCCAAAGGTATCAAATGGAAAAGAGCTAGGGAAGTAGCCAAAAAGAAGGTTCATATAAGAATAAAAATGTCATAGAGGTCTATAATAGGAAAAAGCAAAGATCAAGAAAGGGGTAAAGGGAATTTAGTGAGAGAAAAACGTAAAAACACATCACAAATCAGAGAAATAGTATAAAATTACATCTAAGCATTTAAAAAATATAATTTAGTTTTATGAATACTTAAAATGAAAATTCCATGGAGTGGGGGTTGGGGGGAGATACCAAATAAACTTAAATTCGAGAGAAGAGACTTTGATAACCTCTGTATTACTTTTTGCAGACTCATCTGACTTTGTAATTCAGATGGAACAGTTTGTTAATAGCATGCCAATTTTCCCTCCTTTATTCAATTTGCTCTGTTATCTTAACTTGACAGCAGGATCTCTCTGTTAAATGAAGTATTTCATTATCCCTGATTCTACTAGATGTTGTTAAATCAAGTATTTCATTATCCCTGATTCCACTAGATGTTGTTGAATATGTGTAGAAAGGTGATAAAATTCAACTTATAATTTCTATCCCAACTCTCCATACTGCATTCCTTTGTAGACTCTTTGGACAACAGTGAATCCCAAAGCTTAATGTAATTATGTTCCTCCTTTTATCTGCGACAACCAGCTTATTCATTTATGTTTATTCCTTACAGATACCAAGAATAATGTTAAATGCTAGGAGTGATAATAAAAAAAGAACTACCCCTGTGAGATTCTTATAGTCCACAGGTAAAGATAAATAAGATTTATTAAGGTAAATGTTATGTTGGAGGAATACATAATATGCAAAGATAACAGAGAAAGAAGAGATGCTTTAGGTGAATCTGGGGCTTTTCATTGAAAAAAAAAAACATGAATGAAAGTTCAAGCAGAAGAAAAAGGATACTAAAGAACACATGATAAAGTGAAAAGTATTTGAGTAACAGAAATAAATTGGTGAAAAATAACATGTAAAGGGGCAGTGGAAGCAGATGTGACTGAACAGACAAAAAGGAGCCCTTGTGCCACCCCAGGAAATCCGGTATTAAGCAGTGACCAAGGAGCCACTGAAGAGATTCAGGTGGGAAAGGAGCATGATTCCATGTTTAGAGCAGTTGTTGGTTGCTTTAAACAAATGATCATTGCTTTTTTACCTGTCATTGCTTGTGAAACACATGGAAAGTTTCTCTGCAGTGAGCAGTCAGTCATGGAAATCTGTCCTGGCACTCAAATATAAACAAGACCAAAAAGCCCAGCATCCCAGTGTTTTGCCAGCCTCAGAACTCTTGTTTCTCTCTGTCAGTTTCTAATGTCTCAGGACTCCATGGTACGCCTCTCAGATTCTCTCTTCATTTCACAGCTCTCCAATTTCCAGTTTACTGAGTCGGCTAGAGCTTCCAAATTTTGGCACATGTATTATATAACATTAAAAAAAAAACCACATGTTTGTTAGTATCTCATTAGATATCTCTAAAATAGCATGAGCTTTTAAACTAATGGTGGCAGAGGCAATTTTACCAAAATTTACATTTATTCTTAAAAGTTTGAATTCTATGATGGACAATAAAATCTTTTCAAGAAAAGTAATACCAAATATCCAAACCAAAATAATTACAGTTTGTCATTTTTCAAATGAGATGGTGTTTCATGGAGAAAGTATCTGGCTCAGCTCGTAACTCATCAGATGAGGATTTTTCCTTGAAACAATAATCATACTTTGGTGTACAGTAGAAGTGCTCCCCAAATCATCTTACATGCTATTAAAGCTTTATTTACTGGGTTGTCTTTTTAAAATTACTATACTTTCTCCATTGGATATAAGACTTCCCTCACTGGATCTATGTGTTATATATATTTTCCTTTACTCCCTAGCTTGCCTTTCCACTTTTTAAGTACCTTCCAATAAGTGTTAAGTTTAGAATTTTCATGCAGATTATAATTTTCTTTTCCTCCAGGGTTACTGATTCTCTGTTCTATTTAAGAAATATATATTTTTTAATCCGAAGATCATCAAGATACTTTCCTATATTTACTCCTTAAAAAAATGTTTTCTAGTGGCACCTGGGTGGCTCAGTCATTAAGCATCTGCCTTTGGCTCAGACCCTAATCCCAAGGTCCTGGGAGTAAGCCCCGCATTGGGCTCCCTGCTCAGAGAGAAGCCTGCGTCTCTCTCTCTCTCTAGCTCCTCCTGCTTGTGTTCTCTCTCTTGCTGTGGTTCTCTCTGTCAAAAAAATAAAATCCTTGGGGCACCTGGGTGGCTCAGTGGGTTAAACCTCTGCCTTCAGCTCAGGTCATGATCTCGGGGTCCTGGGATCGAGCCCCACATCGGGCTCTCTGCTTGGCGGGGAGCCTGCTTCCTCCTCTCTCTGCCTGCCTCTCTGCCTACTTGTGATCTCTCTGTCAAATAAATAAATAACATCTTTAAAAATAAAATAAAATAAAATCCTTAAATAAATAAATAGTATTTTGTAGTTTTCAGGTTAGAGGTATTGCTTAATTATTTTTATTCTTAGGTATTTTATATATTTTGATGCTATGGCAAAAGATACCTTATTTTCTCATTTCTTATACTTTGTTGGCCCTATTTAAGAATATGAGTTTTATATATCTTTGTACACTTAATACATCAATAATGGCTATAGTTTTGCTATAGTCTTTTGAAATTTTTACATATGCAGTCATGTCACACACAAATAATGACAGGTTTGTTTGTTTTTCATTTTCTTCAAGTTACAAACTTTTATTCCTTTGTCATGCCTCACTTTACTGACTGGAAACTCTAGGAAAATCCTGGATAGAATAAATGGTAATAGGTATTGTTTCAAGAAGACTTTTCTTAAATATATCTTTTTCATAGTTTTAATTTTTGTTTTTGATTTTTTTAGAATCATAATCAAATACTATGGCCTATAAGATCTCTTACATAACAATGAGCAGGTAAAGTGGAAGATGGACAACAGAATGCAGAAAGGAAAAACAAGTTATCTAAAAAGAAACCTGCCATTTACAAAGGGATTCACTGAGACTGGCTATCCTGTCTTCCAGATCTTAGGGCACTGGCAGTTACAGGTGTGGTGGAAAGATCATTCTGGAATACATCCCCTCCCCCTAAAAATACATCAAAACAAAGCTATGTGTGTTACTTGAAAGAGGTGTCCTAATAAACTGTAAAACTAGAAGGCCAAATAAATCCCTCCCTAGGATCTCTACTTCCATCCTTAGACCTAACCCTTTTCTCATACCACCAACATCTCAAAACCTATTCTTTGCAGGAATGAACCAGCAGGAATCAAGAAAATGGCAAAAATAGACAAGCGCATACATTCTTATATAAGTAAGTCTGTGGATGCAATTTCTCCATTTTGAGTCAAAAACTATGACATTTAAATCATAATATATCCTAACAGAATGTCTTCCAACAACGGTTATACCAATTCACATTCGGATTTGTAAGATTATTTTTTCTAATGTCTGTCAACATTTATGTTTTCAAATATTTTAATAGATTAACAATCTTCCAGATAAAATGTTATCTCATTCTTATTTTAATTTGCCTTTCTGTGAGTACTATGAAGTTGATCATGGTTTCTTTATTAATTATTTTTATTAACATATAATGTATTATTTGCCCCAGGGGTACAGGTCTCTGAATCGTCAAGTTTACACTCTTCACAGCATTCACCATAGAACGTACCCTCCCCCAATGTCCGTAACCCAGCCACCCTCTCCATACCCCCTTTCCCCAAACAACCCTCAGTTTGTTTCATGAGATTAAGATCTCTTATGGTTTTTCTCCCTCCCGATCCTATCTTGTTTCATTTTTTCCTTCCCCCATCCCCCAAACCCCCAACTCTGCCACTCAAATTCCTCGTATCAGGGAGATCATATGAAAATTGTCTTTCTCTGACTGACTTATTTTGCTCAGCGTAATACCCTCTAGTTCCATCCATGATGTTTCAAAAGGCAAGATTTCGTTTCTTTTCATGGCTGCATAGTATTCCATTCTGTATATGTATAGATGTATATTATACAGAATATACATATATATATATATATATATATATATCACATCGGGGCACCTTGGTGGTTCAGTGGGTTAAAGCCTCTGCCTTCGGCTCAGGTCATGGTCCCAGGGTCCTGGGATCGAGCCCTGCATTGGGCTCTCTGCTCAGCAGGGAGCCTGCCTCCCCCTCTCTCTCTGCTTGCCTCTCTGCCTACTTGTGATCTCTGTCTGTTAAATAAATAAATAAAATCTTTAAAAAAATATATACACACACACACACACACACACACACACACACACACACACATATATAAATCACATCGTCTTTATCCATTCATCTGTTGATGGACGTCTAGGTTCTTTCCATAGTTTGGCTATTGTGGACATTGCTGCTATAAACATTCGGGTGCATGTGCCCCTTCGGATCACTACATTTGTATCTTTAGGGTAAATACCCAGTAGTGTAATTGCTGGGTTGTAGGGTAGCTCTATTTTCAACTTTTTGAAGAATCTCCATACTGTTTTCCAGAGTGGCTGCACCAGCTTGCATTCCCACCAACAGTGAAGGAAGGTTCCATTTTTTTAAACATCCTCACCAACACCGGTAAATTCCATACCACTTAATTTTAGTCATTCTAACTGTTGTGAGGTGATATCTCATTGTGGTTTTGATTTGTATTTCCCTGATGCTGAGTGATATGGAGCACTTTTTCATGTGTCTGTTGGCTATCTGGAGGTCTTCTTTGCAGAAATGTCTATTCATGTCCTCTGCCCATTTCTTGATTGGATTATTTGTTCCTTGGGTGTTGAGTTTGGTAAGTTCTTTATAGATTTGGATACTAGCCTTTTATCTGATAAGTCGTTTGCATATATCTTCTCCCATTCTGTCAGTTGTCTTTTAGTTTTGTTAACTGTTTCCTTTGCTGTGCTGAAGCTTTTGATTTTGATGAAGTCCTAATAGTTCATTTTTGCCCTTGCTTCCCTTCCTTTGGTGATATTCCTAGGAAGAAGTTGCTGCGACTAAGTTAGAAGAGGTTGCTATTATGTTGTCCTCAAGGATTTTGATGGATTCCTTTCTCACATTGAGGTCTTTCACCATTTTGAGTCTGTTTTTTGTGTGTGGTGTAAGGAAATGGTCCAGTTTCATTTTTCTGCATGTGGTTATCTGATTTTCCCAATCCAAAGAGATTGTCTTTTTTCCTTTTGACATGTTTCCTGCTTTGTCAGAGATTAGTTGACCATAGAGTTGAAGGTCTATTTCTGGGCTCTCTATTCTGTTCCATTGATCTATGGGTCTGTTTTTGTGCCAGTACCATACTGTCTTGATGAAGACAGCTTTGTAATAGAGCTTGAAGTCTGGAATTGTGATGGCACCAACTTTGGCTTTCTTTTTCAACATTCCTGAGGCTATTCAGGGTCTTTTCTGGTTCCATATAAATTTTAGGGTTATTTGTTCCATTTCTTTGAAAAAAAAAAAAGATATTTTGATAAGGGTTGCATTAAATGGGTAGATTGCTTTACATAACATAGACATTTTCACAATATTTGTTCTTCTAATCCATGAGCATGGAATATTTTTTTCATTTTTTGTGTCTTGTTAATTTCCTTCATGAGTACCTTATAGTTTTCTGAGTACAGATTCTTTGCCTCTTTGGTTAGGTTTATTCCTAGGTATCTTATGGTTTTGGGTGTAATTGTAAATGGGACAGACTCTGCAATTTCTCTTTCTTCTGTGTTGTTGTATAGAAATGCAACTGATTTCTGTGCATTGATTTTATATCCTCACACTTTACTGAACTCCTATAAAAGTTCTACCAGTTTTGGAGAGGAGTCTTTCAGGTTTTCCACATAAAGTATCATATCATGTGCTAAGAGTGAGAGTTTGACTTCTTTGCCAATTCGGATGCCTTTTATGTATTTTTGTTGTCTGATTGCCAAGGCTAGGACTTCTAGTACTATGTTGAATAGCAGTGGTGATAGTGGACAGCCCTGCCATGTTCCTGATCTTAGCGAAAGATCTTAGTGATGTTCCTGATCTTAGCAAAAAAGCTCTCAGTTTTTCCCCATTGAGAATGATATTCATGTGTTTTTTTTGATAAATGCTTTGATGACATTGAGGTACGTACATTTTATCCTACACTTTGAAGAACTTTGATCACAAAAGGATACTGTACTTTGTCAAATGTTTTTTAGCATCTATTGAGAGTATCATATGGTTCTTGTTCTTTCTTTTATTAATGTTTTGTATCACATTGATTTACAGATGTTGAACCAACCTTGCAGCTCAGGAAAAAGTCCCACTTGGTCATGGTGAATAATCCTTTTAATGTACTGTTGGATCCTATTGGCTAGTATTTTGGTGAGAATTTTTACATCTGTGTTCATCAAGGATATTGGTCTCTAATTCTCTTTTTTGATGGGATCCTTGTCTGGTTTGGGAATCAAGGTGATACTGGCCTCATAAAATGAGTTTGGAAGTTTTCCTTCCATTTTTATTTTTTGGAACGGTTTCAGGAGAATAGAAATTAATTCTTCTTTAAATGTTTGGTAGAATTCCCCTGGGAAGCCATCTGGCCCTGGGCTCTTGTTTGTTGGGAGATTTTTGATGACTGCTTCAATCTACTTACTGGTTATGGGTCTTGTTCAGGTTTTCTATTTCTTTTTCATTCAGTTTTGGTAGCTCATAAGTCTCTAGGAATGCTCCATTTCTTCCAGATTGTCAAATTTGCTGGCATATAGTTGCTCATAATACGTTCTTATAATTGTTTGTATTTCTTTGGTGTTGGTTGTGATCTCTCCTCTTTCAGTCATGATTTTATTTATTTGGGTGTCTTCTCTTTTCTTTTTGATAAGTCTGGCCAGAGGTTATCAATCTTATTCTTTCAAAGAACCAGCTCCTAGTTTCATTGATTTGTTCTACTGTTCTTTTGGTTTCTAATTCATTGATTTCTGCTCTGATCTTTATTATGTATCATTTCCTGTTGGTTTTAGGCTTTCTTTGCTGTTCTTTTTTCAGCTCCTTTAGGTATAGAGTTAGGTTGTGTACTTCAGTCCTTTTTGTTTCTTAAGAAATGCTTGTATCGCTATATATTTTCCTCTCAGGACCACCTTTGCTGTGTCCCACAGACTTTGAACAGTTGTGTTTTCATTATCATTAGTTTCCATGATTTTTTTTTCAACTCTTTCTAATTTCCTGGTTGACCCTTTCATTCATGAGTAGGATGCTCTTTGGCCTCCATGTATTTGAGTGTTTTCTAACTTTCCTCTTGTGATTGAGTTCTAGCTTCAGAGCATTGTGGTCTGAAATATGCAGGGAATAATCCCAATCTTTGCGTACCAGTTGAGACCTGATTGTGACCCATGATGGGATCTATTCTAGAGTATGTTCCATGTGCAATAGAGAAGAATGTGTATTCTGTTCCTTTGGAATGGAAAGTTCTGAATATATCTGTGATGTCCAACTGATCCAGTGTGTCATTTAAGGCCTTTATTTCCTTGTTGATCTTTTGCTTGGATGATCTGTCCATTTCAGTGAGGGGAGTGTTAAAGTCCTCTGCTATTATTGTATTATTGTTGATGTGTTTCTTTGATTTTGTTATTAACTGGTTTATATAGTTGGCTGCTTCTGTGTTAGGGTCAAAGATATTTAAAATTATTAGATCTTCTTGTTGGACATACCCTTTGAGTATGATATAGTGTCCTTCCTCAGTTCTTATTATAGTCTTTGGCTTAAAATCTAATTGATCTGATATAAGGATTGCCACTCCTGCTTTCTTCTGATGTCCATTAGCATGGTAAATTCTTTTCCAACCCCTCACTTTAAATCTGGAGGTGTCTTTGGGTCTAAAATGAGTTTTTGTAGGCAATATATTGATGGGGTTTTTTTTGGTTTTGCTTTTGTTTTGTTTGTTTGTTTGTTTTTATCCATTCTGATACCCTGTGTCTTTTGATTGGGGGATTTAGTCCATTCACATTCAGGTAACTATTGAAAGATTTGAATTTTAGTACCATAGTGTTGTCTGTAACATGACTCTTACTGTACAATGTCTCTGTTATATCTCTACTACTTTTGGGGTCTCTCTTTGCTTAGAGGACCCCTTTCAATATTTCCTGTAGGGCTTTTTTGGTGTTTGCAATTTCTTTTAATTTTTCTTTTCCCTGGAAGCTTTTTATCTCTCCTTCTATTTTCAATGTTAGCCTAGCTGGATATAGTATTCTTAGCTGCATATTTTTCTCATTAGTGCTCTGAATACATCATGCCCACTCTTCCTATATTGGCAGGTCTCTGTGGATAAGTTTACTGTCAATCTAATATTTCTATCATTGTATATTACCAACTTCTTATCCCAAGTTGCTTTCAGGATATTCTCTTTGTCACTAAGACTTGTAAGTTTTACTATTAGATGACAGGGTGTGGGCTTATTCTTATTGATTTTGAGGCAGGTTCTTTGTGCCTCCTGGATTTTGATGCTTGTTCCCTTACCATATTAGGGAAATTCTCTACAATAAATCGCTTCAATATACCTTCTGCTCCGCTCTCTCTTATTCTTCTGGAATCTCAATTATTCTAATATTGTTTTGTCTTATTGTATCACTTATCTCTCGAATTCTTCCCTCATGGTGGAGTAATTATTTGTCTCTCTTTTGCTCAACTTCTTTATTCTCCATCATTTGGTCTTCTATATCACTAATTCTCTCTTCTGCCTCATTTCTCCTAGTGGTAAGAGCCTCCATTCTTGATTGTACCACATTAATACATTTTTTGATGTCAGCTTGGTTAGATTTTAGTTCTTTTATTTCTCCATAAAGGGCTTTTATTTCTCCAGACAGTGTTTCTCTAATATCTTCCATGTCTTTTTCGAGACCAGCTAGCACCTTGAGAATCATCATTCTGAGCACTCGATCTGACTTATTACCAATAACCATATTGATTAGGTCCCTAGCAGCTGGTACTGCCTCTTGTTCATTTTGTGGTGAGTTTTTCTGCCTTTTATCCAGATAAGAATATATGAACAAGAGAACAAAATACTAAAAGGGTGGCAAAGACCACAGAAAAATGTGCACTAACCAAATCAGAAGAGACCCCAAAGGGGAGGAGTCAAGATGGCGGAGAAGTAGCAGGCTGAGACTACTTCAGGTAGCGGGAGATCAGCTAGATAGCTTATCTAAAGATTGCAAGCACCTACAAATCCAATGGGAGATCGAAGAGAAGAAGAACAGCAATTCTAGAAACAGAAAATCAACCACTTTCTGAAAGGTAGGACTGGCGGAGAAGTGAATCCAAAGCGACGGGAATATGAACTGCGGGGGGAGGGGCCGGCTCCCGGCAAGCGGCAGAGCAACGGAGCACAAAATCAGGACTTTTAAAAGTCTGTTCCGCTGAGGGACATCGCTCCAGAGGCTTAACTGGGGTGAAGCCCATGCAGGGTCAGCGTGGCCTCAGGTCCCACAGAGTCACAGAAGGATCGGGGGTGTCTGAGTGTCGCAGAGCTTACAGGTATTAGAACGGGGAAGCCGGCTACAGAGACAGAGCCGAGGAGTAAGCTCTAATCTCGGGGTTACCTTGAACCGGTCGCAGGCTCGGTCAGCTCGGAGCGCGGCTGGAGGCCAGGGAGACGGGAGTGATTGGGCGCTCTTCTCTGAGGGCGCACTGAGGAGTGGGGCCCAGAGCCCTCGGCTCCTCCAGGCCGGAGACCGGGGGAGGCCGCCATCTTCATTCCGCCCTCCAGAACTCTACGGAAAGCGCTCAGGGAACAAAAGCTCCCGAAAGCAAACCTGATCGGATTACTCAGACCGGCCCCGGGTAAGGGGGATGCAACTCCGCCTGGGGCAAAGACACTTGAGAATCACTACAACAGGCCCCTCCCCCAGAAGATCAACAAGAAACCCAGCCAGGACCAAGTTCACCTACCAAGGAGTGCAGTTTCAATACCAAGGAGAGCAGCAGAATTCCAGAGGAGGAGAAAGCAAAGCACGGAACTCATGGCTTTCTCCCCATGATTTTTTAGCCTTGCAGTTAATTTAATTTTTTTTTCTTTTTCAATTTTTTTTCTTCTTCTGTTAAATTTTTTTAACTTTTACCTTTTCTTTTTTAAAGTTTTTAAACTAGTTTACCTAATATATGTACATATTTTTTTCCTTTTTATATTTTTCCTTTATTGTTTGCTTTTTTTAATTGTTTTTGTTGTTGTTGTTCTTCTTTATGAACCTCTTTTTATCGCCTTTCTCCCCCCTCTCGATTTGGGATCTCTTCTGATTTGGTTAAAGCATATATTCCTGGGGTTGTTGCCACCCTTCTAGTATTTTACTTGCTCCTTCATATACTCTTATCTGGACAAAATGACAAGGCGGAAAAACTCACCACAAAAAAAAGAACAAGAGGCAGTACCAAAGGCTAGGGACCTAATCAATACAGACATTGGTAATATGCCAGATCTAGAGTTCAGAATGACGATTCTCAAGGTTCTAGCGGGGCTCAAAAAAGGCATGGAAGATATTAGAGAAACCCTCTCGGGAGATATAAAAGCCCTTTCTGGAGAAATAAAAGAACTAAAATCTAACCAAGTTGAAATAAAAAAAGCTATTAATGAGGTGCAATAAAAAATGGAGGCTCTGACTGCTAGAATAAATGAGGCAGAAGAAAGAATTAGCGATATAGAAGACCAAATGACAGAGAATAAAGAAGCTGAGCAAAAGAGGAACAAACAGCTACTAGACCACGAGGGGAGAATTCTAGAGATAAGTGACACCATAAGACGAAACAACATTAGAATAGTTGGGATTCCAGAAGAAGAGGAAACAGAGAGCGGAGTAGAAGGTATGTTGGAGAGAATTATTGGAGAGAATTTCCCCAATATGGCAAAGGGAACAAGCATCAAAATCCAGGAGGTTCAGAGAACCCCCCTCAAAATAAATAAGAATAGGTCCACACCCCGTCACCTAATAGTAAAATTTACAAGTCTTAGTGACAAATAGAAGATCCTGAAAGCAGCCCGGGAAAAGAAGTCTGTAACGTACAATGGTAAAAATATTAGATTGGCAGCAGACTTATCCACAGAGACCTGGCAGGCCAGAAATAGCTGGCATGATATATTCAGAGTACTAAATGAGAAAAACATACAGCCAAGAATACTATATCCAGCTAGGCTATCATTGAAAATGGAGAGATTAAAAGCTTCCAGGACAAACAAAAACTGAAAGAATTTGCAAATACCAAACCAGCTCTACAGGAAATATTGAAAGGGGTCCTCTAAGCAAAGAGAGACCCTAAAAGTAGTAGATCAGAAAGAAACAGAACAATATACAATAACAGTCACCTTACAGGCAATACAATGGCACTAAATTCATATCTCTCAATACTTACCCTGAATGTTAATGGGCTAAATGCCCCAATCAAAAGACACAGGGTATCAGAATGGATAAAAAAAACAAAACCCATCTATATGTTGCCTACAAGAAACTCATTTTAAACCCGAAGACACCTCCAGGTTTAAACTGAGGGGGTAGAAAAGAATTTACCATGCTAATAGACATCAGAAGAAAGCAGGAGTGGCAATCCTTATATCAGATCAATTAGATTTTAAGCCAAAGACTATAATAAGAACTGAGGAAGGACACTATATCATACTCAAAGGAACTGTCAAACAAGAAGATCTAACAATTTTAAATATCTATGCCCCTAACGTGGGAGCAGCCAACTATATAAACCAATTAATAACAAAATCAAAGAAAAATATCAACAATAAAACAATAATAGTAGGGGACTTTAACACTCACTTCACTGAAATGGACAGATCATCCAAGCAAAAGATCAACAAGGAAATAAGGCCTTAAATGACACACTGGACCAGATGGACATCACAGATATATTCAGAACATTTCATCCCAAAGCAACAGAATACACATTCTTCTCTAGTGCACATGGAACATTCTCCAGAATAGATCACATCCTTGGTCCTAAATCAGGTCTCAACCAGTATCAAAAGATTGGGATCATTCCCTGTATATTTTCAGACCACAATGCTCTGAAGCTAGAACTCAATCACAAGAGCAAATTTGGAAAGAACCCAAATACATGGAGACTAAACAGCATCCTTCTAAAGAATGAATGGGTCAACCAGGAAATTAAAGAAGAATTGAAAAAATTCATGGAAACAAATGATAATGAAAACACAACGGTTCAGAATCTGTGGGACACGACAAAGGCAGTCCTGAGAGGAAAATATATAGCGGTACAAGCCTTTCTCAAGAAACAAGAAAGGTCTCAGGTACACAACCTAACCCTACACCTAAAGGAGCTGGAGAAAGAACAAGAAAGAAACCCTAAACCCAGCAGGAGAAGAGAAATCATAAAGATCAGAGCAGAAATCAATGAAATAGAAACCAAAAAAACAATAGAACAAATCAACGAAACTAGGAGCTGGTTCTTTGAAAGAATTAATAAGATTGATAAACCCCTGGCCAGACGTATCAAAAAGAAAAGAGAAAGGACCCAAATAAATAAAATCATGAATGAAAGAGGAGAGATCACAACGAACACCAAGGAAATACAGACAATTATAAGAACATACTATGAGCAACTCTACGCCAACAAATTGGACAATCTGGAAGAAATGGATGCATTCCTAGAGACATATAAACCACCACAACTGAACCAGGAAGAAATAGAAAGCCTGAACAGACCCATAACCTGTAAGGAGATTGAAACAGTCATCAAAAATCTCCAAACAAACAAAAGCCCAGGGCCAGATGGCTTCCAGGGGAATTCTACCAAACACTTAAGGAAGAACTCATTCCTATTCTCCTGAAACTGTTCCCAAAAATAGAAATGGAAGGAAAACACCCAAACTAATTTTATGAGGCCAGCATCACCTTGATCCCAAAACCAGACAAGGATCCCATCAAAAAAGAGAACTGCAGACCAATATCCTTGATGAACACAGATGCAAAAATTCTCGCCAAAATACTAGCCAATAGGATTCAACAGTACATTAAAAGGATTATTCACCACGACCAAGTGGGATTTATTCCAGGGCTGCAAGGCTGGTTCAACATCCGCAAATCAATCAATGTGATACAACACATTAATAAAAGAAAGAACAAGAACCATATGATACTCTCCATAGATGCTGAGAAAGCATTTGACAAAGTACAGCATCCCTTCCTGATCAAAACTCTTCAAAGGGTAGGGATAGAGGGCACATACCTCAATATTATCAGAGCCATCTATGACAAACCCACCGCAAATATCATTCTCAATGGAGAAAAACTGAAAGCTTTTCCGCTAAGGTCAGGAACATGGCAGGGATGTCCATTATCACCACTGCTATTCAACATAGTACTAGAAGTCCTAGCCTCAGCAATCAGACAACAAAAGGAAATTAAAGGCATCCAAATCAGCAAAGAAGAAGTCAAACTATCACTCTTCGTAGATGATATGATACTATATGTGGAAAACCCAAAAGACTCCACTCCAAAACTGCTAGAACTTGTATAGGAATTCAGTCAAGTGTCAGGATATAACATCAATGCACAGAAATCAGTTGCATTTCTCTACACCAACAACAAGACAGAAGAAAGAGAAATTAAGGAGTCAATCCCATTTACAATTGCACCCAAAACTATAAGATACCTAGGAATAAACCTAACCATAGAGACTAAGAATCTATACACAGAAAACTATAAAGTACTCATGAAAGAAATTGAGGAACACACAAAGAAATGGAAAAATGTTCCATGCTCCTGGATTGGAAGAATAAATATTGTGAAAATGTCTATGCTACCTAAAGCAATCTACACATTTAATGCAATTCCTATCAAAGTACCATCCATTTTTTTTTTCAAATAAATGGAACAAATAATCCTAAAATTTATATGGAACCAGAAAAGACCTCGAATAGCCAAAGCAATATTGAAAAAGAAAGCCAAAGTTGGTGGCATCACAATTCCGGACTTCAAGCTCTGTTACAAAGCTACCTAGACAGCATGGTACTGGCACAAAAACAGACACATAGATCAATGGAACAGAATAGAGAGCTCAGAAATAGACCTTCAACTCTATCGTTAACTAATCTTTGACAAAGCAGGAAAGAATGTCCAATGGAAAAAAGACCGCCTCTTCAATAAATGGTGTTGGGAAAATTGGACAGCCACATGCAGAAAAATGAAATTGGATCATTTCCTTACACCACACACGAAAATAGACTCATTATGGATGAAGGACCTCAATGTGAGAAAGGAATCCATCAAAATCCTTGAGGAGAACACAGGCAGCAACCTCTTCGACCTCAGCCACAGCAACATCTTCCTAGGAACATCGCCAAAGGCAAGGGAAATAAGGGCAAAGTGAACTATTGTGATTTTATCAAGATCAAAAGCTTTTGCACAGTCAAGGAAACAGTTAACAAAACCAAAAGACACCTGAGAGAATGGGAGAAGATATTTGCAAATGACATATCAGATAAAGGGCTAGTGCCCAAAATCTATAAAGAACTTAGCAAACTCAACACCCAAAGGACAAATAATCCAATCAAGAAATGGGCAGAGGACATGAACAGACATTTCTGCAATGAAGACATCCAGATGGCCAACAGACACTTGAAAAAGTGCTCCATATCACTCGGCATCAGGGAAATACAAATCAATACCACAATGAGATATCACCTCACACCAGTCAGAATGGCTAAAATTAACAAGTCAGGAAATGACAGATGCTGGCGAGGATGTGGAGAAAGGGGAACCCTCCTACACTGTTGGTGGGAATGCAAGCTGGTGCAACCACTCTGGAAAACAGCATGGAGGTTCCTCAAAATGTTGAAAATAGAACTACCCTATGACCCATCAATTGCACTGCTGGGTATTTACCCTAAAGATACAAACGTAGTGATCCGAAGGGGCACGTCCACCTGACTGTTTATAGCAGCAATGTCTACAATAGCCAAACTATGGAAAGAACCTAGATGTCCACCAACAGATGAATGGATAAAGATGTGGTATATATACAAAATGGAATAGTATGCAGCCTTCAAAAGAAATGAAATCTTGCCATTTGCAACGACGTGGATCGAACTAGAGGGTATCATGCTTAGCGAAATAAGTCAATCAGAGAAAGACAACTATCATATGATCTCCCTGATATGAGGGAGAGGAGATGCAACATTGGGGGTTAAGCGGGTAGGAGATGAGTAAATGAAACTAGATGGGATTGGGAGGGAGACAAGCCATAAGTGACTCTTAATCTCACAAAACAAACTGAGGGTTGATGGAGGGAGGGGGGTTGTAAGAGGGGGGATGGGGTTATGGACATTGGGGAGGGTATGTGCTGTGGTGAGTGCTGTAAAATGTGTAAACCTGGCGATTCACAGACCTGTACCCCTGGGGGATAAAAATATATTATATTTAAAAAAAAAAAAAAGAAGAGACCCCCCAAATCAGGGGGAGAAGAAAGAGGGCAAAAAGAATATATATACATACATACATATTTATAGGACTGGTTACTAGAACAGAGCCACCCACTTGATTTTGGGTGTATTTTGTTCTCTTAGAAGAAACTACCTCCCAAAATTTTAAAGAAAGAAAAACTTATATATATATATATATATATATATATATATATATATATATATACAAAAATAAGGGTAAACACAATGAAGTGATGGAATATGATTGTAAAGATGAATTTTTTTTTAATTCTACAAAAGGAATTGGTAAGATAAGTTGCTTGGAAAAAGAATGAAGAAAATGAAAAAAAAAGAGGAGAGAAAGTGCTCAAACTGGACACTAGAACAAAGCTCTGTGCTAGATTTAGGGTATATTTTTATCTATTAGAAGAAATTTTATCCAAAATTTTTTTTAGAAAAAAAAAATACCCTATATGTACACAAAAATAGGGTTAAATACAATGAAGGATAAAGTATGACTACAATAATGAAGGTTTAAAAATATTTAAGAAAGGTATTGTTAAAATAGTTAAAAAACATTAAGAGGAAAGAGTAAAAGTTTAAAAAATTAGAATAAGAAAAATAATTTAAAAAAAAAACAACTTAATTTAACTTTGTAAGACTAACAAATCGTGGGGAGAAAGCCATGAATTCCATGCATTGCTTTCCACTAGCTCTGGAGTTCCGCTGTTCTCCTTGATTGTGGGCTTGGTCTTGGCTGGATGTTCTTGCTGATCTTTTGGGGGAGGGCTCTGTTGGAGTGATTCTCAGATATCTTTGCCTGAGGTGGGATTGCACCACCCTTGCCAGGGGCCAGGCTAAGAAATCTGCTCGGGTTCACTCTTGGGAGTTTTTGTTCCCTGAATGCTTTGCTTTCTGTAGAGCTCTGGAGTATGGGAATGAAAATAGTGGCCTCCCAATCTCCACCCTGGAGTAGCTGAAAGCTCAGGGCCCCACTCCTCAGTGTACCCTCAGAGAAAAGGGGTCAATCACTCCCACCTCCCTGGTCTCTGGCCACATTCTGGGCTCATCCAGCCTATGACTGAGCATTTCTATCTCTGGTACACAGCCCCATTTGGAGTCTCCAAACCCAGCAGATTCCTGCCACGCTGCTCCTCCAGAGAATGGTGAGTGTCCCTGGGTCTGCCACTTGTGGGGTCCTTGCTCAAAGAGCAGTGGCCCAACTGTGCCTTGAATCACAGTTTACTGTAACCCCATGCCGAGATCTCACTCCTCAGCTCTGTCTCTGTAGTCAGCTTCTTTGCTCCAATACCAGGAGCTCTGCCACACTCGGACACCCCTGATCTTTCAGTGACACTGTGGGTCCTGAGACCTAACTGTCCTTGTGAGGGCTCCACACTCCCTTAGCCTCTGGAGCAACGTCCTCAGTGGAGCAGACTTCTAAAAGTTCTGATTTTGTGCTCCACTGCTCTGCCTCTTGCCAGGAGCTGGCCCCTCCCCCTGCGGTCTATCTTCCCATCGTCACTTCATATTCACTTCTCCACACGTCCTACTTTTCAGAAAGTGGTCGATTTTCTCTGCCTAGAATTGCTGCTCTTCTTCTCTTTGATCTCCTGTTGAGTTTGTAGGTGTTCAGAATGGTTTGATAACTATCTAGCTGAACTCCTACAACCTGATGTCCTATCAGTCTGCTATTCCCCCGCCATCTTGCCTCTCTCCAAGGTTGATTATGTTTTTTTTAATTTATTGCTCACATGCTTTATCTCCTCTGTGAATTATCTATTTACACCTCTTTTCTATGTTTATATTGAAATCTATTCCTCTTTAACAATGGACTTATAAAATTTTCCTTGTTTATTAAGGATATTAATCTTCACCTCTGTGGCTTTCTTTTGGTGACTTTGTCAAACTTTTGCTATTTTTCTTTTAGTAAGTAGTCAAATAAGTATATCTTCTCTATGTCTTCTGAATGTACAGAAATTCTTAAGATGTTCCCACTCCCAAAGGGCCAAAATACTTGTCTTCATTTTCTTTGACTACTTTGTATTTTAGCATTCACAGGAAAATCCTTAATACATCAGTATTCCATTTTTGTCCATGATGTGGGTGGGGATGAGTATCAATGTTTGAGAAGCCTAAGACTTAGAGGTTATGGAAAGAGAGCATATTAAAAAATAAAAAGGATTGATAGTGGAGGGAAAACTCCACTGAAAGATTGTTATGTTTATCTCACTGCGTTCTGGGGTAATTCTTCTGTTTGTTTTATTTTGTTTTGTTTTTAGTTTTCTTTTTTCTTAAATTTAGTCCACAGTGTTTCCCAGGCCAAAAGCTTGATGATGTGTGAGACTGTAGGATTGATATAAAGCAGATATATGCATGTCCCATCCATATTTTATTTGGACAATAAATGCCCTATACCACTGGGGAGATGCTGGAGAAATGTTTGAGCATTGAGAAAGGTTGGTAGAGGTCAGGAGTATCATTGGTGGGAGCATTTTCTCTCTCTGTCATTTCAAAAGTATAATCATAAAGCAGCCATAAAAATGAGAGCTCTCCTGAACTCTAGTTTATTGAACACAAGGAAATGTTTGTCAGCTTAAATAATAGAAAAAAAAATGTAATATATACACCTTTACTAGAAGCTGAAAAACCATTTTAAAAAATCACTGCAGGGAAACATAAAATAAATAAAAAGCTAATGTAAAATAGGCTCACTGAGGCATACAGCTATGCTTAGTCTATTCAATTAATGAGGGATTTATGGAGGCTAAAGGAGCAAAAAGACAAAAGATTAATTGGTTATGATACCCACTGGCAGTCAAATATAACACAGAAATATTCATTCAATTAATGGTTTTAATACTTTGGGGAGAAAAAATCTTCTTTCTCAATATACATGCTCACAGTAGAAAACCTTGGTATCTGATTAGATAATCAATCATTAGATGCCAACAATGAAAACAAACCAAACTGTATTAGTTTCCCTTGTTGCATAGAAAATTACCACAAACTTGGTGGGTTAAAATAATATACACTTCTTATCTCTCAGTTTCTGTGGGTCAAGAGTCACAGTTTAAATAGTTCTTCTGCTTAAGATTCATAAGGCTGCAACTAGACACTTGCCAGGGCTGGGCTTTCATCAAAAGCTGGACAGAAGAAGCTGCTTCCAAACTCCCTCACAATATTCACAGAATTCATTTCCTCGCAGTTGTACAGAAAGTTGCTTTTTCAAAGCTAGCAACGGAAAGAAACTCCAGCAATTCAGGCACTACAATTTCATGAAGCCACCTACACGTTATCAGTGCATGTTACTGGCTAGAACCACAGGGTCCACTCACACTGAAGGGGAGTTGATGAACAAAAAGCATGCATACCAGGAGATAGGGATTATGCTGCAACCTTGAAGGCTGATCCTCACAAAAACAAAATTCACAGTATTTGAAATTCTCCTCAGTATTATATTCGAGGCTTAACTAAGTCTACATTTTTCTAAAATCAAAATTAAATTGATTCAATGATTTTAAAATACTTGACTCCATCACTGAAAAAGGATTAAGGTAAACTTATAAGTTACATAAAGTAGTCAATCAAATATAACTAACTATACATTATTTGAAGAAAAGTAAGGAGCTAAATTTGAATTTTGGCTCAATCACTTATGGGGTATATTCACTTAGAATATGTTCATGACCTTCTAGGGACTTCAATTTCTTTATCTATAAAATAGAGTGAAGTTATACTTACTTTACAAGGTTCTGCAATCAATTAGATAAAATATTTGTTAAGTACATTGAGTAGGTCTGGTGCATAAGAGTCATTCAGCAAAACACAAGTTATAACTCTAATCACAGTATTTTTTAAGGATTTTGTTTTTATTTATTTGAAAAAGAGAGAGAAAGAGTATGAGCAAGTGGGGGAAGGAGCAAAGGGAGATAGAAAGATATTCTGAAGCAGACTTCAAACTCAGTGCAGAGAAAGAGGCAGGCTCAATCCCACAACCCCAAGATCGTGACCTGAGCAGAAACCAAGAGTCTGACGCTTAACCAACAGAGCCACCCAGGCATCCCTATAATCACGATATTTAAAACACATTGTATATACATCATACCTCTGTGACATGAGGTTTTTTTAAAGAGTTTAATAAAACCCCTATTTTGGGGGAAAATATAATTTATAAAGGGAAATGAGACAGGCAAACTGACTCGCCATGCACCAAAATGAGCACTCAAAATGTATACCTACACACATATACACATTAAATAATATGTTCAGTGTTCATTTGAACACATTATGTACATTAAATTTGAAGTCGTTTCTTTCCTTTTTGAATCTCATTTCCCCAATAGACACCAAGCATCCTTGGATGAGTCTAAGAGTGGTCTCAACCTACAGTACTTACAATGATGTCAAATATGCAAATTCCCAGACAGTATTTCTGGAGATGGAACAGAGTCTATATTTTAAATAAGGCCTCCTTATTTGGAAGACCAGATTCTTATATGAAATAAAAGTTTAAGAACCACTGGTTTACTGTTTAACAATAGGAATAAAAGTACATACTTCTCTTAAAGATCTCAGGATTTAGGACATAAATATTACTGATGCTGACTGATCCCTCTTCTGATAATCAACTAACTATTCTGATCACCAATTCCATTGTGTGTCAGGGGAGAGAGTATTTTTCCACACTATCAAGAAATTTTTGGACACCAGCATTGTGTCCTACAATTCAACTCATTTCTAAAACTATCTACCTGAGATAGCATCAGGCTCCGCGGGTTAAGGGCTCAGTCCCACAAGAAGGACCCTGCACAAACCACTTCAGATATTCATTGCAAGTCCAGGTTGTCACCTGCACTTATGACCAATCAGCTATGGAGCAGAGGTTCCAATGGAGCAGAGATTCCAAAGAGCACCCCCCACCTTGGGTTCAATTGATTTGCTAAAGTGGATTAAAGAGGTCAGAACAACATTTTACTTTCCAAATAATCTGTTTGTTATAAAGGGATATAATTTAG
The DNA here is from genome assembly GCF_902655055.1 of Lutra lutra. NCBI lineage: Eukaryota > Metazoa > Chordata > Mammalia > Carnivora > Mustelidae > Lutra > Lutra lutra. The sequence goes on along the minus strand of NC_062280.1, from coordinate 80,098,953 downwards.
GAACAGCCACATGGAAGAAATGCACAGAGCAAGATATAGGGAAAGGGCATGCAGCTTCTATGCCCTCTCCAAGGGCACTACTCTCCCAGAATCTCCACATATTCATCAACCTGGAAGCTCTCCAAACCAGTCCTTGTGGGTTTTTTTAATAGAGGTTTCCTTACATAAGCATGATTGATTAAATCATGACCACTGGGGACTGAACTCAGTCTCCGTCCCCTCTCGCCTCCCTGCAGGTCTAGGGTTGGGACTGAAAGTCCCAACCCTTTAATCACACTTGGCAAGCAGCCCCCATGCTCAGAGGGGATTCAAAAGTCACCTCTTGTCAAAAAACACCTTTATTGCTCTCATTGTTGGAAATTCCAGTGGTTTTAGGAGCTCTGTGCCCCACATACTGGAACAAAGACCAAATATCTATTTCTTATTATAAATCACAATATCACAAATATCTAAGGCCCTTTTCATTGGTTCACTTCCCTCTTTCTGACTTTAGGGACATTAAAATAAAATATCAACTAATATGCAAACATGTATGATTAAATGCTAGGAAATATAATTTAAGTACCATTAAGAGACTTTGAGATGCAAGAAAACTTAAGATCATTTAGAACAGCTGGTTTCATTATACTTCAAAGGGGGAAAAATGTGGACATGACTTAAAGAACAAAAGACTGATAAGAGTTCAGATGAGAGAAAAATGGGGTTATACACTAAGGTTGAACAGACTACAATGAAGTTGTAATTAGAAAAATAATGAGTAATGACCTACTGGTGGCAGAATGAGTCCCACTGATAAACAAGCTTTTGAACAGGAAAGAGGTCTATTTTGCAAATAGCTTTATCCTAATGACTTGAAAGATCACTTAGGCCTTGCCAAGTATTCCTATGCAACCTAATCCTATTGAAATTAATTGTTTAAAGGAACCATCTATATATAAGCCAAAGGCAATCCTGAAAAGAATCAAAGCTTTTATTAGATGGAACCATTTCAGGAATCAACTTACGGTTCTGAAGAGAGGAACAAAGTTGCAGAGAAAGTTATTATAGGAAATCTGGGCAACAGTACATAAGACAGATAATAGGGTGACCAGAAACAAAGATCTGTAATGTCATTGGTATATCTGTGGTAACAGATTGCACAATCCAGGATAAAACTTGTAGCTGTTGAGACAGGAGAAAATGACTAGATCGAGGTGATAGAGTGAAGGCAATAGCTACATCAATTCAGTTATTCGTAAAGGTCAGAAACATCCTGGTTTTAGATCGTGAGGTCTGAAAATGAAAATAAAGAGAATGATATAATATGGCATTTGGAAATGTTAAGGTTCACAGGGGAATCAGCAATGACTTAACTTGTAAGGGACTGAACACTTCAATAATTTATTCAACTTTTAAAATATCATTTCTTTTTTATATTATTAATGCAACAAATACAAATTAGGAGGGAAAACTCAAAGGTATAATCAAGCTAGCAGAGCACTGATACAGCTAAAGTGAAGTAGAAGTTTGAAAAGCTATTCTCACATTAATCTATCTATATCTTCAAACCTTCCTCTAATTTTTTTTAATTTTTATTTTAAAAATTTTTAAAAATAAAATGTAATTTTTTTTAAAGATTTTATTTATTTATTTGACAGAGATCACAAGCAGGCAGAGAGAGAGGAGGAAGCAGGCTCTCTGCTGAGCAGAGAGCCCGATGCGATGCGGGGCTCGATCCCAGGACCCTGAGATCATGACCTGAGCCGAAGGCAGCAGCTTAACCCACTGAGCCACCCAGGCACCCCTGTAATTTTTTTTTTTTAATAAAATGTAATTCTGGCCAAAGCAGAGTCTGGAGTTGATCTCTAGAGATTCTTAGTCTTCTAATTTTACTTCTCTGCCAAAGTCATATTTCTACTAGGCTGTGTATCAAGGAATATTCCAGGTAACAAAGTACAACCTGATACCTTCACCATGGTCCTTTCTCAGTGCACATAGTCTTTTTATTACACCAAGTCAATCATTTATAGTCTTGAGTAAATGAAATAATAGCAATGTACCATAATCCACTGCTAAGATTACTATGACCTAGAATTAGCTGACCCACGAGCATTCCATAGAAATTATCAAGGTGGTAATTACTAAAAGCAGTTTGATTCCTGATTAGTTACTTGATAATACTTCATTATGAAACAAAGAAAAATGAATTTGAATAAAATTCACGCCACTTTTTGGCAACTGCTAATTAATTTATTGTGCTTCCTATATGTTTTTGGATCCTGTTTTTGGCTACTCCCTATAAACTTCAGAAGTAATATGTTATTTTTCGCTCAACCTTCATGACAAGAAATGACCTTGTGTGGCAATTATTTCTTGTTATACTTGATTTTAAGGGTGTGCAATTACAGACTGCATGCTGATGCCCATAAAATTGCATGGGGTGAAGTGTCAGAAAAACCACATAATTTCAAATATTGCCTTCCTTAAAAATTCTTTTTTTTCTGTCCTCTTTATTGCCTTTATTATGATGATTACACATGGTAAAAACTTGTAAATATTTTAGAAAGTTTAGTAAATAGATAGCATTGTATTCTAATCTCATAATATCCATATTCAATCAAATGCTGAGTAATGTTCAATTAGAACTATTGTTCAGCAAACACATGACCTATCCAAGTTGTTTTAGTTCCAATCATGTATGCTTTTCATAAAACCTTTAAATATTTTAGTTTACAAAAAAAAATTACCTGAATTACTATCTTGATCCTAAAAGTGTTTAAACCTTCAAAAAAATTTCTCCATTAATGAGAAGGGTATCACAAAATACCATATAAAAGTAATTATCATTAAATGGTAATATATATATATTTTTCCCAAGCCCCTAGGCTTGTGTGAGACCTTGAGAGAAGAGATTATGGCTACCATCTTCTAGAGCTAGGTAGGCTGCTGAGTAGCAGAGGCTAAGGAACTGAAAATATAAATTATTTTAATTAAGCAAGTAAAGTTAATCTAAAATAAACTTCCCAGAGAAGGTCACAATAGGCTCACTTGTGTAAACACTCCTGACAACATCCTGCTGGGAGCAGAATCAGCCTCCAAACAGTGTCAGCCTAAATAAGATATTCTGGGAAAATCACTGGGTTTTTTCGGAGATGGAGAGGAGTCAGATAAACACCACAGTAGGGATCTGTGCAACTAGAAGAGATTTTAAAGGAAGACATTGCTGAGAAACATGCTTTAATACTGTCTACTTGATTAAACTATTCGGCACTTTCATTGTGCCTGGAGGCTTAAATATAATTGTATGCCATCATTGAAGCATCACAGTGGTATTTGATATTGGAATGTTGTTCAAAAAGAATGCAACTGATAAGAATCAGTTCAAGGCTTTTGCATTCTTTTAGAAAATGCTTTCTAATCAGAGTCATTTTAGAGCTGGATTTCATAAATATAAATGAAACCAATTTCCTAATTGGGGACTATAGAACATTATAAATGTAGCTGTATCCATCTATATGTAGCAGATGTCCACTTTGGCTTTGCTTTTGTTATTCTCTATTTTATTCCACATTATTGTCAGAGAATCCTTGTCCTTTTTGAGTTCCCACTGTTCCTTTCAACTTCACTGACAGTTATTTTTTCCCCTGAGAACAATCAATGTTTACCATACCTGGCTACACCTGTGTCTTCCACTGATAAACAACGACTTAAACACCAATGTCAAGCAATGTCATTCAACACATCTGCTTTGTTAATGCAAATTGTGATGGCAATCTGAACCCTCCCCCCTGATTTCTTATTACATAACTACAGCAGAAGCAAATCAAGAGGACTGTATCAAGAGCATATAAATTATGTGCCCCTACCACAACTTCAGCGAACACAGAACATTTTTTAGAAGTGTCCTCACTGTATAACTACTTACCTGTATTGATGACTATAGTTAATAATACTATATTGTGTGTATGAAAGTTGCTAGAAGTGTTTTCAAGTAAAAACAACTTGGAGTTTTGCTTTAAAAATAAAATACTATATTTTTAACATTCTATAGGTAATATGATTAATAAAATAATTTAACTTTATGTGTAAAATAACTTTGATCTCAAATATTTGCTGAATTTGATTTTGGTAAAGTTTGATGTCCTGGGCTGCTTCTATGGGGGTTGGAACTTGAAAAAGCAGCCCCTAAACTTCAAGTGGGCATTAGTAAATGTGAATCTGAGGGCTTTTTTTTTTTTTTTAACACATGGATAAATCACTTTATAGTCCAAGAGTGGAGAACGAGATGAAATTGAAAACATAGAACAATTTTTCACAGCTTTCTCCAGCTTTCACCATTAGTCTTCACCTCTATCAAATTTAATTCCCTGTACCAGGAAATATAGTCAATAGAGTTTTGTGGCATGATGTACCTGAAATCATTCATCCCTCTGTACCTGCATGAATCTCTGTGGTATAGGGTGTTTTGTTTAGGTATTTACATTCAAACCTCAAAAAGTAGAATGTCCAGAGTACGTATATATATGAAGAAGAGTTATTTTAAAATTTAGGCCCAAAGTTAAAATTGAAGATTAGAATAATCTCCCAATTGAAAAATAGGCTTGGCTCTTGTATTGTCACTGTTCTTATAATAGATCTGTTACCATGTAATTGCTCATTTTTTTCTAATCTTCTTAAAAGTTCTCAAGCATTTTAGCTGACTAAAAGCCAATAATGTCAGTTATGAAATAATGAATCTAGTCAGAACATAGGCTTTAAACCTAATGAGAGCATGATATTAATGTTTATTGGAATGAAATTGGTGGGGGTAAAAAGTTCTGCTTAATCACAGGAAAAACAATTTTGGATAGTTCCGATTTTCTAATTTTTTTCAGCATATTAGATGCTATTATCATTAAGCATTAATGATATATTACTGTTTAAAGGCATGGCCCTCCTAGTCCCCGTTTAGGTGAAAGCCAGTCTGCCAGATTATTTTAAGTCCTCAATAAGAGGCACACATCAATAAGACTGCTGGCAATAAGGTGGTTACAAGAATACCAGCTTTCCAACTCGTTTCATTATATGACTTCTGAGGGAGGATTCTTATCTTGATAATCATCCATACATCTCTTGATGTAGGTTAAAAAGAAAGACAGGGATGCCTGGGTGGCTCAGTGGGTTAAGCCTCTGCCTTCTGCTCAGGTCATGATCTCAAGGTCCTGGGATTGAGCCCCAGCATGGGACTCTCTACTCAGCAGGGAGCCTGCTTCTTCCTCTCTCTCTCTCTGCCTGCCTCTCCGCCAACTTGTGATCTCTGTCTGTCAAATAAATAAATAAAATCTTTAAAAAAAAAAAAGAAAGGGAATATTTTAGTAAAGATCAACTAAAATGTGACCTTGAATATTTCTTCATTTCAGCTTTTCACAGTGAACCCAAACTGATAGTAGTGTTGTTCTGAAGTTGGTAGATGCTAGGAAATGCCATGTATTTCACAGACAGATATATAAATGTATATATTACAAGAAATTACCCATGGGGCTGTCCAGCTCAAAAGCACTGGCTTTTATGCAAACTTATATTACTTTTACAGAGAAGCATTATTATTCATGTATTCACTTTAAAAACAGTGAAAACAAATCATATGAAATCAAAGTCTTGTCAGTACCTTTTTAAAGAGTTGTGAATCATGTGCGACCCAACATTCTTAAATTCCTCCATGCTTAACTCATGGGTAGGGAACCCAGCTACATTCTGAATATCAGATAAAAATTGATATATGTTGCAATTTTCTCCATGAGCTTCAAACAGTTTTTCTTGTATGCTACTTTATCAATTTAAAAAGTGAATAGATCTAACACTAAGAGTAAGTTTTCACCCGCGTCAGTTTTAAAGTCTATGAGACAACCATGGTTTAAAGATAGTCTAGAGATAGTTTTATCTAAAATGGGGAGTAGACGATCCTTCTTCTTCCCTGTAGTCTTCTAGTCTCAAGTCAGTTTGTGTGTGTGTGTGCATGTGCGTGTGCGTGTGTGTGTGTGTGTGTGTGTGTCTTCCTCAAGGCTGCTTTTCAGGGAGTAATAATAAACATATTTTTAAAGCTTCTTCCTTCTATCTCAACCCATAAAGTCAATGGAGCTCTAAAAACATGTGTGACATCTATGCTATGCATTGGGAAGAAGAAAAACTGATTACTTTCTGTCATCCTAAGAACTGATCATAGTAAGTACAAGGGAAAGGTTAAATATTATAGAGTCTAATAGGGTAGTCCTGTGTATTTTAGTTAAATAGGTAATAAATAGATGAGATCGATATAGACAAATACACCAAATATTATTTTATACTTCTACAAAATGATAACTAGATAGTAAGTCTATATAGGAACCATCAATTATAATCATTAATAAGTTTATATTAGAATCAATTAAGAATTTGACTTAGAACATTCTAGGTATGGATACTAACAAAACTTAAGTAATTACATCAACTAAAGGCAAAAGATCTTTGAGATCAGAAAAGTTGATAAAAAAAAATTATGGGACCTATTGCATCAACGTTTGAAATGAGAACAATATTTCCAGTTAAAAGTCTCTATCTAATTACAATAAGTTTTAGCATAAACAAATGTGTAAAACAATCAATGTAGTAAAATAGTAAAGATTGATGATTGCAGATCTCTTGGAAATATGAGGATGTGACAAGGTTAAATCTATAGCAGTATCTGCTCTTAGGAACCAAACTTATATTCTCCTAGGCAGGACATTATGTAAGGATCTTTCATTTCTTTCTTTTTTTTTTTTCTTCAGTTTGTGCAAAATATGCAAATAATGAATTATCCTCTTTTGTTAATTCACTTGCAAAATTGTTAAGATTATCTTGTATGTTATTCTTTCTGAAAAAGTCAAAATGACTATACATTTTCTAGGCTGCCTTACAGAGTGCATGAACATCTATGTAGTTATCTTTATTTTTTAAAACATTTGGTATATCAAAATCCAAGGGAGAAGAAGATAAGAAAGAAGCTATTTGTACCAAATAACTATGTCAATTTTATAAAAGTTTTGTAAAATTGATGTCACCATGGTCCTTAAAATGCATGTGATAATTGACAGGATAGAGAAAAGAGTCTCCATGGCATGATCACTGTGGTACCATGGTTATTTTTCCTCTACTAGAACTGGAGTAACCAGTCTGATAAAGCCAACAGCTAAGATGGACCTTAGGAACAGAGAGACATACAACACCAGTAGTCATATTGTTTTGTTTTTTATCTACAATCTACACTTTCCTTAGAACTAAAAAAGAGTATCTTGGGGTGAGCAAATAGAGTATAATCATAAACCAGTTTGGCTATGAGGTCTGCCTATTCTGAATCTAATCAAATAGGATCTTGAGTGGAGGCAGAAGTACAAGGCCCTTGCAACACTGCTCAATAAACTCTCTTCATATCAAGCAAATAAAAAAGAATCCAATCCTTTTCACTGGACATAAAAACAAGAATATAATTGAAATTCCATCCTTAGACTACTTCTTAAAATTTTTGAGAAGATGCCTTAAAACAGATTCTCATATATTATTATTGTATGGCTTTCAGTGATACAAAGACTTTCAATGCCCAGCTTCTGTAAAACTGAACACTTTGAGAAACTGAGATACTCATTTTTTAAGCTGCTAATGTCTTATTTAATGCCTTTCTGTCTGACAGCAAACTGTTGTAATGTAGCTTTCCAACATTTATAAAATTATGAGTCAAATGTCTAAGCTAGAATAATTCAGGAGACATTAATTGAATTACATGGCCATGTTCTGTAAAGTTTTCTAGAAACTAGATCTTTGAACTTTCTTCTATAATCTTGGCAGGGGAGCCTCCATTTTAAGAATTTGGATTTAGGAAGACATACACACAATCTTCAGTCAATGTCAACTCTCCATATGTTAGCAATTAACTTTCGGGAGACAGTCATTTTGAAAGACTCACTTATCAACAAAAATGACAGACTTCTATCCCCAGGAGAGAAGCATGCTAAAAGACAGACTGTGATGTTTGTCCAGTTATACTTGCTACTTGTCTGTAGCTGCCTTAAATATGAAGTGGATAGGTCTTCTTTGGAATATAGGTTCTCAAAGAGTAATTTTACAAAGTACTCAAGCTGTGAAGCTACTGAATGAATGCAAATTGCTGGTGATTGTAAAGATGGTAAAGTATGTGTGTTGACATTTTGAAAAACTTAGCTTCCAATTTGAAATGGTGCATAAGCAACTGCCTTGACACAGGAATGTAGCTTGTGTTTGGGCAGAGTCCATCAGAACTATGTGAATTCATGTGGACATCCACTAAAAGTAGATGGAGTGAGGTATATGAGGAATATCCTGTCTGGTGACCTAATTATGTAAAATATGCAAGCAATGAGGCTATTTATCCAACATACTGCTCCGGTATGTTTTCACCCAAGAAGAGAAAGAATGTATTTTAGGACTATTGCTTTTTAATATGCTGCTTTTAAGAAACTGACCAGGTATTTCTTTTAATGACTGGTTCTATTCATTTAGTCTTTAATTCACTCAAATATTTATTGAGTAGATTCCATGGTACACATACTTTTCCAGGTGCTTGATATAGAAGAGTTTGATTCCAAATATCATATGGGCCCAGATTCTACGAGGTTCCTGACAGAGTGGATGTTCACAATTATTCAATGAATAAATAATATGAATCCAAATAACGATTTGACAGAATTTGATTAAAAAAAAAAAAAGCTCCTGAAGACAATAGAGGGCAAACTAAGCCCTTTACCTTCTGAGCTACTCTTCAATTTAGAAAATACAGCAAAATCCTTAAAAAAAAAAAGCATTATGATTTTTATCTAATTATTTTATCATTCCTACTTTATTTTGTTCAACATATACATATTTGGAAATCCATATACATATTTGCTAGCTTTTACTCTACCATCTCTTACAGAAAATTATATTAATGAAGCAATCTTGAGAAGTCACCTTTTTCCTTCCTGTAAACCTCCTACTTTTTGAATACATTTTAATTCAGTGAACTTCTAAAGACCTGTAAGACATATTATTATCCACCATTTCACCTCTGACTCACTTCTGCCCACACCCAAAAGCTGAATTTTCTTTTCTTTTTAATAGACATCTGTGGCTAAAAATGATAGCTAAGTAGCAGACAAGAATTCATATTTGAATTTTGCTTTGCTACCATAAAACAGAAATGAAATGTTATGCAATTATGAATACCCTTGAATTACAAGAAAACAATAAGAGGGAGGTTCAAGGCCCCATTTTATGTCCTGATAATATATGAAGCTCTTGATCAGGACCTCTCTATGTGTAGTTCCCCCAAACGAGCAGCATAAGCATCCTCTGACAACTTGTTAGAACTCATTTTTGGGGAACCAGCAATCTAAATTTTAACAAATTCCCCCAGTAATTCTGACTCACTGAAAATTTTGTTAAACATTGTTCTTCACTTTTGCACATTATCTCCCACAATGACACTGTAACAACATCTGCTCTTTTAGTTTAAGGAATTACCACATATAAATGTTAAAAAAAAAAAAAAGAGCTACTACCCTTAATACCCTTAATCAATAATGTTTTTTTTTTATTTCTTTTCAGCATAACAGAATTCATTGTTTATGCACCACATTCAGTGCTCCATGCAATACGTGCCCTCTATAATACCCACCACCTGGCTCCCCCCCAACCTCCCACTCCCCGCCCCTTCAAACCCACAGATTGTTTTTCAGAAAGGCATTTTTCAATCATTCAGCAGAAATCTGCACACAAGGCCATTGGGAAGGTAGTATCTGGCCTGTGTAGAAGTTCTGAGAATGAACTCACTGGAGAGTCTGGAGGGCATTATGCAGTATGTGAAGCAAAGAGGACCATCATTGGATATCACTGAATCGGACAATAAAAAGTAACATATCATTGGTTAGTAGTCTTCAAGGACAAAGTACATCAGTGTACAAGACATCTTTCAGCTTTAGGTTTTCCTCATAATGCTACAAGGCCCTAATATGAATTCAGAACAATCCAAATGAACACAAGAAAAACACTTCATTTCAGTAAGTGAGAATTATGTACTACTGAAATTGGTGGAATTGCCTTACTGGCTCATGAAGGAACACAGAGGTCAAAAATTCAGCCTCTCTTTACATAAAATTAAGACATGTTTAAGGTGCAAAAATCTTACATTTCTTTTATTGACTAATCTTCCTGACAATTTTTTTCCAGGTAGCCTATATTGAAACAATGCAATTTGTTCAAGACATTATCTCCTTTGCAAAAATTTACACATTGACTATGAAAAAGCCAAGAATGAAGATGTATTTATATTCATTAACAATTAATAGATGACAGATTCAAGTGATTACTGTTTCGTAGACATGAAAATGAATTCATTAGTAGCTGGCCTTGGATTCCTAGTATATAGAACTATGATGTCAATAGATAAAAATTATTATTAAATAAATACACAATCAAGTGAAGTATGTTGCTTGTATAAATTATTGAGGTATAGGTCTGTTTGCAATAACCCATTTTCATAACAATGAAGAATCAATGAATAAGAAAATTTTGATGGAAAAAAGTATATTTTTACAAGAACCTCCTATAAAAAGTTATATTTGACTAAAATTTCTTTTCAGTATCCATATTAAATACTTCCCGAGGGACATACAAGAAATATCATAATATTATTAAAGAAGTGGTATCTATAATAGGTGAAACCCAACCTATGTCCACACAAAGAAATTGCAATCAGTTTATTAATATTAAGCAAGTCGATCATTCAACCTTGAGTTTAACCTCCATTTCCCAATCTTAAAATCTTAGGAAAAAGAAAACCTTCTTTAGTTTTATAATTTTCACATAACCATTTTACTTACTTTACATTGAAACAGCCAAAACTCTTAACCTTTCTTATACATGTGAATCAACAACTCGTAACAACACAACCTATCAAGTAATTTGCTGATCTAGCTATTGCACCTAGAGAAAAGTCACACCTTTTTTCTTTCTCACTGATAATTTGGGTTCCTCCTTGAAAGACTATCATCAATCATGTCTAGACTAAGGCTCTACTCATTCCTTTGCCACACTTAAAGTGTCATCCTTATAAAATAGTGCTTTCTCCCAAGAGAGTCTAAAGCAGTATCATAGCCAGAAAAATCCAGAATATAAAAAAAAAAACCAACCCACCATCCCATTAAAATAGTATTGCCACTTATAGATGACAAAGAAAGAAAACACTGCTTTCTACTCACTGCGAGCTCCTCTCCTTGCTTCTCCATCTTCCTCCTCCTGTCTTGTTTATGAAAAACAAAACAAAAAAATTTAAAATATTAAAATGAAGACAATCAAAGAAGTATATTTTACATGATCTGCATATGCAGATTATTTTGTTATAATTATGAAATGATTAAACAGTAAAACTATGCTGCTAAAACACAAGGGGTATAAAGATACCAATGATTCTCCAACATGAGAGTGTTCACTTTAAAAACAGGTACAGTTATTCTATTCATCCAAAAGAAAGTCTATCAGGGAACCACTGCAGATGACCATAGCACTGAGGAAACTAGCATAGAGGAAATACAAAAAAAGATCAGAAGAAAGGGGAGGAGCAAGATGGTAGAGGAGTAAGAAACCTAAATATCATTGGGTCTCAGGAATTTGGCTAGTTATCAAACCATTCTGAACACCAACAAACTCAAGAGGAGATCAAAGAGAAGATTAGCAATTCTAGGAACAGAAAATCAACCACTTTCTGGAAGATAGGACATGTGGAGAAGTGAATCCGAGGAGATATATGGGAAGAGAGACCATGTGGGGAGGGGCCGACTCCCGGCAAGCAGTAAGTTGAAGTTGAAAATAGAGCTGCCTTACAACCCAGCAACAACACTACTTGGTATTTACCCTAGAGATACAAAGGTAGTGATCTGAAGGGGCATGTGTACCTGAGTGTCTATAGCAGCAATGTCCACAATAGCCAAACTATGGAAAGAACATAGATATCCATCAACAGATGAATGGATAAAGAAGATGTGGTATATATACACAATGGAATACTATGCAGCCATCAAAAGAAATGAAATCTTGCCATTTGCAACAACGTGGATGGAACTAGAGGGTATCATGCTTAGCCAAATAAGTCAATTGGAGAAAGACAACTATCATATGATCTCCCTGATATGAGGAAGTGGAGATGCAACATGGGGGGTTAAGGAGGTAGGAGAAAAATAAATGAAACAAGATGGGAGTGGGAGGGAGACAAACCATAAGTGACTCTTAATTTCACAAAACAAACTGAGGGCTGCTGGGGGGAGGGGGGTTGGGAGAGGGGGGTGGGGTTATGGACATTGGGGAGGGTATGTGCTATGGTGAGTGCTGTGAAGTGTGTAAACCTGGCGATTCACAGACCTTTACCCCTGGGGATAGAAATATATTATATGTTTATAAAAAATAAAAAAAATAAAAATAAAAAAAAGAAGAGGTGGTACACACACACACACACACACACGAATACTATGCAGGCATAAAAAATGAAATCTTGCCATTTGCAAGGACATGGATGGAACTAGAGGGTACTATGCTAAGTGAAATGAGTCAATCAGAGAAAGACAATTATCATGAGGAATTTGAGAGGCAGGGCAGAGTCATTGCGGGGGGAAGGGAGGGATAAAGTGAAATAAAATGGGATTGGGAGGGAGACAAAGCATAAAAGACTCTTAATCTCAGGAAACAATCTGAGGGTTACTTGGGGGGCAGGGGATAGAAGGATAGTGTGGCTGGGTTATGGACATTGAGGAAGGTATGTGCTATGCTGAGTACTGTGAATTGTGTAAGACTGATGATTCATAGACCTTACCCCTGAAACAAATAATACATTATGGTTTTTTTTCTTTTTTTTTTTAAGATTTTATTTATTTATTTGATGGACAGAGATCACAAGTAGGCAGAGAGGCAGGTAGTGGGGGTTGGGGAAGCAGGCTCCCTGCTGAGCAGAGAGCCTGATCCAAGGTTTGATCCCAGTACCCTGACCCTCAGATCAGGACCTGAGCCAAAGGCAGAGGCTTAACCCACTAAGCCACCCAGGTGCCCCTACATTATATGTTAATAAAAATTAAAAAATTATTTTTTTTAATTTAGGAAAAAAAATCAGAAGAAAGAGACAAAAAGCTGCAGGGCTAAGAATTAAGGTGAATTAATTAAGAGAGAATAAGTAATTGGCATTGGGCATTTTGAGAAAGTATTAGAGGAACTCTTATCATTAATAAAATTAGGACATTGTTATATAAAATTGGAACTTTGAGTTTATACTGATGCAGAGATTAACAGTGTTGTGTAATTTGGCACAATCAAGATTGTGATGATAGTACCAATGATAAAGGCTTTATAATATGTCAAACATTGTGGTAGGCAATTTTGCAGGCATCATTTCATTCAGTCTCCAAACATTGAACTCTGTTCTATTATCCCATCCTGCAGACACCAAGGCTTACAGTGGATGGGGACTTGTGTAAGATCACTAAACCATTAAGTAAGGAGTCAGTACTAGGAACATATCTAACACCAAAGCCAGTGCTCTTAAATCACTAAAAACAAAAACACTGTTTTACTGCAAAATACTATAGACTACACAAACAAAAGAAAATAACAACAACAAAAAAACCCCACATCACCAAAACCCCAACAATGAGAAATTAAGATTTTCTGATGAGAACAGATGGCATATTTTTACCTATATGTAAAGAAAAAATTAGAAATAAATATAAGAATTCCATGTATACTATTTATAATTTGACAAAATACATGCTATATAATTATATATTATTCTCATTCTTTATAGTTGACGTATCCATTCCATTAATTTTTTTGTTAATTTGAAAAGCCCTGAATAAATGGTATGGTTTCATACAGCTATCTGGACCCGAAGAACTCCAATTTACTCTTATCTTCAAAATTCTGGTACACAGAATACACAAATAAGTACTGTTAGCTTTAGAATGCTGCCTTATCAAGCTTGTAAAAGATGGTTATAATTCATTACCATAACAGAGCATGTATTTTATATTTTCTGAATTTTATTAAACTTTAATTCCTTGAAGGCAATCTATGTACATTGAAGGCAATCTACATCAAAGTTATTAAATGCTGTCAAAAGATAATAAGCTCACTTCTCTGAGTCCATCTGCATGGTGCTAGCAATGCAACTGTCCCCTCTCCTTCTCATTTTCCCTTAAACCTTGATGGAGGAAAATAAGTCCTGGACAGTGTTTATCATTACAATCACCTTTAGAAGGCAGTGGAGTAATCAAACAAGCTTAGCCTACTTTATTATTTTTGCCTTGTACAATTTAAACCCCAGATTTAAACATTTTAAATTTTAGTTTATACTATGAGTTTTATCAGTGAGAAAAAGTATAATAAAGTAGCCATCTTCTCCACTTGCATGTCAAATCAGATAGAGGCTTCTCTTGCTTGCCTGCTCTAAATACTGGAATGAATAACTGCCTATTCCTAATAACAATATTGAGAAACAGTTGTTGGCAGCATACCATGTATCAGGCATTATTCTTTATTTTACTACTTCTTAAAAATTGTAAGAGGTACCAACCAATATTATCCCAGTTTTATAGCTGAGGAAAATGTGACTCAGAAAGAGAAAATAATTTGCTATGTTGTCTTACCCTAGATCACACTGTTAGTAAATTGCACTGGAGCCAAGTCTTGAATCGAGGTGGTTTATAATTAGGGTTCATGTTCTTATCCACTCTGCTCTTCTGACTCTCATTTCTACCTCTCACTTAATTTCTTTATTTCAGGGCTAGATAGCAGGACTCTGGAAACATAACCTGAATCAAAGGCAGACGCTTAATAACTGAGCCACCCAGGCACCCCTGTTGCATTATTTTTAATGCCAGAAAGATCCACTGGAGAATAATCTGAATGTCTATAAATAGGGGAGCAATTAAAAAATATCTGTGATATAGCCATATCACAAAATATTATGCAACCTACATAATAATGGCAGGTTCATGAGTCTCACCATACCTTTATGAAGTAAACTTACTACCATTGATTCCACTTTCCGATCCTGTCCATTAAAAGCTATAGTTACATTTTTGTGTTTACTTCTCTGTTCAACTACATACACTAATTGATCACACATATTTCCAACCTTAATCATCAATATTTCAATGACATCCACATCTAGATACCCATTCTTATATACATTCCCAGTTTCAATATTAAATTCCTGTTTTTCTACACACCTCTTTTACCACCTCATACAGACTTCTCAAATAAAAAATGTCCACATCTGAACTCATTTCATACCTCCAACTGTCTCATGGCTTTCCCATGTCACTTATGGGATACTAACACCTGCCAATCTAGGTCATAATTACATCCAGCCTGGAAATATAGGAATCATCTTGGAGTATATGAACTTGTTCCCCATTTTTTCTTCTAATTTATAACCAAACTCCCTACATACTACTTCCCAATATCTCTTTATCCATTTTTTTCAGGGAATTAAGATTTATTTGGTGGAAGTCCTCATTATATCTCACTTGGGTGACTAAAATTGTGCCCTAAGTTTTCCTCTTGTTTCCATTCTTTGCCCTCTCTAATACATACATATTAAGGAGTAATCTCAAACTCAAATCTTAGTCATTTAACTACTGCAAAACACTCAATTTCCTTAACAACTACAAGATATTAAGATCTGTGTTTGGCAAACAAAGCATTTCTGGATCTCACCTTTCTTACTTATTTAGCATAATTCCTTGCCTGACACTCCTTATCCTTGAGTTTGATACTTCATTTACATTGGATTGCTTGAAACTCTCCACATTCAATGTCTTTGCACACATTGTTGCATATATCTAAATTCCTTTTTGTCCCTTCCTTTAGCTAGGAATGCATTTATTACAAGTGGCCATAATCACATCCGGTCATTCCATATTATTTCCTTTGTGACCATTATACATATTTCTAATTTCTCAAAATGAATTGCAATGATGTTTTTATTTATGTTACTAGATAAAAAGTTCCTTCAGATCATGGACTGAGATTGATTTTTAATTTGGCAGTGCCTACAAATGCCATAATGGGCACACAATAAATAATATTTATTGAATAAATAAATGGATGACTGAATGGAAAAGAAGTGGCATTTGTTCTGGACTTCAATATATAGGCAGGAAGAAATGGAATTTGTGTCAATTTCACTGACATAAATAAATGTAAATGTATTTTGTTTCCCACTCTTTAAAGTAAAATAATACCTGTCTTTAATAACAAGAGTTTTATTCTAATTTTATCATATATTCCTTAAATTATTTTAGTTGAAAAAACATGGATATGTCTATTCAATTACTATAATTAACATTTAAATTATGATTAAATTAAATATTCTATTATAATGACACCAATTCAGGCACATAGTAAGCTCTCAAAAAATGTAGAGGAGTGGTATCAATTAACTAAAAGGAAACATTAAAAATTTCAATTTCTTAAAGTATTAATTGAATTTAGGCATATTTATTTTGAAGTAAAATATGATCATAGGTCTTGATTTAAAAGTTCTACAACAAAATTACAGGAGATATACAATAAAGCACTTATCTTCAAATAGCCACTCCCTAAATTATCCAAATACAGTAAATTTAATACAGCACATGAAATAATTCTAATAATCCAATGTCTAGTTCTCTAACTACTGAATTAAACTGAGTATGGAAAGTCCAAGTCATTAAACAGATAAATAGTCTGCCACCAAATGTCACTTTCAAATATAATTTTATGTATTATACCAAAAGAAATATAAGTCTTATGCATAAAATATTTTGAAAGGTGGTCTCCTTCAACTCTTGTTGAAAATAATAAAACAATAAGCTCAAGTGTTGGTTGCCTAATGGATACTGTGTAAAATACTATTAAACTCCTCTGCAATAAAGCAAGATCTATATGGATGGAACACAAAAGTATAGTAAATGAATATTCAGTATCTTTATAAATAATGATTGGATTTTCAATTACATTAAAAGTGACTATTCAAATCAATAGCCTATTATTTCAGAGGACATCGTCTATTTCATACATATGGTGCATAATAATTAAAAGTGCTGCTGTCAATAGGCTCAGGGTTAATTGCAAAAGCAGTGGGAAGGCCAATGTTGGCTAAGTAATATTCAAAATTAACAGTCAAGTATAATGAACATTTGTTCATCTGCAAGAAATGTTTCAAAATCAATCTTGCACTGAGTTGAGGGCTACTTTAAATGTTTTCCACAAATACTATGGACAAATATTAAAATATCTGGGAAGCTACCAGCAGCTAATCATTCAAAAGCTCAAAAATCAATAAATAACACTGTTTAAGTATGGCTATGTAAATTTTCAGTATTTCCCAATGCACTTTACTTTTATGTAATATGGTCTCTTACAGATTTGTTATTATTCTTAACAATTCATATTATTCACATAAATCTTTAATGAAATGGGTATTTTGGATTTTACCTGGGATTAACTTAGAAACTCGTATGTGTAAACGCCAGAAAAAGGAAACTATGAAAGTAAAAGAAGGATGTAATCTAACTATAAAGTTGCTTTTATTTATTGAATTTTTATGTTTATAATGAGGTTCACAGGTTTATACTTGCTTTATTGACATCTGAACTGCCAAAATAATGGATTTAAAGCAGATAATACAGAGGCACAAAAGAAAAAAGAATAAATTTTCTATCCTTGCTTTCAAATTCCATAACCTGTCAACCTATCAAAGGTAACTATCATCACAATTTGGTATAAATTCTACCTATTTCTCTCTATACATGTAAATATTTGAAAATATGTGCGTGTATTTACTATTATTTTTTTAATTTTTAAAGTAGGCTCCACACCCAGCATGGAGCCCAATATGGGGCTGAAATTCATGACACTGAGATCAAGACCTGAGTTGAGATTAAGAGTCAGATGCTTAAACAACTGAGCTACCCAGGTGCCCTGTATGCATATATTTTTATTTTCCTATGCTGATAAAAATATACACATAGCTCTCCCACTTGCTGCTTTATCACTTAAAATTCCCATCACTTCAACTAAATAAACATAGATCTGATCTAATATGCCCAATATAATCAATAAATATAGATCTAACCTATAGTTTTAATGACTGCATAATATTTTGTACTATGGCGATATCACAGATATTTTTTAATTGCTCCCCTATTTATAGACATTCAGATTATTCTCCAGTGGATCATTTTTGCATTAAAAATAATGCAGCAGAGGTGCTTAGGTGACTCAGTCATTAAGTGTTTGCCTTTGATTCAGGTCATGATCCCAGGGTCCTGCTATCTAGCCCTGAATCAGGCTCCCTGCTCAGCAGGTAGCCTGCTTTTCCCTCTCCCACTCCCTCTGCTTCTGTTTCCTCTCTTGTTGTGTCTCTCTTTGTCAAATAAATACATAAAATCTTAAAAAAATAATGCAGCAATAAATTCACCTGAACATATGTCCCTAAGTGCTAGAGTACTTACATCTCTAAGACTGTCAAAGGTGAAATCCCTGTGTCAAAGAATAAACATGTTTTTAAAAATTAATGGTAAATATTGTCAAATATTCTCTAAATGTTTGTAAAAATGCATATTGTACCAGCAACATACATCATATCTATTTATTGTTCAAATATCACTCAATATATTATGTAGATTTTATGTATTAAAATAAGATAGGGCAACAAAATAGTAAAAATATATAAAAACAGTAAATTATTTTAAATGAATGTGTTTAATATTTAATGATATTATTGCATCAATTCATATATTTAGTAACCCTAGGAGATTATATTAAAAACAGTAGAATGGGGGCACCTTCGTGACACAGTTGGTTAAGCATCTGCCTTCAGCTCTGGTCATGATCCTAGGGTCCTAGGGATCAAGCCCCAACATGGGGCTCCCTGCTCAGGGAAGAGCCTGCTTCTCTATATCTTCCCCACTTCACCCTACTTGTGCTCACTCATTTCCCTTGTGCTTTCTGTCACTTTGTCTGTCTCTCTCTCTGTCTCAAGTAAATAAGTAAATCTTAAAAAAAGTTAGAATTAATAACTGAATTGGCAATGTATTTGCATATAAAATGAATATGCAAAAACAAGCTGTTTTTCATTATACTAACAAAAGCAGCCAGGTAACTGCAAAAATAACCCATTTATGGGGTCCCTGGGTGGCTCAGTCATTTAAGCCCCCAACTCTTGATTTTGGCTAAGGTCATAATCCCAGGGTCCTGAGATGGAGCCCTGGGTGTGGAACATGCTTAAGATTCTCTCCCTCTCTGCTGCCCACCCTCCACCACCTGCATGGGCTCTGTTTCCCTAAAAACAAAACAAAACCAAACAAAACACAAAACAAAAAAACCCGTTCACAACAGAAATAAAAAATATGAAAATACCTAAAATTAAATTTAACAATTAAGGTATGATTCATATGAGGAAAAAAAAAGTAAGTTAACATAATTATACTGAAGATTTAAATGCTGAAAAAATGAAGGTATCATGCTCTCATGTGAAACACCAATGCATCAGTCTTCAAATATTATTCATTAAGACAACTTGTATCTGAATTTAATGTGTTATGTTTAAATTGATTAAACTATTAATTGATTAAAATATTGTATGAAATAATAAATATAAGGAAAAGTGTCCAGTTTTACAGACATAAGAGTGATGCTACACCTACCAGCTTTATAAGTTATTACAAAGCACTGGGGAAGTAAAGGTGTTAACAGCTTTTCACCTTGGATTAGATCATTGTCCATGCCAAGCAAGACAATTTAGAACCAGTGGATTAAAATCACACAAAATAAGTCTGGCCAAATAGACTAAATAGAATTTGGAAATTAAATTTTTAACTGTTTGGAACCAAATTATAATGAAAATACAAAATGTCAAAATTTGTGGGATTTATAGTTTCAAATTCCTCTTGAAGAAGGAATAAGATTATTATAAGGCCACTGTCTTTACCACACTATACACACTCATACACACACACGCATAGTTTATTAGCATGAGCATAAGCAAATAAGTGGAACCGACTAACAGCCAGAAATACAATGATGGATATGGAAATACATCCATGAATACAAGGAAATTAGGGATAGAATTTTAAAATAAAGTTTGATTTTATTAGGAAAGGATAATATATATAGAGAGAGATATATATGTGTATATAGATATATATCCTACATTAGCTCTGAATTAGGAAAAATATGTTATATTACTATCATATAAGATTACTATATAAATAATTATTTTAAAAGAATATTTGTATTACATTGTTATTCTTAAACAAAATAAGAGAAATCAAAACTCATAAAGGAAAATATTGATAAACTAGACTCTATACAAATTTTAAATTATTCAATGATAAAATATATCTAAGCATTGTTAAAATTATGAGAAAAGATTTTTAACACACCTCAGACAAAATACAGGTATCTTTAAAATACATAGCTGGCAAATTAATTTTGGAATATTAATAAAATACTGCAATTCAAAAAAGGAATTTTCAACAAATAAGAAAGTTATTTAGTTTTACCCATTATCAAGTAAATGTCATTTAAAATCATGATATATTTTTTGTCCAAAATATTGGCAAATTCCAAAAAACTGATAAAATCATGTTAGCATGAGAAATCAGAATGTCCTTTCATCAACCATATCTGTGTGGAATGTTAAAGATCTAAAGTGGCATTTGAAGCAAAATAAACTTGGGAGCAAGAGCAAGGAGAGTTAGATTTTAAGTACTTAGAAAAAACAAATTGGTGGTTCACAAGACTGGACAGCGAAGAATAAAGGCAGCCACAGAAAAGACAGCAAAGCAGAGAAGCAATCATATCATGACTAGGTCAAACTTGACCTCAGTAGCAGCTGTTTAAAAATAATAATAAAATGTAGGGACCCATCATGCAGAAGAAAATTGCTTTAACTTCCCAGCAGAGCACTATAACTACTAGTTGCCAGGAGAAAGAATCTCATGGTATCCCTGGGTCTTTAATTCACTACCCCCATGGGGAAATCGTCTCTAAACATTTCCCACTCCTTGAAAAAATGAAGTGTAGTTGAATCTGTCTGGCTCTGTCACCAGACAAACTGCATTAGAATCCCGATTGCTATCAAGCCATACTTTCTTCATCTAAAACCTGTAGATATTATCTACAATATGAGGATTAAATAAAGGATCAGTGAAAATCAATGACAGTGCTTGGAATGGGAGAGGTGTGTCCTGAAAGTTAATCCCTCTTCCTTCCCTAATGTATGTGCAGATCAAATTAATCATCAGTGCTCTCTATATATTGCCATGTAGGCGAGTAAGCCAATTAGCAAACCCTTTGACTTTGCATCAACCGACAGAATCATTTGACAAACATCAGAAATGCGGGTTTTGTGGTTTTTTTGTGTGTTTGTTTGTTTGTTTTTAGTTTAATGTGTCTACTGGGTTTTAAAAAAACTGCTTAGAAATTTATATTTCAATCTTACTTGTACTTAAATCCCATTTTTGGTTTATTCTCCTTATTTCATTCTTAGGTATAGTGGTAAAACCTTGCAGTTGAAGATTGAAAAGCCCCATTCAAGTCCCAACTGTTTTTTTAGACATAATCAGCTAACATCTGTCACCCATTTTCTGTTCAATGAGAAAGAGGTCGTAAGAGCAAATTTACCACAGTATTTCAATAATCGAAAGAAATATTGTTTATAAAACCCCTCTTTTGGTCAAATATAAAATTTCTTCCTTTAGTGTGTGTTTCCCAGCAATAAATGCTAGGAGAAAGATTCTACAGAGGATCATTTTTGGGTGATGCAAATAAAAACAAAAATACTAGGATAGAAAAACATTGAGACAGAGAAGAAAAGAAGACAGTTTGACAGATTAAAGATGGCCACAAATTTTTAACCCCTATTACTGAAAGGTGAGATTTTTTCCCTGCTCCTTCAGTCTGCTGAGAGGAGAAAGAGCTATGACATTTTTTTTCTTTTTTTTTTTTTTTTAAGATTTATTTATTTGAGAGTGAGAGAGAGCTCACACACATTATGGAGAGCAAGAAGCAGACTCCCCGCTGAGCAGGGAGCCCCACACAGGGAGCCCCATGCAGGGAGCCCCATGCAGGGAGCTTGACCAACTGAACCACCCAGGCATCCCAGGGCTAGGACTTTTTTTGATCAATCGAGTATGGTAGAGGGATGCTTGTACCAATATCAAAACCCAAGCCTAAGAGACTAGAAGCTTCTACTACATGTCTCTTGGAATACTTGGCCTTAGGATTCTAAGCTGCCATGTCTGAAGTCCAGCTACCTGCTAGAGAGACTGGGTGGAGAGACTAATAATTCATGATGAGGGAGTGAGACCCAGCTAGACTCAGCCCTCCAGCTGTCCCTATCAAGGCACTAGGCACATGAGCACAATTATTTTGGATCCTCCCTATCAGCATAGCCACTGAATGTACCCCACTTGATGCCAAATGAATCAGAAATGTATGGTTGGGCTCTGCCCAAACTTGTGATTTAGAAAATTGTGAAATGTGGTATAGGTTTTGTTGTTTTAAGCCATTAACATTTGGAGAAGTTTGTTAGACAGCAGTAAATACTCCAGACAATAGCCAAAAGTAGCACATCATCAAGCCTACAATCACTGTGAGTATATGAAGCTCAATCCCATGGGAAAATTCTAGGCAATGATGTCGAAAACCTTAGAATTTACCCTTATGGAAAACCTAATCTTAGAGTTAACCCATCTGAAGGATGAGAGGGCTGATATATTTATACACCAATTATTGGTTGAATGTCAATTCTCCGTTGCCAGTGAAGTCCGGAGGAGCATGCCCCGCAGTGATGAATCCCAAGAGACAGTAGCCGCTGATAGGGTCTGCCACTGTCCTCTATAATTGGAGTCTTTGTCTTTTTTCTGGTAACAAAAGTCTACGTTGCCTGATCATGATTCTAGTGCTGCTGCTTCTCTCTCTCTCTCTTTTTTTAAATCACGTTTTATGTATCCTAAAACAAAACTACTACTATCCTCACCAAAACAAAAAGCTATAAACTCTTGCATTTGCAATTTTAGCTCCCCATCTTACTGCCTTGCATTTTAGAACAATCAAAAGTTGGTGATCACACTTAAAAATAACTACCAATTGAAAAATACTTCAAACTTTTGATTGTCTATCCCTTTCGAGGTTGCTTCTTTGTGTTTGTTTGTACTGTCCGAGTGGTTATGGTCACAATGCCGACTACCAGACTTCCTGAATTTGAGTCTCTGTCATGCCACCTACTAATTCTGTGCTCCTTGGAAACTATTTAACATTTCTGTACCTCAGAAATGTTTCATTGTTAGTGTAAAGAGGGAGAATAGTGTTATTGTACTTATAGAATTAATGTGAGCACTGAATAAATCATTAAATATAAAGCCTTTGGAATAGTGCCTGGCATATATGTATAGGACCTCAATAAACAGTAAAAAATTATTTTAAAATCATAAAATGTAGAGATGACATAAAAATCTAAATTTGCTGAAGGATTATCAAGAGGCCTAAATAAATTATAATTCCTTGTTAGGTTTTTATGCCAACAGATCTAAAGCAGTTCATAGAATCATAACTTTCTCACAGCAGAACGTTCTCTACATTGTGCTTCAACTTCAAAAGAACTGTTATGGGCAAAACTCACTGAAGAGAGAGTGAACTGCACAGATCAAGAAGTATAGATGATAAGACGATAAGAATATAAGCATTTCATGTTCATTTTGATGCCATCTACAGACTCATTCTAGGTTCAAGAACCACGTGCCCAAATTTCAATCAGTAAACTTATTCATTTTTCTTCGTGCAAGATCTGCCTTTCAGACCGAGACTGAAATCTAGAGAAGATATCTGTGTACAAGTACTTTTAGAGTTCAATGAATTTAGGTGAAGTCTTTTTAAAACTCGGATTTTATAATATGATTCAAAACTGCAATTCCAGCTTGAAAAAATAAACACCTCTGGGATCAGCTAGAGAGAGAAAAGAAGTATGGAAATCACATTCTAACTTTATTGTTCTTCTCTCTTTCACACGATATTCTGTAATTAATGACTGCTGTTCTCTGAGTTCCCAGTGAAATTTTGCTGTACTCTCTTCCCTGCTGGTAACTTTCACAATGATTTGTATCTAAAGTCAGAGGCAAAAAATAATACGACAAATTAGGCCACATAGTCCCAAATGACGTATTGACTTTTTTCCCCACAACAGAGAATACAGTGCCTAAAAACCTAGCCAGTCACCAGTATTAGTCTGATCTTAAGCCTTTACTTATCCTCGAGAGGAGTCCTGAATATGAATCAAATTGTATCCAGTGTCTCTCTCATTAAGCCCATTAGAATTGATCATGAGGTCAAGGCTTGACATTACTCTTCCCACTAACATTATTTAGCTGCCAGGTGCCCCACTTCTCTGGCTCTCTCCTCCCCCTGCACGATGCTTATAACTGTTGATGCTGGGTCACATCTTCAAAAGTGTTCATTTTACTATTTCTTAGTGAATGTTCAAAAATTTCCATAATATGCTAAAAATACTAAAAAGATTGTTATTCATCTTTTTTACCAGAAGTTTTATTCAAGTTTTTTTCTGCTAAAAATTTTAGGAGATTTTTGGACAACTTATCAACCCAGGAAAGTTTTAATAACTATTTATTCACCTTCTCTTCTCCAGGCTGGAAAACAAACATATGGATAGAAAGGATAACAAGGCAAAAGGCCATAATTTCTCCTTCATTGTGAACTCTTTTTTTTTTCCAGTGTGAACTCTTACCAAGCAATAGTGAACTTTTAAATTGGACTGTCATAACTTAAGCATTCTTCAATGAATTCATTGTTAGATGTCTTCCTACCACTCTAGAACATGATAAAAGTGAGCTCCCAGCCAAGCTTCTCTACCGTGAGTTGGCAATACTTTACAAAAATGAGTAATTTCAGTAAGGCTAAACCTAATGTTTTCTTTCCAATAACTTTTACTTCCAATCCTTTCTTCCTCCATGCTTCTTTTTAACATGGACTTGGAAAAATTAAATAACTTTGGAATATGGAGTCATATTTCACACAGAACTCAGGTTCTACAATGAATTCATAAGGTAGAGTAAATATTAACCTTACCAATTTCTTAACATTCCATCTTCATTTTAACACATACTGCAACCCTGCTTACTAATGTCTTTAAATCTACAAAATAAACACTGAAGAATATTTCATCCCATGAAAGCAAAAAGGAGTAGAAAGACGAATGGTAGGATAAAATACTCAGGATCTACAAAATTGTCTAAATTAACCATATCCTTGCTTCTCTCTGGTTTTAACATTTCTGAACACACATACAACACAAGTTACAAAGCTCCTCTCTCTCTTTTTCTCCTTCTTCTTTCTTTCCTTCCTTGTTGACGTGCATGGGAAGAAAGGAAGGAGTGGAGATATATATATATATATATAACTGAATCAGTAGCCAATGATACAGCTGTACTATATTATTTTTATTTTTCCCATTTGAACAATAAAATCATTTTTAAGAAGTTCAGAGACTGTGCCTGTGAATCATCCTCTCTTTACCACTTTCAGTGTAAAATACAAGATCACATATCATCAGCTCATCAGTACTTGCACTGACCAGGTCCATGAGATAATCATTCTCCTTTTATCATTAATATTCTGAAATTTTAAATTTTAATTTATCAGAGTAAGCATGCCTTCTATTTACAGGAAAAATGAACATTCATTGCAAATGACCAAGACTTAAGTAGCTTAAGCAAGAATGGGAAATATATTAGTTCTCTTCACTGGGAAGGATCTCATGGTGACACAAAATCTAAAGAAGTGCTACCAGTTCCATGGCCTCAATAGCTTCAAGCAGGATCTAGTCAGCTGCTAAAGATTTCAGACACACATCTCTCAAGCATGCCAATCCCAGAAGAAACAGAGATTCCTCCTCCAGTGTCTCAGTACAGCAATCCCAGAGAAACAGACTTTGGTCTTGCTCAGGTCCACAACTTAGCTCTACAATATTTATTATTCCCTAGAAAAGGAATTACTACAATTGGCCAAACCAAAACACACATCTATACCTACAGCCAGAGTGCTAGATCTCTTGTCAGAAAAAAGAAACAGGGAGAAAAAGTATACTTGTCAAATACAATAGCTCCCTTGTGGCCCTTGAGATTTTCATTAGGTTACAAGATCAACTTTGCTCTACCAAACGCTTTTCCTGTAGTTCTCTATAATGTGTATTATAAACACGTCCACAAGTCAGTTTCTAAATGGTCCAGAGATTTGCTTTCTTAGTAAAAAGTCACTTTAATTTAAAATTCCACATTTCACTTCAATGCTAATCTGATGAGCTAAATATATTTAGATAGATAATTGAGGCTGCACACATCTGGAATTTTAAACCATGTACTCAGAAAGGAAAGAACAAGCTTTGGGGGTCTAATGAAATGCAAAAAATAAATAAATAAATAAATAAATAAATAAATAAATAATAAAAATAAGAAAATAAAGAATTCTCATGAAAGAGTAGAAAATTAAAGATGATAAAAAGAATTCTGACCAATAATGTAATTCAGTTTCATTATACTTTCCTAAAACTTCTTTGTCAATTAAAGAAATTATGTCAAAAAAATTGGGCCAAGGCAAAATGGACTAATCAATAAAGAAACTTAAGAGAACACAAATCAATAGTCTATTTCCTTTCCAAAACCAAAAGCCACAAAACTAAAACTCATCTCATTTTTGTCAATAGTTGTTTGAGAGTACTTTGGAAAAGTATAAAGGATTGTTATCATAGAGGTGAATAAGTGGGCTAAAATCCTGAATAATCAATAGTCTTTTTTTCTTAAATTTATAAATATGTTTTGGGTAACTTCTGCAAGATCTGAGAATGACTGGATATGATAACATATTTAGCTGATTATTCAAAATCTGAAAAAAAGTAATAAGTCTTTAAATTCTTAAAATAAAACCACTTCATGAAAATTTATAAGCTATATGCATTGTGTAAGGCCTAATATAAGTGCATAAAATATTTAACTTTTTGAATTTAACATGACTTGTTTATACTGCTATTTAGTTTATTAAACTTCCGATCTCACATACAAATGTCAAAGCTTCACTCCTTCCTGTCTAATCAAAGCGTACAATGAAAATCCAGATAATTATTAGAGTGTCCATAGATTTATCACAATCTTGCCAGTAAGTTAATGATATTCCCATTGAAAAATAAGATTATTTTCATATGGTCTAGGAAACAACAAATTGCTAGGCAGTTATTATGTGCCAGTCATTTTTTAAGCAATTTAAAACATAAATGTTTTATAATAAAGCATTTATCATAGAAATTAACATATTTTATCAATAAAAAATATAAAACTTACAACCTGTAATCAACAGGGGAAAATTGAATCAGGTTCAACTCCAAAGCCAATGATATTATTTACTAGAGTAAATCATCTCCTAATTATAGACTTAAACTGATGGGGAAAATTGTTTCCAACTATTTTTTCATTGCGAGAGGATTAGACAGCTCTGTCCATTGCCATGTGATTTATAGCAGTCCCTGCAAATAAAATATATTTTCCTTCTAAGTGTCAGGCTTGTCATGTGACTTACTTTGACTTACCTTGATCTATGGACTGTGAACACATGTGATGTATGTTATGTCTGAGGAAAGGCTTTAAGAGACACTGAAAGCTTCTACCACTTGTTCTTTTCCCTCTACCTTGAGAACAGCATGTGGCAAATACAGTTTGCTTCTCTTACCTGATCCCCAAGATGAAAAGACATTTGCAGCAGAAAAACAGCCAGTGATATTTAGTAACAGTAGGAAATAAGTGTGTGGTGGTGGAAACCTATGAGATTTGGGGTTATAGGTCATTGCAAATGGCTAATAAATACTGTGGATATTGATGAACAGAATATTATCATTCCAGCAGTTATAAAACAAATACATTCTTACTAGAGTATTTTGCTTTTTATCAAAACCAAACTTCAAGTGGAGAAAGCTTTTTGCATTCACCATATACTACTGGTAAGTAATTTTTATGCCTCATCTTGGGAACATGAGGACTAAACCACTTTAAGGATAGAGTAAAAAGACAGAAGGGATCTGGAGACCCCATGGCAGTGTTGAGTTACCATTCCAGGCCTGCATTACAAATCCCCTTCTTCTAGAGTGAGAAAAATAAACACCCTACTCATCCAACCTACTACAGTTAGAATCCTATTTCTTATGGCCAAATGTAATCTTAACTATATCAAGAGGTCTTTTAACTGCCTAACAACCCTTCATGTAATGTCTTTGGAGTGAAACAGTGAAGAAAAGAATGAGGGGAGAAAACAGGGAGGAGAGGAGAAGACAGGCAGAATTAGAAGTTAACTAAATAAAAGACACAAGCTCAATTATGACACACTTATTTCTTCTAAATGCATATATTTAAGAATTTCCACAGAATAAAAAGATGGACCATAAAATTTCAACTTTCTTCCTTTTTTTAAAAATTTTTTTTATTTTCAGCATAACAGTATTCCTTGTTTTTGCACCACACTCAGTACTCCATGCAATCCGTGCCCTCTGTAATACCCACCACCTGGTTCCCCACCTCCCACCCCCCGCCACTTCAAACCCCTCAGATTGTTTTTCAGAGTCCATAGTCTCTCATGGTTCACCTCCCCTTCCAATTTCCCTCAACTCCCTTCTCCTCTCTATCTCCCCTTGTCCTCCATGCTATTTGTTATGCTCCACAAATAAGTGAAACCATATGATAAATGACTCTCTCTGCTTGACTTATTTCACTCAGCATAATCTCTTCCAGTCCCGTCCATGTTGCTACAAAAGTTGGGTATTCATCCTTTCTGATGGAGGCATAATACTCCATAGTGTATATGGACCACATCTTCCTTATCCATTCAAAAACATTAATTATACTTGCCAAATACTCCTTGGAAATATTTGTTTTGTCTCTTGTGAAATAAAAACTTTGCACATGTTGACAGGCTTTCACATATTAAATCATTCTTTTATTTGCGATAAAACTTCACTTGGTCCTAATATATTATTATACAATACATTGCCATTATGTTATAATATATTCTTTAAATAAGTGGCTATACTTATTTGCTAATGGTTAATGTGGTAAATTTGATCTATGCTCATAAGTGAGATTAATTTATTGTTCTGTTTTTTGTACCATCAATATCAACTTTTTTAAATACTCAGGATGTCAATTTTTTTTTAAAGATTTTATTTACTTATTTGACACAGAGAGAGAAAGGACGCAAAAGCAGGAGAAGCAATGAGCAGAGGGATAGGGAGAAGCAGGCTCCCTGAGGAGCAGGGAACCCTGTGTGGGGCTTGATCCCAGGACCCTGGGATCATCACCTGAGCTGAAGGCAGTGGCTTAACCAACTGAGCCACCCAGGTGCTCTCAAAATCAAATTTTTTTATAGAACTATCAATTCTTTATCAAATAGAGGGATTTTCAAATTATTATGATTTCACATATTTTAAAAAGCATGTACATTACCAATTCAAAATAATAGATAAAATTAACATATGAAGCTATCTACAGTAATTGGTGTGTTTGAATGTTCTACCTATTCTATTCACAATTTTGGACATTTGTATTGACTATTCTCTCAGCTCAAATTATTTGGCCCTAAAATTTTCCCATTCTCTCTAGGTTTTAATTATCTTTAGTTATTTTTTAGAACAGTTCTAGGGTTACAAAAAACAGAGGGGAAAGTATAGAGTTCCCATATAAACTCTCTCCCTTTCCTGTCACTCCCACATCCCCCAGAGTTCTCTTCATTATTAATGCCTTGCATTAGTGCAGTACATTTATTACAACTGATAAGCCAATTTTGATATGTTAACTAAAATCCATAGTTTATATTAGGGTTCACTCCTTTTGATGTACAGTCTATAGATTTTGACTAGTGTATAATAACATGTATTTGGCCACTGCAGTATCATATGCCCTAAATATCCCCTATGCTCCAACTATTCATACTTCCTTCCTGCCCCTAACCTCTGGCACTGACTGGTCTTTCTACTCTCTCCATAGTTTTGCCTTTTCCAGAATGTCATATAGCCTTTTCAGATAACAACCTGCTTGCCATATAAGAGAGCTACCTTGTAAGTAGATCCTCCAGCTCCAATCCAGCCTTTGGATGACTTCTTCCCTAGCTGACACATAACAGCTACCTAGTGAAAGACACTAAGCCAAACTGTACACCCAAGCCACTCAAATTTCTTACCTAGAGAAATTATGAGAGACAATAAATGCTTTAAGAAGGTAAACTATGGTATATTTTCTACATAGCAATAGATATTCCAAGGCCATAAAGTTTCCTCTAAGAATAATTTTTGCTATGTTCCACATGCTTTGGTCAGAACCATTGCAGTATTTTCTAAAAAATTTGTATTCTCTCTTCTCAGTTTCTTCTTTTCTATGTCAACCAAGAAGGTCAGAAGTCTGAGTGTCAAGGGGAATGAACATGAGTATATTGATGCTCACGGTGCTTGCTGGGCTGTAAATAACAAAATCTGTCATCTCTGTCCTCTCTGTCCCAGGAGTCTCATGTTTACTGCCAACATGCACAAATACTGTGGCAGTTTAACATGTTTATTTACAAGTGTGGTAAAATCTCAGACCCTTCAGAGTTTTGGCACACCCTTATAACCACATTAGAATTACTCAGTGTATGTTTTTTTTTTCTTTTTATCTCATCTCAACTGAATATTGAGTGAAGGCATAGATAAGTGATCAAATAAAATCTGAATCTTGAATATAATGCCTGACAAATTGTATGGGCACAAGCCCATCAGGATACTGGCCAAGTCCAGGGTCAGAGTTCATATGCATTGCTTAGAGTTCTGATAGAACATGACTTGATAAAAGCAGAATAAAAGAGATAGGATGGTAGGTTTAAGTCATTATTTTCCAATGTACAAAAGAATACTAAACATCCCAAAGTTCACAGTGACATATAGAAAAAGGATTGATATCTCTTATGATAGCAGCTATTATATTCTATTTCTAAACTGAGCTCCTTTTTCAGGTATTTGATTGTGACATAGCTAGGCAAATTCCAATTTATGATCCAATTTATGATCTCTCTTCTCCTTTGTCTTCTTCACATCTTTCCCCATCAGTCCTAACCATGATTACTGAAACCTGTAGTCAAGGCCTTACCTTAACTTTCACAGTCCAGTTAGCTATGAGAAGTCTCCTGACAAAGGAAGAACCAACAATGTAGCAGACTTCTGTAGATAAGGATGGCAGGTATACAGCTAACACTAAGTAGCATATATTAGGTATTATATATCCACTGCAGTAAAGGCCTTCTAACACATAGCCACTTTCACTGATTTGCAGGAATTTACAACTTGTAAATCACCTTTTACCTATTATTATTTTTCGATATAACAAATTTGAAAACTGGTAAGGCATCCCCAGAAAATAAAGATTTGACTAAAAGCTCAGATTCAAGCATCTACATTTTAATGCAATGACATCTTTAAGACATCATTATTATATTCATATGTAGCTAGTAGATGGTCATTAAATAAGCAAGAATTACCTACATTATGGCTGGTCATTGAAAAGAATCCCCTTGATTCTTAACTGCTTAGGAAAGTTAACTGCTTAGGAAAGGTAGCAGGACAACAACTTCACGACTATTAGATGATGATGTGTATTGGCTGCTACATCTGATAGATGTGACATCCAAAATTTAACTATCTTCTAGTTCCTGGGCTAAATATCAAGAGGATGTCTTGAGTTTCAGATTGGAAGCACCCATCTTGTAATATGTAACAACAATCTAATGTAGCTACAAAGCTTCTAAAATCTTAAACATAGTGTCCTTTTTATTACTATATTAGTATAATCTTCTAATTTATATATGTTACTTTTTAATTTGTTCTATTTCTCTAAATATGTTTTACCTTTGGGTTATTAAAATGACTATTCTCCATTTTGCATGACTTCCTGGGCCATTACCTTGATGCTTTACAGCAAATACTTCAGAAATTTTTAACTCATTAAATAATCCTACAGATTATTGCACTTCTTCATTTTATAGATCATAATTAACTCCAAATTTTTGAAGTAATTAAAGCAAGGGAGGGACTTAGTTTTTTTCTTTTACATTTCTTTAATCACTCATTCAATTAAATTGATTTTTTAAAATTATGGTAAGATTTATAGGAGTTCAACTCTTCTAGAAGCCCTTTCTATAAAAGTAAATAATTAGTGAGCATGTATCATGCTAAACCAAAAAACATATATATATTTGTAATGTTAAAAGAAGCTTCTAAAGAAGATGAGGTAATCATTTAAAAATGTGCAAAATAAACCTATCCCTTCTAAATATATAAAAGAAACATTTTGCTAATTTTTTGAAGACCATCAATAAAATATATTTTGTTTAATGGATGATAGTAGTTACAAATGGGCTATGTCACAGCAACATAATATAAGCAAGAGTCTTATTGATTAGATGAATATTTACATATCACTTTCAAAATTTAATTTACTGCTAGCTTTTAAATCATACAGCAGATGTTTACTTTAAAAGGATAATTCAACTTCTCTGTATGCGAAATGGAATGGATTCAGAAACTCACAAATTATAAACCTAAAAAAGAATTACTTATCCTTTTGAAAATATATGTACTTGAGGAAGAAAAAGCACAATGGTGGAGGAGTAGGAAACTGAAATAGCATTAGGTCGCAGAAATTCAGCTAGATAGTTATCAAACCATTCTGAAAACCTACAAACTCAACAAGAGATCAAAAAAGAGTAGAAATTTTAGAATCAGAAAATTGACCACTTTTGGGAAGGTAGGATGTGCAGAGTAGTGAATCCAAAGCAATGGGAAGATAAACCACAGGGGGAGGGGTGGGTCCTGGCAAGTGTTGGAGCAGTGGAGCACAAAAACAGAACTTTTAGAAGTCTGCTCCACTGAGGGATGTCACTCCAGAGGCTAAGTGGGAGTGGAGTCCTCATGGGGACAGAGTGGTCTCAGGACCCATGGAGTCACTGAAAGTCCGGGGTGTCTGAGTGTAGCAGAACTGCCAGGTTTCACAGCAGGGAAGCCAGCTACAGAGATGAAGCCAAGGTGGGGGCTCTCAGCTCAGGGTTACCATAAACCATGATCCAACATACAGTTGGGCCACTACTCTTTGACCAGGGGCCCCACAAGTGGCAGATCTGGAGAGACCCCCTCCTTTCCACTCCAGGAGGAATGCCATGGGAGCATGTTACAGGGATCTACTGGGTTTGGAGAATCCAAACAGGGCTGTGCACCAGAGATAGAAATGCTCAAACACAGGTCTGGTGAACACGGAGAGCAGCCAGAGACCAGGGAGATGGGAGGGATTGACTGTTTTTCTCTGATGGTGCACTGAGCACTGGGGCCCCGGGCTCTTGGCTCCTCCAGGCCAGAGATCAGGAGGCCACCATCTTCATTCCCAACCTCCAGAGCTCTAAGGAATGAGTTCAGGGAACAAAAGCTACCAAGGGTGAACCCAAGCAGATTATTTAGTCAGGCCCCTGAAAGGGTGGTGCAATTCTGCCTCAGGCAAAGACATTTGAGAATCACTGCAAAAGGCACCTACCCTAGAAGATCAACAAGAACATCCAGCCAAGACCAAGTTCACCAATCAATAAGAACTGCAGAACTCCAGAGCTAGGGGAAAGCAACACATAGATTTCATGTCTTTTTCCCCATAATCATTTAGTCTTGCAAAGTTAAATTTTTTCAACTTTATTTTTTTCTTATTTTATCTTTTTAACTTTTCCTCTTTACTCTTTAACATTTTTAAACTATTTGATCTTATCAATACCTTTTTTTAAAAAAAATCTTAAAATTTTCATTGTTATAGGCATATTCTATCTCATTTTATTTACCATATTTTTTGTATACATATAGGTTTTTTTTTTAATTTTGGGATATAATTTCTTCTAACAGATCAAAATACACCCTAAATCTAGTTCCAGCCTGATCACATTCTCCCCTTCTTTTTCCCTTTTTCCAACCAACTTATCTTATCAATTCTTTTTTTAGAATTGTTTTTAATTTTCATCTTTAGTCATATTCCATCCCTTCATCATGTTTACATATATATGTGTGTGTGTATATATATATATATATTTGTCTTTCTTTAAAATTTTGGGATGTAGTTTCTTCTAAGAGACCAGAATACACCCAAAACCAAGTAGGTGCCTCTGTTCTATTCACCATTCTAATACATATTTTTAAATTTTTTTTTATTTTCCCCCATTCCCCCCCCCCCCCCAGTTTCAGATCTATTCTGATTCGGTTAGTGTATATTTTTATGGGGACTTTGCCACCCTTTTAGTATTTTATGCTCTCATTCATATATTCTTATCTAGGTAAAATGACAAGGCAGAAAAACTCATGACAAAAAAAAAAAGAACAAGAGGCAGTACCAATGGCTAGGGCCTAATAAACACGGACATTGGTAATATGTCAGAACTAGAGTTCAGAATGACAATTATAAAGATGCTAGCTGGGCTTCAAAAAGGCATGGAAGATATTAGAGAATCCCTTTCTGGAGAAATAAAATCCCTTTATGGAGAAATAAAAGAACTAAAATCTAACCAAGTTGAAATTAAAAAAAAAAAGCTAATAATGAGGTGCAATAGAAAGGGAGACTCTTACTGCTAGGATAAATGAAGCAGAAGAATTAGTGATATAGAAGACCAAATGATGAAGAATAAAGAACCTGAGCAAAAGAGAGACAAACAAATACTGGACAATAGGGGGAGAATTCGAAAGACAAGTGATACTATAAGATGAAACAATATTAGAATAATTGGGATCCAGAAGAAAAAAAAAGAGAGGATAAAGGTATATTGGAGCAAATTATAATAGAAAATTTCCCTAATATGGCAAAGGGAACAAACATCAAAATCCAGGAGGCACAGAGAAAACCCTCACAAATTAATAAAAATAGGTATACACCCCGTCATCTAATGGTAAAACTTACAAGCCTGGGGCACTGGGTGGCTCAGTGGTTTAAGCCTCTGTCTCCAGCTCAGGTCATGATCTCAAGGTCCTGAGATCAAGCCCGGCATCAGGCTCTCTGCTCAGTGGGGAGCCTGCTTCCCCTCTCTCTCTGCCTGCCTCTCTGCCTATCTGTGATCTCTTTCTCTCTGTCAAATAAATAAATAAGATCTTAAAAAAAAAATACAAGCCTTAGTGACAAAGAAAATCCTGAAAGCAGATCAGGACAAGAGGTCTGTAACATACAAGAGAAGACATATTAAATTGGCAGCAGACCTACCCACAGGAACCTGGCAGGCCAGAAAGGACTGGCATGATATATTAAGAGCACTAAATGAGAAAAATATGCAGCCAAGAATATTTTACCCAGCTAGGCTATCCTTGAAAATAGAAGGAGAGATAAAAAGCTTTCAGGACAAACAAAAACTAAAAGAACTTCCAAACACCAAATGAGGCCTACAGGAAATATTGAAAGGGTCCTCTAAGCAAAGAGAGAGCCTAAAAGTAACAGACCAGAAAGGAACAGAGACAATATACAGCAACAGTCACCTTATGGGCAACACAATGGCACTAAATTCATATCTTTCAATAGTTATCCTGAATCTAAATGGACTAAATTTCCCAATCAAAAGACACAAGGTATCAGAATGGATAAAAAACCAAGACCCATCAATATGCTGTCTATAAGAAACTCATTTTAGACCCAAAGACACCTCCAGATTTAAAGTAAGGGGGTGGAAAACCATTTACCATGCTAATGGACATCAAAGGAAAGCTGGGGTGGCAATCCTTTTATCAGATCAATCAGATTTTAAGCCAAAGATTATAATAAAAGATGAGGAAGGACACTATATCATACTCAAAGGTCTGTCCAACAAAAACGATCTAACAATTTTAAATATTTATGCCCCTAACATGGGAGCAGCCAACTTTATAAACCAATTAATAACAAAATCAAACACACACATCGACAATAATACAATCATATTAGGGGACTTTAACAATGCCCTCACTGAAATGACCCGATCATCGAAGCAAAAGATCAATAAGGAAATAAAGGCTTTAAATGACACACTGGAACAGATGGACATCACAGATATATTCAGAACATTCCATCCCAAAGCAACAGAGTGCACATTCTTTTCTACTGCACATGGAACATTCTCCAGAATAGATCACAGCCTGGGTCACAAATCAGGTCTCAACCAGTACCCAAAGATTGGGATCATTCCCTGAATATTTTCAGACCACAGTGCTCTGAAGCTAGAACTCAATCACAAAAGGAAATTTGGAAAGAACTCAAATACATGGAGGCTAAAGAGCATCCTACTAAAGAATGAATGCGTCAACCAGGAAATTAAACACAAATTGAAAAAATTCATGAAAACAAATGAAAATGAAAACACAACTGTCCAAAATCAGTGGGGCACAGCAAAGGCAGTCCTGAGAGGAAAGTATATAGTGATACAAGCCTTTCTTAAGAAAGAAAAAAAGTCTCAAGTACAAAACCCTACACCTAAAGGAGCGGGAGAAAGAACAACAAAGAAAGCCTAAACCCAGCAGGAGAAGAGAAATAATAAAGATCAGAGCAGAAATCAATAAAACAGAAACCAAAGAACAGTAGAACAAATCAATGAAACTAGGAGCTGGTTCTTTGAAAGAATTAATAAGATTGATAAACCCCTGGCCAGACTTATCAAAAAGAAAAGAGAAGACACCCAAATTACTAAATTCATGAATGAAAGAGGAGACGTCACTGGGGAGGGTATGGGCTATGGTGAGTGCTATGAAATGTGTAAGCCTGATGATTCACAGACCTGTACCCCTGGGGCAAATAATACATTATATGTTAATAAAAATAATTTAGAAAAAAAAGAAAGGAAAATATATATACTTTATCACTTCCTCATAGTCATACTATCTACTCTTAGTGAAAAGAACTCTGAAGAGAGCAATGAAAAGTTACAGGGTACTTGAAAGGGAGGTTGTTAGTAATGAATTTTTTTGTCTTAAAAACTAATATGGAATATAAAATAACAGGCATTTTATCTTAAACATGTTACATCTGTATTTTACATAGAATCTTTAATGTAGTAACTTTCAAGCTCCCATTCTCATCTAGCTTTTACCTATTTCATAGAGCTATGCAAGTAGGTGGTAGAAATATATCTCTCAAGTTCAAGAATGCTATCTGAACCTCAGTAAGAATTCAGTCTCAAGTGTACTGTTTATAGCTGAAAAAATTTCCAGCTGAAGCAAATGACTGTGTTAATAATAGCTATTAAAAAAAAAAGGAAAGAAAGCAAAGGAGAAAATCAAGAAGATGATCCTGGGAACTTGCAGTATTTAAAAAGGATGTATGAGCCGGAATATATGAACAGGAAGGCAGGGTTACAGAAGAACTATAAAGATTTATATGTCTTATTCATAGAAAAAAACTAACAAGGAGATTTTAGGCACTATTGCAAATCTAATAGAAAAGACTAATATATGGAGGCAACAGTAACTTTCAGCATCAAAGTGTATCATCTGGGCAATGTCAGATCCTACTTACCTCATCAGTTGTTTCAAAAAAAGACAATCTATGTGAAGGTCCTCTATGATACTAAAATCATCTACAAATTTGTTACTTCTGCACCCAAAAAGATATATATATATAACAAAACAAATTTGAAATCCCTTTGGATGCATAGAGAGAGTTAGAAAATGACTTTTTTAATATTCAACCCAATCTTATTTTGTGTATGTGAGCTTAGAAGTGTGTGTGAGTGTGTGTGTGTGGGGATATTCCCTTCATTTTTTAAAAAAATTTTATCCATATAAATGTATAGGGCTTACATTAAAAATGAACATAATTTTTTCCCAAATTTTTAATGGATTAAGTCGAGTTTGAAGTACTGATCAGCAGGAGAATCTATTCAAGAGATTAAGGGAAGGTAGTCAGAATTAGCTAAGTAGAAATAAAAATCATCAGAGTTTCTACAGTTTGGCCAAAGTCTGAGCAGGAAAAGAGAGTTGTAGAAAGGGAACCAATACACAGAATTGTAGGACAGTAGGGGTTGACCAAGGAACAAACTGTTCTCCAAGCAAATAGAGTTAAATGTCTTTATCTTGCCCTTGCAAATGACCTCCACCTACAGTATTAGGATCATAAGAAAAAACATATTTCAAGTGAGTCTGGTTAGCTCCATCTTGTGGGAAGTTTGAGGAAGGTGTTAAGGGAAGTGATGGCATCTCAGGAAACAGTTAACTCTAAGTCTGTAGTGCTCCAGACCACTCTACTCTGTGTCAATTATACTGTACATTAACACAATGGGTCTCACTCAGGAGATTGTCAGAACTTGTAGGGCTTCAGCCCCATTTACCACCCACTGATCAGAATCTGCAACATAACAAGATTTCAAGGGAATTTGTGTAAATTTAAGTCTGAGAAACATTGTTCTAGAGGGCATCTGTAAACTGCTAATTGCTACTGACACTGGTTCATTCAGCACAGACAAAAAATCGCGTAGTTGTTTGTTGTCTCACCCATCTTCCTCTCTAGCACTGATGCTGTGAAACAACCAAGACCAAGATGAAAAAGAAGTTACCTAGGCTGGTGCCATGAAGACTGGCTGGTTCCCAAATCAAGCACACCTGTGGGGATGGTGCAATGGAGTTGCAATAGAATACACATGGTCCCTGACTTTTAGTGGTTTACTTTAATGACTTTGTTTTAAATTTTACAATGCTACAAAAGTGATACACATTCAGTAGACACCATACTTTGAATTTTGATCTTTATTTCAGGCCATGATAGGTCATATGACACTCTCCTGATGGGTAGTGGCAGTAAGACACAGCTCCCAGTTAACCACACAATCACAAGTGTTAACAGTCATATACTTTACAACCACTTTGTTTTTCACCCTCAGTACAAAATTCAATAAATCCCATGACATAGTCAACACTTCATTATAAAACAGTCTGTGATAAATGATTTTGCCCTCCTACAGGCTAATGTAAGTGTTCCAAGCACATCTATGGTAGGCAAGGCTAAGTGATGATGATCAGTAGGTTAGGTATATTAAATAATTTTTGACATGATATTTTCAATTTATGATGCATTTAACAGACCATAACCCCATCATAAGTCCATGAAGATCTGCATTCATCTTGGCTTAAAGTAGCAATACTAAAATGTTTTATAAAACATCTCCTAAGAAAATACTACAAACTTAAGCAAATTGAAATGCCTCATTTTTTTTTTGTTAAAAAAAATAATGGGTAATAGAGCATTCTCTTTAGAGATCAAGAAAAATGTTATTAATATATTTATATGAATCACATGAATAAATATGTTAGTATGTTAATTAGATACTGTTCCTTGGTTCTAAATAGAAATAGTATCCTATTAATGTTTAATGCTCTATGAAGGAAAATAATTCACAACTAAGCTGTTTAATTTCTCATTTTCTGCTTGTAAGTTTTAAGTAGGTTTTTTACAAGTTATAATAAAAGATCATGTCAGAACTTATTTCCTAGGGATTTAGCAAAAGATAATGAATGTACTTTCCCAAAAGTTTCAGACTCTAGTTATCATCTTTAATAAATTGTTTTCAGTTCCCTCTTAGTCCATCTACTATATTCATTAAAGAGAGGCTTCCATATTGAGAACCCAGAAATCAATCCAAATACATTCCCTTAAATCAATTGCACCCAAAGGACTGATCTTCAGATAGCAAATCATTATGTAGGTTGTATGATAATGGCATTGGGGCCCATTATTAAATGACCTTTCCACTTTTGGAAAGATATTGGTCTGGAAATTTTCCAGTAGAGAGAAATTTCCAGAATAATGCATTTTCCTTGTGAGTAATTCTGTGTTTTATGTAAAGCTAGAAATGAAAAAACAAATCATTTTCTACTTACTTGTAAGAATGAAGGTTGTGTTAAACTTAGAAATTTACTCTAGAGATGAAAATGCTTTGTGCTAACTATAGAATGAGGGGAATTCTGAAAAATAAAATGAACAGATTTATTCATTTGAGCAGACACTGCTTTAAAAAGTCTAAAGATAGTTATTAGCAGATTCAGAAATT
The DNA here is from genome assembly GCF_902655055.1 of Lutra lutra. Taxonomy (NCBI): domain Eukaryota; kingdom Metazoa; phylum Chordata; class Mammalia; order Carnivora; family Mustelidae; genus Lutra; species Lutra lutra. Next base: position 80,058,789 of record NC_062280.1, on the reverse strand, counting down.
ATAGTAATCATTTTAAGTACATAAAATTTAAAAATGTTATTATCCCTACTAAAAAACCAGTGTTTGAGGTTAAAATTTTTATTGTGTTTGCATCAACAAATTAATAAATATATCAAAGATGAATTTCGGGATTAATGTAATTTTTTGAGGATAATTTAAATCCCACAGTTAAGAATAATTAACAGGATATAGATTATCTGAAATTTTGAAAACTATATTTATAAATAATAAAATTATCAATGATTTCAAGAATGTATTTCTCTTATTATAACAAATGAGCATTTTTGAAGAATGGAAGTGATAAGAATATATATGAATTTGCATGAGCTAACCAGAAGTTCTTATACTAATAACTTTCCAATATTATTGTTGTGGACTTTCTTAGTGCAAGCTCCCATAAACACAAACAATTAATAAAATAATGCTTTCCAAGTACACTACATAAGCTGAATATTTCTAGAAAACTCTATGAGTACATAACAAAGCCATTGAACTTCATACTTTAGATACTAAATATCTAATGAAGAAAAGATGGGAACTTCTTTATTGAAGATTTCTAACATTAGCCCAGATAAGACTTCTATGAAATACTCCTAAAAGATAAAACCTACATAGCCCTCTGTAGCATTTGGTAGAAAAGATGAGCTATCATTGCAATAGTGCTGAATTAAAACAACAGTAATATGAGAATATTACCTTTTCTGGAAATAAGCCATACATTTCAATAAACTCATATGCAGACTAGGAGCATGTATATCTTTACCTTAAACCCATCTAGGTTTTCCAGCAACACTGTGATAGACTCCAAGATGGAAGCAGTAATAACAGTGATAAGGTTGCAATAGCCTTAACCAGAAGAAGCGGCATCTTGGTCCTGCTTCATTCCTAAGCTTTAGTTTCTATATAGTGACCAAGAAAACTCTAAATCTAATATACTTCATCCCTGGCCCAGTCTCTTAGACTACTAATAAAGGAGAAAATGTTTAAGAATTCTAGCCCAACACAACAGGACACATGAGGAACTTACTGCCTACTATTCTCAGTAACTGGTCTGTAAGGATAATTGGGCTTCTAATTTGTTACAGATTTTGCCCATCCTGTACCCCAGTTCTTAACGTTAAAGTATAATTTTGTTTCCTGTGCCTGAAATTCTGAATCTCTGCATAGAAAACTGTTTATTTTCTGGATTCTAAGACTGGAGTTTTGTCCTATCTTATTCAACTTGTTAACTCCCCAGGGACTGAACTCTGGCCTTGAATCCAAGTCCAGTGGAAGAGGTCTGCTACCTGATGTTTCCCTTAAACATTTACATGCTTCCTACTCCTGAATTCCCTATTGCTATAGTCTGACTCTTAGACCTGCTCACATGTTCTATCTGTAAGATAAACCCCACATAGGTATTTTTAGATCCTTAGACTATCATACCAAACTTGATTATTTCCTATGAAGTTGGCTATTTCCTTCAGTAAATACATAACTTTGATGATAGGTTTTCATGATCTCTCTTCCAAATTATGTCCTCAGACACAGGAAGATTTGCCATGTTTTGAACTCTATTCTATTTTAGAAATAGAAAAGCAGATGCTTGAGAAATTCTTGATATCTTCTATTAGATTAAGAATTTCTAACTGAAAATGGCATATTCAGGCCATGAAAATGTGCTTCAGAAATTTCTTATTTCAGGAAACATGACTAACTACTACCCACTGAAAGTATGTAACATCTGTGCTGAAGCTACACTTCCCATGGGATCCTCCCAGCCAGTAACTGAGTACAGTTACTGGCTGGGAGCAAACCCATTCCTGTGAGCAACTTTGGGTTTGAGTACTCTCTACTAACAAGGCAAAAGTCTTCTTAGAATTGCACTACAATCAAAGACTCTCATTCCAACCTTCCTTCCTATCCCATCTCCTTCAAAGGTATCAGTTGTACACTGCAGTCCGATGTGCCCTCTTCTGACTCCCCTCATTTTTTCTCCCATAAATTTTCCTCAATGAATCTCTTGCATGCTTAATCCTGCTGAAGGGAGGTAGAATATGCCACCCTAAAATATGCCTCTTTGGCATAAGGATTATTTTGAGCTGAAGGCACTTGAAAAATAGCAAATATAAGGAGAAGCTTTCTTCAACTCCTCTTCTCTGACCAAAGATAAGATCCTCCAAAAGGAATACAACTGTCATAAATCCCCTACCCATGAGTTTCATCAACCAAAGAAGAGTGACTCATCACAGGAGAGGAGACTAGAAGTCAAAACCACACCCAGACAAACTTTGTCACAGATTATCATATCTCCCATATCTCCCACTGACTCTTCTAAGGACCCATTCATCTTTCCTAAAATCCCCTACTTTCCCTTAAATCCCCTCCCCCTAAATATGTAAGTTCTCAAAATTCGCCATTTTTTAGTATTGGCATTTTTCCTGTGATGCTCTCATGATGTAATGTCAAAATTAATAAATTTGTATACCTTTTCCCTGTTAATCTGCCTGTTGTCAGTTGGTTTTATAGACCCAGCTGTTGAGAACCTAGAACAATAAAGAAAAAGTCTCTTCTCCCTTACACTGCCTTGTTGTCTGCTGCTTAGATGACCCAAATAAAGATAAAACAATAACAATAGCATTTAGACAATACGTTATATGATTTATATATTACTACTGAATTAAAAATTTATCAGCATTAACATGAACCTCTAAACAAAATAAGATTTGATATTTGGCTCTCTTTCTTCAATCTTGAGAAATTTTATTTTTGGTGTCATAACCATTAATTTCTACTAAAGCACTTACCTGTTTGGACTCTAATGGGAATATAGACTAAAAACCAATCAATATTTCAAAGAAATCCATCAAATTTCATAACATTGTGCTCTGCTCTAAATCATCTTTTTAATGCAATGAAATGAAGATTACATTTTAAACCTGGCTATTAAAAAAAAAAGTTCTACTGTGTATTAAAACTATAAAATAAATGTCCTAAAATTAAAGGAGAGATAGCCTCTAAAGATAATTAAAAATGTAAGCTCATTCATCCTTAAAGATATTCCAAAATACTTGCTTAGGTAAAATATTTCCTTTAAAAGGACTTAGTCAAAAATAATTAATGAATTTAATATTTTCTATGAATATTAACGAGATTTCAAAATACTTGCTTAGGTAAAATATTTCCTTTAAAAGGACTTAGTTAAGAATAATTAATGAATATTAATATTTTTCTATGAATCAGAATAAAATTTTTCTATGAATCTATGCCAACAACAGAAAAGCATCAGAAGAACATTCAAATAGTTCAAATACGATATATAACTGAACTTATTAGCCCAAAAGTAAAAGCAAAGAAATGCTAAAATGCCTCTGAACTATGGATATAAGAAATGTTTAAAATTTATAGTTTGAGGGGTGCCTGGGTGGCTCAGTGGGTTAAGCCACTGCCTTCGGCTCAGGTCATGATCTCGGGGTCCTGGGATTGAGCCCCACGACGGGCTCTCTGCTCAGCGGGGAGCCTGCTTCCTCCTCTCTCTCTGCCTGCCTCTCTGCCTGCCTCTCTGCCTGCTTGTGATCTCTCTGTCAAATAAATAAATAAAATCTTTTAAAAAAAAAATTTATAGTTTGAAAATCCTCTCCAATGGTATAATAAAAGCATTCCAAGTTAAGGAGAAGTAATAGGATTTCAATTGGAATTAGTCAATAGAAAGCAGCTGCAAAATTATCTGTAAATTTTCTAAGTATTTGTAAAAGAACATAAATTGTAATATTTTACCTAACTTTACCTAAGTTAACTTTACCTAACTTTTGACACTATCCTTAAATATCCATATCATAAATAGTAGTAGAAAATACTACATACATTATAATGTACAGTGTTAATGTAGATGTTACTACTTCTATTTTTACAGCTGAGGAAACCAGACAGGTAGGTATATATTGTGTTTTTGTCACAAAATTTATCTTTGAATTCTTAATCAAAGAACAGAATGTGAAAATTAAATTCAATTCAGAAAAATTTTTGGAAAAATCAAACTTTTTAAAAGCCAAATCGGAAACCCATTATCATTTACCATTCTCCAACATCAAAAAGTCAAAGCTGTTTTCTATTCCTTGCAGAACAAATTGAAATAAAACATTTTTTTGGTTTGTCTTCTTCCCTTTTCTTTACATATGACTGATACACAACCTCATATCTATAGTATGGACATTTTCCTGACTCAAAATATCTGCTTTGAACTCTCCCCAAAAATAAAACATTTTTTTTCTTATACTCTTATGCTTGTGTTTTTATATTACTCTATAAGGTTCTATTTATGCGTGGTTTATTTAAACCATGTTTTTGACTTTCTACTATCTATTTTTGGTGCCTAATACAGTGTATTTCATGCAGTAAACATTCATAATATATTTTTCATCAACATTGTGCATAATAATTAATAGTAAGACTGCTGGAAGATGGATGTTTTATTAATATTTGTCAATGTAATAAATTACCAGATAAAATCTATATCTCAAAGGGATATTCATGTAAGTCAAAATATCCTAGAAATCACCATCTTTTCAAAATATTGTAATCATATTAATCAACATGGTACAACACTCATCAGTGAGAAATAGGGTGAAGTTAAAAGAGAAAAACTAATAGCACTGACAATGTGTAAAAAGAGTAATGTAAAGAAATTAATCTTTCACAAACTTGTGCTCTGTCGATTACTGTGATCCAGCATGTTGTAATCAATTCTAAAGGTTTTTGCTATAATGACATGACAACTTGTTTCTAAGTCATTACTCTGAGGTTTACAAATTAAAAATGCTCTTTATTGTCATCTTAATGAGATGTAAAATTTTAAGTCCCTTGTCCTCTCAAGTAGTGAACTTAGAACAGTAGTTAACTTTATTCCCCACAACGGACACTGATGGATACTCTATACAGAGCTTGTTGAGTGGGTGGCCCCAGATTTGTGAACCCCACAGGAGGGAAGCAAAGGGAGCAGAGAATTACTTGATCTGTGCTACCTGAAATTTGAAGGGTACAGGGTCTAATGACCAACATTTTCCTGAAAAATATACAGAAGTATGAAGCTGATTGCATCTGCAAAGCTGACAGAGATGCCTACACTGGGAGTAAAAATCATACCAATGACTTAGACAAATTCTGTGAGTACAGTAGCACTAAGGAAAGTAGTTGAGCTTGAAACACTGTGCCCAAGAAATTAACATGTGAAGACAAAGTGAATTCTTTAGCAAGAAGCTTGAAGGGTATATCATTAAGAGAACTGAGGAAAGTCTTTTCAATTATCTTTTGAGAGTGGGGAAAAGAGAAAAAGAGAACTAAAACTCTCCATATAAGCTCTAATTCCGCTACAGAAATGTGCTTCTGTATTAAATGAAGTTCTGATTAAATGGAGTTCATACTATATTTCTCTTCCTCCTTATCAGTATATAATGTGCTACTGCTGAAAATTATGGTTTTGGGGAGTAAGAGTCTATACGCATGTGATTGTGTGTGACGTGTGTGTGTGTGGTATGCACATATGTCTGATGTGACAGTCACAGGCTGGATACCAGAAAAACAGAGACATGTCATCAACTCACATAGGAAGGAAAATGGAGATGAGTGGTGCTCATGACCATGCCTAGATAATTCCACTGGACATGAACCATACAATAACCTATTATTTGAGTTTATTATTCCAACTCATTTGAGGAAAATTGGCTTTAGGGTGGGAGTAGATGGAGATTCATCCATTTGATCAACAAATATGTAGTAAGGACCTATTATATTCAGAACGTAACTAAAATTTCATGTGACACAGAACCTTCATAAGGTAATGAAGACTTGAAGAAATAGACAATATTTTTATGCTAGGTTTGATGAAGAGTGAACAGTCTTGAAGAAACGTGGTAAGTCAGAGTACAAGATTAAGAGAAGTAAACTGGAGAAAGTGTCCAAGAGCTATTTGTTAAAAGATTCTTCTCAGTGTCCCTTTGTCTCAGAGATAAAGATGTTGCTTTCTTCCTGATATTGGGAGGGTACTTCTCACATGAGGGTTTTATGAACTGTTTCAGGGGAGAAGGATGGGAGGAAGACCAAGTCTTCCTGCAGCTATTTTCTTAAATTCCTTCATCTTTAAATATTTAACATGCCAAGGTGCCATATTTTGGGGTAGCATATTTTGAGCCCCATCAGGTCCTAGATGAGGTCACAGAACACTCTACTGATATTCAGACATTTAACAACCTCTAAGGCATGATCATTTCCTATACAGATATGGTGAAACAAAAGCAAAAGAAATGTAGCTTAAATTAAATCCCCTTACAGCTTGCTGCCCACTGACAGATAACTGAAATATGCAGAGCGTGACCTTCCTCAAGGCACTCATGGCTACCTTAATGTTGATGTTTTGCTAGAGACTAAAAGGAACCTTATCGTAACAGAAGCTAGCCCCTCAACGTTCTGAAAACCTTGCTTTAAAATTCCTTAGAAATTTAGTTTCTCACTACTCCTCTCCCTCCACAAACTGAAAAGTATATAATTGGTCACTCCTCCAACACCAGCGCAGCTCCTTCCACCCACAGGTCCTGTCCCTGTGCTATAAGAATTCTTGCACCAATTCTTGTACCTTCTAGCACCAAAAATATCTCAAGAATTCTTTCTTAGCTGTTTGCCCATGAACCCAACTTCAGATCGCATCATTTTATTTGAAAGTGCCTGATTATGAAGACAAAACCACTGTACAATGGTCAGCCTGTTTTACTGGTAATAACTCACTGAATTTCATGTTTGCATAAGAAAAGTAAGAATCACTCCGGAGTAGGTGGCAAATTTAAAAAAAAAAGAAAAGGCAAAAAATCAAGTTGGGAAGTTATACAGAATTATTGAATGGAAATACGATAGTGGTACAGAGTATGATGCAGAAGAGGAATTAAGAAAGAGAAGATTTAACGTACATTTGAGGATAGGACACATCATAACAAAACATTTAATAAAACTGTAACCTTTGATAATTGCCACAATAATGCTGCTACCTAACAAACCTTCAAACAATGTAAATTCTACATAATAAGTGTTTATTAATCAAATTTCTCTAGATCAGTTGTGGGGCTCTTTCAAATATTTCTTCAACTAGGGTATCAGCAGGGAGCTTCCTGGGCTAAGATGCTCTCTACTGGGAAACTCAGCACAACTCCACAAGGCTTTCACTCTCTCACAGGTTCTGCTAAGTTTGCTCTCATGACACAGAGTTCCAAGAGATAAAGCAGAAAGATGCAAAGGTTTTTGTAAGTATATATGTTTACTAACCTGTCAGTGGCCAAAGCAAGGCACATGAACAACTCTAAAGTCAGTGGGGGGAGGGAGAGAGACAGAAAGACAAAGGAAAAGGAAAAGAAAAAAGAAAAGGAAAAAGGCAGAGTAGGCTAGAGGAAGGCAACCCAATTAAAGCCACCAGATGACACCAATATATCAAAGGGCCTTGGGGGTTGCAAATAGTAAGGAATAACAACAGGCATGATCGTTGCTCAAATCCTTTTCAAAAGCCAAGTAAGACTTCAGAGCCAACAAAGGTCTGCAGCAAGGACTTTGCTTCCTATTATACAATGATGTTAGACATAGCTTCAAGATGGCTGTGTCACATGTGGTTTGCTAGAAAGACTCATGCCTCAATCAGGCTATAATATTCATGGTTACTATTTGTTATAGCAAAAGCATACAAATCAGCAAAGGAAAAAGGAAAAATTGCTGGAAAAACCTGATGCAAGCTTCTGTGACCTTTCCCAGGGGATATGCACTGATGCACTTAATTTTCTGAAAATTGATGTACGGCAATCCATGCAAAGTGTTGTTAACCAGGGAAAATCACTCACTGCTTGGTATCCAGGGTTCTTATTGGAGGTAAGCCATGTACGCATGTAACACTTTTATGAGGGAATTCAGATACCCAGACATCAGGCCCGGGGAGTAAAAACAGGAGTTCACCATTAATCACATTGTTAGCATCAACTATCTAATCAAACTGACACCTCATGGTCCAAGGCCTCGGGCATACAAAAACAGGTGCACACTACAAGTTACATTGCTAGTATAAACTATCTGATAAAACTGGCACTCATATGCATCAAATCTCAGGCATACAAAAATGCTCTTATGGGTCAGAACATTACAAAAACACAGAATTTATCTCCCAGCAACTGAACAAATGCCAGTCTTGTTGTCAAGACTTTCCTGAGAACATGGAGGGTTTGAGCAACCCAGACCTGGTGAGTTAACTCTTTCTGGCACAGTAGTCAAAAATAAAATGAGGCTAACTGGGCAGGGTCAAACAAAACAAAAGTCAAAAAACAAAGCAGGCAAAGATCCATGGAAAGAACTAGGGGTACAGAAACTGATACTAAAAGTCAATAGCTCAGAAAACTGCTAAGTAGTTCAAGGAATTACTTAAAGAAAAAAAAAATGAAGAAAGGAAGGAAAGGTCCTGTGTGGAAAAATATCTGATAATCTTCTGATTTCTAAACTGGCCCCAATGGAGGGCATAATTTCTAGTCTCCTTTCCTGATAAACAACACACATAGACTGTGTAAGAAAAATAAATGTAACTAGTCTGTATGTATGTCACTGTAGTGTTGGTCTCTTTAGTGTGACAGCTTAACTTTTCTTCTAAATAAAATACTAAAAATAAACCTATGAAAATACATTCATGTTCCATGTGAAAAACAATATAGCATTTACTGGAAATTAGTAAAGAAAAAAAAAATCAAGAGAGGTCTCATGTTTATGGGTAGAAAGACTAGAATGATAAAGATGTCAATTTTCTTCAGATTGATCCATAAGTACTTTGTAGCTCAAACTGCTAATTAATATGAATTGAATAATCCTGAGATATAGATCACATATATATATATATGATATGTAATATATATAACATATATCATTATATGTAGAACAGGTGATACTCTGCTGCTCACTCTGCTCTTCCAGTATCTCCACTTTTTTCCTCCAATCTTGGCTATAGTTTAATCAATTTTAAATATCCTTTCTTAATCCATTTGGGCTTCTATAACAAAAACATTTATGACTGAGTGGCTTAAACAACAAATATTTATTTTTCACAATCTGGAGGCTGCAAAGTCCAAAGATGATGACCCCAACATATCTGGCACCAATAAGGGCCCACATCCTTGCTCATAGGTGACATTCTTCTTGTGTCCTGACACCTGGAGAGATAAGGGAGCTCTTTGGAACCTCTTCTGTAATCCCTTTCATGAGGGCTCTTAATCACCTCCCAAGAGCTCCATCTCCAAACACCATCACATTGAGAATCATATATTATGTGAATTCTGGAGGGACATAAATATTCTGCCTATTGTACCTTCAAGGAACTAGTTTTTATTTACACTAATTTTCTATATTTTTGTTTGTTGTTTCTGTTTTTATCCTTATTAATAACTCTCCTCTATTTAATTCACTTTTGCTTTTCTAGTTTCTTAAGACAGAAAACTATTTCTTAGGTTTTGGAGTTTTCTACTTTTCTCATATATATATAAATATATATATATATATATATATATATATATATATATATATATATATTTACTAGTATTAACCTCCCCTTAAGCAGTGCTATAGAAGAATCTCACAAATTTAATACGATGTTTTAAAGTTTTCACTCACTAAAAAATATTTTCATATATCCTTGGCAATTTCTTCTTTAAACCACGGGTTATTTAGAAGTATGCGTGCTTTTGTTTTTTAGGTTGCAAATATTTGGAGATATCATGCTATTATTGATTTCCTTTTTTTATTAAGATTTTTATTTATTTATTTGACAGACAGCACAAGCAGGGGAAGCTGAAGAAGCAGGCTTTCTGTTGCGTGGGGAGCCTGTTGCAGGGCTTGATCCCAGGACCCTGAGATCATGACCTGAGTTAAAGTCAGACTCTTAACCAACTAAGCCACCCAGGTGCCCCTGCTATTACTGATTTCTAATTTAATTTCATCATGGTCATCAGTAATACTCTGCATGATCGGAATCATTCCCAAACACAGTGAGGCCTTTTTTATGATCCAGAATATGCATTTTTGTACTTGAAAATAATTTCTGTTTTTCTGCTGGATGAAATGTTCTATAAATGTCATTTAGGTAAAGTTGGTTGGTTAACTATCCCCTCTATTCCTGATTTTCTCTACATGTCATTTAAATTACTGAGAGAGGGAATTATGAATTTATCTATTTCTCTTTGAACTTGTTTTTGCTTTACATATTTTGAAATTTTGTTGTTAGAGATGTAAAGATTTAGGACTGCTAAATCCTCTTGATGAATTTATACCTTTATCATTAGTAAAAGACCTTCATCTGAGGTACCACTTCTTTCCTGTTGAAAGTGGTACCCACATATGCAAAGTGCTCTGACCACCTATTATAAATCTGTAACAATAGGGGTGCATTTCAGTATGGTCCTGGGGTTATCAATAACATCTAGGGCCCCATTTGCAATCTTACTAATGGGAGTATTTTTCTTAGAAATGGATTAATGAGGGGGCGCCTGGGTGGCTCAGTCAGTTAAGCCACTGACTCTTGATTTCAGCTCAGGTCATGTCTCAAGATTGTGAGATGAACCCTGTGTTGAGTGACATGCTCAATGAAGAGTCTGCCTGAGATCTTCCCACTCTGTCCCTCCCCCTGCTCAATGCTCTCTTGATGTCTCTCTCTCTCTCTTTCTCTCTCTAAAATAAATAAAAAATATCTTTGAAAAAATGGATTAAGGAGACTTAAATAAATTTAACCCACATAGATATGTGGTAAGACAGGTGACTGCAGACTTCCACAGCAGAGATCAGAAGACAGAAGCATTGAGAAATTAGACTGGTGTATGTGGCTGCAAAGTCAGAAATAAGATATACCTATGAAGGAACAATTTTATAAAGTATTAAGATCTTTGATGTCTTCTTCCTTTAACTCTTAGAGCAGTTATATTTTGTCAATAACTTATTTATTTATTTACTTATTTATTTATTTATTTACTTATTTATTGATTTATGTGTTATAATCCCCTTTAAATTTTCCCCAAACTTAAAGAAAATGACTTTACTATATCTAGGCTTTGTAGGATAAAGTAATTCTTAAAACCAAAGGGAAGTTATTTCTAGCCCAAATTAAACAGCCACACATGCCCCATATCTCTTGGTACCATCCTTACAAGGCTACAGCGAAGAGGATGCAAACCATGGTTTTCAGGCTTCAACAATAGTGAAGAGACAGTTGTCCTTGAGAAAATTACATTTAAGAGAAAGAGAGAGACATGGGTTGTATTCAGCCTACAATCTTTCTAATCTCTCACTATATGTACCTAGTATGTGTGTATGTATACACATACATATCTCCCCATATACACATACATGCTATCATATAAGTATATATGTGTATATAAGATAGGATATACATGGGGTGCCTGAGTGGCTCAGTCATTTAAGCATCCACCTTTGGCTCAGGTCATGATTCTGGGATTCTGGGATCAAGTCCCACATTGGGCTTGTTGCTCAGCAAGGAACCTATTTCTCCCTCTGCCTGCCCCTCTCCCTGATTGTGCTCTCTCTGACAAATAAATAAAATCTTTTTTTTTTTAAAGATAGCATACACATGTATATGAAGGATATATATCATAGATACAGTAAATGATTTTAAATGAATAACCAAAATATGCAGACAAAAAGATTATAATAATAGGCTCCCAACATATAATTGCAAGTATGTCTCATAATAGAAAAAAGTTACTGTATGACTGAATGAATAAAAACTATCTCATAAGATTTTAAAAGTTAATATAGAAAAAGTTATTTAGAACAATTCTTTAGTTATGAAGAGCCCACAGTTAGAATTAAGTCCTCAGTGGTATTTTCTTTATTTCTCTCCTAATCTAGAATGACCATTCAGATAAGGCCATTGCCAATAGTGATAGTGATAATCAGGATCTCTTCTATATTAATAAGATCCTGGGGTAGATATTTAAATTAGGTCATACAATGATCCAATTGAGGGAGATTTTAAAATACTCCTCATAGTAAGAATTTTTGCAGCCTTGACTCAATATGAAGGTACTGGTTCACTTCTGAAAGATGTTTTAAGAATTGCAAAACTTAAAGCTTTACCTCTATTTCCCCTATCAAAAGATTCTGTATAGAAGAAGGCTTATGCCTTAGGATTCATGCATAGAGAAGAGAGTACTTGCAGTGAGCTTGGTCAATTCTGGGTGGATCGATGAGACTGACATAATTACTTTTCCATTTTATAGATAAAGAAGCTAGAAGCAAGAAACTCAGTAACTTGTACCAAACCAAGATAATAAGAGATAGAACCCAGAATGAAAAGTCTGACTTAAAACCCTTGAACTTTTCTTAAAACATTTCTGATACTCTAGTGCTCATTTCTCAGTGCTTTAAATATTTCCCTTCAAATCTTTTTCATTTATTTCCATTTTCTCCTACAATACCTTTAGGCATACTTAAGGTCAATACATAAGAAATAAATTAAAAGATATTGGCAACTAGTATAAGAATCAAAGGGGTACTTTGAAATATAAAGAGTTACTACAATTCAATAAGTAAAATATCAAAAATTAATAGAAACAGATAAATTAAAGGCATCCAAATCGGCAAAGAAGAAGTCAAACTACCCCTCTTTGCAGATGATATGATACTATATGTGGAAAACCCAAAAGACTCCATTCCAAATCTGCTAGAACTTGTACAGGAATTCAGTAAAGTATCAGGATATAAAAATCAATCCACAGAAATCAGTTGCATTTCTATACACCAACAACAAGAAAGAAGAATGAGAAATTAAGGAGTCAATCCCATTTACAATTGCACCCAAAACCAAAAGATACCTAGGAATAAACCTAACCAAAGAGGCTAAGAATCTATACTCAGAAAACAATAAAGTACTCATGAAAGAAATTGAGGAAGACACAAAGAAATGGAAAAATGTTCCACGCTCTTGGATTGGAAGAACAAATATTGTGAAAATGTCTATGCTACCTAAAGCAATCTACACATTTAATGCAATCCCTATCAAAATACTATCAACTTTTTTCAAAGAAATGGCATAAAAAATCCTAAAATTTATGTGGAACCAGAAAAGACCTCAAATAGCCAAAGGAATGTTGAAAAAGAAAGCCAAAGTTGGTGTCATCACAATTCCAGACTTCAAGTTCATTACAAAGCTGTCATCATCAAGACAGTATGGTACTGGCACAAAAACAGACCCATAGATCAATGGAACAGAATAGATGAGCCCAGAAATAGACCCTCAACTCTATGGTCAACTAATCTTCAACAAAGCAGGAAAGAATGTCCAATGGAAAAAAGACAGTCTCTTCAACAAATGGTGTTGGGAAAATTGGATAGTCACATGCAGAAAAATGAAATTGAACCATTTCCTTACACCACACATGAAAATGGACTCAAAATGGATGAAGGACCTCAATGTGAGAAAGGAATCCATCAAAATCCTTGAGGACAACAGAGGCAGCAACCTCTTTGACCTCAGCTGCAGCAACTTCTTCTTAGGAACATCACCAAAGGAAGGGAAGCAAGGGCAAAAATGAACTACTGGGACTTCAAGATCAAAAGTTTTTGCACAGCAAAGGAAACAGTTAACAAAACCAAAAGACATCTGACAGAATGGGAGAAGATATTTCAAATGACATATCAGATAAAGGGCTAGTATCCAAAATCTATAAAGAGCTTATCAAACTCAACACCCAAAGAACAAATAATTCAATGAAGAAATGGGAAGAGGACATGAATAGACATTTCTGCAAAGAAGACATTCAGATGGCCAACAGACACATGAAAAAGTGCTCCATATCACTCGGCATCAGGGAAATACAAATCAAAACCACAATGAAATGCCACCTCACACCAGTTAGAATGGCTAAAATTAACAAGTCAGGAAATGACAGATGCTGGCGAGGATGCAGAGAAAGGGGAACCCTCCTACACTGTGGTGGGAATGCAAGCTGGTGCAACCACTCTGGAAAACAGCATGGAGATTCCTCAGAAAGTTGAAAATAGAGCTACTTTATGACCCAGCAATTGTACTGCTGGGTATTTACCCTAAAGATACAAACGTAGTGATCCAAAGGGGCGCATGCACCTGAATGTTTACAGCAGCAATGTCCACATTAGCCAAACTATGGAAAGAACCTAGATGTCCATCAACAAATGAATGGATAAAGATGTGGTATAGGAGAGACAAGATGGCGGGGAAGTAGGAGGAGGCGCCCTTTCAACCTGTACCCTAAAGTGAGCTGATTACCTTCCAAAGAATTCCAATCACCCACGAAATCAGACTGAGATCAGAATTATACACGTCTGGATCTCTACAGGAGCAGAAGACGCCAGTGAGCAGGTAAAGCGGAGTGGGAACGTGGGACTGATATCAAAAGATAAACAAAAGGGGGAGGGAGCCACCAGAGGAGACCCAGTGGAAAGTAATATCCCAATAAGAGAGTGCCCTGCATCTGGGGACCAGCATTAACTTTGAGTCTGGTAGAAAGCACTCAGAAAGAGCAAAGGACTGTGGTGGTGGTGGTGGGGGGGGAATTGTGGGAATCGGGTTGGCTAGGGACAGGGGCTTAAGTCCCCAGACCTAGGACAGCCACCCCTGGCGCAGAGCCAGAGAGAGTGCGGCGGAGAAACCAGGTCTTGGTCCCTGAGCCAGCAGCGCGCCTGAGAGTCCAGCTCCTGTGGGGGGCTGGGAGCTTTGCCAGCCGGCAGAAGCACAGCCTTTTTGCAGTCCCCACGCGAGTGCCGTGCCATGCTATCAGAGTCCGAGTTGCACCTCGCGCCCTCCCCTGAGAGAGGTGTGCACAGGCTCCAGCCCAGTGCTCTCCGACTGGAAGGACCAGGCACTCCCAGCCTGGGCTGGCGGGAAAATCTCAGTGTGCAATCGCTGCTTGGAACCTCTCTGGCAGCCTGGAGCTGCCCAAACAGCCACCGCTGCTGTGGTTTGGGTACAAGAAAAAAATCCTGTGTCCCCAGGGACAGCAACTCGGAACCTGCTCTGCCAGCGGCCAAGGGGGAATTTATTTGGGCTCTGCAGCCAGACTGAGGCTTCTCTCTGAGAGGGAGGTCAGGGTGCAGTTTGCTTTCCTCTAAACCTACAAAAACCATCAAAAGCGGTCAAGGCGAGAGAGAAAAAAAAAAAAGTGAACAAACATAAAAAACTCCAGAGAACAAAAGCCTGAAAAAAACAGTTTCCTCAGAGCCCACCCCCTTGAGGGGGGCGGGAGGACTTAACTCAGAGAACATCATTGACTGAAAACCCATGTGGCACCCAGAAAACCAACCAGAAAAGAAAAAAACAAAAACAAAAACAAAAACAGACAACAAGAGAACCACCACCACCACTTCATAGGACAACTTTTATTTTTAATTCATTCCAAGTACTCTGGCTCATTTTTTTTTATGTAGATAATTTTTTAACCTATGTACCATCACAGTGAGATGTACAGTACATCAAATTCCATAATAACCATCTAACCTGAACTTTTTGATACATACACCTGTGTTTTTCTTTTCCATTTCTATTTTTTAAATTTCTTTTTTTTTTATTTTAGTTTAGCTTAGTCTAGTTTATTCCTTTTTTACTTTTATTTTCTAATATTCATATAGAGTTAAACTTCAAGGTAATCCCCTTTCCCCAATCAATGCTACCCCTATAGGTAAACCAATTTTTAATGCCCCTTTAGCTTAGGAAAGTTGAGTCCTTTAACAAAGATATTAAGATACACCCAGGAAGAATCAAAACAACCTTCCTCACCCACACTGAGAATTTATAACCACTCTCCCATCTTTTTCTTCCACCAGTGTTTCTGTGTTTTTGTGTTTGCCCTGATAGTATATAAATCTTACACTTGGGGTTCTTTTTGATGAGGTTCTTCCTTTATTTGCCTATATATATATATATATATATATATATATATATATATATATATATATATAATTTTTTTTCTCTTGTCATATACTTTTATCAGTCTTTTTGTTTGTCTGTTTTTGTTTGTATACTTCATAAATCTTACCTTGGGGCCCATTTGGGCTGAACCTTCTCTTTTATCTTCCCTTTCTTTCCTGTCTCTCTCTCTCTCTCTTTTTCGTTTTCTTTTCTTTTTTCTCTTGTTTGGGTGGGGAATCCTGATTGCTCAGAAGCGTTCCAGGGTGCATCCTGACTGCACCACGGTTGATACATCCAGCTACATCCGTTCAGCCATCTTTCACCAAAATAACTAGGAGGAGGAATGCCCAACAGAAGAAAAATACAGAAGATGGGCCTTCTGCAACAGAGCTAATGGCTATCAACATAGACAATATGTCGGAAAGAGAATTCAGGCTAACAATTATCCAGGCAATAGCTAGGTTGGAGAAAGCCATGGATGACCAAATGGAATTGATTAGGGATGAACTGAAAGCGACCAGAGTTGATGTTCACAATGTTAGGGCAGAGCTGAAAGCTACCAGGGATGAGGTTCACAATGCTCTCAATGAGTTCCAATCTAATCTAAATTCTCTCAAAGCTCGGGTAACTTAGACAGAAGATAGAATTAGTGATCTGGAGGGGTGCCTGGGTGGCTCAGTGGGTTAAGCCTCCGCCTTTGGCTCAGGTCATGGTCTCAGGGTCCTGGGATCGAGCCCCATGTCGGGCTCTCTGCTCAGCGGGGAGCCTGCTTCCTCGCTCTCTCTGTCTGCCTCTCTGCCTGCTTCTGATCTTTGTCTGTCAAAATAATAAATAAAATCTTTAAAAAAAAAAGAATTAGTGATCTGGAGGACAAAACAGATAGAGAGAAAGGATCAGGAGGAAGCCTGGAACAAACAGCTTAGATGCCATGGAAACAGAATCAGGGAAATAAATGATGCCATGAAACGTTCCAACATCAGAATTATTGGAATCCCTGAAGGGGAGGAGAAAGAAAGAAGTCTAGAAGATATAGTGGAACAAGTTCTTCATGAAAATTTTCCCAATCTTGCGAATGGAACCAGCGTTCATGTACTAGAGGCCAAACGGTCTCCACCCAAGATTATAGATTCCAGAAAAACATCAAGGCAGCTGATAGTCAAATTGAGGAATCAGAATTGTAGGTATAATCTCTTGAAAGCCGCTAGGACAAAGAGGCTCCTTACTTACAGAGGAAAGCCCATCAGAATAACGTCAGACCTGTCCACAGAGATCTGGCAAGCCAGAAAGGGCTGGCAAGATATATTTAGGGCACTAAATGAGAAGAACATGCAGCCAAGAATACTTTATCCAGCAAGACTGACATTCAAAATGGATGGAGAGATAAAGAGTTTCCAAGACCAGCAAGGCTTAAAAGACTGTGTAATCACCAAGCCGACACTGCAGGAAATATTAAGGGGGGTTCTATAAAAGAGGAAAAATCCTAAGAATAGCATTGAACAGAACTATAGAGACAATCTACAGAAAGAAAGACTTCAAAGGTAACACGATGTCAATAAAAACGTATCTATCAATAATCACTCTCAATGTGAATGGCCTAAATGCACCCATAAAATGGCACAGGGTTGCAGATTGGATAAAACGACAGGACCCATCCATATGTTGTCTACAAGAGACCCATTTTGAACCTAAAGATACACCGAGACTGAAAGTGAAGGGATGGAGAAGCATCTTTCATGCCAACGGGCATCAAAAGAAGGCTGAGGTAGCGATTCTCATATCAGCCAAATTAGATTTTAAACTAAAGACTGTAGTCAGAGATACAGAAGGACACTACATCATTCTTGAAGGGACTATCCACCAAGATGATCTAACAATTGTAAATATCTATGCCCCCAATATGGGAGCAGCCAATTACATAAGAAAACTGTTAATCAAGATAAAGAGTCATATTGATATGAATACATTAATAGTAGGAGATCTTAACACGCCTCTCTCAGAAAGAGACAGATCATCGAAGCAGAAAATCAATAAAGAAACAAGAGCATTGAATGACACATTGGACCAGATGGACCTCATAGATATATACAGAACATTCCACCCTAAAACAACAGAATACTCATTCTTCTCAAGTGCACATGGATCCTTCTCCAGAATAGACCACATACTGGGTCACAAATCAGGACTCAACTGATACCAAAAGACTGAGATTATTCCCTGCACATTCTCAGATCACAATGCTTTGAAACTGGAGCTCAATCACAAGGAAAAGTTCAGAAGGAACTCAAACACCTGGAAGCTAAAGACCACCTTGCTTAAGAATGCTTGTATCAACCAGGAGATCAAAGAAGAACTGAAACAATTCATAGAAACCAATGAGAATGAAGACACTTCGGTCCAAAACCTATGGGGTACAGCAAAGGCGGTCCTAAGGGGGAAATACATAGCCATCCAAGCCTCCCTCAAAAAAGTTGAAAGATCTAGAACAACCAGCTGTCTCTACACCTTAAAGAACTGGAGAATCAACAACAAATCAAACCAACTCCACACATAAGAAGGGAAATAATCAAGATTAGAGCTGAGATCAATGAGGTAGAAACCAGAGATACAGTAGAACGTATCAATGAAACTAGAAGCTGGTTTTTTGAAAGAATCAATAAGATTGATAAACCATTGGCCACACTAATCCAAAAGAAAAGAGAGAAAGCCCAAATTCATAAAATTATGAATGAAAAGGGAGATCACAACTAATACCAAGGAAGTAGAAACAATCATCAGAAGTTATTATCAACAGTTATATGCCAATAAGCTAAGCAACCTAGATAAAATAGATGCATTCCTGGAAAACTATAAACTCCCAAAATTGAACCAGGAAGAAATTGACAACCTGAAGACCGATATCTAGTAACGAAATTGAAGCAGTGATCAAAAACCTCCCAAAAAACAAGAACCCAGGACCTGATGGATTTCCTGGGGAATTCTACCAAACTTTCAAAGAAGAAATAACACCTATTCTCCTGAAGCTGTTTCAAAAAATTGAAGCAGAAGGAAAATTTCCAGACTCTTTCTATGAAGCCAGCATTACCCTGATCCCCAAACCAGGCAAAGATCCTATCAAAAAGGAGAATTTCAGACCAATATCACTGATGAATATGGATGCAAAGATTCTCCACAAGATCCTAGCAAACAGGATCAAAAAACACATTAAAAAGATTATCCACCATGACCAGGTGGGACTCATTCCTGGGCTACAAGGATGGTTCAACATTCACAAATCAATCAATGTGATAGAACAAATTAATAAGAGAAGAGAGAAGAACCACATGGTCCTCTCAATTGATGCAGAAAAAGCATTTGATAAAATCCAGCGTCCATCCTGATTAAAATGCTTCAAAGTATAGGGATAGAGGGAACATTCCTCAACTTCATAAAATCTATCTATGAAAGACCCACAGCAAATATCATCCTCAATGTAAAAAAGCTCACAGCCTTCCCATTGAGATCAGGAACATGACAAGGATGCCCACTCTCACCACTCTTATTCAACACAGTATTAGAAGTCCTAGCAACAGCAATCAGACAACAAAGAGAAATAAAATGTATCCAAGTTGGCAATGAAGAAGTCAAACTCTCTCTCTTCACAGATGACATGATTCTTTATATGGAAAACCCAAAAGACTCCACCCCCAAAGTACTAGAACTCATACAACGATTCAGCAACGTAGCAGGATACAAAGTCAATGTACAGAAATCAGTGGTTTTCTTATACACTAACAATGAAAATACAGAAAGGGAAATTAGAGAATCGATTCCATTTACTATAGCACCAAGAACCATAAGATACCTGGGAATAAACCTAACCAAAGAGGTAAAGGAGCTGTACTCGAGGAACTACAGAACACTCATGAAAGAAATTGAAGAAGACACAAAAAGATGGAAGACCATTCCATGCTCTTGGATCAGAAGAATAAACATTGTTAAAATGTCTATATTGCCTAGAGCAATCTATACTTTTAATGCCATTCCGATCAAAAGTCCACCGGTATTTTTCAAAGAGCTGGAGCAAATAATCCAAAAATTTGTATGGAATCAGAAGAGACCCCGAATTGCTAAGGAAATGTTGAAAAACAAAAATAAAACTGGGGGCATCATGTTACCTGATTTCAAGCTTTACTACAAAGCTGTGATCACCAAGACAGCATGGTACTGGCATAAAAACAGACACATAGGCCAGTGGAACAGAGTAGAGAGCCCAGATATGGACCCTCAACTCTACAGTCAAATAATCTTCCACAAAACAGGAAAAAAATTACAGTGGAAAAAAGACAGTCTCTTCAATAAATGGTGCTGGGAAAACTGGACAGCTATATGTAGAAGAATGAAACTCGACCATTCTCTTACACCATACACAAAAATAAACTCAAAATGGATAAAAGACCTCAACATGAGACAGGAATCCATCAGAATCCTAGAGGAGAATATAGGCAGTAACCTCTTCGATATCGCCACAGCAACTTCTTTCAAGATATGTCTCCAAAGGCAAAGGAAACAAAAGTGAAAATGAACTTTTGGGACTTCATCAAGATCAAAAGCTTCTGCACAGCAAAGGAAACAGTCAGGAAAACAAAGAGGCAACCCACGGAATGGGAGAAGATATTTGCAAATGACAGTACAGACAAAAGGTTGATATCCAGGATCTATAAAGAACTCCTCAAACTCAACACACACAAAACAGATAATCATATCAAAAAATGGGCAGAAGATATGAACAGACACTTCTCCAATGAAGACATACAAATGGCTATCAGACACATGAATAAATGTTCATCATCACTAGCCATCAGGGAGATTCAAATTAAAACCACATTGAGATACCACCTTACACCAGTTAGAATGGCCAAAATTAGCAAGACAGGAAACAATATGTGTTGGAGGGGATGTGAAGAAAGGGGAACCCTCTTACACTGTTCGTGGGAATGCAAGTTGGTGCAGCCACTTTGGAGAACAGTGTGGAGATTCCTCAAGAAATTAAAAATAGAGCTTCCCTATGACCTTGCAATTGCACTACTGGGTGTTTACCCCAAAGATACAGATGTAGTGAAAAGAAGGGCCAACTCTACCCCAATGTTTATAGCAGCAATGGCCATGGTTGCCAAACTGTGGAGAGAACCAAGATGCCCTTCAATGGACGAATGGATAAGGAAGATGTGGTCCATATACACTATGGAGTATTATGCCTCCATCAGAAAGGATGAATACCCAACTTTTGTAGCAACATGGACAGGACTGGAAGAGATTATGCTGAGTGAAATAAGTCAAGCAGAGAGAGTCAATTATCATATGGTTTCATTTATTTGTGGAGCATAACAAATAGCATGGAGGACAAGGGGAGTTAGAGAGGAGAAGGGAGTTGAGGGAAATTGGAAGGGGAGGTGAACCATGAGAGAGGATGGACTCTAAAAAACAATCTGAGAGTTTTGAAGGGGCAGGGGTGGGAGGTTGGGGGAACCAGGTGGTGGGTATTGGAGAGGGCATGGATTGCATGGAGCACTGGGTGTAGTGCAAAAACAATGACTACTGTTACGCTGACAATAAATTTTAAAAAAAAAGGAAGAAGAAGATGTGGTATATATATATAAAATGGAATACTCTGCACCCATCATAAGAAATGAAATCTTGCCATTTGCGTCGACATAGATGGAACTAGAGGGTATTATGCTTAGCAAAATAAGTCAATCAGAGAAAGACAACTATTATATGATCTCCCTGATATGAGGAAGTAGAGATGCAATGTGAGGGGCTTGGGGGGTAGGAAAAGAATAAATGAAACAAGATGGGATCTGAAGGGAGACAAACCATAAGAGACTCTTAATGTCACAAAACAAACTGAGGGTGGTTGGTGGGAGGGGGGTAGGGAGAGGGTGGTGGGGTTATGGACATTGGGGAGATTATGTGCTATGGTGAATGCTGTGAAGTGTGTAAACCTGGTGTCACAGACCTGTACCCCTGGGGCTAATAATATATTATATGTTTATAAAAAAAATTAAAAAATTAAGAATATATATATTAAAAAAACCCACCTAATTAAGAAGACATCATTGGGTAAATCCTTGGAACAGTTTTTCTTTAATAATAAGATCTGAATAGCATGATTACATAGGGATAATACAAATCTGCACATCTGATAGGTTACACAGAGCTAAATACACACAAACACACTCATATAAATAAGTACATGTAAAACTGGTAAAATCTGAATAAAGCTAGTAGATTGTATCAATGTCAATTTCTTGGTCATACTATTATACTATAGGTACATAGTATGTACCACTGGGAGAAAACTGATTGGAGGGTACATAGGATCTATCTACAATATTTCTTTCAAATGCATATGGACCTATAATTTCTCAGAATAAAAAATTATAAATAAATTAAAAAGGAAATTCAGTCTTAATTATGTGTAATTAAAATATTCTAATATAAATGTGTTTCAAGAAATACATACCTATATTCCCTTATGGGGAACATATCTAAGCACAAAGGCTAATTTTGTTTCTAGGTTTTTAGGTTTAAATCACTTTTTTCCCCCACTTGGCTCAATATTAGTACACTTTACATGATAAATTAAACACTCTAGAGATCTGTCAAATGGCCTCATTGTTTTTTCTCTCCTTCAAATATCCAGTGCTGCAACATTCTGAACCCAAAAATTTTCCTTCCCTTTCCACAGAAAGGAAAATCCTATTATTGCTTAACTTCTTTTAGTAAGTAGTATATACCTCATGCAAACTCTAGAAAACTACCTTGGGTAATTCTGATTTGATAATTCTCTGTTAATGGGTTCTATTTTTAAAAAGAAGCCAGAAAGCCCAAGTTTACTCTGCTATTTCGTGTTTAAATTCACTGTCTCTTCCCAAATAGCTGAACTATTTGTCCTCTCTCAAACACAGTATTTAAAAAATAAAAGAGATGGGATGAGGATTTTCCTTATTGGAGACACACATTTTATTTGAATTATTATTTTGAAACTTTGTAAAGCCTTTCCTTTTACCTAATACTTCACTGACCAATTTTCCTCAATCTTGTTACGTGCTTAAGTATGCTATCCCTGTTCTTGTCTCTTTTCTACTGCAAATTTAAGTGGAAAAGGACCCATACAATATACAACTGAATCTCTGTAACATATGCACTAAGCCTTTACAACATTTTCTCAACCTGGGTTAGGCCATCTAACTCTTGTTTTCATGACTCTTTATAACGGCTAATAATCATCTTATTTCTGATACTGGCCTGTACTGCAGTTTGCTAATGTATCCTGTCCACAGTCTTAAGTGATTCTTCATAGTTATTGTCACATCAGATAACTCGACATTTCACACTTATACAAAAGGAGGAGGAGGTAATAAGATTAGTACAACTATAAATGATACTTTCTCAGTAACCTCCTGTTCAATAGAATTTTGGCAATGGTGCAGTCCCAAACACCACAAATTAGTATCATGGAGCCTTTATCTACCTTTGGCCAAAATGGTAAACTGAGATATAACACAAATACCCTGAAAACTGGTAACTGGCTTAGAAAGGAATAGCAGGGACACCTGGGTGGCTCAGTGGTTAAGCAGCTGCCTTCGGCTCGGGTCATGATCCCGGTGTCTTGGGATCGAGTCCCACATCGGGCTCCTTGATCATCAGGGAGCCTGCTTCTCCCTCTGCCTCTGCCTGCCATTCTGTCTGCCTGTGCTTGCTCTCTCTCCCTCTCTCTCTCTGACAAATAAATAAATAAAATCTTTAAAAAAAAAAAGAAAAGAAAAGAATAGCAGCCCATGATGTCCCCGCTGAATTTAAATAATTTTTTAATATTTAATTTGTTTGAGTGAAAGAGAGAACGTGAGTGGGGGTAGGAAGAGAGGGACAAGCAGACTCCTCCAGGGATCCTGACATGGGGCTTGATCCCAGAACCCTGGTATCATGACTTGAGCTGAAGGTAGATGTTTAACCAACTGAGCCACCCAGGTTCCCCCGAATTTAAATAATTTAACAGAGTATCAACATCTGATGACATTACTCCATAACCATAATAGAACTAAGTAAAATACAAGGACATCATACAATAACAAAAATTCCTATTTATACCTCTCTCTTACCAAACTATGACAATTCTAGCTCTACTTTTCCATTTTACCTCCTAGATTAAAAATTATTAAAATATGCAATTACTAATTTGCCATAATTCCATGACAAATATTAATCCAGAACAGAACCCCCTTTTCTTTTCCTTCTCAAAAATCATCTAGGATAAACCAAAACACTGTAAAAAACCCATCCATCCTTTACCAAAACAACCTACAATATCACATTTGTTTCAAGTTAATAAATAAAGCAAGTTAATAAAGTTTGACTTTAAGTGTGTTCCCGGTGATCTTTAGACATTATGGTTTATCAAGCTCACACACAAGAAGGCAGCTTAATAAGAAAGACTATGGGGGCGCCTGGGTGGCTCAGTGGGTTAAGGCCACTGCCTTCGGCTCAGGTCATGATCCCAGGGTCCTGGGATCAAGCCCCACATCGGGCTCTCTGCTCAGCGGGGAGCCTGCTTCCCTTCCTTTCTCTCTGCCTGCCTCTCTGCCTACTTGTGATCTGTCTGTCAAATAAATAAATAAAATCTTTAAAAAAAAAATAAGAAAGACTATGACTATTCCAAATATTGGTTAGGCTGTAGGTTAAATGGCAATTACAGCTTGTTGATGTGAATGTAAATTGGCACAACCACTTTAGAAAATTCTTCAACTATATCTACATAAGCTAAATATATAACTGCCCCATGTCCCAAGAGTTCCATCCTAGATTTATATCCCAGGGATAAGGAAACACATATTCACTAAAAGATAAAGCATGGAATGTTCATGGATGTTTTAATCATAATAGCACCAAACTGAAAGCAAGCCAAAAAAAAAAAAAAAGTAAATTACTTGTTTAAAATACTACAGCAATGTGAATGAATGAATTACAATTATACTTAATATGAATTAATCTCAAAAACAGAATATTGAGCAAAGAAACCAGACGTTAAAATGCATGCAGAATGAATCCCTTTATTTAAAAAAGTTCATTAAAAGGGGCACCTGGGTGACTCAGTCGTTAAGCATCTGTCTTTGGCTGAGATCATGATCCCAGGGTCCTGGGATCAAGCCCTGCACTGGGTTCCCTGCTCAGCAGAGAGCCTGATTCTCCCTCTCTCACTCGCCCTGCTCATGTTCCCTCTCTCATTGTGTCTCTCTCTGTCAAATAAATAAACAAAATCTTTAAAAAGAAAATAAAGTACAAAAAGAGGTTCTAATGCATCTAGAAGTTAGAATATTGGTCACACCTGAGAGTATTAGTTACTTTTAGCACAAAGGAGATTTAGATAGATGTGGTAATCTATCTAATAATAATCCTCTGCTTCCTGATCTGGATTACATGAGTATATAAATTTGTGGAAATTCACCAAATGTGTATATACAAGATATGTCCACTTTTCCATTTGTTACAATTTTTGTTTTGTTTTGTTTTGGGAATTGGCAGAACCATCTGAGGTTTTATTTGGGAAAAGACACTTGAATTGGCTTTTAGTTGGGGCCATGGACAAGAGTGGGTACCCAAGGGAGTAGAATACCCCTAAACGTAGGCTGAGGACTGAGGCTGAGCCTCAGGTGTGTCTCCTGTTCCAGGCACTCCCCTGCATAGCATCTTCCTCCAAAGGCTTTATGGTAGCCATAGGAGTAGGGAGGTTGGGAGGGTCCACAGTGCTTGTTCACTTGGACAGGAGGACATCAGATGACTCAAACACTAGCTTCCCACCACAGGTCTCAATCTTCTTCACAACCATGACCTTGGAGGAGCTGACATGGCTGAAGGAACAGGAGCCCCCACAAGAGATGAACCTGGACTGGAAGCTCAGGCTATAGTTGAGACCAGAGCTTGTGAGGCCCCTATAGACCAAGCTCAGCCCACCTGAGTAGCTGCTGGCGATCTTAGTATAGATATTCATGTTCTGCATCTCAGCCTCCAGCCAGCTCTTCTCACCCTCCAGTAGCTTGCAGTATGTGGTGATCTCAGTGTCCACAGCCAGCTTGATGTTCATGAGCTCCTGATACCGTGCAGCTGCCAAGCCATGTCCTCCTTGGCTTGCTGCAGAGCAGTCTCAGCCAGCTTGGCACTGGCATCCTTTAAGTCCGGCTCATTATGCTGCTCAGTATCACTGTGGTGGCCTCCAAAGAAGCCCTCTGGTATTTGAGGCCCTTGATCTCCACCTGGAGTCAGGTGATGTTCTGGTTCATCTAGGAGATCTCCATCTTCCTGTAACAGATGTCATCCCCATGCTTCCCAGTCAATGTGTGCAGCTCTTCATACTTGATCTGGTACGTGGTCTTGGTCTCAGCCCAGCCATAGTTGGCAGTGTCTTTGTAATGGGCTTTGACCTCAGCAATGATGCTGTCTAGGGAGTGGATGTTGTCCATAGACAAGACCATGGAAGTGTCCGAGATTTTGGACTACAGCTCATGGATCTCCTCTTCATACAGCTGCCTTAAGAAGACAACCTCATTGGTCAGCCCATCCAGGTGGGACTTCAGCTCTACCTTGCTCAGGTAAGTTTTGTCCACATTCTTCCTGATGAGGACAAATTCATTCTTCATGTCTGAATGCACTTTGATTACACCCCTCATATTTATTCTTGAAGTCCTCTACCAGCCCCTGCGTGCTGCCAAGTCTAGCTCCAGCTTCAGCTTTTCCTGGCCCAGTGTGTCCAGCTATTGCTAAAGGTTGTTGATGTAGCTCTTGAACACGTCCATGTTGCTCCAGACTATTTTCTGCTGCTGTAGATGGTTCCACTTGGTCTCTAGAATTTTGTTCTGCTGTTCCAGGTACTGCACCTTTTTGATGAAGGAAGCAAATTTGTTGAGCATCTTGATCTGCTCCTTCTCCTGGGTACACACAGTCTGGATGTTGGGGTCCACCTCCAGCTTAAGGCTGTTCAGCAGGCTCTGGTTCACTGAGATAGCTGTGATGTCCTCCATGTCCCTGGCCCCACAGTAGGCCCTGACCATACTCATGCTGGTGCCCAGGCTACCCCCAAGAGCTGCTACTGTTGCCCATTTGGGAGAAGGCAGAGGAGCTGATTCCAGTGCCAGGTGTATTCATGTACAAGTAGCTGCTAAAGGCTCAGGGGCTGGAGGTGGACACCTTGTAGGACTTCTGGGTCACCCTGAGGGACATGGTAGTGACTGGAGTGGAAGAGAGCAGGCTAAACCTGACAGGTTTGAGAAGGAGCTGAGAAGCTGCTTTGGGGTAGGCTAACGTTTTTGAATTTACAGGTTTTCATAAAAATGTAAAAGGCACACAAAAACTGAACTCTCATTCTTGCATAGTAAAGATTCTATTTTTTAAAAAAAACTACATTAAAAATAGTTACTGTATCATTCAGAGTCCCACTATGAAACAGATGGCACATTAAGAAGTTAGTTGAAATAAGTTAAGGAAGAAACATTTCTTGGAGGTATAAGCAGAGTTCAGTATGCCAGTATGCCATGAGACGCACTCAGGAGCTAGCAAGAGTAGGAAGCTCTTAAGCCTCATCGTGGAGGCAGAAGGAGTCACCAAACAGTAGCAAAGACTGTATTTGCAGATAATGACCACCTCAAAGGGAGCAGTCACTGCCAAAATCTTATTCTGGCAGAGGAAGGAAAGAGAAATAATTAACTTTGATCTTTCTTTTTCTTCCCTCAATCAGCTCTCATGTTGCTCATCCAACCAGAGTCAGGGGGACAGGGATTTCAGTAAGTGCAATTTAAAGAAAGTAGATTCCCAGAGCATAGAGCAGAACAGAAAAGGGCAGAGAAAGAGTCTGCAAGGGTAAATGGAGAAAAACTAGTAATTATAGAGTCTATAAGGTACTTATAAGGGATTATTTCTGAGAACTGGGTATTATGCCTCCATCACAAGGAAAGCATGTACTTTTCATTTTTGCCACAAGTTCTTTCATTTTTTTCATCTCCCTTTCTCTGAGACTAATTGTCATTTGAATTGTTATATTTTATTGCTTCATTTTTTGAAACACCATCTTTAGATGTTGATCACCATAAAATAGTATGATGAGTCAGGAGAGCAGAAATTTCTCCCCAAATGGCAGAATATATGTATTTTTGTGGGCCTCAAAAATATCATTCCCTATTAATGTGCATAACAAACTTGTCCTTCCAGGCATTTCGATTTCCAGCCCATAACCTAGACACATTATTAGTAAATACTTAGTTCAAACTAGTCACTGGTCAGGATAATCATAAATGGCAAGACAACTGAATATTCACTTTCAACTATTTATTCTTTGACTTGGAATAAATAGTCTTATACAAAAAACTCAGTTTGTATTTTAGGCTACCTTTGAAGAACATGTGTTTTACCTGCAACTTCCTTCCCAAAAGAAAAGCATTTTGTATTGTTAAGTAATAATATAGTATGAACAGTTTTTCTCCCCATCACCTAAAAAGAATATACAACTAATAAACTATTATATTTGTATAATTAGTGAAAAAACCTGAAATTTTAGACATTGATATAAATAATTAAAACTTGATATCTACACAAGAGTAAAGTTTATCATCTCTATGGGATATTTTTAAACTTTTTAAGTGATAATTTTTATGTCTTTAAAATCTGATTATTGGTATATGAATAACACAGTTACAGAAAGTCTAAATGATTGTTATTTAGTTAAATTTGCTTTTAAAAACTTGCCAAACAAGAACAGATCAAAAGTGTGATCACCATAAATTCTAATCCAATGTCTAAAAAGGGAATTCAGTACTTTAAAACTATCTTCTCAATGTGTAAACCAAAGTTATGCCTATAAGTACTAATTAGATTGTTCTTAATTAAATCTCAGTTATTCGTAATAGAAATTTTAAATATCATTAAAATTATATGACAAAATAATTACTAAGAAAAAAAAATCTGATTTTGACAATCTTGGAAAAATCCCATGCAAACATAACTTCTATTTCACACTTCAGAAGTTCACTTTATATAGTGTTTTTGAAATGGGTAAATTTGGGCATTATTTACTACCTTACAAAATAAACTTCATTCTCTCTCAATAAAAAAAAAAAATTAATACCCTCCATTCAATTCACCCATACGATGGGTTGAGGGCAAAGCCTTAAAGTCTGGAAAGTGTGGTAAAACATTCATAATGATCCCTGCATCTCTATCCCCATCTTCATCTAATAAGAAGCAAGAATGGAACATAGTCTCAAAGTAAAATCTCATATAAAATAACATCACAGATCTATCTTAAAATGGTAGTTTTATAGGTAGGCTTTTTTTTTGTAATAAAACAAAACAAAACAAAACAAAATGATCCATGTGTCCAAAATAATTAAAGTGTTATATTAGAATCAGGTACAAACTATTTTCTATTAAAAAGCATATATTTTCCCCAGCACTTCCTGTACACTAACATACAATGAAATATTTGCTTTTAAATGTTCACAGTTTCTCTCAGGAGGATAAGCATGCATTCCCATCCTCATGTCTAATGGTAATTCATTTCTATCTTAATAAGTGAGTGATAAAGAACTAACTTCATGTTGATGATTGCTGGTCCACTACAGAATAAACAATTGTGGTTGCTGAGGTAATACAAAGGAACATATCACCAAATCACGCACAAATCAGAACAATCATCCAGTATCCAGCTTTACTAGTAATTTCAGAGATACGAGCAAGGAGGAGACAGACAAAGCACAAACAAGGACGTCTCCCATAGTTCCCTAGGTCTTTCTGTCCCACATGGGGCATGTGCTCTCTAGTCCAAATTAATAGGTAAGGCTGAGATAAAACTAGGTAAAGGGTGAGTTTAATCAATAACTCCTGTGACAGGGGGGCGAGGAGGGAATTGGGGGTCAACTCTCTTCTTTGTGTGTAATAATCATCCAAATTATGCACATAAAAAAGGTGTCATGACCATCAGATGATCTATCTGGCCAAACTTTCCAATTCATTCCATAACTGTTATTTTAAATGCCTCCATCATAGTGTTCCTGACTCTCCCAGTTTCACATTCAGGTCTTTAAGAACAACATACATATTCCCCATAGGGATTACTAAATATCTAGCTTTCTCAACCTCAGCAATATTAACATTCAGGATTGGATGTTCTTTGTTGGGGATGGGTGAGCTATTCTGTGCATTATAGAAGGCTTACCAACATCTCTGGCCTTTACCTAATAATTGTCAGTAGCATCTACTTTGTTGTGACATACCTCTAGATAATGTCAAAGAAATGGTTCTGAACTGCCAAAATGCTCCCAGTAGAGAACCACTGTTATTTACTGAGCACTCTCATCTATAAACTTTAGAAATTTTGTATACCAGACCTCAGGCCACTACACCCAAACCACTGTAAAATACCCAAGATCTTTTATTATTGGTTGTGCAAGCTGATCTCAGTCTCTTAGACAACATTTTCAGATTCTAGGGCTTTATATAAGGATAATGTCAGCCTCTCTATCCAAATGATTTTCATTCTAAGTCACGATTCACATAATTAGATTGTAATTTCTCTAGACTACAACAGAATGAAATTGCCATGGTGTTTTAAGTCATAAAAGTGGGTACACTGTTCTTCAAAACTCATCTAAACAGACTCCTTCAGTTAAGTCAGTTATCATTTCCTTCTCCATATTTGCACATCTCTTCCTCATGCCTTTTATTTATGTGACCTGAATCTTTTACCCACCATGTACCCTCCACACAGTTACTGAGCCTGATAGTCATGACTACCTCCTGAATATTCTCTTGATTTACTAAGAATTAGATTACATAAAGCATTTAAGATTAAGAAGCACTCCATATCAAACATCAAACGATCTGAATCAGTGGTATTTAATTAGGTGTGTCTTTCTGGTCATGATAAAGGAAGTTAAGGTCACATTTACTTGTCACATCCCAACTGCTTGGGAAGTTTACATCCACTTGGGGATTAATTGTAAGACAAAGATTCCTTCCTTTTAGTGGAATCAAAAATTAGCAATATAGCCCATGTATTAGTTTCCTGGGGATTCCAGAACAGATTTCCAAACTATGTGGATTAAAACAACAAAAGTTTACCCCCTTGTTGTTCCGCAGGCTAGAATCCTTAAATTAAGGTATTGGAAAGGGCATTTTGTCTCTGAAGCCTCCTTGGCGCTCTTAGTTTCCTGATATATTCATTATTCCAGTCTCTGTCTCCATCTTTACCCTCCTGTGTGTCTGTGTCCAAATCTCCTTCTCCTTATAAGGATACTAGTTATTGGATTAAAGATCATCCTAATCCAGTTTGGCTTCTTGTTAGCTCTTTACATATAAATCTACTGCCAAATAAGATCACATTCATAGATAATGGGTGTACATAAATTTAGGCAGACAGTATTCAGCCCAGTACACTCTTTGATCATTAATTGAGGAATCCATATTAGAAATAATTCAATAGGGGCACCTGGGTGGCTCAGTGGGTTAAAGCCTCTGTCTTTGGCTCAGGTCATGATCCCAGGGTATTGGGACTCAGCCCCACATAAGGCTCTCTGCACAGCAGGAAGCCTGCTTCCTCCTCCTCTCACTCTCTCTCTCTCTGCCTGCCTCTCTGCCTACTTGTGATCTGTCTGTCAAATAAATAAATAAATAAATAATAATAAAAAATCTTAAAAATAATTCAACAAACTTTGTCTAGTATTTCTTAGTAAAATGTCTAAATTCTTTATCAGATTACTCCTGGTATTTTTAGTCACATCTCTTTAGCCAGCAACTGGCTGTATGGTTTTACAAACAATGAATTTACTGGTTTTATTATGCAAAAGAACAGGACATCTCACTACAAAGCCATAGAGGCAGAAAGGAACTTTCCAGTATCAAGAAAATTCAGCCTTAAAGCTTTTCCTATTGTTATCTCCTGCTCATCAGAGTATTTTTTTTTCCCAACAGCGCTGCCAACAAGAGCCAAAGAAAAAAATGTTTGCTATCTTTTCCACTG
The DNA here is from genome assembly GCF_902655055.1 of Lutra lutra. Lineage (NCBI taxonomy): Eukaryota > Metazoa > Chordata > Mammalia > Carnivora > Mustelidae > Lutra > Lutra lutra. Next base: position 80,026,810 of record NC_062280.1, on the reverse strand, counting down.
TCTGTCACTCTCTGTCAATCCACCTAGCCAGTCCCTCCAGTTCTAAATCTATTTCCTTCGAATTTCGTTGGCAAGATTTTCCCTTGTAATGTGTCCCAATTTTTCCTCCCTTTCATAAGAATGAGTAGCAGTTACCCAAGCATCAGATTTTTACCAGATTTTTTTCATACCCTCCTTTTTCTTGCTTCAGCCATTCTTTTCCAAGCATCTGAAAGATAGCCTGGCTTATCACACCACCTAAACTAACACAAATGACGTGACAATTCAGCCAGACTCCCGAAAATCAGACATCTTATAAAATATCAAGCTTTACTAATGATCTTAAGCATCATTTTAAAAAAGTTTAAAAAGTTTGAAAAAGCTTAAAAGCTTTTAAAAAGTACTAGCAAAGAAGAAAAAGTTCTCTGACAACCTGTATGCATCTCTCAGATCTTCCATGGGGTAACTATCCTTTGATTTCTGGTCCAGAGTTATAAATTATTTTTTAATGAAGTTGGCACAGTAACAAACAGAATTGTGAGTGTCCAGACTGTGAAACATCTCCAATTTTGTACTCTACAGAGTTGTATGATATTCTTCTTGGAGTACTTATTCATATATCCATTAACTGTAGGCTTGTTTACCAAAAGCAAACCTAAATCAGTGACACCATTGCCAAGACCATTCCTTCACAGAGACTCTTTCTAGCAAATGAATGAGCAAATACGGACAAAATCTGCCCAAAGGCTCAATACCATATACCATTTCATCTGCCTTTTTCTTTCCTCAGGACCAGGTCCTTATTTGGCAGAACAAGAACAGATCACAAGAAAACTGCTTTATCTCCTACTATCCCAGATGCTTTTCTACAGGTTATTATTGCTGATGTTGCAAGAAGACGATAAAGATGAGGCTAAAATCTTTTTTACCTTACTAAAGGAGCAAGAAATCTTCTAATGGAAAAAGACAGAAGTCTGTATTTGATGCTTTCAAACAACTAGGTGTTTTTTTTTTTTTAATTTAATTTATTTTCAGTGTTTAACTTTTTCAGCGTTCCAAAATTCATTGTTAATGCACCACACCCAGTGCTCCATGCAATATGTGCCCTCCATAATACCCACCACCAGGATCACCCAACCCCCCACCCGCTCCCCTCCAAAACCCTCAGTTTGTTTCTCAGAGTCCATAGTCTCTCATGGTTTGTCTCCCCCTCTGATTTCCCCCCACTTACTTCTCTTCTCCATCTTCCAACGTCCTCCATGTTATTCCTTATGCTTCACAAGTAAGTGAAACCATATGATAATTGACTCTCTCTGCTTGACTTATTTCACTCAGCATAATTTCCTCCAGTCCCACCCATGTTGATACAAAAGTTGGGTATTCATCCTTTCTGATGGAGGCATAATACTCCATTGTATATACGGACCATATCTTCTTTATCCATTCATCCGTTGAAGGGCATCTTGTTTCTTTCCACAGTTTGGCAACTGTGGCCACTGCTGCTATGAACATTGGGGTACATATGGCCCTTCTTTTCACTACATCTGTATCTTTGGGGTAAATACCCAGTAGTGTGCAATTGCAGGGTCATAGGGTAGCTCTATTTTTAATTTCTTAAGGAATGTCCACACTGTTTTCTAAAGCAAACAACTAGTTTTATGGAAAAGTTGTCATGTTTGATCCTATGTAAAAGAAAAATATTTGAAATACTTAAAAATGAGCACCTGAATACATCCCTGAAAGTGGGACTGTCGATAAACAAGGTTGCAAACAAATACTCATCTACAACTCTGATGGCATCTTAATATTGCATAAGACATTGTATCAGACATTAAAAAATTATAGGATCAAAAATCCAAAAATAATTTTAGTGTTTTGAGAGATTTAGATATATTCATGAAATATTAAAGAGAAATTACCAAAAAATTTTTAAATATTATAAAATTTTAAATATTTTTTAAAAGGAAAAAAATAAATAAGAAGGAAATTAATCCAAACATGATTTTTATAAAATTAAAGGATAAAATAGGGAGACCAAGAAAGGGTAGTGGTGCAGTATTTAATTAGAAAAGATGAGTTGAAGGGCATAAGCCATATATAAATGACAAGATCATTAATGAAAACAAAATGAATTTTAATAGCTGAAATAGTACCCACAACATAACCATTGCCTAAAAGTGAATTTATTTTATTATTAGATATCTGCTTGATTTTCTTAATGTCAGGGAATTCCTCAGTTTCACTGGCAGATTCCTCAGTTTCCAGGAGACTTAAATGTGCAGTTATGTATAATATATCCTGAGGGAATTTTATATTCTCATATCTATATTATATCTATATTATAGATGGTGAATGCACCTGTTTTTTAAAACACTGATCACATATTAAATGATTCATCATAGAATTGCTTCCTTTTTAGAGATTTAGAACCCTGATAATTTTATATTATAGAAAAACATCTTCAAATAAAATCCAGCTTTAAATTCTAACCTTTAAAAATTTTTATTGGAGGGGCGCCTGTGTGGCTCAGTGGGTTAAAGCCTCTGCCTTCAGCTCAGGTCATGATCTCAGGGTCCTGGGATCGAGCCCCGCATCGGGCTCTCTGCTCAGTGGGGAGCCTGCTTCCTCCTCTCTCTCTCTCTGCCTGCCTCTCTGCCTACTTGTGATCTCTCTCTCTCTGTCAAATAAATAAATAAAATCTTTAAAAAAAAAAATTTTATTGGAAACTGCAAAACCATTTTTCTTCCTTTTATTTTTTAAACTAGCAGTAGTCCAACATAATAGTTGTATTTTATCCTTAAACCTTTGTCACTTATAGATAATATCATATGAATTTTTAAAATAAAACAAAGGTCAAATTGTTATGATTTAAACCAAAAATTGTTGGCAATAATGTAAAATATAGACAATAGCGTCTCTTACAAAATACTTAAGAGAAAAATTTGCTCACTTCTTTGGACTTTAAAATTTAATTAGTACACAAATGTCCAAGCTTAAAGAAAATTTCTAGTATTGATTTCTCTCTATTTAAAAATTTTTAAATGATTATATTACTTTCTTTAATATGGTCAATCATTCTCACAATTATTTATACAAAACATGTTTCTCTGGAATAAATATAATTATCTCAAAGTTCTTATTTAATGATAGTAATTGTAAAAGCAATATAAAAATAATAAAAGCCCAGACACCAAAAAAGCTCGGACATTTTTCTAGTATTTATTATAAATCAATTGACCTCCTGGCATTGTTCTACAGAATCATGATTGAATAAATAACACTAGTGGTGCTATTCCATCCCTGTGAGGAACAGATGAATTTCAAATGAAAACCTTCTGTTTGGGGGCACCTGGGTGGCTCAATCATTAGTGTCTGCCTTCAGCTCAGGTCATGATCCCAGGGTCCTGGGATCAAGCCCCACAGGGAGCCTGCTTCTCCCTCTTCTACTCCCCTGCTTGTGTTCTCTCTCGCGCTGTCCCTCTCTCTGTCAAATAAATAAAATCTTGAAAAACAAAACACTGTTTGGAGCATTTGCCCTTAGTATACTTTTTTTTTTTTTTTAAGATTTATCTATTTGAGAGAGAGAGAGCACGCATGAATGTGAGGGGCAGAGGGAGAGCAAATCCCAAATAGACTCCATGCTCAGCATGAAGCCAGTCATGGGGCTCAATTCCATGACCTGAGCCAAAACCAAGAGTCAGATGCCTAACCAACTCCACCACCCAGGCACCCCTGCCCTTATTATTCTTGATGGAGTGTTCATACTGAAACCACCTGTCTCCTCCGTACACTGTGTTTATTGGTCAGGCCTATCTCTCCTACTGGCTGCTGCATGGGCCTCTTTTAATACCTTGATCAGCTGTATGGGGACAACATAAATTGATTTACTTAAGTTCACATAATGAAGGCAACAAATTGATCACATATGATATATATCCTATATTTCAATATAAATTCTCCCATCCTAGAAACAGGAAATTTAGGATTTGAAATTTTATAAAAATTCATTTAGCCATAATTCATATAACTTAGTGATAAGCAAGCTAATATTTTAAATTTTCTTTTCTGGTAATGAAGCCAATTCATTACACAAAAATACTGTATAATGAAGTCTTTACATGGTCACACTCTTTAGAAAAGGAAAAAAAAAATGGAATGAACACATTGCACTTTTTTGTCTCAATCATGCAGTATTGATTTGAATACATAAACTTCTTGAAGCCTGAGAAGATAGTGGAATAAAAGCACCTTATGCTCATCCTGTCACACATTCACAATTAGACATCATTCACATCTGTGTAAATAAACCAAGAGTGATCTGAAAACTAACAGAAGAAACTCCACAACTAAATGTAGAGGAGAAACTGCACCTGAGAGGTTAGGAAGGGCAGAATTGGTAGTCTGGAGCTGCCCACAGAAGGAAGGGAGCTGCAGGCATTGTTAGGGGAAAGGGAGAAAGAAATGGTTCTCCTCACACCAAGAAGCTTCCATGGGAAAAACAAACTCAAAATATCTGGCTATGAAAACCAGGGGGCTAAATCGCTGACTTTGTATAACCAGCCTGACTTGGAGATGGGAGCTTTAGAAGTCAACTGACTCAGCACTGGGAGAGAGAGCCACCGGGGCCAGTGATGGCTTGGTCCCAACACTTTAAGAGACAAAGAGCCCACAGAGAGACAACATGGAAGGGACAGTTTGCACAATGTCGGGGCAAAGTGAAGTAAGGTCTGTTTATACTGATTTCAGAGCCTGTTGGAGGACTTCTCTGAGAACAAAGGAGCTTGTAGGCATCATTTTCTACCCCTCAGACCCCAGCATAAAAACAGAGCCACTTGCTGGAGGCAACACTGAAAAGATATTGCCTATCTAACCAGTTAGCAGTGTGCTCTGTCCACTCCAAGCCCCCAGTCTTCTGCTCTGGGAACAGCATGAATTTTGCCAACATAGCACACAGCCACCCTGCACACAAATACTATGTAAGCCCCATCCTCCGACCCCCCACACCCACCCCACCCCACACCCCTGCCTCTGTGCTTCAGGGGATCTGGCCTAGGAATAGAGTTTCAGCACAAATTTTGCAACACTGCCTCCCCAAACTCAAATCCTCCTGTGGTAACACTACCTCAGAACAGGACTGCCTAGGTCTCACTAACACCACAGAGACCAAGCATTGCCTATAATAGACAGAGGATCAATGCAGACATCTGGAATGAAAGAAAAAGTGACTCAGAAACATCAGCAGGACACAAGCAACACATAGTTCAAAACTTCCCTGAAGTGCAAGGTTCTGGTGAACAGAGGATATTACTACAGGTCACTACAGGACCTCTTCTTCAAAAAGCCACTATTTTCAAGAGCAGAAGACTTAGATGACTTTCCTAACACAAGACACAGAGAGGTAGACAAAATGAGGAAAGAGAGGACTATGAGCCAAATGAAAGAATAAGACAAAATCACAGCAGGAGATCTAAGATCTTACATCTAACAGAAATAAGAAATATTCTGGATTAAGAATTTAAAGTAGTGATCATAAAGACACTCACTGGACTTCAGAAAAGGGTGGAGGACATCAGTGAGGCTCTTGACAAAGAGAAAAAAGAAATAACAAACACTTAAGAGACTACCCCTCTTCACCACGCTCACTTCCACTCTTTCTTTCTCTAATCAATAAATAAATCTTTAAAATAAATATGTTGATTGATTGATTGATTGAAAGATGGGGAAAATCTGCAGCTAAGAATACTCTATCAGCAAGGCTAGCATTCAGAATAGAAGAAGAATAGAAGGAGAAATAAATAGTTTCCCAGATAAACAAAAGTTAAAAGACTTCATCAGCACTAAAACAGCCCTAAGAGAAATGTTTAGGAGGACTCTGTGAGTGAAAAATAAAAAATTATACAAGTAAGAAAAACAAGAACAAAAGCAAAAAAAACAAGTATTTTTGTAAAAATCAGTCAAGAGAGACAATAAAAGGATGTAAAATATGATACCACATATATGAAACATATAAGGGAAAGGAGTAAGAAATGAGTTCAAAATTAAGTAACTATCATACTACAGAATGCTTAATATAGACTACTATATGCAGAATATGTTATACATAAGCCAAGTGGTAACCACTGATAAGAAGATAATAGATATGCAAAATATAAAGAATAAGAAATCCAAATATTTCACTAAAAAAGCCAACTACTCATGAAAGAAAGCAAGAGAAGAAAGGAACAGAGAGAACTACAAAAACAACTTAAAACAAGTAACAAAATGGTAATAAATGCACACACATAGATGCAAAAGTCCTCAACAAAATATGAGCAAACCAAATCCAATCACAAATTTAAAAAGTCATTTGCCATGATCAAGTGGGATTTATTCCCAAGATGCAAGTGTGGTTCAATATTTGCAAATTGATCAATATGATACATCACATCAATAAGAGAAAGAATAGAAATCATATAATCATTTCAACAGATGCAGAAAAAACATTAGAAAAGTACAATATCCATTCATGATAAAAAAAAAAATCCTCAACAATGTAGGTCTAAAGGGAATATACCTCAACATGATAAAGGCTCTATATGAAAAACCCAGCTAACACCATATTCAATGGTGAAAAACTCAGAGCATCTCCCCCAAGGTCAGGAATAAGACAGGGATGTCCAATCCCACCACCATTATTTAACATAGTACTGAAAGTCCTAGCTGTAGCAATCAGACACAAAAAAGGAAATAAGAGGCATCCAAATTGGCAAATAAGTAAAATATTTTGCTATTTGTGTGTGTGTGTGTGTGTGTGTGTGTGTATACATAAAACTCCAAGGACTCCACCAAGAAACTACTACAGCTGATAAATAAATTCAGTAAAGTTTCAGGATACACAATCAACATACAGAAATCTGTGGCATTTTCATATACTAATAATGAAGCAACAGAAAAATTGAGAAAGCAATCAATTTTAAAATTGCATTTAAGATAATAAAATATCTAAGAATAAGTTTATCCAAAGAGGTGAAAGACCTATACTCTGAAAACTATAAAACACTGATTAAATATACTGAAGATGACACAAGTAAGTGAAAAGATATTACATGTTCATGGACTGGAATAACAAATATTATTAAAATGTCCCTAATACCCAAAGCAATCTACACATTTGAAGCAATTCTTATCAAAATACCAACATATGTCTCACAGAACTAGAACAAACATCCTAAATTTGTTTGGAACCACAGAAGACCCCAAATAGAAAAAACAATCTTGAAAAGGAAAAACAAAATGGAGGTATCACAATTGCAGGTTTCAATTTATGTTATCAAGCTGTAGTTATCAAAACAGCAGGGTATTGGCACAAAAATAGGCACATAGATCAATAAGCCAGAATAGAAAATCCAGAAATAAACTTGCATTTATATGGTCAATTACTCTTTGACAAAAGAGGAAAGAATATGCAATGGAAAAAAGCTTTCTCCAACTTTAACTGCAACATGCAAAAGAATGAAACTGGACCACTAGCTTATACCCACACAAAGATAAATTCAAAATGGATGAAGGACCTAAAACTTTAACAATCCTACAAGAGAGCATAGGCACTAATTTCTCCCATATTGAATGCAGCAACTTTCTTCTGTGTGTGTCTCCTAAAGGAAAGAAACAAAAGCAAAAATAAACTATCAGGGCTTCATCAAAATAAAACGCTTCTGAAGAGCAAAGGAAACAATCAACAAAACTGAGGCAATATACAGAATGGAACGTATTTGTAAATGATGTCTCTGATAAAAAGTTAGTATTTAAAATATATAAATTACTTATACAATCAACATCCAGAAAACAAGTGATTCAATTTAAAAATGGGAAGAAGACATGAACAGACATGTTTCCAAAGACAACACACATAGGCCAAAAGATACATGAAAAGATGCTCAAATCATTCATCACCAGAGAAATGCAAATCAAAACTAATGAAATAACTCACATATGTCAGAATGGCTAAATAAAAAAAAAAAAATAGAAGAAACAAGAAGTATTGGAGAAGATGTGGAAAAAGAGGAACCCTCATGCACTGTTGGTGGGAGTGCAAATTGCTGGAGCCACTGTGGAAAACAGTATGAATGTTCCTCAAAAAGTCAAAAATGGAACTATGATGCAATTCAGTATTTACACTACTAGGTTTCGAAAAAATACCAAAACATTAATTCAAAGGGATGCATGCACCCCATGTTTATTGCAGCATTGTTTACAATAGCCAAATTATGGAAGCAGCCCAAGCGTCCATCAATAGGTGAACAGATAAAGAAGTTATGTGTGTGTACACGTGCACATGTGTCAATGCGATATTATTCAGCCATGAAAAAGAATGAAATCATGGCATTAGTGACAACACAGATGGAGCCAGAGAGTATAATGATAAGTGAAGTCAGTCAGAGAAAGACAAATACCTTGTGATTTCACTCATATGTGGAATTTAAGAAACAAAACCAAAAAGCAAAGGAAAAAAAAAAAGAAAGAGACAAACCAAGAAACAGAGTTTTAACTATAGAGAACTAATTGATGGTTACTAGAGGGGAGAGGGTTAAAAGAATGGGGGAAATAGGTGACGGAGATTAAAGAGTACACTTACCATAATGAGCACTGGGTGATGTACAGAATTGTTAAATCACCATACTGTAAACCTGAATCTAAAGTAACACTGTTTGTTAACTGTACTAAAATTAAAAACTTAATTAAAATGGCAAAAATATATATATAAATTTCTAGAAACTCAGATAAGTCAATGATGCCTTATGCCTCTAAACTCTTTTCTTTAATATTTGTTGAAATAGGATTATATAACCTTTCCGTCCTCATCTGAAGAGGACTTTTTAAATAAATATTTATTGGCTTCCTACATGGAATATATTAGGAGCTAAGTGCCAGTGATGCAAAATGAACCAAAGAAAAGAATTCTGATTTCAGGAAGCTTGCAGTTTAGTGGAGGAGTTATACTAAAAACAAGTAAACAAGTGAGTAAAAATGACCATTTGTGTGTGGTAAGTGATATAAAGAACAAACTAGATGCTGATCTAGAAAAAATAATAAAGTGAATGTGAGAACCTTTGTCAACAGAATATTCTGGAAAGGTGACTTTCTGGCTGAGACTTCATGGACAAAAATGGATAAATCCTCAAAATGCGTGGCAGGAAAGAATATTCCAGGCAGTGCAAACAAACTAAGCAAAAGCCTGAAAGCCACAAAGAACTAGGTTTATGCAAGGAATTGAAAGAATAACAGTTTGACTGCAGCTTGGGGGTGAAAAGGAAAAAGTAGCAAGATAAGAGTTTGGAGAGATCAAGGACCAAATCATGAAGGAACTCAGAACACATAGTAAGGAATTAGGATTGGGTTTAGTTGCAATGAAAACCACTGAAGAAATTAAACTGTGACTATTAATTGTGTTCACATAACTCTCATTACTAATGGAGAAATGGTTGCCAGAAGATGAGCATGAGAAGGAGACTAGGTGGTTCTCTCGGGAACTAAGAAAGAGGTGATAATGTCTGAGACAAGTACTATCATAACAAAAATACTTGCTGAATTTCATATGGGAATGAAGTAACAGAAAGAATCAAGGATAACTAAACAATCCAGCCACTGGTTTAAGCAATTAGTTGAATATTCCTGCAAAATTCTGGGGTGGAAAAGTTAAGCGAAGAACAAGGGAGGAAAGAGTTAGAGGAAAGGAACATAATAGATCTCAATCTTAAAGTCTGAAATGTCTCTGATAAACCAAATCTTAAACATCTCTAAGGCATCAAAGTCTGTAAGGTTAGTCTGGAACTTAGAAAAAAAGCTCTGAAATCAACATAAAGCATATTTAAATCTAGACACAGAAATCCCTGTCCACTCATAAGGTTCTACTCATCATGACTGAGTTTACCTTGAGGTTATTATATTCTATTTTACTCGGAATTCAGTGTTTTTTGTTTTTACTGATTCCTACCTTGTCTTTTCCACAGTATGGAATCTGGTACAATGTTTATTCTGACCTAACATGCTATGTGTTACCTAAAACCTTCTCTGTGGCTAGAACTAATACCTAATACCTGCATTCCCACATCCATTTCCCAACATTTTTCTCATTATTACCTTCCATAGTGGCTTTTATAGACATTTATTCCTAGTTCCCCCCATGTATTTTACTACCATAGACAGATTATATATCTGTTGACATAATTTATGTCTATTTGAGCTCTATACATAAAAAGAATAATATAGTGATTATTCTTTTAATTCAATGCAGGACCAAGAATGACTAAAAATTTTAAAGTAAAAATTTTAAAATGTAAATCCTACTAACATAATACTGTTTATGCTGAGTAATTTTTAATGTAATTCATTTACTTAACCAAATTGTATCAAATTAGATATGCAAATTAGGAGCATATATAAATACAGAATAGCAATGTAATGAAAATTCTAAAATTAATAATTCAAAACTTATTTTCCAGCAAAGTAAACAGTAGAAAAACTAAATTAATTGCTTAAATTTTACTTTTAGTGAACTTAACTTTAAACTTTTGCTTTATATGATAAAATAACTTTTGATGTGCTGGAAATCTGATAGTCATTCAGATATATTTTTCTCTCTTTTTATTACTTAATATAACTAATTCTGGGTTGAATAATGCTGCAATATTAAATAATGAAATATAAGCAATTTGGGGGACACCTAGGTTGCCTGGTCAATTAAGCATCTGCCTTTGGCTCAGGTCATGATCCCAGGATCCTGGGATCGAGCCCTGCATCGGGCTCCCTGCTCAGTGGACAGTCTGCTTCTCCTTTTGCTGCTCCCCCTGCTTGTGTTCTCTCTCTCTGTCAAATAAATAAAAATAAAAAATAAAATAAAATAGGGGTTCCTGGGTGGCTCAGTCGCTAAGTGTCTGCCTTCCGCTCAGGTCATGATCCCAGGGTCCTGGGATCGAGCCCTGCATCAGGCTCCCTGCTCAGCAGGGAGTGTGCTTCTCCCTCTTGCACTCCTCTAGCTTGTGTTCCCTCTCTCACTATCTCTCTCTGTCAAATAAATAAATAAAAATCTTTAAAAAATAAATAAATAAATAAATAAATAAATAAAGCTATTTTTTTATTCAATTTCTAGAACCAACCACAAAGCACTGAGAATCAAACATAAACCACCAGATCCATAAAGCAGACAATGGCAGCCAAAAGGCACCTAAAAGTGACCTCTCATATAAGACTTCCAGATGGAGAAAATGACTGACATAAAGTCATCCAGTGGCACCATCTATTCACTATAATTTTGTAGCAATGATCTTGCAAACACTTTACACATCTTCTAAGAACTTAATGTCAATGCCATTTATGTGATACCCAAGAAAATCCCATGAAAGAAACTACTGAGAAATAAGACTCTGTAGGATACAGCTGAGTTTTAGATGGCCACATACCATTGTAATAAAACATTTTTTTACCCCTTCCTCTCCGAGAACAAATTTTCATGACTTTGAGAGTGATATTGTTCTCATTGAGACTCTAGGTCTGAAATCATCCCAGGTCCAAGAGACTGTCACTTTGTCCCATTTCCAGCTCTATTGCTGTAGACTGAACCCCTTTAGAGATAGGTTTCTAGGAGAGGACATCCCATACATACAGCTTCTCAGGATTTAATTATTTCTTTATTGTTAATTAACATACATAATAAATAAATGTTAAAAATAAGTAACTAAGTCATAAATTCAAATTTTACTTAAAATTAATTCCAGAAACTTTGGCATATAATTAGAAAAAAATATAATAACAATAAACCACTAAAACATTTTAATTCTACACTGACTTCCACAAAAATCAGAGTTATCAATGGAAGATGGTCCGAAACTATTCATTGTATTTGGAATAATTATTTAATGACTGGCATAGTTTTAAAATGTATGTTTTTATTCATTTCTATTTCAGGATACCTTGACCTCATTCTTCAAGATATCAGTGTTTTCTTTACAGCAACTGCTGATCCACACATGCATAACCTGGTCCAGGGCTGCCTGAAAGCCAGTGAATCATTTCACAAAACTAGGCTCACTTCAAGATAACCCAAAAATATTTCTGGGAAATAAGCATCTAAATAAAATTATAGTTTAGAAAAAGATCTTTTATACACAATGTTATAATTTGAAAAAAAGAGGAAAAAAGGCAAGTAGTTAATAATCACTACCTCTGCTTCTTCTTTTCAACCTTGGGAAAATTCAGCTCCCCAAAATATATTTGTAAATGCAGCAAAAATATAAGAGAGTTATCTATGAATAATTTTTCTTAAATTTTCAAGTATGAAAAGTTGTGTGGTTAAAAATAGCAGGATTTTTTTAAGGAAATAATATTTTTAAGTAATTGGCAAAAATCTCAGCTGGAAGTGACATAGTCTTATTATCAAATTTAGCAAAGTACAGAGCAAGGCACAAGTGGCAATTTGCTGATCACATGAAGAGGGATGAATCTGGCAGAGCTGAAAGAAGTAAAGACAGCTCTGGAGTTGTGAGGCTCCCCAGAATTACATCTACACTCTCAGCAACCATAATAGGCATATTCTACCTAATAATCATATCTCCAAAAGTCTTTCTAGTCTTTAAAATAGCTAATGAAGAGTTGTCTAGATCTGCCAATGATTGAAATAGTTTAGGACACAGTTACATAAGGAAAAAATATCCCATGCAAGTTCAGTTTGGCGTACATTTAGGAAAACAAGCTTTCAAAATCTTCCCCGGCCTCCTTCCCAATGTTGAAGCATTAGACCCGTAGCCTAATGTTCTGAAAGTCTGTATTTTGTTAAAAGCAAAGGTTGTTTTTTTTAATTTGAACACAGTCTGTCACCCTCTTAAATTTATAATTCTCACTTTTTGTCTAGCTTACTGTTTCATTTTCTGTTTTAAACTCCTTAAATGCAAGATCCATTAAGTTTTAACTTACTCTGAATACCACCAACTATAATGTCATCTGCAAATAGGTGCTTAAAAGACTCTGAGTGATAGACTGTTGATGTCAACATAGGGTCCCAGCAAAGAATGGAATTGTTCAAAAGTGACAGAAAAGTATGAGCTTGGTACAAACAGGATTTTTATCTCTAAATGTTGATTGATTGGCTTAAAACACGTTTTTTTTAGTAGAGTTGAAAATAATTCAAAATAATTAGCATGGTACCTCCTAACACTAACAACTTTAAATAAAATTTAAATTCAGAAGGACTCAATTCTCATCGCTTCTCGGCCTTTTGGCTAAATTGAGTGCAGAAGGACTCAATTCTTAGAGAAGTTAGAGTCAAGCACCTATTCCCCAGAAACTGAGTTGGGTTGGGGATACAATTATTGCAACTATCAAAATCAAATTTTGACATATAGTTTCATGGTTTTTTAATTTTTTTTTTCAGAAATATGCTTTCTGATTACGATAATATCTAAAAACTTGAAGATTTTCATCAATGGATATTTATAGCTGTTTCTTAACAAAGCACTTATTCAAAGCACTCCCTACACTAACAGCTCAGAAAGCTGGGTAATTATTACGACTTAGTAACCATGTGACTGTGAGAAGGTCACTTTATTTCTCTTAAATTTAAAAAGTGTCTCTTTTATATATTATAAAAATATTTTCTCATTTCCTCCCAGTAAATTTCAAATGAACTGAAAAAAAAAGTTTTATATCATCAGATACATCATTATCATACTCTTGATGGTGATGGTAACAGCCATAAAAAGAATGAATTAGACTTGTTGTCATATATATTTTACACAAAGTAATTATAAGGCCTTTCATCTAAGAGAGGTTATCAAAGGGAAAAAAGATGACAAATTTCTAAATTTGTAAATGTGGTCTCTCTCACTCTCTATAATCCTAGTTTAAGGGGATCACATGGTATATATTCTTTCACAATTATTTCTTCTCAACAGTATCTCTATATTCCATTTCAGAGCATATAAATTTATTGCCTCTTTTTCATTTGCTATATAGTGCACCAGGACTTAGGAATACTAAGGTTTATTACTTAAAAATTACTCCAGTGGATAAAATTAAAAATTCTATTTCTAGTATTGTTTATGTACTGCCTTATTCACATGTAGAGAATTACCCAAGAATAAATCCCTAGAATGAAATGGCATGTAAAAAAAAGTTACATTTTCAGCAAAAGTGGCATTTTCATTGTGCACACAGTAAGACTACACTTTGCAGCTCCAGTGCGTCTGGGTGGGATCATGTGATCAATTCTCAAAAAGGAAATGTTGGCAGAAATAGTGTAAAAGCCACGTCTGGTCCCTAAATCTTGCATGAGATCCTCTGCTTGTTTTCTATTCTTTAGTCTCCTGGCCAAATGAAGGTTGCTAAATAATTTTATGCTGCCCAGTCATTTGTATATTTTTCTTCCATGTCTTATTCATTCATATTGATTTTCTGTTATTTTTTGCATCTCTTTCACTTTTTTTCATTTTTTTTCAGTTAGCCAACCTATAATACATCATTATTTGTAAGATTTCTACGTCTATTTGTGAAAATGCATTTGTGAGGCAGATAGCATTTCTGTGAGTCTACTAAATTTGTTTACAGAACTTTCTACCATTTGTAATATTTTTAAAGATTCTGCCATGAAATCTATTTCTTCACTTTTAGCTTCTGGTTATTACATTGAATTTTAAAGAACCTCACTTCAATCCTTCACAAAGAAAATTGCTTCACATAGAAATTTGTTTAACCTGGGGCAAATGGTTGTTTCAGTTGGTGGAAGTCCGACCTTTGATCTCAGAGTTGTGAGTTCAAGCCTCACATTAGGCAGAAAGCTTACTTTAAAAAAATTTTTTTTAAAAAATTTAAAAAATTACTCTGCCTTTTTTCATGCTGGGTCTTTTATAATTTCATTTTTAAAAATAATTTTACAGGGGCACCTGGGTGGCTCAGTGGGTTAAAGCTTCTGCCTTAGGCTCAGGTCATGATCCCAGGGTCCTGGGATGGAGCTCCCGCATCGCATCGGGCTTTCTGCTCGGCAGGGAGCCTGCTGCCCTTCCTCTTTCTCTGCCTGCCTCTCTGCCTACTTGTGATCTCTGTCTGTCAAATAAATAAATAAAATCTTAATAATAATAATAATAATTTTACAAAGTTGCTGGGTTTTTTTATTCTTTTATATCTTCATTTTTTTTTACAGCTTTATAAACATATATTTTTATCCCCAGGGGTACAGGTCTGCGAATCGCCAGGTTTACACAAATCACAGCATACTACTACTACTACTACTACTACACTACTCACCATAGTACATACCCTCCCCAATATCCATAACCCCACCCCCCTCTCCCAACCCCCTCCCCCCATCAACCCTCAGTTCGTTTTGTGAGATTAAGAGTCACTTATGGTTTGTCTCCCTCCCAATCCCATCTTGTTTCATTTACTCTTCTCCTACCCCCCCAACCCCCCATGTTGCATCTCCTCTCCCTCATATCAGGGAGATATGATAGTTGTCTGTCTCCGATTGACTTATTTCGCTAAGCATGATACCCTCTAGTTCCATCCACATCGTCTCAAATGGCAAGATTTCATTTCTTTTGATGGCTGCATAGTATTCCATTGTGTATATATACCACATCTTCTTTATCCATTCGTCTGTAGATGGACATCTAGGTTCTTTCCATAGTTTGGCTATTGTAGACATTGCTGCTATAAACATTCGGGTGCACGTGCCCCTTCGGATCACTACGTTTAGGAGCTGGAGAAAGAACAAGAAAGAAACCCTAAACCCAGCAGGAGAAGAGAAATCATAAAGATCAGAGCAGAAATCAATGAAATAGAAACCAAAAAAACAATAGAACAAATCAACGAAACTAGGAGCTGGTTCTTTGAAAGAATTAATAAGATTGATAAACCCCTGGCCAGACTTATCAAAAAGAAAAGAGAAAGGACCCAAATAAATAAAATCATGAATGAAAGAGGAGAGATCACAACGAACACCAAAGAAATACAGACAATCATAAGAACATACTATGAGCAACTCTACGGCAACAAA
This sequence comes from Lutra lutra, assembly GCF_902655055.1. Taxonomy (NCBI): domain Eukaryota; kingdom Metazoa; phylum Chordata; class Mammalia; order Carnivora; family Mustelidae; genus Lutra; species Lutra lutra. Next base: position 80,010,807 of record NC_062280.1, on the reverse strand, counting down.
TTTGACAATTTGGAAGAAATGGATGCATTCCTAGAGACATATAAACTACCACAACTGAACCAGGAAGAAATAGAAAGCCTGAACAGACCCATAACCAGTAAGGAGATTGAAACAGTCATCAAAAATCTCCAAACAAACAAAAGCCCAGGGCCAGACGGCTTCCCGGGGGAATTCTACCAAACATTTAAAGAAGAACTAATTCCTATTCTCCTGAAACTGTTCCAAAAAATAGAAATAGAAGGAAAACTTCCAAACTCATTTTATGAGGCCAGCATCACCTTGATCCCAAAACCAGACAAGGATCCCATCAAAAAAGAGAACTACAGACCAATATCCTTGATGAACACAGATGCAAAAATTCTAGCCAAAATACTAGCCAATAGGATTCAACAGTACATTAAAAGGATTATTCACCACGACCAAGTGGGATTTATTCCAGGGCTGCAAGGTTGGTTCAACATCCGCAAATCAATCAATGTGATACAACACATTAATAAAAGAAAGAACAAGAACCATATGATACTCTCCATAGATGCTGAAAAAGCATTTGACAAAGTACAGCATCCCTTCCTGATCAAAACTCTTCAAAGGGTAGAGATAGAGGGCACATACCTCAATATTATCAAAGCCATCTATGAAAAACCCACCACAAATATCATTCTCAATGGAGAAAAACTGAAAGCTTTTCCGTTAAGGTCAGGAACACGGCAGGGATGTCCGTTATCACCACTGCTATTCAACATAGTACTAGAAGTCCTAGCCTCAGCAATCAGACAACAAAAGGAAATTAAAGGCATCCAAATCGGCAAAGAAGAAGTCAAACTATCACTCTTTGCAGATGATATGATACTATATGTGGAAAACCCAAAAGACTCCACTCCAAAACTGCTAGAACTTTTACAGGAATTCAGTAAAGTGTCAGGATATAAAATCAATGCACAGAAATCAGTTGCATTTCTCTACACCAACAACAAGACAGAAGAAAGAGAAATTTTATATCTTCATTTTTTAAAGTAATTTTCATCAACTTATAGTACTTGCTAATGAAAGTAAGTTAGGAATGCAATGTTTTTCTTTAAATAATTAACCTTTGGCAAAACATCATTCATTATATAACCAATATTTGTCTAACCACTTGAAGCAAGATTTCTTATCTATTAAATTTTTCCACGGTGTGTTTCTTCCATTGTAAATGATGTACTAATTCTTCCCAGAAGCTTTTAGGATTCTTTCTCAATGCCGAGTCCAATTTCCAGGATATATCATAATCTCAATATTTTTTCAGTAATCTATTGGCATATAAACCCTTTCTATGGACTGATTTAGTTATTTACTAAAGATGTCTTCTAAATTTGCTTTATTTTGCTTGCCCCATTTGTTCTACACTTTTCTTCACAAATGTCAACTATGCATATATTGATTAGCCATTTTCTGGTTCTTCTATCAACTTCTCTGTGGGTTAACTTTTATCTCTGTTCTTTTCCACCAAATTATTTCTCAATAATGTCATCAGTAGCTTTTAACAGTTTCGAATAAGGGTTTTATTCCTGTAATTGCTTCTTTTCTGTCTAATACCTTCTCTTTTTTTTCTGCCATTTTTTTATGTCCTCTATCTTAGCTCTTATTTTTTCATCTCTTAATTTCTCTTCTTTTTCTGAAAATTCACATTCTTTCCAATTAAGAGTTTTTAAGTATGCTTTGATTTGGGGGAAGCAATATATTTCCAAATGTCTGGATGAGATCTACCTTTTGTTTATGCTATACTCCTTCACTTTCGTAAAATTATTTATTGGCAAATTTGATCCAGGTATTTTCTACTACTTTTATTTGTTTGGCTATGTTTCCCATGAAAAGTAAGGCTGAAGTATGCTTTATGTCTGGGCACTGGCTTAACTATATCTTTGGAATTTGAGTTGTAGGACAGAAGAATGTTAGTTTATAGTCACTTTAGAGTAATTTATTTGCTCTGAGGCAGCAGAATGAGGTGCTAAATAAACTGAGCAGTTTCAGTTTGGGTTTACTATTTTCATTTTCATATTTTATCACTAAATTGAATTTGTTCCTTGGTCTGCAGAAGAATTCAGTTTCAAAGAATTCAGCTTTTACACCCTTGAGCCCAGCCTGGATCCTAGTGGCTATAAGCATTTTACTTTTGTGTTTAATAATTTTCAAGAGTTTTCTGCTTACATAATTGTGGTCAGCAGCTTCATGGCCATGTTTCACATTTACATGTCTCCTCTTCTACCATACTAAATCAACTCTAAGCTATTTGTCTTTTTTTCTGGTGGTCTATCACCAGAACCTTACATTTCTTTCCTTTTCTTATTTCGTCCATTTTCCTTCGTGTGTGTGTGTGTGTGTGTGTGTGTGTGCGTGTGTGTGTGTGTGCGTGTGTGTACTAATCGATGTTTTCTGGCCTCTCTTGTTTTCTTTCAGAGAATGTTATACTATGGTGGGATCTGGGCGATTTAATCTAAATTTTACTCTCTGGTATTTATAATCTATTGGACAGTATGACTGTTTCTTATTTTTTTTTTTTTTTTCGTTTATGGACTGTTAGGGGTTCTTTTGTTTTCCTATTTTAGCTGATTCAAGGAAGGGAAATTAAGTACAGGTACTCTGTCATCCCTACTAGGTGCTCTGAATTCTGACTCCAAGAATAGATTACTGAACTACTTCAAAATGAGTAAATAATAAAAAAAAAATGAAACTGACTTTAATATTTTTAAAAGATATGACTCTATTACTCTTGTAGCCAGACTGACTACCAGGAAATTTTGGCTTTAATCTCTTAGATCTATTATCCCTGAATACAAATTACTTCTTAGTGACTGAAAGTTAAATATAACAGACCAGAGAAAAGAACAAAGAAGCAGACTAAAGAAAATACAAATGGTGGACTCACTGGAGAGATTTCAAAGAACAGAGTTATAAATGTTTATTCTTCCCCAAAATAAAAAAGCAGATTATCTGCAAAGTAGAATGACTGTTCAGCAGAAACACTGAATGTTTCAAGATGGGGCAATGCTTCCAAAGATCTAAGAGAAAATTATGTTTAATCTGGATCCTGCAACCAAGGTATAAATTTAATATTAGGCTAGAATGAAGAAATTTTCAGACAAGAAAAGACTTGGGAGATTTGCCTCCCAGACATGTTTATTGGTCATTGGTGAAATCCAGCAAAAATGAGGGAGAAAAACAAAAATGTGGAATCATGGGAGCCAGAGGAATGCAGAAACAGCAAAGACATGATCCAGGTTGAGGACCACACAACAGGTCTGTGGAACTGGCAGTCAAATGGGAGCAGATAAATGTGGAACCTCAAAAGGGGAAGACAGAGAAAAACCTGAAATACTGACTGACTGACTGATTGACTGGGAAATTTAGAAAAAATGGAGGCTATGAATAAAGTAAATAGAGGGGAAATGACAATTTAAAATTCCACGTGACTATTTTTTTAAAGATTTTATTTATTTATTTGACAGAGAAAGACACACAGTGAGAGAGGGAACATAAGCAGGGGAACTAGGAGAGGAAGAAGCAGGCTTCCCACTGAGCAGGGTGCCTGATGCTGGTCTTGATCTCAGTACCCTAGGATCATGACTTGAGCCAAAGGCACACACTTAATGACTGAGCCACCCAGGTGCCCCCTGATAACTATTTTTAAGCACAGTGAGTTGTGCTCTGCTGTGAATAGGATTTACACAATCACAAATGAAAACACTGTGTACACATTTTTGACTGAAATAATCAACCAATATACAAAGCATGGACACTTAAATATGATTATCATGATAATGTAAATGTTACCAATGCTCACAATATAGAGGTAAGCTCATATATAACAGAAATAAAGTATAGGAGGGAGGAAATCTCAGTAGGAAGTTTTGAAAAATACAATTAAACACAAAATCTTCTCCTAACCCAAACACCTCTCCACAAAGGTAGTGGGGGAAAAAAAAATCACTTTCCTTACTGATTAAGTATTAAACCAGACCGTGATACATACCATAGGCAATACAATAAGAGACTGCAAAAACAGTAAAAAAAAAAAATTCACCTTCTTATATATCTGAGGAGATACAACATATACATATTATCAAGATAAATAATGACTAGTCCTCAAGTGAGAGGGTTATAGGACAACACCATTTGTGATACATAATTCGTCCTAACTTTAACTGGTGACCATCTGTGTTAGCTAATTGGGGTGACCATCTGTGTTAGCTAATTGGCATTATCCAAAGGAAAACCAAACTTCTCACATCGTTATGGCAGGAGATTTTGTTGCAATTTGGAGCAAGGTGCTCACTGAAATTGGGCTCCTACCTTCCCACAGAAAGGGAGATATTGACGATTATGTTTCAAAAATGTGGCCTCTAGGTCCTCAACACATTCCTAGGTCATAAGCTTACAAAGGGCTTGTTAAGCCTTGGAAAGAATTTACATATATTTCAAGGAGAGGAAAAAGTACTTAAAATTGCAGGTGTTCTAAAACAAATTATCTGAGTAAAAAGAGGATGAGGAAATCTATTTCCAATGGTGAAAATTAAATCTCATTTTTAATCTGTATTTATAGTTACAGAATGTAACTGTGTTAATCATTTCTTCTTGGAGAGTGGGCTTTAAGATACACAGTCAAAATAAAAATGTTCAGATTTTTTTTTGAAGATAGACAAATTGAGAAACTGAAATAGCAATAAAAATATACTGGAATTGAAAGGAAGGAAAGTGGGAGTATTAGATAAACAAGCTAAATTCTCACTCTATGTAGCTAATAGTTAAATAAATTAAGAAAAGCACCAGAATTCTTGTATGTAGATATTTGGGAAACTGTAAGAAAATTAGATATGTTTGGCACTGAAAAGCAAGATTTAAGTGAAGACTACTGCTTATCCATGCAAACGTAACTTTTTATATTATTGGAAAAAGAAAACATATGGTACATTTTTAGTGACCCAACCATGATATATTAAATAAAAAAAAATGGGGAACTGGCAAGAAAATAATCTTTTGATATAGGAATTTAAAAAGCTCATTTACAGAAGCTTTTGCTTATGTCTAATTTTCAAAAAAGGAAGCATTATATGTAAGTGTGTATAGTGGGGTGTGTATATCTGAAAACATCTTGGATTAAAGGACTTTTTTATTAAAAAAAAACCTTCAAAACATTTTTAAGTATGTAAGATAACATAAATACATCTCCATGCCCACCACTCACAGTTTACCAAAGCCTCCCATTGTATTTCCTCCAAAAGTTCTGGTTTGTATTTTAAAACCGGATCCAACTGTTTTTTATTCGGTTCAGAGCATCCATATTTCTGATAAAATTGAGGCTTAGCAGTCCAGTTTCAGTACCAGTTCTGTTTTGGAGCTATAAGGAATTCAAGAAGAGTAATTCCTCTCCTCACCTGCTCCCCAACACATGCCACTCTTAGGCCAGTCAACTGAAGCCTGCTAGAGGTCTAGGCTGACACAGAGCATTTAATTTCTGGGGCACAAGGATCAAATGATAAGTAACATAATGTACTTACATTACCTTCTTTCATTGGTCCCTGAGGTACACTGTGCTCCCAGCTGGGCTTTCTTCCCAAAGTAATAATAGTATTAGTAGCCCTGACCACTGGTTTAAGGATCAGGCTTGACACTTTTAAAGTTTTAATTTTTGACTTAATATTGGATTCACACTACGCCTAAAAGTGAACCTCTGATGTCTACCCAGAGAAAACTTTACCTTCACCATCTCTGTAAATGGCCACATCTTCCTTTTTGTTGCTCAGGCCAAAAACTTGCAGATAACCTCTACTTCCTCTCTTTTCCTCCTACTCTGCAACCACCTGTTAGCAAGCAACTCCTGCTGACTCTAGTGTTTCCTTGCTGCTCCTTGTTTACACTGCCACAAAGGAGACCCCAGCCAACAGCCCTTTCTTAGACTATTGTAAATCGCTCCACTGAGCAGTCCCTTCACTACACGTTCCTTCAAAAAAATCTCAATATAGAAGCTTGAAAATGTTTTTAACTACATCAGGTCATGTTTTTCACTCATAACGTTCCCTTTATTTTATTTTATTTTTTCAGTGTTCCAAGATTCATTGTTTACACACCACACCCAGTGCCCCATGCAATACATGCCCTCCTTAATATCCACCGCCAGGCTCACCCATCCCCCCACACCTCTCCCCTCCAAACAAACCCTCAGTTTGTTTCTCAGAGTCCACTGTCTCTCATGCTTCATCTCCTCCTCCGATTTCCCCCAATTCACTTTTCTTTTCCTTCTTCCAATAAGTCAAGCAGAGAAAGTCAATTATTATAATGCTCCCTTTCACTCAGACTACAATCTAAAGGCATTACACTGGCTCACAAACCTCTACTTTCACACTGACTCAGTCAGTCTCTTGCCATTTCCTTCTCTCCTTCAGTGCAGCCACTGCTTTTGTTGCTGTTTCCTCAAACACATTAAGCATATCCTCATGTCTTGGTGTTCTATTATGTGTTTCCCCAACCTTGGAGTACTTATTTCCTTTCTATCTTCTCTTTAAATGTCACTTTACTAATGAGCCTTCTCTTACAAGACTGAATGATAAAGCAAGGTCCATCCTCTAGGACCCCCATTCTCACTTCCTCTGCTTTGTGTACCTCCATGGTAATTATTACCAACTAACATGGTACCTAGTTACATTTGCTTTTATATACATTTATCTACAATAGACATATATTTGCTATTTATATATATTTATATATTTGCTTATAAATATATTTATACATTTGCTTTTATGTATATTACTATTTTTATATTTTTATATATTTACATATATATAAAATATATATTATAACCTTAATCCCATTAGAATGCAAGTTCTAAAAAGAGGAAGACCTTTGTATATTTATTGCTTTATTCTTAGCACTTATAAAAAATACTCATGTTAAATGATACTTCTTCATGGAAGCCTTTCTTGACCAACCCATACCCAGTTAGTTTTCTATTATACATTCTTATCAAAAGCCCTCTAGTGTTGTGCTCTGGCAATAGCCTGGCAAATTGTATTAACATAATGATCAGTGCATAATAAAGGTTAAGCTTTGAGTACAGGAGCATAATAAGTGTCTGGCACATAATGTTTAATATGTATTTCTTGATAGAAGGATGGTTAGCTGAAAAAATGACTTCAAGAATCCTATCCTCTACCCAAGCCAGACTACTTCTTTGGGGTCTCTCATTTCTCTCTAACCTGACTATGCTATTTCCTATTCCTATCTGAATTTTTTTTCAAGATTTATTTATTTGAGAGTGAGAGAGAGTGCACAAGCTGGGAGAAAGGCAGAGGAAGAGGAAGAGAATCTTAAGCAGACTCCTTACTGAGCAAAAGCCCCATGCCGGCCTCAATCATGACCTGAGATGAAATCAAGAGTCAGGTGCTTAACCAACTGAGCCATCCAGGTGTCCCTCCCATTGCTATCTGATTTCTAAACTCAGAAAAATCTTGGAAGTTTTCTCTAACAAGACTTGAACCAACCCCTGAAACTGTTATGTGCTACTCTCTGTGCTACCATAGTCCATTTATTTATTCATCTAATAATTGTTTAAACAATTTTCATCCTACTGATCTAGGTGCTGCATATACAAAACTCAACAAAACAGAGGACTTACCCTCATGGAGCTTACATTGTAATGAGGTAAGGGAGGACAGGGTTAGTGGGAGAGACAGGGAATCTTAAAGAAATATATAATATAATGCCATAGACTGAGTGCTATGATGAAAACATAACGTGATCCCTTGCTTTATGGATAGTAGGTATGAGTGTATACCTTCAGAAGGGGAGTAAAACAAATTATTTTTAAAATGTGGAACAAAGACAGTGAGAGAGTACACCCTGCAGAAATGCACAGTGTCCTTGGATCAGGGCCCATATCCCAGCTTCCTAGTATTTTACCACACATATGGCTCAGAGCAGAAACCGCCAATTTCTGACACCAATTCCAGGCTGGTTTTTTTCCACACTCCCAAGCAATTAACTCAATTCTGACACTCTGTACCTGGAGATAACATCAGATACCACAAGTTAAAGTCTCAGTCCTACAAGACTGCTCCCCACTCCACCCTCAATTCAAACACCAAACCTAAGTCCAGGCTTTCACCTGCATTTCTGACCAAATGGATATAAATGGAAGTTCCAACAACCTCCACACCACCCCCTCTACTTTGTTTGACTAATATGCTAGAGTGGTTTACAGAACCCAGAGAACATTTTACTGACAAGACTATGCAGTTTATTATAAAAGGCTATAATTCAGGAAAAGCCAGATGGGAGAGGTGCATAGGGCAAGGGCATATAGGAAGAGGCACAGAGCTTTCTCACTCCCTGGACAGCCACTATGATTCTCCATATGTTTGACAATGTGAAAGCTCTCTAAATCCCAACTTTTGGGGTTTTTACAGAGGCTTCATTACATAGGCATGATTGATTAAATCAATGGACATCAGTAATTTCATTCAATCTCCAGCTCCTCTCCCCTCCCTGGAGGCTGGAGGTAAAATCAGAAGTTCTAACCCTCTAATCCCATGGTTAGTTCCTATGGTGACCAGCTCCCCCAGTGTTACGTTCTGAAAGTCACTTCACAAACATAAACTCAGGTGTGGTTGAAAAAGGTTGCTATGAATATCAAAATAACTTCATCACTTTTATTAGGAAATTCCAGGGTTTGGGGAACTCTGTGCCAGGAAGAGGGATGAAGACCAGATATATATTTCTTATAAATCACAGTATCACACCTTCTTAAAGGAATTCCCTTAGGTATAGAGAGACAAGTGCCTGGGACAATATATTTACTGACCCCTACCTCTTCCTCAGGCATCCAAAGCTGATGACTAAATGGTATGAAAATACAAAAGTCCAGTTCCTTTGTTCTGATGCAATTCATGCTCCACTGGGGAGGATCATCTCTCCAGAGCCTTCCTTCCCAGAAAGGCATTACCTACACTTGAGTCCTCATCTCTGGGTCTACTTCTGAAAGAGCCTAACATAAGACAAGAGAAAAGAACATTCCATACACAAGAAATGGGAACTACCAAAATGACATAGATATAGCTGATATATTTTGAGGAAAAGGAAAAAAGTTGCTATGGCTAAGGTATGAGAAAAGTGTGGTAAGAAGTAACATCAGACAAGGTCTTAACTGGTTTGTTTGAATCTCTCCACCTCTCCCATGCCTACCCACTGCTCTATTTGCTTTGGGGAAGTCATTGTTTCTTGTTCATTCTTCTATCTCTGGCATCAACCTTTAATACAAATTTACCATTTTTTTTTCTTTTAGGAAATTATCAGGTGGATATTTGAATCTATTATCATATTGCCCATTTAGCTACCTGAATGTTATTTCCTCTGATATCTTAGAAATATCTTTAATTTACATTCTTATAATTTAAAAAAAAAAAAAGACTGGGTAGCTGGGTGGCTCAGTCAGGTAAGTACCTGACTCTTGGTTTCAGCTCAGGTCATGATCTCAATGTCCTGGGATCAAGCCCAACATTGAGCTCCATGCTCAGCAGAGAGTCTGCTTCAGGATTCTCTCTCTTCCTTCTGCTTTCCCCCACCCCACAATTCTCTCTCTCTCTCAAATAAATAGAACTTCAGCAATATACATAGAAACAACTTTAGTTACATAGTGAACAGACTAATAGAACAAGTTGATAAAGTATAAAAGAAAGTGTGAAAAATCACCTAAATGGCTAGGGCATTTGTGTTGTATAAACTGTCATAGTGTTAAAAATAAATCCTGCATTTTTCCCATTATGAGCTACTTCTTTTTATGACTATTTTTAAAAATATATATTGGCTTTTATTATATCTCTTAATCATTTCAAATTCATGATGTAGTAAAGAAAAATAGTATTCAATTATATCTACGTTGAGGCTATAAGAATGGATACTGATATAATATTTCAGATGAACAAGGTCTATACAAAGTCCCAGTTCCAAATATTTTAAAAATAATTCCATTACCCACATACACAGAAATAAAAATATTTCCAAGAGCAAAAACAACTATCCTGTGGGTGAACTTGTCTGTACCCAGGTAGGTAGTCTGCCAAACACAAAATGAATCATTAAATATTAATAACTATCAATTTACTTTATAGCTGTCCTAAAAACATTTACCATATATAATAAGCTCTTTGCCATTGCCCATAAGTCATGCTTAGCTTCTGGTGTTGGACTGGATCCCTCAACTGACAACATGGTACTTTTTATCTTTAGCAAAGCTAAGGGTAAGTTCTGGACTTTAAATCAGAAGCTTTTAATAATTTTCAGGCTTACTGTAAGGTATTGATGTTTTAATGATACCTTTCATTTATCTGTAATGCCCATACCATATCTTATCAACAATTTATCTTTTTTTAATTATAAATTTCCTCATTGTACATCATTAATAATAGCATACTGTATCAGTTCACTGTGACTGCCATAAACTTACCACAAACTTGGTGGCTCAAAACAACAGAAATTTATTCACACAGTTCTGGAGGCCAGAAGTCTAGAAGTATAAAATTAGTTTCACAGAGTTGAAATTAAGATGTCAATAAGACTGCACTCTGAAGGCTTTAGGGGTGAATCTGCCCTTTGTCTCTTCCAACTTCTGATGGCTGCTGTCATTCCTTGGCTTGTGGACACATCTCCCTCTACTCCATCTTCATCTTGTCTTCTCCATGTGTTTGTATCAAAACATACTCTTCCTCTCTATTTTAAATATGCATGTGACTGCATTTAGGGCCTACCTGGATAATCCAGAATAAGCATTTCCTCTCAAGATCCTTAACTTAATCACATATTTTGCCGTATAATGTAATAATCACTCTTTTACCACATAGAATAATATTCACAGGCTCTGGAGTTTCCATTATGAACTACCCATGCCCAACAAAACCCATTTCTTTTAATGGAAATACATTCATACTGTGATGCTTTTTTATCTTCCCCATTTAAAACTATAAGTATATGAATAAGTTCCTAAAGATAGATAGACATTTAGTTAGAAAAACTGAGTCTTTGGCAAGGGGAAATTTAACTAATAAATTGATTTTCAGTTTCTTCTAAAACATGCTGCAGTGTAGATTGTTCTCACCAGCAAAATTCTGTTCTAAACAATTCTTTAAATACCTGACTATCTCTTCTTGGGTTTCTATAGATTTCACAGAAAAATCTTCATCTTACACAATCTCAGTCTTTGAGTCCAATAGTTCCATGGTAAGAACATGATGAATCTTATGACTAAGATCAGCAGTTAAATCAGCCAAACTTCTTAACTCCTCAAGTCATGATCCCAAGTATGCGTTTCCTGCCATTTCCTAATTAACCACATCTCTTAAAGAGATCTTCCACTTTCAAGCTATTCAAACTTATATCTGTGTTCTACCTAGATTAACAGAAATTACACAGCAACATTTACAGGATCAGCAACATAATTTTCAAGGCTCAGTGCAAAATGAAAATGTGGGATCCTCTGTTTCAAGAACTATTAAGAATTTCAAGATGATGACACTGGACCACTAAGCCAAGCATGAGGTATTTCTAATTATGGGCACCTGTGCAACTACACAGGCCACATCCTCGTGAAGCCAGCCCCACCTCTTCTTTAGGCCTATTAAATCTGTCCTCAAGGAAGGCTACTGAGTCCAGTTTCCTCAGTTTGATTTGCAGTAATACCACCCTCAAGTATTAACATTGTTTTATGCCCTCAGAAAATCCACTTACTAACCAATAGAAAATAATAATTTCGCTAAATTTGGGAAATATTTTTAAAAAGTTAAATGTCTAAGGAAATGTTGAAAAACAAAAATAAAACTGGGGGGCATCACGTTACCTGATTTCAAGCTTTACTACGAAGCTGTGATCACCAAGACAGCATGGTACTGGCATAAAAACAGACACATAGGCCAGTGGAACAGAGTAGAGAGCCCAGATATGGACCCTCAACTCTATGGTCAAATAATCTTCGACAAAGCAGGAAAAAATATACAGTGGAAAAAAGACAGTCTCTTCAATAAATGGTGCTGGGAAAATTGGACAGCTATATGTAGAAGAATGAAACTTGACCATTCTCTTACACCATACACAAAGATAAACTCGGAATGGATAAAAGACCTCAATGTGAGACAGGAATCCATCAGAATCCTAGAGGAGAACATAGGCAGTAACCTCTTCGATATCAGCAATAGCAACTTCTTTCAAGATATGTCTCCAAAGGAAAGGAAACAAAAACGAAAATGAACTTTTGGGACTTTGTCAAAATCAAAAGCTTCTGCACAGCAAAGGAAACAGTTAGGAAAACAAAGAGGCAACCCACAGAATGGGAAAAGATATTTGCAAATGACAGTACAGACAAAAGGTTGATATCCAGGATCTATAAAGAACTCCTCGAACTCAACACACACAAAACAGATAATCATATCAAAAAATGGGCAGAAGATATGAACAGACACTTCTCCAATGAAGACATACAAATGGCTATCAGACACATGAAAAAATGTTCACCATCACTAGCCATCAGGTAGATTCAAATTAAAACCACATTGAGATACCACCTTACACCAGTTAGAATGGCCAAAATTAGCAAGACAGGAAACAACGTGTGTTGGAGGGGATGTGGAGAAAGGGGAACCCTCTTACACTGTTGGTGGGAATGCAAGTTGGTGCAGCCACTTTGGAGAACAGTGTGGAGAATCCTCAAGAAATTAAAAATAGAGGGGCGCCTGGGTGGCTCAGTGAGTTAAAGCCTCTGCCTTCGGCTCAGGTCATGATCCCAGGGTCCTGGGATCGAGCCCCGCATCGGGCTCTCTGCTCAGCAGGGAGCCTGCTTCCCCCTCTCTCTCTGCCTGTCTCTCTGCCTACTTGTGATCTCTGTCTGTCAAATAAATAAAATCTTTAAAAAAAAAAGAAATTAAAAATAGAGCTTCCCTATGACCCTGCAATTGCACTACTGGGTATTTACCCCCAAAGATACAGATATAGTGAAAAGAAGGGCCATCTGTACCACAATGTTTACAGCAGCAATGGCCACAGTCGCCAAACTGTGGAAAGAACCAAAATGCCCTTCAACGGATGAATGGATAAGGAGGATGTGGTCCATATACACTATGGAGTATTATGCCTCCATCAGAAAGGATGAATACCCAACTTTTGTAGCAACATGGATGGGACTGGAAGAGATTATGCTGAGTGAAATAAGTCAAGCAGAGAGAGTCAAATATCATATGGTTTCACTTATTTGTGGATCATAACAAATAACATGGAGGACATGGGGAGATGGAGAGAAGAAGGGAGTTGAGGGAAATTGGAAGGGGAGGTGAACTATGAGAGACTATGGACTCTGAAAAACCACCTGAGGGTTTTGAAGGGGCAGGGGGTGGGAGGTTGGGGGAACCAGGTGGTGGGTATTAAGGAGAGCACGTATTACATGGAGCACTGGGTATGGTGCAAAAACAATGAATATTGTTATGCTGAAAAGAAATTAAAAGAAAAAAGTTAAATGTCCCCATATATTTCACATTGGTTGTGATTTTTAAGGAATAGGAAACTCAATTAACACTAGCTTAAAAAAATAAAGGTAATTGTTGCCTAATATTGTTGAAAATCCCCATCTACAACACAGGGTTGAAATCAGACATGACTTAATTTAATAAATGTTCCTATTTCATTTCTCTGAAGCCTCTTAGCTTTACCCTCCTCTGCCTACTGCCTCTCTTCTCCAACCAGTAGCAAAATGGTCTTAGCAGTTCTAGATTTAATGTCTACACACAAAAATGTCCAGAGATAAAGAGAGACCATTCCTTCAGTAACTGTCTCTTAAGATTAAAAAGTCATGATTAGGAAAAGCCTCCAGTAAATATTTGCTAGAAGCTCACTGTCTCATGTATAACGATGTGCTCATTGCTGAACTAACATCATGAGGCAAGGAAAATTCCTGTCTGGGCATGTATGGGTCTGGGTTCCTGCATTATGGTAAAGAGAATGGGGTTTCCCTTGGACAATGGAGATTTGGGCCAAGTGGATAGAACAGATAGCCTGAAAAAATTTTTAAATAGGAAGGAAAGTGATAGGTAGGAAAGTGAGGGTGAGTGGGGAGATAAGAGCTGAGAAATGCACCATTTTTTTTCATTTTTAAAAATTTTTATTGTGTTATGTTATTCACCTAGTACATCATTAGCTTTTGATATAGTGTTCCATGATTGTTTATATATAACACTCAGTGGTCCATGCAATACATGCCCTCCTTAATACCCATCACTAGGCTAACCCATCCCCTCATAACTTCCCCTCTGAAATCCTCAATTTGTTTCTCATAATCCATAGTCTCTCATGGTTTGTACCCCCTTCATTTTTCCCTTCCTTCTCCTAATGTCCTTCATGCTATTCCTTATGTTCCACATACAGGTGAAACCACATGATAATTGCCTTTCTCTGCTTGACTTATTTAACTTAGCATAATCCCCTCCAGTTCCATCCATGTCAATGCAAATGGTGAGTATTCATCCTTTCTGATGGCTGAACAATATTCCATTGTAGATATGGACCACATTTTCTTTACCCATTTGTCTACTGAAGGGCATCTAGGTTCCTTCCACAGTTTGGCTATTGTGGACAATGTTCACAGCTATGAACATTGGGGTGCATGTGCCCCTTCTTTTCACTACATCTGTATCTTTGGGATAAATACCTAGTGGTGCAATTGCTGGGTCATAGGATAGCTCTATTCTTAACATCTTGAGGAACCTCAATACTGTTTTTCAGAGTGGTTGTACCAGCTTGCATTCCCAGCAGCAGTGTAAGAGGGTTCTCCTTTATCCACATCCTTGCCAACATTTCATGTTTCCTCTTTTGTTAATTTATGCCATTCTAACTGGTGTAAGATGGTATCTCATTGTGGTTTTGATTTGTATTTCCCTGATTGCTTGTGATATTGAGTATTTTTTCATGTGTCTATTTGCCATTTGTATGTCTTTTTTGGAGAAGTGTCTGTTCATGTCATCTACTTATATTTTGATTGGATTATTAGTTTTTTGAGTGTTGAGTTTGAGAAGTTCTTTGTAAATCTTGGATATCAGTCCTTTATCTGTAATGTCATTTGAAAATCTAGTCTCCTATTACCTGGACTGCCTCTTAGTTTTGTTGACTGTTTCCTTTGCTCTGCAGAAGCTTTTTATCTTGATGATGTCTCGAAAGTTCATTTTTGCTTTTGTTTCACTTGCCTTTGGAGACATGTCTTGAAAAACAGTTACTGTGGCCAATATAGAAGAGGTTACTGCCTAAGTTCTCCTCTATCCCACATTGAGGTCTTTCATCCACCTTCAGTTTACTTCATGTATGTTGTAAGGGAATGGTCCAGTTTCATTCTTCTATATGTAGCTGTCCAAGTACCACTTATTGAAGACATTATCTTTTTTCCACCAGATATTTTTTCCTGATTTGTCAAAGATTAGTTGACCACAGAGTTGAGGGTCCACTTTTGGAGTCTCTATTCTGTTCCACTGGTCTATGTGTCTGTTTTTGTGCCAATACCATACTGTCTTGGTGATCACAGCTTTGTAATATAGCTTGACATCAGATGCTCCCAGCTTAGTTTTTTTTTTTTTCTTTTTCATCATTCCCTTGGCAATTCAGGATCTTTTCTGGTTCCATACAAATTTTAGGATTTTTTTTCCAGTTCTTTGAAAAATCCCAATACTATTTTAATAGGGATGGCATTGAAAGTGTAAATTGCTCTAGGCAGGACAGACATTTTAACAATGTTCGACTCGGAACATTCCCTCAACCACCCCTCAACATAATGACTAGGAGGAGGAACTCCCAAAAAAGAAGAGAATCAAGACAATGGCCTCTTCTGTGGACCTAAAGGATATGAATATAATCAACATATCTGAAATAGACTTCAGGGTAACAATTATGAAGATAACAGCTAGGCTTGAGAAAACCATTAAAGGCAACATAGATTCTCTGAGGGCAGAAGTGAAATCTAATCAGACAGAACTTAAAAATGCTATGAATGAGATGCAGTCTAAACTCTAACAGCTATGGTAAATGAGGCAGAAAAATGAATTAGTGATCTAGAAGATAAACTGATAGAAAGGAAAGAATAGGAGGAGGCCTGGAACAAATAGCTTAAAATCCATGAAAAACAGAGAAATCAATAATGCCTTGAAACATTCCAATGTCAGAATTATGGGATCCTTGAGGGGGTGGAGAAAGAGAAAGGACTAAAAGATATTTAGCCAAATTGTAGCTGAGATCCTCCCTAATCTGGGGAATGAAACAAGCAGTCCTGTCCTAGAGGCAGAGAGGACCGCTCCCAATATCAAGGAGAACAGACCAACACTCCAGAATGTGATAGTAAAACTCACAAATCTTATAACCAAAGAAGCCATCCTAAGGGCAGTTAGGGGGAAGAGATTCCTTACATAGAGAGGGAGGAACATCAGAATAATGTCAGACCCACCCAGAGACCTCGCAAGCCAAAAAGGGCTGGCAAGACATATTCAGGGTACTAAATGAGGAAAACATGCAGCCAAGAATACTTTATCTAGCAAGGCTGTCATTCAGAATGAATGGATAGATAGAGAGCTTCCAGGATTAGCAGAAACTAAAAAAATATGTGAGCACCAAGACAGCCCTTCAAGACATACTAGGGGGTATGCTATAAAAGAAGACCCCAAGAATAATATAGACCAGAAATTTACAGAGACAGTCCATAGAAGCAGCCAATGCACCAACTTTTACTGAAAAACCTCTCTGAATCACTAACGTATGCATGTCTGAGCTTTTGTTTACCATTTATGTTGAAAAAACTGGTAGTAAAAGTTGGGATAGCTAAACGATATATTTTTTAAAATTTTTATTTAAGGATAGTTGACATATATTGGTTTCAAGTATACATCATAGTGATTCAACAACTATATATGCATTACAAAATGCTTACCACAGTAAATGTACTTACCATGTCACTCAATTTCTAACAATATTATGGACCAAATTCCCTGTCCTGTGCTTCTCATCCTTGTGACTTATTTTTTTTATAGCTGGAATTTTGTACATCTCAATTCCTTTACCTATTTCACCTCTCCCCTAACTCTATTCCTTGTTGGCAACCTCCAATCTGTTTTCTGTATTTATGAGTCTATTCCTATTTTTTGTTCTGTATTTTCCTTTTTTTAGATTCTACATATAAATAAAATCATATGGTACTTTTCTTCCTCTGTGTCTTTATTTCACTTAGCATGGGTCCATCTATGTTGCTTCAAATGACAAGTTCTCTTTCCTTTTTATGGCTGAGTAATACCCGATTGTTTATACATACACATCTTCTTTACCCATTTATTACAAATGCAGACTTAGGCTGCTTCCATATATGCCTATAATAAATAATGTTGCAATAACCAGAGATATAAATATCCTTCTATATTACTGTTTTTGTTTTCTATGAGTAAATATCCAGAATGGAATTGTTGGATCATATGGTATTTCTACTTTTCATTTTATGAGGAATGTCCATACTGTTTTCCACAGTGGTTGTGCCAGTCTCCATTCTTATCAACAGTGCATGAGGGTTCCCTTTCCTCTACATCCTTGCCAATTTCATGTCTTTTTGATATATGTCATTCTGACTGGTGTGAAGTGATGTTGTGCATCCTCATGATGGGGATACTGAGCATCTTTTCATGTGTCTGCTGGCTCTTTGTATGTCTTCTTTGGAAAAAATGCTTATTCAGGTCTTCTGTCCATTTTTAATTAGAATTATTTTTTTTTATTTGATGTTGACTTGTAGGAGTTCATTATATGTTTTGGATATTAATTCCTTATAAGATCTATAATTTGCAAGTATCATTTCCCATTTAATAGTTTGCTTTTTTGTTTTGTTTATGGTCAACAAAATTTAAGGAAATCCAAATACAAAAATACATTAAAACTACCATCCATCATGATCAAGTGGGATTTATTCTACAGACACAAATTTTGTTGAATACATGAAAATCATCAGTATTATATACCACATTAAAATGTGAAGGATAAAAATCATGATCATCTCAAGAGATGCAGAAAAAGCTTTGACAAAATCCATTATTTATTCATTATATAAATTGTCAGCAAAATGGTATAGAAGGAACATACCTCAACATAATAAAGGCCATACTGTTAAACTCAAACTAACATAATACTTAATGGTGAAAAGCTGGAAATTGTCTTGGAAGATCAGAAATAAGACAAGGATATCCACTCTTACCATTTTTTTTTCCAACAGAGTACTAGAAGTCCTAGCTACAGCAGTCAGACAAGAAAAACAAATAAAAGGCACCCAAATTGGTAAGGAAGTTAAACTGTCACTATTTGCTGATAGAAAGATACTATAAACAGAAAACCTTAAAGACTCCACCAAAAATGTTTTAGAACTGATAAACTCAGTAAGGTTGCAGGATATAAGAATCAATATGCAGCAATTTACTGCATTTCTACACACTAATAATGAAATAGCAGAAAAGGAAATCTTAAAAAATCTCATTTACAACTCAATTATAAAGAATAATAGATCTATGAATAAATTAAGACTGAGGAGGTGAAAGGCCTATATTCTGAAAACTGTAAGACACTGATGAAAGAAACTGAAGAAGACACAAATAAATGGAAAGATGCACCATGCAAATGGATTGGAAGAACCAATACTGTTAAAATACCCATACTATCCAAAGTAATCTACAGACTCCATGCAATCCCCATCAAAATACTAATGGCATTTTTCACAGAGCTAGAACAAAAAACCCTAAAATTTGTATCAAACCCCCAAAAACCCCAAGTAGCCAAAACAATCTTGAGAAAGAACAAAGCTGGAGGCATCACAATCCCTGATTTCAAGATCTACTACAAAGTGATAATAATCAAAACAATAGGATACTGGCATCAAAATAGACACTAGAGCAATTAAATTTAATGGACAGAATAAAATAGAGTTAATAATAATAGAATAGAGATAAACCCATGATTATGTGATCCATTAGTCTTTTTTTTTTGAAGATTTTATTTATTTATTTGTCAGAGAGAGAGAGAGAGAGAGAGAGTGAGCACAAGCAGATAGAGTGGCAGGCAGAGGCAGAGGGAGAAGCAGGCTCCCTGCTGAGCAGAGAGCCCGATGTGGGACTCGATCCCAGGACCCTGGGATCGTGACCTGAGCCGAAGGCAGCCGCCCAACCAACTGAGCCACCCAGGCATCCCAAGTCTTTGACAAAGGAAGCAAGGATACACAATGGTAAGAAGGCAGTCTCTTCAATAAGCGGTGTTCAGAAAACTGGACTGCTCCATGCAGAAGATTAAGCTGGAGCACTTTCTTACATTACACACAAAAATATACTCAAAGTCATTTAAAGACCCAAATATAAGACCCAAAACCATAAAACTCCTAAAAGAAAACATAAGCAGTAAACTCATGGACATTGGCATTAGCAACATTTTTCAAGATAGGTCTCCCCAGGCAATGAAAACAAAAGCAAAAGTAAATCATCAGGACTACATTAAACTAAAATGCTTTGCACAACAAAAGAAATCAAAAACCAAATGAAAAGATAGAGCTACCTTAATGACTTTATTGTATTGTTTAGAAATGCAAATTCTAAATGATTCTTTAAAAGTTATATTAAATTGATATATTCAATTAGGAAAAGTAGAACTGCAGATTTGTTACCAAAAGATATCACAAAATGTGGGTTGTAAAAAATTTAAGCTGAGGATATATATAACTATGTAATGACTTACTGGATCATGTAAGGAGCCTAAGAAAACTATAAATTATGACCCAATGCCCTTGCTTTTTCAAAAATAATGCATATAACAACAATTTTCAAGTAAGCTTCATTATTATATGACTGAATTTTTAAGTGATATTAATATAGGAGAAAGACTTTATTAAAATATTGGCAAAAACAACATTTTTACTGCCTTTGAAATGAAGTATTTTAACATATTATTTGTGAGATAATATGTTTGATAATTTGGTAAATGTAAACAATACTTAAGTGATATATCTTAGGAGAAATAGAGAAAGAAAAAAATTCACCTGTCATCTCATCTATAGTTACTTGAAAATCATCTTATATTTGATACTAAGTATTTTTCAAACAAAAGTTAGTTAAGAGATTTCAAAACATGTGCACAAATATATTATTTCATCATTGATTATTCCTCTACTTATATCCACCACAAAATTTTAAGAGAAAAATGCAAACTTCCCCCATCAAACTAAAAATATGACTACATTTGGGTGAGGAGGGGAGGTATCCTGCAAAGTAATGGAGCTTCCTCTTCTCTAGTGTCTATCCCAAGAGGTTAGCCAGGACTGTTTTTGAGAACTGAGTTGCCCCTTGTCCCATGAGAAAGGTAAGAGATTTTTTTGTTTTCAAAAGTATTTATCCAAGAGGATTAAGTCAGTAAGAGCTAAAATGAAGAGAGAATGAAACATGTTACTGAGTGGTTATGTCCCCATAAGATGCTTCCTTGAGCTGAAGAACAAAACAGGGATTATATGTTCTGGTCCACTCAATCACTGCTGAGATGTACTCTTGTTTAAGAGGCAAGATTTTTTTTTTTTTACTTAACATATTTTATTTAGACAAAATATTTGGAAAGGTCCATGTGTAAGTATCATATCTATCAGAGAATTAGAAGCTGGATATCAGTAGTTGAAATGCAAGGGAATGAAATACAGACTTATAAGCAGAATTTGACCTATTTTCTATATGTAATTTTGTAGCAGTGTATTAAAGTAAAATCTGATAAACACATATATGTGTGTATGTATCTATTTCTTTCTTTCTATCATTCCATCTAGGCATAGGATTTCCACACATGCACAAAATGGCCTTAAATTTTGGAAACTACATAACTAAAAAGAGTATGAGTGTAATAAGGGAGAATATAGAGTAATCCAGAAGGCTAAAATAAGAAACTCTGAGATGGCCCATAGCCTCCCCACCCCTCCCTCAACACTCGACCCTGGGATCCCCCCAGCTTGCCTGCCCACCATGGCCGACAAGGAAGCAGCCTTTGATGACGCAGTAGAAGAATGTGTAATCAATGAAGAGCACAAAATATGGTAGAAGAACACCCCTTTTCTTTACGATTTAGTGATGACCCATGCCCTGGAGTGGCCTAGCCTAACTGCGCAGTGGCTTCTAGATGTAACCAGACCAGAAGGGAAAGACTTCAGCATTCATCGACTTGTCCTGGGAACACACACGTCCAATGAACAAAACCATCTTGTGATAGCCAGTGTGCAGCTCCCTAACGATGATGCTCAGTTCGATGCTTCACACTACGACAGTGAGAAAGGAGAATTTGGAGGTTTTGGCTCAGTTAGTGGAAAAATTGAAATAGAAATCAAGATCAACCATGAAGGAGAAGTAAACCAAGCACGTTATATGCCCCAGAATCCTTGCATCATTGCGACAAAGACTCCATCCAGTGATGTTCTTGTTTTTGACTATACAAAACATCCTTCCAAACCAGACCCTTCTGGAGAGTACAACCCAGACTTGCGTCTCCGTGGACATCAGAAGGAAGGCTATGGACTTTCTTGGAATCCTAATCTCAGTGGCACTTACTTAGTGCTTCAGATGACCACACCATCTGCCTCTGGGACATCAGTGCTGAACCAAAGGAAGGAAAAGTTGTGGATGCGAAGACCATCTTTACAGGGCATACAGCAGTAGTAGAAGATGTTTCCTGGCATCTGCTCCATGAGTCTCTGTTTGGGTCAGCTGCTGATGATCAGAAAATTATGATCTGGGATACTCGTTCAAACAATACTTCCAAACCAAGTCACTCAGTTGATGCTCACACTGCTGAAGTGAACTGCCTATCTTTCAATCCTTACAGTGAGTTCATTCTGGCCACAGGATCAGCCAACAAGACTGTTGCCTTGTGGGATCTGAGAAATCTGAAACTTAAGTTGCATTCCTTTGAATCACATAGGGATGAAATATTCCAGGTTCAGTGATCGCCTCACAATGAGACCACTTTGGCTTCCAGTGGTACTGATTGCAGACTGAATGTTTGGGATTTAAGTAAAATTGGAGAGGAACAATCCCCGAAGATGCAGAAGCTGGGCCACCAGAATTGTTGTTTATTCATGGTGGTCACACTGCCAAGATATCTGATTTCTCCTGGAATCCCAGTGAACCTTGGGTGATTTGTTCTGTATCAGAAGACAATATCATGCAAGTGTGGCAAATGGCAGAGAACATTTACAATGATGAAGATCCTGAAGGAAGTGTGGATCCAGAAGGACAAGGGTCCTAGATATGTCTGCACTTCTTGTGATTTTAGACTCCCCTTTTTTTTCCCCTCTCAACCCTGAGGTTGATTTAACACTGATTTTGAGATACAGACTTGTTTGGCTATCCCTCTATGATAGGTACCATCAACGATGTTACTAGCCCAGAGGGTGTTTTTTTTGTTTGTTTTGTTTTGTTTTTTTTTTAATTTTCAGCATAACACTGTTCCTTGTTTTTGAACCACACCCAGTGCTCCATGCAATCTGTGCCCTCTCTAATACCCACCACCGGGTTCCCCCCGCCACTTCAAACCTCTCAGATTGTTTTTCAGAGTCCATAGTCTCTCATGGTTCACCTCCCCTTCCAATTTCCCTCAACTCCCTTCTCCTAACTCCCCTTGTCCTCCCTGTTCTTTGTTATGATCCACAAATAAGTGAAACCATATGATAATTGACTCTCTCCTCTTGACTTATTTCACTCAGCATAATCTCTTCAGTCCCATCCATGTTGCTACAAAAGTTGGGTATTCATCCTTTCTGATGGAGGCATAATACTCCATAGTGTATATGGACCACATCTTCCTTATCCATTCATCCGTTGAAGAGCATTTTGGTTCTTTCCACAGTTTGGCGACTGTGGCCATTGCTGCTATAAACATTGGGGTACAGATGGCCCTTCTTTTCACTACATCTGTATCTTTGGGGTAAATACCCAGTAGTGCAATGGCAGGGTCATAGGGAAGCTCTATTTTTAATTTCTTGAGGACTCTCCACACTGTTCTCCAAAGTGGCTGCACCAACTTGCATTCCCACCAACAGTGTAAGAGGGTTCCCCTTTCTCCACATCCCCTCCAACACACATTGTTTCCTGCCTTGCTAATTTTGGCCATTCTAACTGGTGTAAGGTGATATCTCAATGTGGTTTTAATTTGAATCTCCCTGATGGCTAGTGATGATGAACATTTTTTCATGTGTCTGATAGCCATTTGTATGTCTTCATTGGAGAAGTGTCTGTTCATATTTTCTGCCCATTTTTTGATATGATTATCTGTTTTGTGTGTATTGAGTTTGAGAAGTTCTTTATAGATCCTGGATATCAACATTTTGTCTGTACTGTCATTTGCAAATATCTTCTCCCATTCTGTGGGTTGCCTCTTTGTTTTCTTGACTGTTTCCTTTGCTGTGCAGAAGCTTTTGATTTTGATGAAGTCCCAAAAGTTTATTTTCGCTTTTGTTTCCTTTGCCTTTGGAGACATATCTTGAAAGAAGTTGCTGTGGCTGATATCGAAGAGGTTACTGTCTATGTTCTCCTCTAGGATTCTGATGGATTCCTGTTAAGAGGCAAGATTTATTATGGAAAAACCTATATGGGTATACAAAAGAACTAGACACTAGGTGTCATGTATTGGCATTTAGCAAAGATTTCCATGACCAATCTTGTGCTTATGTGAGTTGTGAAGCTCTGGGAAAAAGCCACACATTGTCTTCCTTGAAAATGGATCCTAATGGATAGTAAAGCACTAGCACTCAAGACCAGTAGCTAGGAATGGAAGAACAATGGAAGGTAACCATCATTCACTGAATTATGTAATGAGTACTTTCTAAGCTAGGCACTTCATACTAAAAGCAAGGCTGCTTACCCAATTTTCCCAGAATTATATAGTTTCTGAAGTTTTTCTATAGTCTAATGATTGCAAATCCCCAATATTTAGTGATACTCAACTTTCACTGAGTCTGTCATATCATAACAAGTACTTTTAGAAAAAGTAAAATGTGAAATTTCTTTCTTGGGATATCATGAATCATTTTGGACTTACTACATTCCTAAATACACAGATGGACATGCTGTAGTCCCAAGTCTTAATTCTGCTATTTGTGTAGCCTGAACTATCACTTTTGCAAATCTCCAGCTTTCTCACTCATAAAAGGGGGAAATATCTCTATCTCCCTTTAAGATTTACTGAGAATCAACTTATTAGGCAAAAGCACAGCAGTTGAACAATCACCATGAAAATTTTAACTTCTCAGCATTTCAGTTATCTCATTTATAAAATGAGGGCAGAGTTTCTTAATCTCATTATTATTGACATACTGAGTTGATAATTATTTGCTGTGGGAACTGTGCTGTGACTTGTATAGGATGTTTAGTCTCTTCCTACTAGGCACTAGCAACACCAATCCCTCAGTTAAAACAACCAAAAATGTCTCCACATTTTTCCAAATGTCTCCCAGGGGACAAAATCATTCCTGTTGGGAACCAATGCATTAGAGCTGTCTCTAATATCCCTTCAACATTTCACACTTCTATCATATTAGCGAATGGATATGAGAGCACTTTTAACATCATTCATTCATTTAACAGGCTTTATTTTTTTAAAAAAATGGGAATAAGACAAAACACTTTAAGTGCTAAAGGTGAATTAAAAACTGAATCCAGGGGCACCTGGGTGGTTCAGTCTGTTTGGCGGCTGCCTTCAGCTCGGTCATGATCCCAGGGTTCTGGGATCAAGCCCCTCAGCAGGGAGTCTGCTTCTCCCTCTCCCTCTGCTTGTCACTCTGCCTGCTTGTGCTCTCTATCTCTCTATCAAATAAATAAATAAAATCTTTTAAAAAATTACATTCCAAGGCCTTACTTACTAGGAGGGAAGGTCAGCTATACATATAAGTAATATTTTCAATATCCTACAAAGCAATAAAATTTCAGGACTAGAGAGAGTAACACACTTTAAGTAAATTGGAGTAAGAAAAGCAGCTTAGGGGATTGTTTCTAAGCAAAGTAGGCCATTTAAGACAACTGTGCCACAGACTACACTAAGAAAAGCTATTACTCTTACTAATGTGGTTTAAGCTTACATTATTAGAGTCATAAAATTTTTTGAATTTGAAGGGACCTTAGAGATCACCTAAAATCATCATCCTCATTTTACAGATGAGGAAATTGAATCTTTTCTCACCCCTTGTGTGTTGGCAGTGCACATACCAGAAATAAGCATGAAAAAATCTAAATTGATGCCAACAGCAGCAGGAGGTTGCTTAGTTTATATCACATTTTAAAGGGAATAACAAAAACCTTGACCTTCTGTTAAATTAGGAAAGAATCACTAATACTATATATCAGGATATTACAAAAAGATTAAAACTATGATGAGAAAAGGAAAAAATTGTGTTGCTTGGCAGAATGTTAGTTTTCTCATCTGGGAAGTTCAATGTGTGGGAAGAATTTCCTTAGTTCTGTGGATAGTATTTAAAAGAATTCATACACACACACAAACACACACACACACACACACACACACACACACACACACGTAAAGGCAGTGACTTCTCAATCTCAATTCTTGCCCTATGTTGTTTAGTGCACATTTACTTTAAATTAAAAATTATTCACAATTTAAATTACTGCAATATATTTGAAATGTATGGTGACTTTTCAGAGTAAGTCTGTTAATTTGAATTTAGTCTGCAGGGATAAAGTAGGCAATGGGAATATGTAAAGGAGGCCAAGTATAAAATAATAGTTGATAACACTTGCAGTGTATAATCTGAACCACAGGTCTGAGAGAACGCATATATTATACATTTCTCAGAATGCTAAGAAAATAGAATTCCTCAGAAATACATTTCTGATTTTAAAAGTACATATTAGGGAAATTTAGACATCTAAACACTGAAAATAAAAATTGGAAGTTGAGAATTGGAATAAACACTTCTTATGCCTTTTAATTTGTTCTTATAAAATGATTGAAAATGTTTTTACTTAGTAGATAGATGATAGAAGGAGATTGTCTTTGTAGGAGATATATTTGCAAATATTTGTTTGGGGGCTATGTGAATTATTAAGCAAAGCTTGTGTTTTTGGTATTTTCTTTGATATTCTCCAGCTCTTGCCTATTCAAGATATGAGAAGTTCTCATTAACTGCCTTAATTAAAGGCTGACCAGGAAGAAAGAAAGAAGGAAAGAAAGAAAGAAAGAAAGAAAGAAAGAAAGAAAGAAAGAAAGAAAGAAAGAAAGAAAAGAGAAAAGAAAAGGAAAGAAAAGAAAAGAAAAAGAAAAGAAAGAGAATGAGTGAGTGAGTCAGTCATTTTGGGGGGTTTTAAATTTTAATCTCTATTATTGTGAACTGGTCTACTTCAATTTGGATATTTTGAAGTAGAGACATTTGGAGACAAATCTTTTTTTTTTACACTCTTAATTTGAGTGACTTCCAGTAGAAATAGTTGTTAATGGCTGCTCCCCCTTAAGAGAATCAAATCTCAGTCCAGAATTTGCCACATAGGCCACCTTTTATTGGCAACCTAACATATACATATAAAAGTAATACACAGATCTTGAAGATGTCTCAGCTTTCCATCCTTTTGTGTGCTCTACAACTACCTTGCATAGACAACTTGCCTGAGGCAAATGTGACAATGTTCTAGTATCAGATACAGTCAAATGTAAGTAGAAGATCATGAAACCTTCTTTTTTTATTTTTTTAAAGAATATTTTATTTATTTTTTAAGACCATTTTTTTTCTTTTTATTTTTTTAATTTTTTTTTTCAGCGTAACAGAATTCATTGTTTTTGCACCATACCCAATACTCCATGCAATGCGTGCCCTCTCCAATACCCACCACCTGACTCCCCCAACCTCCCACCCCCTGCCCCTTTGAAACCCTCAGGTTGTTTTTCAGAGTCCATAGTCTCTCATGGTTCACCTCCCCTTCCAATTTCCCTCAACTCCCTTCTTCTCTCCATCTCCCCATGTCCTCCATGTTATTTGTTATGATCCACAAATAAGTGAAACCATATGATAATTGACTCTCTCTGCTTGACTTATTTCACTCAGCATAATCTCTTCTAGTCCCGTCCATGTTGCTACGAAAGTTGGGTATTCATCCTTTCTGATGGAGGCATAATACTCCATAGTGTATATGGACCACATATTCCTTATCCATTCATCCGTTGAAGGGCATCTTGGTTCTTTCCACAGTTTGGCGACCATGGCCATTGCTGCTATAAACATTGGGGTACAGATGGCCCTTCTTTTCACTACATCTGTATCTTTGGGGTAAATGCCCAGTAGTGCAATGGCAGGGTCATAGGGAAGCTCTATTTTTAATTTCTTGAGGATTCTCCACACTGTTCTCCAAAGTGGCTGCACCAACTTGCATTCCCACCAACAGTGTAAGAGGGTTCCCCTTTCTCCACATCCCCTCCAACACACGTTGTTTTCTGCCTTGCTAATTTTGGCCATTCTAACCGGTGTAAGGTGATATCTCAATGTGGTTTTAATTTGAATCTCCCTGATGGCTAGTGATGATGAACATTTTTTCATGTGTCTGATAGCCATTTGTATGTCTTCATTGGAGAAGTGTCTGTTCATATTTTCTGCCCATTTTTTGATATGATTATCTGTTTTGTGTGTATTGAGTTTGAGAAGTTCTTTGTAGATCCTGGATATCAAACTTTTGTCTGTACTGTCATTTGCAAATATCTTCTCCCATTCTGTGGGTTGCCTCTTTGTTTTGTTTGTTTGTTTAAGATTTTATTTATTTATTTGACAGACAGAGATCACAGGTAGGCAGAGAGGCAGCCAGAGAGAGAGGAAGGGAAGCAGGCTCCCTGCTGAGCAGAGAGTCTGATGCGGAGCTCGATCCCAGGACCCTGGGACCATGACCTGAGCCGAAGGCAGCGGCTTTAACCCACCGAGCCACCCAGGCACCCCTGCCTCTTTGTTTTGTTGACTGTTTACTTTGCTGTGCAGAAGCTTTTGATCTTGATGAAGTCCCAAAAGTTTATTTTCCCTTTTGTTTCCTTTCCCTTTGGAGATATACCTTTTTTTTTTTTTTAAGATTTATTTATTTGACAGAGAGAGATCACAAGTAGGCAGAGAGGCAAGCAGAGAGAGAGAGAGGAGGAAGCAGGCTCCCTGCTGAGCAGAGAGTCCGATGCGGGAGTCAATACCAGGACCCTGAGATCATGACCAGAGCTAAAGGCAGAGGCTTAACCCACTGAGCCACCCAGGTGCCCCTTTGGAGACATATCTTGAAAGAAGTTGCTGTGGCTGATATCAAAGAGGTTACTGCCTATGCTCTCCTCTAGGATTCCGATGGATTACTGTCTCATGTTGAGGTCTCTTATCCATTCCGAGTTTATCTTTGTGAACAGTGTAAGAAAATGGTCGAGTTTCATTCTTCTACATATAGCTGTCCAATTTTCCCAGCACCATTTATTGAAGAGACTGTCTTTTTTCCACTGTATATTTTTTCCTGCTTTGTCGAAGATTATTTGACCATAGAGTTGAGGGTCCATATCTGGGCTCTCTACTCTGTTCCACTGGCCTATGTGTCTGTTTTTATGCCAGTACCATGCTGTCTTGGTGATCACAGCTTCGTAGTAAAGCTTGAAATCAGGTAACGTGATGCCCCCCAGTTTTATTTTTGTTTTTCAACATTTCCTTAGCGATTTGGGGTCTCTTCTGATTCCATACAAGTTTTAGGATTATTTGCTCCAACTCTTTGAAAAATACTGGTGTAATTTTGATCGGAATGGCATTAAAAATATAGATTGCTCTAGGCAATATAGACACTTTAACAATGTTTATTATTCCGATCCAAGAGCATGGTATGGTCTTCCATCTTTTTGTGTCTTCTTCAATTTCTTTCATGAGTGTTGTGTAGTTCCTCGAGTACAGCTCCTTTACCTCTTTGGTTAGGTTTATTCCCAGGTATCTTATAGTTCTTGGTGCTATAGTAAATGGAATCGATTCTCTAATTTCCCTTTCTGTATTTTCATTGTTAGTGTATAAGAAAGCCACTGATTTCTGTACATTGACTTTGTATCCTGCCATGTTACTGAATTGCTGTATGAGTTCTAGTAGTTTGGGGGGTGGAGTCTTTTGGGTTTTCCATATAAAGTATCATGTCATTTGCGAAAAAAGAGATTTTGACTTCTTCACTGCCAATTTGGATATCTTTTATTTTTCTTTGTTGTCTGATTGCTGTTGCTAAGACTTCTAATACTATGTTGAACAAAAGTGGTGAGAGTGGGCATCCTTGTTGTGTTCCTGATCTCAACGGGAAGGCTGTGAGCTTTTTCCCATTGAGGATGATATTTGCTGTGGATCTTTCATAGATAGATTTTATGAAGTTCAGGAATGTTCCCTCTATCCCTATAATCATGAAATCTTCTAATTAAAAACAGGATTACAGAAGCATTTGTAGATGAATGCTAGAGATCCATTCTAAAAGATACAGGTTTCAGGACAGAAGACAGTTTTTACATTATTCTTATGCAAAAAAAGAAGTGAACCACCTTCCACAATACTACAGCCAATCCACTAATGTCATCAATAAAACCTCATTTCTAATATCCATTCTGCTTATTAACAAGTCACCTCTTTCACCAGTGAAAACTTATTTCCAATATTCATTATGAAAATGAGCATTTCTCATAATGATAGGAGCAAAAATATTTGAAACACTTATAGGATAGCCTCTGAGTTTGATGAAAGATTAACTGATAACTCCTAGAATGGATATCCTGATGAATCCAACTGAATGCTCTTAGAGACTAACTTAAAGCACATAGCATATACATGAAATATTTTACAGAAAATTACAGACATTATATCACTCAGGAACAAGGGCCTGGGAACGACTTGAGCAAAGACAGTGGAGAAAAGTATCCTAAGTAAGTAAGTTTCTTTCTTGGAGACTAGAAAAGTCCCCTAGGGCTGGTAGGTAAAGGGAAAAGTCAAAAAATGCTTGAGAAAGGAATAAGACCAGTGAGGACAAACTGTAAAAAACTGAAAAGTTTACAGAGAATATGAGTTAATATCCAGAAACCACGTATTTTAAATGAACTGGGTTTTTTTCATCCCTTCCCGTAGTAATGCCAGAAGAGAAACCTGTTTCTTCACCATTACAATAAGCACTACATATTACCTATGCATAAATTACACAAGGCATGAAAAACTATTTTTTTAAAATATGTCTCCTTGAAGATTTCATAGTACGGTGAAGACATACAAATATTTTAAATATGATACTAATATTACATCATATAAATCTGTACAGAGTGCTTCGGAGGCAGAGAGATGGATTTAGCTGAGCCAGAGGGTTCAGAGAAAGCTTTCTGGAGAAGACCATGCTTAATAGAATGTTTAGTTGGGAGTGTTTGATTCAGAAGACTGGTTTTTTGTTTTTGTTTTTATTTGTTTGTTTTTAAGCACTGGGGACAGATGATGATAAGCAGTAGTGGTAAGACATGATAGAGAAAAAATTAACAAATACTTAAGAAACCAAACTGATGTGAGTGGAAGGTTGATATGGGCAGGGTGGGAATTATGAAGAAAAATGGCAGACTACTAGCTAGTCCACCTCCATCAAACCTATTTCCTCTTCTTCCTGGGCACTCAGCTAGTCTATACCAACTGAGGTGTAACCAAGTTACTAAGTTCTAGTCAACAGACTATAAGCAGAGATGATATGTCTTACACGAAGCCACTTCTGCCATTCCTGGTCCTCCTTGTTCCTTTCTTTTCAGCTGATAATAGAAAATAATGAGATGGAAAGTGACTGGTTTCTAAATCTTTTTGGAAGAGATGATCCTGCCCATCAGTAACATTCAAAACTCTACATTGACTTATTTCACTCAGCATAATCTCTTCCAGTCCCGTCCATGTTGCTACAAAACTTGGGTATTCATCCTTTCTTTTTTCTTTCTTTTTTTTTTTTTTTACAGCTTTATAAACATATATTTTTATCCCCAGGGGTACAGGTCTGCGAATCACCAGGTTTACACACTTCACAACACTCACCATAGCACATACCCTCCCCAATATCCATAACCCCACCCCCTCTCCCAACCCCTTCCCCCCATCAACCCTCAGTTTGTTTTGTGAGATTAAGAGTCACTTATGGTTTGTCTCCCTCCCAATCCCATCTTGTTTCATTTACTCTTCTCCTACCCCCTCAGAGATTATGCTGAGTGAAATAAGTCAAGCAGAGAGAGTCAATTATCATATGGTTTCACTTATTTGTGTTGCATAACAAATAGCATGGAGGACAAGGGGAGATGGAGAGGAGAAGGGAGTTGAGGGAAATTGGAAGGGGAGGTGAACCATGAGAGACTATGGACTCTGAAAAACGATCTGAGAATTTTGAAGGGGTGGGGGGTGGGAGGTTGGGGGCACCAGGTGGTGGGTATTGTACAGGGCACGGATTGCATGGAGCACTGGGTGTGGTGCAAAAATAATGAATATTGTTATGCTGAAAAAATAAAAAAAATTAAAAAAAATAGAATTGATAAATAACTGAAATATTAATACAATATAATATAACTCAGCAATAAAAATCAAGAAATTCTGATACACACACACACACACAAAAAAAACTCTACATTGAATAGAAAACCAACTTTTATCATGTTTGAATGATGATACACTTTGGAGTCTGTTGTTACTATAACATTATCTTTAAGAAACAATACAGGAGAACAACAAGATATTTGAATATGGATTGATAGTTGTGCCAACATCTAAAATAACACAGATGGAAGAACAGGTTTAAAAGAAAAGATGACAGATCAGTTTGTCACATTCTGTATTGAGGTGTCTGTGGGATGAATCCAAATGGGATATTGAAGAGACACTGGAACATTTGAGGAGGACCTTAGAGATTTAAATAATTTAAATGATGGTATTCAGTGGTTTAGACTTAATTCTAAATGTGATGACATTAAATATACCTAAGCAAGACAATGACATAGTTGTGTCTTTTGGAAGTCTTTTAGAAGTCTTTTGTATAGTGTGGAATATAAGACTAGACACTGAGAATGAGTCATGTTTAAGGAATTTAATCTTCATGGGATAATGTACTATTTCTAATGTGAAGCAAAGACAAAATGTTTCAAATTTGAGGTACCACCCTGACCAACAGATGGCCAAGGCAAACTGGAATCTGTATTACAAAGTAAAAAAGAATATCTTCGTGTTCAGATCTTGTATTCCGCAAAGGTCTAGATTACTACTGTGAATAGACAAGAACCAATTTGGCTCAACTCTTATCATGTTTTCTTCTTAAACATCAGGAAGCCTCAAGAGCATGGAGGGACTAGGGAGAGAGGGTATTCATTCACCATAAAATTTATCATCCAAAGAGAGAGACATTTCTGAGACTGAAAGGGGGTGCTATTAATAATCATGCTAGAACAAAAATATAAGCTAGGATAGTCCCAGGTAAATAGGTGACCACTCTGTCCATATGATCTTGCCATACTCTGCCAGGCAGTATGTTTTGATGAAAACAAAATTCAAATCAGATTCTGCCAAATACACAGCCATACAGCTTATTTTTGTAAGATTAAGGAATTCTTCACACTCTGTCCTCAGATACTGAAACAAGATCTTTACATAGAAGGTTTGCTCTAGTTAAATGAGAAAAATATTCTGAAACACTATAAGTAAATAATCCAAGAGTGGAATTTATTATATCTTTTTGCACAAATAGAAAATAAATTCCAAAGGATTTCTTTTGACTTTAAAAAAGAACCTCACAATTATCTATGCTTGACATCATCAAAGATTTCAATTTAAAGATTCTCAAGAGAATTATTAAATCACCAAGCAGACTTTGAAGTCTGGTTATATTTCATAGGACTTAGCAACAACTCTGAAATCTTTAGATTTCTTCATGAATGTCTTTTTATGAATTAGACTTTTGAAAGTGACTTTATTAACAATAGCAACAACAAAACGAGATTAATGATTAATCTTTATATAAGCCTCCACAACAAGCAGGGTAGTAAGATTAAAATATTTGTGATACTATCGCTTCACCATTTTATGAGAACTCATTTTGTGATACCAAAACCATCTGCTCTTCTGCAACTATCAAGGAAAAATAGATATCACCTACTTTTTGGTCATGAGATATTTGTTTTCCCCAGCAGTAGGATGATATAAAATTTTAAGAAAAATAATTAGTATTTTGTTAATTAGCAATGAGGTAAAAATATGAAAAAGCAGGTCCCAGAAGCACAGAACTTTCAATACGAAGTATGCTAGGAGAAAATATAAGTAAATGGGATATTGTGAATCTAACATCCCCAGGCAGAAACAATATATTTTGAGTCAGGACCAGTCAACAGTCTCATCATATCAGATGAGAGTTTTCCACAAAATGAGGAAAGGCAGGATTGGATGGAGCCCTAGAACTTGAGGATAGGTCCCAATGGGCTATGGAGCCCATTGCATTTACAAGGATAATATAAAAGCCATGAACCATACATCTAAAACATGTCTCTGTGTTCTAAGACCTCATAAGCAAAAAATTTCCTCTCTAGCCAGTTTTCCCTTATGTTTTAAAAGAATAGAAACAAACATAGTTTCAAATTATTACATTGGTAATGTGCACAGAATTGATGCAGTAACTGAATCTCCTTAGGTGCTTTCTCCCAACATACAGAATGTCAATGAAAGCTAGGGTAGCCCTGAGATTTCACAGCATGAAACCCATTTGTATTGGGATTTCTAGAGTGGTACTAGGAACCCCAACCTAAGTGGAAGTTGAATCATGGAGTGCAGAGCTGTCCTGTCCTAACATCTTTGTGTCCAGAGTTTCTGACTACAACTGTTTTATATTTTATAAAATATATTTTATATGTTTTATATTTTGTAGCACTTCAAAATGGGGGATATTTCCTTTCTAGCTATGATCACAGCTAAAAAATGAAGCTTTTACTTCCTCATTTAATGAATACTTCATTGTTTCAAACTGATTTTATACTTGCTTCACCTCAAAATCACACTTTAAAAAAAATGTAACTTCCAATATGCACCCTTCTTTCCAGCCTCTAAAGACATAATACTGTTCATGGAACTGTTTCCTACATTTCAACCTTTCTCAAAATGCCTCTCTGAACCATGAATTTAAACTTCTCTTCATCTCCTCCCCTTCTTGCAATCTTGCTGTGGCAGAAGTCACCCACTCAGGAAAGCAAGCCTTGTGTCATCTATGAGATTTAGCTGCTGTCCCTCTGTACACCTAATTCTTACTGTATCACAGCACTCTCCAAACTGGCCTTAGGATAAAATATATTCCTAATTTTTTCTACCTGCCCCACTTCTGCCAATACTGTCTTCAATGTATTCCACTCTAATGAAATAAATAGTCTAAGCTGCCATTCGTGAGGGTTTGCTATTAAGGTGGTGGCTTAAATTTTATTCAAGGACTAAGTTCTTTGGAATACTTGAAACAGCTAGCTGGCAGAAATCACTGCATCTGCACCATTTGTGAAGACAAATTTATAGATTCTTCAAATGTCACTATTATATGCATATTTTCAAAAATCTTAATAATGAAACTTTAAAACTACACTGTAGAATTTCTAAGATCTTGCCTCACATGCACATTGGTCATAAAGCTTACTTGATGTGTCATATAAACTTTGTTTAGTTAAACCAGAACTATAAGGAAACTAAGTCATCTGGATATAATATTGGGTCACACATTTTTAGAGACACTGAGCTTTACTTTACAAAATACCAAGAGGTTATTACGGTCAGCCTTGAAAATATTTCTTAGTTTTTGACGTGTATTGGAGAATTTTTTTAAATAAATAATACTCATGAAATTCCACCAGGTTTTGAGCACTTTTTTCAACCTCAAATATAGAATTGTGGGTAAGTATAAAAATCTAAAAAGGCTTAGTCTTTGAAAATGGATTTTGACTTTCAATATTTCTATAATTTGAAAAGCTCTACTAAATGGATGTCTGCATGCCTAACATGCTTATTAAAAAAGAAAGATAGCACCGCAAACAACCAGCCAAATGAAAAGGCAATCTATGGAATGGGAAAAATTTTGCAAGCCATTTAAGAGTTTAACCCAAAATATATAAAGTCATCCAACTCAATAGCAAAAATTGTAAGTAACCTAATTTAAAAATAGACAAAGAACCTGAAAATATATTTTTCCGAAGAGGACATATAAATGGCCAACACATACATGGAAGAGTGCTTAACATCACTAATCATCAGGAAGATCAAAATCACAATAAGATATCCCCTTACATCTGTAGGATGGCTCTTATTAAAAATATGATAAATTAATGTTGGTGAGGATGTGAAGAAAAGGGAATCTTCATACACTGTTGATAGAAGTATAAATTATACTACCATTATGGAAGACTGTATGGAGGTTCCTCATAAGAACTACCATATGATCCAGCAATCCCATTTCTGAGTATATATCCAGAGGAAACAAGATCATGTATCTGGAAGGCACACCTCTGCTACCTACTCATTGCAGCATTTTTCACAATAGCCAAGGTACAGAAAACCTGTCTGTCAATGGATAAAGGGATCAAGAAAATGTGATACACATACACACACATATAAACATATACACACACACACAGGAATATTATTCATTCATAAAAAAGGAAATCCTATAATTTGTGACAATATGGATGAATCTGGAGGACATTAAACTAAATGGAATAAGGAAGACACAGAAAGATAAATATGATCCCATGGTATTAATTATATGTGAAATCTCAAAAACAAAAACAGAAAAAACGAAAAACAAAAAAGAGAGGTAGGTGATGGGTGTATAAATTAACCTGGAAAGGAGATTCACTTCACAATGCACATGTAGATCAAATCATCGTGATTTTACTTTACATACTCTCACATATCTTAGAATTGTATGTCATTAAAAATGAAAAAAATAAAAAATACTGTATTGTATACTTAAAATTTGCTAAAACAGTAGATTTTAAGTATTCTCACCACAACACCTCCTCCCACCACACCAAAAAGGGTAACTAAGTAAGGTGATGAATGTGTGAATGAACTTGATTGTGTTAATCATTTTACCATGTATAGATATACCAAGTCATCACATTATACTTCTTATTTATACCATTTTTGTCACTTTTACTTCAGTGAAGCTAGGGAGTAAAATGAAAGAAATATCAACAACTAAAAAAAGAAGACAAGTTCAGTAGAGAGTGAGGAAAACAGCAGCTCAACCCCTGTTCACCTCACCCTCACGTCCTGCCCACCCAGCCTGGGGTGAGATGTGTGAGCTGCAGAAAAATTTGTGCCCTCCATGACCACCACTGGCCTACCTTCAGGCCAAGAGGTCCTAGCAACCCTTTCTGGGACTAGACAATAGCAGTGTGGCAGGGCAAGAAAAATGGCAGTTCCTGAAAGGCTGAGGGATCTCAGACTACAAAGGAAGGTTGGTGTGGGCCAGGAACCACACAGATCTGGGAACCTGAGTGATGGCCAAGACCCTTCAGAAGGAGACATCACCCCATTATGACAATGCAGAGCAAAGGCCTTGTGGCCCAGGAGGTGCATGGAGCCCTAAAAGATGACGGAATGATGGGGGATGGCCAACTAGACATTGCTACTGGAAGAGAGGGTACGGTAATGGACCATGTTTGTCCAACAGGAAGTGCATACCACCACCACCTGGGAAGATTTTCTGCTGTTTATAGGCTTGCATAAATAATATGGGAAAAGCTGCTCTCAACTTTACCTGCTAACCTTTTAAAATTCAACTTATTTTTCTACATCTAGGCTTTACAAATGTAAAGAAGTCAACTACATATAGTAAAGCAGTTAAAAATCACCTGACTTGTAAATAACCTTTTGTAAAAAAACAAACAAAAAACAAAACAAAAACAAAAACCCTCTGGGAATGACTTTTGGAAATGGAGTTGTTAGACACCTTTTAGAATTAACATTTTGCCATTTGACCAATGACTTAGAGGAGACAAGATGGAACAGAAAGCCCTGTAGAGGCTGATTAGTAAACTGAAGGTAAATTTCATCTATAATTGGTATATGTTGACTGAGGAGAAAAAATGTCTAATATACTCAATTTATATATGAGGTAGTTAAATACCTAGGTTCATAAAAGTGTTTATAATTATAATCATTAGAGAAGAAAAGTATTTAGCTCAAAAGCCTAATAAAGCCTAAATAAGAACCTTCAACAATGATTCTGCTTTCAAAAGGAAAAAAATGTACTCTGCCAGACTGTTCATATTTGAAAGTCACATTTATATTATAACCTTCTTTCTGTGGTGCATTTTATTCCTCACTACTGTACATTTAGTTAACAGCACTAAGTACTTTTCAAAATAATTAGTTGTTCTAGATGTTCTGAAGTGTTTTATAATTAAATGGAGTAAAGTAACATACTTTAGAAACATTTTTTTATTAAAATTCCTTGAAATACTGTCATTAAACTGATGACCAAACCACATCTTTGAGCAGCGCACACAATGCACAGGTTTCAGAGGAGGAGGGAGGAAAATGAAGTGCAAAAGGCCTTATGCCATTGTGTTTAGAGTAAAGATTGTTGTCCTACAGGTCTTTGCATTTGTTCTACTTCACTGTGTATATAGCATATGCAATGACCAGACAAGTCCTAATTTTACAACATCTGGTCTTTCTAGATGGTAAAGACATTGCAGGCTGTGACAAAAGGAAAACTGGAAAAATAGTACATTTTGTGCTAACCTTCATAGGAAAGATGGTCTTCTGAAAATGTAGGCTTTACAGTCCATTAGATGGGTACAAGAGTGAGAGAGAAGGGTTCTAAACCAGAATGATCATATTTCAAAGACACTTTCAGATTATAACTACTATTACTTGTGTGCAATTAATCCAAGGTTATTATATATATAGTGATCAAATGAAATTCTTATTTTAAGCAGCTGGTCGTGTTAAAAGCAGATGTCGTAAAATATCATTTTGCCAAAAACTTATAGGAAATACTGTCTTTTAGAAATGGAGTTGCTAAAACACTTATATGAACAGTATATAACTGCTGATATTGTTCAATGGTTTGGAGAAAGAGGAAAAGGATTACAAAAGATAATTGGCTCATATGATCATGGATAGGTAGTTTCAGATAATCCATCTTTCTGTATGTTATGCGTATTTCATATTGCTATATTTGTAGTGTGTATAATGGACAAATTACTGTAAAATAAAAATTACAAATGTATGGCACTTAGACTTAGCAAAAATAAAATAATACATTTTGTATACTTTATTTTTAAATTTATAGGAAAGCTTATCTCATATAAATGCCTTTTGAAATGAATTTAATACCTCCACACATTACAAATATCTGTACTCATCCACTATGTTGGTGGCAGAGAGAAGTAAGGACATATTTAGAAGATAATGCCTGCCAATTAGAACCACTGTTATGAAGATAATTTTATTAACTATACTGTTTGTAGATGAGACAAGTTCCTATTTGAAATATCTCATATTTATAGATGTTTAGAGGTGCTAGTGTATTTTAAAGTAGAGGTAGTGACAGTTGGCAAGATGGTGGAGGAGTAGGAGATCGAAATATCATCAGATCCCAGGAGTTCAGCTAGATAGTTATCAAACCATTCTGAACACCTACAAACTCAAAAGGAGATAGAAGAGAAGATGATCAGCAAGTCTAGAAACAGAAAATTGACCACTTTCTGGAAGGTGGGATGTGCAGAGAAGTGAATCTGAAGCAAAAGGAAGATAGATCACAGGGGGAAGGGCAAGCTCCCAGCAGTGAGAGAGCAACAGAGCACAAAATCAGACCTTTTGGAAGTCTTCTCCATAGAGGGACATCGCTCCAGAGGCTAAAGCAGGTGGTGGATCCCTTGTGGGGACAGTGTGGTCTCAGGACCTAGGGTGTCAGAAAAAGACCAGGGGTGTCTGAGTGCAGCAGAGCACCCAAGTATTGGAGCAGGGAAGCCAGCTGCATAAACAGAACCAAGGAGTAGGCTGTCAGCTTGGAGTTACTTTAAACCCTAATCCAAGGCACAGTTGGGCCACTGTTCTTTGAGCACGGACCCCACAAGTAGCAAATCCTGGGAGACTCACAGTCATCCTTCAAGAGGAGAGGCACAGGAGCACACTGTAGTTATCGGCTGGGTTTGGAGACTCCAAACAGGGCTGAGTGCCAGAGATAGAAACACTCAGTCACAGGCTGGCTGAGCTCGGAATGCAACCAGAGACCAGGGAGTTGGGAGAGATTCACTGCTTTTCTCTGAGGCACATTGAGGAGTGGGACCCAAAATCTTGACTCCTCCTGGCAGGGGATTG
Organism: Lutra lutra; assembly: GCF_902655055.1. Classification (NCBI taxonomy): domain Eukaryota; kingdom Metazoa; phylum Chordata; class Mammalia; order Carnivora; family Mustelidae; genus Lutra; species Lutra lutra. The sequence continues at coordinate 79,971,392 of NC_062280.1, read as the reverse complement.
GGAGGTTGCCATTTTCATTCCCGTCCTCCAAAGCGGTACAGAAAAAATTCAGGGAACAAAAGTTACCAAGAGTGAAACCTAGCAGATTACTTAGCCTGGACCCTGGCAAGGCCGGTACAACTCCACCTTGGGCAAAGACATTTGAGAATCACTGCAATAGGCTCATTCCCAAGAAGATCAGCAAGAATATCCAGCCAAGACCAAGTTCACAGATCAAGAAGAACGGCAGAACTCCAAAGCTAGGGTAAAGCAAAACATAGAATTCATGGCTTTATTCCCATGCTCCTGTATTCTTTCTTTTTTTTCTTTCTTTTAAAATTTATTTATTTATTTATTTATTTGACAGAGAGATGGAGAGAGAGCACAAGTAGGCAGAGAGGCAGGCAGAGAGAGAGGGGGAAGCAGGCTCCCTGCTGAGCAGAGAGCCCGATGCAGGGCTCGATCCCAGGACCCTGAGACCATGACCTGAGCCAAAGGCAAATGCTTAATTCACTGAGCCCACCCAGGTGCTCCAGACCCTGTGGTCTTTCAAAGTTGAATTTTTTAAATTTTTTTTTCTTATTCTATTTTTTAAATTTTTATCTTTCTTATTTTAACATTTTAAACTATTTTATCTTATCAATACCTTTTTAAAAATCTTTTTAAATTTTCTTTGTTATAGTCATACCTTATTCCTTCATTGTATTTAACCTTATTTTTTTTTATACATATAAGGGTCTTTTTTTTTCTTTAAAATTTTGGGATACATTGGGGCACCTGGGTGGCTCAGTGGGTTAAGCCGCTGCCTTCGGCTCAGGTCATGATCCCAGGTCCTGGGTTCGAGCCCCGCATCGGGCTTTCTGCTCAGCAGGGAGCCTGCTTCCTCCTCTCTCTCTGCCTGCCTCTCTGCCTACTTGTGATTTCTCTCTGTCAAATAAATAAAATCTTTAAAAAAAAATAAAATAAAATTTTGGGATACAATTCCTTCTAATAGATTAAAATATATCCTAAATCTAGTGTATGGCTTTGTTCTAGTCTCCAGCCTCATCACATTCATTCCTCCTTTCTTTTTCTTTTTTCATACAACTTCTTATCTTATCAATTCCTTTTTTAGAATCTTTTTTTAATTTTTATCTTTGCACTCATATTCCATCCCTTCATCATGTTTACCCTTTCTTTCTTTAAATTTTAGGAGATAGTTTCTTCTAACAGACCCAAATACACCCAAAATCAAGTGTGTGGCTCTTTTATATTCACCAGTCTAATATGTACGTATATATTTTTTTCTTTTTTTCCCCCTTTCATCTCCCTGCAGCTTTGGGTCTGATTTGGGTAGTGTAAATTTTTCTGGGGTCATTTCTACCCTTTTAGTATTTTATTCTCTCATTCATCTATTCTTATGTGGATAAAATGAGAAGGCAGAAAAACCCACCATGAAAAAAAGAACAAGAGGCTGTACCAAAGCCTAGGAACCTAATCAATAAGGACATTAGTAATATGTCAGAACTAGGACTCAGAATGATGATGATTATCAAGGTGTTAATTGGGCTCAAAAAAGCATGGAACATACTAATGAATCGCTGTCTAGAGAAATAAAATCCCTTTATGGAGAAATAAGAGAACTAAATCTAAGCAAGTTGAAATAAAAAAAGGTATTAATGAGGTGCAGCGAAAAATGGAGGATCTTACTGCTAGGATAAATGAGGCAGAAGAGAGAATTAGTGATATAGAAGACCAAATGATGGAGAATAAGAAGCTGAGCAAAAGAGAGACAAAAACTACTGGACCACGAGGGGAGAATTCAAGAGATAAGTGATACCATAAGAGGAAACAACATTAGAATAATTAGGATCCAGATGAAGAAGAGAGAGAGAGAAGGGTAGAAGGTATATTGAAGCAATTATAGCAGAGAATTTCCCAATTTGGCAAAGGGAACAAGTATCAAAATACAGGAGGCACAGAGAAACCCTTCAAAAATCAATAAACTAGGTCCACACCACATCATCTACTAGCAAAACTTACAAGTCTCAGTGACAAAGAGGAAATCCTGAAAGCAGCTTGGGACAAGAGGTCTGTAATATACTATGGAGGAATATTACATTGGCAGCAGACCTATCCACAGAAACCTGGCTAGCCAAAAGGACAGGCATGATATATGAAAAAAATATGCAGCCAAGAATTCTATATCCAGTTAGGATGTCATTGAAAATAGGAGAGATAAAAAGCTTACAGGACAAACAAAAATTAAAAGGATTTGCAAACACCAAACCAGCCCTAAAAGAAATATTGAAAAGGGTCCTCTAAGCAAAGAGAGAGCCTAAAAGTAGTAGAACAGAAAGGAACAGAGACAAAATACAATAACAGTCACTTTACATGCACACAATGGCACTAAATTCATAACTTTCAATAGTTACCCTGAATGTAAATGGGCTAAATGCCCCAATCAAAAGACAGAGGGTATCAGAATGGATAAAAAAACAAGACCCATATATATGTGTATATATATATATATATATATATATATATATATATATATATATGTAGTCTACAAGAAACTCATTTATAAAACCCAAAGACACCTCCAGATTTAAAGTGAGGGGATGGAAACCATTTACCATGCTGATGGACATCAAAAGAAAGCTGGGGTGGCAATCCTTATATCCGATCAATTAGATTTTAAGCCAAAGACTACAATAAGAGATGAAAAAGACACTATATCATACATAAAGGGACTGTTCAACAAGAAGATCTAACAATTTTAAATATCTATGCTCATAACATGGGAAGCACCCAAATATATAAACCAATTAATAACAAAATCAAGGAAATACATCAACAGTAACAAAATATCAATAGGGGACTTTAACACACCCCTCACTGAAATGGATAGATCATCTAAGCAAAAGATTAACAAGGAAATAAAGGCTTTAAATGACACACTGGACCAAATGGTCTTCACAGATATATTCAGAACATTCCATCCCAAAGCAACAGAACACATTGTTCTCTAGTGCACATGGAACATTCTCCAGAATAGTTCACATCCTGAGTCACAAATCAGTCCTCAACTGGTACCAAAAGACTGGGATCATTCCCTGAATATTTTCAGGCCACAGTGCTCTGAAGCTAGAACTCAATCACAAAAGGAAAGATGGAAAGAACTCAAATACATGGAGGCTAAAGAGCATCCTATTAAAAAATGAATGGGTCAACCAGGAAATTAAAGAAGAATTAAGAAAAAATCATGAAATGAAAACACAACTGTTCAAAATCTTTGGGACACAGCAAAGGTGGTCTTTAGAGGAAAGTATGTAGCAAAAAAAGCTTTTCTTAAGAAACAAAGCAATAAAAGCCTTTCTCAAATATACAACCTAATCCTAAACCTAAAGGAGCTGGAGAAAGAACAGCAAAGAAATCCTAAACCCAGCAGGAGAAGAGAAATAATAAAGATCAGAGCAGAAATCAATGAAATAGAAACCAGAAGAACAGTAGAACATATCAATGAAATTAGGTGCCAGTTATTTCAAAGAATTATTAAGATTGATAAACCCCTAGCCAGACTTATCAAAAAGAAAAGAGAAAGGACCCAAATTAATAAAATCATGAATGAAAAGGAGAGATCACAACCAACACTAAAGAAATACAAACAATTACAAGAACATATTATGAGCAACTACACGTCAGTAAATTTGACAATCTGGAAGAAATGGATGCATTCCTAGAGACATATAAACTACCACAACTGAACCAGGGAGAAATAGAAAATAAGGACATTGAAGCAGTCATCAAAAATCTCCCAATAAACAAGAGCCTGGGGCTAAATGGCTTCCCAGGGGAATTCTACCAAACATTTAAAGAAGAATTGACACCTATTCTCCAACTGAAACTGTTCCAAAAAATAGAAAAGGAAGGAAAACCTCCAAACTCATTTTATGAGGCCAGCATTATCTTGATCCTAAGACCAAGCAAAGACCCCAGCAAAAAGGAGAATTACAGACCAATATCCTTGATGAACACAGAAGCAAAAATTCTCACTAAAATACTAGCCAATAGGATCTGACAGTACATTAAAAGAATTATTAACCACGACCAACTGGAATTTATTCCTGGGCTGCAAGGTTGATTCAACATCTGCAAATCAATCAATGTGATACAATATATTAATAAAAGAAAGCATTTTGACAAAGTACAACATTCCTTCCTGATCAAAACTCTTCACAATGTAGGTATAGAGGGTACATACCTCAATATCACCAAAGCCATCTATGAAAAAACCACAGTGAATATCATTCTCAATGGGGAAAAACTGAGAGCTTCTCCCCTAAGTTCAGGAACATGGCAGGGATGTCCATCATCACCACTGTTATTCAACATAGGACTAGAAGTCCTAGCCTCAGCAATCAGACAACAAAGAGAAATAAAAGGCATCCAAATCAGCAAAGAAGTTGTCAAACTCTGTTTGCAGATGATATGGTACTTTATGTGGAAAACTCAATGACTCCACTCCAAAATTGCTAGAACTCATATAGGAGTTCAGTAAAGTGTCAGGATATAAAATCAATGCACAGAAATCAGTTGCATTTCTATACACCAACAACACAGAAGAAAGAGAAATTAAGGAGTCGATCCCATTTACAATTGCACTCAAACCATAAGATACCTAGGCATAAGCCTAACCAAAGAAGCAAAGAATCTGTACTCAGAAAACTATGAGGTACTCATGAAGGAAACTGAGGAAGACACAAAGAAATACAAAAATGTTTCATGCTCATGGATTGAAAGAACAAATATTGTGAAAATGTCTATGCTACCTAGAGCAATCTAAACATTTAATGCATTCGCTATCAAAATGACATCAACTTTTTTCAAAGAAATGGAACAAATAATCTTAAATTTATATGGAACCAGAAAAGACTCCGAATAGCCAGAGGAATGTTGCAAAAGAAAGCCAAAGTTGGTGCCATCACAATTCCAGACTTCAAGCTCTATTACAAAACTGTAAGCATCAAGACAGTATGGTACTGGTACAAAAACAGACAAATAGATCAAGGGAACAGAACAGAGAGCCCAGAAATAGACCCTCAATTCTATGGTCAACTAATCTTTGACAAAACAGGAAGGAATGTCCAATGGAAAAAAGACAGTCTCATCAATAAATGGTGTTGGGAAAAACAAAAAACAACAAAAACAAAAACGAAAACAAAAAACAAAAAACAAACAAACCAAAAAAAAAAAAAAAAAACAATCACATGCAGAAGAATGAAACTGGGCCATTTCCTTACACCACACACACAAAAAATAAAACTTAAAATGGCTGAAAGACTTCAATGTGAGACAGGAATGCATCCAAATTCTTGAAGAGAACACAGGCAGCAAACCTCTTTGACCTCAGCTGCAGTATCTTCTTCCTAGAAGCATTGCCAATGGCAAGGAAAGCAAGGGCAAAAATGAACTAACTATTGGGACTTCATCAAGGTCAAATTTTATGCACAGCAAAGGAAACAGTCAAAAAAGCAAAAGAAACTGACAGAATGGGAGAGATATTTGCAAATGACCTATCAGATAAAGGGCTAGTACCCCAAATCTATAAAGAACATAGCAAACTCAACACCCAAAAAACAAATAATCCAATCAAGAAATGGGCAGAAGACATGAACAGACAGTTCTGCAAAGAAGACATCCAAATGGCCAACAGACACATGAAAAAGTGTTCAACTTCACTCAGCATCAGGGAAATACAAATCAAAACCACAATGAGATACCACCTCATGCCAGTCAGAATGGCTAAAATTAACAAGTCAGGAAACAACAGACATTGGCGAGGATGTGGAGAAAGGGGAACCCTCCTACACTCTTGGTGGGAATGCAAGCTGGTGCAGCCACTCAGGAAAACAACATGGAGGTTCCTCAAAAAGTTGAAAATAGAACTACCTAATGATCCAGCAATCACACTACTGGATATTCACCCTAAAGATACAAAGGTAGTGATCCCAAGCGGCATGGGCACCCGAATGTTTATAGCACCAATGGCCACAACAGCCCAACTATGGAAAGAACCTAGATGTCCAACAACTGATGAATGGATAAAGAAGAGATGGTATATTTATACAATGGAATACTATGCAGCCATCAAAAGAAACAAAATCTTGCCATTTGCAATGATATGGATGGAACTAGAGGGTATTATGCTAAGTGAAATAAGTCAATCAGAGAAAAATAATCATCATATGATCTCTCTGATATGAGGAATTTGTGAGGTAAGGTGGGGGATCATGGCAGGTAGGGTGGGAAAAAATGAAACAAGATGGAATCAGGAGGGAGACAAACCATAAGAGACTCTTAATTTCATGAAACAAACTGAGGGTTTCTGGGAGTAGGATTTAGGGATGGGGAACTGGGTTATGGACATTGTGGAGGGTATGTGTTATGGTGAGTGCTGTGAAATGTTTAGCCTGATGATTCACAGACCTGTACCCCTGGGGCAAATAATACATTATATGTAAATTTAAAAAAAGAAAAATAGAGATAGTAAACAAAACCACTTTTGTAAATCTCTTTTTTATTTATTTTATTTATTGATTTATTTATTTGTAAATCTCTTTTTTTAAATTGATGAGTAATATTGTCTTTGAAAATAGAATTGTTAATCACCTGTTCAAGCCATATATTGTTTGCATTTGTCCATTGGGTTGAAAGAGGTAGGAGGGAAGAAAATGCAAAGTTCTCTTTCTATTGGATATGAGAAAATTTCTGATTATCCAGTCCCCTGTAGGTGATTTTTTTTTTTAATTTTGCCAAACTGTATATATTGTGTATGCACTGGACAAATGAGTTTAAAATCTATAGTATATAGTCTCTAGCACTAAACATGTGGCCAGTGTATGACCAAAGTGGAGTTAGTAAACCAATACATTTTGTACACTTTGTGTTAAAATTCACAGGAAGGCTGTCTTCTGAATATGACTTTCAAAATTCAAATTCTAAAACATCTAAGTCACACACATGCCTAGACTCAACCACTGGCTTGTGGGGGAATGAAGGAACTGAAGAAGTGAAGATATCTGGATTAGAATGTATACATTTAAGAGACTGAGATAGCTATTATCACATATGTGTAGTTTATTCAACAGAACTAGGAATATAGTAGACAAATATAAGTAATTACTTGAAACACAGTCTTTCTGTTTAGAAGTACACAACATATGTTAAGAACAGAGGATGTGAAATAACTTTTCTTTAGGGATCACAGGGACAATGGTCTTTTGGAAATGGGAATGTTAAATTTGACTTCTTGAAGTAGAATATGCACTGCTCACTGCATGAAGTAAGTACTCATATTTTCACAAAGCACCCAAATTCAAAAACTCCTTCACTATGTAAGCAGTATAATAAATATAATAATCACACCATTCTTTTCCCAATAGTAAAATGAAATTATCATACTTATGTTAGAGATCTAGAGGTCAGGTAATGAAAGTCAATTTGCCAACTTTATGGTTGACATAAACCACATGTGATCAACTGCTTAGGGATATTGCATGTACACTGTTCACTGGATAAAACTAGGAAATTGGCTTCTTGGTTCCTACACTTTCCATTCTCTCTTCTACTACAAACTTGGATATTTTTTAAGTGTCACTTAAACTAAAATAGTTTAATTACAGTTTTAGAAATCTATCTTCCAACACACTTCACACTTCACTTGTTAATTATATTAAACAAAAATTCAACACAAAATGTACATTGATATTTACCTTTACCTGAAGTTAATTATCTTGAAAATTTAAGTCAGCAACCACACAGCACAAAAATAAAGGTATTTTACAGCTTTCAATTTTTTGTGGAGTCATCTAACACCCTGTTTGTCTCATAAGCACATCTGTCAGTAGTGGTAAGAACTATCAGAGTGGATGCTAAGTAAGAGACAGCAACTTTAGCAGCTGAAATTTAAAAAGTTGCATTCTAGGCCCTCAAGTTTGCAAAGTTCTCCCTGACAAGATCAGGCATCAAAATTCTCAGCATGTAATCATTTCCTGAGACCCCAAAATAAACAGGAGTTGCTAAATCGCCATTAAAATAGTTTTACTTCTTGAGCCTACCTTCCCTTACTCTCCCTAAATCTATCCTTCAAATAAATCAAACTCCATTTTCTAAAGTGGAGTTTCAACCAACAATGCTTTTAACTCCACTTCTATCCCTCTTATTTGGAAAGCCATTAAAGCTTAAGAAGTTATCACTCCATCAGTTTTGAAGTATGGATTAAAAAGTTTTTCTATAAACAAGGAAAATAAGGAATGCAGATAAAATAACTAACATGGAATGTGAGCACATGAGTAACACTGAAAAAAGAAATGGGAAATGTAGGTCACCAACTTAAAATGCAATGGATTATGTTTCTGTGTTAGCAGATACATGGCTCTTCCAGTCAGTATTTGCTGCTTCAACTCAAACATCAACAATATTTCTCAGACTAATTAGCTATATAAGTGGTGATTTTTCTCCAATTAGAGAAACTTGGTTATTATCACTCAAATTACTCCAAAGGGGCTTTTTAAAATTTAAGATATCAAATAAACTTATGTTTTCTGCAGATTCAATTTCCTCCTTCCCTGCTGATGAGAGACAAGGGAGCAATAAGCCTTCAAATTGTGTATTCACTAAAATTACTATGGACAATACAAACCTGACTGGTTTCTGATAATCACTCATTTTATCATGTCCATGTCTTCTACCATGGTTCATTTTGATAATGAACAAAAGATTTTCTTCATCCAAATACTGTGTTTTGGTGATTACCCAATAGTACCTACAAAACTCTTTAAATTCTGAATTTCAAGATAGATAGCCTTTGCTTGCTTATGCAGCCAAACTTTTATTGCTTGTCTTACACAGAGCATAAAACTTCACTAAATGAGTGCGAAAACTTGAATCCAAAGTACAGTAATAGAGGGAAGATATTATTCCAAGGCAGAATCATATATCTTAAAATAAGCCCTCATTTAAAAAAATGTGTTATCCTTATCCTACATGGAAAACCAGTCATTAATTTTGACCCAACTTCTCTCTCATTTATATCGATAAATCCCCTGACAAGCTTAAAAACTTTTTCTACCTTTATTGTCTGACAAAGACAACCTACTGTGAGAAATAATGGTGCTCATAAATGAGAGGCAAAGAAGCAATAACAGTTTCATTTACAGATAATTAAACAAGAAACTAGCTCAGAGAAAAGATCTCTGTTTAAGGCTCTTATAGACAAATATGGGCAGGCATATTTCAGATAGGTAAATTCATAGGAATAACCTCCCCACTTCTCAAAAAAAAAAAAAAAAACCTGAAGAAAAGCTCTTGAAAGAAGCATTAATGACTTGTTCTCTGACCAGATAAAAGTCATTATGCAGAATTATGTTCTTGAAAATGCTTAAATGCTTTGTCTTTAAACAAAACATTTGTTAAATTCACTAACCAAGTGGGACATGCTTTTTACTACAATACCTCAATTTTATATGTAATAAAATATACACACGTACATGCTCACACCCCACACACAATTCCTAAAGAAAGATTACAGCAAGAAAAACTAGTTCTCAAAATACGTGTCTACCATTTTTAGCCCACAAAATTCAAAGAATATGTTTTTGTAAATAATTCAAACATAGTAAAATCTATCAATATCTTCTTCTATAAATTCTTCCATATCCTTTTTGCTTAGAAACTAGTTCCTTACTCAGATGTCACATTTTTATATTTCTTGACTTTGCCCTTTATCTTATTCTTTATCATCTTTCTCATCTTGATAAATGGCAAATCCCTTTAGCAAATGTTTCACTATAGAGAATTTTTACTTCCTCTATAATTTAAATTTTTTCCGATGGCCTGTATACTTTGTGTCAGTCACTTCAGTTCAACAAAGTATTTTCAAGATTTTTCCATATTGTGGAGTATCAGAACTTTCCATTTCTGAGTACTTGTCTATTGTATGGCATTTTTTCATATGGGAGCATTCAGAATAAAGTTGATATAAAAACCATTATTCTACAAGTAATCTCTGTAAAGACATCTTATTTAAGATCTAAAAGTGAAATGGTTATCAATTATTGCCCCTCAACTCCAAATCTGTCCCTCATTTCCAGATCTGCAGTGATGCCATGGGACTCTGAAAAAGATTTTGTCCTTTGCCAGCTAGCACCGAGTTAAATTTATCAGTAGAGGATACTGAAGAAGAAAAGGTTTCTCTCCCTGGTTCCAGTGAACAACTGTCCTCATGCTCCTGAGAGGACATGGTTTCTACAGTACTGAGGGGCAATGGCATACAATACCTTTCTATATGGACCTCCTGCAAGAATCTCAAGAGACTTTTCAGCAAACTTCTGAAACAAAGAACCTCTCTGGGGAAGGCTTTTTGTGACACTCACAGGGCATATTTCGGGGAGTTCCCCTGCCATAGTACCTCAGCAAACTTCCCCATCCTGTGTGCCATGGCTGTGCTAGCCCCTGAAGTTGGGGAGATGGGAAGGGATGGGTTGTTTGGTGGCTACTATATTTCAGGTCTTTCCTTTATCTATGATTCCTAAACTCTGAAAATGTCCTTTACCTCTCATTAGCCAATTCCATTACTCCAAACCTATTCACTCTTACTACTGCACTTGCCCTCTTCCAGTTACTGTGCATTTTCTATCTTCTGAGTGGCTTCTGAATGATATAGCTTAGTTACAGAGAAATTTTATAATTTTAAAGGCCACTGGACAAAATAGCTTTCCAAACGTTGTGCAAATATACACCTCCATTGGCAATGGGTCAGAAATCTGGATGCTCCACCTTTCACACCAATATCTGGAGTTGTGTTTTAAATTTTAACCAAAAGACTGACTGTGTATTAGGATCTCACTTTGGTTTATTTTTCATTTCCCTGGTGACTTATATACTGGTTTTGTGAAATACAGCAAAGGCTTTTATTCATGGTTACCTGGATTGTCTTTTGATCATTTAATTATAAGATCTCTTTAAACATTCTGGATACCTGTTTTCAGCTGCCCTATTCAATCTTTCAATTTGTGATGGGCCTGGCTTATATCCTTAAGTGTGTCTTTGAAGAGCAGTTTTTTTTTGTTGTTGTTGTTTGTTTGTTTTTTAAGATTTTATTTATTTATTTGACAGGCAGAGATCACAAGTAGGCAGACAGGCAGGCAGAGAGAGGAAGGGAAGCAGGCTCCCTGCTGAGCAGAGAGCCCGATGCGGGGCTCGATCCCAGGACCCTGAGATCATGACCTGAGCCGAAGGCAGAGGCTTAACCCACTGAGCCACCCAGGCGCCCCTGAAGAGAAGTTTTTAATAATGATTACATTTGTCATTTTCTTCTTTTGTGTTTAGTATTTTCTGTGTATATTCCCCAAAACCTTGACTATCCCCAATGGTCGTGAAGATATAATCCTATACTTTCTTCTAGAAAGTTATAGCTCTAAGTTTTATATATAGGTCTATGACCTATCTTTAATAAACATTGTTTAAGGCTTGAGGTAGAAGTCTATTTTTCCCCCTCACATGAATAATCAGTACTTACAGTAATTGCTTTTTGAAAAGACATCCCCTCCCCCGACTGAACTGATTTAGTACCTTTATCAAAAATCCTTTGACTAGGGGCACATGGGTGGCTGAGTCGATTAAGCAGCTGGATCCTGATTTCAGCTCAGGTCATGATCTTAGTGTCCTGTGGTCAAACCCCGCATCAGGCTCCATGCTCAGCAGGGAGTCTGCTTGAGATTCTCTCTCCCTCTCTGCCTCTACTCTCCACCCCCACTTGCACTCATGCACTTTCTCTGAATAAATAAATATTTTTTTAAAAAAATCAATTGAATATTCATTTATTTTTTTTATTTATTTTATTTATTTATTTGACAGAGAGAGATCACAAGTAGATGGAGAGGCAGGCAGAGAAGAGAGAGGGAAGCAGGATCTCCGCCGAGCAGAGAACCTGATGCGGGACTCGATCCCAGGACCCTGAGATCATGACCCGAGCCGAAGGCAGCAGCTTAACCCACTGAGCCACCCAGGCGCCCGAATATTCATTTATTTTTTACTGTTCTTTTCCGTGAACTGTCAATCTATCAGTATATCTAAAGAATTCAGCATTCTTTATTTTTGTGACGTTATAGGAAATTGCAAGCAAGTAGTATTGTCCAACCCATTCTTTTTCCAAAGTCATTTGTCTACTGAAGGCCATTTACATTACCATGTATTTTATTACTGGCTTGAAAATTTCTACAGAAAGCTTGCCAAGATCTTGAACAAGATTGTTTGAAGGTCTATGTAACAACTGAAAGATACTGAGTCTTCTCATCCATGAAAATAGTGACTCTCTCCATTTACTTAGGTTTTTTTAAGTGTATACGATCAATTTTTTAGTGCACAGGTCATACAAATATTTGATGAAGTTTAGTTCTGAGTATTTTTTGATGCTTATGTAAATTTATTTTACCTGATTTTTCAATTGTTATTGTTAAGTATACTAATAATTTTTATAGATTCCCTAGAACTTCTGCATAATTATGCCATCTGTGAATAAAGATAGCTATTTTTCCTTTCTAATTTGTATGCTTCTTGTTCTTGTCTTTTTTTCACTCATGAAGACTTTAGTATGGTGTTGAAAAAAATAAGGAAGCATTATAGTATTCATCATCATAAATGATGAAGTAAATAGATTCCTCCAAAAGCTTTTTTTTTTAAAGATTTTATTTATCTGACACAGAGAGAGAGATTCAAGTAGGCAGAGAGGCAGGCAAGAGAGAGAGGCAGAAGCAGGCTCCCTGCCCAGCAGAGAGCCCAATGCGGAAGCTTGATCCCGGGACCCCGAGATCATGACCTGAGCTGAAGGCAGAGGGATTAACCCACTGAGCCACCCAGGCGCCCAACCTCTAAAAGCTCTTAATGAGGTTGAGAAAGTTCTCTATTCTCTCTTTTCCTGAATCTTTTTTAGCATGAATGGACACTGAATTTTGAAAATCTGCATTTATTGAGATGATCATATAAATGTTTTCCTTTTCTTTGTTAATATTTTGAACTACAATGCTTAATTTGTGAATGTTAATTTAACTGAATGTTAAATCAGTCTTGCCGTCTTGGGAAAATAACTTGGACATGATGTATCATAGTGCTGGATTGAATTTGTTAGTATGTCAAGGACTTTTGTGCCCATATTCATGATAGATATTGGATTGCAGGTTTTTTTTCTTTTTACTTCCCCTGTAGTGTCTATGCCTGGTTTGGGTATCAGGATAATGACTAATAAAATGAATTGGGAAGTATCCTTTCCTACTCCATTTTCTGAAGGACTTTTTAAGATATTGCTCTCCATCATTTTATAATATTTGCTATCAATCACCAGTAAAGCCATCTGGACCCAGCAGTTTTCCTTGCAGAAAAAGAAAAATTCATTTCATTATCTTTTCCATTGTGTTATTGCTGATGGTGCTGGATTTTTTCTTGTCAAGCTGGCACTACTTCTTCAAAATAAGGCTGGAAAATACATTTCCTAGCCCTCTTCCTGAACTTATTTGAGTGAAATTTTCAAACAAGTCATACAAAGGTCATACATGAGAATTTGGAAGTAGAAGTGAAACACTGGCCTTTCCTCACAGACTGATCAAGGTTGACATATCCAGTGATTATTGTTCCCTGGGAAGCATAGCCTGTCCTTGCTCTCTTCCCTACTTGTCTTTCCAATTGCTTTATGGGCCAGCCACCCATGGGTCCATGTTCACCACCAGACACAGTCCCACAAAGAGGGAAGATCACACACTGAAGCCCCCAGTTCATTCAGAGACAGATGTTTTAAAGGCGGCAGTGACTTATAGGCAGGCAGCAGTTTCCAGACCTCTCCAAAAGCGGCCACTTGGCTGACCCACTTTGGTGGTCAGTCACAGACAACTTTTCAGATTTCCCTCAACTCTCACTCATTCATCCATGCAACTGCTGTAGGCAGTTGTGATTAGTTACTGTTCCTGCAATCTCTCACCCTATTCCCACCCCACCCTCTTTAACTTCTCTAGGTCAGCTTCTCCCAGATTATGTGAACTTTATCCTTAATTTAAATGCTGTATTTCACAATTGTAGTTCTATTTTTCCAGACATAATTCTCACTGATATGCTGACACATGGAAAATAATTTAAAAATTTGCTTTTGATCTTCCAATTTATTAGTCTTTTTTACTATTCTACTGATTGCTCAGTTTATTTTCTACAGAAGGTGTTACCATTTGATACTTCAGTTCTTCCTTTTTGATATATGTACCTGTATTTTATTCTCATATTAGTTTAAGGAAAGTGTAAGAAAAACATGATTCTTATGTCTTAAGTAATTATGGTAGGTATGTCTCTAGTATTTTACTATAAAAGTAGTCTTTCCCCCTTAAGGTATATTCCTTTATCATATCAAAATCATATCCTCCTCACTCTAGTTTGTATTGATATTAAAATATCTTTGGATTTTTGGAGATAATTTTATCTACTACACTTGATTCCTATGATACTTAGTCTAGTTGTAATTATTCATTAATAATATGCTGAATCATATTTGCCTTAGTTTTCCTTTTTCATCATGAGCAGGATTGGTTTACTCATCAAAAACACCCTTAATTGCAAATAACAAAGCTATTATTTGATTTGTCTTGTTTTCATTTCAGGCCTCGCACTGGTCTAATTGGGTTGGTAGAACTGATCAGGAGTTGAAAATTAGACTTTAGATTCTACCCTTGTGTGAAACAAACAGAAAAATAAAAAGGACATGCAAACATACTTACCAGCCATGAATGATAAATGTCTAATAGGAACTATACCCGTTCAACGTTACTTTGACCAGATTTTGTTATCATAGGTACAGCTTCTTAACACAAAATTCCCCAAATCCTCTACGTTCTTTTCCTTAAAGGGCCAAAGAGTGATTATTTTAAGACTACAGGTTATATGTTCTCTATCACACTGCTCAACCATGTCATTAGAGAGCCACAGATAGTACATAAATGAGTAGGTGTGATTGTGTTTCAGTAAAAGTTTATTTATAAAACCAGTACCTGGCCCACCAGCCATATTTTGCCAACTCCTATTTTAAAACCAACATATACCTAATGGAAATATCTATTCCTCAAAAGTATAAAAGGACTAACCCAATTAATACTTGATACAAAAATGACAAATTTTGCCCTTATTTTTTGCTTGAATTGCCTCTCCATCTACAGACTTTGGTTTATATTTAGGTCTCTTTACCAGGTCATTATTTATCCTATTACTTTTTTTTTTTAAGATCAATTTATTTACTTGAAGGGGGGGGAGCACAAGTGGAGGAGGGGCCGAAAGAGAAAATCTTCAGGCAGAGTCCCTGCTAAGTGCAGAGCCCCACAGAGCCAGACATGAGGCTTGATCTTAGGACACATGAGATCATGACCTGGTCAAAACCAAGAGTCAGATAGATGCTTAACTGACTGAGCCATCCAGTCACCCCTTATCCTATGACTTTTACCCCTATTAAGTTACCTTGGTTTTTTTGGTGGTCTCTTGTAGACAGTGTATATTTGGATTTAGTATTTAATCAATTTTCAACTTTGGAGTTCTTCAGTTATACCCAAAGGACTGGAAATTTGATTATATAATTCTTTGAAGAGCATATATTATAAATGTGTAATATAATAAGTAATAGGTAAATATCTGGAAAGCATGTCAATAGACTATTGACCTATTTACTAGCATTATGACAGTTATCACCACTGTTTCTCAGCATTGAGCTGCCAATAGACTTGAAAGAGGCAACGTTAATAACATATGAACACAAACTAATCACTGTTTCCATGAAAATAAAAAAACAGTGACTACTTCTATTAACAGATGTATGAAATATAAAGCTACCTAAAATATTTATAGTAATAGCAAACAGGATAGTAACAATCAGGGATGCCTGGTTGGCTTAGTTGGTTAAGTGGTTAAGTATCCACCTTTGGCTCAAATTATGATCTCAGGGTCCTGGGATCAAGCCCCACATCAGGCTCCCCCCTCAGCAGGGAGTCTGCTTCTCCCTCTCCTTCTGCCCCTTCCCCCTGCTCATGTTTTCTTGTTCTCTCAAATAAATAAATGAAATGTTTTTAAAAAATAGTAACAATCAGTTTATATTTTTAACAATAGATAAAATATATCACTCCCACCTTTTCTTGTATTTCATATTTCATATTTAAGTTGCTTTCTTCACATTTAAAGTTTTACAAATAATGTAATTCTGGCTTTATAAGTAGCAGTATAATCTAGGACACAGATTTGAGTATCTAGAGGCCAAGTCTTTTGATTCATCGCCAATAAAAAGATCACTTTTGTAAAACTAAGAGATTATAGTTCTAAATATACAATGCACTACTTGTGTCAATTTCAACAAAAGTTGGTTTTCTGGGTCTCAGTTACCTTTTCCTATACAATGGGAGAAATAAGGTTTTCCTTTCCCACATCACAGGGTTTTATGAAAATCAAAAGCTGTAATTTGCACTTTCACTTTCAAAGCAATAAACTATAACGACAGCCATTGTTTTGTCTTTTTCTATTTAACATCTTTGAAGTTCAGCATGATATCAAGATACCCATTTCTAAATGATGGCACAGATATACTAGAAAAATTAGAGAAAAACCAAAAATTTTATGATGATGTTTGAAATTTAGATCACCTTTACCAATTTAATAAAGTATATATAACATTTGTGAAATAAGGACAATACAAAGTATCATACAGAAAAAAAATTCCTACACTGACATTATAAAACTTCTTTAACTAGAAAATTGAATTACTGGGGCACCTGGGTGGCTCAGTCATTAAGCGTCTGCCTTCGGCTCATGTCATGATCTCAGGGTCCTGGGATCGAGCCGCATGTCAGGTTCCCAGCTCAGTGGGAAGCCTGCTTCTCCCTCTGCCACTCCCTCTGCTTGTGTTCCCTATCTGGCTGTCTCTCTCTGTGTTAAATAAATAAATAAAAATTAAAAAAAAAAAAGAAAAGAAAAGAAAAGAAAATTAATTATAAGAAAAATAAATATGGAACTTCTTTAAAGAATTCTTTTAATGCATTAAAATATGATCTATTTTAGGGGCGCCTGGGTGGCTCAGTGGGTTAAAGCCTCTGCCTTCGGCTCAGGTCATGATCCCAGGGTCCTAGGATCGAGCCCCGCATCGGGCTCTCTGCTCAGCAGGGAGCCTGCTTCCTCCTCTCTCTCTGCCTGCCTCTCTGCCTACCTGTGATCTCTGTCAAATAAATAAATTAAAAAAATCTTTAAAAAAAATAAAAAAATTAAAAAATTAAAAAAATATGATCTATTTTATTTGGCATATATATATTTTATATAACAAAATCTACATGCTGAATTTTGTTTCCAAAAGTAAACTGGAAAAAAGAAAAAACTGCACTGAGATTTTGATTGTTTTTGGTTTTGTTTTGTTTTCTTTTTCCTGTTTTTCTACTCCTTTTGTTTCTCCAATGCCCAGCGTCTTCATGATACCCTCTTATGAAGGCCCACTGAGACATCTCTACTTAAACTATGCCTATCCCCAAATATTTGAACCTTCAAAGTGACCTTTCTCTTCCTCTGACCCTTGCCATTCACCAGAAATTCTAGTCCCTTTATACAGCTGTATTTAAGAGGCAGCTATATGAAAATAACTCAATTAACCTACTTCTTATTTTTGAGATTTTATTTATTTATTTGACAGACAGAGATCACAAGTAGGCAGAGAGGCAGGTGGGGGGTGGGGAGGAGGGAAGCAGGCTCCCGCTGAGCAGAGAGCCTGATGCGGGGCTCAATCCCTGGACCCTGAGATCATGACATGAACCAAAGGCAGAGGCCTAATCCACTGAGCCACCCAGACACCCCAATTAATCTACTTCTTAATAACAAATGACAGACTTTTAACCCTTCCTATGATGTTTGTATTTTTAAAGAGGAACCAAAAATATCCTCATGAATTTTTTATTTTTTATTTTTTCAAAAATAGGTCACCTTGAGGAACAAAATTTCCAACTGAGATTAGGACTTTGGGGGCAAAATTTCACTTTGAGAGCACTTTAAGCTGTGAAAAATGAACCCTTCATATCAATGATCCTGCCCCGCTGAATATATGGTAAATCTGTCATTCAAACCCAATTATCATATTAATCATGCAATGGTCATTCATGCCCCCCCCCAAAAACAAATTTAGAATGGCAATAGCAGGGCTTCTTGCAGCAGGTAAAATTTGGGAAGGGGCTTCTATTTCCAAGAACAGACATAGGCGTAAATAACAGCATCCTGTTAAGATCTAGCCCCACAACAGAGATCTCCCTGCAGTCCATGAAAACATATTTTGTACTTAGTATACATTGTACTGAGGAGCGACTGCAGTCTGGAACATGTAGGTCTTCTGGAAGCAGTTAGTTATTCAGGACAAACAGTACTACATATCTTAATAGCTCTTAGGGGCATCTTTCTAATACAGTTGAGTATACTAACCAATGTTCATTATGATGAGCCTGAGTCATCAAGAAAAGGGTAAATTATGCTCAGCATGCTCTGTTATTGAGGAATGCCCTATTAAAAAGAAGACAGAAAAATCTGCTTAAAGCAGAGAGAATCTAGCTATGGGAATAGTCCAATAGAAAGTCACTTGCCTTATTTCATTCCTTGCAGTGATCCTTTCAAGTTCTCACAGGACAGAATATGATTTAGGGACAAACCCCAGGTTGGCAGGAGAGTCATATACATAGATATAGACATATATAGATATAGATATAGATATAGATATAGATATAGATATAGATATAGATATATAGATATCACTTAACATTCACCACGGTAAGACATAATCAATAGCTTTCTCATCTTTTAAAAAACACAAAAAGCTCTGTGAATTAGTTGTTAAAAATTATGTTATCTCAGAGAACAATTTTTCTTTTAATCTGTCATTAACCCAATTAAAAGAGATAATGCAGGGAAGTGGGGTGGAGAGGTAGAGGATGAGCAAGTCTCATGCTCCTTGCTGCCTTGCCTAGTACCCAGTAACTATGCAGGCTGGTAGAGAACATGCAATCAAACTAAATAAGAACATATCTTAAACTCAATATGCATATGTTCACATTCTACCCATTTTTTAACAATAATGACATACAATGAAGTTCTCCTGGCATTTCATCTTTTCTATAGTAATTTGATTCCTTTCAAAGTGAAAATGCAAAGGCATGCAAACACAGAAAGGAATTATGAAAAACTGTACAAGAAAACCCATGCTCATAAGATTTCCTCTGAGAATGACTTCTTTGTTATCTTTAATAATTTTAACTTAACTTTTTTGTTTCTAGTTTTAAATCAAATAATGAAAATAATGAATTTCACTAGTAAATATATTTATGGAAAATACATATAAAACATTAGGAAACATAAGCAAGCAGTGGAAAAGTTGTCTAGGAATGCAAAAAAAAAAACCACTTTCAAAATCTTTAAAACATCCCTGTGTCTCTTATAAAAATTAAACATGAGACAAATTTGGCATAATAAATTTCAAAATGTCATTAGAATTCATGCAAAATCAAAAACATGTACCAAAGTATAAATTTTAATACACATATGATAAGCACAGTATAAAATTTTAAGATTTAGAGCACAATAAAATTTAAAGTTGGAAGTTTTTTCAGCAAAAAAACAGATTATTGAGAATAGATATAACAGAAGCTTATCGCATCAAAGTGGATTAGTCTGAAAATCTTTATGAGAGAAAGTGTAACTTTCCTAAAGTCTATACCTAAATATACCTAAATAGAGAAAGTATAACTTTCCTAAAGTCTATACCTAAATAGAATATGAAGATCATATTCCAAGTAGGTTTCCTTTTTGTTCCATAGATTCTCCCATGAACCAGTCACTAGTACATTTCCATATTTTTCAGTTTACTCTTTAATATGCAGTAAGAATATAGAGCTGTTCAACAATATATACATAATTCATTCTGTGCTATGAAATATACAATGTGCACAACTGAATATATTTTGTAAAATAAATGAGCTTCAAGTAAAGCTTTCTGTCTACGTATAAGCTTATCTTTTATGGAGCATATTTTCATTATTTTTACTTCACTGGGCTACTTCCTGTCAGAGGAGGAGTTTGGGAGTCGAGAAATGCCGGGGCTGAGTGGCATATTTCTGTTGGGTGGGGTAATAATGTTAGCTGCCCTGCCACTGTGTAATGTTCCTCCAGTCTTGAGAATCCCAAACGGTTCATCTTCTTCCTGCCACCTTTCATAGTTCCCTTTGGTTGTGTCTTGTGTTACTATCAGAGTTTATCATTGTTCTCAATGGGGAGAAGCAGAGAAAAATGGGTCTATGCCACTTTGTCCTCAAATATTTTAGAAGCTAATAGGTAGACATCTTTCCATCAATTTCTTTTTAATTTTATTACTCTCCCAGCATCATGGCCACTCACACATGAGAGTAGTTCAACAGGAGGTTTCTATTATCTTTCAAGGAGATCCTCTCTTGCCATAGGTATTCCAAGAATACAACATCCAAGAAAAAGCCCAATATTGGCTTCAATCTAAAATATTACCTAGAATTTATATCTTAATTGAGCTAGCTTCCACAGGAGGACTGGTGAGAATGGAGGAAATGTAGGAAATAATATATTCTCCCACACCTGCCCTTGTTTAGTACTATATCCCCAGCTTTTATTCCCTAGCAATTAGAACTATGACTGGTACAAAGTGGGCACTCAATAGTTTCTGAATGTTTGAATAAGCAAGATTAGATGCAATTATCAGAGCAACAGTAAAAATAAACAGTATGAAACCCATCACACTGGCCATGCACTCAGTCTTAAAGGGAAAAAGTCAGTTCTTCGCAGGTTATTGAGGAAGCAAGAAGATTCAGAACTATGTCAATCCAGTTTTAAGCATCTGTATGATTCCATCAGGCTTGTAGTATCCATTTTGGACAAAGAGTACTTACTAATATTTCTCAACTCCCTGAAACAGAGTAACAAGCTGAATATTTATCATTCACCATTTTATAGCCAAGATACTTCATGTGTGCAATTTATCTGTGATTAAGTGGTTATTGTGGACCTACTGAGAAAATCAAATATTTGTTTTGAAATATATAATACAAAAGCCTGATTGAGCATATACAAGAACAATACTTCTAGAAGCAAGAAAACACAAAGGCTCAAACTGGAAATGTTGCTCAGTAAAGATGCTTCTATTTCACCATATGCAATCAACAATGCAGTGAGGGTAAGTCCCCTTGCCACAAGGCATATGGAATTGCTTACCACTTTTTCCTTAATAGAGTCATAAAACATGCAGATCCAAAACAAACTGCCAAATCCAAGTCCTATCTTCAAATTGGCAAAATTAATTAGATTAACTATGCCTGTTTCCTGATCTGTAAAATGGGGTTAATACCTAATTCACAGAGTTTGGGACAGAATTTAAGTAAACATGTGGTACATGTAAAGCACAGTGTCTGGCATACAGTCAACAGTTTACATAGCCATTATTCTTTTCCACATAATAAAAAATAAAAGTAATGTTTATCCATAAAAACTCATTTTTTTGCTATTGTTTTTAATTGAAAACATACTAACAAAAAATTATATCATAATTGAGGTCCTACCCTGTATTTTGCTGATACAAATTTTTCTTTCATAAGGCTTATGCTTTTCATTTTTAACATGGCCTTCTTCATTTTGTTTCCAAACATCTTAAAACAGGCATAGTGCCATTTTCTTGTTTTATGACATATTAATGCAATGTTGTGTGTCATTTAGGAGGAAACAAAACATATATATTCTAAAATCAACATGAAATAGTGCTAAATTATGTACAATGTTTGGATATGTATGACAGAGATTTAGTGCCAGAAACTCTACTGTCATAAACAAATCTTGTAGAAATAAAAATAAAAAGTTTAAAAAGTAGAAGAGATTTAGTTGCTGCATATTTTAAAAATCACAACCATCTAATAAAGTATGAAAGGAAAACAAAATATATTAGCAGTGTGGAGAGAGATTATTATTAAAGAATACAAAGAAAAGAGACTCAAATAGAAAGATACGTAAATTAAATAATAAAATGAGTATACATTATATATAACCATCAAAATGGATAGTATTTTTAACCTCCAGTTCCATTGGCTCAGTACACTGAGGATTTCACTTTTATTGTCTTGTTACCATGCAAGAGTCAGTAAAGAAAGAGGTATCACAGACAAAACTGTTGCCAAAGCTAAAACCCACATCTATAATAGAGAGGTTTCTTTTTGTTCTACTATTGCAGGAAAAAATTTTGAAACTACTTTGGATATATTTTACTAGTTTCAAGCTTAATGTTTCACTTAAGATAACTGAAGTAAATGAAAGATACCAACACAATCTCTCATTTACTTGAAAATTCTGCAACATCTGAAATCAAAATCACTTTCTTTTGGAGTAATACAAAGGCTTTAATAGTGCTATTTACCTTTTCCTCTTATGAACCATATCAAAGCTTTCTAAGCATAAAGTTTCAAAGAATAACATCATGAATATGCTTGTGCCTCTCACTTAGATTTAAAATACTTAGCATTTCCCCATATTTCTCCAGAATATTTTTTGTAAAAAATAAATGTTACTAGAAAATCAAAGCCTACTTTCTACTTCATCCCAAATCTTCTTGCTCACCTTGTTTCCTCAGAGATAAGGTAAGGCATATCCTTCCCAAGACATGTTAATGACAGCTTTCATTACATACACATGTACCTGTAAACAATATGCAGCTGTGCTTACCAGTTTTTAAGATTTATATAATGTAATATACTGTACCTATTCTGCATTTTGCATTTTCATTCAAAATTTGTTGACATGTATCTTTATTGATATACGCAGTTAAAATTCACCTATTAACTTCTATGCAGTATTTCACTAAATATATACCACCATGTATTTACCCAATCTCTGCTGATAGGTATTTAGGTTGTTTCCAACTTTAAATGATGAAAAACAAGGCTGCAATGGGTCCCCTGACAGGTATCTATGTACATGATATGCCAGAGGTTCTCTAGATTTACTTATCAATGAAATCACGAGGCCAGAGGCTAGGATTTCATAATCATACCTCAAACTTCAACTCCATCAGAAGTTGCTGAATTCCTCTCCAAAATGACTGCAACATTTACAATTCCCACATCTTCCAACTTCAATCTCTAGCAACCACCAAAATGTTCTCTGTATCTATGAGCTTTTGTAAAAATATATTTTTAAATTCTATAATAAAAGCTAATACAGTATTTGTCTTTCTCAGATTTATTTTACTTAGCATAAAGCTCTCTTTTATTTATGGATTTTGGGGGGATCATTATGTTTTCAGTATTTAAATCAGCAATTCCTTATGACTAAAATATGCATTATAATTTGTTTTTCAGTTTGTGTCTTCAATTTGAGGTTTAAATCATTGCTTTCCCACAGAAGTTTATTTGCTTTTTACATTTAAGCCTTAAAAATTACGTCAATTTTTATAAATATCATGAGGTAGGAATCTTTTCTTCTTGTAATCAATTGTCCTAGTAAATTCAGTAGTTATTCACTTCTTTCACCAGCTTTCTATAATGACATATTCTGGATTCACCATTCTGTTCCACTGGTACAATTACCCATACTTCTGTTATAACATGGTGTTGAATTCACTATACATATATATATTTTCTTAGACTTTTTTATTTCTTTTTTCTTTTTTTAAAGATTTTATTTATTTATTTAACAGAGAGAGAAAGAGCACAAGCAGGCAGAGTGGTAGGCAGAGGCAGAGAGAGAAGCAGGGTCCCCGCTGAGCAAGGAGCCCAATGTGGGCTTTTTAAGTGTTAATATCTAGTATAGAAAATTTTCCTAGTTGCAATTTGTTATATTTTTCTTATTTTATATTAATTTCAAAGTCAGTTTATAAAGAATTGTACAGGAATCGATTTAATAGACAAATTTGGATAAAATTAATATCTCTTCATAGTAACCATTCTGCCCATTATTTACTTATGATTTTTACAAATAACCAAATTTTCCATAAAGATCTTATAAATTTGTTATTGGATTTATTTATACATATCATACATTAGAGATATATATGACTATTATCAATTTTTTAACTGAAATTTTCTCATTTTTCATGGTTAATGGAAAAATATTCCTAAATATTATGTCGTGATTATACAGTTACCCATCTGGACTCTATCAAAAGTTAACTATAGATGTTATTTTAAATTTCATTTATTCTGTTCAGGATTTGCTGTGTTTTTTAAATCTGAGAATTTTTTATCTTTCACAAGTTCAGAAAAATTCTAATCTGCTATTTCAGCAGTGTTTACTGTGATGTTTAAGGCATCAACCCCATATGTCAACTGCATGGAAATATAACATACATAGTCTTCGGCTTATTGGTCATTCATATATCATGTTTTTCTTCAATTCCAAGAATTCCTTGTGTATCAAACTTATGCATTCCAAAACTTTACTCCATGTTCTTTTTATTCACAATAGTGGTAATAGTGTGTTATCTTTTGAACAATATACCTACAGGGTTATTGGTTTATTGTTTTGAAAGAACCAGCAATTTTAATGAATTTCTCTATTGTTTAACTATTTTTATATTATTAATTTCTGCTCTTATATTTGTTAATTTCCTCCCCCTATATATTTTTGGATTTAATTTGCTTTTCTTACTCTAGCTTCATAAAATGTATGTTTAATTATTGATTCTAGGTGTTTCTCCTTTATTGCTCTAAACACTTATACTATAAATTTCCTTATAAGATGTTTTACAGATGAATTCCACAAATTTTTACAGGTTGTGTTATATTATCACACAATTCAAAAAATTTTTTCTACTTCTGCTATCTTTTTTACCATGGATTATTTAGTAGCATTTTACTTAATTTTCAAATAGCGGTGAATCTTTAGATATCTTTCTGGTATTTATTTCTAATTTAAATGTATAGTGATCAGAGAATAGACTCAAATAGAGTCTATTCTCTGAGAGAGTAAAGCAACTGAGAGTTGCTTTACTCATCAACATATGACCGATCTTACCGAATGCTTTATGTACACAGGAGAGAATCTGAATCCTGCTGTAGCTGGGTAGAATGTTCTGTAAATATCAATTAAATCAGGCTGGCTGATTGTGTCATTCGAGTTTTCTATATACTTCTTGACTTTCTATCTACTTACACTATCAGTTACCAACGCAGAAATACTCATGGATCTATCTATTTCTCCTTTCACTTCTGCCAGTTTTTGCTTTCAATATTTGGTGCATAAATATGTATGATTCTAACGCTTCTACTAAATTATTCCCATTATTATTATTAAATGTCTCTTCATTTCTTGCTCTAAAGTCTACTTAATCTGATAATGGTACAGCTACTCCAATATTCTTATGCTTAGTGTTTGTAACATAGGTAATCATTTACCTTTGACTTATATGTGTCCTTAAAAATGATTTTAACAAGCCTATAGTTAAGACTTGATTTTCCATCTAGTTTGGCCATCTTTGCCTTTGTTTGGACTGTTTAAGTCATTTAGACTTAATGTAAAAAAAGTGTGGTTTTACCTAATGCTGTCACTTTTTTCTATATGTGTTCTATTTTCTCATCAGTTTACTGATCCTATTTATTTTTATTGTTCTTTACCTTCTTTTTGACTAATGAAATATATTTATTCTTCTTTCTTACCTCTGATAAGACTACTGAAGAAAAAAAAGATAAATCAAATTAGCAATACCCAGAATAAAAAAGCTATTACTGTATACTCAGTATATAGTAAAAAGATAACAAGCCAACTGTTATCAATAACTTTACAAACATAAATTCATCACCTTAGATGCAAAGAATTAATTTCTTAAAACCAAAGCACACCTAATGAAATAGATAACCTGAAAAATTATATAATTATTAAAGTAATTAAGCTCACAGTAAAAAAATCACCTGCCATAAATAAAATCTCCAGACCCATTTTGCTTTACTGGTAAATTCTGCCAAATATGTAAGTAATTAAATATTTAATATTTAAAGAAGAAATGATGCCAGTTCTAAAGAAGCTCTTCCAGAAAATAGAAAAGGAGGGAACATTTTATTTTCTATGAAGCCCACATTACCCTCATACCAGAACAAGATAAAGACAGTACAAAGTATAGAGCCATCCCCTGCATGGACATAGGCATGAAATCTTCAACAAAATATAGTAATTTAACATCATACTAAAAGTCCCAGCCAGTGTAATCAGGGAAGAAAAATAATTAAAATGCAAACAGATTGGAAAATAAGAATTAAAAGCCCAATTCATAAAAAGCATGACTGTCTACCTGGAAAATCCCAAGAAAGCTACAAAATAATCTTTAACTAATAAATGAGTTTTAGCAAGGTGACAGGGTTATAGAATAAAAGATCAACAAAAAAAAAATAAAGTGCATACATATGTGTGTTTATATATATTTTATTTACAAACATTCTAAAAAATGAATTACTTAAGTTCAAATCTAGCAAAACATGTATGTATAAAATCTACAAATGCTAAGAATCAAATGAATTATCAGTTGGAAGACTCAACATAATAAAGATGTCAATTTTTCTCAACTTGATCTACTGACTAACTGCAAATCCAATCAAACTACTAGCAAGTTTTTAAATAAATATATAAAACTGGACTCTACAATTTACAGAAGAAGTCAAAGAAACTGGAATAGCTAAAACAATCTTGATCAAGAATAACACTGGAGAATCATACTATGCAATACTTACAATATAGCTACAATAATTAGGACAGTGTGGTGTTGATGAAAGGACAGACACAGAAATCAACAAAGAGTTCAGAAATAGATCCATATAAATATTTTTATGTATTACTTTTTCACAGAGACACAAAAGCAATTCAATTGTACTGACTTTTAAACAAATGATGTTGGAACTATACAACACATATACAAAAGAAATGAACCTCAACTTAAAACTCCCACTTTATATTAAAATTTCCACAGATATAATTATGATGTATAAAACAATAAAAAATATAAACTTTTTTAAAACATTTATTTGACAGAGAGAGATATGGTGAGAGAGAGAACACAAGCAGGGGAGTGGGAGAAGGAGAAGCAGGCTTCCCACAGAGCAGAGAGCTGGATGTGGGGCTCAATCCCAGGACCCTGGGATCATGACCCAAGCTGAAGGCAGGCACCTAATGACTGAGCCACCCAGAAACCCCAAAACTATAAAACTGTTAAAAGAAAATTTAAGAATATCTTGATAAACTGCTGTTAGGCAAAGAGTTACTAGACACCAAAATTAGTTATTATGCCACCAAAAGCATTCCACATAAAGAAAAAGAAATGATAAATAGGACTTCCTCAAAATTAAAAACTTACTCCACAAAAGACACTATTGAGAGAATAAAAAGATAATCTATAGATGAGGAGAAAACAGATGATCCCATAATCTGACAAAACCTGTATTCAGAACATATATAGAACACTCTATATTCAATAATAAAAAAACAACTTAATACATAAATGGAGGAAAAACTTCAGTCACTTCACAAAAGAAGATATATAGATGACCAGTATGATCAGAAAAAGATGCTCAACATTGAGAAAATAAACCATTAAGAAAATAAAGTTAAAATCACTAAGAAATACCACTACATACCAATTAAAATAGCTTCAAAATGATACTGGCAATACCAAATGCTGAAAATGTTGTGGAGCAATTTCAACTCTAATATGTTGCTGGTGAAAATGAAAAATGCCACAGCTGCTCTTGAAAATAGTTTGGTATTTCTTAAGAAAAACATGTACTTACATTATAACACAGTAATACCACTACTAGCAGTTCACTCTAGAAAAATAAAATGTTCACACAAAAACCAATACACGAATGTTTATAAGCAACTCCGTTCAAAACAAGAAAATGACTTTCAGAGGGTGAAGGGATAAACAAATAGTGGTATATTCATATGATGTGATTCTACTAAGTAATGAAGATAACTTAAATATTGAGGTGCCTGGATGGCTCATTTGATTGAGCATTCGATTCTTGATTTTGGCTCTGGTCATGACTTCAGGGTCTCGGGTTCAAGTCCAGTCCCTGGTCTTCAGGCTCCATGCTCAGCAGGGAGCCTGTTTCCCATTTCCCTCTGCACTTCTCCCTCTGCCCCCTCCCATGTTCACACTCTTTCTCTATAAAATAAATCTTAAAAAAAAAAGTAACTTAAATATTGAATTAGTTACCAACTTGGCTTAACCACAAGGGTATTATGCTAAGCGAAGAAATCAGTCTCAAAAAATATAGTGTTACACGATTTAATTTATAGAACATTCCCCAAAACACAAAACCACAGTGATAGAAAAATAGCACAAGAAACCACTCTAGAAAACAACATGGAGATTCCTCAAAACGTTGAAAATACCCTATGACCCAGCAATTGCACTACTGGGTATTTACCCTAAAGATACAAATGTAGTGATCCGAAGGGGCACGTGCACCTGAATGTTTATATGTTTATAGCAGCAATGTCCACATTAGCCAAACTATGGAAAGAACCTAGATGTCCATCAACAGATGAATGGATAAAGAAGAGGTGGTATATATATATATATATATATATATATATATATATATATATATAATGGAATACTATGCCACCATCAAAAGAAATGAAATCTTGTCATTTGTGATGACTTGGATGTAACTAGAGGGTATTCTGCTTCGCAAAATTTAAGTCATTCAGAGAAAGACAATTATCATATGATCTCCTTGATATGAGGAAGTTGAGATGCAACGTGGGGGGGTTTGAGGGGTAGGAAAGGAATAAATGAAACAAGATGGGATTGGGAGGGAGACAAACCATAAGAGACTCTTAATGTCACAAAACAAACTGAGGGTTGACGGGGGGAGGGGGGTAGGGAGAGGGTGGGGGGTTATGGACATTGGAGATGGTATGTGCTATGGTGAGTGCTGTGAAGTGTGTAAACCTGGCAATTTACAGACCTGTACCCCTGGGGCTAACAATATATTATATGTTAATTTAAACAAAAAAAGAAGAAGAACAGCACAAGAGACTTTTTATAAGCGAAGAAGCTGTTTTCCATCGTGATTGCAGTGGTAGTTATTCAAATCTATAGATGCAGTAAAATTTATGAAGTTCTCTACCAAATAAATGCCAATTTCATTGTATGATCACTTTAAATTAAATTTAATAAATAGATTAAAAAGTAAGCTGAAGAAACCAGCTGAGCCACGTGTCTTTTTGCAAAGACATTTTTATTAAAATTTGTTCTCTTAATAATTATTTTATTTTTCACTTCTTCCATTTTTACATTTTTCTAGAAATAGCTATACTATCACTTTAATTGTAGGAAATTATTCTAGTGGATCCATACCTTTACCCCTATCATTTCTATTATGTTTTTAAATCTACACCTTCTCAATGTTTTAGATAATCTCATCAATTTTATTAACTTAGTCAATTTTATTAACATTTTCAAAGATACATTTTGATGGGCTTTTCCTGTTTATTTTAATATTCTCTTTTCTTCACTATGTCCTTACTTGATGCTTGTTTCCCTTTTTCTATCTTAAGTTAAAGGCATATCATGTTTATTCTTCACTGATTTTCCTACTAATAAATGAATTTAAGGCTGTAAACTCTCCTTCAATTAATACTAACTGAAGACTGACAAGTTTCATTAAGTAGAAATGTTTTGGCTACTAATATTAAAATATTTAGAAATATTGATTTCCTTATCTTTCCAAGAGCCACTTACGAGTACATTCATAAAGGTCTAAAAATATTGTTTTTAACATTTTTGTTAATTTCTAATTTATTATGAGCAGAGAATACAGTAGGGTATCAATTCTCTGATATTAGCTAAGACTTCTCTTAAAACACAAATTTAAATCAAAACCACATTGAGATACCACCTTACACCAGTTAGAATGGCCTAAATCAACAAGACAGTAAACAACAAGTGTTGGAGAGGAGAGGATGTGGAGAAAGGGGAACCCTCTTACCCTGTTGGTGGGAATGTAAGTTGGTGCAGCCACTTGGGAAAACAGTGTGGAGATTCCTTAAGAAATTAAGGAATGACCCTATGACCCTGCAATTGCACTACTGGGTATTTACCCCAAAGATACAGATGTAGTGAAAAGAAGGGCCATCTGTATCCCAGTGTTCATAGCAGCAATGGCCACAATCACCAAACTGTGGAACGGGCCAAGAAGCTCTTCAATAGACGAATGGATAAAGAAGATATGGTCCATATATACAATGGGATATTACGCCTCCATCAGAAAGGATGGATACCCAACTTTTGAATCAACATGGATGAGACTGAAGATTATGCTGAGTAAAATAAGTCCAGCAAAGTAAGTCAATTGTCATATGATTTCTCTTACTTGTGGAGCATAAGGAATAAGATGGAGGACATTAGGAGAAGGAAAGGAAAAGTGATTTGGGGGAAATCAGAGGGGGAGATGAACCATGAGAGTGTGAAACTGAGGGTTTTGGAAGGGGTGGGGGTTGTTGGGATGGGTGAGCCCTGTGGTGGGTATTAAGGAGGGCACATATTGCATGGAGCACTGGGTGTGGTGCATAAACAATGAATTGTGGAACACTGAAAAAATAAAATATTTTTTAAAAACCCACAGAATGTGACAATTAATGTAAACTATGCATTACTTAATTTTCTATTTTATATCTTTAATGCTAAGCTGCTCCTTAAGAGCAGTCGCTATATTTTATACTTCCCTATTCACACTTAGAAACTTGAATGTATTAGTAATTATAGATGAAGCTAAAAATGATACCCTATAGATTCCAACTTCATGAATTCTAAGTTGCACAGGACAAGAGAATATTACTTGTGCAGATTATAGAGCATATGGAAGAAATAATGAAGGATACTTTCAGAGGGAAAGTAAAGACACTAGGATTATGACTTTCAAATTAAGATGAATTGATGAAGGCTATCTGAACCTAAAGAAGTTGTCTGGAATTGAAGAAATACAATAAACAGGAGCACATAGGCAAATTTCAAGATTGGAGAGAATTCTCCAATTTTGATAATTTAACTGGGAAATATTACTAAAATAAAACTTTGTTCAGTATTTTATTTAAATTTATTACAGAGTGATTCAAATTAAAGCGTCTGCCTACTATATGGAAATCAAAAGACCTTTAATAACTTAGATGTCAGGATTCTGAAGCAGGCTAAGCAGAAAAAAGCAAAAGCAAAACAAAAAGAAAACAAAAAAAATACCATCCATTTAAAACACAAGAGGAAAGATGGACTGTGGAGCAGCCCTAGTAACACCAGCAACTACGGTTGGGAGAACAGCAGTAACAGCAGAGGACTGGCTGCCAAGTAAGTCAAGGCCACCAGGGGAGGCACCTTCAAAATCCAGGAGCACTGTAGCGGTAGTGGTGTTTCATGAGAGAAAACAAAGCACTAGTTAGAAACTCTCGCATAATTCTTTCCTTTCTTACCAAGTATTTTGCCCAATCAGTGGTTCTAAGAACCACAGCTAACAAAAATGAGACTGAAAATTCCTACTTGGCCAAATTTCTGAGGTTTTAAACAATGGGTCTCTAAGAAGAAATATGTGGCATATTATTTTTTTAATGCCAATACATGGATTTATATACTAGATGAAAAGTTTAGAGGAAAAAATTCCATCTTGATAGGATATTATCTACTCACTTCACAAAAATATATAATACAGAATATATAGTACATAATAAGCTTTATTGCCATAAGGAAGAGGAAATTCTCGAGCACTTTTTGTCATATTCTGAGAAAAGTAGAGAGAAAAACATGGTATAAATTGAGTTCCAAATATTTCTATTCACAAAGACCAAACAAATTTTTATGTCCTTCATTCTTTGCTTATTTTACCACCAACAGTTCTCACCCTGAAAAAAAAAATCTTTAACTAGATTTCATTTTTAAGGTGTATGTATGAGTATATACTCTGCAACTGTTCTTTATTTACGTGGTTTTGCCAATCTGATTTTGAAACACAATGCTACTGTTTTTTCATATGCATTAAACCGTTGTAAAGTTTCTGAAATTCATATAGTGAAGAATTAAATATAAACCTATAAAATGAGACTTTTCTGAAGTTTCCCATCCCCAAGTACAGGGTTCATTAGCCCATTATTTACAATAAGCGGAAGCTAATATAATAAAAAAAAAAAAAAGCACTATTTTTAGTTGGTTTCAGTGAATAGAAGGAATTCTTCTGACAATAGAGTAGGAGCTACTTCAAAAGGTGCATGCACAGTGTATTAAGAGCCTAATGTCAAGAAAGAATAAAATCAAAGGTATCTGTACTATTAAAAGTGAATTATGTATGCGCCATCTTCTTACCAAGCTCACCATGGGTTACAACCCAAATCTACTGAAATTGCAAGAAGAATGATGACAATTTATTTAAGCTACCATTTTTAACAATAGTTGCTGTGTTATGATGTCAGATATATTTCATCTTTTGAAAGTGCAAAACTTTGTAGCTTCTAGTCCCAGAGCAGCCACTGCAGAGCACAGCAGTATAAGAGAGAATGGCAACTGAAAATGGAAAATCTTTAATCTCGCCTACATAACCCTATGAGAATTTTTCCTTCATGGCAAATGAATTCTGAACTAAGACTGAAAATATTTCCCTTCTTGGTACTGGGGTTTATTTTAGGTTACTTTCACTTTTGTCTAACAATGAGGAAAATACAAATACATACACTTTCAGGTAAGACAGAACAAAAGAATTTTACTTCCAACTTCTATGGTTCTTCAGGTAATGAGGAGAAGAAATGAACATCACTATCCAAAAGGGATGTTCACAGTCTTGCCCTTCTAAGAGTTTGTACATACTAATGGCAAAAAATTAAAAAATTAAAACCCAAATAAACAAATAAACAAAAACGCAGTAAGTCCTCACCTCAGCATCCTATATTCCTCTTAGGACTGGGTCTTTTCTCTTTACCTCAGGGGAGGAGCATCGCTATCAGCAGATCCTGAATATGGACCACACTAACAGGGCCAGAAGATGCTCTTCATGCTCTTACTGTACCAAGATGATCCATAAAGGAGGCATCAAGGTTAAGGAAGCCTTTTAATTATCCTGATTCTTAGCACTCCCTCTCTGATATGTTCAGTTGTTTATGTCCAGCTGATGTGTGCTCTACTACTTCCTAAAGAAAGACACTCAGAGTCAAAACTAGTAAGAAATCATAATAAACTTGTTTATAATTTAGGCTGTAGGCCTTTATAATTGGTAATTTCATGAGAATCTAAGGCATATTTTCCCAATTCTGATGGCACATTAGAATTAGAATAATCTGGGACACTTGTAACAAAATAGTGATTCCCTGGTCCAATCCCAGAAATCACCGCATCCTTTTTTTGGAAAAGCATTCCAGGTAAATTAATGTTGAGCCATGATTGAGAAACTTATCTAAAGCTGACCTCCATACATAACTTTTTAGGCCAGAGAAGGCTAAGTCCAAGGAGTATATTCCTAAGACTTCCTCTGACTATGGAAAAAATAGACTTTTATGATCAAAGAAGTTGCCATTTTCTTGGAGAGAACAGACTCTAAGACAAAAACTTGATTCATATTCCTGCTCTGCAACTTCTTAGCTCTGTAGGTGTATGCACTTCACCAAGTACATAGCTTCTCTGAATCTCAGATTTCTCATATGAAAAATTAGAACAATATCGCCTACCTTAGAGGATGGATTAAGATGGATTAAATAAAATGCCTAATAAATTTCAAGAATTCAATGTTGATTCTTTCTTCTAGTAGTATATCAACCATTTGAAGAAAATTGTGCAAAAAGAAACATTGTTGTTCATTTGTCCATGTGACAAGTATTTATTGAGCATCTACAATATGCACATGCTCCCTACTCCCCAAAATCAATGTGCTGGGCTTTCTTAAATAGTTATTCATACTTTCTGTTTCTATTTTCTCACATTCCATTTACTCTTCCAATGCATTCAATGCCTCATCTGTCATTATATGATCAAAATACATCTAAGTCCACTGACCTCCATGTTATTAAGTCAATGGAAAACTTTTTTTTCTCCTTTCTATCCACATTTTTCAATTTCTTTTACTACCTCATCTTCTTAAAATCACCTTTTAAAAGTTTGAATTTTTCAAAACTAGATCTTTATCTTCTCTTCCCATTTGATTCTTTTTGCTTGTTCTAATCCACATATTTTTATCCCCAGGCCAGAACTATTCCCTGAGTATCAACCCATCTACCAGACTATCACGAACACCTCAATGTTTCAAATCAATCTCAAACTCCACAAATCCAAAATTGAACTCATGCTCATTCCCTCTTAGTACACCAACTCTTCTGGCCAAAATCTAGGTAATCACCTTTTGACATATCCCTCTCATTCACCTTCCATTTCCAATCAACCACAAAATCACATCAATTTTGTTTCCTAAATACCCCTCCAATCCATCCACTTT
Organism: Lutra lutra; assembly: GCF_902655055.1. Taxonomy (NCBI): domain Eukaryota; kingdom Metazoa; phylum Chordata; class Mammalia; order Carnivora; family Mustelidae; genus Lutra; species Lutra lutra. The sequence continues at coordinate 79,936,881 of NC_062280.1, read as the reverse complement.
TCTCCATTCCATTATCCACATCTTAACCAAACTCATGACCATCTCTAGCTGGACAAGGACATCAGTTTCCAATTTTAGGTGTCCACAAACACTCAAGTACTCTTTGAACCCATTCTCCACATAGGGTTTCAAAAAGGGGAAAATTGATTATATTGTTGTCCAGATTAAAATGCTTTACAAGTTTCTCATTGCTTTTAGGATAAGGCAAAAAAACCCCTATACAACCTACAAGGACATCATGGATGAATGATTTCCCCCTCATCTGCTTTTTTAGCCTCATCTTCAATTTTTCTTCCCTCACTTATTTTGCTCCAGCCAAAGGGCCTTTCTTTCAGTTCCTCTAATTAGCTGTGCTGTGCTCCTCTCTATTTTAGGCTCTTAAATAATTTATTTCTTTTTGGAATACTCTTTCCCAGCTCACTTCTTTTGTCTACATGGCTGTAATTATTTCTCAGATGTCAGTTCCAATACAACTTTTACAGGTAAGCCCAAGTTAATTCCCCTTGTTATATGTTCTAAAGTTTCTTATGTGTTTTCTTCATTTAATTTCACTATATTTTGTCAATATTTCTTTGTCTCATGGCTTTAGTACTGTCTTTTTATATGTAAGCTTCATGAAGAAGGGTCTAGTAAACCTATTCTAAATCCAGGGAAAAGCACAAGAATGACTCTTGACAGGAAATAAATACCTGTTATTTATTTAAAAAATAAATATTTTTCAATGAGAAATCAATGGACAGATGAGTGACTATTCTCTAGAAATATATGCACATAAATTAAGTAACACAAATACTCAGCACACTGTAAACTCTTAAATGAGATGGATAAAAAGAGACCAATAGGATATTAGTTTAGGAGAGTTACGTCCACTAGAGAAGTAGCTTTAAATTTTTTCATGTGACCCACAATAAAAACATTTTTTATACTGATCATATATGTGTAACACATACATACAAAAAGACACACACACACATACACAAAAGTCACAGAAACACCAACAACCTGAAAAAGTTTCATGAAGCCATACAAATCTTCACTAAAAGATATTTTCTTTCCTATCCCACTCTTTTCTTTTATTCTAGTCGATTCTTTTTTTTTTGTTCTAGTCAATTTTTTAAACGATAGTAGGACATGCAAAATTGATTTCATGGCCCACTTACAGATCTCAAACTACATTTTAAAAGTCATTGCTCTAGAGAAATGTAAAAAGTACCATACGAGACCAAATTTTGCCTAGACAGTGAAGGATTTGAATAGAGCAAAAGAAGAGATAGGTACTTGAGAGAGAGGGAGAGAGAAAGGAACAGTTGGGATTTGGCTAGAGGAAAAGGACAATGCTACCATGACTAGAGATGTGTGCCCTTGGTTTAGTAGGTAAAGGTGATAGATAAACATATTTTGGTGTTACTTAGTAATCAAGATAAATCTTATCTTGCATGGAAGTGAGAGATTTTATACCAGTAGTGTGAAATGATGAAAAGGATTTTTGAAAAAAAATAGTTTGGAAGTAATGAGATTGGAGAATGGAAGATGGTTTGAGCTGCTCTTGATATGAGATACTGAGATTCTCATGATTAGAGATTGCAGGGATGGGAAGCAATGGTTATCAATAATGTCCATGTTGATCAATCCAATAAACATGGTTATTTTCTCACTCAACATTTCAGAAAATTTTGACATAGTTTACCATATCTTCCTTCTTTTTTTTTCTTTAAAGATTTTATTTATTTATTTGACAGAGAGATCACAAGTAGGCAGAGAGGCAGGCAGAGAGAGAGGAAGCAGGCTCCCTGCCGAGCAGAGAGCCCGATGCGGGGCTCGATCCCAGGACTCTGAGATCATGACCTGAGCCGAAGGCAGCGGCTTAACCCACTGAACCACCCAGGCGCCCCCCATATCTTCCTTCTTAAAACACTTTCTTCTATTGGTTTTCTGAATGATGCATTCTCCTATCTTCCCATCTCACTGAATGTACCTTCTTTTTTTTTTTTAAGATTTTATTTATTTTTTTATTTGACAGACAGAGATCACAAGTAGGCAGAGGCAGGCAAAAAGAGAGGAAGGGAAGCAGACTCCCTGCTGAGCAGAGAGCCCAATGTGGGGCTCAATCCCAGGACTCTGAGATCATGACCTAAGCCGAAGGCAGAGGCTTTAACCCACTGAGCCACCCAGGTGCCTCTGAATGTACCTTCTTAATTTTCTTAATGGTTTCTATTTTTCCACCTCTAAATGACAGTCTAGTTCTCTTTCCTGAACCAGTTCATACTGTCTGTACACCACTATTCCATATAGCCATATGGCTTTAAGTAAATAAATAATCCCTAATGTTACATCTTCAGTTCTGTCTGTATAGTCATTCACATACTTGACATCTCCATAGAGTATCTAATAGTGATTTCACCCTTAAAGTGGTCAAAATAGAACAGATTTTCATCCTCAGATCTCACAATTTTTACTCTCTTGGTTGTAAGCATCACTATTCACTCAGTTATTCAATCCCAAACAGAGATTTTTCTTGGATTTTACTTTACCATCCCCCTCAATTTTAATTATGAATGCATGGCAATCCACTTGAAAACAATTCATTTCTCAGTGTTTTGTAGATTAACTAGACTGAGCTGGGCAAAATGCATCTGGGGTTTTTTATGTAATTATAGCCTGACAGCAGCTAAGACTAAGTCACCTTAAAGACGACAGTTTTGAATACCCAAATTGGCTTCTTTATATACATGTTCGATGCCTTGCTGCTCTTTGCTCTCTCTCTTACTCACACCCCCGCCCACTCTACCCCTGGTCCTGTGATTTTTCATCCTCCAGGGCTTATTCACACAGTAGCTTGGTCTTCTCATAGAATCATGGTCTCATATGGTAGCTGGGTTCCAAGAAGCAGGAAACCAAAGTTGCCAAGCTACTCATGGGCTATGCCTAGAATTGCCACCACAGAAGTTCTACCATATTCCCTAAACAGAGGCAACCACAGGGAAAACCCATATGTAGGGCAATAAAGAACAGACTCTAGTTCTCGACAGAGAAATGGCAAGATCACATTGCAAAAGAACATGTCAGATGGGATTTAATGTTGTGGCCATCTTTGAAGTATAAACTGCTACTTCCTACACTACACCTAGTCTTTAAGTGTTTTTGTTTTTTCCAGAATGTATCCTTAATCAATTCAGACTCCAGTTCTTGTTCTAATGCTCAACTCCATACCACAATATCTCAATGTAATAACCTCAACCCCGCATTAACTTTTGTCCCCCATAATGTATTCTCTACCTAAGAGTTGCCAACATGATACACAGTTTTCTGTACTTGTTTGTATGGACTGAATTGTATATGCCCAAAGTTTCTATTTTAAAGCCATAAACCCCAATGTGATTATATTTGGAAATAGGGCCTTTAAGAGGTAATTAAGGTTAAATGGGTTATAAAAATGTGGCCTTGATCCAATGCTATTGGTGTCCTCACAAGAAGAGACACTAGAGTTCTCTTTCTTCTCCACACCCGCCCTGCACACCAAGGAAAAACCATGAGGACATAGCAAGATGGTCATCTACAAATAAGAAAGAGAGTTCTCACCAAAAACCCACTTGTCTAGAAACTTGATCTCGGACTTCTAGCCTCCAAAATTGTAAGAAAACGTATTTCTGTGGTTGAAACCACCAAGTCCATGATATTTTTTTATGGTAGCCCAAGCGAGACAGTTAAATCTCTAATTTTCCACCTTCCATTCTCTTTTGAACCTACTTCAATTTGTCATTCAATTTGATCACTCCATCTAAGCAGATTTCTTCAGTATCACCAATCATCAATTTACAAGGCTCTACTCTCAGTTTTTAGTATTTACACAATATTCAACATTAAAATGCTTCTTCGGTTGGCTTCCAGATGACACCCTCTGTGTAGTTTTTCTTCCTACCAAACTTGCTTTGGTAGAAAGCAAACCCTCCTCATCTCTTTTCCTTATTCCTTTTGATCTCCCTGACCTCTGTGGAGTAGTGTACCAAATCTTAGTCCTTGGATAGCTTGTCTTTTTTTATATTATCCTCCTTTAATGTTCATGTCTAGGCTTGTCATTGCAAAATGACCATAAAAATGGAGTCTATCTTCTAAGGCTATTATCAGTTACTGGGTGTATATAAAGTACTTAGAAAAGTATCTGGCATATTAAAATCCCTATATAAGTATTAACTATCACTTTATTAATACGTTATTATTTTAATACCATCTATATGATCACAACTCCCAAATTTATGTTTCAATGCTAGTCTTTTGAGCCTACTTGGAAAGGTTACTTTAGATGGGATAATAGATGGGACATCCATAAAAAGGAAGGCAAAGTAAACAGACTTGGAATCAGAATAATCACTATGCTTGAAGTAGGAATTCTCTTTTAATTGATTCTTTGTTCACAGCAAAGAAAGAAGAAGCAACCATCAGCAGATAGTGAGGAGAAAACAGGACATGATGGAGATCAGAGGGACAAGAAGTTGAAATAGTCTTTTAGAAGATGGGAAACAGACTAGAGCAAAATAGGTTATTCCTTGGCACATTAAGGGGTGATTTGAAGTCTGCACTCATTAATTTAACATGAGTTCACACAGCATTATTATGTGGCTTTTCTCCAGCCATATTCAGAAGCAAGTTTTCAGGTCTGGAATAGCCTAATGGTCAGATTTAACCAGAGTTTAAGTTAAATCAAATTAACATAGAAGAAGGACAAAAGAATCAAGGGATTGAGCAATGGAGTAACTATAATGAATGGTAGATTATGGAATCTAACCTGATCGTCACTGTAACCTTTGTCTCATGTAATGCTTTTTGCCCTTGAATGCCACTTTATCTAAGGTCATGTTGGTACTGTTATTTCTCATTCATTGTACTAACCTAGTATTTTACCTTTAAATAGTTCAGAATTACTTGTTTTTATTGAGTCTGTCATGTAAAATTATAGAATTCAGAACACTGGTGCTAGTGTGGTTTTAAAAACTGAAATATTTTTCTCTGTCTAAAAAGAGTATTTTCTGATATCAGATTGTTTTCCTTCCACAGATGGAATAAATAGCTTCTCGGGTAGCATTTATAATATAAATTAGAGATGATATAAATTCTTTCCACAATACAACCTAACTGTTGTATTGTCTTAACTTACAACCCTAACTATGGGCTTTTGTTTTAATCTCATAAATGTGGAAATTTTTCTTGGTTTGCTATAAGTAGAGGGTCCAGTTTGGGATATCAACATAGTTCTTTCAGATAATGTTCATATTCAATCAGACTCAGATTTAAGAAGTTTTGTTTTTTAGAACCTTAACCTGCAAGTTAACAGCTCCAATTGCCATGGCAAGTAGTAAGAATCAGAGCCCAGCCACTATGCTAAATAACTTTTCTGAAAGCTAGCTGGGATAAACTTTTCTGAACCAGAATATCCACTTACCTCAAAAAGCCTTTTGGAGGGTCCTCACTGTACCCAGCACATTCTCTAGGACAAACATAAACTCAGAGTGCTGCTGTCATACATATTTCATTCTTTATGGACTATGACACCAGTGTTGTTTTTTTTTTCAAAAGTATTTGTACCATGAACATTTGCTCATATTAACTGTCCATAGCTTTCATCATCAGTTCTTGTTCCTTTGAGTTTCTTGCCTAGTTTCTAACACTAGTTTCCAATTCTAGAACTTTAAAATTTTTTTTCTATTAAAATAACAGCTATTTCAATGACTGAGGAGGAGGACAAAGTTAAATGCATGGGCTCAGACATTCATTATGAATTACAAGATTAAAGACAGAAAAGTCAATGAACTCTGTAATGATTAGCCAGGTGATTCGGAAGGCAGACAAACCACTGTCAGAAAGTTGACAGGGAGGGATATTTGGTGGAAGGTACTTAGTTTTGTTTTGATGACTGCAAGTCCTTTCTATAAAGTTTGTCTCTGAAATCAATACTATGCAGTCTATATATACCAGGTATCTCTTAATGGAAGGAGCACTCTGATCAATCAAGCAACCGTCCTAATAAAATGGCTGTGCCTAAGGGGGAAAAAACATAATAACATTATGAGCACTGTTCTTTAAAAAAGCCAGTGATCTATTTGCAAAGAAATGCCTGAAAAGTCTAAAGGGACAAAAGAATGTGGCACTTAGGATCTAGGCGATCAGGTATGCACATGTATGCACTTGACAGTTTTAGGTCTTTTATGCATGTCTTTTAACTGTTAAAAGGTACTTTAGTGCAATGCTGTTAACTAAGCAAATTATACATTTTAACAAATCATATATATATGTGTATATATATATATATATATATATATTTTAAGTTTACACATTTCAAAGGAAATGCCGCTCTTTTGAAAAAGAACTGCTACAAAATGCTGCAAAATTCCTGCAGTCTACTTCTGAAGTCTTCACTGATATTTATTTTGGTCTTAGTTTCAAACCAAGATAGCTTTACAGAGCCTATTCAGAATTACATTTTTCAAGGATCAAGAAGTTCAACTAGAGAGAAATTTCTACAGATTTTTGGATAGGTATTCAAAATATAGGTATTAATACAAATATTGACTTTATATTTCGTTGAACATCTAGATTTATTGTCCCTCAAGGCAAATATTGACCTTATCTTCCAGGTCAATAAATCTCACTGTTCACTGCAACAAAAGTCAATATCTGCATCATAACCATTTTCTCAGAAAATAACTACTTCTATTCACGCTGCAATGATCACCATTTAAAGCCTAATGCTTATTAAAAGGAAAGAACACATGAATAAAAAAAATGTTAATTGGCAATAAAGCCTTAGAATTTGTTGAGTATACAAATAACTAATTCTAAACGAATCTAGGATGCCTAAGCTTTTATACCTAGATTTTGGATTTACAAATTATTTTTACCAAGGAAAACAAAAAAATGTTATGATCAGTAACTAGAATGAGAAAGGCAAAAATGAAGCATGTGTCAAGAGTTCAGCTAGGCTGCTCCATGGTATTGCTGCCTCAGCTTCCACTTGTTTGGCCAAGTGGCCTGCCAGAGCCTTACTAACATTAGCCCCTCATGCCAATGCAGGCTTAGATAGCAACCCACAGATTCTCAAGTAAATATAAGTTCTTGATGGGACTTCCCCAATAGCCCTTGTGATAAACAGTGTCCCTGCCTCTCAGCATCTTCTGTTATGGTTACTTTAGATATATCCCTCCATGGAGTTTACCCAAACCCTGATCTTTCTGAGGGTATCAATCCAGTCTCAGCCCAGAAACACCAAAGCACTCCCCAATAGACCCTAATAAGCATATGCCCCAAGTCCTGCAGTTCTGTCTGCAGCTTGCCTGATAACCCCATGTGTCCCCTCAACACCTGCCATGTGGCTCCTCTAAGAATTCAGATAATGAACTTCTCTATTCCAATTCCCTCGTGGTCCTTTGTTAAATCATCTGACACCCAAGAGCTCTACTTAACAAATATTAATAAAGTCACAACACCACAAATTTCTTATGTTTCAAAAATGTTTACTTTTTTTCCTTCCCAAATTGTATATCTTTAATTTTTTCTAACTATGTATCTTAGGAATAAACTATTGCCTTAAATTGTTGAGAATTTTGGGGTTGCTTGTTACTTTAGCACAAACTTGTCTATATGCAGTATCTAAAACAATAATGGATTAAGAGTTCTTTACATTGTAATAATCACTTATTTACTTTTCTATATCCAAGATAGTGAAAAATCTTTGTGATAACTTTCTATAATTTACTATGAACTCTGATTCCAGACTCTTGAAAATAAGTAGTTTATAGTCTATCCTGTGGGATGTCAGAGTTATTTATCCTACATATATATCTGTAGTAATAATGGAACATTTGGGGGGTGTCTTCTTTTTTCCAGGAAGGTGTTTTAAATGGCCAACATGAGCAGTAAGCATCTCTCTAAGATCGCTAACACTCTCTAATGAATGCTTCTTGTGAGCTCTAAAACCATAATACTCAGTTCCCATCTCTACTTTCAGATAACAAAGTTAGTCTTTCTCTTCCCACAAGACATGAGGTGTGGACATGTGATACATGTCATTTCCAAGTGATATACCCACCTGGCTTTATATGAGATAGTGGAGCTAAAACAGGAAGTAGCCTCAGTAACTGAGTATGGAAGAAAGCATGCTTGAAAAATTACCTAACTATATGGTGGTCATGCACAAATAAGGGGAAAAAGATGTTATATTAAAGCCACTGATGGGGGGGAGAGTAATTTCTCAACACCATAACCTAAGATATTTATACCTCTCTAGTGTCTGGTGAATGTTCAAGGAATCTAGCTCTAGGCATAACTCTTAGCTTGTCCTGTACTTACAGAATCAATACAATTATTGAGGTGCCTTTTATGTTGCTGACCCAAAATAAAGAAAAATGAAAGAAAAAAGAACACAGACAACCTCATTTAAAAATACAAGAGTCATTTTTTTTCCCCTTTCAATTTCTTCTACCTCATTACTAAATTCTTCGGCATTCATCTCTAAAAATCACTCCAAGTTTTGCCTTTACCTGGTTTGGCCAAAGGCCAAAAGTTTTCAATTGTGGTTCTCATTAAAATTCCAAACATGATTTCTTCTACTGTCACCTAATTTAACAACTTCCGCTTTTGAGTGTATTCAGCATTAATGCTGTCACTTTTCTACTCTACTGACTATAATTAATTATTACTTTATGTAGAACTTAGTGGACTATAATTCTTCAGAACAATTTTATAAGAATTATGGTCTTGACAGAAACCTAATCTTGAAGAGATTAGCCTGCGCCATCATTATGAGTCTCTCTATGGCAGAACATAATCTTATCATTGAGTGACAATGCCCATGGATCTTGGCACCCAACTACATAAGTTAGTGGCAACAATATTGGAAATGGCAGACCATTCACCTTTCAGGATGACAGCACTAATACAGCTGCTTCTCTCCATTTGTGCCAGGCTGAATCAGGAGATACAATAACAAATCTTGGAAAGGGAGTTTATCAAAAAGGAAAGTCTCCCAGCACAAGGCATTTTCTCTCACTGCCAAACACTTACTTTTAACTCATTAGAATGAGGCTCCATAGGTAATTTTAGGGTGCTAACTGTGGAAAAGGGGGCCTTAGAAATTTATTACACATTCATCCTAATCATTTCCTCTTGAAAATTATATTCTTAGTATCTGTTGACCTCTGAAATACTTTTCTGTTACTTTCTTCTGTTGCATTTGATATAACTTTCTATTTTTGTTTCCTAGACTCATACAACGTATTTGTCATCTAAAAATAATTAAACAGCACCAAACTAATGAACTTATTTCCCAGAACACCGAATTCACCACCCCCTCAAGCAGAATAAGTGGAGCTGCTCCTTTTAAGGAAAAAGCTATTATTTAATTTCATAAGCCACTATTGCCTGTGTGTTTGAGTGTGTGCGTGTGTGTGTGTGTGTGTGTGTATGATTGTGTATACATGCTACCTTATAAATACAATCATTTCAATACCAAAACCAGTTCAGGTACTAGTGCCCTGTACATAGATATATGACAGAAAAATTACTTGATCATGCTATTTCATTCCACTATTGTTCCCTGCATCATTTTAGTCCTCATTAAATAGTAAACAGATATTCTAAAGCACCAAAAATGACCTAGCAGAGAGCTGGTCATTTTTAAAGGAAATAAATCATTTCTATTAAGTAAATTGTTTAAGTTAATCAGGTGAGAATAAAGTTGTGTAACGGTCTCAGATCTCTTTCAAAGTACATAGTGAGGTTAAGTTTATTCCATGATGTTGGTTTGGTTTATTTTTCTCTTCTAATGTTTCCATGCAAAGTTTAAACATGGAAAGTATATTTAAAAAAAGTTTTATGAGAACCCTTTCAGTTACCCTGAACCTACACTTTTCCTCTATCCGCAGCTGGAGACACTTGATCTCCACTCAGCCATTCCCCAGGTTTTGGATTTAGTCTGTCTTTAAAAGAGAAAATTTAGTAGATGATTCATCATCAAATCAACTGATGTTTCCAGTTCTATTTTAGTCTCCCAGTATAGGAATACATCTGAGCCCTAATAATTCAGTTCCCATATTATTGCCCCAAAGCCCTTATCTTAAATATCTACCCAGTTTTCTACTTCTTCCCATCCTAGGATCCTGTCTTGCCTTGCCTTGCCATTTGCAAAAATTTTCAAAACTAAGTACAACTCCTAAATTCAAATTCAGCAGCAAAAAGAATAGTCTGCAGGCAAGCAACAATCCATCTATGTCACTCAATACTGACTACTTCTGGAATGTGTTTCATCACCTGCCTTTCTGCCCAGCTATCTCTTTGCATTTCTGTATCATTCCTGATACTGAACAAAAACCTGGACTGGGACCACATACTCCAGGAATGAATCTTCAACCAAAACTTTAGAATTCCTCTCTGTTCCTATATCTGCCATTGGCTAACACCTCCTACTTCCAATTACCAGCCCCACGCTAATGAAGATATGTCTGGCTACTTTCAGATTTAACCTGAACTGTCATCTGTAAAATGTTATGGATCTTTCGTATAGGCTACTTTCACTAATACTTACTTTTCTCTCTTTTTTTAAAGCTTTATTTCTTCTCCGAAGATCAGAGGTATATTTGCTCTATTTATGGCATATAAAAATAGGGTATTTTTAAAGGATTTTATTTATTTATTTATTTATTTATTTGAGAGACAGAGACCATGGAGGAAAGGGAAGAAAGAAAAGGTGAGAGAGAACCTCAAGCAGAGTCTGCAATGAGTGTGGAGCTGATGTAGGACTCAATCCTATGACCCTGAGATCATGACCTCAGCTGAAATCAAGAGTTGGCACTTAAGCAACTGAGCCACCCAGGCTTCCCCAAAATAGGATATTCTAACTGTAATGTGAGACCTCTTATTCAAATATCATGAATACCAATAAATATTTCATAAACTTGATCTCATTTTTATTGTCATTTTGTAGATATTTTTCTAAAAATTGTTTAATTTCTATTTCCGGTAAAACATTTAAGCTTTCGTCTCATCATAATTGTATAGTATTATGTAAAATCCCAGATAATGATAACCATATTGTGATGATCACATACAAAATAAACTTTAACACGATTTTCTTCTTGTGATCCTAAGAAATAACTGTCTCTGTATTTAAGATTTACATTATTTTAAAAAGCAATGATAGAGACCTTGAAAACATGAATATATTTTCTCTGTAATGTCCTTTATTCTTGTTTCCAAGAATAAAGGTGTTCTCTTGTTTTTATATTCCCTCCATAAAATATCTTCATTTTGGCTCAAATGCATAAGGAACTATAATAAGCAACTATCAGATAATGCTATAGAATCTTATTTTTTCATAAAATCATCAAAAGTAATCAACATTTTCAACAAATGCTATCTTCTCACCTTGAAAGCTAGAGATAGCTGCAATATTCATATACCAGTTTATGATTTTCTGAGAAGTCAAGATGTACTCAGAATGAAAAATAAAATATTTATGAACAATGTTATTAAAAGCTATAAATAGAAAAACATTAAATTCAAATACCTATAGACCTCAAATGGCAAAACAAATATGGTGTCACTTTGTCAAAAAAAAAAAATCCAAAGTTTCCAACCTTTTTACTGTCTTCAAGTCTAAAAGTTTCATAATGGTACTTACTACCACTTATAATCATTTACTGTCACTAACATTTGGAGTCCTGAAATTAGCTATTAAACAATGCAGTGAGAATTTGCTGATGTCAAGACTTTCATGAAAAATTAACATTTTCTGAGCGCTTACAAAAAATATCACTCTTTACAAAAGAAAGGCACAAACCTCACATGATAGCAGAAACTGATAGACTGATAAGGGTTTTTACACAAAGGTACAAGAAGAAGGAAGAGTAAGACAATGAGATGTATTTTCGTTAAGAATAGATATGTGGAACAGAATAGAGAGCCCAGAAAAAGACCCTCAACTCTATGGTCTATTAATCTTCAACAAAGCAGGAACAAATGTTCAATGAAAAAAGACAATCTCTTCAACAAATGGTGTTGGGAAAATTGGACAGCCACTTTCAGAAGTGGCAGAAACTGGATCATTTCCTTATGCCACACACAAAAAATAGACTCAAAATGGGTGAAAGACTTCAATGTGAGACAGGAATCCATCAAAACCCTTGAGGAGAACACTGGCAGCAACCTCTTCGACCTCAGCCGCAGCAACTTCTTCCTAGAAACATCAAAAACCGCAAGGGAAGCAAGGGCAAAAATGAACTATTGGGACTTCATCAAGATCAAAAGCTTTTGCACAGCAAAGGAAACAGTCAACAAAACCAAAAGACAACTGACAGAATGGGAGAAGATATTTGCAAATGACATATCAGATAAAGGGCTAGTATCCAAAATCTATAAAGAACTTATCAAATTCAACACCCAAAGTACAAATAATCCAATCAAGAAATGGGCAGAGGACATGAACAGACATTTCTGCAAAGAAGACATCCAAATGGTCAACAGATACATGAAAAAGTGTTCAACATCACTTGGCATCAGGGAAATACAAATCAAAACCACAAGTACCCTACCACCTCACACCAGTCAAAATGGCTAAAAAACAAGTCAGGAAATGACAGATGTTGGCAAGGATGCAGAGAAAGGGGAACCCTCCTACACTGATATTGGGAATGCAAGCTGGTGCAGCCACTCTGGAAAACAGTCATTTTGTCATTTTGTAGATATATATATATATTTTTTGTAGACATTTGTAGAGTCCTCAAAAAGTTAGAAATAGAGTTATCGTATGACCCAGCAATCTAGGTATTTGCCCTAAAAATACAAATGTAGTGACCCGAAGGGGCATGTGAACCTGAACATTTATAGCAGCAATGTCCACAATAGCCAAACTATGGAAAAAACCTAGATGTCCATCAACAGATGAATGGATAAAGAAGATGTAATCTATATATATATATATATATATATATATATATATATATAATATATACATATGTATTATATAAATACATAGTATTCCATTGGTGTGTAGACACACCAATGGAATACTATGTATTTATATAATACATATGTATATATATAATTTATATAATACTATGTATTTACATAATTTATATACATAGTATTATGTAATACTATGTAATTATACACACACACACAACAGAATACTATGCAGTCATCAAAAAACCCCAAAATCTTACCATTTACGACAACATGGATGGAACTAGAGAGTATTATGCTAAGTGAAATAAGTCAATCAGAAAAAGATAATTATCATATGATCTCCCTGATATGAGGAATTTGAGAGGCCCAGGGGGAAGTGGGGGGTAGGGAGGGAAAAACTGAAACAAGATGCGACCAGGGAAGGGGACAAACTGTAAGAGACTCTTAATCTCAGTAAAGGTTGCTTGGCAGGGGGAAGGATAGGGTGGCTGGGTTATGGACATTGGGGAGTGTATGTGCTATGGTTAGTGCTGTGAATTGTCTAAGACCGATGATCACAGACCTGTACCCCTGAAGCAAATAATACATTATATGTTAATTTTTTTAAGAAGAATAGATATGGTCAGCTAAAAGCTTTAAATTTTGATCTGAAGCAGACTGAAGAGAATAAGACAAGAAAGATGATACTAGGAGTCAACCAGACAGCAATGACAGCTAAAAATGTAAGAAATAATGGGTACTTTATGAATTACAAACTTAAAAAAAAAGAATGGGCTGGATATGAACACAGAAGAGCAGAGTTCAAGATCCAAGGGAACACAGCATTTGAAGCTAATGATGGTCAGAAAGCTTATGGACAGTATGTCTTTAAAGTATGCCACTGCATTTGATTATCAGGAGATCATTGTAGACATTTAAGGTAACAGTTTCAATAGAGTAATCTAATGGCATCCTATACATCTCTACTGTAATATTGATTTTATTTATTTATATATTACTTGTATATCCCCTATATAGCCACATACACAGTGTATACTATGTACCACTAGCTGCCATTTGTCTGTATTTTTGTGTGTATATAACTTAAAAAGTGCACAAAACATGGGCTTACTGTTCAATGAATTTTCACAAAGTGAACACACCCATGTAACTAGCATTCAGGTTAAGTAAAGGAATATTGCTAGTCACCCATAAGTCTCAATCCCTCTCCCTATTCCAGTGACTACCTTCCACACAAGGGCAATCAATCACCTATCATTTTAAACCCAAAGCAGTTCACAGTCCTTTAAACTAAATATGTGCATTTTGAGTTCATGAATTTTGATTACAAAAGTTAGGAAGAAAAATAAAAGGGAGAGAGTAAAGAAAATGAGTGCATGTTATGCTTTTATGACCCAGATACTCAATATTTATAGTTTCTATGTCATGTTGAACATGAAAATAAACCCCAGGAGGAGATGCCAGAGGAGATGCCAAAGATACAATCCCTTTCTCAGTGATGGTTTTATAACCTAGAACCACCTTGCTCCCTTTGAGAATATCAAAGTTATATAAGCAGTGCCTAGAAAAGACCAAAATATTACAGTTATTTTAAATATTTCTTTAAAAGCATAAGTTCAGATAGAGAGACTTATATAGTATGTGTTCATAAACACACACAAAGTTAGAAAATTAAATTGGAAATCAGTTCTTATCACCAAAGTCCTGCCAATAACATTGTGATAATAACTGCCAAATGCTCCCAAACCTCCAGCCCATCGTATCACCAACACTGTCATTCTAAGCCGACTGTCTCTTACAGGATGAAGTAGATGCCATGAAGTGAGATCTCTCTTAACAGTCCACCACAAATCTACAGCCCTTATTACATCTCCTGCCTCCACTAGAACTTCTGTTCTCAATTTGTGGAGAACCCAGTAAATGGAAAAAGGACAGAGCAATTACTTCATCCTTCTTCAGAATCCTCCACCAGTCTACCAAATCAGGAGCTTTACACTATCAAATAATCTGTCTTCCTTGCATATATTCAACTCCTGAATCTCTGTTGTATTACTCATGGTATTTATACATGCTTAAGAGTTTCTCACATCTCGGAATTTAAAAGTATTCCCTTGATTCCCACATCTTCCTCCAGTTATTTTCATCTTCCTTACATAATAATTAATTGAGGAAACACTTTCTATACTCATGTCCTTTTTATTTGGTTTTTGTTCTTGTTTTACCTATCACTCTATCACTTACTTCCAATCATTTCAGTTTGGCTTCAGCTCTCATCACAGTTTTTTTAAATAAAAAAAAATCCATTACTGGTAGTCATTTTGCTAAAATCGAAAGATAAAAATAGAAGAATAAAAAGAACAGAAGCCCCATAATTAAATACTGAATATAAATTCATATATTTGTATGTACTTAATGACAGAACCACAGAAAATACATAAAGCAAAGAATAACAAAAAAAGAAGCACCAGACAAATTCACCCTCAGGTGGAAAAGTCTAGTAAACTTCTCAGTAACTAGATCAAGTCAACACAAATCTGAAAAATAAAGGAAATTTGAGTCCATCAAATATAAAGTTTGATCCAATAGACATATAGACATATAAAGAATATTATACTCAAAACTTAAGAATATACATTGTCACCAGTTTTTTTTTATTATTTTTACCATCACCCAGCCACCCCATTCCTCCCATCCCCCTGCACTCCAACAATTTTTAAAAATCTATACTAGACCTAACAATGTAAAAAATTGGTATCAGACCACCTTCTGTGATAAAAATTCTATTCTGTTAAGAGCATATATCAAGATTTGTTATGAATCTAAAGTAATTTAAAATAGTATAATATTAGTACTACTGCAGAATTGAGTGATGGAAAAAAATGGTGTGCTCAGAAACAAATTCAGACATGTAAAAACTGGATATATGATAGACCTGACATATGATAGAGGTAGACTACTAAAATTAGGCCCCTTCCTTCCTACTGCACGTCAAAATCAATCCCAGGCATACCGAAAACTTAAGTATAAAAGATTAAACCAAAAATCTTTAGGAAAAGAATTTGGAGAATATCTTTGAGACTTTGGGGTAAAAATGGCATTCTTTTTTTAAAGATTATTTATTTATTTATTTATTTATTTGCCAGAGAGAGAAAGAGCAAGCACAGGCAGGCAGAGTGGCAGCAGAGGCAGAGGGAGAAGCAGGCTCCCCGCCAAGCAAGGAGCCCGATGTGGGACTTGATCCCAGGACGCTGGGATCATGACCTGAGCCGAAGGCAGCCGCTTAACCAACTGAGCCACCCAGGTGTCCCTAAAAATGGCATTCTTAAACAAGAAAAGGTAACCTTTTTTAAAATATTAATAACTTACTAAAGTAAAACTAGAGATGTCTGTTCATCCATAGATACCATAGAGATAAGTCACAAACTTGAGGAATGTATTTGCAACACATGTACCTATAAAATTATAGTATCCAAAACAGAACAAGAATTCAACTGGATTTAATAAACATCTCAGAGAAGAGGAAGTACAAATAACCCATATAAACTTATGGAGAAAATGAACAACTCTGGTAATCATCAGAAGACTACACATGATTATGACAATAACATTTTATATCCACTATGACAGAAAAATTTAATTGATTAGATTTTTGATATTAGAATCAACACAATTTATTGATTAGAATGTACAGCAATAGGAGTATCCATAGCTTTATAGGATAAGTATACACTGATAAAACCAATTTGGAAAACAGCTTGACATTTCCTTGGAAAACAATACATATTCTGTAATTCACTAATTTCAGTTAGGTATAAACTCTTAAGAAATTCGTGCTAATGTGTACCAGCGGGCACGAATACACACATTTGTAGAAGTACTGTTTATAACTACACAAGCTCACAACTAACTAACCCATATGATTTTTAGAAAAAAATGCTTATACAGGGGCACCTGGGTGGCTCAGTGGGTTAAGCCTCTGCCTTCGGCTCAGGTCAGGATCTCGGGGTCCTGGGATCGAGCCCCGCATCCGGCTCTCTGCTCAGCGGTGAGCCTGCTTCCTCCTCTCTCTGCCTGCCTCTCTGCCTACTTGTGATCTCTCTCTCTCTCTCTCTGTGTCAAATAAGTAAGTAAGATCTTTAAAAAAAATGCTTATACAAATTACTGTATATTTGTACAAAAGAAAACCCAATAAAACAAAATAAAATAAAATAATAAAAATAAAATAAAACAAAACGAAACAAATAAACCATAGCAATATGTCCCATCATGGATATAGCTCAAAATTTAATATTATAAAAAAGTAGTGATCAATGAATATTTGTATATATAGTCAGAAATGGGGAAACTAAACAATATGGGGTCTTTTGGTGTAATACATCAATAAAAACATCACAAAGAAAATTAAGGACATAAAATTCATGACATTACTCCTGGGCAATAGGAAACAACTGATGATTGAGATGAGTGACATAAAAGGGCCTAAAATAGCAGTTCTCAGGGTGTGTTCTGTGAAGTAAAGCTTTATTCATGGTAAGATGTTACTTAAATATTTCTTTCATTCTTCATAGATTTCAACCAAAGTAATACTAATTGCAACATACAGAGTTGAAGCAAATATTAAAATTTACCTGTTTCTTTTAAAGCAGACATTAAAAAGATGTGAAAAAATATAAAACAATGCCACTCTCCACTAATTTGTCTTATTTTGCAAAAGATAGATATTTTTTATAAAATGTATTTTTTATTTAAAAAATTTTTTAAAGATTTTATTTATTTGTTTGACAGAAAGAGAGAGAGCATAAGCAGTCAGAGTGGCAGGCAGAGGGAGAGAGAGAAGCAGACTCCCCTCCAAGCAAGGAGCCTGATGCAGGACTCAATCACAGGACCCTGGGATCATGACCTGAGCCAAAGGCAGCCGCTTAGCCAACTGAGACACCTAGGTGTCTCCAAAATGTGTTATTTTATACTAATATGCATGGCTTTATATACTTAAGTGAATTAATACATATTTTCTAAATTTCTCAATTTTAATTTCTCACATGGTGAGCATAAATAGATATAACCCATCTAAACAGAAGTGTTTCATGCTTTTCAGCAATTTTTAAGAGTATAAGGAGTTCTAATACTAAAATGTGGGAGAACCACTGAACTATAACACTGCTCATGTCCTACTGCTTAAGCTGAGTGGTGGGTATACATTTTTTTTCATTCTATTATTATTTTAAAAATTTATATATATATAGAGAGAGAGTTGACCCTTGAACAATGCAGGATCAGGATTGCTGATCCCTCATTCAGCAGAAAATATACATATAACTTTGACTCCCCAAAACTTAACTACTAATTGTCTACTGTTGACCAGAAGCATCACTGATAACAATCAGTTGATTAGCATATATTTTGTATATTATATGTATTATATACTGTATTCTTTTTTAAATCTTTTTTAAAGATTTATTTATTTATTTGAGGGAGCAAGCATGCAAACATGCATGGGGTAGGTAGGGGTAGAGAGAGAGGGAGAGAGAATCCCAAGCACACTCTCCCTGCCACCCTGAGCATGGAGCCCCATGTGAAGTTCACTCTCATGACCCTCAAGATTATGACCTGAGCTGAAATCAAGAGTCAGACACTTAACTGACTAGCCACCCTGGCATCCCTATATACTGTATTCTTAAATAAAGCCACAGAAAAGAAAATGTTGGAGAATTATAAGGAAGAGAAAATACATTTAAAGTACTGTAAATGATTAAAAAAAAATCTCCACATAAGTTAACCCATGGAATTTAAACCCATTTTGTTGAAGGGTCAACTATATACACTTTCCTATATATATCAAGTAAATCAAAATTTAGAGTTTTTTTTTAAACTACCTACTGCCCTTCATATGCAGAACTTTGAAAGTATGCTAAGGTATCAGATTTTCCTAAGAAGATAGCTGGGCTGAGATGATTAGTAATCATTAATTGCTCTACCACAGCGATGAACAAAATAGATGTGCATGGTCCCTGCTCTTAAGATGCTGAAAGTGAGGAAGACAGTCATGAAACATATTAACAACTATAATTCTAATTTGTGACAGATGCTATGAAGGAAAATCCCAGACTACCATGGTAGAAGATAATGGAAAGGAGAAAACAACATATTATTGATTGGGTGGTCAGGCATTTAATCAAATCCAAGGCACCTCTGAGGTGACAATGAAAATGAAACCTAAGAATGAAAAGAAACCAATCATGTGAACACTAAAAAAAAAAGAAAAGAAAAGAAAAGAAAAATCCCAGTGACAGAGAACATACAGGTACAGAACCCAGAATGGGAGAGAACAAGGAGGTTAGAAAAACCAAAAGATAGCTGGAGCCTCGTGAATAGTGAGCCAGTGAATGGCATCAGGTAACACTTAAGAGCGGTCTGCTGTGAACCACACCATGCAGAACCAAGACCAGGAGGTTGAATGAATTTTATTCTAAATGTAATGGGAAGCCCTCCAAGATGTTAAAGTTGTAACAAGATCTGCCAGAATATAGCTTAAGTTTTTTTCAAAGAGCACTGTATTTCCTTTATGAATAGACTGGACAGGATCAAATGTGGAAGCCAGGTAAGAGACAATGGCAATAGAAAAACAACATAAGATCTAACAGTGGCTTTAATTGCTGCTTGTGAAAGAGGTATTTGAAAATACTATGTCAGCACTTTTCAATCTCTAGAGTGTACCTATGCATTCAAGTTAATGACCTCTATTAAAACTAATGTCCTATAAAGCAAGTTTCTTCCATGAGCCCATCCAGCTAAAGGTTCTGTGAACTCAAAGTGACAAAATGACTGGCCAACTGGCTGAGTATCAAAGATAGCAATTTTGAAACTGTTCAAAAGTAAAGCACTAAGGTTAATTTACCAACTCAGATTGTGTGTTTAGCTAAAACATTCAGAATCCAGAGAAGTACTTCATCTTGCCCGTGCTGCACAAAGGCATCCCATAAAATCTTTTCTAAGCTGCTTTGCCTATGCAGCAATATTAAGAATTCTTTAGTCCTCTATTTTTAAGATATAAGTAGCTAATGATTCTTCCCACCAAAGTATTATATAGAATACTTCCTGACTGACAAGATATCTCCAGGAGAGCAGACGGGATATCAAGGATTCCCAGGTCACAGCAATGTGATCTGTCGTCAATGTCAGCAGTGTCCATTTTGTCACTTACCAGGGAAAAATCCCAATTCTGTTTCACAGTACTCTAAATACTGACATCTTACTCTGAAATATCTTACTCTGTAAGTAAGTAAGAAATATCTTACTCTGAAACTCCAAGAAAAACGGACTTGAGAATCCTTCATATGTTTTAACTGAGGCCTGGAAAAGATTATTTTTATTGATGAGAAGTGGTTTTTAAGACAAGATACCTTTTGTCTTGTCCACCTTTTTACTTACGCTGAATGTCAGCCAGACTTCACTAAACTTGCAGAATGATTATGTTCCAATGAATGAGAGAAAATTTAATAACAAGTAGGTCTAAGTGGAGTTATAAAAATCTATGCTGTTCAACTTTAAGTATGCAATTATTTTTAAAATAAGAACAGCTAATTGACATTGAAATCTATTCTAGAAACACTTCTGCTAAAAATATTTCAGGGGAGGGGCATCTGGTGGCTCAGTCAGTTAAGAGTCTGCCTTCAGCTCAGGTCCTGATCTCAGAAACCTGGGATGAGCCCCACACTGGGCTTCCTGCTCAGCGGGGACCCTGCTTCTCCCTCTCTCTCTCTCTGCCTGCCTCTTCTTCTGCCTCCTGCTCCCCCAGCTTGTGCTCGCTCACTCTCTCTCTGTCAAATAAATAAATAAAATCTTTTAAAAAAAAGATATTTCAGGGAGAGGGGCGCTGTGTTGGGGGAAAAACCCTACCTACTTAATGTATTATAAACAACAACCATTATGTTTAACAAAGGACAAAATTTACAATTTCACAGAAGAGCCAACACTTACAGCATGTGCTGCCTGCATCAACAAAAAAAGAGAATAAAACAAATAACTATTCCTTAAAGAATGTCCTATATATATCAGAGGGAATAGGACTAGTTTGGTTATAATTGTTCCCATTTTAAGTGGAAAACAGGAATGCCACTGACCAAGAGAAAAAGATCTAAGTATGTAAACAAAAATAACAATGTAATTAATCAATTATTCATTGGCTATGAATTCACATGTAAAAATCAGGTTTTAATTTCCCCTTGACAAATGTTTCCTGATTAGGATTTATGAGTTATGGAAAAGATATAAAAACTAGCATTGTTAAAATACTAGAATGCAACCTGCATACATTTTATGTATTCCACTCAGAAAGTACAGGTGACCTTAATACTCTAACTAAATTGAAAAAATAATTTGTATAAATAGTATATTCTAGTTTATAGCATAAAAAATGAAGGGAAGGTTAAAAACAGGTAAATTATGAAAATATTATGAAGCTAAAAGAACTTTCAATTGCCATTTAAAGTGTAGATATTTCATTAGTAACAGTAATGATGATTTACTGAAATGATTAAATCTCCCAAAATTTTTTAGTAGAAGCCTCCCTCACTGTACAGTCACTTTCCTGAGAATATTATAAGTCATTGCCGGAAATTAAAAAAATAATAACATAAAATAAGTAGGAAAGCAATGTCATTTCTACCTCTTATGCATGTGGTTTATTTTCCTTTATTGTATTTTAATTTAGTGGTTACAATCTAATTAACATCATCAGACAGCAGTGGACAGTTAAGAAAAAAAACTGAAACAAAGGTCTCCATAATTCAGCAAGAGTTTTAAAAGCCTTAAGTCATTAGTCAGACTTACTCATAGAACTGTGAAGAGTGGTTTAATGCCTGCCAGATGAAAGGAAAACATTTATTTTGCTCCACACAATTAGTGCTATATTTAAAGAAAAAAAGACTTTCAAAAAAAAATACTTTTCTTAGAACAGGCAGGTATTACTCCATTTTTCTAATGGGAAAAATAAATAATGAAAAGACAGATGTATCTTTATCTGCTGTATTACCTAGTTTTTGTTCTTAAACCAACTTAAGTGCATTTAGAATAGTTAAAAATAAAATCTATCAATAGTGAAACAATAAAATAGCATTAGCAAGAGCAAAGAGCATTGACAAATATTGTGGACATCTGCCTTTTTACAGTCACAACCGAGCCTCTCCAGCTCATCAGCATCTTAAACATTCACTAATCGTATTCTCAAATTCCTCTTCTCTAGGGAACCCATGTCATGTGATGAGACCAACATAAACTGAGTTTGCTCTTCCCATACAGACTAGCTAAGAAACAAGGAACAAAACCTGCTAATCCTACTGATCGTAATCAAGAGATCTCTCTAGGATTTTTCTTCCAGAACTATACGGAAAAGTGTATTCTTTCTATGGAAATTTCTAGGCTGGTAGAATGTGCATATAAACTGTTGATGGTCATCTTATCACCAACCAAAAACAAACAAACAAACAAACAAACAAAAAACCAGGCTTGGTTTCCTGGTAACAAAGGAGCACAATTCCTAAATACAGTTGGCATGGATTATGAAAGTATTGCCAGTACACAAGATCTCTACTCTGGAAATTTTAGGATGCTGTTTTTTATCAGTAAGAGGTTGATAAGTTACCACTTAGGACTTCTTTCTTACAACCTAGCAAGAACCCAGCCTGCCTGGGCAGAATACCACTGCAATAATTCTGAGCCTATCTCCTGTGAAAAAACACAGAAACTCGAGAAGCTACTCCCACTTACCGTACCCCAACCCATGTGTCTTTGAGAACATTCTTGATAAAAGTATCCCTTACACGTATCATAGTAAAATGTCATTTTTCTAAGACTTATGTGTTAGAATGCTTACCTTTGCCAAGCTTCAAACACAGACCATGCAGACAGAGGAAGGAATTTTTTTCCAGGAAAAGAAATTCCAAAGAAAAACACTGTTGCTAATAAGACCTGGGTTTATTTCAGCCTTCTGGATATGGAATCAATTCTCAGTCTCACCATTGCCCATTAACTGACACTATATCCTGACATTGAGGTAAATTGCTTTCTCCTGGCCAGAGATTTTTCAATCATCTTTATTTTTCTAGACACTATTCTCTTTCTAGAATATCTTAATTTTTATGCTGCTTTTTTTTCCGATCTGGAACTTTTCATTTCAATAATCACTTCTCTGTTACCATATTCCCAGTTTCCCAAGGTAGATTCATTGTTTTATCCTGTGTTCCTGCACTATTTTCATCATATATTTGACCTATTACTTAACTCTGTCTCTCTTGCTGGACCATGCATGAGCTTCTTCAAAGTATTATGCCTTCCTCATTTTTGTTTCCCTAGCTTCTTGCACAGTGTGGTTACATAATACATACTCAATTTTTATTAAATGAATAAATGTTATCCTTTACAAGTATGTTTTTAAAATATGAAGTATTAAATAGAATATGAAAATCAGCAGGCCATATAAAGAGTAAAGTAATGGATATATGCCATGAAGGAGTCATCTGAAAAAAAAATCCTTAACTTAAAACTATTAATTGTAGAATTGTATTTCATATAATTTTTAGTCTCAGAGCATATTAGTCGAGTTCTTGATAGTTACTATATGTTATACCACTCATTATTAGGCACAAATTATAGAAACATAAAAAGCAATAACAAAGGATTGTAGTAATTATGACAAATAATGAAGAAAACAAACAGTAAGTAGTATCAAACTCTGATTTTAATTTGAATATACATTTTTATTATATGGCCCATCTGAACTTCTCCCATCTTGTTTTAGTGAGCTTTGTAACAGCTGAGTTTGATTACTTTGGTCAATGTCATAATCTGTCACATGCCAAAGATCAAACAGTGCTAATCTCTGGGTCAGGTTAGTGAACAATTCATTCATTTCTTAAATCTGTGCTGCAGTTTGTCTTCCTATCAGCCAAACTAATGTACACTATGTGAACAGATATGGGAAACTCAAATTCTCTGAATCCAATTATAGCTAGAAAATCAAAGTAGGGAAAGATTAAGAAGGTTAAATAGAAACTTTCTATTTTTTTAAAAAAGATTTTATTTATTTTAAAGGGCAAGCGAGCATGGGCTAGAGGTGCACAGGGATAGGGAGAGGGAGAGAGAATCTCAAGCAGACTCCACATGGCATTGAATATCAGACCCTGAGATCATGACCTGAGCCCAAACAAATATTCTGATATCTGACTGACTGAGCCATGCAGGAGCTCTAGAAACCTTCTATTTAAAAAATAAAATACCCCTAAATTCCAAATATTAATTAAAATCTACTTGCTAGACAGACTACAGAACCTGATAATTTAACTGGTTTACAGTCATGTGTGAAAGTCTTCACAATGTATTATATGTACTCTCATGTAAGGTAAACATCTAAGATTATCACCTTAAAAAAATCTGATGCGCCAAAACAGTCAGTGTTCTAGAGTTCTGTAATGATTGTACTGCAGTCAAGTAATGAAGATCTATAACCTTTTGTTGTAATCCCACAGTGCTGAGAATCTTTGCATCAGGTATCCTTGGTGACGGTGTGGCAATGAAACAAACATTAAGAATTGAAAGCAGCAAACAGAATAGATGAGGTGATTAGAGCATTTGAATGCATTGGCCAGCATAACTTGACATTCATTTGAAAGGTAGTAGATTGCAGTTCTGAGGAACCTATTGCTATGTTAATCTCTCTGGGAAAGTGTTGCTCTGTGTGTAACAGTTTCAGAGCTTTGAATTTCTTATTTCAAGCAAAGAATAACAAAAAGAAATGCTTTCCTATCAGAACTGGCTGTTATTTGAATGAATTTAAACAACTGAGCAATTCCCTAAATCGCTAAAGTAAGAGACCAGACCGACCTGGAGCATGGGGGAAAACAACACTCTAGACTGTGTTGCATTCTAGTGGCCCTAGCACACCAAAATGAAAATCAAAGAATTGCTCATCAGAGTCACTGAAATTTCAATGTTAATCAATCTGTTACAGAGAAAAGAGGATAACTAGAAAATGGTAAAAACTGTTACTTTCACAAAAAGCATTTCAACAAGAATGTATTGATCATATGCAGAGAACCAGAGAACTGGGAGTTATAAAGAATAAAAAGAAAGAAGAAACAGTTCCTGTCATTGTCTGATTTGTTGCAGGAGTTTATTTTCAAAGGAAACCTGATCACACATTTGATTATGTAAAAATTACAAATACCTTAGACTTTCCATTGTGTGAAAACTACAGATGTGGGGAAAAAAATGGGCAATTTGATTAAGATCTGAACATTTAAGGGAACAAAAAGTAGATTCTAGGGATCTGATACAACTCCATAGAGGACAACTGACCAGGCTCCTTAATTCTCCCTGCTCTGTACAATAGATTCATTAGATTACATTTGGGAGATGTTGTCAAGTAATAGGGAAGCATCATCTCTGCAGCCTCTTAAACATTTTAGCTTTATTTCAACTTTTTTCTTAATGTTTTACACATAATACACTTCCTTTGCAAATATCGGCTTTCTTTTTTTTTAATGCAAAATCTGAATTGAGATTCGAATTCCTTATTCTCTTTCTCCCTTCCTCTCGGACTCCACAAAACCTACCTGAATCTCAGTGGCCTAGAATTCTCCTTCACTCCTTAGTAGTTCTTTCAAGTCTTAGGTCCCAAATAGACACACTCTCTGTAGGTTTACTTGGACTTCTTCCCTCTTCTGATATTAAAATAATATCTTTTTTCCCAAGATTCTCTCTGTATGAACAATCCTTCTCTCCACCCTGGATCCCATCACCATACTTCTCCTTAGGGTTTATCAACATCTTAGCTTCTCCATTTTAACAGAACTTTCCCATAAACATTTAAATATGTTAAAATATCTCCCACCTAAAATTATTTTTCTTATCCTCACTTTTTACTCCAGATACCACCCAAACACTCTTTTCCCTTCATAATCATTTTTCAATACGTTGTCCTATAGTAGCTGTCTTAGCACTCGAAGATAGAATTCATTCTGTCTGAGGGTGGAGGTTGGACAAGTCTTCATGAATAAGTCTTGAAGAATGAGCAAAAAGTTTCCAGGTGGCCAAGGTAGGGAAGGGGATTAAATATAGAAGGAAGCCAACATGCCAAAATACAGAGGTATAACAGAACAAAGACTGTCCAGGAAAAGTGGTTTCACACCTCTCTGGTATGAGATAAATGTGTATGTGCTTGCATCAGAAGCAGGGTGAGTAAGGACTGGAAACGTAGATTATGGCCAAGTTGTAAACAGGTTTTTAAATCTGATTTAACTGACATCACTGACTAATGAGACATCAGTGGTGAATAACATGCTTAGTTTTGCATTTTAGAATGATAACGCCTCACAATGGATTGTCTCAAGGGCAGTGAAATAAAATAGTCTAGGTATAAATTCTGCCTATGCCACTTTCTGTATGACATAGATAATTTATTTAATATCTCTGAACCTCAGTTCTCTCACATGCTTAATAGAAACATTAAAAGCACTTAACTCAAGTACAAGGATTAAAACAGATAATGTATTTTAAGCCCTTACCACACAGCTTTGCATATAGCAAGAATCAATAAATGTTAGTTGCTGTACACTGTTATTCTATTTGTCAATACTTATTCCAAGTAAATATTATGGAAAGAGAATTATGTATAATCCCCTTGTGAGTGAAGAAGGCTTATGGCAGTACCACTTATAATTTAAAGAGAAGGGGAGGAAAACAATAGGTGTATTTTTTACATTTTAATCCATTTGTTATCAAAACACAAAAATACCTGTCAAATTAGGAAAGTGTATTTAGAATATTTAGAATGGTCTATCAAAATACAGTCTACATAGGATACATAAATTCCCTTTAAAAAGTGAAGCAGGATGCTGTAACCACTGATAGGAGAGAGCATACCCTCTCAAGGGCAACCAAGGTGAACATCCGAGCACCAGAAGAAAGAGGAATTCATCCTCCAGAATGTCTGAAATGGAGGTGTAATGAAAAGACCCCTCCGATTGCTTATAGGGAGAGGTGTGCTTTTTCATGAGCAGATGAGAAACATGGTGTCTCTCTAGGGATATCTGTCTTATAATTGTGCAAGATCCAAACATAGGAGATATTTTGTGTGGGAAGAGGGTAGTGTCTTTCAGTGTGTTCAGTAAGGTTATGCACCCCCAAAAAAAGAAAGAAAAAGAAAACAACAACAAAAAATCAAACATAGGTTCAAAGGAAAAGTGAATTCTAAGAAGAGCCAGTACAATGTAACATCATATTAGAACCAATTATTAGATAACACCCTAAAGAGTAGAAGAACAAATACAATATAAAGATTCTTTGTGACAAATTTGAAAATAATTATAGCTTTGTATTAGTTATCAAAATTATAGTGAACTAAAATTCTAATGTTAGTGTCTTTATTATATCTATTAAACAACATATAACAAATGTTAAAAACTCCTCTGAGCAATTCAAGGTAGTAGATCTCATTAATATATTAAATTGAGTTCATCCATATAATAAAGTATTGGTTAATCAATCAGAACAAATGTGCAACCAATTCACTGAATGAGTTAGCTCCAGTAGGGAGGGAATGAAGTAATTGTAACTTTATTTTTTCATGTTTCCAATTTTCCTTGTGCTCCAGTGAGACTCCTCTCTGTACCCCAACAGATCACAAGTGATTTCACCACAGTCAGATATTAGCAAACTATCTCGTTGTCAGTACAAACAAGTCCATTCAAGTTTAATATAAAGCAGTGAAATGATCCAGTTCAGAGCTACTCCTCTTCCCCAGCCCAGTGGAAAATCTGCATTGGGGAAGGCAAGCCTATCCAGTATTATTCAGTTCAAACGTGCTTAAGCAAGTCCCAGAACATTAAAAGGGACAGAAGTTTCCTTCTTTCCCATGGAAAGAAGTCCAGAGGTGGGTAGTCTGGATCTGGTAGAGTGTACCACGTAGCCAAGAGGGATTCAGGTTCGTCCCTCATTCTCAGCATGTGATTTCAACTTCAATTTCAAGACACCTGAAAAGATTCAGATCAAGTCCATATTCTCCCTAGCAGGAAGAAAAAGATGGAGAAAGATCTGCCCCTTCTATTTATGCCATTCTCAGAAGTCACAGATTACTTTACTGCTCGAACCTTATTGCCAAAACTTGAAACTTTTTGTTTCAGGAAGACCAAGAAATATTGGAGGGGTAGCCCTATGCTTCCTTGAAAATTATCTAACTTATCGCTAAGAAAGGGCAGAGTAGATTTTGGAAAAACAGCTAGCATCAGTGGACACAGGGGCACAAAGCTGGTATATTTATCTGTTTCCACTATACTTTTCTACTTCTATTTCCTCACTCACTACACTGACACTATTTCTTCTAGGTTATGGTAGGTAAAGAAAAAGAAGCAAGAGGCATAAAATGCACAGTCAACTGATTCATCTGTAATCTCACTTTGGTGCCCGGATGAGGCAAATGTCCAGTGTAGACTTTCCTCTTCAGACTGCTTTTGTGGGTTCCACACTGATTCCCATGATGAGTCTCAGATTTCAGTTTGCTAAAATGGGTTTTGCCTTCTCCATCTGGCTGTGAACAATGTTCCTTCATTTTTGAACTTGTGGCAATCCACCTGCCAGAAAACTATCTTTTGGGATCACATCAACCTGAAGATGATCTGTGTAATCAGAATTCCAGCACAACTCACTACAGCTTTCTTCTGTGTGGCCCACATCTGGACAACAAAATAGGCACCGTTTCTGCCATTTTGGGTACCGAGCTCACAAACACTATGGCCTTCCTCCCTTACTCTGCTATCAGACAACTTGCTGGACTCTCAGCTTCAGCCTTTTGTGATAAATCAGGCACTGCTCTCTGCCTGCACCTACAGGTCTTTAAGGCCCCTTATTAGCTCACTCATTTATGGTGACTCTGAAGTATTTCCCCACTATATGATGGGAGAAAAAAATAACAGCAGAGCTAACAGCTCTCTCTTTCTAAAGACTCCCTCACTCATCAACCTCTTGTGATCAATCTTCAAGATTTCCCAGCACACTCTCAAAGTGGCTAATGTGGTATCCAGTCAACTTTAGGTCGTATCTAAAGCAATTTGGTATAAATGGTCTGACACCACTTTTGTAAATGTGAAGTAAATTAATTTCTTAAATTTTAATCTTTTGTGCTCAACTAATACAAAAATAATGGCAGAATTCTCATTAAAATTTCTTAACAGCATTTATGAGGTAAAACAAACTGCACACAATGAAAGTATAGGACTAAGAGCTGACATGTATACAGCATGGAACCATCACCACAATCAAGGTCACAAACATGAATAACATCTCCAAAGCTCCATGGTCCCCTTGGTAATCCTCCTTCTCCTGTACTGCTAAGCTCTGTTCCTCTCTTCAGGCAACTACTGATCTGTTTTGTCATTCTAGAGCTAATCACCTAGAACTTAATACAAATGGAATCATACTGTATCTACTAATTTTACTGCGTCTTCTTTCACTTACCATAACGTTCTTGTGGTTTATCTATGTACACCATGTATTAATAGTTCATTCCTTTTTATTGCAGAATAAGTTCACTGTAAAAATACTATACTACATTTTGCATGAATATTCACCAGTGGATGGATAATTGAAATGTTTCCAGTTTTGAATATGAAAAAAGCTAGCATAAGCATCCATACACAAATCTTTGTATAGAAATGTTGCCATTTCACTTATGTAAAAACCTATGAGCTGAATAGATAAGTCATATGGAAGATAGATCATTCAACAGTTAAACTGCCAAAATGTTTTCTGGTGGTTGTAGCATTGTACATCTCCACTAGTACTGTCTAAGAGTTTGAGTTCCTCCACATGCTCACCAAGACAAAATATGATCAGTATTTTTAATTTTAGTCATTCTAATATCTAGTAATGGTATTTCATTGTGGTTTTAGTTTGCATTTGCCTAATGATTAATGATGTTGAACAACTACCCATGCACTTATTTGCTGTCCATATTAATTTGCTAAAGAAGGCAATTGGAGGGACACCTGGGTGGCTCAGTCAGTTGAGCAACTGACTCTTGGTTTTGGATCAGGTCATGATCTCATGGGTTTTGGGATCAAGACCCTCATAGGGTTCTGTGCTCAGCTCTGCTTGAAGAGTCTCTCCCTCTGCAACTGCCAACTCACATAAGCTCTCTCTAAAATAAATAAATCTTAAAAGAAAAAAGAAAAGAAACTATCACAAATTATTTGGTGGCTTTAAATAACACAAATTTATTATAGTTCTGGAAGTCTGAAGCCTGAAACAGTTCTGGCTGTGCGAAAATCAAGGCACTGGCCAGGCGGCTTTCCTTCCTGGATGCTCTAAAGAGCGTTTTCTTGACTTTTCCAATCTTTAGGACTGCCCACACATTGCTGTGGCTCATAGCCCCTTCCTCTATGGCTAGTAATGAATCTTTGTGTATTTCTGACCCAGACACTTCAGCATCTGCTACACATTTAAGGACTCTGATTATATTGGGCCCACCTGGTTAATCCAGGCTAATCTCCCTATTATAACTTCAAATGGCTAGTAACCTTAATTACAGCTGCCACCTTAATTTGCCTTTGTCATAATGTAACCTGTTCCTATGTTCTGGGGATTAGGACATATAATGGAAAGCCATTATTCTGCCCACTACACATTTCATTTATCATCTGTGATAAAGAATTAGCTCAACTATTTTGCCCATTTTTTACTTGTTTCATTATGAGGGTGTTGAGTTATTTGTAGGTTTTGAGTACAAGTTCTCTATCAAAAATTTGATAGTCTGTGGCTTATCTTTTCATTCTCTTATGTGTTTCAAAGAGCAAAATTTTAAGTATTGATGAAGCTTAATTAATCTATTTGCTCCTTTTTTTTTCTTTTTTTTCTTTTTTTTTTTTTTAAAGATTTTAGTTATTTATTTGACAGACAGAGATCACAAGTAGGCAGAGAGGCAGGCAGAGAGAGAGAGAGGAGGAAGCAGGCTCCCCGCTGAGCAGAGAGCCCGATGTGGGGCTTGATCCCAGGACCCTGGGATCATGACCTGAGCCGAAGGCAGAGGCTTTAACCCACTGAGCCACCCAGGCGCCCCTGCTCCTTTTTTTTTTTAAGATTTTATTTATTTGACAGAGATCACAAGTAGGCAGAGAGGCAGACAGAGAGAGAGGAAGGAGAGCAGGCTCCCGCCAAGCAGAAAGCCCTACTTGGGGCTCAATCCCATGACCCTGGGATCATGACGTGAGCTGAAGGCAGAGGCTTTAACCCACTGAGCCCCCCAGGCACCCCTCCATTTGCTCTTTCATGGATAAATATTTTAATGTTATATCTAAGAAATATTTGCTTAACTCAGTATCACAAAAGTTTCTCTTAGGTTTTCTTCTAAAAGATCTGTAGTTTTAGGCTTCACATTTAGTTCCATAAATCATTCGAGTTACTTTTGTATATGGTGAGAAATATTCATTGAAATTCATGTTTCTGCATATAAATATGTAATTGTTTTGAGTTAAGTTACTGAAAGGACTATCCTTTACCCACTAGTTACCTTTGCTTCTTTGTCAAAATTAAATGTGTAATTCTTATTCTCTGCTCTCTCCTCTGACTCATCAATTTGTCTATCCTTAGATAAATATCACACTATTTTGATTACTGTAGCTTTAAATAAGTCTTGAAATCAAGTAGCATAAACCCTTCAAATTTATTTTTCTTTGCTAAAGTTTGGCTACCATACATATTTTGATGAAGCAATTTGTCCATCCGAAGAAAAGTTTTGATAGGATTTTAATTGGGATTACACTGAATACATATATATACACATCAATTTATGGGTAAAAGGACACCTTAACAATATTAGGTATTTGAATTCAGGTCTCTCTGTTATTTAGATCTTAATTTCTTTCAGTACTGTTTTGAACTTTTCAATGTACAACTTCTATGCACCTTTTAAGAGATTTATTCCTAAACATTGTGATCTCTATACAATGGTAAAATGTCATTTTTAAGATTTTCAGTTTCTGCTTATCTGTTAATATATAGAAATAAAATGAAATTGTATCCCATGGTCATTGATGTGCTGTTCATTTTGTTTTTAGTCTTTTTTCTCTGCCTTTTCATTTTAGGATAGTTTCTATTACCATGTCTATAAATTCACTTATCTTTTCTTTTGCAGTATATCCTATTATTAATCCCATTCAGCATATTTTCCATCTTAGAAATTGTCATTTTTACCTCAATTTTGATCTTTTTTGTTTTTGTTTTTGTTTTTAGTATCTTCCATGTCTCTGCATAACCTTTATCTACATTTTTTAATATACGGCATAGAGGTACAATAACTGTTTTCAGGTCCTCATCTATTAATTCTATCATCTGTGCCATTTCTAGGACATGTTTGTATTGATTGATTTTGTCATTATAAGTTTTATTTTCCTATTCCATGCCTGAAAATTTTTATTGCATTATGAATTTTTACCTTGTTGAGTACTGGGTATTTTTATACTCAAATATTCTTGAATTTTTTTCTGAGCTACAGTTAAGTTGCTTGGAAGAGTTTGATTCTTACATGCTTTTAAGCTATATTACATAGAGACCAGAAGAGAATGTAGTCTAGAGCTAATTTTAACCCACAACTGAGGCAATGCAGTTCAGAGTATTCTACCCAATAGTTCATCAATTATGACATTTCCCACTCTCTCTGGATGAAACAGAAACTATTTCCAGCTTTGCCCTGGAGACCATTCCTTCAATTTCATCAATCCTTTTGAGTGGTTTTCTCTCCAACCATGGCTTATTCTCACATATGCACATGCTAATCAGTGCTCAATTAAAGACATGAAGGAAATCTTTTGACATTTCTGGGTTTCTCACTCTCTCTCTCTCTCTCTCTTTTCCTGAACTCTGCCCTTGACCTCACAGACTCTCAGTTCCAGCTCCTCAATTTAAAGAAAACTGCTGGGCTCTTACTGGGCTTCTTCTCCCTATGTGATAGTCTAGAAACCCACTCCTTGTAGTAAGCAATAGTAAAATTTACCTCTTTTTTCCCCATCTCTTAGCAACTACCAGTCTATACCTCACATCCAATGACATGAGAATTATTGTTTCATACATTTTGTCTATTTTTTTTATTATTTTAAGCAAGACATTATAGGGGCAGAATTCTGACATAACCCCTATAAGATTCTTGGGCCCTGGGGTATGTATGGTTTTTCCCAGTTATGTAATCCACACTAATCTAAGTACTACTATGAAGAAATTTTGTAAATATAATTAAAGTCTCAAATCAGTTGTTAAGGAAATTGTTTGGGTGATTATCACATAAATCCTTTAAAAGAAAAATTTTCTCCAGTTAGTTGCAGAAGAGGAATTCAAAGAAAGTCAAAGCATGAGAAGGATTCATACCATTACTGACTTTAAAGATAAAGGGGGGCATAAAGCAAGGTGTTTAGGAGTTGAGAACTATTCCCAACCCACAGCCAGCAAGAAAACAGGTACTTCTAGAGTAGCAAGAAAACTAATTTTGCCAACAAGTGGTTGGTTTGTAAGAGAGCCCTTCACATCACCTCTTCTGAGTGTCTATGTCTTCTGTAAAGATGCTTGTTGCTGGATTTAGGATCCATATGGATAATCCAGGATTATCTGATTATCTCAAAAATCCTTTAATTACATCTGCAACATCTTTTTTCTAAATAGGTAACATTGACAGGCTTCAGTAATTAGGACGTCCTAAATTAGTATCTTTCTGGGGGGTTACCATGCAATCCAATTCATCTTATGAAATTATCAAAATAAATTCTCCCCTCTCAATTAATATCCTAGAGTAGTTTTTTTTTAAATATTATTTGAAATTGTGAAGCATCCTATATGTAAAAAGTTA
This sequence comes from Lutra lutra, assembly GCF_902655055.1. Lineage (NCBI taxonomy): Eukaryota > Metazoa > Chordata > Mammalia > Carnivora > Mustelidae > Lutra > Lutra lutra. Next base: position 79,903,049 of record NC_062280.1, on the reverse strand, counting down.
ACAGTCACTGTTAACTAATGGTTGTATATTCATACTTTGGGTTGTTTTGTCAAAAGAAACCAGTGCAGACAGAACATGAGGGCTTTAAAGTACATTTGAAACATTTTCTAGTGAAGCGTAAAAGACAGAAAGGTCCCCAAGATAGTATGTATTTTCTATTTAAGAAAACCAGAATTTATAGATCGATAGACCTCAAAGTTTTGCTCTCTCTGGTACCAGGTAAAGAAGCATCAAAAGCAACAAGCTGTGATGGTAAGTCAAGTCAGTAGCACTACTGCTAAGAGGGTCTTCTGATTTTTCCAAATGCATTCATCTAGACAATGAAACCCAAGATAAATAACCTAGAACATCCTGTATGACCTCATGGTTACATTTTGGTGAAAATAAGAAATCCAGGAAATCATGGAAATCATTGTATGTAAAAGTTCTCTGTTCCTAGAGAAATGATAGGTTGCAGTAAAGGAAAAAGAAAAAAGATCCAAAATATTTCTTTGACATACAATATTATGTAAGTCTAAGAGGTAAAATGTGATAACTCAATACAAGTATATACTATGAAAAGTTTACCACAGTAAGTTTAGCTAACACAACCTTCACCTCACACAATACCACTTTGTTGTTATTCTTGTGATGGTGAGAACATTAAAGCTCTACTCTCACAGCATGTGTTGACAACACACTATAGTATTGTTAACTGCAGTCACTATACTGTACATGAGATCACAGAACTTAAGTCATCTTATAAATGAAAGTTATACCACTTGATCAATGTTTCCCCATTTCCCCTACCACAACCGCTGGCAACCACCATCCTTTCATTTCCCTGAATTCAATGTTTTTACATTTGGCATGTAAGCAAGATCAAACAGTATTTGTCTTCTCTGACTTATTTCACTTACTCAATTCCAAGAGGGCCTGGAACAACTCTAGCAGTGGTGAGAAGAGAGAGGACAGGACCTCAAAGACAGAAATAATAGGATCTGGTGACCAAGTGGATTTGAGGAATGAAAAAGAAGCTGGAGACATTCAGGTGTGGGCCTCAGAATCCTTGGTGATATTATTAATACAAAAAGTTACCAAAGAAAGTTATACAGGTTTCAAAGTCATCATGAATTCTGCTCTTGATGTGTCTAGTTTTCAGTATTTCAGGGCCAACTTTTATTTATCACCACCACACATTGTTTTTCACTGGCCAGGCACTATGATAAGTGTTTCATGTGCTTGTTTTCTTTTAATCTTCACAATTGCAATGGGAATTGAAAGGTCTTAGTCTCATTATATAAATAAGGATTCCAAACTCACAGAGGCTAATTAGAGAAGGCAAGTCTCCTAGAAACAGACCTACACTAACTCTGTGATAAGACCACAGGAAACCCTATGGCTGCTGGGAGCAGGGGCAATATAAGATGGGTTTTCTGTGAAGGATGGACCCTGGGGTGACAATTTCACTCAGCCATTTATTTTACTCCTTAAATATCTTAGGGAGGAAAAAATGTGTCCATTATCCAAAATGTTGAACTCATAAAATAAGAGTACCTATTAAAAACTAGATGGGAAAGGCTTTAATCTGTGAGGGAGCCTAATAACATGCTTAGATGAGTGACATGATAAATTGCCATTATATGGAAAGAAAAATAGCTTTATAACCAGAGCAGCCTAGGACCAGTGCACCCTCCCATGAATTTTAAAACTCTCAATTTTTACCAATTTTCCTACACTCATTACTAACTGAATACCCTTTTATCTTCAAAAGTTGCCAGTATGGACAATCATATGGTCATCCTGTCACCACCAGAAAAACTTCAGGATTACATTAGACTGAAGCCTAAGCTACTATAACCAAAACACTGGTCAAAGAACATAGCAGCATATTTTTCTTCCTTACATAATAGTCCAGGGTAGATAGATGGGCCCAGATTAGCAAACTCATCGTAGAACCCAATCTAGTAGGACAGTTCTTCTATGCTTAACATGCCACTTTCAATCATCAACATGAGAAAAGTAGAGCAAGTCCAGGGTAGGCATCTTAATTAGTTGAACCCAAAGTTGGATTCATCACTCCACCCACATACCATAGGTGACACTTTAGGCACAGGACCACACCAGCAAGAGAGAACATAGGATTTAGGGTTTAACTAGTAGATCTTGCCACAATGGACTACACACTCTCCTTTCCTCTTTAGTCTCCCCCACCCTATGTTATAACAAGGTGACTATAAAATTTGTATTTAATATTAACAAGTAGTGCCACTGTACAAGGGATTTTTGTTTAGCTGATCAAAATTCAGATCAGTCATCATAAAACACAAGTTCAAGAGTCATAAACTATGCATGTTACATCTTGTCTCTAGATTTGCAAATAAATATCAAATTCACTTTTATACACCTTTGCTTCAGTATTCACTATAGTGATCTGAACAGATGGAAGAGAGATAAAGCAGTAAATCAATCAATGTAAGCTTCTCTTTATTACAGACTTACAGAATTTAATATAAACTCAGACTTTAAATGAAAATAAACCTCAAGAGTTATTATAAAAAGAAAAAAACAGTATTTCAAAGCAAATATTTGAAAAAGGTCAAATTTGACCTTTTTTTTTTTTACTATTGCCAAAACAACAAATTCCAGGCATTAAAAATTGATTCTAGAAGTAAACAAAATCAATTGCAATTCATTTAATTGTAGAACTGAATCATCACTAATATAAATCAAGTATTTTATAAATGTAATTGAATATAAAATAACTATTACAGTAAAGATTATACGTGTACCATTATTATGCAATTATAAATAAGTAGGAAATCAGACTAAATATTATAGCTACATCAATACATGAAACTTCTGAAAATAAAAATGAAGCACATAGATTTGACAGATATCAAATCTGAATGTGTGGATTCTGGATTGCTTTGAATATTGGCAGTTGGCCCTGCTAACTTCTCAGAAATGGTGTCTTGCCCCTTCCTCCCCCTTCAGGTTTACTATGGGCGAGGTCACAGCTTCCTGGTTAGAGCAGCCTCATAAGCTTTCCTTATCTGGAAATTATCAGAAACAATAACCTATAAAGTCAGGTATTTACTCAATGGCACTTAATCAAAACTTTGTTTTTGATATAATCAGAAAAGTTAAAAGTGGTTTAAAGATCAAAAAATTTGGGAAGGGACATCCTATTCACCAAAACCCTATAAATTCATGGGATTTGATTCCTATGTCATGCAATTGTGTAGATCCTAAAAATAAACGCCACAGAACTAAGAAGGATATATAGGGCCAGCATCTCATTTTGGCTAATACACATTAAAAAAAAAAAAAAAAAAAAAAAAGCTATGTTATTTCTTCAGTACCCTTTTTTTTTTAAGATTTTTATTTATTTATTTATTTGACAGATCACAAGTAGGCAGAGAGGCAGGCAGAGAGAGAGAGGAGGAAGCAGGCTCCCTGCTGAGCAGAGAGCACGATGGGGGACTCGATCCCAGGACCCTGAGATCATGACCTGAGCCGAAGGCAGAGGCTTTAACCCATTGAGCCACCCAGGCACCCTCCAGTACCCTTTCTAACTGACTCATTCCAAACATTTATGTACTGTTCCAACAAACTTGGTGTGTAACCTAGACAGTGTTTCTCAATCTGGGGATCTTGCTAAAATGCCAATTCTCTTTCAGTAGGTCTGTAGTGAAGACTAAAGTTCTGCATTTCTAACAAGCTCCTAGGTGATGGTAATGCTGCTGGTACTCAGACCATGGTTAGAATAGCTAGGACATGTTCACGCTGACCAACATAAACTAACATTGATAGTGTAAATAACAGTAAAAAATTAACTTTTAGAAAACTGTTCAACCTTCCCATCTCCCCTAAGGAAACAGCTAAGTGTGCCTTAAGGTAGAAAAAAGAAAGCATGTAAAGTGCCAAATACTTTCAACAATAAAGGAGAGATATTAGATCAGAATTTTTCGATGTCTAACACGTAATAGGTAAAACTCTTACATTCTTTTGTTTTGGGAAGGCTGAAATTGTGGTGGCCAGTTAACTCATGAATTCCCTTTCCTGGTTTATTCCCTTGGTTATTGGATGAACACTGAATGGAGCTGAGTTATACAGCTCGAAATTTACTCCTAACCTTAACTAATGAGAGCAATTACCATAAACTAGGGAAGATCCCACTAAGTCCAAATTCAGTCCAAAAATGGAGAATGACGTGGTTTCACCCTGCTGAGAGCACTTTCACATGGATTTGGCCCTGAATTATTGTTAAAATTGCATGACTTTCATTTCCATCAATTCACAGACAAATTACTCTCAGCACATATCTAACATTCTCCCAAGGCCATGAATAGTACTTGTTTCAAATGAATGAAAGGTGTTTTAAATAGATAAAAGTGTTTTGTATTGGAGTATAAAAATACATAACAGAACTACTTCATATGTTAAAAGACTTTTTCCACATGAATTTCTCTGGTTTAGATATATTTTTATTAAGAACACTCTAAATAAATACATATGAAGTAATATTTCTAGTTATAGTTGCAGGCAAAGACAAATAGCAATTAGTCTATCACAGTGTTTGCTCAGAGAATATCAAATGGAACATTTTTGCATTATGCTTCATGTTTGAATGAAAATAAATATTTCATAAATGTTCACCTAGTTATCTCCTAGGATATTTCTTCCCATCGGTATTGTGGATATGTCACGTGCTATTTTCATGTTCAACATAGTTCAACATAGTTTCCTATATTGTACCCATGTTGCTCTGAGGTGTTTTCCTATCCTCTGGTTTTATAGGTAGACATTTAAAAGTGTAAGATATCCATAACCAGGGGTTCCTGGATGGCTCAATGGGTTAAAGCCTCTGCCTTCAGCTCAGGTTATGATCCCAATGTCCTGGAATCAAGCCCTGCAGCAGGCTCTCTGCTCAGCAGGGAGCCTACTTCCGGGCCCCCACCTCCGCCTGCCTCTCTGCCTATGTGTGATCTCTGCCTGTCAGACAAAGAAATAAAATCTTAAAAAAAGAAAAAAAAGATACCCATGACCACAAAAAGATGTAAGATCTGCTAAGAAACTAGTGAAAAATAAAGGAAAAAAAATGAATAAATTTTCATTACATTAATTTTCTCAGTGAGCTATTTACTTACAAACTGATTCCCATTTTTCTCACATAAACCTGTTTTTATTTTTCAATTGACATATTTTTCTAGTTGTTAAAATTTTACTAATATCTCAGGTTGGGATAAAATACAAAAAATTTTGGGAGGAGTCAAGATGACAGAGAAGTAGCAGGCTGAGACTACTTCAGGTAGCGGGAGATCAGCTAGATAGCTTATCTAAAAACTGCAAACACCTACAAATCCAATGGGAGACCAAAGAGAAGAAGAACAGCAATTCTAGAAACAGAAAATCAACCACTTTCTGAAAGGTAGGACTGGCGGAGAAGTGAATCCAAAGCGACGGGAAGATAGACCACGGGGAGAGGGGCCGGCTCCTGGCAAGCGGCGGAGCAACGGAGGACAAAATCAGGACTTTTAAAAGTCTGTTCCACTGGGACACCTGGGTGGCTCAGTTGGTTAAGCAGCTGCCTTCAGCTCAGGTCATGATCCCAGCGTCCTGGGATCGAGTCCCGCATCGGGCTCCTTGCTCAGCAGGACCCTGCTTCTCCCTCTGCCTCTGCCTGCCATTCTGTCTGCCTGTGCTCGCTCTCTCTCCCTCTCTCTCTGACAAATAAATTTTAAAAAAAAAATCTTAAAAAAAAATTAAAAAAAAAAAAAGCTTTAAAAAAAAAAGTCTGTTCCACTGAGGGACATCGCTCCAGAGGCTAAACCGGGGTGAAGACCACGTGGGGTCAGCGTGACCTCAGGTCCCGCAGGGTCACAGAAAGATCAGAGGTGTCTGAGTGTCGCAGAGTTTGCAGTTATTAGAATGGGGAAGCTGGCTACAGAGACAGAGCTGAGGAGTGAGCTCTCAGCTCAGGGTTACCTTGAACCGGACGCAGGCTCGGTCAGCTCGGAGCGCGGCTGGAGGCCAGGGTGACGGGAGGAATTGGGCGCTGTTCTCTGAGGGCGCAATGAGGAGTGGGGCCCTGGGCTCTCGGCTCCTCCGGGCCGGAGACCGGGAGGCCGCCATCTTCATTCCAGCCCTCTGGAACTCTACGGAAAGTACGCTCAGGGAACAAAAGCTCCTGAAAGCAAATCCGATCAGATTACTCAGCCCGGCCTCGGGTAAGGGCAGTGCAATTCCGCCTGGGGCAAAGACACTTTAGAATCACTACAACAGGCCCCTCCCCCAGATCAAAAAGAATCCAGCCAGGACCAAGTTCACCTACCAAGGAGTGCAGTTTCAATACCAAGGAAAGCAGTGGAATTCCAGAGGAGGAGAAAGCAAAGCACGGAACTCATGGCATTCTCCCCATGATTCTTTAGCCTTGCAGTTAATTTAATTTCTTTTTCTTTTTCGATTTTTTTTTCTCTTCTTCTGCCAATTTTTTTTTAACTTTTACCCTTTTCTTTTCTAACGTTTTTAAACAAGTTTATCTAATATATATATTTTTTCTTTTTTATATTTTTCTTTATTCATTTTCTTTTTTTTAATTGTTTTTTTTTCTTTCTGAACTTTTTTTTATCCCCTTTCTCCCCCAAAACGATTTGGGATCTCTTCTGATATTTCCCTGGGGTTGTTGCCACTCTTTTAGTATTTTACTTGCTCCTTCATATACTCTTATCTGGACAAAATGACAAGGCGGAAAAATTCACAAAAAAAAAGAACAAGAGGCAGTACTGAAGGCTGGGGACCTAATCAATACAGACATTGGTAATATGTCAGATCTAGAGTTCAGAATGACGATTCTCAAGGTTCTAACTGGGCTTGAAAAAGGCATGGAAGATATTAGAGAAACCCTCTTGGGATATACAAAAGCCCTTTCTGGAGAAATAAAAGAACTAAAATCTAACCAAGCTGAAATCAAAAAAGCTATTAATGAGGTGCAATCAAAAATGGAGGCTCTCACTGCTAGGATAAATGAAACAGAAGAAAAAATTAGTGATATAGAAGACCAAATGACAGAGAATAAAGAAGATGAGCAAAAGAGGGACAAACAGCTAATGGACCACAAGGGGAGAATTCGAGAGATAAGTGACACCATAAGACGAAACAACATTAGAATAATTGGGATTCCAGAAGAAGAAGAAAGAGAGAGGGGAGCAGAAGGTATATTGGAGAGAATTATTGGAGAGAATATCCCCAATATGGCAAAGGGAACAAGCATCAAAATCCAGGAGGTTCAGAGAACCCCCCTCAAAATCAATAAGAATAGGTCCACACCCCATCACCTAATAGTAAAATTTACAAGTCTTAGTGACAAAGAGAAAATCCTGAAAGCAGCCCGGGAAAAGAAGTCTGTAACGTACAATGGTAAAAATATTAGATTGGCAGCAGACTTATCCACAGAGACCTAGCAGGCCAGAAAGAGCTGGCATGATATATTCAGAGTACTAAATGAGAAAAACATGCAGCCAAGAATACTATATCCAGCTAGGCTATCCTTGAAAATAGAATGAGAGATTAAAAGCTTCTAGGACAAACAAAAACTGAAAGAATTTGCAAATACCAAACCAGCTCTAGAGGAAATATTGAAAGGGGTCCTCTAAGCAAAGAGAGACCCTAAAAGTAGTAGATCAGAAAGAAACAGAGACAATATACAATAACAGTCACCTTACAGGCAATTCAATGGCACTAAATTCATATCTCTCAATACTTACCCTGAATGTTAATGGGCTAAATGCCCCAATCAAAAGACACAGGGTATCAGAATGGATAAAAAAAACCAAAACCCATCTATATGTTGCCTACAAGAAACTCATCTTAAACCTGAAGACACCTCCAGATTTAAAGTGAGGGGGTGGAAAACAATTTACCATGCTAATGGACATCAGAAGAAAGCAGGAGTGGCAATCCTTATATCAGATCAATTAGATTTTAAGCCAAAGACTATAACAAGAGATGAGGAAGTACACTATATCATACTCAAAGGATCTGTCCAACAAGAAGATCTAACAATTTTAAATATCTATGCCCCTAACTTGGGAGCAGCCAACTATATAAACCAATTAATAACAAAATCAAAGAAACACATCGACAATAATACAATAATAGTAGGGGATTTTAACACTCCCCTCACTGAAATGGACAGATCATCCAAGCAAAAGACCAACAAGGAAATAAAGGCCTTAAATGACACACTGGACCAGATGGACATCACAGATATATTCAGAACATTGCATCCCAAAGCAACAGAATACACATTCTTCTCTAGTGCACATGGAACATTCTCCAGAATAGATCACATCCTCGGTCCTAAATCAGGTCTCAATAGGTATCCAAAAATTGGGATCATTCCCTGCATATTTTCAGACCACAATGCTCTGAAGCTAGAACTCAATCACAAGAGGAAATTTGGAAAGAACCCAAATACATGGAGACTAAACAGCATTTTTCGAAGGAATGAATGGGTCAACCAGGAAATTAAAGAAGAATTGAAAAAATTCATGGAAACAAATGATAATGAAAACACAAAATGTTCAGAATCTGTGGGACACAACAAAGGCAGTCCTGAGAGGAAAATATATAGCGGTACAAGCCTTTCTCAAGAAACAAGAAAGGTCTCAGGTACACAACCTAACCCTACACCTAAAGGAGCTGGAGAAAGAACAAGAAAGAAACCCTAAACCCAGCAGGAGAAGAGAAATCATAAAGATCAGAGCAGAAATCAATGAAATAGAAACCAAAAAAACAATAGAACAAATCAACGAAACTAGGAGCTGGTTCTTTGAAAGAATTAATAAGATTGATAAACCCCTGGCCAGACTTATCAAAAAAAAAAAAAAAAAGAGAGAGATAGAGAGAAAGGACCCAAATAAATAAAATCATGAATGAAAGAGGAGAGATCACAACGAACACCAAAGAAATACAAATAATTATAAGAACATACTATGAGCTACTCTACGCCAACAAATTTGACAATCTGGAAGAAATAGAGGCATTCCTAAAGACATATAAACTACCACAACTGAACCAGGAAGAAATAGAAAGCCTGAACAGACCCATAACCAGTAAGGAGATTGAAACAGTCATCAAAAATCTGCAAACAAACAAAAGCCCAGGGCCAGATGGCTTCCCAGGAGAATTCTACCAAACATTTAAAGAAGAACTAATTCCTATTCTCCTGAAACTGTTCCAAAAAATAGAAATGGAAGGAAAACTTCCAAACTCATTTTATGAGGCCAGCATCACCTTGATCCCAAAACCAGACAAGGATCCCATCAAAAAAGAGAACTACAGACCAATATCCTTGATGAACACAGATGCAAAAATTCTCGCCAAAATACTAGCCAATAGGATTCAACAGTACATTAAAAGGATTATTCACCACGACCGAGTGGGATTTATTCCAGGGCTGCAAGGTTGGTTCAACATCCACAAATCAATCAATGTGATACAACACATTAATAAAAGAAAGAACAAGAACCATATGATACTCTCCATAGATGCTGAAAAAGCATTTGACAAAGTGCAGCATCCCTTTCTGATCAAAACTCTTCAAAGGGTAGGGATAGAGGGCACATACCTCAATATTATCAAAGCCATCTATGAAAAACCCACCGCAAATATCCTTTTCAATGGAGAAAAACTGAAAGCTATTCCGCTAAGGTCAAGAACACGGCAGGGATGTCCATTATCACCACGGCTATTCAACATAGTACTAGAAGTCCTAGCCTCAGCAATCAGACAACAAAAGGAAATTAAAGGCATCCAAATCGGCAAAGAAGAAGTCAAACTATCACTCTTCGCAGATGATATGATACTATATGTGGAAAACCCAAAAGACTCCACTCCAAATCTGCTAGAACTTGTACAGGAATTCAGTAAAGTGTCAGGATATAAAATCAATGCACAGAAATCAGTTGCATTTCTCTACACCAACAACAAGACAGAAGAAAGAGAAATTAAGGAGTCAATCCCATTTACAATTGCACCCAAAACTATAAGATACCTAGGAATAAACCTAACCAAAGCGGCTAAGCATCTACACACAGAAAACTATAAAGTACTCATGAAAGAAATTGAGGAAGACACAAAGAAATGGAAAAATGTTCCATGCTCCTGGATTGGAAGAATAAATATTGTGAAAATGTCTATGCTACCTAAAGCAGTCTACACATTTAATGCAATTCCTATCAAAGTACCATCCATTTTTTTTCAAAGAAATGGAACAAATAATCCTAAAATTTATATGGAACCAGAAAAGACCTCGAATAGCCAAAGGAATATTGAAAAAGAAAGCCAAAGTTGGTGGCATCACAATTCCGGACTTCAAGCTCTATTACAAAGCTGTCATCATCAAGACAGCATGGTACTGGCACAAAAACAGACACATAGATCAATGGAACAGAATAGAGAGCCCAGAAATAGACCCTCAACTCTATGGTCAACTACTCTTCGACAAAGCAGGAAAGAATGTCCAATGGAAAAAAGACAGCCTCTTCAATAAATGGTGTTGGAAAAATTGGACAGCCACATGCAGAAAAACGAAATTGGATCATTTGCTTACACCAGACATGAAAATAGACTCAAAAATGGATGAAGGACCTCAATGTGAGAAAGGAATCCATCAAAATCCTTGAGGAGAACACAGGCAGCAACCTCTTCGACCTCAGCCACAGCAACATCTTCCTAGGGACATCACCAAAGGCAACAGAAGCAAGGGCAAAAATGAACTATTGGGATTTTATCAAGATCAAAAGCTCTTGCACAGCAAAGGAAACAGTTAACAAAACCAAAAGACAACTGACAGAATGGGAGAAGATATTTGCAAACGACATATCCGATAAAGGGCTAGTGTCCAAAATCTATAAAGAACTTAGCAAACTCAACACCCAAAGAACAAATAATCTAATCAAGAAATGGGCAGAGGACATGAACAGACATTTCTGCAAAGAAGACATCCAGATGGCCAACAGACACATGAAAAAGTGCTCCATATCACTCGGCATCAGGGAAATACAAATCAAAACCACTGGTGTGAGATATCACCTCACACCAGTCAGAATGGCTAAAATTAACAAGTCAGGAAATGACAGATGCTGGCGAGGATGCGGAGAAAGGGGAACCCGCCTACACTGTTGGTGGGAATGCAAGCTGGTGCAACCACTCTGGAAAACAGCATGGAGGTTCCTCAAAATGTTGAAAATAGAACTAACCTATGACCCAGCAATTGCACTACTGGGTATTTACCCTGAAGATACAAACATAGTGATCCGAAGGGGCACGTGCACCTGAATGTTTATAGCAGCAATGTCTACAATAGCCAAACTATGGAAAGAACCTAGATGCCCATCCACAGACGAATGGATAAAGAAGATGTGGTATATATACACAATGGAATACTATGCAGCCATCAAAAGAAATGCAATCTTGCCATTTGCGACGACGTGGATGGAACTAGAGGGTATCATGCTTAGCGAAATAAGTCAATCGGAGAAAGACAGCTATCATATGATTTTCCTGATATGAGGGAGAGGAGATGTAACATGGGGGGTTAAGCGGGTAGGAGAAGAGTAAATGAAACAAGATGGGATTGGGAGGGAGACAAACCATAAGTGACTCTATCTCACAAAACAAACTAAGTGTTGATGGGGGGAGGGGGGTTGGGGGGGTTATGGACATTGGAGAGGGTATGTGCTATGGTGAGTGTTGTGAAGTGTGTAAACCTGGCGAGTCACAGACCTGTACCCCTGGGGATAAAAATATATTATATGTTTATAAAAAATAAAATTAAATTAAAATTAAAAAAAAACAAAATATTTTCCATTAAAATTAATGGAAAATTTTTTTTTTCATTTCATGGCTTTTCACTTTAGTAGGAGGATAATTCAAAAATAAATTAAAATGTTTTTAAGTGAGAGATAGGTATATGAATATAAATATATATGCCATAGAAATGTACTACATGCATTTACCTATAGGTATACATTTACTTACAATATGCAAATACTTGGTACCATCAACCCTTTGTCATCTTAATTTTCTCACATCTAAGCAAGGAATCTGTTTGCCAACAGAAAAATTTTCTCTCAAACTGTCAAATACCAAAATATTAATTCTCTACTTAAAAAAAAGCATTACTGACATTAACCATTATTCTTATGATTAGAAATCAATCAAGTATAATCAAAATAAAACTTAGACAATCAGACAAATGAAATGCTTTAGTATGGATATAGCACAGGTTGTCAAAATATAATTATCATGGGAATCTAAAATCAGAGATATTTCTGACACAAGCTATTTTAGAAGGCTTGAAATAAGTAATCAAATAATGATGATGATAATACTCTATGCAGAGCTACATTAGGGAATATCGAGGTCACTGCAATTGAGATATTATCTCCAAATAATGCAATATATGGAAAGTGGATTGTGAGAGTAAGGAACAAGTCCATGAAAACAGATAATCAAAACCATGCTGACAATGTGACTTATGAAAATAATATATAAACACAAATAGAGGTCTTCTTTAATTTGACAGCCATTAAGAGACTCTTGTCAGTTCTAGAATAAGACCATTTTCAAAGTACAATTCCAGACACAAGATAGACTAGTATGGTAATGAAATACATTGATCCTATATGTAGATAATACACATATCTGCAGAAATCAATAACCCATTGCTATCTTAAAACAGTACATTAATTGAATGCATTCTGCTATTTATTAATAAATGAACCACTGAGTTTAGAAGTCTGAAAAATGTTTCAATCTAGATTCAAAGGAGTAATTCATTCTCCAAGGGGCCAAGCTAAATGGACTTCCTTGTATGATTTTTATTTCATAGATATTATAGAAAGAGTAGTATTGCAAAATTAGCTGAAGGATGGTTATCAGTAGCACATTAGCATAGCATGCAAGTTCTGAGGTAAAATTGTAAACCATTGTTTTCTTTAATACCTTTCTATGTCCTTTCCTAACTCCTTTCCCATCTCCAGATAGCTTATTATCCATGCATTTATTCCCACATGGACATTCAAAATCTTTGAATTAGAATCTAACAATCCAAGAATATTTTTCCTCTTTCTGTTCCCCAATCAAAATTTCCAGTCTCACAATGATACACATCTTATCTAGGGGGAAACCAATTGATTACTATTACAAATCTTTCCATCGATGTCACACATTACATAGAGTTTATGACTCATGCTTGCTTTGTGTACTAAGAAATGTCTGTATCTATGCAAGGATCCAGTCTTAACCTTATTCTTATTATAACGTAGGACATCCTGTATGTGGAGAAGCACAGGGGGATAGTCTGTAGCTTTCACCAAAATAACCTAATAATTGGGAATGAAGTTGACCTAAATCAGTTCAAAGCATCAAGTTAGGTTTTGAACTCGTTACCTAATTCCAAAGGTCATTTCCTTAAAGCAGTATGTCATTGTGTGTCTTCTGAACTTCACTGAAAAGTTTTACATATCCAGTGATATACTGACAAGTTGTTCATAGCAAAGAGCTTGAAAAAATTTCCTTACTGTATTTCCCTTTTAAAGATTTATAACTAAATCACTAGATTGCAAGCTTTGAGAAGTCCTAGAGTTTAAAAAATATATTCGCTAAACAAATTTTGGAGAGGAAACAGACCATTTGATCCAACGTCCCAAACTTACTTAACCATAGAACCATTTCTTTTTTCTTTTTTTTTTTAATTTTATTTATTTATTTGACAGAGAGAAATCACAAGTAGGCAGAGAGGCAGGCAGAGAACGAGGAAGGGAAGCAGGCTTCCTGCTGAACAGCAAGCCCGATGCGGGACTCGATCCTAGGACCCTGAGATCATGACCTGAGCCGAAGGCAGCGGCTTAACCCACTGAGCCAACCCAGGCGCCCCAGAACCATTTCTTTTTTCAATGAGGAATTAGTTTTCTGTGGAAATCTACTTAAAGGCAAAGGATAAATAGGTGTTTTTAGCTCTAAAATTTTGTGGTTCTTTAATTTGTAGATTTCTGAAGATTTCAAAGAAATATATATATATTTTTTAAGAATGAGATGCTTCTTATTCTTTTTCACAAACAAGCTGCCCTCTTCCTGACCATGCTGCTATGACAAAATTCAGTGAGAAGCCCCCCTCTAAGGTACTCAGCCTCGCTGAACTGCTCAAGTTTGTGCAGATTTTCAAGGTCCCCCACAATCTAGGGCTCCCCTACTTATGCACAATGAACAAACATTACTATCACATAAATGTTCTATTCAAAATACTATTCACCTTATTGTCCCCTTGACATACATATCCATACCTTTGCAATTTTTTTTTATTTGACTTGTTCTCTTTCCCCCAAACTTCAAAGCTTAGTACCCATTGGCCCTTCTGGAAACTTTCCCTGGTAGTTCTAGTTCTGTACTGACCTATCATCTTACAAACTTAATTATTTCCACATTAAAATCATCTGTGGAGGTTCTGTTCCAAATGCATAAACCTAGAACCACTCCTATGGGATACTAATTTAGCAAATCTGGTCTGGAGCCCAGATACTAGTATATTCACAAAGCTCTACTGATGATTCCATATACATTCAGGAGCAAAAAGTATTTGACATATAATGTGTCTCCCATACCAAGCAATTAAATGTGTCCAGTGCTTCCACTGGACCAAGTACTCTGCTTGGTTGTGATACACAGAACACAGCACTATCCTTACCCTAGGTAGCAGAGAGTATGTGTGGAGGAATTCCCTAAACTAAACATGATGGCTGCTCTGAAAGAAGTATGAGTGCAGTGCTTGGGGAGCACAGGGAGTAGCCAATGATTATCATAGAGACTGTGGAGGAAGCTGAGGTGGCCTCTGAAGAAGACTGAATTTTGCCTGCAGAATAATCAGCTATTGTGACGGTGGTCACATATGGAGTACTCCATTTACAATGTCAGAGTACATGGAGGAAGTGGCAGAAAGTCAGAATGGAAATGTCAGAAATCAGAATAGGAAGAACTTCAAATACCATGCTAAGGATGTCACTGTTTCCTTCTGGACAATAGAAAATAATTTAAGAAGGAAGCATCAAATCTTGCTATTTTTATTTTCTAGCACTGATTCCTATGACAGAAATCTCTATCTTCCCATACGTTCTATTAATAGTGTGTGAAGGCAGTTCATTTTGGTAAAAAACTAAATCAAAGACTCTTTAAAAACATATTATATTCTCATGTGCCTTTTCTTCAGTTAATAATTCATAATACTCAATGTAATTTTCAGTGATTCTTAAAGCCTGGAATTTATTAACTATATTTAGCTTCACTTATAGTTACTAATCAATTCAAGCCCACCATGATGATGACAGACTGAAATCAATTTTATGTAGTGGCAAATGGGTAAAATTAATCCATTATCCTGTCAATTCATATGTGCTTGGTAAATAAACAACTATTTGTTAAACATCTTTAATAGGACACAGTCACAACTGGGCCTGAGACCAAACAAGGAACTGATTAAAGCTAAAGTGTGAAGTAAACTACTCTGCTTATCAGGGAAGTGGTATGTATTTTAGGACAGCTCTGTCAATTGGGATTATTAAGAATGTGTTCGTGTAAGGAGAAAGTGGAGTCCTGACAACTAATTGGAAACTATTGAAATAGTAGAGCCTGGTACATATCTAGAGTACTATTGTTGGGAAAAGTGTGAAAGGAAGGGACAAATTTCAAAACTGCTCTGAAGGCAAAACTGAAAAGCATTTGTAATTAAGTAAGTTCACTAGGGAATTATGATAAGGTAGAAAAGTCAAAGTAGTGAGGTAGTGAGTTTTTACCTCAGGCATGTGTTTGACTTAAAACTTTCCTTTACCCACAAGGTAGCTATCAAATGGCATGTTAATGGAGTGACCTATTGACCAAAATCTGACGCTGTCACTCACAACCACATCCTCTCTAGGCTCTCATATCAGTACACAAGATGCACCATATGTACAATGCATTTTCCTTTTCAACCCCAGTTCTTTCTGATCTCTGGAACAGTCACCTAGTTTTACCAAAGAGAACATCACCCACCCCATAAAGAAAAAATAAACCACTAGGCAAGAAGACTAAGTGTATCCTTGGTATACACACCTATACTGAGATGAAGGTACATTTGATTAAAATTTATCTTCAAGGGGCACCTGGGTGGCTCAGTCAGTTAAGTGTCTGCCTTTGGCTCAGGTCATGATGCCAGGGTCCTGGGATCGAGCACCCCATTGGATTCTCTGCTCAGCGGGGAGCCTCTTCTCCTTTTCCCTGTCACTTTGCCTACTTATGACCTCTCTCTGTCAAATAAATAAAATCTTTTAAAAAATTAAAATAAATAAAATGCATCATCAATTCCATCAGCTACCTATGTGCTTAATGGTACCCAAATCCCTTCAGAGTCTAACCATATTCGCCATTGAACATACGTCATATATCAATATTCTCAATCAATATATACAATATTTGATTAGAAATATCTAGAGTATTAATTTTAAGTACCAGATCAGCATTATTCTATTTATCCTGAGGCGGATAGAGACTTCCGGCTCCAGCCCCTTTCTGGTCCCTGGCTCCTCTTTGCTCCTACTAAGCCCAAGAAAAGACCAAAGAGCCATCCCATTTAACTAAGATATCCTGCTGAGACAGAAGAAAAAGACCAGATGAACGGTCCTGTTTGAATAAGAAAAGAAAAAGAAACTGTCTCCCAGGGTGACTTAGCACTCTCCTGAGACACCTCCACATAGATTATACTTCCACATGAAAGGGCCATTTGGCCTTGAGAGACTGGGAAAGCGTCTGGGCCTTAAGAGACCGTGTGAAAACACCCCGTTACCATCCTCCATTGCCCATAACCATAAAAACTCACTCCTAACCCTGTCGGGTGCTCAGCCTTTGGGAAGGAATCCCGCTGAGCCCGCTGGTGTTATTAAAGCTAAGTTTTCCCTGCCCTCTCCTGTGGCGTTTGAGTTTCCTAGGTCTCCTCAGATTTTCCACAATAATCCCTGTAAATATACAGCATATCAATTATATCATTAAATTGTCTTTTGCAGACAGATTTCTATCACATTGTTTTCATGCAGAAAATGTACTCCAATTTTTAAATTCACATGATAATCTTTAGACTATAACATGTGAATGTTGAGAAATCACTAAGTGCTAATTAAATAAAACTAACTCATGAAATAAACTCACTAACCTCAAATTAGGGTTAATATTCCTAGATACTGGTTAAGAAATTTTAAGACCATGATTATTTCATACAAACAAATTTAAGTTTGGTAAAGGACATGAATAATGTAATATTATGCCTTTTTTTTTTTTTCTCCAGCATCAAGGAGATACTTGAGACACTATTCACTCTGAAAGAAATCGGTGGGGGTGTGAAAGAAAATTAAGAATATATTATACTTTCTGGGCGCCTGAGTGGCTCAGTGGGTTGAGCGACTGCCTTCGGCTCAGGTCATGATCCTGGAGTCCCAGGATCGAGTCCCGCATCGGGCTCCCAGCTCCTTGGGGAGTCTGCTTCTCCCTCTGACCTTCTCCTCTCTCATGCTCTCTCTCACTCATTCTCTCTCAAATAAATAAATAAAATCTTTAAAAAAAAAAAAGAATATATTATACTTTCTGAAGGTCTATTATAATGTAATTAGTCTTTCGTTAAAGGTGACCCTTAGCCACACCAGACTTTTTCAAAATTATATTTCCTTATATTCCATCTTTCCAGCCATGCTTAAGATGCATCTGTCCCTCAAAGAATTCTGAAAAGAGACAAAAATATTTGATATCCATGGTGTCTTGTGACATTCTCCAAACCACAAAGGTAATTAAGTAGTGACTGAAAAAATATACTGCCAAACTGCCTGAGTGTTTTTAGTTTGGCAGCTAATGGGCCAGATATTTCAGACTTTCCCAGTGTTCACTACTGTGTGGTATTATTCACTAAGATAACAGAATCCTCCACTAACAAAGATACATTAGGATTTTTACAAATGTGGAATGAACCACAAAAGCAGCAAGGTCATGTCTGAATGCTTAAAATATCTCTTATTTCCAGGCCCAGGTTTCTTGGTGGTTATAAAACAAATGAGAAGGAGGCTTGGATATACCTAGTAATAAAGAAAAAAGTGTTTTTAAAAGCTACAGTCACTGACATTTTTGAGTTTAGATGTAGCAGGAAGAGGATTGCTATTTTGATTAATGTATATCAAAGGGTCTCTGGTAATACAAGGATAAGAAATAAATAAGCACACCAGCTCTCTTTCTCAACTCACACACATGCACACACACTTAGACACTTTTTTTTTAAGATTTAATTTTTTTTATTTGACAGACACAGTGAGAGGGAACACAAGCAGTGGTAGAGGGAGAAGCAGGCTTCCTGCTAAACAGGGAGCCTGATATGGGGCTCGATTCCAGGACCCTAGGATCATGACCTGAACTGAAGGCAGATGCTTAATGACTGAGCCACCCAGCTGCCCCTAAACACACTTGGTTTTAAAGTGGGAGGTTAAAGCAAACAGTGCCAAATTACTCTAAATAATTTAAGAGGGTGTCTTTAGTGAATGTTCTCGTGATTTGTTTGATTTTCCAAGTGTTGGTTCCCTTAACAAGGGAAGGCATGCAGGAAAGGGAAGAGATCTGGGCCCTGGGTCTGAGGAGAAAAAGGAGATCAAATTATAAAGTGGAAAGAAGCCAAAGAAAAGAGAAGCACTGGAATGCCAATGAATGGCACTGGGGATGTCTGAAGCCTAGGGTTAAACTGTCTTTTTCAGAGTCGTGATGACTCCACATTACCCTAAATTAGAGCAAGCCTCTTCATTCAATCACCTGGTGCCTTAAGGGAAGGGCAAAAAAGAAATCTGTTCACCTATGGTGTAGAAAGAGGTAGGAAGACAATTTCTGCTCTCAGAGAAGAGACAACAAAGTGATGCCTAATGAGTTGAAGCCAAGAGCAGTAATTCAGAGCAAGATTTAAAATGTGTACTCTAAAAATGTAGACACTCCCTTGAGATACTTCAGAAACATTGGAAGCAGCCCTGGATTATTAGTCCACAAAGAATGGAGCTTTTAGTCACTTATTTGTATATTTAAAAAGTAGACTGCACTGAAAATGCTTGAGAATGTGGGGACCTATCATTACTCTTGCATTGCGTGGCTCCATCTCTATTAAAGAAATCAGAGACGACCAGACTCACTTACTACCATGTGCATAACTCAGAGACCTTGGTGCCCAGGAATCAAACAGAGTCAACACCAATCAGGGAAGACAGCACTGTAGAGAAAGGGAGGAATCACAAATGAATGTCCTGGAGGTATTTCCATGGGGTCATGGGAGAGACAGTTAGGAGGTTAGGGTGGCCTTGAAATCAGAATTCCCATCCCTCTTGGTGGGGAAATGAGCAAATGGTCTCACCTGGGTATTGTTTATATACTTAAAGTACTCAAGATCCCCAAAACATATGTGGCTAAATCTGTATATACAGAGACACCTGATCAGCTCGGTTGGTTAAGCATCTGCCTTCAGCTCAGGTCATGATCCCAGAGTCCTGGAATCCAATCCCTTGTCAGGGTCCTTGCTCAGCAGGGAGCCTGTTTCTCCTTCTCCCTCTGCCTGCCACTCCCTCTGCTTGTGCTCGCTCTCTCTCTGACAAATAAATTGAATGTTTTTTTTAAAAAAAGAAAAACATTTTTTTACAAGATTTTTATTTATTTATTTGACAGAGAGACACAGCAAGAGAAGGAACAGAAAGCAGAGGGAGAGGGAAAAGTAGGCTTCCCACTCAGCAGGGAGCCCGATGCAGGGTTCGATCCCAGGACCCTGGGATCATGACCTGAGCCGAAGGTAGATGCTTAATGACTGAAATACCCAGGCGTCCCAAGAAAAACATTTCAAAAAACAAGCTAAAACTGTTATATACAAAACCCTTTAGAGGGAGTCAAACTTGTGTACTCTTACTTAGAAAAATAAAAATTGATGTGGGAAAGCAAAGGCAGAAGAAAAAATATTAAACTTCCTTGCTACTTATAGCCCACTGACAAGTCCTTGAAACAGCCAGAGTAACATTCCCATAGGGACTGAACTGCCTGAAGATTGAAACTTTGCTAAGTGCAAAAGGCAATCTTAGCCTGACCTCCAGGATCCTATAAGTCTACTTTAACATCTAAATATCCCTTTGGAAACTTCCTTTATCTCCCTCCCTTCCAGGATTCATGCTGGAAATCATCCCCCAAGTATATAACCCACCAATACACATCAGAAGGGTCTTACTGAGTAAGGACAGGCAGAGCTAAGTAGGGAGAGATGGGTAAGGGGCTATGTGATCAGGCTCACAGAAATCCCAGAAATGCTGAGGCATAAGGAAACCACAGGAAAAGAAACAAAACCTGACCACCCTGGCCTGGGTATCAGAGGTGGAGTCTTTTAATGGCAGTCACCAAACCCCAAAGAAGAAATAAGCCCTTAAAGATGTTATCACCGTGCTCCCTTCGGCAGCACATATACTAAAAAAAAAAAGATGTTATCACCAGTCCTTCCTCAAACCAAGACATCACAAGAATGATAAGGGCACAAAATGCTAGGTCAGTTCTAAATAAGATCTCTCAGTGGTGGCCCACGTTGGCAATCCCGTCAGGACCCCTCTCATTCGTGAGAGCTTTTTCTATATCCTTGCTTAATAAAACTCTATCATTTTACTCATTCTTTTTCCACAAGATTCAGTCTTTGATTCCAAGAGAAGAGAACCTCACTGTCCTGCTTCAAAGCTATTCCCAAATTACTTTCCCCAAACATTCTACTTTAAAAGCAATGAGCTAAGATACAGACATGTTTATCACGTTTTGGTAAGATGGTGGGAACAAACTATGTGGCACTAGGAAGATATGTTGGAATTTGAAGAGACAAGGCTGCTAGTGAGGGCACAGGAAAACACAATCTCCAGAATCTCATCAGCTTATGGGGATCACTCTAACATAATTAAAACTCAGTAATTTCTAATTATTATTTTTGTATCTTTTACCATTATCTATGCTTTTAAGGCTATTTACATCTACCATATCCATATGCAGATATACTATATAATGAGATGCTGCTGTGAATTTCTTCTCAATTCTGCTTAGTGAAAACAGATTGGTACTTTATTTGTAAGTTTACATAATTTTTAATAATGACTGTGTTTAGCAAAAAACTAGCAAATTTCCAAAAAATTAATTGGCACTGTGAGCTAGCATTAGCTGGGTCCCATGTGTCATTAGATATGTACATTTAGCAGTAGTCTGACTCAAGAAGGCTTTGGCAAAGAGCTACTATGCCTGAGAAGGCTAAGGGTAAGCCTAGAGCTCAGGCTGCAGCAGCACAAGGTGGCATCTGCAATCAGAAAATGGCTGTGCAGATCAGAGGCTATGATGCAACCAAAGAGCAGGGACAGCATCTGCTCTGCACAGGGCAGGACAAAAGAGCATGGATGCTATGGAAAAGGAGTTACTCCCAAGTATTCTGAGACACTTCAGAAACTACCAGAAACATAATGTCAAAAAATGGAAGAGAACTAAGGGTCTGATGAGTGAAGGTGAGGCACAGATACCTGGGTTATTCATTTTAATGTAATATAAAATACAATCACAGGTTGTCAAAGCCTAAACAATGCTCAGATTGTATCTTCTGCCAAATTCAAGAGAACGGTCTGCCTAGAAATCTATTCTGGTGGTGGCTTTCCAATTCACAAATTGCAGTTAGGGTACTGGGATCCTGGATCTTACAGTTCAGACAGAAGCTTCCTGGATGGAAAAGGAGCAGTTTCCTAGTAGTTTTAGCTCTAAGTTATTGCTATTAGAATTCTTCTTGAAGGTTCACCCTATCTCTGGTCTCCAGCCCTTCCACTAATTTTGTAAGCACATAATTTCCTATATTAAATACTCTTGGCAGGGTGCCTGGGTGGCTCAGGGGATTAAGCCTCTGCCTTCGGCTCAGGTCATGATCTCAGGGTCATGGGATCAAGTCCCACATTGGGCTCTCTGCTCGGCAGGGAGCCTGCTTCCTCCTCTCTCTCTGTCTGCCTCTCTGCCTACTTGTGATTTCTGACTGTCAAATAAATAAATAATCTTTTAAAAAAAAGATTTAAATACTCTTGGCTTAGTTTCTATATTCTGCACTTGGAAACTGGCTCTCTTTCCATTTTGATGAATTATGAATCCAAAGGAAAAAAAAATCTTAAAACAAGCTTTAAAATATAAATAACATCAACTTACAAACAAAGAAGATGTGTGCGTACACACACACACACACACAAGAATATTACTTAGCCTTCAAAAAGAATGAAAACTTGCCATTTGCAACAACGTGCATGGAGTGAGAGGGTATTATGGTTATTGAACTAAGTCAGAGATTGACAAATACTATATGGTTTCACTCATGTGGAATTTAAGAAACAAAACGGGAACATAAGGGAAGGGGGAAAAAGAGAAAGAAAGGGAAGCAAAGCAGAAGAGACTCTTAACCACAGAGAACAAACTGAGGGTTAATGGAGGGAGGTGGGAGGGGATGGGCTAAATGGGTGATGGGCATTAAGGAGGGTATTTGTGATGAACAATGGGTGATATATGTAAGTGACAAATAACTAAATTCTACTCCTGAAACTAGTTTTGCCATATATGTTAACTAAGTATTAGAATTTATATAAAAAATTGAAATAAAAATATGTATAAAATATAAATAACTGATAATTAAACCATTCTAAAATTGCATTATTTACTCAAGATGTACTTTCATTAACCAGCTGAAAAAGATTCTATGTTGAATTTATCATAAAAGGGGGGGAAAATTACTGATGTATAACAGAGTTAATGAAGAGAGTCCCAGTTGTGCCAGACTCTCAGAGTATGCTAATCTGATTCTTCAAGACTACTATGAGTATTATTTGTATTATTTTACAGAGTCTTCTATCTTAAATACTTGAAAACAGATTTTTTATAGTAGAAAATCCAAAGGAAAGCCTATTATTTTCTCTTTATAAGGTGCTTACAAATATTACAAGTCAGAGGAATTATTATAAGTGATAGCATTAGCTCAGTCAGAAATCTATCGACATCATTAAATATCCTCACCAGAAATCTGAATGACAGAGAAAATTAAATTGGCTTACTGTAATCTGTAACATGTATAAGTACTGATCTACAAAAATTCCTCAACAATTCTTAAACTACTGTTCTACACTAATCAGCATCAGCCTTCTAAAGCTGGGAAGCTTTATTTCCTATTCTGTTTTTATCAGACATTACAAGTCTTAAAGGTGAATCACTATGAATTATGTAAGGTACTGAATCATTTTATTTGTAATACCCACAAATACCATGTACAACTCATCTTTACTCCATACTACAAAACATCAACCACATAGCCATAGCTCAAAAATACAATCAAAAGGCCAAGCTTTCTCCACACTCTGGTTCTTTTGTAGCAGTTATCCAAAGCAAAATATAAGGAATAAGCATTTCTGCCTGTATGAAACCAGCATTATATCCTTGGGACTCAAGAACTGTAGGCTGAAAGCAAGGTCTGCCTTTTTCTTTTTGAAGATGAAAATCTTCTACTGAAGTAATGTGCCAAGAATTTAAAAATAGAAATATCTGGGTTTGATCAAAAACAGCTTTCTATTTTTAAAGAATTACCCATCCACAGAGACTTTTAGACAGTAATTTGCAATGCTGTGGTCAGGTCCTGAGTTTATTTCAATTATTCATACAGCATTTCTTTCTGAGTGATTTTTTTTGCCTTTGAGTATTTAAACACCATATATTTTCATATGTTATTCAAATATTTGACAGAGTTTCTAGCAGGTTCAATAAAAGATCATGCCAATAGGTTTCAGAATAAAATGAACTGATGTGCAGGGTAACCCATCTCAGAGAAATTTCTTAGCTAGATTTTTTCATAATATCCGAAGAAGATGGATCTAAAGTTAGAAACATATGGATTCTAAGAACACAACCAGATGAAAAGGGTCTAGTTAAATCACAAGTTTTGGAAAAGAATATAAAGATCTCCATTTAATATTTACATCTGGGGACTACAAAACTAGCCTCTCAATAAAATTATATAATGAATTAATGAGGTTTCCACAACAGAAAAACTCCTTTCTGGAGTTTTGGTGCAGACCTTACCATAAATTCTGGCCCACAAATGTATAGTGCAAAAACCACTGAACAGAGTTGCCCTATATATTAAAATGACCACAACTGGGGCCACCTGGGTGGCTCAGTGGGTTAAGCCTCTGCCTTTGGCTGAGGTCATGATCTTAGGGTCCTGGGATCAAGCCCCGCATCGGGCACTCTGCTCAGCGGGGAGTCTTCTTCTCCCTCTCTCTCTGCCTGCCTCTCTGCCTGCTTGTGATCTCCCTCTCTCTCTCTCTGTCAAATAAATAAATGAAATATTAAAAAAAAGAATAACCACAACTGTAGCGAATGACTCTTTGGATAAGAAGTAGCTTTTTTCTTATGGTAATAAGGAAAATTGTTTCTGGTGGGCTTCTATATATTAAAGGAGAACTGTTCTGTAGTATCTCTTTATTGATAGTTCCTTGTTGAAATCAAGCCAGTGCCTTTAATATGGGGCTATCCTTCAGGAAATACAGGTTTAAGTATGGAGAAGTAGTAATTCCATAAGTAGGGGTTTAAAGGTAAGAGTGGGGAGTTCAAAGAATCAAAAAAGAAAACAGGAGCAAAATGCATGACAGTAGGAAAGGGGCTCAAAGAGAGTGTGGTTCTCCATTAAACATAACTTCTTGGGATGGATAAAAGACTCATGTGGATGAATATCTGACATTTCCTGCCTATAAGGTCAGTTTATTTAGAAAAAAGTATGATTTACAAAGAAAATTCCTGTGTTGAGAACAATCATACTGGCATAGCATGGGACTAAAAACAGAGTTCAAGGTGGAAATACCAGTAGTACTTGTGGTGTTACATTTGTTGCCATCACACACATCTGTAGCCATTAACTGGGGATCAGAAAATTAAGAATAGTGGCCACAGCCAGAGTTTCCAACAAATGTTCAGAGAGAATTATTCCACAGTTTTTTAACTGAGATGCCTGTCATGCTACCTTTTGTATCACATGTTTACTAGTACATATTGACAATAGTTTTTCTTACATAGAAGGTGAAATCTGATGAAGTAGTAAAGCACTGATGCTTCAAGAAAGAAAGATCATCCCTACTTACTACTCTACTTCTCTAGTTATGTCAAATTCCAGATATTTAATGAGCTCTGACTTTCATAAGGTAATGTGCTAGGACTATTAGAAGTATAAAGGGGGGGAAAAGGAGTACAAAGGAAAATAAAACATCATTTCTGCCATCAAAAAAGCAAAAAGACATACACTTAAAATGAACTAAGATGAGTAAATATGGTAAATTCAGGACCCCAGAGAAGTTACTTAACCATCCCTTGGGTCAAATTCCTTACCTGTAAAATGAAACTAATATTAGTACCTATTCAATAAGGTCATTAATGGATTAAATAAGTTAGGACTGTGAAAAGATTAGAAGAGTTTCCAGAACAAAGTAAATGCTATATATGGTTGGGTGGGGAGCAGAGAGACACACACACAGAGAGAGAGAGAGTGAGAGAGAGAAAGCACAAGAGCATTCATGCTCAAAAGAAAGCCAAGAGAAGAGTGATGAGGGGACAAGGAGAGGGAGAGAGACAGGAAATGTAAGAGAAAGAGAGAAAAGGCAAAAGAGAAGAAGGAGGGCGGCAGGAGAAGGAGAGGAGAGAGGAGGGAATGAAGAGGAACAAGACTTAGGAGGTCTAACACTGAATTCTGGTTTCTCACACAAAGCACACATTACAAGTCAACCAGATCAACACGGACTTGAAACGTTCCACAGCAGTACTCTATGTAAAAATGATTAAGTTAATAAATTATAGAATGTGACCTAATGGGGCACCTGGGTGGCTCAGTCATGATCCCAGGGTCCTGGGATCAAGCCCAGTGTTGGGTTCCCTGCTCAGTGGGAAGCCTGCTTCTCCCTCTCCCCCTCCCCCTGCTTGTGTTCCTTCTTCCACTGTCTCTCTGTCAAATAAATAAATAAAATCTTAAAAAAAGTGACCTAATAAATTCTCAAAATAAATTACTCAATTATATTGAGGTTCAATATTTATTTTTAACCAAATATATTGTATTAATAAGTAATACTTGGTTTCTATTAAGTTAACTTTAATCTATGCAAGTGAATATAATATGCACATATATATTTTTCTTATAAAACAGAAAAACGTATTAACTATAAGAAATTCTCTTACACCATTTTTTTTAATAATGCCAAACTCAAACTCTGTCTTTACTGTTAAGATCAATAAGGGAAAAACAGTTTAATAGTAGTTGTGATTTGGGATGGATTTTGGTTGGAAAAACTACTTTTTCCAACTTCTACCATTCTAAAACAAAAAAAAAAAAAAAGGAAGAAGAAGAAGAAGAAGAAGAAATTTCAGTCCAGTTTCCTGCTACACAAAAGTAGTGTCCTTTCTTAGTACTATGCAACATGGAGAAAATTCCTAGGAATGAAGGATAGCTAGATAGGATTTTTATAAACAAGGAGATGACCAGCAACTCACTCCTAGGTACTTGCCAAAATGTATTGAAAACATTTATTTAAAATTCTGTACATGAATATTTATAACAGCTCTACTCATAAATGCCAAAGATTCACAATAACCCATATGCTGAACAGGAAAATGGATAAACTAATCCACCAATATAGTAGAATACTGCACAGAAATAAAAATGAACAAACTATATGATTCATGGATGAGATAGAGAAACTTTAAATTTCTTGTTAAAAGAAGTCATACCCCCAAACTACATAGTTTGTCATTCTAATGTATCACATTTGAATAAGACCAAATTATAAAGAAAGCAGATAGGTAAGCAGTGATCAGAAAGTTGGAGGGAGGCATTAAGTACAGAGAAGCAGGAAAAGAAATCTGGGGACTATGGACTTGCTCTGATTGGTTCTGTGGTGCTGAATATATGACTACACATTTGTCCATAGAACTATATATCACAAAGAGTGACTTTTATTATGAGAAAATAATAAATAAGGCATCCGGTGAACCCTAGATGAAATGCAAACTGTCACAAATGTATCTATATTATAAATGTGATAATCACACTAAAAGGGGTAAGGAGGAAAATAATTGATTTAAGTAAACTCCTAAGGGTATTTTTATAAATTTGCTAAGGTTAATGACAAGAAGAATGATACACCAACACTATATACTAATAGGTTAATTGGTTTCTCACTAGGTTGAACAGCTTCCTCCCAAAATTCATGTCCACTTAGAACCTATAAATGTAACTCTATTTAGAAATAGAGTCTTCACAGATGTAATCAAACAAAGGTGAGGTACAAATGGGTTAGCGTGGGCCCCAAATTCAATGACTGATGCCCTTCATAAGAGGGATACTTAGACAGGGACATTCACGGAGCATACCATGTGAGGTGAAGGCACAAATCAGAATGATGGATCCAAGTCCAGAGACACCAAGGAATGTCAGCAACCACCAAAATGTGGAACAGATTCTCCCTTAGAGCCTCCAGAAGACACCAACCTTGCTTTTGAACTTTTAACTTTCCAAACTGGGAGAGAAGAAACTTCTGACGTCTTAAGCCTTCCAGTTTATACTTGGTTACAGAAGCCCTAGAAAACTCATATGCGGGAGTACAAGTAAGCAATTCTGAAACTACTTGAGTGCAATGGTTGAAAGGCCATCACAGCAGGTCAGAAACAAGTTACAAATAAGCAAAAGAGAATTCTACAGGTGAACTTGTGTTCCTCAACTGGAGTCAGAAGTATCAGTATTAACTCAAATTTAATTAAATGTATAAACCCATGCAGATGGATAACGTGCCTAAATAACAACTGTGTAAATGCGGATTGACATGCATACAAGCATGCACATCCTACCTCTGTGTGCTGAGAGGACCTAGAAGTGAAACCCTAGTAGCCACAAGCACAAGAAGCACACAATCTATAATAATCATTAAATGCCACTCACCAATAAAAGTGACAGTCACCTTATTCCAGGTCTGGGACAGATAAAATGTAAAAGGAGTCTGCAGCATTCTGGGGTGCCTGAAAATAAAAGTAAATAAATAAAAACATAGTGAAAAAAAATTTTTTAAGGTTAAAGGCGTGTCAAAAAAACACAGGAGCCAAACTGAACATAGCACTCAATGGTCAATGCTGGAGCAATGTGAGCAATAAAATAGTATTGATTATTTAAAAAAAAAACTAATTTCATATTGAAATAAATGACTGACTACATGAACAAATAGGGGAGAAGGAACAACCATTTCTTAAAGAAGACTTCTAATTAATGCACACAGAATGAATAAAGAAAATAGAAAATCACCACTGGAATATCACAATAATCTCTGTAGGAATGATCCCCCAAGCAATGCTATACTTACTGAAAACTTATAGAGAAACAAAATATTTGCATAATTATAAAGAATCTAGAAAAAAATTTATTCATCACTGTGATGGTTATAAATGTCCACAAATACTTAGAAACTCCTCCCCCTCCATCAGGTGGATATTAATTCTTCCACCTGAAGAATGAGCTCAAGGTAGTACTTTACTTCTTTTCTTTAGATTGATTGATTGATTGATTGATTGATTGATTTGACAGAGAGAGAGAGAAAGAGAGTGTAGGCTTGCACACAAGCAGGAGGAGTTTGGGGAAGCATGGGGGAAGGGGGAAGTATGGGGGAAGGGGGAAGCAAGGGAAGCAGGGGGAGTGGCAGGCAGAGGGAAAGGGAGAATGCGGGCCTTGATCCCAGGACCCTGAGATCATGATTTGAACTGAAGGCAGACGCTCTACCGACTGAGCCACCCAGGCACCCAGTAGTATTTTACTTCTAACAGAGTATGGAAAGAAAGAAAACAATAACAGTAGACAAAGTTTAAATGTATTAGCTCTGTAGTACTGCTTTAACAAAATACCACAAACGAGTAACTTCAGCAACAGAAATGTGTTGCCTTACAGTTCTGAGGGCCAAAATTCCAAAATTAAAGAGTCATTTGGGTTGATTCTTCTGAGGGCTCTGATTAGGAGTCTGTTTCACGGCCCTCTGCAAGTTTCTGGTGGCTTGTTGGCAATCTTTAGCTCCCTTGGCTTAGAGAAACATCACCCTACATCTTCATATGGCATTCTACCTGCATGCATGTCTATGTCCAAATTTCCCGTTTTAAAAGGACATTAGTCACATCAGATTGAGGGTCTACCAATCCAGTATGACATCATCTTAACGAATTTCTACAACACCTCTGTTTACAAATAAGGCCTGATTTTGAGATACTGGGGTTTAGGATCTCAACATGAATTTGGAGGGGCACAATGCAACCCATTCCACAAAGTGATCAAGGTCAATATCACCAAAGATAAATCACACTGACATCATATACCCTTGGAGAAGGGCCCATCACCTTGTGGTATTCTTTCTCCAAATTCATAATCTAAGACAGATCCTGAGCAAGACCTGAGGGACATTCTATAAACTGAGGGACATTCAATAAAATACCTGGCCAGTACCTGTAGTAGTGTTAAGATACTGAAAGATAAGGAAATAGCAAGGAATTGTCAAAAACTGTAGGACACAACAAATAGAGGAGAAATAAATGTAATATGGGTATCCCAATTTTGATCTTGGAAGAGAAAAAGAACATTAATGACAAATCTGGGGAAATTAAAATTTATAATTAATAGCATTGTACCAATGTTAATATCTTAGTTTTAGTAACAACATTGGCTATACAAGATGTTAAAATTAGAAACAGTTGTGTGATACATACACAGGAAATCTTTGAACAATCTTTGCAACTCTTCTGTAAAAAAAGATTTATTTTTAAGATAAAAAGTTTTAAAAAGGAGAGGACAGGTAAATTTAGCATGACAAAAAGTACTTTACTTAAATGACTATGTATCAGTTCTAGATTGGGGTTAGAGGTAAGTGCTATTAAACAATACTTTCAAACAGTTAATTGTCCAAACTGAACATAAGATCACTAGACTCCACAGAGATATTTGGTGGGTATAGTTATTGGACATAACTGGAACCATTAACACATGACACAAAAATATATGTTCCTCCAGGTGGATCTACAAGTTTCAAAACAAGTGATCTTATTAGCCCCCTTATGGGACCAACTAGAAGTTCTTATAATCAAGATACTATGAATTACTTTAAAATATTTTTATGTATGGGGCTCCTGGGTGGCTCAGTCAGTTAAACATCTGACTTGCTTTCAGCTCAGGTCGTGAAGATATAGAAAACTGAAAATAAATGCTTTTCAATACAAATTACCAAGTATTTATAATAACTTAATTCCCAACATTGGCATAAAGAGATACATACATGTATTACTGATATGAATGTATATTGATACAATTTATTTTACTAATTCTTACTGAAAGTTTAAAAACATTCAAACCCTAGACTCTCTAATTCTGTTGTAGCAGTAAAACTGAAAAAATGAGGTCTCAGTTACTTAAAAACTGGAAACAGCCTAAATGTGCAATGACAGAAGTACAATTGAAAACTACATTGAAATCCATAGAAGTAAATATTTAAACATTTAAGATTATTCTACAGATGTGTGCATATGTGTTATATACATATATAAATTTCAGTACAATTTTAATAAGCTGTTAAATAAAGTAGTTTAAAAAATCAGAATACTGATATAAAAATACTTGTGTTTGGGGACTCCTGGGTGGCTCAGTTGGTTAAGCAGCTGCCTTCGGTTCAGGTCAAGATTCCAGCGTCCTGGGATCGAGTCCCGCATCGGGCTCCTTGCTCAGCAGGAGCCTGCTTCTCCCTCTGCCTCTGCCTGCCATTCTGTCTGCCTGTGCTTGCTCTCTCTCCCTCTCTCTCTGACAAATAAATAAAATCTTAAAAAAAAAAAATACTTGTGTTTGTGTACATTTTTTTGAAAGATGTTACTTGAGAGAGAGAGACAGAGAGAGCACAAGCAGGGGTAGAGGTAAAGAGAGAAGGACAGGCAGACTCCCTACTGAGCACAAAGCCTAACATGGGGCTCAATTCTAAGACACCAAAATCATGACCTATGCCAAAGTCAGATGCTTAACTGACTGAGCCACTCAGGTGCCCATGAGTACATGTTTGTGCATATTGAAAAGGAAGGAGGAATTGGGGGGCTAGGGAGAAAATGAGAATAGAGCAAAGATCTCTTCCAGAAGACTGAAGCTATTATCTTTGAGTAGTTGTGAAGGTCCACTGCTGGAGCCACTAGGAAGGATCCCGTGACCACAGCCCCCTGTTCCAGTGACTGAGTTATCTGATAAGAGAGCAAAAAATGAGTGTTTATGTGTTAAGGCACTGAGATCAGAACTTTTTGAAAAACACGAGCCTGTTATAGCTTGTAATGCATCAGTTTGTCTAAGCTAAGCTACATCTCCCAGTGGTTCTGTCTCTAGCTGGATGCTAATACAGAGTTGGTCACCAAAGGAACCTCCAAGATGGTCCCATGATCCCTGCCTTCTGATATTAAATGTATAATGTAATCAATTCCTTCAACTAGAATACATCATTGTTGAGGGGATGTAACTTAGGTTACAAAATTCGGTTCTTCTTCTGGCAACTTCTATTGATTTCTTAACTTCTACTCTTTGATGAAGCTCTGCCATGTGGGGAAGAATGATGTGTCCAGGAAATGAGGGTGGCCTCCATCTTACAGCCTAATATTCAGCTAGGAACTTCTCCTAAGCCTTCAGTTGAGAACAAAGTCCTGGATGGACACCTGAATGGCAATATTGTGATAAACAACAAAGCAGAGAACACAGCTAAGCCATGCAGAAATTACTGACCCACAGAAACACTGAGATAAGTCATGTGTTGTTTCAAGATAACTTTTAAGGTAATCGGCTACCCAGAATAGATAACTAATAAAGTCTCTTTTCACTCCTATCATTTGAATTATTCAGTTTTGTTTTGGTGTATTTGTGTCTTCTAAAGTTTATTCATTAAGGATGACTTTCATCATTTTTTTAATAGATGGAAGCTCCCCTTTTAGAGTAGCTATAATGCCCTAAAACTCCTGAGGACATCCTTGTAAAATGATATCCTGATAATATGGTACAGTCATAAGCACGCAAGAGGCACACAGGGTTTTTTGCCATGTCCGGATTGTGATCCATAAAAATGCTATACATACACTTAGCTGACTTTTTCCATTTCCATATGAACATTTGGCATATGGAAATTTTGTATTTATACTTGCACTCTTAACTCCATTATCTATACCACAAAGTTATGTGCCTGTTTATAGACAAATTAGATCTCTTTCTTTAGAACTGACTACATTCATTTCTTTGTACTAAAATGTCACTTCCAAAATGTTTTCATTAGGGCACTCTGACTCTTTAGGAAACTTCCTGCTTATATTTGGAGACTGCAACCACTGAGTAGAACAAAAACAGCTGCTCGATCTCTCTTCTCTAATGATATCCATTATCATTTTCTCCATTCATACAGAACTCATTAGAATTATAGAAATTTCTAGTTTGAGTTCTAAAATGTTTCAGATAGAATTTTCAATGCTTTTCACAACTGTAGTCAATGGATTTCATCATCTTGGCTTCCCTTATGTAGAATAAATAATAATATAAGTAGTAAATAAAATTGCACCTTTTTTCCTGTTTGGGCAAATATTACTGTATACACCTGTTTGCCTTGTAGACTAGACATAACTATGAGTATATTTGATAAGGAGAAAAATGTGTGAAAATTCAAGATATCATCTTTTTAACTCATTTTTGCATTAATTTCCTTGCTAGAAAATCAGCCACATCTACAACTAAATGTGGTGACTTTGCACTGTATCAACTTAGCTAAGCTGGAAGATTTATTCTCAGATTTCCTGTCCTTCTGTGGTTCTGGGTCAGGACTAGCCTGTGGCTATAGGAAAATTTTTCATGGGGCCTGAAAGGCAGAAGGTGAAACAGAACAGCCATGTTTTCACAGAGAGATCCAGGCAGTCTCGCTTAGTGGCAGCTCACGAGTCATCACTGACCTAATTGAGCAATTTGCTGGTTTGGAGGTGCAGCTGGGCCAATAGCTCCTCCATCCGCCTTGAGAACTCCTCTTTCAGCTTCACCCAGTCCTGGCTCACATGTATTTACAACTTCAGAACCAAGTGTGCAAGCTTCTACAGATCACTGGTCTCACAGAAAGAGTGTCTTGAAAGTGGTAAGAGATAGATGCAGGTACCAGTTTACCATAGTACAATCCAGCTTACAGTCATATGTTCCAGTTAATTCTCATTCAACCTTACTTCACACCCATCTTCCTTTCCCAACTGCCTAACTGCTCACTTCAGCTCCAACACCAGACACAGAAGTGATAGCCTTACACCGAGTGTATGACCAGCTCCCACAGTTATGTAACAAACAGCCCCTATAATAAATTCCTTTTCCTATATCATGCCTAACAGTCTTGATTTTCTGTTCAAATTCAACAGTTTTGGTTCCGTAACTAGTGGTACAGTGCAAAGAGTAGAGTATTAAAAACTCTGGGCCACTGAGACCCAGCTCTTATACACATTTTGCTTATAAACTACAGAGTTGCTTCTAAACTACGAATAAGACTATCCTGAAATGTTATAAGAATTTGAAATAATGAATAAAGTTCCTGCATGTAAGTTCCAAATAAATGGTAATTATTATTATTAATACAAAAAAAATTTTTTAAGATTTTATTTATTTATTTGACAGGCAGAGATCACAATTAAGCAGATAGGCAGGCAGAGAGAGAGAGGAGGAAGCAGGCTCCCTGCAGAGCACAGAGCCCAATGTGGGGCTCGATCCCAGGACTCTGGGATCATGACCTGAGCCGAAGGCAGAGGCTTTAACCCACTGAGCCACCCAGGTGCCCCTAATACAAAAATTTTACAAAATTTTTGAGTCAGCACCTAAAACAGCATGTCATGGGTGGATGAATGATTACTGAAAAGTTAAATGTTTATTAAAATATTTATCATAAATATGGTTAGTGAAAACTGAGAAGTAAAATATTGAAATACTCAATTTAGTGATCAATGTGATCAATTTGTGACCAGTGATCAATTTAGGTTCTACAAAACCTCTATAATAGAAAAATTAAGCTAGGGTGCCTGGGTGGCTTAGTGGGTTAAGTCTCTGCCTTCAGCTCAAGTCATGATCTCAGGGTCCTGGGATTGAGTCCCACATCAGGCTCTCCGCTCAGCAGGGAGCCTGCTTCCCCCCTACCCCAACCCCTGCCTGCCTCTCTGCCTACTTGTGATCTCTCTCTGTCAAATAAATAAATAAAGTCTTAAGAAAAAAAGAAAGAAAGAGAGAAAGAGAGAAAGAAGAAAGAAAGAAAGAAAGAAAGAAAGAAAGAAAGAAAGAAAGAAAGAAAGAAAGAGCTAATGAATGTAAGCCCTTAAGACAGGTTAAAGATACTAAGGATTGGAAAAATCCTACATCTTGTATTTTTACATTCGCTGAAACAAACTGAATAAAGAAACTGCTGACCATATAAGACTCTTGTTAATTATTTTAAGTAAACAATGAAGTGAATACTTGCTTAATTTCTTTAGCATAATTTCTCATGGAAAACGTAACAATATGCTCCTTTGCTCCAAAATTCAGGAACCATCAGCTTATACAATCATACCACACTGCTATAAGTAATGGGTGTAATTAATAGGCACTCATGCTCTGCCTAAATGCCCAAATCTTTCTGATTTTATAAGAGGTGAGAATTCCACCCTCTGCAGGTTCTTTTTCCATCACTATAATATACATCCAGCTGCATCCAGCTCTGGGATATGATATGAGTATGGTTCTAAGGCAACAGTTTAATTTTCTTCATACTCCATTCTTCATCAAGGCCTAAGACAAATCCTGTACATCCCTGATAGCTGTGTAATTCAAGTGTTAGTTACTTAGTTACCAGTTACCAGTTATTTAGTTACTTAGTTACCAGTTATTGTTCTTATCCCCAACAGGACAGGCTTAAAATTTGTCCCATTCAACCACATATACATAGGGACCAAATTATAGTGGTTGCTGAAAAGTTTATCTTTAAATTCTTTATCCTTAAAATTTATAACTCCTCATGTTATTTCCAAGAAGAATTCAACAATGTGTACTTACCCAATGATGCAATATAGAATGGAAAGTGTTTTAGAGTATGATGAATTGGACTGTCTTTAGATTCAAACTCACTATAAACAGAAAATCTATTTTCCTTCCAATTTTGTCAAATTTTAAAGAGATTGGCATCCTTTTCTGTAGATGACCATGTGCCTAAGAAGCAAACAAAAAGAACTGAGCAAAAAGTGTCTACTGTTGAACATACAGCTTATCTTTATTTTAAATGGGTACAATAGTTATTCTGGTCTGTGTTTTTTATTTGAAGCAAGACAGTCTTTGTCAAGTGCACTGTCCTACACATGGAAGACATTTAGCATTCTTGATTCAGAAACTATGTAGCATCCCCCTTCCTCATTGTAATAACACAAAAGCATTGTTCTCCTTCCTTCCCTTCATTCTAAATGCATCCTTCATTCCAAATATTGTAACTGAATACTTGGGTAAACAAATCACATGAATGAATTTAAATATTATTGGGTTTGAACAATGAAGTGTCTAATTTTATTGTTTTATAGTATTTATTATCCATAGCATATTTTTCCTGAATCAATGTGACTTTTAATTATCTCACACATATACATAGTCTTTGATAGATTCTGTATATTATTCTACCATAGTTAATGTTCCCTTTAATTCTGACAAATATTCCACTGCACTCCTAAAGTCTACTGTTATCTATATTTTAGGAACCCCAGTTCTACTCCACACCCTCACTTTCCTTTTTCCTATGTGTTTCTATCTCTAAGGGGCCCTTTAAGTCGAGTCCTAACTCTCCAGTTGTCCTCCTCATTATTTAAAAGTTATATCTAACAGAAAGTTGGATTTCATAACAATGAATCCTTTAAAGAGATCAATATAAAGAGCCTCTCTTCTTACTAGAACATATTTATTTGGACAAAACTTTTCAACAAAGTTCACATTGCTTCATATTATTCTGTAAAGACATTCATACCTTCTCTATCTAGCCCTACAATAACATGAATGAGCTAGTGTGAGAATTTTTACAGCCTGGTTGCAAAGAATGTAGATTTTATACAATGCTTTTACAACACACTGAAGTATCTCAGAGAACATTATGAAACAAGGATAAATGCTCATCAGTTATGTGATCTTTTGCAATGGTGAAAATGTCCATTTATTTTTTAAGAGAATTTAAAAAGACTTGAAGCACTTCTCTAAAGACTTCTGCTCAAGAATTCATGTAAACCAACCTGAATTCCAAACTGTTTCATGCTCATCTATTTCTGTTAAGAGTAACTTTAATGGCTCTGTCATTCAACTCTACTATTTATAATACCATGGAGAAGATGGTCATTCAAAAGCATGACTAATAACATTCTCAGACACTGCCATTCAAGTGTGCTACTTACAATGTTCCTAAGATCACTACTGTGTGATTGTGATTGTGCTACTGATAGCATTTACTTAAACTCCAATTCTCCTAGTACCATTGATGACACTACTACTTTGCTAACAGAGTTAATAAAGACTTAATAGCACCACTATTTCTTGCCTTGTTTCTAGACCTATTGCTAACATTTGATAGGTAGTCGAGTCTTAATAAATTCTCAAACATGGTTCAGCTAGTCTAACTAAAAATGCCACTTTAGGGGCACCTGTGTGGCTCAGGTGGTAAGTGTCTGCCTTCAGCTCAGGTCATGATCTCAGGGTCCTGGGATCGAGCCCTGAGATCCCAGGTGAAGAGCCTTCTTCTACCTCTCTCTCTACCATTCCCTCCCACTCATTCTCTCTCTCTCAAATAAATAAATAAAATATTAAAATTTTTTAAATGCCACTTTATGACTAAAGAAATTTATTATCAGGAAGACCTTTGACGTTTAAAAATGCATTTATTCTTCACTCCCTGCCCATCCATTCTTTCACTATACCGTTAGAGAATTACAAAGCCAGAAAGTTGTTCTTGAAGTTAACCCAGTCTGCTATTTTTCAAACTGGTGATGCAGGCATATTATTAAAGGTCAATGAAGTCTTTGGGGGTTTTTTGTGTGTGTTTTCAATCTAATGATAACTTTTTAAAATTATGTTACCAGTATAAAGGATACACTTTATATCTAGACTTATAATTTGCAACCAAAAGGCATTTTTTATACAATAGTTTGTAATGTAGATCTCAAACAATGATACTTTAAGATACATAAAAATTACTCTTAAAAAGGTCTAGCAATTACCCAAATTTCTTTTTTTTTTAAAGGTTTTATTTATTTATTTGAGAGAGAGACAATGAGAGAGAGCATGAGCAAGGAGAAGGTCAGAGGGAGAAGCAGACTCCCCATGGAGCCGGGAGCCCAATGTGGGACTCGATCCTGGAACCCCGGGATCATGACCTGAGCCGAAGACAGTCGTCCAACCAACTGAGCCACCCAGGCATCCCTACCCAAATTTCTTAAAACAATCATTGCTCTTTCTGGTCATAGCCAACCTGAAGTCACTATAGAAATAATGAGTAGCTGGTTTGAAAATGTCAGAGAGTCTATTTGTTTGATCTTTGTGTCCTCCACAGGCTTGTATACAATAGGCACTCTGGAAATATGTGAAGAGATGGACAGGCTAAGGGATGGATGAATTAATGAATAGACAATCTCCTTTGTTAATATACTTCAGGATCTCATGGCATGAAACACAGCTAGGACTTCCAGATTCTACTCAGGATGTAGAATGCTGAAAAGTGCATTGCTCCCACACTTACAATGATAGCAACCACAGCAAGCCTGCGAGACAATCTGAAGATTCACAGTTTTCTTGAACCCATCAGAGAGCTGACAACTCAGAAATTATTAGTTAGGTAAATAGCCAAACCATAAATCTAAGGTAAGACAGGTGTCTCCTTGGAGAAGTGGGGTGGGAGTAATACTTTACTTAGGCATATGTCTCCAGACACCAATAAGAATTCAATTAAAGCTTTTAATGAATTGCTAAATGTTGAGTGGCAAGTAATAAGACTATAGATCTCTTTACAGCCAGAGGTACCAAGAGAATGCACATCCACTTGCAAGTTCTTCTTCCTGGACTTTCTAGGTACTCACAAAAAGACTGATCAGAGTCCTAAGAGAAACTATGCCACATACAGTACACAAGCCTGAGGTAAATGTACAGCAGGCACTGTGAGAGAGGCATTAATCTCCACTTCGATCTTCCCAATAGCTACCCGACAATCAAAAGTCTTAAACAACTTGTGTAAGCAGGGAAAGAAACTTAGCAAAGACTAGTCGAAGTTGGTAGAAATGAAAAGATTTTTTTTTTTTTTTAGAACTGTCTTAAGCGAGGATCAGGATCACTAGAAGGGTTCTCCCTCAAGACCCAGGAAAACATTGCCTACCTAAGATTGAGAATTAATCCAAACAATGGAAAATTTATCTTGCTCCCAACACTATATTAACAAGAGTCAAATGATAGGCTACTGCTTACATTGAGAAAAGATTTAGAGAACCTCTCTCAAGCACAGCACAAAAGGACAACCTAAAACAAAATATGAAGCAGACACAGAATAAACCCACAGGCAAACAGTCCTATCCTAAACAAAAACTAACACTAGAAGGATTTAAGATTAGGGTGATCTAAGGATATCAATAGCAGCAATTAAAGCCAAACCTAGTTCAATTTCTCACTACATTGACTCAACCTCCACAATAAAGGCAAGCAGAAAGAAAAATGACCATTTCCAGGAATAAAGAGCACTTACCTCAGGCACTACTTGAATTCTACAAGTGGAAAGGATGAAACACATGTAAGATCAGAAGGAAAGAACAGACTGAGCATTCAAAAGCTGTGAGACAAAATCACATGACCCAACACACATGTAATAGGAATCTTAGAAGGAGAAAGTGAAACAAAAGAAATATTTGAATAAATTATGGTCAAGAATTTCCCAAAATTAATAACAGAAACCAAACCACAGATCTAAGAAGTTTAGAAACAAAGAGTGGAACACATCTGTATGTATCATTTCCTTTTTTAAAAATGCATTTATTTGAAAGCAAGAGAGAGCACAAGTGGGAAGCAGATGGGGGAGAGGGAGAAGCAGAAGCCTCACCAAGCAAGGAGCCCGAAACAGGGCTCAATCCCAGGACCCTGGGATCATGACTTGAGCCAAAGGCAGAGGCTTAACCAAGTGAGCCACCCAGGTGCCCCTAGATGTATCATTTTCAAACAGGTGAAAACCAAAAACGAGAGGAAAAGAAATCGACCTTAAACATAAATATACAGATGGATTAAAAGTAAAAGAATGAAAAACATGCAAGTAAAAAGATGGGAAACATGAAAACACAAACCATGAGCTGGAGTAGTTAACATTAATATCAGAAAACCTAGAGTTCTGAATAAACAATATGATGAAGGATAAAAAGGAATATTCCATAACAGTGAAAGGATCAATTATCAAAGAGACATAACCATCCTAAATGTATATATAGCTAACAACAGTGCTTCCAAATGCATTCAATAAAAATGAGTAAAGCTAAATGGAGAAATGAACAAATTTAGAATTACATTTAGACACCTCACTCCTTTCAGTTATTAAACAAACAACAAACCATACATAAATGTTCTATTTATTGATAGAAAATCACTAAGATTATAGAAGACCTAAGCAACACAGTCAACCAACTTGGTCTAATTGAAGATTATAGAACACCTGAGTCAACACATTTTTTAAGTGTACTTTCACCATGATAGACTATGTTCTATGTCATGAAAAGCTTTTGAAAATTTTAAAATAATTTAAATTATACAAAATATGTTCTTAGATCATAATAGATTTAACCTAGAAATTGTAACAGCAAGATGACTGGGAAATGCCCCGACATGTGAAAATTAAGCAGTTCAATTTGAAATAACCCATGGATCTAATAGGAAACTATAAGAGAAATTAGAAAGTTTTGACCTGAATTAAAATGAAACATAATATATCAATGTTTGAAGAATGCAGTAAAGAAGTACTCAGACAATTTAAAGTATCAAATGATGGTACTGGAAAAACAGAAGTTTCACATCAATAATCTGTTTTTACCTTAATGAACTAGAAAATAGCAAATTGAGTTTAACATATACAGAAGAAAGGAAATAAAGACTGGAAATTCATTGAAATAAGAACAGAAAAACAATAGAGAAAATCAAGGGGCCAAAAAGCTAGTTCTTTGGTAAGATCAATATTACTGACAGTCCTATCACCATAATGATAAAGGATTAAAAAAAAAACCACACACAATACCAATATCAGGAATGAAGAAGATATGACATCATTAGGGACTCAACAAATATTAAAAGAATGAGAATATCTTCACAATTTTATGCCAATAAATTTGACAAACTTTATAAAATGACAAAAATCAATAAAAGGCAAAAACTACTAAAACCCATAAAGAAATAGTTAAGTTAAATAGCCAGCCATATATTTATTAAGGAAATTGAATTTGTAGTTAAAAAAGTTTCCTTCAAAGAATACTCCAGAGTAAGAAGCCTTAGTTTATAGAGTCTATGAATTTTTAATGAAGAAATAATGTGGTGCATAAACAATGAATTCTATTACACTGAAAAGAAATTAAAAAAAAAAAAAAAGAAATGATACTAATTCTACAAAAACTCTTCCAGAGGGGCACCTGGGTGGCTCAGTGGGTTAAAGCCTCTGCCTTCGGATCAGGTCATGATCCCAGGGTCCTGGGACTGAGTTAGGCATCAGGCTCTCTGCTCAGCAGGGAGCCTGCTTCCTCCTCTCTCTCTCTCTCTCTGCCTGCCTCTCTGCCTACTTATGATCTCTGTCTGTCAAATAAATTAAAAAAAAAAAAAAACTCTTCCAGAAAATTAAAGAGTAACTGCTTCCCAAATCATTCTATTTGAATGTCAAAAACAGACATTACCAAAAAAGATTGCTCATGAATAATGTCCATGAACAAGAACACACAAAAAATCCCTATCAAAATAGCAGATTGAAATCATCAGTATATTAAAAGGATAATGCCTATGCTGAGTGCAGTTAATCCCAGGAACTCAAGGTTAATTCAGCATTGAAACATCCATCAGTATAATTCAACACATGAACCTGGCCCACGCTATACTCCTGGCCACACATGAAGAAAAACTATGAATAGTACAGAAAAAAATCTTTGACAAAATTTAGCATTCATTCATGAGTTTTTAAAAAAAGAAATCTCTGAAGACTTGGAAAAAAGGAATTTCCCCAACTGTATAAAGACAATCTAGGCATGGCATCTGGGTGGCTCAGTCGGTTAAGCCTCTGCCTTCAGCTCAAGTCATGACTCCAGGGTCCTGGGATCCAGTCCTATATCAGGGTCTTTGCTAAGTGGAGAGCCTGCTTCTCCCTCTCCCTTGACTCCTTCCCCCCTACTCATGCGCTCTCTCTCTCGCATGCTCTCGCTATCTCAAATAAATAAACCTTGAAAAAGAGAGATTCTGCATCCATAGATAATACTATTCTTATGAAGCCCTGTGCTTTCTCAAGATCAAGAAAGGAGAAGGCAAAGTCAGTTTCCAGAATTTTTAATGTTGCTGAAAACAGTAACAGAAACTCAAAAAAACATTCTTTGATTTAAATCTAAGACTACTAAACTCAGTTGAGTTAAATTTCCCTGGAAGAAATTGATTTGGGCATCATGCGTTTACAGTTTCTGCCTAACCTCTCCATGCCCCCTTCTCCTTTGAGTCCTGTGTTTCCTGCTGTTGAGTAGGACATGACTGTAAGCTCTACACAGTGACTCATACTCTCTCCTGAGCTGACCTGCAGTTCTGAGCCACAAGAGCTATTTTCACCACTTCTTGCTACACAATGGCTCAGGTATAAGAATTATTTTTGCCTTGTAGGGAAAATTTTCTCCACATATATAATTAATTAATCTAATGCCAACTTGAGACAATACAGTGGGGGAAAAACACTTATACTTATGTACAAACCACGTGAGTCCAAGTTTAGCCCCAGCTACACAGATACCTC
This sequence comes from Lutra lutra, assembly GCF_902655055.1. Taxonomy (NCBI): domain Eukaryota; kingdom Metazoa; phylum Chordata; class Mammalia; order Carnivora; family Mustelidae; genus Lutra; species Lutra lutra. Next base: position 79,860,858 of record NC_062280.1, on the reverse strand, counting down.
CTAAGCTCTGAATGCAGAACAGAATTTAGGATTGTGGAGCCAAGTGTTGTGTATAGACCTGACACTGACAATTTCAACCAATAATCTTTTCAATACTCTGTATCAGGCTACCAATCTAAATTTTTGCTGTTTAAAAATAAAAACGATTTCTAGTTCATTAATGCCTCAAAGGCGTATAAAAATCACCTTTCCTTATAATCACATTACTACTCTGGAAAAGCTGCTACAGTGCAGTTAGTCTACATAGCACCCACCCTGAGGGTGTCCGCTGCCTGTTATGTAATCCTTGCCTCACTATCTTCTTTCTTAGGCTTCCGTGCCTCTCCCTGAATTACTTTCACAGCCTCTCATTATTCCATGATGAGGTCATTCATTGGCTCCCTCACTGCCTTCACAGTGCCTGCCTAACAAAATAAAAATAGCCCACCCTCCACAGACTAATCATGCCACCAGAAGGTGCAGCTAACCCCACACAGGACAAGCTGTCATTGCACCTGGATTAAACCTTTGTGCAGGCTACAGCAGATAAAAGTCAAAGGACAATTTCTATCCAAGGACCCAATAGAAGCTTCTACAAACTACCAATGTAAAAATGCCCTGCCCCATGCCGAAGCCCAAAAAGCCTCAAATCTCAAGCCAAAAGTTTTTACTCGCACATTTGGCTCAAGAAATGTGACTCTTTAGGGTTTTTTTTTCCTCTATACTCCTGGCCCACACATGAAATATTAGCATCCAGTAGAAGACCTAACACAGAGCATTCCATACAGGTTCTGAACAAACTGAGGGGGCATGGAACAAAAACAAAAACTTGGTCTCAATCTAGACTCCATATCTTTTATATTACTGATAGAGAATGAGACTTCAGGCCTGTCATCTCCAGATATGGGAAGATTTACACTCCCTCTGCCATCACTGCCTTGCTGGCCATCAGTCATGCCAGCAGTACCACTGTTGGAGAAGAAATCCTGAATCCTCTAAGGATCTTGCTCCTCAGGCAAAGAATAGGAGAGCTAGACTATGCATGCCCAGCTTATACTCTACTTCACCAGTCAGGTAAGCCCCTCTCCCTTCCCAGGATAGGGTGAATCACAGAGGGAGAAGAGTGTGTAAGGCTAGGAGTGTTACATAAATAGAGCTACCTCCACCGAAGGAGATACCAAATGAACATAAGCCTTATTCCTTAACGCACAAAACACTAAGTAGGAATAAAGAATAAGCATCTGTTTTGGCAAGGCGAGGAAAAACTACCATTAGGCTGCTAAACTGTTGACTGAATTTTCATAGAAAACCAAACTCAAAACAAATGAAAATAATTTTTAAATATTGGTCAGGAGGGAAAAAAAACTTTTTAATAATAAATCAAAGTATCATATTTTAATAACTGATGATCCCTATAAAATATTTGAGCCATAGTTAACAGTAGCAAAACAATTACTTTGTTTCTTCCTTGTGAAGTTAAGAGCTCCAAGTGTTTGATGTCCTTGTGTTTTGTCCCTTAGAACCACCTCTAATAATCATTCTGTAGATATTTGGCTTTTCCTCCTACCCCCCCATTCTTTTTCATGGCAGAATTTTACCTATAATTTGTAGTTCAGTTTTCAAGCTCCAACTAAGGGTTTATTATTATTATCATTATCATTTTCAGCAGCAGCTTTCTTTAGTTCTCTTTTGGTTTTCCTGCCAAATAACTCCATACACTCCCACTCTGCTTAGAAAGAACATCTTTTAAATCCTGAATGCAGTTTTTTTTTAAAGATTTTATTTATTTATTTGAGAAAGAGACAGTGAGAGAGAGCATGAGCCAGGAGAAGGTCAGAGGGAGAAGCAGACTCCCCATGGAGCTGGGAGCCCGATGCGGGACTCGATCCCGGGAATCTGGGATCATGACCTGAGCCAAAGGCAGTCGTCCAACCAACTGAGCCACCCAGGCGTCCCAGTAAAGGTTAACTCTTATTATTGTGTGTGTATCTTGCAAAAATATCCCCTTCTGCCTTTTTTTTTTAATTTTATTTTTTATAAACATATATTTTTATCCCCAGGGGTACAGGTCTGCGAATCGCCAGGTTTGCACACTTCACAGCACTCACCATAGCACATACCCTCCCCAATATCCATAACCCCACCCCCCCTCTCCGAACCCACCTCCCCCCAACAACCCTCAGTTTCTTTTGTGAGATTAAGAGTCACTTATGGTTTGTCTCCCTCCCAATCCCATCTTGTTACATTTATTCTTCTCCTACCCCCTTAACTCCCCATATTGCATCTCCTCTCCCTCATATCAGGGAGATCATATGATAGTTGTCTTTCTCCGATTGACTTATTTGGCTAAGCATGATACCCTCTAGTTCCATCCACGTCGTCGCAAATGGCAAGATTTCATTTCTTTGGATGGCTGCATAGTATTCCATTGTGTATATATACCACATCTTCTTTATCCATTCGTCTGTTGATGGACATCTAGGTTCTTTCCATAGTTTGGCTATTGTAGACATTGCTGCTATAAACATTCGGGTGCATGTGCCCCTTCGGATCACTATGTTTGTATCTTTAGGATAAATACCCAGCAGTGCAATTGCTGGGTCATAGGGTAGCTCTATTTTCAACATTTTGAGGAACCTCGATGCTGTTTTCCAGAGTGGTTGCACCAGTTTGCATTCCCACCAACAGTGTAGGAGGGTTCCCCTTTCTCCGCATCCTCGCCAGCATCTGTCATTTCCTGACTTGTTAATTTTAGCCATTCTGAATGGTGTGAGATGATATCTAATTGTGGTTTTGATTTGTATTTCCCTGATGCCGAGTGATATGGAGCACTTTTCATGTGTCTGTTGGCCATCTGGATGTCTTCTTTGCAGAAATGTCTGTTCATGTCCTCTGCCCATTTCTTGATTGGATTATTTGTTCTTTGGGTGTTGAGTTTGCTAAGTTCTTTATAGATTTTGGACACTAGCCCTTTATCGGATATGTCATTTGCAAATATCTTCTCCCATTCTGTCAGTTGTCTTTTGGTTTTGTTAACTGTTTCCTTTGCTGTGCAAAAGATTTTGATCTTGATAAAATCCCAATAGTTCATTTTTGCCCTTGCTTCCGTTGCCTTTGGTGATGTCCCTAGGAAGATGTTGCTGCGGCTGAGGTCGAAGAGGCTGCTGCCTGTGTTCTCCTCAAGGATTTTGATGGATTCCTTTCTCACATTGAGATCCTTCATTCATTTTGAGTCTATTTTCGTGTGTGGTGTAAGGAAATGGTCCAGTTTCATTTTTCTGCATGTGGCTATCCAATTTTCCTAACACCATTTGTTGAAGAGACTGTCTTTTTTCCATTAGACATTCTTTCCTGCTTTGTCGAAGAGTAGTTGACCATAGAGTTCAGGGCCTATTTCTGGGCTCTCTATTCTGTTCCATTGATCTATGTGTCTGTTTTTGTGCCAGTACCATGCTGTCTTGATGATGACAGCTTTGTAACAGAGCTTGAAGTCCGGAATTGTGATGCCACCAACTTTGGCTTTCTTTTTCAATATTCCTTTGGCTATTCGAGGTCTTTTCTGGTTCCATAAAAATTTTAGGATTATTTGTTCCATTTCTTTGAAAAAAATGGATGGTACTTTGATAGGAATTGCATTAAATGTGTAGACAGCTTTAGGTAGCATAGACATTTTCACAATATTTATTCTTCCAATCCAGGAGCATGGAACATTTTTCCATTTCTTTGTGTCTTCCCCAATTTCTTTCATGAGTACTTTATAGTTTTCTGTGTATAGATTCTTAGTCTCTTTGGTTAGGTTAATTCCTAGGTATCTTATGGTTTTGGGTGCAATTGTAAATGGGAAGGACTCCTTAATTTCTCTTTCTTCTGTCTTGTTGCTGGTGTAGAGAAATGCAACTGATTTCTGTGCATTGATTTTATATCCTGACACTTTATTGAATTCCTGTACAAGTTCTAGCAGTTTTGCAGTGGAGTCTTTTGGGTTTTCCACATATAGTATCATATCATCTGCGAAGCGTGATAGTTTGACTTCTTCTTTGCCGATTTGGATGCCTTTAATTTCCTTTTGTTGTCTGATTGCTGAGGCTAGGACTTCTAGTACTATGTTGAATAGCTGTGGTGATAACGGACATCCCTGCCGTGTTCCTGACCTTAGCGGAAAAGCTTTCAATTTTTCTCCATTGAGAATGATATTTGCGGTGGGTTTTTCATAGATGGCTTTGATAATATTGAGGTATGTGCCCTCTATCCCTACCCTTTGAAGAGTTTTGATCAGGAAGGGATGCTGTACTTTGTCAAATGCTTTTTCAGCATCTATGGAGAGTATCATATGGTTCTTATTCTTTCTTTTATTAATGTGTTGTATCACATTGATTGATTTGCGGATGTTGAACCAGCCTTGCAGCCCTGGAATAAATCCCACTTGGTCGTGGTGAATAATCCTTTTAATGTACTGTTGAATCCTATTGGCTAGTATTTTGGCGAGAATTTTTGCATCTGTGTTCATCAAGGATATTGGTCTGTAGTTCTCTTTTTTGATGGGATCCTTGTCTGGTTTTGGGATCAAGGTGATGCTGGCCTCATAAAATGAGTTTGGATGTTTTCCTTCTATTTCTATTTTTTGGAACAGTTTCAGGAGAATAGACTTAGTTCTTCTTTAAATGTTTGGTAGAATTCCCCCGGGAAGCCATCTGGCCCTGGGCTTTTGTTTGTTTGGAGTTTTTTGATGACTGTTTCAATCTCCTTACTGGTTATGGGTCTGTTCAGGCTTTCCATTTCTTCCTGGTTCAGTTGTGGTAGTTTATATGTCTCTAGGAATGCATCCATTTCTTTCAGATTGTCAAATTTATTGGCGTAGAGTTGCTCATAATATGTTCTTATAACTGTCTGTATTTCTTTGGTGTTCGTTGTGATCTCTCCTCTTTCATTCATGATTTTATTTATTTGGGTCCTTTCTCTTTTCTTTTTGATAAGTCTGGCCAGGGGTTTATCAATCTTATTAATTCTTTCAAAGAACCAGCTCCTACTTTCATTGATTTGTTCGATTGTTTTTTTTGGTTTCTATTTCATTGATTTCTGCTCTGATCTTTATGATTTCTCTTCTCCTGCTGGGTTTAGGGTTTCTTTCTTGTTCTTTCTCCAGCTCCTTTAGGTGTAGGGTTAGGTTGTGTACCTGAGACCTTTCTTGTTTCTTGAGAAAGGCTTGTACCGCTATATATTTTCCTCTCAGGACTGCATTTGTTGTGTCCCACAGATTCTGAACCATTGTATTTTCATTATCATTTGTTTCCATGAATTTTTTCAATTCTTCTTTAATTTCCTGGTTGACCCATTCATTCTTTAGAAGGATGCTGTTTAGTCTCCATGTATTTGGGTTCTTTCCAAATTTCCTCTTGTGATTGAGTTCTAGCTTTAGAGCATTGTGGTCTGACAATATGCAGGGAATGATCCCAATCTTTTGATACCGGTTGAGACTTGATTTAGGACCAAGTATGTGATCTATTCTGGAGAATGTTCCATGTGCACTAGAGAAGAATGTGTATTCTGTTGCTTTGGGATGAAATGTTCTGAATATATCTGTGATGTCCATCTGGTCCAGTGTGTCATTTATGGCCTTTATTTCCTTGTTGATCTTTTGCTTGGATGATCTGTCCATTTCAGTGAGGGGAGTGTTAAAATCCCCTACTATGATTGTATTCTTGTCGATGTGTTTCTTTGATTTTGTTATTAATTGGTTTATATAGTTGGCTGCTCCCACGTTAGGGGCATAGATATTTAAAATTGTTAGGTCTTCTTGTTGGACAGATCCTTTGAGTATGATATAGTGTCCTTCCTCATCTCTTGTTATAGTCTTTGACTTAAAATCTAATTGATCTGATATAAGGATTGCCACTCCTGCTTTCTTCTGATGTCCATTAGCATGGTAAATTCTTTTCCACCCCCTCACTTTAAACCTGGAGGTGTCTTCGGGTTTAAGATGAGTTTCTTGTAGGCAACATATAGATGGGTTTTGTTTTTTTACCCATTCTGATACCCTGTTTCTTTTGATTGGGGCATTTAGCCCATTAACATTCAGGGTAAGTATTGAGAGATATGAATTTAGTGCCATTGAATTGCCTGTAAGGTGACTGTTATTGTATATTGTCTCTGTTTCTTTCTGATCTACTACTTTTAGGGTCTCTCTTTGCTTAGAGGACCCCTTTCAATATTTCCTCTAGAGCTGGTTTGGTATTTGCAAATTCTTTCAGTTTTTGTTTGTCCTAGAAGCTTTTAATCTCTCATTCTATTTTCAAGGATAGCCTAGCTGGGTATAGTATTCTTGGCTGCATGTTTTTCTCATTTAGTACTCTGAATATATCATGCCAGCTCTTTCTGGCCTGCTAGGTCTCTGTGGATAAGTCTGCTGCCAATCTAATATTTTTACCATTGTACGTTACAGACTTCTTTTCCCGGGCTGCTTTCAGGATCTTTTCTTTGTCACTAAGACTTGTAAATTTTACTATTAGGTGACGGGGTGTGGACCTATTCTTATTGATTTTGAGGGGGGTTCTCTGAACCTCCTGGATTTTGATGCTTGTTCCCTGTGCCATATTGGGGAAATTCTCTCCAATAATTCTCTCCAATATACCTTCTGCTCCCCTCTCTCTTTCTTCTTCTTCTGGAATCCCAATTATTCTAATGTTGTTTCGTCTTATGGTGTCACTTATCTCTCGAATTCTCCCCTTGTGGTCCATTAGCTGTTTGTCCCTCTTTTGCTCATCTTCTTTATTCTCTGTCATTTGGTCTTCTATATCGCTAATTTTTTCTTCTGTTTCATTTATCCTAGCAGTGAGAGCCTCCATTTTTGATTGCACCTCATTAATAGCTTTTTTTATTTCAGTTTGGTTAGATTTTAGTTCTTTTATTTCTCCAGAAAGGGCTTTTGTATCTCCCGAGAGGGTTGCTTTAATATCTTCCATGCCTTTTTCAAGCCCGGCTAGAACCTTGAGAATCATCATTCTGAACTCTATATCTGACATATTACCAATGTCTGTATTGATTAGGTCCCTAGCCTTTGGTACTGCTTCTTGTTCTTTTTTTTGTTGTGAATTTTTCCGCCTTGTCATTTTGTCCAGATAAGAGTATATGAAGGAGCAAGTAAAATACTAAAAGAGTGGCAACAACCCCAGGAAAATATGTTTTAGCCAAATCAGAAGAGATCCCAAATCTTGAGGGGGGAGAAAGGGGATAAAAAGGGGTTCAGAAAGAAAAAAAAAAAAGAAACTATTAAAAAAAGATAGCCGATAAAAAATATAAAAAGGAAAAAATATATATATTAGATAAACTATTTAAAAAACGTTAAAAAAGAAAACAGTAAAAGTTAAAAAATTTAGCAGAAGAAGAGAAAAAAAATTGAAAAAGAAAAAAAAATTAAATTAACTGCAAGGCTAAAGAATCATGGGGAGAAAGCCATGAGTTCCATGCTTTGCTTTCTTCTCCTCTGGAATTCCGCCGTTCTCCTTGGTATTGAAACTGCACTCCTTGGTAGGTGAACTTGGTCCTGGCTGGGTTTCTCATTGATCTTCTGGGGGAGGGGCCTGTTGTAGTGATTCTCAAGCATCTTTGCCCCAGGCGGAGTTGCACCGCCCTTACCCGGGGCCTGGCTGAGTAATCCGCTGGGGTTTGCTGGGTTTGCTTTCGGGACCTTTTGTTCCCTGAGCGCTTTCCATAGAGTTCTGGAAGACAGGAATGAAGATGGCGGCCTCCCGGTCTCCGGCCCGGAGGAGCCGAGACCCCGGGGCCCCACTCCTCAGTGCACCCTCAGAGAACAGCGCCCAATTGCTCCTGTCACCCTGGCCTCCGGCCGCGCTCCGAGCTGACCGAGCCTGCGACCGATTCAAGGTAACCCCGAGTTTAGAGCTCACTCCTCGGCTCTGTCTCTGTAGCCGGCTTCCCTGTTCTAATATCAGTAAGCTCTGCGACACTCAGACACCCCCGATCCTTCTGTGACCCTGTGGGACCTGAGGCCGCGCTGACCCCGCCTGGGCTTCACCCCAGTTAAGCCTCTGGAGCGATGTCCCTCAGCGGAACAGACTTTTAAAAGTCCTGATTTTGTGCTCCGTTGCTCCGCCGCTTGCCGGGAGCCGGCCCCTCCCCCCGCGGTCTATCTTCCAGTCACTTTGGATTCACTTCTCCGCCAGTCCTACCTTTCAGAAAGTGGTTGATTTTCTGTTTCTAGAATTGCTGTTCTCTTCAATCTCCCGTTGGATTTGTAGGTGTTTGCAATCTTTAGATAAGCTATTTAGCTGATCTCCCGCTACCTGAAGTAGTCAGCTGCTACTTCTCCGCTATATTGACTCCTCCCCACTGAATGCAGTTTTATTGTCAGACTTTGACTACACACTGAAATGGTAAAAAGCATCTTCCAATATTTTTTCCACAAAGATTACCATGGAAATATTCTGTACCTAACAAATAAGATCTAAATTTATAAGAAACTCAACAAATGGTGTGAATATTATTCTACTTTCGTGGAATAATGGAAGGCAGAATTTACCAACATACTTTGTTCTCCGTGCCTGAAGGGAAACCTAGTTTTAATCTAATCCCAGGGCAGATTTCAAGATTAACGACATGAGAAAGGGGCTGGGGAGTGGTAAAGAAAATCACCTTCAGAGAAAAAAAGACTATTAACCGCTAAAGGACCCTGATAAATAGCCAGAGAGATGTCTAACCCAAAGAAGAATGGAGAAAATAGCACTTGGGTTATTTTATGCCTCAATCATCATGACTTTCCTTGCCCTAGGATCCTATCCTAGTATTCCTGTGCAAAAATATATTATCATTTGGTTAAAAAGCTGACAACTCTTTAGGTTAAGAAGATCTTTATTTTCCAAGCAAAGAAACCAGCATTTGGGGAATGAAACTATCTTTGTAAAGGTAAGTACTATTTTAAAAAAATGTAGGAGTCCACAGTTATAGATGTCAAGTCTGATTATATGCACTCCCAAATCAATAATGAGGACAGACAGTAAACTTAGGTACCAATCCAGGTTTGGATTTATCTTTTAGTTTCTATAAATTATAACATCTAGAGTAGAGTACAGTTTCCAGAAGAAACCCTACCTCTTTTTCTCTCATAATGTGCACACTGCTGAAATCTAGTCTAAAGAGGTCATTTTATAAAAATACCACAATTATTATTTTGGTCTTGTGTTAATAGAGCAATCTATATTCCTTTTATAGCAGTTATAATTCATAAACAAAAAGGTATAAATGGATCTTACATTCAAAGAGCCATCTCCCCAATATACCCACCTTTAAGAATACAAAAATGCTTTGAAATTTTCCTTCTTAAGGTTCTTTTTAAGGTTTAAGTTTTCTCTTTAAGCTTCATGAGTTTGCAAATTTGTAAGTAATGTTCAGGGCCAAAATAAGGTCAAGCTGTCAGTTCTTTTATACCAGTAAGTTAGATAGAGCCAGCCTCTCTAAGGTATGAAGTTGGGAATGGGATACAGTATATTGATTCTCTACCCTTTCAGATCAAAACTCCAAGGTCACAGCTGCTTTCTCTTCATCGGAGGCAAGAAGATTTTTTAGCACTAACCATGTTTCAGACACAAGATCATAAAAGTCACAGTCCCTGTCCCCTAACTGGCTATTACAATCTGCACCACAAGTTCTCGGATAAAAGTTTTCACAAGACACTACGGATAGGCAGAGAGGAGAAACGGAAAATCATGTAGGAGATTTGAAAAGGCTTCCCAGGGAGATCAAGGCTTGAAGTGAGCTTTAAAGGAAAATAGATGGTAGTTAGGCAGGGAAGGATGAAACCTAACACCACACGTTCAAAGATCTTCCAGGCCTCCCCTGTGGCTGCACTACAGGCAGTGGCAGGAGAAGAGATACCAAATAAAAGACTAGGTGTCTATTTGGAGTTTAAATCTAATCCATGAACTCCATTTCAGATTTAGTGTGAGAATGCTTTGGAAAGGCTGTGAAGAGGATTCAGAGAGGTTTGGACTAGAGCCAGGCCTGGACTTTAGACCTTGGGACCAGACCAAGGTGATGGCTTTGGGAAAGTTTTGGAAAAAGATCTTAAAAGGGGGCGCCTGGGTGGCTCAGTGGGTTAAGCCGCTGCTTTTGGCTCAGGTCATGATCTCAGAGTCCTGGGATCGAGCCCCGTATCGGGCTCTCTGCTCAGCAGGGAGCCTGCTTCCTCCTCTCTCTCTGCCTGCCTCTTGCCTGCTTGTGACCTCTCTGTCAAATAAATAAATAAAATCTTTAAAAAAAAAAAAAAGATCTTAAAAGACTCTAAGAGGAGCAAAGGGTACTTGTTTGGGAACTAGCTGGTGATTTTGAAAGAGGATACAGGATGATGTCTCGGTTTCTGGTTTGTCAACAAATCAGGAATAGGTATTCTATTGAGGTAAGGGGATAAAATGAGGAAAACATTAGAAAAGAATATGTTTACCTTTAGACTACACTGCATTTGTAAAACCTACAGGTCATTAAAGTCAATATATTTAGGAGGCAGTTACATACCCAAATCTGAAAGAATATGGGACTAGAAGAATAACAATAGTAACATCATTATAATAGAAATAAAAGAAGACATTTGAGTGTTTTACCATGTCACAGCCACTGTTCAAAGTACTTACATGGATTACTGTACTTAAATCTTACAGCATATAAGGAAAGTATTATTCTCACTTTACAAATAAGAAAGGGAAGGATTAGAGAAGTTAATAATTTACCTACTATCACTTAGCTGGCTGTTGAGAGAAACCAAAATTTGAACCCACATGATCTGACTTCAGAGCCTCCCTTTGTTACTGATGCCAATCTTAAAATTGTAATTGAAATTATGGGCATGTTTATACTCTCAACATGGAACATCATATTAAGTCAACAGTATTTGAGTATTTTATTATAGTGACAATAATTCAGCCAAATAATTGAATTTCTTCTGACTCCATCTGCTGTCTTGTACTCCCTTCTTATCATAATTAGGATTTGAATAATTTGGATGTGTGTTCTATTTAATTGTACTTTACCCTTCTGCAGAAAGAAAACTAAACCCAGTCAAACTGAGTTTTTCTAACCAGTAAGATTTTTTATACTATTTATGATGGTAGGGTTAAGCAACACAAAAATAATGGGCTCATTTCACAACATAAGTAAGCAAATTCAATTTGATAAAGTGTATTTCATCGTGTAGGTATAGAAACATAGGTTCTTATTTAAAATGCAGTTTAGAACATGAGGGTGAGAAAAGAGAGGAAAACTAAAATAACTTAACTGTAGAGAAGTAATGGCTACCAGAGGGGAGGTGAGTGAGGGGATGGGTTAAATAGATGATGGGGATTAAGGATTCACTTGGGATAAGCACCTGGTGCTATATGGGAGTATTCAATCACTAAATTCTACACCTGAAATTAATATTACATGGTATGTTAACTAAAATTTAAATAAAAACGTGTGGGGGGGAGTTTATAAATTAGTGATTAAACCACAGCATTTCCAAGCCTTGTTTCCTCTGCTTACCTATCAGTAAACATAAGGTAAGATTTTATAAATGACAATGGTAACAATCATAGTAATAGTAATAACCATAACAGCTAGCATATATTATGTGCTTAGCAAAAGCAAAGCAATGTTCTAAGAACTACATGAACTAATTCCCACATTTTGCAGATGAATAAATTGAAAAATAAAGAGATCAGGTAACTTGTGCCTATCACACGGTAAATTAGTGGGATCAAGATTTAAACGGAAGCAGTCTAAAGCCAAAGCTCAGAGTAAGCCTGGTATGATGACTAATTTTGTTTTTCATCTTGACTGGACCACAAGGTACCCAGATATTTGATTAAGAATTACTGTGCATGTGTCTGTGAGGGTGTTTCTGGATGACATTAACATTTGGATTAGTAGACTGACTAAAGAAGATTGCCTCCCCAATGGAGATGGGCCTTATCCAATCTGTTGGAGGCCTAAATATAATAAAAATGGCTAATTTAGGAAGACTGTGCTAGCTCGGCTCATCTCCAAGCTGGCACTTCAGTTTCCTATCCTTGAACTCAGAGGGGAACTTACAACAATAGCATTGCTGAGTCTCCAGCTTGCTGGCTGCAGTCCTCGGGATTTAGCCTCCGTAACTGTGTGAGCCTTAAAAAGAACCCATATGGGGGACGCCTGGGTGGCTCAGTGGGTTGAAGCCTCTGCCTTCGGCTCGGGTCATGATTCCAGGGTCCTGGGATCGAGTCCCGCATTGGGCTCTCTGCTCAGTGGGGAGCCTGCTTCCCCCCCCCCTCTGCCTACTTGTGATCTCTCTCTGTCAAATGAATAAATAAAATTTAAAAAAAAAAGAATCCATATGTATAAATGTAACCTCCCATTGATTCTCTTTCTCTGGAGAACCCAGACTAATTAATACACCTGGTTTAGTCTTAAAAAGCCTATGTGACACCAACTCTGAACATCAGACTTCCATAATCACCAGAATGCAAATGTCTTCCAATCTTTATGTTTTTATCCTTATTAACAAAATTGGCGGTTAACCTAGTGTTTTGGATTTTGTAAGTTTTCTAGTAAATCAACCTGTAATCTATATTTCTATGACTAATGTCAGGAAAAGAACTCGAAGTCCAAAATTTCTTGATTTTCGCAGTATCATTATAGAGAAAGCTAAAGTTCCAATTACTTTAAGAAATAATGCAATATCTACTTAAAATTAGCACTTTTTCTCAGTATCTCTTTAAACTGCCATTTTATTTCCTCAAGTGTGCACAAAGACCCCTGTAATATAAGGATCAAATCACCATTATTGAAAAATGCTGTAGAAGTAAAAATAAAAAGCCATTTCTATGAATATTATATGTCGAGTTTCTGTGACCAATTAAAGTATGATAAATACTGCTCACAAAACTAAACAGACTATTCTTACCTTTATTCACACAGTGATAATAGGGTTTATAGGAATAATACAGGCTTATTGTAAATAATTCAAATAGTACATATAAACATAGAAACCAGATCGAAAGTCACTTGGTCTCCCACTAACCTGAATGATGCTGGTTAGTTACACATGTTGGTGATCATTCTGTCATACATGTTTGGATAGATATATATGCACATGCATTTACAGGAATATTAATATTTTGTATAAGAGAAATTACTGCATGTCTTCAGTTTTTATCAATTTTAACACCACAAGAACACCTCACCCCACATCTTACTCATTCCAAGGGGAATCATGTTAAAGATGTAATTCTTCTGTATTTTTCTCCCTAGTCATAATCCTATGTAGACTATGAATCATGGAATGGTTGGTACAATTCAAATGTATTCTTTTCAATATTCTCTTGTATAGCTATTGAAAGATACATTCAGCCTTTCCCCTGTGGATTATACTTTGTTTCCAGTTCAATGCTGGAATAACACTCTTTTGCATATGTCCTTGAAATATTGTGTATTTGTTTTTACGTGCTAGATTTCCAGCTGTGGAAATGGTTTGAATGACGTGCATTTTTTAAGATTTTTTATTTATTTTATTTACTTTAGAGAGAGTGTGTGTAAACAGGGAGAGGAGCAGAGGGAGAGAGCAATCCCAAGCAGATTCTATACTGAACATGGAGCCTGACATGTGGTTTGATCTTAAGACCCTGAAATCATGACCTGAGCTGAAAGCAAGAGTCAGACACTTAACCAATTGAGCCATCCAGGCACCCCTAATGACATGCATTTTTGAATTTTAATATATGTTGCCCGACTGTCTTCTAAAAATATAAAACACTTCACATTTCCAACTGTAATATAAAAGGATACCTATTTCCCATACAACCTCTAAAATATTTGAAATTTTACAGTTTGATGGACATAAATAGCTCATTTTGAGTTTAACCTATATTTTACTATTAGAGAATTTGAGACTCTCTAAATATGGACAAACTGCTGTTTGCATTGTTTATTCATACACTTTTCGACTTATATATCTTTACTGTCAATTTGTAAGAGCTTTCTGTATATTAAAAAGTCTCCCTCTGGGATTACAAAGAACTCTTTTGTAGATCTCTCCTATTCTTTAACTTTCCTTAGAAGATAAATTGTCATATTTTTGTTTTTATAAAACCATAGTTTTATTTTATTGCCTTTATTTTTACAGCATCTAGATTGTTAGTGTTGATTCAGACATTTTTCCCCCTTTATATTTGCCAGGTTCTATAATTTTATTGCACAATTTTTAAAAAATTCTTATATCCCATCTTTATTTCACTTGGATTTATTTTTGTAGACATTGTGAAATGGGAGTCCATTTTAATTTCTTCTGGACTGCTTTTCCATACCATTGATTAAATACCCTTTCCTTTTCTCACTGGATTAAAGTTTTTTTTTTTTTTTAACCAGGGTATTTACTTTCATTCTTATATTAAATTTTCCATATCAGATAATCCTACATGATTGAGAAATAGAGACATTTCCAGTATTTTGGTAGAAATTGAGACATTTCCCAGGATTTGACTTTTAAGTTGATTTATTTTGGGGCACTTTAAAACCAAGACCCTCCAGATTTCACCAAGTGTTAGATATAAAGGAAGTCACACTGACAGTTTTTCCTGAATCTATGCAATAATATTTCTAGTAGAATTATTTTTATAATTCTAAAGATTTAGTTATCAGAGACCTCAGTTTAATACTGTGAGACCCCATACTAAAATAGGAAGCCCAGTTCTTCATGGAGTCTCCCTCTTCCAAGCATTAGTGGAAAAAGCCAAGGGGAATTTCATGTAAGTGTCTATAATGAGTAATTCTTACTGATTGTTAATTTGGCACCCAAGCCTACAGTCTAACTCCCTTGCCACTTCAGTGCTCCTTAATCCAGAACTCTGCTTCCACTGGCCAGGACACCAATACTACCTTAAAACCAGACGAACTATAAAACTGTTGATCCTTCCTTTTATTTTCCTTAACTTCATAGTCTGTAGTCATATCTCTTTATGCAAAACAAGAGGGGATCGTGGTGGGGAGAGGAGAATGTGATAACCCAAAAGGTAACTTGAGCCTTAGAGTGGTAGAGAATTTAGAAAGACAGCTCTTTAATTCATATATGCCATCGTTTTTAAGAGTACATACTAGCCAAGATGTCTAGGTGAGTATAGACTTCAACATTAGCTGCCATGTTATATACCAAAATAGCTACAAACTTGAGCCCCAGCTGGGCTCAAGCCCCAGCTGAGTCCAGCACCCTAGGTCAGATTCCTTCTTTTTTTTTTTTTAAAGATTTTATTTATTTATTTGACAGACAGAGATCACAAGTAGGCAGAGAGGCAGACAGAGAGAGAGGTGGAAGCAGGCTCCCTGCAGAGCACAGAGCCCGATGTGGGGCTCGATCCCAGGACACTGGGACCATGACCTGAGCCGAAGGCAGAGGCTTTAACCCACTGAGCCACCCAGGTGCCCCCAGATTCCTTCTTTTATATGGCAAAATTTTCCTAACATTGCAGTTATCTGGTTTCTGTCAACTTGTAACTAATCCCACAAATCTACCAGGTAATGTCTAATACATCTGAATTCCAAAGGTTAGCATAGTACTTTTTTTCTTCTTAGTTGTCCCATGGGGCCAATTCAAAACAACAGATGGACAAGAATTGCATGAGGAATAGGAAAACCCTACCAGAGGAATGCATTTTTATCATGACTTAGGGGCACAACAACACGACACATGTATTACAAGTCCTAGGTTTAAAATAGTTACCTTGAAGTGATTTGCCAGCACCAGAAATTCCTATTTAAGTTACCAGCACAGAGTTATCAGTAATATACTCTATATAATAT
This sequence comes from Lutra lutra, assembly GCF_902655055.1. Classification (NCBI taxonomy): domain Eukaryota; kingdom Metazoa; phylum Chordata; class Mammalia; order Carnivora; family Mustelidae; genus Lutra; species Lutra lutra. Next base: position 79,845,066 of record NC_062280.1, on the reverse strand, counting down.
GATGCTGAACAAAAGGCTGATAAAGAGACTTCAGATTGGGGAGGAGTCAAGATGGCGGAGAAGTAGCAGGCTGAGACTACTTCGGGTAGCGGGAGATCAGCTAAATAGCTTATCTAAAGATTGCAAACACCTACAAATCCAACGGGAGATTGAAGAGAACAGCAATTCTAGAAACAGAAAATCAACCACTTTCTGAAAGGTAGGACTGGCGGAGAAGTGAATCCAAAGTGACTGGAAGATAGACCGCGGGGGGAGGGGCCGGCTCCCGGCAAGCGGCGGAGCAACGGAGCACAAAATCAGGACTTTTAAAAGTCTGTTCCGCTGAGGGACATCGCTCCAGAGGCTTAACTGGGGTGAAGCCCAGGCGGGGTCAGCGCGGCCTCAGGTCCCACAGGGTCACAGAAGGATCGGGGGTGTCTGAGTGTCGCAGAGCTTACTGATATTAGAACAGGGAAGCCGGCTACAGAGACAGAGCCGAGGAGTGAGCTCTAAACTCGGGGTTACCTTGAATCGGTCGCAGGCTCGGTCAGCTCGGAGCGCGGCCGGAGGCCAGGGTGACAGGAGCAATTGGGCGCTGTTCTCTGAGGGCGCACTGAGGAGTGGGGCCCCGGGGTCTCGGCTCCTCCGGGCCGGAGACCGGGAGGCCGCCATCTTCATTCCTGTCTTCCAGAACTCTATGGAAAGCGCTCAGGGAACAAAAGGTCCCGAAAGCAAACCCAGCAAACCCCAGCGGATTACTCAGCCAGGCCCCGGGTAAGGGCGGTGCAACTCCGCCTGGGGCAAAGATGCTTGAGAATCACTACAACAGGCCCCTCCCCCAGAAGATCAATGAGAAACCCAGCCAGGACCAAGTTCACCTACCAAGGAGTGCAGTTTCAATACCAAGGAGAACGGCGGAATTCCAGAGGAGAAGAAAGCAAAGCATGGAACTCATGGCTTTCTCCCCATGATTCTTTAGCCTTGCAGTTAATTTAATTTTTTTTTCTTTTTCAATTTTTTTTCTCTTCTTCTGCTAAATTTTTTTAACTTTTACTGTTTTCTTTTTTAACGTTTTTTAAATAGTTTATCTAATATATATATTTTTTCCTTTTTATATTTTTTATCGGCTATCTTTTTTTAATAGTTTCTTTTTTTTTTTTTTTCTTTCTGAACCCCTTTTTATCCCCTTTCTCCCCCCTCAAGATTTGGGATCTCTTCTGATTTGGCTAAAACATATTTTCCTGGGGTTGTTGCCACTCTTTTAGTATTTTACTTGCTCCTTCATATACTCTTATCTGGACAAAATGACAAGGCGGAAAAATTCACAACAAAAAAAAGAACAAGAAGCAGTACCAAAGGCTAGGGACCTAATCAATACAGACATTGGTAATATGTCAGATATAGAGTTCAGAATGATGATTCTCAAGGTTCTAGCCGGGCTTGAAAAAGGCATGGAAGATATTAAAGCAACCCTCTCGGGAGATACAAAAGCCCTTTCTGGAGAAATAAAAGAACTAAAATCTAACCAAACTGAAATAAAAAAAGCTATTAATGAGGTGCAATCAAAAATGGAGGCTCTCACTGCTAGGATAAATGAAACAGAAGAAAAAATTAGCGATATAGAAGACCAAATGACAGAGAATAAAGAAGATGAGCAAAAGAGGGACAAACAGCTAATGGACCACAAGGGGAGAATTCGAGAGATAAGTGACACCATAAGACGAAACAACATTAGAATAATTGGGATTCCAGAAGAAGAAGAAAGAGAGAGGGGAGCAGAAGGTATATTGGAGAGAATTATTGGAGAGAATTTCCCCAATATGGCACAGGGAACAAGCATCAAAATCCAGGAGGTTCAGAGAACCCCCCTCAAAATCAATAAGAATAGGTCCACACCCCATCACCTAATAGTAAAATTTACAAGTCTTAGTGACAAAGAAAAGATCCTGAAAGCAGCCCGGGAAAAGAAGTCTGTAACGTACAATGGTAAAAATATTAGATTGGCAGCAGACTTATCCACAGAGACCTAGCAGGCCAGAAAGAGCTGGCATGATATATTCAGAGTACTAAATGAAAAAACATGCAGCCAAGAATACTATACCCAGCTAGGCTATCCTTGAAAATAGAATGAGAGATTAAAAGCTTCTAGGACAAACAAAAACTGAAAGAATTTGCAAATACCAAACCAGCTCTAGAGGAAATATTGAAAGGGGTCCTCTAAGCAAAGAGAGACCCTAAAAGTAGTAGATCAGAAAGAAACAGAGACAATATACAATAACAGTCACCTTACAGGCAATTCAATGGCACTAAATTCATATCTCTCAATACTTACCCTGAATGTTAATGGGCTAAATGCCCCAATCAAAAGAAACAGGGTATCAGAATGGGTAAAAAAACAAAACCCATCTATATGTTGCCTACAAGAAACTCATCTTAAACCCGAAGACACCTCCAGGTTTAAAGTGAGGGGGTGGAAAAGAATTTACCATGCTAATGGACATCAGAAGAAAGCAGGAGTGGCAATCCTTATATCAGATCAATTAGATTTTAAGTCAAAGACTATAACAAGAGATGAGGAAGGACACTATATCATACTCAAAGGATCTGTCCAACAAGAAGACCTAACAATTTTAAATATCTATGCCCCTAACGTGGGAGCAGCCAACTATATAAACCAATTAATAACAAAATCAAAGAAACACATCGACAAGAATACAATCATAGTAGGGGATTTTAACACTCCCCTCACTGAAATGGACAGATCATCCAAGCAAAAGATCAACAAGGAAATAAAGGTCATAAATGACACACTGGACCAGATGGACATCACAGATATATTCAGAACATTTCATCCCAAAGCAACAGAATACACATTCTTCTCTAGTGCACATGGAACATTCTCCAGAATAGATCACATACTTGGTCCTAAATCAAGTCTCAACCGGTATCAAAAGATTGGGATCATTCCCTGCATATTTTCAGACCACAATGCTCTAAAGCTAGAACTCAATAACAAGAGGAAATTTGGAAAGAACCCAAATACATGGAGACTAAACAGCATCCTTCTAAAGAATGAATGGGTCAACCAGGAAATCAAAGAAGAATTGAAAAAAATTATGGAAACAAATGATAATGAAAACACAACAGTTCAGAATCTGTGGGACACAACAAAGGCAGTCCTGAGAGGAAAATATATAGCGGTACAAGCCTTTCTCAAGAAACAAGAAAGGTCTCAGGTACACAACCTAACCCTACACCTAAAGGAGCTGGAGAAAGAACAAGAAAGAAACCCTAAACCCAGCAGGAGAAGAGAAATCATAAAGATCAGAGCAGAAATCAATGAAATAGAAACCAAAAAAACAATAGAACAAATCAACGAAACTAGGAGCTGGTTCTTTGAAAGAATTAATAAGATTGATAAACCCCTGGCCAGACTTATCAAAAAGAAAAGAGAGAGGACCCAAATAAATAAAATCACGAATGAAAGAGGAGAGATCACAACGAACACCAAAGAAATACAGACAATTATAAGAACATACTATGAGCAACTCTACGCCAACAAATTTGACAATCTGGAAGAAATGGATGCATTCCTAGAGACATATAAACTACCACAACTGAACCAGGAAGAAATAGAAAGCCTGAACAGACCCATAACCAGTAAGGAGATTGAAACAGTCATCAAAAATCTCCAAACAAACAAAAGCCCAGGGCCAGACGGCTTCCCGGGGGAATTCTACCAAACATTTAAAGAAGAACTAATTCCTATTCTCCTGAAACTGTTCCAAAAAATAGCAATAGAAGTAAAACTTCCAAACTCATTTTATGAGGCCAGCATCACCTTGATCCCAAAACCAGACAAGGATCCCAACAAAAAAGAGAACTACAGACCAATATCCTTGATGAACACAGATGCAAAAATTCTCGCCAAAATATTAGCCAATAGGATTCAACAGTACGTTAAAAGGATTATTCACCACGACCAAGTGGGATTTATTCCAGGGCTGCAAGGCTGGTTCAACATCCGCAAATCAATCAATGTGATACAACACATTAATAAAAGAAAGAACAAGAACCATATGATACTCTCCATAGATGCTGAAAAAGCATTTGACAAAGTACAGCATCCCTTCCTGATCAAAACTCTTCAAAGTGTAGGGATAGACGGCACATACCTCAATATTATCAAAGCCATCTATGAAAAACCCACTGCAAATATCATTCTCAATGGAGAAAAACTGAAAGCTTTTCCGCTAACGTCAGGAACACGGCAGGGATGTCCGTTATCACCACTGCTATTCAACATAGTACTAGAAGTCCTAGCCTCAGCAATCAGACAACAAAAGGAAATTAAAGGCATCCAAATCGGCAAAGAAGAAGTCAAACTATCACTCTTCGCAGATGATATGATACTCTATGTGGAAAACCCAAAAGACTCCACTGCAAAACTGCTAGAACTTGTACAGGAATTCAGTCAAGTGTCAGGATATAAAATCAATGCACAGAAATCAGTTGCATTTCTCTACACCAACAACAAGACAGAAGAAAGAGAAATTAAGGAGTCCATCCCATTTACAATTGCACCCAAAACTATAAGATACCTAGGAATAAACCTAACCAAAGAGACTAAGAATCTATACTCAGAAAACTATAAAGTACTCATGAAAGAAATTGAGGAAGACACAAAGAAATGGAAAAATGTTCCATGCTCCTGGATTGGAAGAATAAATATTGTGAAAATGTCTATGCTACCTAAAGCAATCTACACATTTAATGCAATTCCTATCAAAATACCATCCATTTTTTTCAAAGAAATGGAACAAATAATCCTAAAATTTATATGGAACCAGAAAAGACCTCGAATAGCCAAAGGAATATTGAAAAAGAAAGCCAAAGTTGGTGGCATCACAATTCCGGACTTCAAGCTCTATTACAAAGCTGTCATCATCAAGACAGCATGGTACTGGCACAAAAACAGACACATAGATCAATGGAACAGAATAGAGAGCCCAGAAATGGACCCTCAACTCTATGGTCAACTCATCTTCGACAAAGCAGGAAAGAATGCCCAATGGAACAAAGACAGCCTCTTCAATAAATGGTGTTGGGAAAATTGGACAGCCACATGCAGAAAAATGAAATTGGATCATTTCCTTACACCACACACGAAAATAGACTCAAAATGGATGAAGGATCTCAATGTGAGAAAGGAATCCATCAAAATCCTCGAGGAAAACACAGGCAGCAACCTCTTCGACGTCAGCCGCAGCAACATCTTCCTAGGAACATCGCCAAAGGCAAGGGAAGCAAGGGCAAAATTGAACTTTTGGGATTTTATCAAGATCAAAAGCTTTTGCACAGCAAAGGAAACAGTGAACAAAACCAAAAGACAACTGACAGAATGGGAGAAGATATTTGCAAATGACATATCCGATAAAGGGCTAGTGTCCAAAATCTATAAAGAACTTAGCAAACTCAACACCCAAAGAACAAATAATCCAATCAAGAAATGGGCAGAGGACATGAACAGACATTTCTGCAAAGAAGACATCCAGATGGCCAACAGACACATGAAAAAGTGCTCCATATCACTCGGCATCAGGGAAATACAAATCAAAACCACCATGAGATATCATCTCACACCAGTCAGAATGGCTAAAATTAACAAGTCAGGAAATGACAGATGCTGGCGAGGATGCGGAGAAAGGGGAACCCTCCTACACTGTTGGTGGGAATGCAAGCTGGTGCAACCACTCTGGAAAACAGCATGGAGGTTCCTCAAAATGTTGAAAATAGAACTACCCTATGACCCAGCAATTGCACTGCTGGGTATTTACCCTAAAGATACAAACATAGTGATCCGAAGGGGCACGTGTACCCGAATGTTTATAGCAGCAATGTCTACAATAGCCAAACTATGGAAAGAACCTAGATGTCCATCTACAGACGAATGGATAAAGAAGATGTGGTATATATACACAATGGAATACTATGCAGCCATCAAAAGAAATGAAATCTTGCCATTTGCGACGACGTGGATGGAACTAGAGGGTATCATGCTTAGCGAAATAAGTCAATCGGAGAAAGACAACTATCATATGATCTCCCTGATATGAGGGAGAGGAGATGCAACATGGGGGGTCTAGGGGGTAGGAGAAGAGTAAATGAAACAAGATGGGATTGGGAGGGAGACAAACCATAAGTGACTCTTAATCTCACAAAACAAACTGAGGGTTGATGGGGGGAGGGGGTTGGGAGAGGGGGTGGGGTTATGGATATCGGGGAGGGTATGTGCTATGGTGAGTGTTGTGAAGTGTGTAAACCTGGCGATTCGCAGACCTGTACCCCTGGGGATAAAAATATATGTTTATAAAGCTGTAAAAAAAAAAAAAAAAAAAAAAAGAAAGAAAGGATGAATCCCCAAGTTTTGTAGCAACATGGACAGTACTGGAAGAGATTATGCTGAGTGAAATAAGTCAAGCAGAGAGAGTCAATTATCATATGGTTTCACTTATTTGTGGAGCATAACAAATAGCATGGAGGACAAGGGGAGATGGAGAGGAGAAGGGAGTTGAGGGAAATTGGAAGGGGAGGTGAACCATGAGAGACTATGGACTCTGAAAAACGATCTGAGAATTTTGAAGGGGTGGGGGGTGGGAGGTTGGGGGCACCAGGTGGTGGGTATTGTAGAGGGCACGGATTGCATGGAGCACTGGGTGTGGTGCAAAAATAATGAATACTGTTATGCTGAAAAAAAATAAAAAAAATTAAAAAAAAAAAAAAAAGAGACTTCAGATTGTCTTTGGGTATTAATTATAGACTATGGAGGAGGTTTACCTGTTCCAAGAACTTCTATATATCTTTCCTGATTGGGACAAATAATGCCACATGGATTCTTTCTTGAACATACTTCTTTTAACTGGAAGTATTTTTATAATTGATCTATCATTTCTTTGTAATCTAGAAGTAATCTTACTAGTGGAAAGTAAGTCACAGGAACAAACATATGTCAGTTATAGAAATATAGAATACTCCTTTTAAATTCACTGGTGCCTTGAAATATTTTTAAAATAGAAGAAAATCTAATATTCCAAGGCTAAAAGGGAGTTGTTTGCTTCTCAAATGACTTAAAGTTCGTAAATCAAGATACAAGGGCCATACTTACTCTAACTCTTCATTGCTTTGTCCATAGTCCAAGGTGACTAGAATTTGACCACATTCTCAAAGAGTTAATATGGTTCTGTTGCTGAATATGGCTTATAATCATTTTACCATCTTAAAACATACATTTTCTTCAAAAACCAAGTACATTTGAGTAGTGTTTTTAGGATTCTTTTGATGCATCTTGACTGATTTATTCCTTAATTAACCTCATAAGACTTTGCTTTTGAAAGTCTGTATGGTAGGCATAATGGGAAACTGCAAAGCAGGATTGATGTATATCACTTTGGCAAAACCAAAACAAGTAGTAAAAGAAAAGAAATGATGATATCAGCTCCTAGTATCTGAAATAGACTGGTTATTTCCCTTTTCCCAGCTTTGTTTTATTTTCATCAGCATCTACAAGCTGTTTGCAATTGCTGCAAAATACATTCAGAAGTCGTGTCAAAGAAATCTTTTCAATAGGAATAAAACTTGCTTAAACAAGTGTCAGTTTGTTTCAGCCTTCATTCTCACTTGGCTTTTAAGAAATCCTTTTCCACCATTCAGAAAATTTAATAGGTATTTAATTTAATGGATGTCATGTTGTCCTCCAATAACCTCACACCTTCACTTTTGTTGCTAACCTTACCAATAAAAGCACCTGAGCACCTCAGCTAAACATTCATTTAGCACATCACAAATCCAGCAGACCTTGACTACCTTCACAGAAAGGCAAATAAATATGTTAAAGGACCATCCTAATGTTCTCATTTTGAAAGTCAAGAAACATTTAGTTTAATAGCTAACTAATTTATCACACTGAAAGGGCACCTGCCCTCCAGAACCCCAAACTAACTTGGTCCTACTTGCCCTCCAATGAGGAAAATAGAGGCCTGCAGAAGGATACCCAGTTATCAGAAATTAACTCATAATATTACACCAGGTAAATGTCAAGAACAAAATGTGCCTTCTATCCTAACTCTTCCTACAATTCTCAATCCATGAGTGAAGAAATCAACTTCTTCCTGAGGGCAAGGTCCAGAGTTTTAGGTCCTCAGTGGTAGAAATAGCTCAGCTTTGTGAGTGAGCCTACTAGAGTAGTAGGCAACACTGGGGACATGCCAAGGATAGAACCTACATCATTCGGGATCTTGTCATGAGAGAAACCACACCAGAAATTTCAACACATAAGACTTAATATAAAAAAAAAAAAACCACTATTACAAAAGTAAAAATTGGGGGCACCTGGGTGGCTCAGTTGGTTAAGCATATGCTTTTGGCTAAGGTCATGATCCAAAGGTCCTGGGATGGAGCCCCATGTTGGACTCCCTGCTCCACAGAGAGTCTGCTTCTCTCTCTCTCCCTCTTCCCCTCTCCCCAACTCATGCTTGCTCTGAAATAAAGTCTTTTTAAAAAAAAAGGTAAAAATTTTTAACTACTAATAAGGGTTAAAGAAGTCTATGATGTTTTCAAATCAACAGTGTCAGGAAGTAGCTACCACTCCACAGAAACTCTCTAAGTGATGCCCATCGGTAACACCACCGAATCATCTCTTTCTGACTGTAGGTGAAACCTGTGACATGCTTCTAAACAATTCTATATGGAATGCATGATGGGATATTACTCTTAAGTTATAACATACAGGATTTTATATTGCACTTGAGAACTCAGCATTTCACAGTTGCAAAGTAAGAAACCAGAGAACCTGTAAATATGACCAATGTCTCATGATAGCATGTTGTCAGTTTCCTTTTCCTACCATTTCGTTCATAACTTTTTTTGCAACCAGATTTTTTTCAACATGCCAAATTCCACTATAATCCAGTTTAAGATAATGGCATTGCTATTATTAGCAATTTATTTCCCTCACGTAACATTTTCATTGCTATTCCAACATCATTTCAAATATTCATTAAAATATAACCAAAGCCTCTGACCTTAAAATTAACCAACAAAAAGAAACATTAGCAAATTCATAACTCTTTGCAAATGTTCTGGCTTGTACAGCTCATATTATCATGTCAAGAAGCCTACAGCATTTTCAAACTTTTTCCCCCTTGGGGTTCAAGTCAGTAACTACTTACAGAGACTAATATTTTTAAGCAATTATGATAAGGTTAAAGAGTTTCCATAACTCAATTTAGAATATAGAATTTAGAAAGATTAGTGTTCCATTCCTAATTTGTCAGATATCCAGCTTTTACTAAACTTACATATGCAAAAATGTGTTCACACATGGAAAAAGCCACACTTACTGCTATGCTGATGCTTCTAAGTCTGTTATGGTCTAATACTTAACTATTCAAGTACTGAACTCACAAATGCATGTTATGAGAGAAGACAGAAACCCAAGGCACAGCAACTATTTAAAAACTCGTGTGCTATTCATATATGTATTAGTATCTGTAATTATGAAGTACACATGTATGCTGACCCTGTTGACTCACGATGCAGCCAGCATTTCTTTCAGTTCTCAGCTCTGCTGTTCTGTGCATGCTAGTTTCATTCTCTTGCACACCACCTCTCTCAATTTTGTGGCTAGTAAAGTTAATAGAGAGGGGCCAGAAACATGAAATGTGGAAGTATGGCTACAAAGAGCTTTAAAACTATACTGGTCTGAGTAAATCCAAAGTGAAGAAAATATCTTGTCTTGCACCTATATAGAGAAAACATTGATTGGCCAGGTTTAGATTAAACATGTCCAGCATTGGACAAATTGCTGTGTCCACAACAATGAAACAGTATGATGAGCCAAGTCTTAAGTATATTCCCATTCCCAACCAGGGCAACGGAGTACTAAGTTGGCCTCCCCACCTGAACCAACAGGAAAAGGAAGCAATAAGATAATATACTAGGAAAAAAAGGGATGAAGAGATGCCAGTCCAATGGAACTAATGTTCACTATAGGTGCCCTCACTACTTACTGGCTGTGGTAAAACCAGTTAATCCAGTCAACTATCATGAAAATTCCCTCTTCAAATTGTTTAGTTGGAAAGAATCATAGCATTTTATGAAATTAAAAGCTTGGTTCCACAGCATTCTGGTGGGTATGTTTATTTGTAGGATGCCTAACAAAGAGCCAACTAAGTGAAAGGCTGAGTAGGTCCCAAGAGACAAAGATACAGGAGTCTCAATAGATTCAACTACAAAACTGTAAATCTGTCCAGTATACCCCTGCTTTTGCCACTTCACTTACTATCTTCATTTAATGATTTCTTTGTACGAAAGCAGCTTTATTATAATCAGGACTCTCTCCACTGCAAGTGAAAGGAAGTCAAGTCAAAACAACCTAAGTAAAAAATATAAAGTTTGGAAATATATATAGATCCAGGCACTCAAATGACATTTTTACTCCCTGTTCTCTCTCCTCATGTTTGGCTCTGCCTTGGCTTCACATTCAGACCAGCTTTCTCCTAATGCTGGGCAAAACAGACACTGAAAGCTCCCAGTTTATACAGCCTTAGAACTTGTAATCCTTAAAGAAAAGGGAACAAATTTCTCAAGGGCAAAAAATGTTTTACTGAAAATTCTAATTTTCCCAGATTGAGTCACATGCTTTTATCATCAACCAATCATACAGACCAAGACAAGTTTGGACATTTTCATCTTGGGCCCACATCAGTCCCCGTGAAGTAGGTTTCTCATAGATAAAGGGTGTTCTGTTAGTGGGAAATAAGGATGCAATGGGCTACTGCAGTCTAGTACCAAAGAAAACCAGGTTGCACTGTATTTTGTAACTGAGGCGTTGTAGGAACAGTACCTGTAAAGTTCCAAATAAGTATATTTTCTCAAGACCAATTTAAATTGGATATTTTGATACAGCTATTCTGACATAGGTTCCATTTTAGAATAAGGGAACCCTAGAATAAAGCAGGCATTATGTTTCATACACAATTTGGTAATAATTTAAAAACTGACATTATCATTTTTAGGTCATGTTCAGATGTGTCTGTTACATAAAGGGATAGATTTAAAAAGCTACATGCAAAAATAATGTAACACTAAATTAAATACTAGAGCTGTGATGTTCCCTTATGGCATATGCTCCAGGAGTTGCTTTTTAGCATCTATCTGAATAATAAGGACTACAAGAAAATTTATATCTTCCACAAGCAGGGACAACCTAATGGCTATTAGACAAAATCAAATATATTGACGATGGTTAAATATCTGAGTGGCTATTTGATAACTGTTGCTCCATTTTCATACTGATGAAGGTATGGACACAGTACTTTTCCCAATGCATATCATTTAAGAATGCATCATCAGACACAAAACAGTATTTTTAGTGTCTCAAGATCTGTGACCTTATTCTAGATGATATTAACTTTATTATTCTATGATATATAATGGAATAAAATACACTATTGATAGATAATTTTATATACATCTAGTGATATAAATAATGTCTGAAAACATACATAATATAAAAAGAGGAAGGCTTAAACCAAATCCATGCAAAATAAGGACTTAGTTCTGATAACAAAGATTTAGAATATTAGTAGTTTAATACAGAAGAAGCTTATTGCTCTGTCCAGTAATAAACATAAGAGTAGACAGAACAAGATTATGTGGTGATGACATGGTGGCATGGACTCAAGCTTTTGGTTTTTGCTATACTGCATGCAATTTAAATTCTCAAGTTCAGAACCAAAATGACTAGACCTATAGCTATTACATTCATCTTAACCAGGTGAACAGAGTAAAATACATAAAAAAGTATTCCCTTGTGTTTTAAGGGGACCTGTTAGTATGGCTCCACTCATGTGTGGAATATAAGAAACAGTGCAGAGGATCATAAGGGAAGGGAGGGAAAACATGAATGGGAAAAAATTAGAGAATGGAGACAAACCATGAGAGACTCTCTGGGAAACAAACTGAGGGTTGCTGGAGGGGAGGTGGGTGCATGGATGGGGTAACAGGGGAATGTGGTACATGGGTGATAGGTATTAAGGAGGGCACATGATGCAATGAGCACTGGGTATTATACACAACTGATGAATTATTGAACACTACATCTGAAACTGATGTACCAAATGTTGGCTAATTGAATATAAATAAAAATAAATAAAAGGGAATTGTTAGAAGACACAGCCACAAACACACTTAGTTCTGCTTAAATCTCATTTGCCAACTTAAAAACCCCATGACCTTGCCTAATTACAAGGAAGAATGGTGATTATCTTTTAGATGAGTGGCAAGGTGACCAGTCCAGCCTGAACATTTCAGTAAAGAACAGATACTGAAAGCAACTATCATCTCTACCCCAGTCTTTATACCATTAATTTTAGGGACACAGCAATTAAGAATTAAACATATTTTAAATATGTATGCTGTATTTCTGAGATGAGAAGAACCCATAAAAGAAATTACAAAATCAAAGAAACACATCGACAATAATACAATAATAGAAGGGGACTTTAATACCCCCTCATTGAAATGGACAGATCATCTAAGCAAAAGCTCAACAAGGAAATAAAGGCTATAAATGATACACTGGACCAGATGGACATCACAGATATATTCAGAACATTCCATCCCAAAGCAACAAAATACACATTCTTCTCTAGTGCACATGGAACATTCTCCAGAATAGATCACATCCTGGGTCACAAATCAGGTCTCAACCATTACCAAAAGATCGGGATCATTCCCTGCATATTTTCATCCACAGTGCTTTGAAAGTAGAAATCAACCACAAGAGGAAAGTTGGAAAGAACTCAAATACATGGAGACTAAAGAGCATCCTACTAAAGAATGAATGGGTCAACCAAGAAAGTAAGAATAATTGAAAAAAATTCATGGAAACAAATGAAAATGAAAACACAACTGTTCAGAATCTTTGGGATGCAGCAAAGGTGGTCCTGAGAGGAAACGATGTAGCAATACATACAAGCCTTTCTCAAGAAACAAAAAAGATGTCAAATACACAACCTAACACTATACCTAAAGGAGTGGAAGAAAGAACAGCAAAGAAAGCCTAAACCCAGAAGGAGATGACAAATAATAAAGATCAGAGCAGAAATCAATGAAATATAAATCAAAAGAACAGTGAGTCAATGAAACTAGGAGCTAGTTCTCTGAAAGAATTAATAAGATTGATAAACCCCTAGCCAGACTTATCAAAACAAAAAGAGAAAAGACCCAAATTAATAAAATCATGAGTGAAAGAGGAGAGATCACAGCCAACACCAGAGAAATATAAACAACTATAAGAATATATTATGAGCAACTATACACTAGCAAATTTGACAATATGAGAGGAATGGATGCACTCCTAGAGGTGTATAAACCAACAAAACTGAACCAGGAAGAAATAGTAAATGTGAACAGACCCATAACCAGTAAGAAGACTGAAGCAGTCAACAAAAATCTCCCAACAAACAAGAGCCTAGGGCCAGACAGCTTCCCAGGGGAATTCTACCAAACATTTAAAGAAGAATTAATACCTATTCTCCTGAAACTATTCCAAAAAATAGAAACAGAAGGAGCACTTCCAAACTCATTTTATGAGGCCAGCATTACCTTGACCCCAAAACCAAAGACCCCATCAAAAAGGAGAATTACAGACCAATATCCTTGATAAACATAGATGCAAAAATTCTCACCAAAATACTAGCCAATAGGATCCAACAGTCCATTAAAAAGATTATTCACCACGACCAAGTGGGATTTATTCCAGGACTGCAAGGTTGGTTCAATATCTGCAAATCAATCAACGTGATACAATACATTAATAAAAGAAAGAACAAGAACCATATGATACCCTCAATAGATGCTGAAAAAGCATCTGACAAAGTATAGCATCCTTTCTAAATCAAAACTCTTCACAGTGTAGGGACAGAGGGTACATCCCTCAATATCATCAAAGCCATCTATGAAAAACCCACCGCAAGTATCATTCTCAATGGGGAAAAACTGAGAAACTTTCCCCTAAGGTCAGGAACACATCAGGGATCTTCACTATCACCACAGTTATTCAACAGAGTACTAGAAGTCTTAGCCCTGGCAATCAGACAACAAAAAGAAATAAAAGACATCCAATTTAGCAAAGAAGTCAAACCCTCACTCTTTGCAGATGATATGATACTTCATGTGGAAAACTCAAAAGACTCCCTCCAAAACTGCTAGTACTCATACAGGAATTCAATAAAGTGTCAGGAAATAAAATCAATGCACTGAAATCAGTTGCATTTCTATAAACCAACAGGAAGACAAAAGAAAGAGAAATTAAGGAGTCTATCTCATTTACAATTGCACCCAAAACCATAAGATACCTAGGAATAAATACAACCAAAGAGGCAAAGAATCTGTATTCAGAAAACTATAGAGTACTCATGAAAGAAACTGAGGAAGACACAAGGAAATGGAAAAATGTTCCATGCTCATGGATTGGAAGAACAAATATTGTGAAAATGTCTATGTTACCTAGAGCAATCTACACATTTAATGCAATCCCTATCAAAATACCATCAACTTTTTTCAAAGTAATGGAACAAATAATCCTAAAATTTATATGGAACCAGAAAAGACCCCAAATAGCCAGAGGAATGTTGAAAAAGAAAGCCAAAGTTGGTGGCATCACAATTCCAGACTTCAAGCTCTATTACAAAGCTGCCATCATCAAGACAGTATGGTACCGGCAAAAAAATGACAAATAGATCAATGGAACAGAATAGAGAGCCCAGATAGACCCTCAGCTTTATGGTCAACTAATTTTTAACAAAGCAGGAAAGAATGTCCAATGGAAAAAAGACAACCTCTTCAACAAATGGTGTTGGGAAAATTGGACAACCACATGCAGAAGAATGAAACCGGCCCATTTTCTTACACCACACACAAAAATAGACTCAAAATGGATGAAAGACTTCAATGTGAGATGGGAATCTATCCAAATCCTTGAGGAGAACACAGGCAGCAACCTCTTCGACCTCAGCCACAGCAACTTCTTCCTAGAAACCTCTCCAAAGGTAAGGGAAGCAAGGGCAAAAATGAACTATTGGGACTTCATCAAGATAAAAACCTTCTTCACAGCAAAGGAAATAGTCAACAAAACCAAAGACAACTGACAGAATGGGAGAAGGTATTTGCAAATGACATATCAGATAAAGGGTTGGTATCCAAAATCTATAAAGAATTTATCAAACTCAACATCCAAAGAACAAATAATTCAATCAGAAATGGGCAGAAGACATGAACAGAGAGTTCTGCAAAGGAGACATCCAAATGGCTGAGAGACTCATGAAAAAGTACTCAATGACTTGGCATCAGGGAAATACATATCAAAACCACAGTGAGATACCACCTTGTATCAGTCAAAATGGTTAAATTAACCAGTAAGGAAATGACAGGTGTTGGTGAGGATGCAGAAAAAGAGGAACCCTCCTATACTGTTATTGGGAATGCAAGCTGGTGCAGCCACTCTGGAAAACAGCCCAAAAAGTTGAAATTAGGGGTGCCAGTGGGTTAAAGCCTCTGCCTTCGGCTCAGTTCATAATCCCAGGGTCCTGGGATCAAGTCCCGCATCAGGCTCTCTGCTCAACAGGGAACCTGCTTCCTCCTCTCTCTTTGCCTCTCTGCCTACTTGTGATCTCTGCCTGTCAAATAAATAAATAAAATTTTAAAAAAAAAGGTTGAAAATAGAGCTACTGTACAACCCAGCAATCACACTATTGGGTATTTACCTCAGAGATACAAATGTAGTTATCTGAAGGGGCACATGCACTCTAATATTTATAGCAGCAATGTCCACAATAGCCAAACTATAGAAAGAACCTAGATGTCTGTCAACAGATAAATGGATAAAGAAGAGGTATATGTATATATACATATACCTCTTCTTACATATATGTATACATATATACATATACATTCTTACATATATGTATATATACACATATACATACACACACAATGGAATACTATGAAGCCATCAAAAGAAATGAAAATGAAATCTTGCATTTGCAATGACATGCATGGAACTGGATGATAAGCTAAGCGAAATAAGTCAATCAGAGAAAGACAATAATCATATGATCTCTCTGATATGAATTTGAGAGGCAGGGTGGAGTTCTTGGAGGGAAGGGAGGGTAAATGAAACAAGATGAGACTGGGGAAGGAGACAACCATAAAAGACTCTTAATCTCAGGAAACGAACTGAGAATTGCTGGAGGGGAGTGAGGGTGGAAGTGTTGGGGTGGCTGGGTGATGGACAATGGAGAGCGTAGGTGCTATGGTGAGTGCTATGAATTGTGTAAGACTGATGATGCACAGACCTGTACCCCTGAAACAAATAATACATTCGATGTAATTAAAAAAATGTTTAAAAAAGGAATGAAATTATTGTGGTTTTTTTTCTGTAATTGAAACTTGTTAATCACATTTTCCCATTATATTCCAAATAGTAACACTGGGGTCAACAAACTCATTTGGAATTATTAAATAAACACCAAAATATCATACAAAAAAAATTAAGGTTACTTTTTCAAGAGCAATTTTCTCTTTATTTTGACAAATATAATCTAATGGTAGATTTTTCTGATACAACTTCACCACATAGCTGCAAAATATTTGAAAGTAGCCCAATAAAATGGCACTAAGTTCTTCAAATCTGTAAGGAGAAAATCACATTTAATTAAACTATTTGAAATAGCCACAAAGTTTGTTCATTTGTGTGACCTTTCTAAGTATAAATTTCCTTGCTAGCAATTTTGTTAGCTAGAGGCTTCCAGAGAAACACAAGACTGTACCAGAATTCTCTTCCCCAAAGGCTTAACTAGAGTTTCTAAGCCGATAAAGAATGGCATCATTACAGGTATGACAGAGCTGACTCTCCATCAGTGAAGCACACAGATTTGTGCCTCCTTGACCACCGCTCATCCAAATGACCAAGCTACAGTTGTGGCCAGGGGCTTAAATATAGCTAAATATTTTATGACTTTCTTCATTAAAATGATGCTCTACTCTGCCAGGTTAGGATTGGGAATCAGACTTTTGTCCCCCAAATTTTAGGAGTAATTAAATAGTCCAAGACAATGTTTTACCCACATTCATGATCTTGACAGTATTATTTATTTTTTAACGTTTTTTTCATTTATTATTTATTTGACAGAGAGAGAGGGATCACAAGTAGGCAGAGAGGCAGGCAGAGAGAGAGACGAGGAAGCAGGCTCCCTGCTGAGCAGAGAGCCTGATGCAGGGCTCAATCCCAGGACCCTGAAATCATGACCTGAGCCGAAGGCAGAGGCTTACCCCACTGAGGCACCCAGGAGCCCTACTGACTGTATTATTTAAAATACAGAAACAGCGAGACTCCTGGGTGGCTCAGTGGGTTAAGCTGCTGCCTTCGGCTCAGGTCATGATCTCAGGGTCCTGGGACTGAGTTAGGCATCGGGCTCCCTGCTGCGCAGGGAGCCTGCTTCTCCCTCTCCCTCTGCTGCTCCCCCTGGTTATGCTCTCTCTCCTCTCACTCTCTGTCAAATAAATAAATTCTTTAAAAAAAAAAAATACAGAAACAGGGGTGCCTGGGTGGCTCAGTCGTTAAGCATATGCCTTCGACTCAGGTCATGATCCCAGGGTCCTGAGATTAAGCCCCACATGGGGCTCTTTGCTCAGAGGGAAGTCTGCTTCTCCTTCTCCCACTTCCCTGGCTTGTGTTCCCTCTCTCGCTGTCTCTCTCTGTCAAATAAATAAATAAAATCTTTAAAAATAATAATAATAATAAAATAAAATACAGCAACAATAACAAAGTTTTTGAATGACAATACTAGAGAATTTAAAAAACAATATCTTAGTATAATAGGATGTAATACAACCATAAAAATAATATTTTCAATGATTTTAATGGCACATGGAAATTCTTACATAGTTTTACAATCTTTATTCTTTTTCTGCTTAAGAGAAGTTATAATTAGAAAATTTGGAAGATAAAAGAAACAAAATAAGCATCACCTGCAATTTCTATATTTACAGAGTACCATGGTAGAGACAGACAGGATTGCCAAAACTTTGTCTCTCTCACATAACATTTCTAAAGGCAGGCAGAGCAGGTTTTGTATGGTAGTTTCACTGCTATTAATTAGGAAACCCTGCTCTTATGTTGTTACACTGTGTGCAATTTCAATTCTGAAAGCTAAGATTACACAGATTACATGATTACAAAGATTATACATGTACATACACATGTATACACTAATCATATACTGCATATATTTAAATTACACTTTGTTTCATTAATATGTAAGATTTATATTTAAGAAATTCTTGAGTTATATTAATCTGTTTATTCTAATATTTTCTTAGAGCACCAACTATTTTTTAAAACAAATTTCTATAATTTCACAGTGGTCTCTTGGATGAATGAAATAACTGATGTGCTAATACCTCGTTAACGTTATTTTAGTTTTGTTTTTCAATTGTTTATGTAATGCTGTGAAGAACAACTCGAATACTTAGGAGCATCATTATTTTAGAGGAATTCCTATAAATAGACAAATATGAATATGTTAAAACTCTTGACAAAATTGGCTTTCAAGGAAAGTGTTCCCATTTATATTTCCAAGAGAAATAGGTCCTTACTTGATATAATATCAATAAAAAAGTAGAGTGTACACTGTGTGTGTGTGTGTGTGTAATGAAACTAATATAAACACATATTTTTATGTATATATTTTATTAGTAAATCTTACATCATGGGTAAGGAAAAAAGACAAGAAGGATATACATAAAAATGTTAAGAGTGGTTAACTTTAAATAGTGTAATTGTAGGTAATATTTTCTATTTGTGTCTTTTTATTTTTTCAGATTCTCTAAATTAGTAATTTTATAATAAGATGAAAAGTATTAGTTTAAAAAAACATTATAATTTGACATTAGATACAATATTTCATTTTTTATACTTCTATTACATTTTTCAGTTTCTATTTACTTATTGATGCCTTAATTTATGTAAAATCCATACAGAATTTAGAAAGACTATTGGTAATTCATAATATCTCTACATCACTAAGATAGCTAAATCAATATTGGAAAGTAAGTGGTTTGAGTATATTTTATGAATTACTTTGAAAACTTTGCAGAAATCATGCAAATACTGAAACAAAATCACTGCCATGATAGTGTCTTCTCTATGTTCTTTATGACTTTTAAGGAATATTTTATAAGTATAGTTATGTAGTAAGGTCCCTGACATACACAAGAAAAATTTTAAAATAGAGAAACATACAAATTCAGACTAGAGAAGGGCAATTAGGAAGAACTGGGAAAAAAGGAATATTAAATGCAATTGCTTTTTGCATTTATCACCAGTGACATTGTAACTGTCATCATTAATCTGTCTCTCTGCATTACAAGCACTTTGTTATGGTTAATGATCCATTTTTCATTCCACTCCTCTCTGTCTCTATGTCTTTCTTATAAAGCTAGTACTAAGTGAACTCCTTGTGAAACTGAATTCCATATCATAAATATCTATATTTTCTCCTGCATTTTCCTAATTATCTGTACCTATAAATCTAATTTCTACTTAATAAACTTGTTATAAAGCATTCCTATCTACCACTTCTTTAACTAACCATGCAATTACTTTTCCTTTCAAGTAGTAAATTACAATTCATCTTCCTTCACTCTTTTGTGTTTGCTTACTCTCAATTACTAAGAACATAGGCATTATTTTACCACCATGGATTATTCTTTCTCTCTTTATTATCTATGATGAGTTATATCCACTCTGATGAATATAAACAGATTCAAGTGGATGGCTAGAAAATATAGGTTTTGTTGTTTAGTGCTGCATTCTCCTCTAAGGTTCCAAGGGATAATTAACAAAGACTGTATTCTTTTTTTTTGTAAGTTGTCTCACAGTTTTAATAAGGTAGATAATTACAATAAAATACACATATTTAAAGTGTACAATTTAAGTTTGACATAAAAATATACCAATGAAGTACAATCAAAATAATGAGGATATCCATCATTCTCAAAAGTCCCTCATGCCCCTTGTCACCCACCCCTTTGTCTCAAAGCAACCACTTTTAGTCCTCCTTCCATTTTGGATAAGCACGCATCTTATGGAATTTTGCATAAATGGAAAGATACAGTATCCTTTTTTTGTCTGACTTTTTTCAGCATTATTATTTTGAGATCCATAGATATTATAGTACCTATCAATGGTAATTTCCTTTTAATTGCTAAGTAGTATTCAACTGTATGGACATACTAAAATGTGTTTATCCATTTACTGGCTAATGGACACATGAGGTATTTGAGTTTTGAGTTATTACAAAGAAATTTGTTATTAAATTCATGTACATGTCTCTAAATGGACATATACTTCCATTTTTCTTGGATAAATGCCTAGCACTGGCATTGGCTGGATCATATAATAGGTGTACATTTAACCTAGACAAGACACTAAAAGCATGATCCATAAAATGACCAAGATAATGAAGTCAACTTTATCAAAACTTAAAATTCCTTCTCTTTAAAAGAGCTACTTAAGAAATTTTGAAGAGAAGTCACAGGTGGGAAAATTATTTCAAATCATCTTTCTCATGAAAGGCTTATATCAGAAATATATAAGGAATGCTTAAAATCAAATTTTTTAAAAACACCATTTCTTAAATATATAAAAGCTCTGAACAGATACTTCAGAGATATGCCTGGCAAATGAGCAGATAATTCATGGGAATTAGGTCATTAGGGAAATGTATATTGCAACAAAAATTATATACCACTACTCTCTATTAAGATGATTAAAATTTTAAAACAGCAAATTTGGCAGTACCAAGTGTTGGTGAGACTGTGTAGAAACTGGAATTCTCACAATGCTGGTGGGAATATAAATTTGTCAGCATACATAGGTTTTTAATTTCAAAATACAATTGAACTAATCAGATATGAAAACCAAAACTTTTTGAAGAGGATACCTGCATCTCCATGCACAAAAATTTTAAGCATCATTATATTTTTATGAGGTAAATTCATCCTGAAAGTCTAACCTATCTCTTGCTTCTCACTTTTAGACTTAAACTAGGCATGGGGTTTTCTTTGGGGGAGGGGCAGTGAGGAGAGATTGTGTTTGTATGTGGGGGTGTTTATTAAATTCCTACACCTGTCAGATACTACATGCTATAGCTCAAATGGCTACTTCTTTGTCTCTACTCCTAAAACTTAGTAAAAGTCAGTTTATAATAAAAATCCTAAACAAGCCAAGCAAAATTCTAAATGTAGCCAAATCAAGAAATACTTTTCATCTTTTATATACTCCTTAATATTAAAGAGTATAAGTATTAATGTTAAGTACTCAACATAGTTTTCCTATTCTTAAATCTGACACAGTATTTTATGTGGAATGAACTATAAAATCATAATTCTGGTTCTAGCTTCAAACCAAACCAAGTCACTTTAAATTTGTCTCTTTTTTTTAAAGCATCAACTAAGTGACAGGCCTGTGATAGTCCCTTGATACATAGATGAATAAGATGGCCCTTCTGCCCTTGAGCTTCTCAAAGTCAGCAGGTTTATGATTTTGTCTTGGCTTGTGATGATTTACCCAAGGAGATCCTTTCATTAGGAAACTTTATGTCTCCTAAAGCTTGATTGTGTAGCAACTAAGCTGCCAAGTTCCTGTCACCAATTATCTATTACCTATTACCAGAAGGCTTAAAGGGGTGCACAAATATTCTTTTTTCCGAAGTATCACATAGCCTTTCAAACCAACCTCTTGTCTCTCCTACATGTAGTTCCTTCATGATTTCTCTGGACTAGAAACTTCAGGAAAACTCAATTTGAATTTTTCAATTTTTCTTCCTTTTTTTTTTCCTGCCACTATAAGATAGATCCAGACTTGCTAACCTCTCCAATGACCTTCAAATTGGAAATTAGTCTTTCAACTTTTTGACTGCTTCAAAGCATTTCCCCGTCCTGACCACACTTTCCTTCTTAAAACTTTGGTTTCCACCATAGAGCCCTAATCTTGGTCTCCTACAGATTCTGACCATTTTTCTCCTCTCTTTCACCAGGTCTTTACTTCCTGTTCCAACAGGCCAGATTTTCCCAGATTTATAGCCTGCCTTTCTTTTCTCATACACTCTTCCTGGACAATTTCATCCATATTCATGTTTGTAACTACAGACTTTTAAGTTAACAATTTCTGAATCTACGTCCTCCAGCTCCTATTTATGGAATGCCTACTATGTGTCCATCATGCTAGGGACTTTGCATAAATTATCTCATTTAATTCTCAACACACCAGCTTATTCTATAATCCATATGGCCAGGAAATAAGCTCATGCCAATAAATTTTATTGCCGAACAAAACCTGTTTTCACTTAAACTAAGGTTTAAAAAAATCTTAAATTCCATTCTTCAAAAGTTATTTTAACAACTATTATCTTTAAAAAGAGTTTAGGCAAAATGAAATCACTTAGGAAGACCCAAGTACTCACTCTTAATATACAATGCTTGAAAACTCTTTTCCCTTAAAGATAATCTAAGAAGTCAAATTCTTCTTTAATTTTCCATTTGACTGATGGAAAGAATGTAAAACTGGAAGGAGATGGAGGCACAGGACCCACAGGAATATTGTAAACTCCTAAAAGAATCAAGTATGCAGTTTTTTCCCAATTTATTTTCTTCAGGATATTCCATTTTTATGGATCATTTTGTGAGACACTATTGCTCAGAATAGATTCTGAAAAACAGTAATGTCAGTAATTTGAAAACATATCAGCTAACTTCTGTTTTACAGCATACTACCATCCCTGCTGACATCATTTCACCACATAGGTAATACATATTTTCAATATGATCTCTCTGTGCTTGTTACCCATATAAGAGTTCAGTTTCTCATCACCTCTCACCTGAACAATTAGTATGGCCTCCAGTTTCACTGTGTTGCAGTCTCTCCTCCCAATTTTGCCAATAAGATTTTTCTGTAATGCATATTTGACCACTTTGAACCAAATTGATTCATCCCCCTAGCCAACTCCAGCGACACCATATTTCTTGCCAGCAGTCAAGTTTCAGTGCATAACTCTTTCAACAAATAGCTTCTGTCTTAATGGGTGTTTTAAAAATTCCTATACAATAGTGGCCATGAACTAAATTTTCCTGTATTTTTCGATTTATTTGTGCACTTAAAATATTATAAAGTATATAAAGAAATGAAATCAAAATGTACACATCTATAAATTAATGACATATCACTTAGAGTTTATCTCTGGCAGAAACTACTGGGGTACTACAGCCTTCCGTATCCAAAACTCAACTTGTTTGCTATCTGACAGAGGATCTCACAAGAATAAACTCAAAATCAGCTAAGAGACAAAAACAACAACTCTAATGAAACAAGATGGGATTGGGAGGGAGACAAACCATGAGAGACTCTTAATCTCACAAAACATACTGAGGGTTGCCAGGGGGAGGGCGGTATGGAAAGGGTGGTTGGGTTATGGACACTGGGGAGGGTATGTGCTATGGTGAGTGCTGTGAAGTGTGTAAGCCTGACAATTCACAGACCTGTACCCCTAAGGCAAATAATACATTATATGCGAATTTAAAAAAAACTCATATGCCAATATCCTAAATTACAAGAAGAAATCATGTTAAAAAAATAATACCAGTTAACTCATTTTATCCATATAAAATGGCAAGGTTAAAATTTTACTCAGGAAATTATTGCTTAGTACATTCAAAGGAAATTCACATAAAACAGTGCATATGTAAATAAAAATCTAAAATATTTCATCTGCGAAGAGTGATAGTTTGACTTCTTCTTTGCCAATTTGGATGCCTTTAATTTCCTTTTGTTGTCTGATTGCTGAGGCTAGGACTTCTAGTACTATGTTGAATAGCAGTGGTGATAACGGACATCCCTGCCGTGTTCCTGACCTTAGCGGAAAAGCTTTCAATTTTTCTCCATTGAGAATGATATTTGCGGTGGGTTTTTCATAGATGGCTTTGATAATATTGAGGTATGTGCCCTCTATCCCTACACTTTGAAGAGTTTTGATCAGGAAGGGATGCTGTACTTTGTCAAATGCTTTTTCAGCATCTATGGAGAGTATCATATGGTTCTTGTTCTTTCTTTTATTAATGTGTTGTATCACATTGATTGATTTGCGGATGTTGAACCAACCTTGCAGCCCTGGAATAAATCCCACTTGGTCGTGGTGAATAATCCTTTTAATGTACTGTTGAATCCTATTGGCTAGTATTTTGGCGAGAATTTTTGCATCTGTGTTCATCAAGGATATTGGTCTGTAGTTCTCTTTTTTGATGGGATCCTTGTCTGGTTTTGGGATCAAGGTGATGCTGGCCTCATAAAATGAGTTTGGAAGTTTTCCTTCCATTTCTATTTTTTGGAACAGTTTCAGGAGAATAGGAATTAGTTCTTCTTTAAATGTTTGGTAGAATTCTCCCGGGAAGCCATCTGGCCCTGGGCTTTTGTTTGTTTGGAGATTTTTGATGACTGTTTCAATCTCCTTACTGGTTATGGGTCTGTTCAGGCTTTCTGTTTCTTCCTGGTTCAGTTGTAGTAGTTTATATATCTCTAGGAATGCATCCATTTCTTCCAGATTGTCAAATTTGTTGATGATATGATACTATATGTGGAAAACCCAAAAGACTCCACTCCAAAACTGCTAGAACTTGTACAGGAATTCAGTAAAGTGTCAGGATATAAAATCAATGCACAGAAATCAGTTGCATTTCTCTACACCAACAACAAGACAGAAGAAAGAGAAATTAAGGAGTCAATCCCATTTACAATTGCACCCAAAACTATAAGGTACCTAGGAATAAACCTAACCAAAGAGACTAAGAATCTATACACAGAAAACTATAAAGTACTCATGAAAGAAATTGAGGAAGACACAAAGAAATGGAAAAATGTTACATGCTCCTGGATTGGAAGAATAAATATTGTGAAAATGTCTATGCTACCTAAAGCAATCTACACATTTAATGCAATTCCTATCAAAGTACTATCCATTTTTTTTTTCAAAGAAATGGAACAAATAATCCTAAAATTTATATGGAACCAGAAAAGACCTCGAATAGCCAAAGCAATATTGAAAAAGAAAGCCAAAGTTGGTAGCATCACAATTCCGGACTTCAAGCTCTGTTACAAAGCTGTCATCATCAAGACAGCATGGTACTGGCACAAAAACAGACACATAGATCAATGGAACAGAATAGAGAGCCCAGAAATAGACCCTCAACTCTATGGTCAACTACTCTTCGACAAAGCAGGAAAGAATGTCCAATGGAAAAAAGACAGCCTTTTCAATAAATGGTGTTGGGAAAATTGGACAGCCACATGCAGAAAAATGAAATTGGATCATTTCCTTACACCACACACGAAAATAGACTCAAAATGGATGAAGGATCTCAATGTTAGAAAGAAATCCATCAAAATCCTTGAGGAGAACACAGGCAGCAACCTCTTTGACCTCAGCCACAGCAACATCTTCCTAGGAACATCGCCAAATGCAAGGGAAGCAAGGGCAAAAATGAACTATTGGGATTTTATCAAGATCAAAAGCTTTTGCACAGCAAAGGAAACAGTTAACAAAACCAAAAGACAACTGACAGAATGGGAGAAGATATTTGCAAATGACATATCCGATAAAGGGCTAGTGTCCAAAATCTATAAAGAACTTAGCAAACTCAACACCCAAAGAACAAATAATCCAATCAAGAAATGGGCAGAGGACATGAACAGACATTTCTGCAAAGAAGACATCCAGATGGCCAACAGACACATGAAAAAGTGCTCCACATCACTCGGCATCAGGGAAATACAAATCAAAACCACAATGAGATATCACCTCATACCAGTCAGAATGGCTAAAATTAACAAGTCAGGAAATGACAGATGCTGGCGAGGATGCAGAGAAAGGGGAACCCTCCTACACTGTTGGTGGGAATGCAAACTGGTGCAACCACTCTGGAAAACAGCATGGAGGTTCCTCAAAATGTTGAAAATAGAACTACCCTATGACCCAGCAATTGCACTGCTGGGTATTTACCCTAAAGATACAAACGTAGTGATCCGAAGGGGCACGTGCACCCGAATGTTTATAGCAGCCATGTCTACAATAGCCAAACTATGGAAAGAACCTAGATGCCCATCCACAGATGAATGGATAAAGAAGATGTGGTATATATACACAATGGAATACTATGCAGCCATCAAAAGAAATGAAATCTTGCCATTTGCGACAATGTAGATGGAACTAGAGGGTATCATGCTTAGCGAAATAAGTCAATCGGAGAAAGACAACTATCACATGATCTCCCTGATATGAGGGAGAGGAGATGAGTGCTGTGAAGTGTGTAAACCTGGCGATTCACAGACCTGTACCCCTGGGGATAAAAATATATTATATGT
The DNA here is from genome assembly GCF_902655055.1 of Lutra lutra. Classification (NCBI taxonomy): domain Eukaryota; kingdom Metazoa; phylum Chordata; class Mammalia; order Carnivora; family Mustelidae; genus Lutra; species Lutra lutra. The sequence goes on along the minus strand of NC_062280.1, from coordinate 79,818,551 downwards.
TTATAAAAAATAAAATTTAAAAAAAAATCTAAAATATTTAACATTACTGAAAATGAATGTACACTGGGAAATAATTCCCAACTCAATATACAAGCCCCTGTAAGACCCTAGTACCCACCCTTGGAGGGATATTAGATGAAAAGATAATCATTTCTTAAAGTTTTAATTTGAATTCCAAAGTAGTTAACATACAGTGTTGTATTCGTTTCAGGTGTATAATATAGTGATTCAACAATTCCATACATCACCCTGTACTCATCAAGACAAGTGCTTTCTTTTATCCCCATCACGTTATTTCACCCTTCCCTCCCAACCCTCTCCCCTCTGGTAACCATCAGTTTTTTTCTATAGTTATGAGTCTGTTTGAAAAGATCACCCTTAATAAAATATTAGCAAAAGAATTTTCAATGCATAACAAGGATAATACATAATGATCATGTAGGATTTATTCTGGGAATGCAAGTTTGACTAATATTTGAAAAGTAGTGTAAGTTACCATATTAAGAAAAAAACAAAATTAAATAATCCTCTTAGTAAACACAGAAAAAGCACTTAACAAAATTCAAAACCTATGCTTTAGTGATTAAAAAATAAAAACTAAGCAAACTACAGATTGTAACAACTTGCCTGATAAAAGCATTTACCAAACAAAACAAAACAAAACAAAACCTCATATTGACATTATACTTAGTGATATATTTAGCATGAGAACTTTCTCCTAAAAACAGGCATAACATGAAGAGGTCCACTATCACCACTTCTATTTAACATTTTTTTGAGGTCTTAGTTAATGTATAAGATAAGGAAAATGATTAACAGGCATATAGTCTTAAAAGGAATAAATAAAACTACCTTTATTTGCAGACATTATTTTTGTGTTGATCCAAAGCCCTTCTGAATCAACCAAAAAAAAAGGCCACTAAATCTAATAAATGAATATATCAGGGATTCAGAATACAAGACCAATACAAAAAAAAAAACTGTATTTCTATGTACAAACAATAAATAACTGGAAAATAATTTTAAATGTTATATTTTAATAGCATAATAGATCAATAAACAAACTAAGCCAAAACATACAAGATTTCCACAGTGAACACTATGAAATATTGGTGAGAAAAACTAAACCAGATCCAAAAGATGAAATTCACCATACTAGTGGTTAGGAAGACAATACTGGAAATAAATTGAGTCTTCCAAGTTGATCTATAGTTTTAATGCTATACCAGTCAAAATCCCAAAAATCAGGGCACCCGGGTGGCCCAGTTAAGCATCTGCCTTTGGTTCAGATCATGATTCCAGGGTCCTGGGATTAGGCTCCATGCTCAGTGGGGGGTCTGCTTCTCCCTCACCCTCTGCCTTCTTCCATTGTGCTCTCTTTCTTGTTCTGCTCTAATAAATAAAATCTTTAAAAACAAAACAAAATCCCAGAAATCTTCCCTCAATCTTATTGAAAGCTAGTTCCTAAATATATAGAAAATGTAGAACTAAAACAATCAAAACAATTTTCTTTAAAATTTACAAAATTAGGTAATTTATACTACCTGATTATAAGACTAATTATTAAATTATAGTAATGAAGATAGTGTTCTGTTAGCATAAAGCCAGACAAATGACTCAATCTGACAATAGCCTAGAAATAAACTGACACTATTTTTCACAAATTCACAGAGTATTCAAATGGGCATTGTATAAAGTTTCCATTAAATAACTCATTAACTGAATATTCATGTGGAAAAACTGAAGCTTGACCAATACCTCAAGCCACACACAAAAATTAAGTCAAGAGGATTTCTAACTATAAAGCTGTAACTATAAAAGCTGTAACTATAAAGCTCGTAAGAGAAAACAGAAAAATATCTTAGCAATTTGTGGTTAAGCACAGTTTACTTAGAAAGCAAAAAAAAAAAATCACCATTAAAGAAAACAACTGAAAAAAAAAAAACAGATTTCAAAGTCAAGGAATTTTTGCTATCTAAATACACCATAAGACAATGAACAGTCAAAACGTATTTGTAGAGTATGTGCATGTGTGTGTGGGTAGAGAGAGAAAAAGGGAGAGGGAAGAGAGCCTAAGAAGAGAAAGAGAGAGGAGGAAAAAAAAAAAAAGAGGAAGAGAGAATAAGAAAAGTGGTGGAAAGACACTGAAGGACTGATATTCAGAAGACAAAAAAAGAGAATGTCACAAACAACACTTCTCTCCAAAAGTTCTATACCAACACTTCACAAAAGGGAACATCTAATAGCCAGAATCTCAAAATTCAGTCATTAACGAAAGATAAACTAAAATCACGATGAAATATCAATATATATCCACTGAAATAACAAAAATTAGAAAGATTAAAACCAAATACTGAAGATAAAGTGGAGCAACTGGACATCTCATAACTTCCTGCGCTGAATGCTAAATGATATGCATACTTTTTAGGAGTTTCTTATAAGGTTAAACATTTGGGTATTTTATGATCCAGCAATTCTAGTTTACCCAAAAGAAATGTATACCCAGGGGAACTTGTCAAATATGTTTATAGCTTTTCTTTTTAAAGATTTTATTTATTTATTTGAGGGAGAGAGACAGAGGGAGAAGCAGACTCCCTGCTGATCAGGGAGCCCAATGCAGGGCTCCATTCAGGACCCGCTGAGCTGAAGGCAGATGCTTAACCATCTAAGCCACTCAGGTTAAGGCTTAATAGCAAAACTTTTTAAACAAGTCAAGCAACTGTCAACAGAATAAACTACTGAGATATTTGTACACAACAAAATATTACTCTGCAACAAGAAACTGGCACATACAATATGAAAGAACTAAAATATCATTAGCCCAAAGAAACCAGATACAGAGGAGTACATATGGTATGATTCCATTTATATGAAGTTTACAGACTATACTAGTTTACTGGAAAACTAATGTGTATGATAGAAATCAGAATATTGGTTGTCTCTTAGGAGTAAAACATTGACTAGAAAAGGTCACAAGAGAACTACGTAGAATAAGAGCAGCATCTATATTCTGATAGGAGTGAGCCAAAGCTCGTGGAATGGTACCCTGAAAATCCGTACCTTTTATGGAAGGTATTTGTACCTTAATTTATAAAACTACAATGAGATACAATTTTGCATTTATCAGTTCTGCAAAAGTCCGCATTTTGACAACACATTCTGCTGCTGTGTCTGTGGAGAAACAAACACCCACATTTTGATGAGACTGCAAAATGATACAACCTTTGGGAGATACAGCAAATTGGTATTATCTAGTAAAATTAGGATGTATTTGCTCTTTGATCCAGAATTCTTTTCTCTTAGAATTTATAACAAAGATGCACAGGCGAAGATATGAAAATATGTGCATTTAAGGCTACTTATTGAAGATTATTTGTAATAGCAGAGAAACAAAAATACAAAAATATCTATCAACAGAGGACTGGTTTAGTAAATCAGGTTATACCCAAGCAATGGAATTCTCTGGAGCTGTAAAAAGTAAATACACATTTCTGTACATACTGTTATGAAGCTATATTGTTAAGAGCAGAAGAACAAGTTAGGAAAAAGTACATATAAAATATAATAATGTGGGGGGGGAGTACATATGGAATGTTACCATTTATCTAAGAAGAGGAAATTATAGAGGCATATACCTGTAGATCAGTCAGCCAATAAATAGGACAGGTAATTTACATAAAAGAACAATGGAAAGATGGAACTTTTTTTAATGATTACTTATGAAGGAAAACTGGGAACAGAGTAGAAATGTATTTTAGTCCATAAAATCTTATTTTAGACTGCTTTAAAGAATACAATCATAATTTTTTTTAATTCTTAAAGAGCAATGATAAAACAAATGAGTCTAACTGTAACCAGTTGGTAGTTTAGTTGATATTATCAACTAACATCAAAACACAGTAATTTGTCTAAACATCCCCAGTGAGACATAGCCTTAGGACAAAAAGAATGGCAAAAGTATATAAATAGCACCTAAAAAATTATATTATTGGCAGTAGTGATATTAGTATTTTCATGAAGCAATTGTTATAATGTATTGCAGAATAAGGTAAATGATTAGTTATGTTGGTATTATTGACAATGGGTATTTTTTAGTATAGAGAGAAGAAATGCAAATGGTAAGATTGATGAGTTTAAGTTGAAATCCCATTATACACATTTGAATCAAAAGTATCAGTAAGAGTGCATAATAAATTACTTAATATAAAAAAGAGAATTGGTATTTACTAATTTTGTCTACCCTTAAGACCTAGTGAGGGTCCCTAGCAACCATAATGCAATTTCTAAAATAAAAAGAGTCATGACTTCTTTGAAAATGGAGCATAAAATTTTTAAGATGATCCTGGAACAAGCTGTCATAATAAAACATTAGGGAAAAAAAGGCTCTGTCAATTTAAACTATCACTGGCCTGGAAGGAACAATTAATTACATGTTGTTATGCATAGGTTTCTTATAATAATAAAAATTACTCTGGGATCACTACTGGAGAATGTTAGTGAACTTAGAGAATCATTTAAAAGATACTTCTAGTAAAGCATTATTTTGAAAAGTGGAATACAAAGGGGAAAATAGCACACATTTACCCTTCCTTTCCTGTACAAACTGATCCCAAAACTTGTATCAATTAGTTGATGAGGAAACACTTCTCTTTAGAGAAACATTCTAGCTAAATATTGAAGAAGGTCAGATCCAAAAATTACTATTTTGCTCTAAGTAACTAATGGACGTGGGCAAATAGCATCAATGACTGCTAACATCACACACATGCAAAAAAAAGAAAAAAAGGAAAGAAAAGAAAATAACCAGATATTATATACCTCCTCCTGGAAGCACATATCAGTGAAGTTCTTTTTGAAAAGAAAAAAAAATACCAGAATCAGAATATGATCACACTTCTAAAACTAGCAATAAGCATGGGGTGAAGGGACAGAGGAGCACACTGAATGACAGTAGCAGTGTAAAAAGTTATAGAGGCTATGAAAACTCTAAAGTAAAATGACCCATTTTCTTCCACAAATAACTTGCATTAAGAAAAGAGATGGAGGTCATCTATAAGACTAAAAGCCAAATCAATCAATTGCAATATACAGACCTTATGTGCATCCTGATTTGGACTATCAATTTAAAAAGAAAGAAAAATGAGAGAAATCGTCATTTAAATTCAATGATAGAAAAGACTTACAGAATTGCAGTTATGTTAAAAATATCCCCTTCATTTTAGAAATATCCACTAAAGGGGAGCCTGGGTGGCTCAGTTGGTTAAGAGTCTGCCTTGGGCTCAGGTCATGAACCCAGGGTCCTGGGATCCAGCCTGCACTGGGCTCCCTGCTCAGCGGGGAGCCTTCTCCCTCTCCTCCCCACTCATGCTCTCTTCACCGTCTGCCTCTTGCTATCAAATAAATACAATCTTAAAAAAGAAAAAGAGGGGCGCCTGGGTGGCTCAGTGGGTTAAGCCGCTGCCTTCGGCTCGGGTCATGATCTCAGGGTCCTGGGATCGAGCCCCGCATCGGGCTCTCTGCTTGGCGGGGAGCCTGCTTCCTCCTCTCTCTCTGCCTGCCTCTCTGCCTGCTTGTGATCTCTCTCTGTCAAATAGATGAATGAAATCTTTAAAAAAAAAAAAAGAAAAAGAAAAAGAAATATCCACTAAAATATTTATAGATGAACTTAAATGATGTCTGGGATATTCTTCAAAATGATCTGAGCAGGACATTGTGAATATAGAGAAAACAGGATTGGACATGAGTTGACAATTAGTGAAATGGGGTGATGGGTACATGTGGACTCCTTTTTTAATTTTCTTCCTTTATTTCCTAAAAAACAGAGTTCTAGAATCACTAATATATTTTACTCATTCAGTCTAAGTATCTTCTCCTTGAAAAGCCAACTGAGGGTACTTGGGTAGCTCAGCTGGTTAAGCAACTCCCTTCAGCTCAGGTCATGATCATGGAGTCCCAGGATTGAGTCCCACATCTGGCTCCCTGCTCAGAGGGGAGTCTGCTTCTCCCTCTGACCCTCTCCCCTCTCCTGCTCTCTCATGCATGCTTCTCTCTCTCTCTCAAATAAATAAATAAAATCTTTTTAAATTAAAAAAAAAAAAAAAGCCAACCTATAAAGACAGGAATCTGCAAGGAAAAAGCTGGGCATTCCCCAAATTAGGAATAATATATACAAAAGGCTACAGCTGTAAAGGAGTGTGATGTGAAAGGCAACTAGCTCACATCTGGCTGGTTGGAGGAGACAGAGAGGAACACAAGTTTGGTAAGGTAACAGGTTACCTCACGATGAATCACTGTGGGAATACAATAGGATTTTATTCTGTAGATGTAAGTACTATCCAATAGAAATAAAAGAGAAGCCACAGATATAATTTTTAAGTTTTAAAGTAATCATATTAAACAGTAAATTTTAATAGATTTTTGTTCACTCAAATCCAAAATATAATCAAATATGTAATTAATAGGAGAAATGAGATATCATGTTTTCTATACTAAATTTTCACGATTCAATGTGCATCTTATACTTATAGCATATATCCAGTTTATACTATTTCAAATGCTCTATAGCTACATGGGGCATGTGACATAACATACATCATTTCTTATCATATGAAAATTTCAGAGTTTATCTGTTTTCATTCTTTAAGTCACCATATCTACTCCATGTTGACTTTAACTGCTATAATTCCCAATCCAGATCTATCCCTAACATATTTCCTCAAGTCTAAGACTATACATCCAATAGTCTATTATACCTTGATACTAATGTTTATCTCACAACTCTGTCCAAACTAAGTTCATTATCTGCCTCCTTCACTTCTGCATCTCATTATAATCACTCGTTCCTTGCTTCCTTTCCTTCTGTTCAGTCCCTCTTCCTCATATAATTGGCTAAAAGATTCTGATAATTCTACTTCAAAACCTCTCAGATATTCTACAACTTCAGTGGTTCAAATGTACCATAAATCACGATTGACATAATTTTAACTGATTCCTCATTCTCCCTCCCTGCCATCATTTGGTCCCCATTCTCAATGCCCTTAAGTTATATAATTGCTCCTTAGTAAGTGGATTTTATTAAGAAGGAAGAATAAAAAGAACTGCTATCTAGAATGTCAACTAAAGCATATTTGCACTAGAGGAAATATGGTAAAAAAGTTGATAGTATTGTTAATAAAAGTTGAAATATAAGTGTAAATTGACCAGTTCCTTAAAATTAAACCATCTATTTCCCTGATAAGAGAATGTTTTAAGCAATAAGTCCTTCCATCCTCTATTATTATTCCCAGAAAATTGATTAGAATCACACAATTTAGTATATCACCAAATAAAGAACCTATCTCTGTCCCAGTGACAGGAGTGGCTCCTGATGCTGAATGCAATTGTTAGGTAAACAGACCTGAATGGTCAGCTCTGGGTGAACCACTGGGACAAGGAGAGGAAGGGCAGGACTAGGGTAGCATGCACAGCTGGAAGTCGAGTAGACACAAGGACTAATACATAACTGAAAACTGACTGCCTTATTCTGTTTCACTGAGACTGCCAACTGAGATACATTATTTGACACTGCTATGCAGCGCCAAATCGTTCATCAAGCTGTTTAAAGCTCAGCATACCACCTGTCCATGGACCAGATTTATTTTAAAAAAATAAAAGTTTCCTCAGTCCCATAACAAAAGTGAAGGTACTTCCTTTAGAGAGAACAAAAGTTATGACATCCTTTGCCAACAAAATAAGCCACAGTGCCTGCAAGAATAGATGACAAAAAGAGAAATTAAAGCATGTCATTCAGCTTGTCTGGATGGTGGTACAAGACAACTAAAAAGGGGCCATTTAATATATCACCAAGTGAGAAAGCATATTTTTTAGAAGTTTCAAATTTTAGAATACATTCTAAGATCTATAATTTCAGCATAACACTTTATACCTTCATTAAAATCTCCAAATTCTTGTTTCATATGGTTATTAGATCACAATAGAAATAAAATGGAATTCATCTTCAAAATATTTTGTATTTATACATCTAAAGCCTTTTTGTAGCAGCAGCAATATTATCTTTCAACATTTTTATTCTTTTGAACTTTCTTAACCATTATGGAATTCTGGGGACAGGGTTATTTTTACTTCTAGTGACAGGCTCCACCATCTAGCTGAATTCAGGGGAAAAAATGTGAACAGTTTTGTGAAAGTCTGTCAAACAAGATTTTTTAAAAAAAATAGGGCTAATTTGGTCCACTTGAGACTATTTTTCTTTTCTTGAAGTACCTCAATAAATATCTTTCAAAAAAGTCACTGAAAGCTGGAGTTCTTGTAATAGCTGACAACTGGTCAGGTAAAAGCATTATTGGGAATACTCAGACCAACTTTGAGAGAAGTTAGAAGACTACACGCAGTCAGTGAGGAAGAAGACTTCGATTTTAATATTAAAGATGGAAAAAAATTAAAGACATTCAGATTATATAGACCTAGAAGTTAATATAACATTTACTATGGAAGAGGAGTTAAAATAATTAAACCTAAATATATCAACCTGGATAAATATCAAAAAGCATAATATTTAGGGGGGAAAATCAAGATATATACTGACATGTGAAAGCATGATTATATTTATGTAAATGTTTAAAGACACACAGCCTATTTTTATAGATTCAGTGTATATAGTAAAAGTACAAATTCTCAGATGAAACAGAGAACAACTTCCAGAAAAGGGTTTCACTTGGTATGGCTAGGGAAATTAAAATGTTAATTAAAATTTCCATGGTGCTATGAAGGGAAGGAAAGGAAGAGATAAAGGAAGAGAAAGGGAAAAGTGAAAGAATTCAAGGAGTGGGTCCTGAGGGCCAAAATAGAGATTAGCTAATAAACCACAACCAAATAGAAGATCCTGTTTCTCCCTCAATCTTATGAACACAAAGTAGGAGGAAATAAAACCACTGAACTCAAAGTAGTGATGAACATTCATACTTCTTTTGTATACTTGACTAAGCAACATTAACCTTTCTTCGCTGTAAATTGTATTACTTCTTGTTTATGTTGACAGACATAGGTCTACAAGTACTCAGATTCCCTAAACTCTGTACTAGTAATATCTGTTTAACATTCCTTTTGAGAAAATATATGGCTGTACTTCATATATTCTTTATACTGACCTCAGAAAAGGGGACACTCTACTAGAATAGTTACAGCTAGCCAAAGTGGTTGACAGTATTCATCCTTATCATTGGGAGTCCAGTAAGTGGTGAATCAACTATTACAAATATCTACTGTACATAAGGCAAGGTAGGTATTGTAGGACCACAATAAATTTTTTAAAAATTTCTGCTCATAAACGATTTCACATCTAATATTCTTCTTGACCACAATGGGACAAGACAAAACCAAGGACAATCCAACATCATGCCTCAAGAGATAAAACCAAATATATTGTGCAACCACAGAGAATGTCAAGCATGCTTCTCTCCTTGCTTAATCGTAACTATTTCTCTAGTAATAATTGTACCCGTTTCTTTCCTCCAGTCTCCTACTAAAGATTTTTTAGGTAAAATATAATCAATATGCAAATCAATAAAGCATTAAAGTCAGTCACTGAATTGCCCCCTTCTTCCTGACAATATCCAACCCTTCCTGCAATTTTCCTGAACTTTCCCTCCAAATTACCATCAATTGTTACTGTGGTGTGTAGTCTCCCTTGCTTCAAGTTAACAAACCTAATTTTACTGGAGATAAGAAAGGATTCTTCTTTCCTGGAGCAAATAATCTAACAATACACAGACACAAACAGATACAGAGATAGATACACACAAAGAGACAGAAAGAGAAAGCAAACCTACAAAACAGAATAAAGGACTATCTTTACATCATGAAAAATTGTGCCAAAGTATGTATTATACACCTGTGTGCAGAAAAACCACAATATAGCAGGCCTGATGCTGCCATTTTTAGAAAAGCCTGCTTCTAAGTTTGGCTCTTGACTGGTGTCTAGGAATTTAGATTTTCTAACAGTCCCTAATAAGATTTTTTTTCTGTGCCTAGACCATTTGTACACACTGTGATGGATCGTAAACAACTACTTTCCTTCTGGGATTCTAGAATTTTGGTATATTCTAGAACTTTATCAGTCTCCAATAAAAATTGGTAAAAATACATTTGGACATTGCACACTGCTTTATGGTAATAAATACATAAGAAGCTGTATCTTAGCAGTAAGAAAGTCCTATCACAGTCTCTCCTTACCAGAGAGAAGGATCTCTGCTGCTCTGATACATTTACCAAATATCTTCCACAAAAAAAATGTTATGCAAGAAAACAAAATTATAACTAGTTTTGGTATTGTCTTTCTGGGCAGAGACATCATTCCACAGACTCCATCTCGATAAATGCATATTTTCAGCAAAATATAACCATACTTTATGCAATGACTGAAAAAGCAGTGGTTTCTACTTAGTTGGTCAGAGAAAGTGTCATTGAGTCTTTTACAATTTAAGTTTTAGATCTGCAAGCTGAGATAATACAAGCCCACTTCACCATGGTGATACAGTCATCAACACATTAAGTGATGATTACCTCTCAGACATTTTTATCTGTGAATTGATATCTGCTTCTTCAGAGAGAGACTACACTTGAACATTTAATACTGAATATTATAGCCAATAAGACACAAAAGTTCTTTTCTTCTAAAAATGACAACTCATTTAAACTTGAGGCAAGAATTATGATTGAACAGCATGTCAACATTTTTCTCAGAACCAGAATGAATTCATAGTAATAGTTTCAGTATTATAACTCTTCTTTCGTTATTGCTCTGTAATCATGACAGATTTCTAGTTCCAATCATCAGCTTTAGAAGAAACAATTCTTTAGATACCACTTAATGTAACATAGACCTAGACTCGATAAATACAAATTGGAATAAAAACCCATAAATAATAGTGCTTATCAGTGTGATGAAATGGGCAATACCTTTCTTAGGAGAGTCTTAAAAGCAGCTCAAATAACTCATACTGACACTCCTGATATACCCACAGAATATAGTAGTAACCTAATTCTTCTTGCATGCTTGGTATGATAATAAAGCGGTCTGAACAAAATTAAATCATGAAGATGTAATGCTTACTAGCATCACTATTATTTATTTGATTGCCAGTCTTATATGTCTGTCTGTGTAGTGACTAATGCGGTAAAAAAGCCAAACAAAACAATGTAGTTGAAGGTGAGGTCACTGCTCTTACTCCACTCTACCATAAAAATTATCCAATGAACATGATAGTTTGACATCAAAAAATTTTTCGAGCAAGGTAAGTTTTAAGTTCGTTAACAAATTATATCTATCAAGTTCCCAGAGATTTGCCATATGATAAATGGATTCATTGTGACAAATTTTTACCTTCTGAAGTTCTAGTTTATTTTGAGAATTTCAACTGATGTAGTTAATAATGTTTTATATTATAATCCTCAAAGTGATTCACTCTTTAGCCTCAACTTATGTAACTAGGTCTTTTCATATCAAAATGATCTGTCCCTATTCTTAAGCTCTCAGCACTATCAGGATCCCTCTTGACCATGACATATGGTCTCTCTTTCGTTGACAGCTGTCAAGCAAAAAACACAGATCCATCAGTGGAGATTTATTTCAGTAGGAGAATTAGGCATTAAAATAACACTTTATTAACTTTTTAAGTTACAACTGGCTACTTCCTGAGAAAAACTTTCTTCAGTAAAATAGAAAAACCAGCTTATTTCCCAAAATAGCTTTAGCTATATGTACATATAGAAAACATGTAATTTATTTTTGGTTAGTTTAGGAGGAAATCCAGACGTTCATTTCGTGAATTTATTAGTAAGAATTGTGCTATGTGCTATAAAAAAGATTAAGATAAATAAAATATACTAGGTGACCAAAAGGAACTTTTAATCTGAGGAATAAAATTGGTTCACCAATAGCAATACAATGTAAAATAAAAATATAGAAAAGGCTTTTTTGCTTGAGGGGTTCAGGAAAAATATTAGGATGAAACAATAAAACAGAACTTCAAAATGTACCAAGGGTGTCAGCGGGTAGTAGCATCATCAGGCAAAGAGGACAATGTGCAAACAATGCGAAAAAATATAGATCAACCTTAGGGAATAATTATTAACACCGCTGGCCTTAAGTACAGGGTTTTGGAAAAGATCACTAGGAACTTGGAAAAATAACCCTTGTTTTCCAGAAGAAAGGATTTGGACATTCTATTGTAGGTAAAGGCATTCATTAGGAGTAAGACATAATTTGGGTTATTTGGGGATATGTAGAGTTCTGGGTAATAGTGGGCTTTCCAGAGAAATATGCTCTGTGAAACAGGAAAAGACACCCAGAACAATAAACAGATTGAACTGAGAGTAAAGACAACTATTTGAGAATTGCCTATAAAAGTGGCATATGTGTTATTATTTTGGATTTGTATATTCAAAGAACTTTGGAAATGTATGTACTCATTGAAGAGTGTAACTAAATTAAGAAATTAAGATATCAAATTGTTTAGAGAAGACACTTAGTCAGCTAAGGAAGGGAGGTTAGAATTTAGTGTTTTCCCAGAGCTGCATTTAGGACCATATGCTAACTCTTCAGGCACTTGTCTGCTATAAGATCTATGCTCTCAAATTAATTTACATGAAAATGCTTTATTGATTTTGATTTGGGGAAGAAATGTGTGTTTTACAATTTATGTCAAACATCTGGCTTAAATTTTCAGGAATTCCCTTAATTGTAGCACATTATAAGGTACTTTACCCTGAAATTAATAGCTACTTCATGCCTTTGGAGATTTGCTAAATTTTTCCCAAAATAGTTTTGCTAAACACTCCTTATTGCTCAATTACTCTTGACTCTACAGATTACTCTTCACATATGTCTTCTATTTTGTGCTTATTTATGGGATGAGAATGTGGCTCTTGTCTTTTAGTGAGGCAATACTTTTTTTCCTAATGCCGTGCTTCTCACAATATTGGTTAAGTTTATTCTCCTGCCATCATTGAACTATTGATCACTACTTGTCTTTGTTGTTGTTATTGTTAATATTTTTATCTCATAGTACCTGCAGAAAGACTTTAAGTATCCACAGTAAGTAAGTAAGTTAAGTAAGTAAGAAGGTAACCCCATGTTTATCAAACAAACATTAAAAACATTTCTTAATCCAATCCTCCTATCAAACAGAGCCAATGTGCCTCAATTCTGTGTGGTGCCAACTCAAGGCAACAAAAATAACTGAAATAGATAAGTGAGGGAGGGAAGGAGGAGGAAAAAACACAAGTAAGGTGGTATACTCTCGAGTTGGCAAGAGCTTCCCCAAGAAACATGGCAAGTTGGGGTGGCTCAGTTGGCTGAGCATCCAACTCTTGATTTTGGCTCAGGTCATGATCTCATGGTTCCAGAGATGGAACCCTTTGTCCCTCCCCCCACTTATGTTCATGTGCATACTCTCACTCTAATAAATAAAACTTTAAAACACACACACACACACACACACACTGAGCTGTCTGATCTCCTAGAAAGTCTCCAGAGAGACAATGGAATTTCCTCTGTTGGTCATGTCTTCTATATACAAGTTTTTTTGTTTGCTTTGAGGAGAAAAAACAAATTGAATAGGGCTTTTAGACAATTTAGAGCTATAGGCAAACAAACTGAAGATTCCAAAATATAGTTTTTTAAAAATCTAAGCACTATGATTCAATAAATTTATTGAAATTTTGAGTATTCCATGCCTAAAAATATTTTTAAACTATCAAAGATCTCAATTTCTTTGATTTTGGTTTTATGGTATATTTTTAAGTATACTAGCCCTCTAAAATAGAAAATGAGTCCTAGAAAATCAGTATGCAACGTTAAAACTTTCTAATCAATGCTTTCTGATTTATTACACTTCCTTTGAGGAGGGGATAGTGAATCATTTCTTAAATGAATGTTATCTCACTGCAAATTTCTAGATTTTTATTTTATCAGACACCTGAGAAAATAAACATAACTTCCCTTAATACATGTATTAAATATTGAAGTGGAGAAAAGAAACAGACTGCCACATACACTTGAGAAAACAATCCTCAGCCATCGCAGGAGTTAGCCTATGTTCCTACAAATTTTATTAAGTACTTACATGAATGCACAAGGTCAGAGAGGTAAAATGTAAGTTTCTGGGCCATTAAACCCTATACCTCCTCACTAGATCACAATTAGAGAAACACCTGTGCTAAACAGTGGGGCTGTGCCACTGTGAAATGGTGTGTTCAAATGCTTCATCATTTTCTGTGACTACAATCTAGCCATAGAAGTCAAAGTTTTGACACAAACACTTTTCATCATCCAGCATATTACAACAATTGTTGGCCTTCCATTAATTTGAACATCTTAGACTACAAGTAGATTACAGTTATCAGCATGAAGAACTTTATTTGGAAGTTCCATTACAGAACACAAAAACAGGTCTAAAATTACTTTTTTTAGTATTAAAAATATTTTGTAGTAATAGAGCATAAAATACAAAAAGGTTGTGTTACTTAAGAAATGTGCACATCAATGATTATATTTTCATGAGTACACAGTGTGACAAACATGAAAGGCAATAAAAGACCAGCTAGTAAAACCAATCTACAGGCTAATAGAAGACAACCATTTTCTCCCCTTAGTTCTGCATCAGGAAAAATTTATCAATATTTCTCTATACTTATATTTCCCCAGTGATAATTTTTTAAATGACTTAGTTAAAAAATAAAAATTGAGAAATAGGTGATGTCTAACACAAAGGTCTAAGTTAACCTCAACTATGGTAGTAAATTAGAAAAAATAGCAAAGGGATCACAATTTCTAGACACTAATCCCAGCAATTTTATTTGTTCTATCAAGACTACTAGTAATAGGTAAACAGCTACAAATCCAGGTCTTTAATAGTACTCCACAAAGGAACAGTGAGGCATTGCGATTCAAACATAGGTATGAGTGTGCACACACATGCACACACACACACACACACACACACAGACAAAACATTAAGAATATAACTTCTAATGTTGGGGGTCCAAAAATTGGTAGAGTAGTAATATTGTCCTTGATGAATAAGAATGGAGAAATGTTATACACACAATTTCTCAAACACAGGAATAGAGTGATAAACTATGTTTATAGACTTCAGACATGTAGCTTGTTTAAATAAAACCCACGTAACTTTGAAATTGAAAGCCTGAGTGTTAAATACACAATGTTCATTAAACATTGATGGGGGAGTGACATCACTAAGATGGCAACACAGGTCATTCATGACTTTGCTCCCCTCACAAAAAGAGTAGCTACTCAAGAACAAGACACCACTGAGAGAATTCTAGAACACAGGGTGAGACTGAAACAACCCCTGCACCAAAGAGACCAAGAGATTGCACTAGGAAACTAAGAGAAATGGTTCTACATTAACTACATTCCCCCTTAACTCACCTGTGCCATGAGGCTAGGGCAGCACCACACAGAAGAAAGGTCTCCCATGAACTTGCATTCCTCTAGTGGGAAAAGAGGACCCAGATGGACAACTAGCATCTACTCCCATAATTATGGGTTGCTCCACAGAAGCCACTACTCTTTTTTTTTTAATTTTATTTACTTTTTTTTCAGCATTCCAGAATTCACTGTTTTTGCACCACACCCATGCAATATGTGCCCTCCATAATACCCACGACCAGGCTCACCCAACCACCCACTCTCTTCCCCTCCAAAACCCTCAGTTTGTTTCTCAGAGTCCACAGTCTCTCATGGTTTGTCTCCCCCTCCAATTTTCCCCTTATTCTAATATTGCAACACAGGGACTGCAAAGGTATATGTAAGGTCTAGCCACCGGAAATCTGACTGTGACAGAGAATGGTGGAGGGACTTACAACAACTAACACATGGATCTTGGCAGACCCGGTTTACACCTGCAGTGCCCAAGTCATAATCCCAACCAACAGCTTTGCTCCTCTGCAAAACTATGCAAGGGGCATACTCAGATGTGGGATTTTAGCAGAGTGTATATATGCCCAATTCAGATACAAGGATGAGGAATTTAGAGGGCCCAAAAGCCCAGTTTGTAACTGTCTGTGCAAGGAGTGGAGTCACAGCTGCACCTGCCATGTAGAGTGTCTTCTGGCCCTATCACTAGTCAGAAAGACTAGTGATAACTCCTGGAAGCAGTGTAACCCAGTGCTGTTAGAGTCAAAAGGAGGACCCGCAGAGCTGAACACAACCACACCAAAGACAGTTCCTGCTGGAGTATTCCCATGCTATGCACAGGCAGAGGGATTAATTCATAGCCAAGGCTGAGGCTAATTCCTGATCCCTCCCAACCGGAAGTCATTTTGGGAAATAAGGTAGCCCAGAGCAGCCCCTTCCCCCTTGCACTCAGGCAAGGGAGCTAAGACATAACCCCACCTGCTGTAGAGACTTCTAACCCCATTTGACCAGAAAGGGAGGCCATGATTCCTGGAAGCAGTGTGACCCAGT
Source organism: Lutra lutra (assembly GCF_902655055.1). Lineage (NCBI taxonomy): Eukaryota > Metazoa > Chordata > Mammalia > Carnivora > Mustelidae > Lutra > Lutra lutra. The sequence continues at coordinate 79,802,062 of NC_062280.1, read as the reverse complement.
CACTTAAGCCAAGGAAGGCAGGCAGGCAGAACTGAAAATTGGAAGAACAAAGCCAATGGCCTTATTTATTCCAAGAACTTGGGAGTGGGGGGTCAACTTGCATTAGGACAACAAAGATCTTGGGTCACTTGGGTGGCTCAGTCCTTTCGGTCCTGGAATCAAGTCTCACATCTGGCACTTTGCTCAGCAGGGAGCCTCCTCCTCCCTACCTGTCCCCCCCCACCTGCCTCTCCCCCTGCTTGTTTTTTCTAAGTAAATAAATAAAATCTAAATTTTTTTTTAATTTTTAAGAAGGACAACAATAGCATTACTATCTTTAGAGCTTCTTCACCCTCTGTGCCCAGGCAGGAAATCTGATTCAAAGCCTCATTTATCACTAAACCAGCCTTCAGGCTGTCCTACCAGGAAACCTAACCACAGCACATGGGAACCTGAATAGCCCACTTAACAGCCTAATGTAGAGTGGCACATGAAGAGACCCCAGACCACAGTTAACGTCACCCACAGAGTAAAACTGGTGGCCTAATCCACCAGTTAAATCCACAATGAGGTATCACCCTCAGGCCATCAAAAGAACAACAGAACCAATGCTGGTGTAGATGTGAAGAAAAGGGAACACTTTTGCACTGTTCAAGGGATTGTAAATTGGTACAACCACTATGGAAAATAGCATGGAGGATCCTCAAAATATTAAAAATAAAACTACCACCAATTCTACTTCTGGAAATAAAAACCATAACTCAAAAAAATATGTGCTCATTTATGTTCACAGCAACATTATTTACAATAGCTAAGACAGGAAAACAACTTAAATGTCTATCAATGGATGCATGGATAAAGTTGTGATACACAAAGACACACACAGGAATGTTATTCAGCCATTAAAAAAAAAAAAAAAGCAAGAAAATCATACTATCTGTAACAACATGGATGAAACCAGAAGACATTATAATAAGTAAAATAAGTCAGACAAGGAAAACATATACTCCGTGATTTCACTCATATATGTAATCTAAAAAAAAAAAGAAAAAAAAACTCGTAGAAAAGAAGATCAGACTGATGGTTACCAAAGGCACGGGGTAGGGGTGGGGAAATGAAGGAAGTTGGTCAAAAGGTACAAATTTCCTGTTATTAGATAAATAAGTACTGGAGATGTAATATACAACATGATGACTATAGCACACACTGCTCTATGATATATAGGAAAATTGTTAAGAGATTATATCTTGTGAGTTCTCATCACAGAAATTTTTTTTCTCTGTATGTGAAAATGGATGTTAGCTAAACTATTTTAATAATCACTTCACAATATATGTAGATCAAACCATCATCCTGTATACCCTTAACTTATACAGTATATATATCAATTACATAATTTTGTGTGTGTGTATTTTATATATATATATATATATATATATATATATATATATATAAATTTTTCCAGTAAAACTGAAAAAAAAAAAAAGAGGAAGAGTCATCAAGAATATGTATGCACAAAGAAAAGGCCATATGAGGACATAGTTAGAATGTGGCTGTTTGGAAGCCAAAGAGAGAGGCCTCAGACAAAAACCAACCCTGATGGCATCTTGATCTTGGACTTTCAGCCTCAAAGAACTATTAGAAAGTAAGTTTCTATTGTTTAAGCAAAGTAAATAGTAACTATTGGCTATCTTTAACTGTTGTCAGAGGCAAGGGTGGGGTTTGGGAAGTACCAAAGAAGCAGCTCAGAATAGAGCAAGAGACAGTGAGCATGAAAAAACAATCAGGCAGCTGGTCAAATTTCCAAACAGTTACATTAAAAGCAAAGCAATTACATAAAGGAAGATTAACATTTGCATCAATATTTTTCCCCACATGGTAAGACTGAGCAGACTAAAACAAACAGTGAGAGATTAGTCTTTATCTTACTACTCACCTTTCCTTGACTCTTCCTCCTGTCTTATAATATCATTTCCAAGATATCCAATGTCCATCATGAATGGATTTAGTAAGAAATTCCAATGGTATACAAAGACAGGATATAATTTTCCTCATTGATACAAAGCCACATTATACCTTTTTTATCCTATGAATCATGCCATTCCTTTTCAACCAATTATTCTTTTGCATTTTCCTATTAAATCATCAGTGTGGAAAACTAGCTCTAAAAAGGATATACGGGGACATCTGGGTGGCTAAGGTGGTTGAGTATCTGCCTTCGGCTAAGTTCATGATCCCAGGGTCCTGGCATAGAGTCCTGCATAGCAGGGAGTCTGCTTTTCCCTCTCCTTCTACCCCTGCTCATTCTCTCTCCTTCTCTAAGATTTTTTTAAAAATAAGACAAAATATAAAATAAAATAAAATAAAAGGGATATGTTGTCACTCACAGAGAAATGTACATTTACACAGTAAAATACAATATTTGCACTTTAATCCAAATGATTAATTTATTATGATGTAATTTCAGATCAGAAACATGTTATTAAGCAGAATCTTTTGTGGCTTTTGCCTGGTCCATCAATGCATATCATTGGGCCCAACATACTTCCTGATGCTTATAGATGGATATGCATATTTTTCTCATATTTTGGTTTTAAGAGTCACACATATTTGTGAAATATCTTCCTGAATTCTTGAAAAATTGGTAATAAAATCCTTTTACTTTCTGCAAGATGCTATTTCTATCTCTCATTACTCTTCCAAGAATGAAACATCTGTTGTTGCTCATTATCATTTTCTCCTCCTTTCCTCATAGCTGTTATGTATTTTGAAAGTATTCTGGATTATGTTACACATTTTTCTAATATTCCTCATAGAAGTGAATAAAACTTGCTCAAAAACCATTCAGAATCAAACCACTGAGTGTTCAGAGACAAAGAACAATGAGCTTACCCCCACCATTTTCCCCTCATCTCATTATTTATAATTTTGCTGATTAAGCCACTTTACAGAAATTAAACCTTAATTTGGGAAACTAAAAATTAAGTTTCTTCTCTTACCTAGAGCTTTGGTCACTTTTTATTCAATTTTATCACAAGTTCTGTGATTTTCATTCCTGAGAGAAACAACAGGATTAACTCCTATTAGTAAAGACAACATTATTAAATTTTTAACATGCCATTGTTAGGAAGGATAGATACTAAAGAATTAAAATTACTTTTTACAAAAATAAAATAGAAAGCCAATTCTTTAAAATATAACATTAAATGATACCTCAACAAACTTCCAGGGAAAATGGCAGAGTAGGAGAATAGTAAACTCACATTGTCCTCTGGGTACAACTAGATAACAACCACATCAGTGTAAATAACCAAGAAAACAAAAAACAAAGGTAGGCAGGATTTTTCCTGCTAAAACTTTCCACAGCTAAATGTAGACAAGAGGCCACATCCAAGAAGGTAGGAATGGTAGAAGTCAGGAGCCAAACAAACCTATGAAATAATCCATGGGTGGCAGGGCCACCACAGGGGTGGAGTAGCAAAGGAGTAGGTACCCATACATGGCACCCCAGGCATGAGGAAACTAAATTCCCCTAACATTTGGCTATGAAAACCAGAGGTCTTAATAATCACAGGAGTTTAACACCTAGAACTTAAAAATAAGTGAGTTTGGCTCTGTAAGAAGGGAGAGGGTAAAGTCCCCATCATTAAAAACAGCATAATAAACAACCCCACTGAGATGGCACAGAAGCAACAATCTGAAAAACATATGGGATATACAGGAGAGAGGTTTATTTGCTAATCTTAGAGCTTGTGCTGGAAGAGCAGGGATCTTTGAAAGACCTCTCAAAGAACAAAAGAGCCAGCAGACACCATTTTCCCTGCCCCACCACCCAGCCTAGATACATGGACACCTGTGGGAACTAGCTCAGCACCAACACTCTACCTAGCTTGTTAACAGTTTGCCTTGTGCACCCCCACACACTTCTCCCTCCCTCAAACCCAGCAAGACTGAGCAGAAGTTTTCCCAAGTGGCTGCAGATCCCCTCCTGCAGAAGACCCGCATGGACCTTGCTAGAACCAAAGGCACTGAAACTGCATGCACCATTCCTGCATTCTCCTGTGAACCTGCACTCTCTGATAATGCCCTTGGCCGGAGCATATCCAAAATGGTGCCACAAACATGACACTGTGCAAAGAGCCCCAACAGGTGCCCCCATCACTTCTAAGTGACTCTTCCCCTGGGAAGAAGGGAAACAACAATCCCAATGCACCTTCAGCTGTGGGCTGGGACAGACATCTGGTCTAACTGCAGGCCCCACTCACCAACTAAATACTCCTAAGTGGACAACACAGGGAAAGCACACTGCAGTTCAGTGCTACTGCATCTCTGGGAAATGCACGATCTGACTCAATGCAATCCCATAGCAACTTGACTGGCCCACTAACAAAGGGACAAACCCTCCCCACAACAAAGAGAGCCACTGGAGATGAATGGACTGAAAGCAAATGGGGCTCAGCAACAACAGCAAGGTACACACACACACATACACACAGAAGACACACTGAAAGTGTGAGGTTCTGGTGAATAAGAGGAATGACATTGCAAGGCACTGTAGGGCCTCTTCCACATAGAGCTACTACTTTAAAGAGCAGGAGACAAACTTGACTTCTTATTTATTTATTTTTTTTTTTTACAGATTTTTTTATTTATTTGACAGACAGATCACAAGTAGGCAGAGAGGCAGGCAGAGAGAGAGGGGAGGAGGAGGCAGGCTCCCTGCTGAGCAAGAGCCCCATGTGAGGCTCGATCCCAGGACCCTGAGACCATGACCCGAGCCAAAGGCAGAGGCTTCAACCACTGAGCCACCCAGGCGCCCCCAAACTTGACTTTCTTAACAACAGAAAACAGACACAGGGTTAAACATGAGACAAAATTATTTCCAAATGAAAAAAATGAGAACGAAAACACAGCAAGAGAGCTAAAGGAAATGAAGTTAAGAAATATGTCTGATAGAGAATTTAAAGTAATAGTCATAAAAATACCCACTGACTTGGTAACAGTGGAGGACCTCAGTGAAGGCCCAACAAAGAGAAAACAAATAAGAACCAGAGATGAACAACTCCATAACAAAAGTACACTAGTAAAAATAAATATTAGACTAAAGGAAACAAAAGAACAAATCAGTGACTGAAGGACAGAGTAATGGAAAGCAGTTAAGCTGAACAGGAGAGAGAAAAAGTAATAATAAATGAAAATTGACTAAGGGAACACAGCACCACCATCAAACATAGTAACACTTGCATTATAGGGATTCCAGATGCAAAATATTGAGAAAGGGAGGTCAGGAAATTGATTTGAAGAAATAATAGCTAAAAACTTCCCTAATCTGGGGAAAGAAACAGATGTTCAGATCCAGGAGGTACAAAGAGGCTCCAATATTTTCAGTCTAAGGAGATCCACACCAAGACACATGCTAACTAAAAGGGCAAAAAGTACTGACAAAGAGAATTTTTAAAACAGCAAGAGAAAAAACAGTTACATACAAGGCAAACCCCATAAGGCTATCAGCTGCTTTTTGTGAGAAACTTTGCAGGCCTGAAGACAGTGGCATGATATATTCAAAGCACTAAAAGAAAAAAACCTGCAGCCAAAAATACTCTCAGCAGGTTATCATTCAGAACGGAAGGAAACATAAAAAGTTTCCTGGACAAACAAAAATTAAAGGAATTTATCACCATATAACCAACCCTACAAAAAATGTTAAAGGGGACTATGAGTGGAAAGACTATAAGCAGGAATAAGAAAAGTAGGAAGCACAAAAGCAGTAAAAATAAGTATATCTATAAAAATCAGACACCAATTCCCAAAATAAAAAGATCTAAAGTAGAAAATCATATACCTAAAACTGGGGGAAGAAAAGTAAAGAATGGGCTCAAACTTAAGTGACTATTAGGTTAATACAGACTATTATGTGCATAAGATGTTATATATAAACCTGATAATAACAAGTCAAAAACTGGTGATGGACAAAAAATAAAGGAATCCAAGTATAACACTAAAGAAAGCCAGTAAACTATGAGAGAAGAGAGTAAAAGAAGAAAGGAACAGAAAAAAATTTTTTTTAAATTAAAAGAGGTAACAAAATGGAATTACATACCTATCAATAATATTTTGAATGTAAATGGACTAAACACTCCAATTAAAAGACATAGGGTAAAGGGATGAATAAAAAAGCAAGACCCACATTTGCAACAATGTGGATAGAACTAGAGGGTATTATGCTAAGCGAAATAAGTCAATCAGAGAAAGACAATTATATGATCTCACTGATAGGAGGAATTTGAGAAACAAGACAGAGGACCATAGCGGAAGTGAGGGAAAAAATGAAACAAGATGAAACCAGAGAAGGAGACTGGAGTGACGGGGGGGTGGGAGGGATGGGGTAGCTAGGTGACAGACATTGGGGAGGGTATGTGCTATGGTGATTGCTGTGAATTGTGTAAAACTGATGTGTAAGTCATTGTGTAAGACTGATGAATCACAGACCTGTACCCCTGAAACAAATAATAAATTATATGTTAATTTTAAAAAAGCAAGACCCATCTATATACGTTATATGTTAATTTTTTAAAAAAGCAAGACCCATCTATGTACAAAAGACTATTTCAAAACTAAAGACACATGGAGATTGAAAGTTAGGAGATAGAGAACCTTTATCATGCCAACTGATATGAAAAGAAAGGAAAAGTAGCAATATTTATATCAGACAAAATAGACTAAAAAATAACAAGAGACAAAGGACACTATATAACCATAAAGGGAACAATCCAACAAAAAAGATACAACAATTGCAAATATTTCTGTACCCAACACAGGACCACCCAAATACATAAAAGCAGGTAATAATGAACATAAAGGAAGTAATTAAGAAATACAATAATAGTGGGGGGACTTTAAAACTCCACTTACATCAATGGATAGCTCATCCAAACAGAAAAATCAACAATGAAACTGTGGCTTTGAAAGACACAGTGAACAAAATGGATCTAACAGGTGTATTTAAAATACTCGACCTTAAAACAAAATACATATTCTTCTCAAGTATACAAGGAATATTCTCCAGAATAGATCACATATTGGGCCGCAAACAAGTCTCAACAAATTCAGTAAGACTGAAGTAATACCATGCATCTTTTCCAACCACAGTGGTAAGAAACTAGAAATCAGCCCCAAGAAAAAAAATCTGGAAAGTTTACAAATACATGGAGGTTAAATAACATGATACTAAGCAATGAATGGGTCATTCAAGAAATCAAAAAGGAAATTAAAAAAAATACTTGGAGATTAATGAAAACACAATGGTACAAAATCTTTGGGATGCAGCAAAAGATGTTCTAAGAAGTTCATAGCAATACAGACCTACCTCAGGAAGCAAGAAAAATTGCAAACAACCTAATCCTACACCTAAGGGAGCAAGAAAAAGAAGAACAAACAAAACCCAAAATGAGTAAAAGAAAGGAAATATTGAAGATTAGAACAGAAATAAAATAGAAACAATAACAAAGAATAAAACCAATAGGTTAATGAAACCAGGAGGTAGTTCTTCAAAAATATCAATAAAATTCATAAGCCTTTAGTGAGACAAGAAAGGAAGGAAAGAAGGAAGAGAATGAATAAATGAATGAATGAATGAAAGATAGTCTTCTGAAAGAATATCTATTCTTCTCAAGCTATTCCAAAAAGTACAAGAGGAAAGAAATTTTCCACATTAATTCTATGAGGACAGCATTACTGTCCAAATACTGAGACAAAACCAAAGACACTACAAAAAAAAATCATAGACCAATATCTCTAAGAAATATGGATGCAAATATCCTCAACAAAATATTAGCAAACCTAGTCCAACAACACATTGAAAAGATCATTCACCTTGATCAAGCAGGATTCATTCCTGAGATGCTAGGGTGGATCAATATCCACAAATCACTTGACATGATACATCACATCAACAAGAGAAAGGATAAAAACCATATGATCATTTCAACAGATGCAGAAAAGGGATTTGACAATGCACAACAACCATTTATGATAAAAAAAAAAAAAACTCAACAAAATAGGTTTAGATGGAACATACCTCAACATAATAAAGACCATATGTGAAAAAAATCACAAGTAATGTCATGTTTAATGGTGAGAAACAGTTTTTCCCCTAAGATCAGGAACAGAAAAGGGTTCCACTCTTGCCACTTTTTTTCAACATCATATTCGAAGTCCCTAGCCACAGCACTCAGACAGGAGAAATAAAAGATATCCAAATTGCTAAGGAAAAAGTAAAATTTTCACTATTTGCAAATAATATGATTGTATATAGAGAAAACCCTACAGACTCCACCCCAAAAAAATGCTAGAACTGATAAATGAATTCAGTAAGGTCACAGGATACAAAACCAACATACAGAAATCTGTTGCATTTCTATACACTAATAATGAAGCAGCAGAAAGGGATACCAATAGAACAATCCCATTTACAATTGCACCAAAAAGAATAAAATACCTAGGAATAAACTTTCCAAAAAGGTAAAATACTTATCCTCCAAAAATTATAAAACACTGATGAACAAAATAGAAGACAACACAAATGAATGGAAAGATAGTTCATGCTCATAGACTGGAAGACTTGATATTGTTAAAATGCTCATACTCTCTGAAGCAATCTACAGATTTAATGCAATCCCTATTAAATACAGACAGCATTTTTCACAGAACTAGAACAAGCAATCTAAAGTGTGTATGGAACCACAAAAGACCCCAAATAACCAGAGTAAACTTGAAAAAGAAAACAAAACTGAAGGTATCACAATTTCAGATTTCAAGATATATTACAATGCAGTAGTAATCAAATCAGCATGTTACAGATGCCAAAAAAAAAAAAAAATACATAGATCTATAAAACAGAATGGAACGCCCAGAAGTAAACCCACAATTATATGGTCAATTAATCTTCAACCAACGAGGCAAGAATATGCAATGGGAAAAGACTGTCTCTTCAATAAATGATGTTGGGAAAACTGGACAGCTACACTAAAATGAAACTGGACCAATTTCTTATACCACACACAAAAATAAAATGGATTAAATACCTAAATGTGAGGCCTAAAAACATCATAATCCTAGAGGAGAACACAACCAGTAATTTTTCTAACATTGGCTGTAGCAATATTTTTCTATGTATATCTCCCGAGGCAAGGGAAACAAAAGCAAAAATAAACTATTGGGAGTACATCAAAATAAAAAGCTTCTGTATGGCAAAGGAAACAACCAAAACTGATGTTTTTTATTTCTTTAATAAAATACAATTAAACACAATGATTAGTATTGCCTAAATAAAATCTGAAAACTTTCAATTTTGAATAATGACAAGTATGGAAAACAAAAACATCTTAAATACTCTTTAATTCCAAAAAAAAAAATCTGTGTAACTCATTTGAATTAAAAATCAGTATCCAATCCAAAAACTAAAAGTAATGAGCATTGGCTTAAAAAATATTTCTAACAAAACAGCGATTACTATATAGAGATTAAAATTTTATAAACGTTCCATCATTTTGTTTTAACATCAAATTGTATCAGTATACAAGCTACATTTTACTATACTGGTTATAGTCCATGAAAAAAACCACCGTGTCTCATCGCATAAAACCAAGAGAGGGATTCTAAAACATCATGCTGTGCCACTTCCTTGCAATAAAATCATCCTGATAAATAGTGTCAATTTTTTATAGCCAAGCAAATTTTTGGTCTCTAATTTACTGAACATCCTCCTATCTAAAGTTAACTTCAAGAGCGCAGTTTCCCTTCACACCATGTAGAGTTTTATCCATTTCATCATATGAGTACAGGAGAAATTTAATTCTTAGGACAGAATATTTTGGCTACCCTTTGCTCTACAATTTAGAACCTAAAAGTTACAAAGCAGAGAGCTAAAGACTAAACTCTCAACATGTTTTATGGTTTTTTTTTTTTTAACTGAATGCATTGCCCACATTTTAAAAATCAGCAAACTTTTTTTTAACATAAAAAATCTTGATTTTTACTTTTCTTGGTGGTTGAGATCTCTAGGAATGAACCATATTCCTACCAGGTCCCTTTCCATACGAACTGCATTTCTCCAGTTCCCCCAGCACACCCAGGCATTACACATGGTCTCCCTATCTGCCCAGCCTCAGGGTCCAGACTCTCACTACCTCCTCTCAACTGACTTTCTCCTGGGTGTACAAGAAAGCTAAGAGCAGGAGGACTGGACACTTCAAAGCTAGAAAGAGTGACCAAGAAGAACACAAGCCAAGTGAATGAAGCCAAGACCACACTCTCTCACCACCAGCTTCCTTCTTGCAGTCAAACCTGAAATAAATGGGGCACATTTATACCAATGTTTTAAGTGTTTATTGTAGAACAGCCATGGTTGCAAGTGCTTCAGGAATCATCTTCTGAAGAGCATGGCTTCTAGTGTAAAGCAATATTTGCTTTTCGGTTTGCTTCACACTGCCAAAAACTCCTGGCAGAGGAGACAAAGTCTTTCATTTGATAATTACAGATTCATGTTTTTAATTGTCAGGACTGGGAAAGATAACACCATGCCTTGAATAAATTTTATTCAAAGTAAAATGATGAATGGTATCTAATCTTTTACTTCTCTATTTCAATATGACCAAAATGAGAAAGCAGAGAGTACAAGAAAGAGGTAAACATATTTCATGATTGAAGTAAAATGCAAACAAGGAAAGCTAATCTGCTGCCCTCTAACACTTCTCCTTTTAGCTAAGCTTAGATACTGCTTTTACTCCTTCCTCCTCCTCCTCAATAGTACTCATGGTTATAGTAATTATATTTACATTAATAACAACACTGGTAGTAACAGTAGGAAGTACCAATATTTGGGTAATTAATCCATTCCAGACAATGTGTTAAATACACGATATGCCTTAGCTCAGTGCACCCTTAAAAGCTAAGTACTATTATCTTGATTTTAGAGATAAAGAAACTGAACCTTGGAGAGTTCTAGTATCTTGCTCAGGGTCACAGAACTGGTAAGTGTTGGAGCTGGCCTTCTAGTACAGGCCTGACTCCAAAGTCCATGCTTTCAACCAGTATAGGACAACCAGGGTATTTTGCCTGTCAGATGCATATTCCCTCTTTGCTTCTAGGGGTTGTAACTTTAACTCCATGATTCGCACCCAAAGGTATACCTCATAACTCTCCATATTGACTCCTAAATATGAGTCAGCCTTCTCCTCATTTCCATACTGTTATGGAATTTCAATTCCAAGGTAACAATAAGTGAGTCAAGAAGGATTTGTGAAGAAAAGTACATGTAAGAATTCTAGCTAAGATGTAGCAACCCAACCCACAAATATGTGTCTTACAAATACATTCCTCTGCATTTTCATCTCTGCTCCAAACTTTGATGGTAGAAAATATCAAATGGCCTTCAGCTGAAAACTCCCTCCCAAAGGACCATTAAGATTTTGTTCCTAGAAGGGGAGGTCTTTTGGGGGTCTTAATTGAGAGATTAATGACCTGTCAGTCTTGTTCTAATGCAGAAGGACATTTTTAAAATGTTAAATAGGAGAGCCCAGTCACTTAATTTACCAAGTATTTTTTCTCTTTGCACCATTTTTATTCCTACACAGTTGGGGCTTCTTGACAGTCTGGAAAAAATTCTTTACCAGTGAGATAAAAGATATTCCTATTATTCATACAGACCTAAGGCAATAGAAAGAGTAAAGTGTAATGACAGAATACATAGTGATACATTGTTGTGCCTTATCAAAAGAAAAAGAGGGAATTTAATATCATTTTCTTTGTCTGATCTCAAAGCCCAGAAATATTTGCTGGTGGGAGGAAAGAAGTTATATCCCATGGTTCTACTCAAAGAAATCCACTATGTCAATGCAGGCTGAAAATAAAGTCTGGTAGACCTGCTGTTACAGTTGACCTCTGACCTTTTCAGATCTTGTGGACCACTTTCTTCATTCTTTCACCTCTTTATGGCCATTTAAATAACACCTGATTGATTGTAATATTTCTAGTTTTTATAACTACAGAAAACAGTAAAAGCGACAAAGTTTTATTAACGGCTCATCAGCTGGAATACCTGCCCTAAATCTAGTTTGCAGAGATTAAAAAAAAATAGATTTCTGTAACTGAGTATTCTGTGTCCTTTCCATGCATTCCATGCACCTAAAAAAATGCCAATATTGCTCAAGAAACCCCTTTGTCTCTGGAGGCATGGTGGGCTGAAAAGGAGACGCCTCTCTTCCCTGTTGGACCTATAACTTGAAAGTGACATGAAAAGAGGACCTAGAATTTGTATTTTCATGACTAGTTTAATTTGTTGAATAGATTTTGAGGAAACATAACCACTCTACTGATCTCCTATGAACTGTACAGCAGCCTAGCTCTTCCCAAGCTTTTCTCTCTTTGGATATTAATGAGACCAAAGTTCCTGACTCACTGACTATACATGACTTAATCAACCAGACAACCACCAAGGGCTTTCTCTAATATTCTGAGGGCAACCAGGCGGCATCTTACAGATGCACACCATCCATCCCGTTTCTAACCTTCCCAGGAAATACCGAGTACCAGGTCCCCTGGGCTTCTGCCAGCGCTCCTCTATGTAACACTTTTGAATTTCTTGCACCCTCGTAATCCAAATAATTCCAATTTCCACACAAAAGTAAACAGACTGCCTTTGTCTCCCTCTCAGAAACAGCTTGTCATCCCAGTACCTACAATGCTTATTTCCCTAATTGTGCTACACCTTCTCATGGAATCTGTCTTGTCAGCTTGTGCTGGAAAGGAGGGGCACAGAAATGAGAGCTGGAAAACATAAAACAGACTATCATTCCCTATTCTTGTTTGCTGTCTATCTCTTACCCTATTTCCTCATGAATTAAGGATAATTATCCAAGAAAAGTCATCCCTGGAAAGACAATCTACTCCTACCAAAAGACATCTGGGATCCACTTTACTAGCACATTATTAGACATGCTAAATAGGTCTGCATGAATCTCACTTAACAACTTAACTGCAACCTCTACTACTTAATACCAGATCAAATAGTGAGCTTTGACTGTATTAACTGATCAAGCATGTGTCAATACACTCATCTCACCATGCCATACTACTTGTAAAACTATGTCTAATTTTAAGTTCTTACTCAAGTCACACCTTTAACTTTTGTCAAAGTCTGATTTTTACACTGATTATAGGACCTCTATTGTACTTAGTCTTACTTAGAGAAGTTGTGTAGGAATAGGTCTTTATCATTAGAATGAGTCCCTGATTGCAACATTCCTTTATTACTCATTTCTGCATTCCCCACAATATCTAACACAATAACCTGCATTTAACAAGCATGCAAGTTAACATTATTGTCACACATGTAGCTACAAGGGTTTACTTTACAAGCCAAGTATCTTCTTAATGGTAATACTACTTTCTTATTTTGGTTTCCAACAAGGCTATTTACAACTTTAATGTTACCAAAATTTATTCAGATATTATAATAACCTAACCCTAGATCTGCCTAGGTCTCTATGTAATTGGTACATACCAATTTGGACGCAGGATTAAGTGATTTCTCAAAAGCGGGGCAAAAATTCAAGATACTATCCTTGATATAAAAACCTACTAAAAATAACACTGAAATGTTTAAACCAGATTTTCATCTCACAGCATGCTCTTGCTTTTAATGTCCTTAAATTCCTTGTTCTTTATACATTGATAACATTGTTAAGTTAACCATAACCCTATTTTCTTTATCTCCTTTATTCTACATTCTGTGATTATGGCTAGTTTCTTTACAATAAGTCCTAGGTTCTTAATTCACCTCTAGCTTGATTTTTGTTATACTTTGGTTCATCATATACAACTAAACAAGCCTATATAAACTCATTCTGTAGCAGAATGATTCAATGAAAATTTTGAGTGGCACAAAAATCTCATTGAGAAACTAATGATAGCTACTTTTCTTGGTAGTAAATTAATTGTTGACAGTTGAGAATAGTCCCCCCTCCCTCCTGAGAAAGGAAAGAGTTTTAGATCAGAATATCTAAATGAGGGGCGCCTGGGCGGCTCAGTCGTTAAACATCTGCCTTTAGGCTCAGGTCATGATCCCAGAGTCCTGGGATTGAGCCTGGCATCAAGCTCTCTGCTCAGCAGGAAGCCTGCTTCTCCCTCTCCCACTCCCCCTCCTTGTGTTCCCTCTCTCGCTGTGTCTCTTTCTGTCAAATAAGAAATAAAGTCTTAAAAAAAAAAGAATATATAAATGATAATTTCCAGAGTTGAAAGAATTGGCCACTGATTATGAAAAATGAGACTTGAGACAGAGTTAGGCAGGACTGTCTAGATTGGGCATGGCTCCAGGAACTGGGGACTGGTGGCCAGACAAGACCAATATAATTGGTTCCCCCCAAAACAGGAAAAGAAATGGGAAGATATTGTTTCCCCATGTGCCAGAGTCTTACACTCCTCAAATGTGGGGCCCTGAGCTGGCAAGACTTCAAGTGGGAAGCTATATGAAATCCTATGGAGTATTGATACCAGGCATAGCACATTTAGGAGAGGTGAGGGCCTATGCTGAGGTCATATACATAAGGAGGGAAACCATTTATCAGCCAAGCCACTGGACATCAACCAGGAGCACCTTTGCAGTCTCCCCAGTGGACCAATGACCATATGCCTCTCCCCAGTTTTTCAGGACTACAATCCCTGAGTTCTTGGCATAATCTAAAAAAGGAAGATATTTATTCTAAAAACTTGACCTCAGTTTTAAAAAGCCCAAAACCACATCTGTTGTGATTTCCAAAACTAAAGAAATGTAACTGCATAACTTCCTTGCACTACAACTCTTGTAGAACTGTATATGTTATATTGTATTAGATCAATTCTGACGGGTTAATAAGCATCTAGGTCTCTCCATGTAAAGCCACTTAACACTTTAGTAGTCATTCAAAACTTCCATTCCAGGCTTAAAGTCCATCTGAGATAACAGAAGGCAAGCACTAGTAGCCAAGACTATTTGCTGCTAAGCTTCAGGGGTCTTATGAGGAATTAAGATCCACTAGATTAGCATGAAATGAGATGCGATATCATTAACAAGAGGTAAAAATCGAGCTGAAGATTCCCAGACTTTTATAGGGTGGCTAACAATAGTACATGCTACATCAGGAGATGTCTGATCACATGTGGAAAAAAAAAAAAAACTGGGAACATCAGGGAAATAAGTTTGTGGAATACCAATTGGCATCAATGAGGCATAAGCAGTCACAAACCTGATTTAATGCACTATTATAAACTATTGATTTTGGGATTCTTTACATTTGCCTGAGACAGCATGGATGATGGATTACAGAAAGATGCTGAATTACATAGCAAACACTTAATGTATCCAGCTCTAAGAGTAAGGGCTTAGTGAAATTCCTGACTGTACATTATCATTACTTAGGGAGACTTTAAAAATTATAAAAGCTCAGGCCCTTTTTTAATTGTCTTGGATGGGTCAAAGACAGAAGTATTTTTCGAAAGCTGCCTAGATGATACTAACATGTAGCCATGGTAAGATACGTCAAAAAAGCACAAAACTGGAAGAGCAGAGAGGGTTAATATGATGACTTTTCACTGCCAAGAAATGTAAAGTATCAGGTTTAACCTACTTGCAAGCTAACAAATTAGTCTGCCAGTTTCATAAATGCTGGCAGAAGACACAACTCCTAGGTCAGAAACACAGAAATAACAGAGTATCAGAAGTTTTTAGAGATTCCAATTCTACAATTTCCATAAAGCAATGCAAAAGAGCCAATGTTGCATTATTGGAAAGCAACTCTGACCTTAGCAAATTTGAACTTTTTTTTAAAGAACAAAGTATGTCTGCCTTTTGCTATGTAGGATAACATTGCCTTTATTTTACTGGACAGGTTCAGGATGACTGTACTAACTATGCCCTCTTACCCTAGAAGAATATGAGGAAATATCATCGCTTATCTTCCAAGGCTATTATAATGTAACCACCCTTGAAAAGATGTGTGGCCATGTGAGAAACCCATGGAGCATTGTGTCCCCAAAATATCCACCCCCAAGTTACTACACAGTCTTGGGTTCCAGTGGATTTTCCAATAAGAACACTACTAGTCTGTTTTTCACTCTAATCTCATTGAAAGATACTGACACAAAAATTCATTAAGTTTGTCTCATACAGCATTTATTTAAGACACAAGGGCCAAGAAGCAGGCTGAGACCTACAGTATCACAGATGAAGAAATTCCCTAACCCATCAAAAGTGATATTATGGATAGCTAGGTGACTTTCTCTTTAAGTTTCCATATTGACCTTTTCACCTCACCTTAGGTATAAATATAGGCTTAGTAGGTTGTACTAACAATTACACAAACTCTTTCTTGGCCCACAAGAAGGACATCTAGAATAATTCTATCATCCTTAACAACTCTGACTAATGAGTTGAGGTTAACCTGAACATCTTACAGGGCCAAGTAATGTCATTGATTACTTAGCTAAAGGCAGGGATAAATTTTCTTCCACCCTTTTAAGTGGTTTACTCCTATTGCAGAAATACCCACTAAATAGTGAGTCAGTTATTCCTCTAAGAAGCTCCTTCTAACTCCGCAAAACCAGTGTGTCATATGTCAATAGCTACAATTTTACCTTTCCTTCCTACAATCCCCTATATGCACCCAGATGATTCATCCAGAAGTATCAACCTCAAAGAGATAAAGCATTTTTAAGCAAACTTACAGAGACCCATTTTGGTCTGTATGTGACACTGTGGAGGGACTTAATGAGCTATTGCTCTATCAAGTGCTCAACCAACCTTAACATCTAGGACCATGTCAATGTAACAAGAGAATCCAGGTAATTGAGTCAGAATTAAGCTTAAATCCTTTAGATTACTTTTAGCAAGAGTGTCATCCAAGGAGTATACCAACCCAGTTTACAATAAATAAAAATTCATCTTACACAGATACAGTCAGAGTCAAAACTCTGAAATTTCAAAGTAAGTCCAAATGACCACTGTTTTTGTTCTGATTATACTTAACCCAGGAAGCAGTCAGGAGGAGATAATTTGCTTCTGGGGACAGCCAATATTTAGTCAACGACGTTCATGACTAAGATGTGTACACCAGGAAAAACTGAGACAGGGAGAAATCTTTCTGAGTTTAATTTTGATGGAGAAATTTTATACTATCAAGTGCATCTAGATGATAGGGAGTATGGAAGGTCTATCAAATACCTTAACTATCAACCCATTGCTAAGTGGATTTCATAATAAAAGGAGCACTGCTTTCTGCAAATGGCCTGGAAAACTGAAAATACGACATGGATTGTTTTCAAGTTCCACAACAACATGCCCAGTCAGCTGATGAGACTGAACTGCTGCGCCACAACCCAAAGTAGTATTAACAGCAGTGAGACTTCAGTGAAAGTCCAAAGAGAGGTCAAAGGTCTGATAGCCGATTTGCCAAAGCAGCAAGAACCATGCTCTGTGAATTAAGGGCTCCATTTCTGTGAGACAAATGAATCAGCTTTTGTCAGGAGTCACAAATCTGACTGCAGTGTGTCAGAAATGTACAGGCCTTACTTGGAGCCCAATCTGTGATGATGGATGTGTGGTCCTGTCCAGAATAATGGGTCTAGATAGCAACAGTGGCAATCTGGATGGTGCAGACTTGCTCATCAGCATAATTCTAATCCATCTCATCAAATAACAGTCCTTTACAATGAATATCTATACGAGTGACCCAGCCAATTCAATCATCGGCTACTATCTGTTTCTACAGTTTGGGCCTCAAAGAGAATTGCCTTTATTTGCCAGTCTTTCAAGTGGCAGACCAGACAGCAAGGACTGCAGAATTCTTAAATAATACTATTTCTGTTTGACAAGGTTTGTTGGACCTCTCCGACCTCGCTAGTCACTGAGTCTAAGTCAACGTATTCTGAAAAAGTATCAGGCTAGAGAATCACAAAGTGCCCTGAGACATGTGTTAAGTTTCAACAGGAGCCCAGTAAAAAGCTCATAGATGCTTTTCCAAAGAGGACTGCCTGGTAGGCCTGCCAGAGAGGCTAGAGTCCAAAACCCTAACTGGTACTACTGGTAAAGGCTGCCTCCTTTTAACAGAGCCTACACCAGGCAAAATCATCAGTTGGACTCAAAGGAGTCATTAGAATTGTGGGACCCCAAAGACGCTAACACCTCTCCCCAAATATGGCTCTCCCATATTGGGAGAATCCCCTCTGACTATATGTGATAGAAAAATACAAATATGAAAACATCAATTCCTACTATTAATTCAGATGGAAAAGACCTGACAATATACACTGAATTATACCAAAGGGCCTACAAGATAATGTTAGTATCCCTCTCTGACTATGAACACTAGGCAAACCACATAATTTGTGTTCAGAAACTCCTCTGCCCCAAGAATAAAATGCTACCTTGGGTGCTTGAATCTAATAGAATTATTTAAGTCCCTTTCCTGCCCGAAGTTTCCTAGCACACTTGGATGGTTGCATGTCGTCTTCACACCCCCACACATACCGCCCTTTAGATAGCAAGACATTGGTCTCACACCTGATCACCCTATATAAGTCCTAAAACAGCTAAGGTCAGAGCAGAAGAAAAGATAAGAAACATGAGGCACAGAGGAAAACAGCATGCCAATAAGGAAGGCTTTAGATTTGCTTTCAGCTTTAGAAAGCCACTCAAATCACAGCTCACCTAAATGACCTTCCATGTTTTGGTCCTATTCGATGGTCTACATTAAACAGCATGATCATCATGCCTGACTTTTTTTTTTTTTTCACTTTTTGTGTACCCCTTGATGAAGTAGCCACAGAAACACTTCTTTCTAATGAGTGCTACAGCATTTGCACCCTTGGTTTTGATTCACACAGTAGCTGGTGGGGTTTTTATGTTTGGTTTGGTGTTGCTGCTGCTGTTGTTGTTTAAAAGAGTCCGTCCTGTGCGTAGGCATCTGCTCCTCTACTGTCACGACAATATCTTAGTTTTTACCTGATTTTAACAAAAAAGGCTAGGTTTCTAGATTGATGGGGACAACTTCAAATACGTATTTATGATTCTTTGGGTGACTTTCATTTTCCAATTGTTCACCTTAGTCAGCATAAATCTAGCTCCAGGGCAGTAAGAGCCCAAATACAAGTCAATTATTCTTCTATGGTTTCCCATGGGAATTTCTTTTTCTTTTTTTTTTTTTCAGGGACATCTCTCCAAGGATACTAAAACTTCCTTGCAACAATTGGTACCCCAGTGGTGTTGGCGGTAAGCAGAGCTTTTACTACAGTCTCTGAATGGATAATAGACTGGCATATTTGGTAGCAGGAGGAGTTGAACCATAGGACAGCCAGCTGCTGCCGTCATTCCTTAACAAGTATCGCATGCCAAAACAAGGTTTAATCCCAGCTGAATTTCTAACCATTTGTCTGGTTTCTGCCCACAGTGGTCATAGATGATTCTCTTTTCACACTCCATGCATGCATGCATTTCTGTAAATAGTGTCTGAAAGGGCGTGGAATTTCTGCCCACCCAGAGAAAACGTTGCCAGTTGGTATAATGAAGCACACCAAAAACAAAGACTTCCAAACTGACAAGGAAATTCTCCCATCTGGAGAAAATAGTGCAACAGCCAGGACACCTTTTAGAAGAACAACAGATTGGAAGCCTACATGAGGTTTCTATGGATGGGGTTAAAGTAAATTGGATGTAACTGGAATGTTTAAACAAATGTTATATGAAGTAACTGCACCTCCATTACCTGAATGTATCCTTAAAATGGTTATTATGTCTGATTGGGGAACACTTCGTCTACCTGATATTTTAAATAGAAGAGAGATAAAACTGCCCTTAAGCTAGTATTAATTGACCATGCTAAATGGGAGCCTTTGGAATTGCCTGAGCCTACATATTGTTAATTTGGAGCAACACAGACTACCTGATAAGAAAAAAATACTGCACTCTTATCCAGTGACATGTTAAAAAAACAAGAATACTGATAAAAACTAATTCTGTATTACCACCCTGTGTGGGCTATGAAAAAGGCAGATGGCTTATGGATACTTACTCTAGATTATCACAGTTTGAACAAAGTAATACCATCTACAGCCTCAGTAGTTCTGGACATGATAATAGAAATGCAAAAGATATAACAAGCCAAAGGGGATCAGTTTTCAGTGACTGGTGCTGCTAATGCATTCTTTCAACCCCGATTTTAAAAGAAGAGTCAACTGCAATATGTATTCACATGGGAAGGGTCCCAATTTACATTTACTGGTTTGTCACGGGGCTACTTGATCTCCCCCATTTATTATCATAATTTGGTTTAAAAAGATTTGGATTTAATGCAGGATTCAAGTGTCATCATACACTGAATTGAAGACATACTATCACCACCATGTGAGGAGCTGTTTTTAGACATATTTTCTGGTATTTGGCCTATAACCACATCCTCGATTTCTCCTTATTATAAGGTAATCAACTAGCAGATCATTTATTGCCTACTTGACCATAAGTTGCTTAATATGCTCACAACCAACACCTCTGGATTTTCCTCAGATCTCATTAACTGGCCTGTAAGACCCTCCTCCTTTCTCTTACAGAAAATATGTCTCTATCTGCATCGGATCATTGACAACTAAAACTATCAAAGATCTGAGAGGTCACCTTACTTGAATGCTAACATGTCTGCCTGACTCCGTGGATGCTGGAAGAAGACAAGAAACTCCTGGGTCAGGGGCAAAGGACACTATTAAAACTCACAGCAAAAGCAGCGGCCAGAGTATCAGCATGTTCTTTCCCAATTCCCTGGGCCCCCAACTCCCATATGGTGATAGAAAGAATGCCAGGTGACACTTGCACACTGTGGACTGTAATACAGGAAAACAAGTATGAACTTATGGAACACAAGCCTTTTAGAATGAACAGTAAAACCATGCCTATTCATTTGCTCCAGAGGTCAACATTATCTTCATTTTATTGACAAGTACAGCTGACTTTAGCTATGCAGGGAGATTCTATCTCTAGTTCCAAGGCTGTAAATAACCCTTTTCTTTGCTCCAATGTGAGACACTATCTGCCTATTCACTCTACAAACAACCTTGAAAAGATACTCTGGAACAAATATAGTCAGTCAGTGCCTCTGCTGGCAAGACATGCTGAGATCCACAGATATTTATCTTACAATAACACTAAGTTTGCCAAGCCACTTCCCCATCAAATTGGCTAATACAGGAAGCTAATCCCAACTCCATGAATTATGTTCCCCCTCTATTTTGTGAACGAAAGACTACTTCTGAAGAAAGTGAATTTTGAAATTTACAACTCATTCTTCTCGTTAATAGAGAAACATGTATTCCACAAGCACAAAAACATCTATTCAAAATACTTTACATGTGTTAGGACATTGACTTGCTCTATTTCTCTCTGGAAAAGTGGTTCCTTGTGTTTAACAACCCTGGTGAGCTCTAAATGGTTACTCTAAAAAATGAGTCCAGTTAATTTACTAATTTTTTTTCTAAATTACTTGTCCTCTCTCTGTTCTAACCTCCGTCCCATACATAATATTTTTGTAAAAAAAAAGTCAGTTATCATTAGAATCTCAATACCATAATTTCATAAATGGAACATCTAAACATGAACAAACTATACACTACTGTGATGAGATCAAGTATTTGGGGTTTTTGAGAAAATGGAATGCTGAATTTATTCTATAAACTTTTTGTCATTAATACCCTAACACTGAATTCTTATGGTAAAAATTTTAGGTGCCAGTTCAAATTATTATGCTTCTTTTTTTCATGTATTAGAAATATTTTTGACATATCCTAGGCATTTTATCCCTTACATCTCAAGAAGAGGGACAGGTGATCTAAAGCCAAGCATGTAGGAAATAAGATCTCTGCCTTGGCTTCCTCATCCTGTCAAATCCAAGATCTTGCTACAGTCACTAAGAATATGATTGAGAAAACAACGCTGATACAGAGCTTTGTGGAACATGAGAAGATAGATCTACAACAATGGAGCCACCAAGTCCATAAGATAAGTGTAACTTCTAGAGAAGATGATAGAGTAAGAGGATCCTAAACTCACTTTGCCCAGTGGATATAACTAGATGACACCCACATCAATACTAAGGAGGGCATGTGCTATGATGAGCACTGGGTATTATAGTTAACTAATGAATCACTAAGCACTACATCAAAAACTAATTATGTATTATACAGTGGCTAACTGAACATAAAAAAAATGTAAACAAATAATAATAATGCAGAAAAAGACCTGAATACTGGCAGAAGGGGCTCTCTACAACTAAATATAGAGAAGAGGCCACATCCAAGAGAGTAGGAAGGGTGGAGACGTGTTCGGGAGCCAAACAAACCTGTAGGACTATCCATGAGTGGTAAGAAATGGCACATTGCAAAGAGGGAAGAGGAGCAGACACTTATGCCAGGCACCTAGGTATGAGGAAGATGAATCCTCATAACATTTAACTTTGAAAACCAGAGGGGCCTAACAATTAGTGGGGCTTAACACCCATAACTAAAAATGAATAGGCTCAGTTCTGGTAGAGTTGGGAGGTGGAATCCCTGCCCATAAAGAGACAGCACAATCAACAGCTCCACTGAGAAACAACATAGAAACAGTAGTTTCAGAAATGCATGGGGTATACAAGGAGATTTATTTACTAATCTCAGAGCTTGGGCTGGAGGGGCAGGAATCTCTGGGAGACCTCAAGAACAAAAGAGCTGACAGGAACCATTTTCCCTCCCCTAATCCCTAGCCTAGATACAGGGACTCTTGCAGAAACCAAAACAGTGCCAACATTCTCAACCTAGCTTGCTAACAGTGCACCCTGCCCCCCCTACCCCATGCTTCTGAAGATCTGCCCACTCCAACCCTGGGTAGCAGTTTTCCTAGGTTGCTGAAAGTCCCCTCCTGTAGCACAGGCCAAGGACCTTGCTAGAACTATGTACCCACTCCCACATTCTCCTCCACACCTCACCTCTCTAATACATTCTTGGCCAGAGCCCATCCAAAGCAATGCCACAAACATGACAGTGTGTAAGCAGCAGCCCTGAAAGGAACCAGATCCACTCAAATGTAATTCCTGCCCCAGAGAGAGGAAACGATAACACATACAAGTCCAACTGGAGCCTTGCAGTGGGCTAGGGGCAGACAGGTATCTAAATACAGGTCCCACTCACCAAAGAAACACAGGAAAAGCACTCTGCAATTTAATGCTACTGCATCTCTGGAAAACGCTTAGTCTGATTCAATTCAAGCCCAAGGCAATGCAAGTCTGACCCACTAACAACACAGGGACCAAATCCTGCCCACAACAGGCAAAGACAGCCATTGCAGATGACTAGACTGAAAGCAAATGGGGATCAACCAAACACACATGAGGGCACAAGCAACACACATAAGAAACACCCTTGAAGTGCCAAGTGCTGGTGAATATGAAATATTGCACTGCAGGGCACTATAGGAACTCTTGTTTATAAGGCCTCTTTCAAGAGCAGAAGACATAGCTGACTTCCCTAACACAAAGAAATAGACACAGGGAGTTAGACAACATGAGGAGACAAAGGATTATGGCCCAAATGAAAGAACAAAACAAAATCACAGCAAGAGAACTAAAGGAAATGGAGATAAGAAATTTGCCTGATAGAGAATTTAAACATAAAGATATTCACTGAACTTAAGAGTAGAAGACCTCAATGAGACTCTCAAAGAGAAAAAGAATCACTCAGAAATGAAGAACTCATTAACTGAAATTAAAAATACACTAGACAGAATAAAGAGTAGACTAGAGGAAGCAGAAGATCAGCAAGCTGTAGGACTAAGTAATAGAAAGCAATCAAGTTGAACAGGAGGGAGAAAAATAAATGAAAACTGACTAAGGGAACTCATCAACACCATCAATCATAACAACACTTGAATTACAGAAATCTCAGAAGGAAAAGAGAGAAAAGGGTCAGAAAATTGATATGAAGTAATAGATGAAAACTTCCCGAATCTTGGGAAAGGAAACAGACATCCAGACTAGGAGGCACAGAAAGACCCCAACAAAAGCAATGCAAAGAGGGCTACACCAAGACACTTAGTAATCAAAATGGCAAAAAGTAGTGACAAAGAAAATTTTTAAAGTAGAGAGAGGAAAGAAACATACAAGGGAAACCCCACAGGGCTATCAGCGGATTGTTCAGCAGAGGCTCTGCAGGTCAGAAAAGAATGGCATGATATTTTCAAAATGCTGAGAAAAAAAAAAACCCTGCAGCCAAGAATACGCCATCCAGCAATGTATTATTCAGATATAAGGAGAAATAAATAGTTTTCCAGACAAAAGTTAAAGGAATTCATGTCCAATAAACCAGCCCTCCAAGAAATGTTGCCAGAGATGCTCTGAGTGGAAAGGAAAGACCATAAGCATGAGTAGAAAAGTAGGAAGCACGAAAGTAGTAAGTTAAGTGTACTTATAAAAATCAGTAAAGAGATTCACAAAATAAAAGGATCTAAAATATGACACCATATACCTAAAACCTGAAGGGAGAGCAACAACCATCAACTAAATATAGACTGCTATATGCATAAAATGTTATGTATAAACCTATGGTAACCAGAAATCAAAAAACTGGTACTAGATAGCAAAGAATAAAAAGAAAGGAATCCAAGTACATCACTAAAGAAAGCCAGCAAACTACAAGAAAAAAGAGTGAGAGAAGAAAGGAACAGAGAATTACCAAAACAACAAAACAAGTAGCAAAATGGCAATAACTACATACCTATCAACAATTAACTTTGCATTTCAATGGACTTAATGTTCCAATGAAAAGACACAGGGTAATGGAATGGATGAAAAAGCAAGATCCATCTGTATGTGGCCTACAGGAGACTCATTTCTGACCTAAAGACAGATGCAAATTGAAAGTGAAAAGATGCAAAAGGATTTATAATGCAAATGGAAGTGAAAAGAAAGTTGAAGTATCAATATTTATATCAGACAAAATAGGCCTTAAAACAAAGACTATAACAACAATCAAAAAAGGACACTGTATAATCCTTAAAGAAAGAAATGTAAGAAAGAAGATATAATAATTATAAATATTTATGCACCCAACATGGGAGAACCCAAATATATAAGGCAGCTAATAACAAACATAAAAATATATATACTGAAATAATCAGTTGTCATACAATAATTGTAGGGGACTTTAACACCCAACCGACATCAATAGATAGATCATCCAAACAGAAAATCAGTAAGGAAAACAATGACTGAATGATACATTGGGCCAGATGGATCTAATAGACATATTCAGAACATTCTATCCTATAACAGCAGAATACACATTCTTTTCAAGTACATATGGAACATTCTCTAGAACAGATCATGTATTAGGCCATAAGATAAGTCTCAAGAAATTCAAAAAGATTGAAGTCAGAGTGCAACTTTTCCAACCACAGTGCTATGAAACTAGAAATCAACCACAAGAAAAAAATCTGGAAAGAACATAAATACATGGAGGTAAAATAACATGCTACTAAAGAATAAATAGGCCAACCAAGAAATCGAACAGAAACTGACAAAATACATAGAGACTAATGAAAATTAAAACTACTGTCCAAAGTCTGTGGGAAGCAGCAAAAGCTGTTCTAAGTGGAAAGTTTACAGCAATAAAGGCCTACTCAAAAAGCAAAAAAAAAAAAAAAAAAAAAAAAATCTCAAACAACCTAACTTTATATATAAGGGACCTAAAAGAAGAACAAAAATCCAAAACTAGTAGAAGGGAAGAAATAATAAAGATTAGAACAGAAATAAAATTAAAAAAATAACAATAGAATAGATCATGAAAGCAGGAGTGGTTTCTTTGAAAAGATGAAAATTAATAAACCTTTAGCCAGACTCAAAGAAAGAGACAGAGATCGAGAGAGAGAAAAAGGAAACACACAAAATCAGAAAAGAAATGGGAGAAATAATAAACACCAGGGAAATTTTTTAAAAATTGTAAGGCAATATTATGAAAAAATCTTATATTCCAACAAAATGGACAATCTAAAAGAAATGGAATTATTCCTACAAATATATAAACTATAAAAACTGAAAGAGGAAGGAATAGAAAATTACCAGCAATAAAACAGAATGAGTAATAAAAAAAAAAAAATCCCAACAATCAAGTCCAGGACCAGAGGTCTTCATGGATGAATTCTGCCAAATTCTCAGCTACTACAATTCTTATCAAACTACCAAAAATTGAAAGAAGAAAGAAAGTCTCCAAATTCATTTTATGAGGACAACATTACCCTGATACCAAATCCAGATAAAGACTCCACAAAAGGGGCGCCTGGGTGGCTCAGTGGGTTAAGCCGCTGCCTTCGGCTCAGGTCATGATCTCAGGGTCCTGGGATCGAGCCCCGCATCGGGCTCTCTGCTCAGCGGGGAGCCTGCTTCCTCCTCTCTCTGCCTGCCTCTCTGCCTGCTTGTGATCTCTCTGTCAAATAAATAAATAAAATCTTTAAAAAAAAAAAAGACTCCACAAAAAAAGAGAACTACTGGCCAATATCTTTGGTGAGCATGGACACAAAAATCATCAACAAAATCCTGGCAAACCAATTCCAACACCACATTCAAAAAATCATTCACCATGATGAAGGAGGATTTATTCCTGGGATGCAAGAGTGATTCAACATTCATATATCAATCAATGTGATATATCACATCAGTGAGAGATAGGATAAAAACCATATGATAATTTCAATAGATGCCCAAACGGCATCTGATAAAGTACAAAACCCATTCATGATAAAAACACACAATAAAGTAGGTTTAGAAACATGTCTCAACATAATAAAGGTCATATATGAAAAAACATAGCTAATATTATACTCAATGGTGAAAACCTGAGAGCTTTCCCCCTAAGATCAGGAACAAGACAAGAATGTCCACTCTCACCAATTTTATTCATCATCATATTTGATCCACAGCAATCAAACAAGAAAAAGAAATAAAAGTCACCCAAATACTAAGGAAAAATAAAACTTAACACTATTTACAGATGACATGATACTATATACAGCAAACCCTCAAGACTATCAAAGAATTACTGGAACTGATAAATGAATTGAGTAAAGTAACAGAATCAATATACAGAAATCCACTGCATTTCACACACTAAAAGTAACAAAAAGAGAAACTAAGAAAACAATCTCATTTACATTTACACCAAAAATAATAAGACTTTTAGGAATAAACTTAATGAAGTCAGTGAAAGACCTATCCTCCAAAAGCTATAAAATATTGATGAAAGAAATTGAAGATAACGCAAACAAATGGTAAGATATTCCCTGCTCATGGACTGAAAGACCTAATATGTGCACACTACCTATGGCAATCTAGATTTATTGCAATCCCTATCAGAATGCCAACATTGTTCAGAGATCTAGAACAAATAATCCTAAAGCTCCCAGGTAACCATAAAAAAATATAGATGAAGCAATCTTGAAAACAAAGTACAGAGCTGTAGGTATCACAATCTCAAATGTCAAGCTATACTACAAAGCTGGCACAAAAACAGAAATATAGATCAATGGAACAGAATAGAGACCCCAGAAATAAATCCACCATTATATGGTCAATTAATCTTCGACAAAGGAGGCAAGAATATGCAATGGGAGAAAGTCTCTTCAAAAAATACTGTTGGGAAAATTGGACAGGTACATGCAAAAAAATGAAACTTGACCAATTTCTTATACACAAAAATAAACTCAAAATGGATTAATCATCTGAATGTGAGACCTGAAACCATAACAATCCTAGAAGAGAAAAAAGGCAGTAATTTCTCTGACATTGGCTATAGCAACATTTTTCTAGGTATGTCTCCTGAGGCAAGGGAACAAAGCAAAAATAAACTCTTGGGATTATATCAAAATAAAAAGCTTCTGCATAGCAAAGGAACAATCTACAACAACAAAAAAGGCAACCCATAGAATGGGGGAAGATATTTGCAAATGACATATCTGCTAAAGGGTTAGTATCCAAAATATATAAAGAATTTATACAATCAACACCCCCCCAAAATAATAATCCAATTAAAAAGTGAGTAGAGCACCTGAAGAGACATTTTTTTTCAAAATAGACATCCATATGGCCAACATACACATGAAAAGATGTTCAACATCACTCATCATGAGCAAAATGAAAATCAAAACCACAATGAGATGTCACCTCACATCTGTCAGAATGGCTAAAATCAACAACATAAGAAAACAACAGGCATTGGCGAGGATGTGGAGAAAGGGGAATCCTCTTACACAGTTGGTAGGAATTGGTGCAGCCACTGTAGGACAAATTATGGAGGTTCCTCAAAAAATTAAAAATATAATTACCATATTATTCAGTAATTCCAATACTGAGTATTTACCCAAAGAATAAAAAAACATGCAGTGCCTGGCTCGTTCAGTTGGTTAAGCATCTGCCTTCAGCTCAGGTCATGGTCCTGGAGTTCTGGGATTAAGCCCCACACTGGACTCCCTGCTCAGTGGGGGCCTGCTTCTCCCTCTACCTTTGCAGGTCCCCCTGCTTTGCACTCATTTGCACTTACACTCTCTCTTTCTCCGTGTCAAATAAAATAAAAAAATATAAAATGCTAACTCAAAAAGATATATATATCCCTATACTTACTGTAGTATTATTTATAATAGCCAAATTATGGAAGCACCCAAGTGTTCATCAACTGATGACTGGATAAAGATGTGATGTATATACACAATGGAATATTATTCATCCATAAAAAGAATGAAATCTTGACATTTGCAACAACATGGATGGACCTCAAGAATGCTAAGCAAAATAAGCCAGTCAGAGAAAAACACACACCACATGATTTCACTTATATGTGGAATTTAAGAAACAAATGAACAAAGGGAAAAAAGAAGACAAACCAAAAAATAGACTCAATGAAAGAACAAACTGAAGGTTACCCAAGGGGAGGGTGGTGGGGGATGGGTGAAATAAGTGAAGGGGATTGAGCGTATGCTTATGATGAGTACTGAGTAATGTACAGAATAGCTGAATCACTATATTGTACACCTGAAACTAATACTGTAATAACTCTACTCGAATTAAAATTGAAATACACACACATACACACACTCACAAATTCTATAAGTTTAAAAAAAAAAAGATGTAACTCAGTATTCCACTTGAACTGAAGAAATGCCAGTCAATGTATGATACAAGGAGTTTAAAAATGGTTTTTTAAAATGAGGTTGCCTTATAATGAAGTGTTTGGAAATTAAATGGAATATTTTTATAAATTGGCTAACTATCAATCTACTTTCTGATTCCTAGATTTTAGTCATCTTCCACATATATCAAATTAAGTGGTGTCACATCACTCAACAGAAACTTTTTTCTTTAAAAGACTGAAACTGCAATATGACAAAATGTCTGAAGATTTCTCACATCACTATTCTCTTCAATTCCAAGACTAGAGCTGCTCTGATTATAAAATTTAATAGATTATAAAAGTTTAGATATGAATAATAAAATAAAATTGGCTTCCTTTAGTAAAACTTTACTTCTTGGCAGAGTTTGGCAATTAGAACCCAATGCAAGTCCCAGTTGGTCAATCTTCCACTAATGATATAAAGCATAATAGATTCTATTTTGGTATCTCTTTCTTTTTTTTTTTTTTAATTTATTTATTTGAGAGACAGAGAGAGAGCATGAGAGGGGAAGTCAGAGGGAGAAGCAGACTCCCCATGGAGCTGGGAGCCCGATGTGGGACTCGATCCCAGGACTACGGGATCATGACCTGAGCCAAAGGCAGTTGCTTAACCGAGCCACCCAGGCGCCCCTTGGTATCTCTTTCTTAAGCCTCACAGGAACTATGTAGGTCTCCTCAATACCTAAGTTATTCAAATACTCTTATAGTCTCAGTAATTTCTCCTTTTGGAATGTAGTTAAGATGATTTAAAAAATTACAAAACATATTAATTTTAGTTTTTAGCTAATTTTATTTAATGGGCATGGACATATTTTTATTCAAATATAACATTGTGTGAGTCTGAGGTGTACTACAGGTTGACAGGACACATATATATTACAATATGATTACCACTGTTCAACACCTCAGAAACCTCACATAATTACCTTTTCTTGTGTGTGTGGTAAGAACTTTTACGACCTAATTTCCTAGAAATCTTGAAGTATACAGTGCTGTTGACTATAATCATGATGCTATACATTTGATCTCCAGCACTTACTCATCTTCTAGTTGCCAACTGTATACCTTTAACAACATATCCCCAATGCCCCTGGTCTCCCAGTCCCTGGTAAGCACCATTCTACTATTTCTGGGAATTCAGCTTTAGGCAAACAGAGAACAAAACAAAGATACCAGTCCTCAATTTATATTCTATTGAGAAATGGAGAAGAGAGAATATGAATAACAGATAAAGTATGTAGTATGTTAGGAAGCAATGATAGTCATGAGAAAAAGAAATAACTAAGTAAGGAGAGTAAGAAGACTAAAAAATAGGGCAGAGTAAAGCAAAGTGGGGGTGAGGTTGGTAGAGTATAATAATCAATAAAGTCTCCAACAGGCCTCACTGAGTAGAACTTTATCAGTATTTCAAAATGAGTCTTAATCTCTATGAACAGGTATCAAAACAATGAATCAATTTCATTCTTTTTAAAACTGTTTCTCTAAGTTTTCTAAAAGTTTAATTCTAGATTTTATATAAGACTTTAAAGAAATAGGGATAATATATCTATATAATAAAAATACTCCATTTTATAATAGTTACAATTATATGTCATCATTTATAAAAATAATTATTATATAATAAGAATTCTGCCCATGCAAACATGACAAAATTAATATCCTGCCACATTACTGAATTGCTGTATGAGTTGTAGTAGTTTAGGGTGGTCTTTTGGGTTTTCCATATATAGTATCATGTCATCTGTGAAGAGAGAGTTTGACTTCTTCATTGCCAATCTGAATACCTTTTGTTTCTTTTTGTTGTCAGATTGCTGTTGCTAGGATTTCTAGTACTATGCTGAAAAAGATTGGCGAGAGTGGGCATCCTTGTCATGTTCCTGATCTCAAAGGGAAGGCGTCAGCTTTTCCCCATTGAGGATAATATTCCCTGTAGGTTTTCATAGATAGATTTTATGAAGTTGAGGAATGTTCCCTCTATCCCTATACTGTCAATCATTTTAATCAGGAACAGATGCTGTATCTTGTCAAATGCTTTTTCTGCATCAATTAAGAGGACCATGTGGTTCTTCCCTCTTCTCTTACTGATTTGTTCCATCACATTGATTGATTTGTGAATGTTGAACCACTCCTGCATCTCATGGATAAATCCACCTGGTCATGGTAGATAATCTTTTTAATGTACTGTTGGATCCTATTAGCTAGGATCCTGTTGAGAATCTTGACATCCATATTCATCAGAGATACTGGTCTGAAATCTCCTTTTTGGTGGGGTCTTTGCCTGCTTTGGGGATCAGGTAATGCTGCCTTCATAAAAAGAGTCTGGAAGTTTTCCTTTTGCTTCTATTTTTTGAAATAGCTTCAGAATAGGTATTATTTCTTCTTTGAATGTTTGGTAGAATTCCCCAGGGAATCCATCAGGTCCTGGGCTCTTATTTTATGGGAGATTTTTGATCACTGCTTCAATCTCGTTACTAGATACTGGTCTAGTCAGGTTGTCAATTTCTTCCTGATTCAGTTTTGGAAATTTGTAGGTTTCCAGGAACACATCCATTTCATCTACGTTGCTTAACTTATTGGCCTATAACTGTTGATAATAATTTCTTTTTTTTTTTTAAAGATTTTATTTATTTGACAGACAGAGATCACAAGTAGGCAGAGAGGCAGGCAGAGAGAGAGAAGGAAGCAGGCTCCCTGCTGAGCAGAGAACCTGATATGGGGCTCAATCTCAGAACCCTGGGATCATGACCTAAGACGAAGGCAGAGGCTTTAACCCACTGAGCCACCCAGGTGCCCCTGTTGATAATAATTTCTGATGATTATTTCTATTTCCCTGAGTTAGTTGTGATTTCTCCCTTTTCATTCATAATTTTATTAATTTGGGTCCTCTCTCTTTTCTTTTGGATTAGTTTGGCCAATTGTTTATTGATCTTATTGATTGTTTCAAAAACCAGCTTCTAGTTTTGTTGATGTGTTCTACTGTATCTCTAGTTTCTATCTCATTGATCTCTGCTCCAAATTAGAAAGCAATATGTAAAAAGGATTTGCATCTTTAAAAGAGAGATTATCAAAAATAGATTTAAAATACTATAACCCTAATAAAAAAATGAATAGAGGGGATATTCTCAAATTATTATAAATGAGATATAAACAAAACATGCAGTATATAATTATACATAATGAAAATTTCAAGTTAAAAATAATGAGACTATTTTACTTAGAAAATTTGCCATTTTTAAAAGACAATAGTAAATGATAGAAAATATTCAGTAATAAACTAATACACATTGCTAGTAAAAATGCAAATCAGGTAAACCCTTTTGGAAACCAATGTATATATAAAGAATCCATATCCTTCTTAGCATATATCCTAAGTATAGGTTAAGAAAAAAATTATCACAAAAAAAGTTCCAAACCTAAATATTTTACTATTGCAGAAAGTAGGGTGGAAAAACATAACTCAAAAAAATGTTTTCAGAAGTACTTAAGGTAGAACATACATGAAACATAAAATGAAAAATCCAAGATGTAAAACTCTCACTTTTGTACCATACATGTAAATATCATTAAGTGAAAATAAATGAAATACAGATGATTCTAGAATTCAGTTTCATCTACTCAGGTCAAATAATAAATTTTGTTTTCAGGCCTAATCAGAATCATGCATTAGGAGCTATCAGAATAACACAGTGGCCAGTCATGCCCACATCCAAATTATAACACAGCTTTTTCTTATTCTTCATTTCAAGTTATATATGTGGTACTTCTTGTCAGTTTAGGAAATTTTCTCATTAGTTCTCCAGAAGAACTGACCTATCTAGCATCAGTAATCAAACTCAGGGACTAAAATAAAGCCATCAATTCTACTCTTAAACTTTATTCACACATTAAGAAAGGAAACGTCTAATTCAGCAGAAATTCAGCTCTATTACCAGCATGACTCTACTACCTGAATGATTATTTCTTTATCTACACAGGAAAAGGAGATTTAAAAAATCTTTCAATAAGGGACCTAGATAGTGTTACAAATAATTAGGCTGGAGGAAAAATTTTAGTAAAAATTCAGAAAGGATGTAATGTGATGTAATGATAGATCTAGAAAATCTGCAACTTAAAAACATGATCCAAGGAAATACCACTAGCCTATGTAGAGTGCAATTACCAGAGCAAATAAGAGTTAAGAAGTTTATAAAGCATTTCTATCTTTATTAAGTTCACAAGGACTTGTTTTGAGCTGGTAAGTAGATACAAAAAAAAAGTTTATTTCTGAGCTAAAGAGGGTCAAAGAAGTGAATTGGAGGCTAGGACAAGGAGTCAATAGGGAGAAAACATATCCATTAACACAAAGTACAATGGTAAATCAATTACCATTATCGAATACCAGAACTTTGGTTTTACATGTCTGGGGCAGTAACATCAGTAGATGTTACTATACTAATGATATAGAGTTTATTTTGGTGTTACACTAATTTTAATACCAATATAGTGAAGTATATTTGCCCTCTGTTGGTAGATTCATAAAAGGTCTGAAGATATCAATTAAGTTACTGCATTATGCCAGGGAAGTTATATGCTCAGACTGTAACTTTTTTTTTTTTTAAGATTTTATTCATTCATTTGACAGACAGAGATCACAAGTAGGCAGACAGGCAGGCAGAGAGAGAGATAGAGGAGGAAGCAGGTTCTCTGCTGAGCGGAGAGCCTGATGCGGGACTCGATCCCAGGACCCTGAGATCATGACCTGAGCTGAAGGCAGAGGCTTAACCCACTGAGCCACCCAGGTGCCCCTGAAGGCAGAGGCTTTAACCCACTGAGCCACCCAGGCGCCCCAGACTGTAACTTTTTTACAATCACATTGGTACAAGAAAATGCTATTATTACTTTTTTAATATTGTAATAAACTCCACTCATCTTTGGATGATTCTCTCTCAGAAAACTTTTCTATTTTTCATTTGCACACTTTTCTCAAAGTTTTCACAAATCTTTTTACAAAACACTACCTCTTGGATTATTTTTCTTTGTACAACTTGGTAAAACAAAAGACAAGGAAAGATCTAGTAAAATTTTCAACAGACAGTGGTTAAACAGTAAAAACAACTATCTGAAAGAAAGGATGAAATGTTCAAGAGACAAATCCAAGTTCACTAAAATGAAAGATTCATGGAGTTCCAATATCCAAACACAAATATTGGTCATCCTGAATATGGTGAAAGAGAAGCAATAGGGCATGGGGAGAGGAAATGCATTTAATGTCTGCTATCCAACCAACACTTGTTAGATGATGCATACCCATTCTGTCATCCAGTTCTCACATAAGAAAAGTTATCATTTCCAAAATACAAATGCAGATCTAAATCTTACTAAAATGTGGTCAAGATCACATAGCTAATATGTAGATTTTTATTAAACCAGATTTTCAAACCCAAATCTAATCCTAAAGAGATTAAAATAAAATATGGGTCAGACAAAAGATTAAGAAAAAATATATGCATAGGGAAAGATAAACACATTTTCCATTGTACAGTTTTGATATGTATAGACACATGTACATACACATACATATATATGCGACATGTTTAATTTGGATTTACAAATAGATTTAAATGTTACAGGCACTTCTTAGAGAAAATTTTTAATACTCCAGATTTTCAAATGAGTTTGGACAAATGGATTACCTTTTCAGATTTCTTGTAATACAATTCACTTCATCTGAATGGACCATATACAATGAAACCTTTTAAATTAAATATTCCAAAACATAGTCTAAAAAACTACTTCTCAAAAAACTGTCTTAGAAAGCAGTGAATTTATCCTATAATACTTCTCCACTATTGAAATACTTTTTAATTTCTTTAAAATGATAGAATACAGTAATTGAATACCTTGTATAGAACACTTTATTTATCAGAATTATCTATATTGGATTACTTCCCAACTGTTTTTATTACACTCCTATGATTTCAAACATCACAGAATCAAGTTTTTTTTAACCTTAAGATGATTTACTGAAGTACAATTAACAGTGTTTTATTATTTTCAGGTGGAAAATGATGCAAAAATTCTATACATTTCTCAGTGCTCATCAAGATAAGTATACAGCTGATGCTCATTATTTTACCCACCCCCTGCAGCCCATTCCCCGGTGGCAGCCACCAGTTAGTTTTAGAGTCTTGTTTGTTTGTTCATATTTTTAAATTCCACAGATGAGTGAAATCATGGTATTTTTCTTTAACTATTTCAATTAGCATTATACCATCTAGGTCCCTCCATGTTATTGCAAATGACAGGATCTCACTCATGTCTATTGTATCATTCTACTACTGAGTAATATTCCATTGTGCATACCACTTCCTTTTGCATTCATCAATGGACACAAGTTGCTTCCCGGACTTGGCTATTTTATTCTTTTTGGTACAATTATAAATGGGATCGTTTTCTTAATTACTCTTTCAGCTACTTCATTGTTAGTGTAAAGAAATGCAACAGATTATATACAAAGTTTGTATCCTGAAACCTTGCTTAATTCACTTATTGGATTGGATTTTTTGTTTTGTTTTGTTTTGTTTTTTGTAGTCTTTAGAGTTTGCTATAGATAGGTCATTTGCATATAGTGAAATTTTACTTTTTTCTTAACAATTTGAATGTTTTTTGTTCCCTTTTTGTTTGATTGCTATAACTAAGACTTCCAGTACTGGGTTGAATAAAAGTGGTGAGAGTGGACATCCTTGTCTTCTTCCAGATCTTAGGGGAAAAGCTCTGTTTTTCACCATTGAGTATGATGTTAGCTGTGGATTTTTCACATATGGCATTTATTATGTTGAAGTATGTTCCCTTTAAACCTACTCTGTTGAGGGTTTTTTTATCATGAATAGATTTTGTACTTTGTCAAATGCTGTTTCTTGCATCTATTGAAATGATTATATGGGTTTTTTTGATCCTTTCTCTTATTAATGCGATGTACCACATTGATTTGTGAATACTGAAACACCCTTGCTTTCCTGGAATAAATTCCACTTGATCATGTTAAATGACTGTTTTAATGTAGTGGTAGATTTGGTTTGCTAATATTTTGTTGAGGATTTTTGCATCTATATTCATCAGAGATACTGCCCTGTAGTTTTCTTTAGTATCTATCTGGTTTTTGTAACTAGGGTAATGCTGACCTTGTAGAATTAATTTGGAAGATTTCCCTTCTTCTATTTTTTGGAAGAGGTCAAAAATATGCATTAACTCTTCTTTTAAATGTTTAGTAGAATTCACCTATGAAGCCATCTGGTCCTTGACTTTTTTGGTTGGGAGTTTTTTGAGTACTAATTCAATTTCATTGCTAGTAATGAATGGGTTGAAATTTTCTGTTTCTTCCCAGTTCTGTTTTGGAAGTTTGTATTTCCAGGAATCCATCCCTTTCTTCTAGATTGCCCAGTTTGTTGCAGTATAATTTGTCATAGCATTCTCTTATGATCCTTTATATTTCTGGGGTGTCACTTGTTATTTCTTTTTTTTTAAATATTTTATTTATTGAGAGAGAGAGATCACAAGAGGCAGGCAGAGAGAGAGGAGAAGCAGGCTTTCTGCTGAGCAGAGAGCCTGATGTGGAGCTTGATCCCAGGACCCTGAGATCATGACCTGAGCTAAAGGCAGAGGCTTAACCCACTGAGTCACCCACGCACTCCATCACTTGTTATTTCTCCTCCTCCTTCGTTTAGGATTTTATTCAAGTTTTATTATTGAGGAATCTGGCTAAAAGTTTATCAATTTTGTTCATCTTATAGAACCAGATCCTGGTTTCATTGATCTGTTCTATTGTTTTTTACTATTTTTGTTTTAATATTTATTATTCTCTTCCCTCTATTGGCTTTGGGCTTTGTTCTTTTTCTAGTTCCTTTAGGCTTAAGGTTAGGTGCTCTGAGATTTTTGTTTCTTAAGGTAGGCCTGTACTGCTGTAAACTTCCCTCTTAAAACAGCTTTTGCTGCATCCCAAAGATTTTGGACCATTGTGTTTTCATTTTTCTTCCATGTATTAAATTTTTTTTTCTTCTTTGATTTCTGGGTTGACCCATTTATTATTATTTCATAGCATGTTAGCCTCCATATATTTGTGTTCTTTCCCAGTTTCTTTCTTATGATTGATTTCTAGTCTTATACTGTTGTGGTCAGAAAAGATGCAGGATATTATTTCAATCTTTTGGAATTTCCTGAGACTGATTTTGTGGCCCAATATGTGATATATTCTGGAGAATGTTCTGTGCACACTGTAAAAGAATATATTCTATTTCTGGATGAAATGTTCTGAATATATTTGTTAAGTCAACCTGGTCTAATGTGCCATTCAAAGCCCCTGTTTCCTTATTGATTTTTGATTTTCTGTCTGAATAATCTATTCTCATTGCTATAAATGAAGTGTTAAAATCTCATGCTTGTTTTATGTCTGCTGAACATAAGTTTGTCAAATGATTAAGTCGTACATCTAAACTATTATAACATTGCATGTCAACTATACTCAAAAAGGAAAAAAATCACCTATTACATTACTCTCAATTTCTTCCTTAATATCTCTTAATAGTTGCTTTATGAATTTAGGTGCTTCCAACATCGGTGCATAGATATTTAAAATTGTTATATCCTCTTACTGAATTGTTCCTTTAGGTGTTGGGTTTTGTTTTGTTTTTTTAATGAACCATTTTCTTTGCAAAAAATTTTAAAACAGGAATATATATTTGGAATGATGTCAACAGTATTGGAATAAGTGGAGAGCTTTCAAGTTATTAGTTTTAAAGAACATTAATTTGAGAAAGTATTTTAGTTTTAAAAAAACAAAATACGGGGCGCCTGTGTGGCTCAGTGGGTTAAGCCACTGCCTTCAGCTCAGGTCATGATCCCAGGTCCTGGGTTCGAGCCCCACATCGGGCTTTCTGCTCAGCAGGGAGCCTGCTTCCTCCTCTCTCTCTGCCTGCCTCTCTGCTTACTTGTGATTTCTCTCTGTCAAATAAATAAATAAAATCTTAAAAAAAAAATACTGTTTTAGTCATACCTCATATGATACTCATGAAATAGTCATTGACATGAAAAATAATTCAAAATGAGGTAAATAAACTTATCTACAGAGTCCAGATGAGTATATGAGTAACTCAAAAAGAAAAAAAAAATTGTACCTAAGAGTGCAATGAATACTGAAGAAGTTCAAGTTGTAATGATCACATATAGATGGGAGAGTAGAATAAATTCAGGAGGAAAAATTTAGACATTATAATACTATACCCTAATGCTTATTTTGGAATGAAATCTTTCCATAATGAAAAGTAGGTCTTAAAATTGGAACTCAAACAGGTCATCTGAGAATTAAGGGAACTGTAGGGATCACACAGAACTATAGGATAATGATTTAAGCATCATATCTAGATGATAGAAAAAGATTCTAAGAATTGAATTTAAGCATATATCCATATTCTTTATTAACTTACAATGTTATTTTATGGATGAGAACTTTTTGCTAAAATTATGAAGTATAAATGGGTTATCAATACTTCAATCATATATGCATTTAAGTTGTTTAGTGTCCATTGAGATTAAACTATTAGTAAAACAAATAATAAAACCATTTGGGATATAAACAAGTACATTTCAGCAAATCACTCCTTGGGATTCATTTTCTTTTCTTCTTTTTTTCTAGTTCTTCTAAAGAACTTAATGATAAAAAATAACATAAAATACAAAATGAATTTCACTAAATGTTGATTTAGACATATTTTTAAAAACTAACAGTACTTCTTTCAAATAATTCATTAAACATTATAAATATGTATGAAAAAGTGACTGAGATGTAAATACACAACAGATTTTCATGGTATATAGCACATAAACATATTGAAAAACTTGGCATTGGGGATGGCAGGCATAAATCAAAAATCCTAATCAGGGCATCCAGTTTATCTAATCATCCTAAGATTTTCCAGTTTAAGAGATTAAAATTATCAATGGTATTTTTTTCTTTAAACAGTGTTGAGATAAGATGGATATAATTTAATATATATTTTAAGTTTTTTGCTTTTGTGCAGGTTCCTAATTTTGGGGTATCAACATTATTAGAGTAAAGTCTTTGGGTATTTTGTTGTGGTGGTCTTTTTTTTTTTTAAGATTCATTTATTTATTTGAAAGAGAAAGAGGAAAAGAGCAAGCAAGAGCACACACAGAGGGGCACAAGATAGAGAATCCAAGCAGACTTCCCACTGAGCTCGGAGCTCAATGGGGTGCTCTATCTCACAATCCATGAGATCATGACCTGAGCCAAAAATCGAAGAGTCAGACACTTACCCAACTGACCCACACAGGGACCCCTACAATATGTCTTCGTATGAACATATACATTCATTTCTCTAGGTAAATAGCCACAGGTGGAACAGCTTTGTCATAATGCAAGTGTCTGTTTGACTTTTCTATTGTTACATTTTTAGTTTCTAACAAATTTTAATAACACTAAATTGATTAATAACTAATATTCATTTAGCATTATTGAATGACATTATACCTTGGAAAGTCTGTTCTATTTTGGACATTCTAAATATGAATGTTCTAACCAGATAATACTGAAGGGTTTAACTATTTTGAACTTCAGACTTAGAAAGTTGCAGAAAGGGTGCAAAAAATATCCTTATATCACTGCCCCAGTCTTAACATCCTACATAACTTTAGTGTACTTATCAAGAACAAGAAATTAACTTTGGTACAATATAGTAATTAAGATTTCATTTTAATTTCACCAGTTTTTTCATTGATAACCTTTCCTAATTTAGGAGCTTATATAAAATTCCACATTACACTCAGTTGTCCTTTCTTCTTAGATCCCATTTGGGTTTCTTTTAAAGTTTTCCCATGATTAGAACAGATTATACATGATTATACATGTCTGGCAATATTTCCATAAAATTTGGTGTATCTTTTTAGGACAAGAAGAAAATCTGTTTTCTAAAGTGTTTGTACCATTTTACATCCCCATAATCAGTGACATAAGCAGCCTTAGTTTTAACTTTTTTAGGGGCATATGGTACTATCTGTGATGGTATGTTGAACATTGTTTCTTGTGCTAGGTCTGCTTTGATGAAATGTGTTCAAATCCATTTTTTTTTAAAGATTTTATTTATTTGATGCAGAGAGAGAGAGAGAGATCACAACTAGGCAGAGCAGCAGGCAGAGAGAAAGGGGGAAGCAGGCTCCCCGCTGAGCAGAGGGCCCGATGTGGGGCTCGATCCCAGGACCCTGAGATCATGACCTAAGCCGGAGGCAGAGGCTTAATGCACTGAGCCACCCAGGCACCCCTCAAATCCATTTTTAACTGAGTAATTTTCCTCTAACAAGAGGTGAGAGTTCTTTGTACGTTTTAAACAAATTCTTTGTTGGATATACATTTTGCAAATAATTTCTCCTAAGCTGTAGCTTAGTAGGTAGTAACAAAGTGACTTTATCAGTAAGTGGTTAAAAAGGCAGAACCACCCTCCCCAGAATTTTGGGGGGATAATCACATATGTAAAACAAACAAACAAAAAACAATTAAACTATGGCTTTTCAATAATTATGCTATTAACTTGGGTGAATAAACTTTCCAAGTTTCCTGACATTCTATCAGGGTAACTGAACCAATATGCATTTCCAACTGTGTTAGATAAGAAATTAGCATTTTCTTCCTCACATTACTTCAACTATGTTCATATGTTTGTGCCTTAAACACTTCAGATGTAATGCATTCTATCCACATTATAGGCCTATTTAGTGACCTTGAGTCTATTTGAACCATAATATTTTAAGTCAATTAAGCATATATGAGATCTGGAATGAGAGAAAATACACAAACTAGCCAAGCTGCTGCTGTTTTATACTACTATACCATGCTGTTCCCTCCTGGGTGATTATTATCTCATTAACTTTTAAACCAGTTTGGAAATAATTTACTCAGAATTTAAGCTTAATTAAACATTATTTAGGGTCACTAATATTGGGAACAACCCTTATTTAAATTTCAACTTTTAGAACTCTACCATAATAAGACAGAAATCATTTATTTTGTAAGGGAAGAACATGGCCTATGGTGATTACTAAGATGGATATAAACAAACTCCTGAGATTTTTCATGGCATTCATTGCAAGGCATCACTTACTTGGCCCAACAGCCTGATTTTTCATTAAACAATGCATTTGCTATTAGGATGGAAGGCATTGTTTCCTATTATATTCCTAGGATATTCCTAGTGACAAGCCATCACTAGTTAGATTTAGGGCCCAGATTAGCCAAGTCAAAATCAGAGAATGAATCAGGGGACAATGCTAGTATTCAGGATCAGTGGATATAGAAAGACAAAACTGGAATGAAGATCAAAGGATGCAATTTGTAAGGGTATCAGAAG
This sequence comes from Lutra lutra, assembly GCF_902655055.1. Lineage (NCBI taxonomy): Eukaryota > Metazoa > Chordata > Mammalia > Carnivora > Mustelidae > Lutra > Lutra lutra. The sequence goes on along the minus strand of NC_062280.1, from coordinate 79,760,429 downwards.
AGATCAGTAGTAAAGCAGTGTAAACATGAATTATTTAAGCTTAGATGGGAAGATTACTTTTATACAGTTTGAAATATTAGTATCCAGTAAGAAGGTCATTTTAATCTGAGGTCACTGTGTAAGGATGAAAAAGTCTGTATAGTAATCCAAACCACAAGGCATGGTGATACAAACTGTAGAGGGGCAAGGATATGGAATCTGATACAACATACTTCACTACTATCATGTCACTAAGAAAGCTATTTCACCTGTCTGTTGCCTCAGTTACACATTTTGCATTCAAAACAATGAAAATATCTTAATTTAATAAAGATAGAAGTTTAAAGCGGGTAATCTATTAATATTTCCTCCAGCTCAATTAAATCTTAAAATAGCAATAAATGGGGGTGCCTGGGTGGCTCAGAGGGTTAAGCCTCTGCCTTCAGCTCAGGTCATGATCTCAGGGTCCTGGGATCAAGCCCCGCATCGGGCTCTCTGCTTAATGGGGAGCCTGCTTACCACCCCCTCTCTGCCTGCCTCTCTGCCTACTTGTGATCTCTCTCAATCAAATAAATAAATAAAAACTTAAAAAAAATAGCAATAAATGGAAACTCATACAGCCATGTACAGCAATTCTGATTGCTTGAAATGTTCATAATTTTAAACACATAATTTTAAAAAATAAAATTTGGGGACACTCAGTAGCTCAGGCAGTTAAGCATCTGCCTCTGGCTCAGGTCACGATCCCAGGGTCCTAGGATCGAGTCCTGCATCAGGCTCCTTGCTCAGCAGAGACCCTGCTTCTTCCTCTGCCTTCTGCTCCCCCTGCTTGTGCTCTTTCCCTCTCTGACAAATAAATAAAATCTTTTAAAAATTTTTAAAAATAAAATTTTAACAACAGTACCATTAATCCCCTCTAAGCAATGGTATCATAGGTGCCCTTCATTTAAATCTTATACTTCTCTCCATTGCTATCTCTTTTTGGAAATGAGAAAAAAAAAAAAAAAACAAGCACTTTAAAAAGGGAAAAAAGAGGGGCACTCGTGTGGCTCAATCAGTTAAGCAGCTGACTATTTCAGCTAAGGTTATGATTTCTTGGATCATGAAATCAAGCCCTGCCTCAGGCTCTATGTTCAGCAGGAAGTCTGCTTGAGATTCACCCCTCCTGGGTCCCCCTGGCTTCCCCTGGGTCCCTCTCAAATAAATCTTTTCAAAAATAAAAAGGGAAAAAAGAAACTCAGTACCAGAACCTTCTGGGGCATTAATAAATTTGGAATTAAAACCTGGGCAAGTGATACTGATTTTTTACTAGATATAGACCCTAAGATACTGCTATTCACTTTTGGCTTCACTTTGTCATCAGTTAAAGGAGCTCATAAGAAACATCCCTACCTCGGGGCGCCTGGGTGGCTCAGTGGGTTAAGCCGCTGCCTTCGGCTCAGGTCATGATCCCAGGTCCTGGGTTCGAGCCCCACATCGGGCTTTCTGCTCAGCAGGGAGCCTGCTTCCTCCTCTCTGCCTGCCTCTCTGTTTACTTGTGATTTCTCTCTGTCAAATAAATAAATAAAATCTTTAAAAAAAAAAAAAAAAAGAAAGAAACATCCCTACCTCAATCTCACTCTGTAGGACCGCAATTTCAATGGTCTGGTATATGGCCCAAACACTTGCCTTAAAAACAAAACAAAACAAACAAATAAACAAAAACAACAACAACAAAAGCTCTCCAATGATTCTAGTGTATAGCCAAGACTGAACAATAGGTCTCTGATATAAAGCTAAGAATTAGTATTAACTGAGATGAGATACCTTTGGACAAAAGAACTAGAATTTTCTGGTAATAAAAGTAACATTTTAGAAAATTTAGTATCTCAGAATTATCCAATCTCCATAGACCAAGAATTCTGTTAAAAGAAAAATAATTTTTATTACATGCTGGGAAATTGGATATTGTATTACAATCCCATTTTTGAAAAGGAAATCATGACATCAAAAATAGGAGACTTCCTATAGAAGGGAATCATCTGTAACTAAAGGAATAGGCACCATGCACATCACCAGGATCTATAGAAGTATCATTTATTGAGGCAACTTTTCATATAATTTATAATAAATTTATATATAATTATATACAATTTTATATATAATTATATAATATATATTAATTATATTTAATATATTAATTATAATATATCATGATATATTATTATATCATGATTATATTATATAATATATAATTATATATATAATTTTATATATATATAATTTATAAATAAGTATCACTTATTGAGGCAATTCTCCTTATAATTTCCTTCTCTCCGCTAGTCACTCCAGTAAGCTGGAGAAAAAATTTTTTTAAGAAAAGACCTATCACCTAATGTAAAAAAAGAAATATCCCAAACAAGATTAAGTTGGATCTTCTATGAGCTTACTTTAGAAATGACCCTTTTCCCTGTTGCAGTTTGCTGCCTGCCCTTCAATGTAAACTTCCGTGGTTCTCTTGCTATCAGACTGTTTTACTACAAGACACTATCTTTACCCAGCTGAAATCAAATTTTAATATTGGTACAAATTTTGTGAAATATGTTTTACATAACTAAAAACAATCATAAAAAGAAGGAAAAATCAATCTGAAAGATAATATTTAATCAAATGGGTCAGAGAGAAAAGAAATAGGTAGGTGAGGAAATAAGAACAGATCTGTGGGTGGGAGATGCCTAAGGGGCTCAATCAGTTAAGCACCTGACTCTTAATTTCAACTCAGGTGATAATCCCAGGGTCCTGGGATTGAGCCCCACTTCAGCTCCATGCTCAGCTTGGAGTTTGCTTGTCCCTCTGTCCCTGCCCTTGCTCACACTTACACTCTGTCTCTCTCTCAAATAAATAAGATCTTTAAAGGAAGAATATATCTGGAAGGCTGACTAATCCAGGGCAGATACATTTGGTATATATATACTTTGCAGAAAAGAGCATGGAGTTTTCCGTGGAGAATTGTTTAGTAAGATAGGAATACGGATTCTTAGTTTGTTGGTCAGGGTTCTCCAGAGATATAAAACTCATAGGAGTTAGCTTTCACCTCTCTCCATATTTAAGATTTGTATTTGGATCACCCTCAATAGGAAGGGCAGTCTGCTTTCTTCAGTCCACCAATTCAAATGCTAACACCCAGAAGTCATGTTTAACCTAGTCATCCCTTGTCACAGTCAAGTTACTACATTAAATTAACCAACACATCTCGCAAAGATAAAGACATAGACTGTGGAGGATCTTAATTTGTTCCAGGATTTCTGGGGTTTATTCTTCTTCCATAGGGAAAAAACCAGAGGGCTTTGAGTAGCATAGGACTTTCACTAGATTTTTAGTGATTGTGCCAGCTCCTGGACTGAGAATGGACTGGAGGAGGGCATGATTAATTTAAGTAGATGTTTTATAAAGTGGTTGTTTTCACCTAGGTAAAATATAATAATGGCCAATAATAAAGTAGCAGTTTTATTTCTCATTCTTACTTTGTACTTTCTAATCTAGGTATAATTATTGCTTTTTAACAGATAAAATATTTCAAGCCTCAGTGTCCTTAACTTACAAATATCATAATGAATATGTTAATAACTTTGGTGTATATAAGATAATTAATAAAAGTAGCTAAAAATGAATACCATACTTATCTAACACCATAATTCATTCATTTTTCTTCAATCAAAATATTTCATCAACATATATTCAACACTTACCATTCACAGTTCTCCATGCCAGGAACTTGGAAAAATAAAAATGAATGAGAACTTTGCTCTCGAGTGCTTAGTAAGTCTAGTCTTTTTGTCATAGGAATTCTTACCTTATAGGTTGCCTAATTTTGAGTTACTCTCATAAGATAACATATTCTTCCTGTTTATTGAGTAACAAAGGTTTTACTTAGAAGCTCTGCAGAGTGTATTAAAGCAGTATTCTACACATATTTTGTGCCAGGTGTTCTACATTACTAAACAGACACTCTCCATATGTTCCTTGAGGTTATTCCAGACTGAACAGATCCTAAAATGCTATAGTTAAATAATTTATAGATAGAATGGCTATTGACTTTAGATGCAATATAATTTAAAGGAGTTGTATTTTTAAGCATAAAATAGCAAATATAGCATGTCAGAATGTAGAATTGATAAATCTTTTACTGATAGGTAACTATAATGTAGTCAGAAGATCAATTTCCAAAAAATTTTAATGTATTAATTCATCTCTAAGAAAACATTTCCTCCTTACCATTTTTATAATTTCCCTATGATCTTATTCCCAGTATGCAGCCTAATCCTTCCATCTCTAAATAAGCAGAGCCTATACCTTCAATAGTAATCTAACCTTCTTACCTTTTACTTTAGAAAACAGAATTAAAGGAATTTACGTAATGAGAATTTCTTCTTTGTGAAGAACTATTGATATGAATTGTGTCCCCCAAATTTCATATATGAAGTCCTTAACTCCAGTATCCCACTACATGGCTTATTTGGATATAGAGCTACTATAGATGTAATTCGTTAAAATGGGGTCATTAGAGTGGGTCCTAATCAATCTGGATCATGTGGCTTTAAAAAAAAAATCTATCATGTGGCTTAAAAAATTGTGATTATCATGTGATTGGTAACCTTATAAAGATGTAAAATTTGAACACAGACATGCACACAGGGAGAATGCCATGTGAAAATGGAAGGCAGAAATCAGGTGATTCTTCTGCAAGACAAGGAATGCCAAAGCTTGCCAGCAAACCACCCAAAGCTGAAGGAGAGGCATGGAATAGATTTTTCCTGCTGGATGTCAGAAGAAAGCATTTCTTCTGACATCTGAATCCTGACTTCTAGCTTCTGAAACCATGACACAACAAGTTTGTTGTTTAAGCCACTCAGTTTATGGTATTTTGTTATGGTAGCCCAAGCAAACTAATACAGGAATGAACTATAAATAAAGTATCAGCCATTCTACTTATATTTTATTTGCTAACTTTCCTAGGCAGTAAATCTCATAGAATTTAACTATTCCATTTAATAGTAATGCTAACAGGTTACATATGAAAATAAAAAGTAAAAAAAAAATAATCAGCACTTAATAAAGTCTATTCCATAGAATACTAATTCCATAGAATATTGCAGGCATTAGGTAAAACAAACCAACCAACCTTTGGACAGTAAATTACTTGGGGAAGCACTAGGTTATACTAAACCAGAATTCTGTTACAGGATTCATACCTATAAATTCTTTTAAAAAAATAAAAATATTTTACAGCTCTTCTGAATTATGTGTTTTTTTTTTAAGATTTTATTTATTTATTTGACAGGCAGAGATCACAAGTAGGCAGAGAGGCAGGCAGAGAGAAAGAGAGAGAGAGAGAGGAGGAAGCAGGCTCCCCACTGAGCAGAGAGCCTGATGTGGGGCTCGATCCCAGGACCCTGAGATCATGACCTGAGCCAAAGGCAGAGGCTTTAACCCACTGAGCCACCCAGGCACCCCCAGAATTATGTGTTCTGTCCATTAAAATCTTCAATACTTTAATACAAAGGAGTTTATTATAAAATGTGTGTATGAATATATACACACATAAACATATATGTATGCACATATGTTTTATCAAATAAGGCTAGAAAAAGTGTTATATAAAGAACATGTATTTCTTAAATCTTCTAATAAAAACCAGTATTACATAGACACACTAATCTAAAGTACAAGCAGGATATCCACTTTTAGTAATGGGTGACTATGTCATTTGCACCAACCCTCCACTGAAGGCAAGTACATAAGAAAGATGAGCATAAAAATATATATTCTCTAACCATCCAAGTGCTAAGAGCTAAATAGCATCAAAGTGGACACCTACTGGATCAAGATCCAAGAAAAGACAGGAAGGAATGCAAGGAGGTAAACCTGAATTTTTAGGTCACATTCTCTCAGAGGCTTCCATTCAAATACAGTGACTTCAAATAAGAGCAGTGGTTCTGAGAGTCTTGATATCTTGGGAGACAACAGTTGTCTAGTGTCCACCTAGGGTGGTATCTCTCCTACACTTACTTCTACATATACTGAGATGGAACTCAAAAGACTTCATCCAAGAAAAAAGGGCAACTTCACGCAAGTAGAATCAGATTAAAAAATAACACTGTTTTACATACATGGGAACGACATGCAAATGGTAACCAACATTCTTTAGAAACACAGGAGGCCAGAGACAGCAGAACATCTTTAAAGTCTTGAAAAGAAAAAAAAAATTTTTTTTGTCAACCCAAAATTCTATATCAAATTATCAAAAGTAATTAACATTATCAAAAATAAGCTAAAAGAATGTATTGTGTAAATGCTTGAACTACAATAAGTGCTAAAGTAATTCATTAAATAGGTAAGAGACTATTACAAACAACTGTATGCTGTTAGGTAACTTGTGGAGAATGAACAAATTCCTCTAAAAATACAACTTACCAAAACTTGAACATGATTAAGTTATTTTATATCTTAATGGCTGTATATGGGGTGCCTGGCTGGTTGCATGGTGGGGCATGCAACTCTTCCCTGCCCCCGCACCAAAAACATGCAACTCTTGATCTCAGGGTTGAGTATGAGCCCCATGCTGGGTGTAGAGATTACTTAAAAATAAAATCTTTTAAAAAAATCTTAATGGCTGTACAAATAAAACTGATTCATAAATATACTTACTTTAAAAATCTTCATTTGTGAAAGCTTTTGGGCCTGATGCCTTCTTTCTGAATTCGATAAATGAAAGAAAGAATACAATTTTATACCAATGCATTCAAAAAATAGTGTAAGCCATTTAACAGCTTGTTTTATTAGGCTAGCATAATGCTGATAAAAACTAAGACATAGTCAAGGAAAAAAATTACAGAGCAACATTCCTCATAAACATGGACAAAAAAATAACATTTGTAAATGACAAACAATATAGACAAGGATGGTAGATTAGGACTACGTGGAGTCTCAAAGAGACTATGGACTCTGAAAAACAAGCTGAGAGTTTGGGGGGATGGGTAATCCTGGGGGTGCATATTAAGGAGGGCACATGTTGCATGGAGCACTAGGTATGGTACATAAACAATGAATCTTTGAAAAAAATTAAAAATTTTTAAATAAAAAATAAAAGGTGGTTAAAGTAAAGCATTTGAAAAATCTAGTTTGTCACATTAACAAAGAAAAAAAAAGATTTTTCACATATTAAAAAAAATCACTTAAAGTTCAATTCCTATTCATGATTAAGAAAAACAAACTCAGTGACTACAAGGAACTGAATCTGATGAAAAACATCTACAAAAAGTTTATACCTAATATACTTCATGGAGAAATGAATGCTTTTACTTTAAAATTGAGACAAGTAAAGATGGCTTCCCCTAAGTTCAAAACAGCCTTCATCACTTCCATTTAATATTCTATTCAAAGCTGTAGTAAGTTCATTAGGGCAAATAAATAGGAAAAAAATTAAAATTGTTCTCATTCAGAAACATGACAGCCTCTGTTAAAAAAAAATTAATGAGTCTATTAGAAAAAAATACTAGATGTAATAAATGAATTTCCTAAGTGTCAAAGATACAAAGTAAATTCTCAACAAGATCCTAGCTAATAGGATCCAACAGTACATTAAAAAAATTATCCACCATGACCAGGTGGGATTTACCCGTGGGATGCAAGGGTTGTTCAACATTCGCAAATCAATCAATGTGACAGAACAAATCAATAAGAGAAGAGAGAAGAACCATATGGTCCTCTCAACTGATGCAAAGTAAATATTTTAAATCCATTTTAATTGTATGTATCTGCAGTAAACAATTAGAAAGTGAATTTAATAAACTTTTGCAATTAGAAATACTTAGGAATGAACTTAACAAAAGAAGTACAAGAGTTGTATGTTGAAAACTGTAAAGCAGTGCTGAGAGAAATTAAAGGCCTAAAAAAAAATGGAGATGTGTATTACATTCATGTATTGGAAGACTGATTATCATGATAAAAATTCTGCTCAAAGTGATATTTTTAGAAAACCTGTTTCTATGACTTACTTCACTTAACATCGTACCCTTTTGGTCCACCCATGTTGTTGCAAATTGGCAGATCTTATCTTTATGGCTGAGTATTATTTCAATGTATTTTTATACCACACCTTCAAAGTCAATATTCTAATTGGCATTTTTGGAGGAAACTGGTAAATTGCTATCAATATTTATATGAAAATGAGAAGAATCTAGAATAGCCAAACTCTTCTTTAAAAAGAACAGAGTTGTATCACTCACATATTCTGCTTTCAAGACTTTTTTCAGTTTATATATTATTTTAATTGTGTTATGTTAGTCACCATAAAATACACCATTAGTTTTGGATACAGTGTTCCAAGATTCATTGTGTATGTACACCAACCAGTGCTCCATGCAATACGTGACTTCCTTAATACCTACTACCTCAGATTGTTTCTCAGAGTCCACATTCTCTCATGGTTCCTCTCCCCCTCCAATTTGCCCCAATTCACTTTCTTAAAGCTAAAATAATCAATAAAGTGTGGTGTTCACACAAGGATGGACTTAGGAAGTATTAAGACAGAAGAGTTTAGAAACTGACCCTACATAAAATGGTTAGTTCATATTTGACAAAAGTGCTAAAGCATTTTAGTGGGGGAAAAGAATATTTTTCTAAATAAATAGTCCTGGAATAACTTCATGTATGTATAAAAAGAAAATCAACCCCTATCTTATTCCATGTAAAAATTATAACTCAAAATGGATCATAGAACTAAATATAAAAGCTACAACTGTTATACAGAGGGCTAAAAGTATCTTGACAATTTCATATAGCCAAGATTTCTTGGGATCATAGAAAAAAGATAGTAATAAATAATACTTCATCAAAACCATCTTTGCTTTAAAAGATTGAGCTGCAGTTTTTCCAGTTTGAGATGGTGATGTAGGAAGACTGTGAAATCCCTCCTCCACAAAACACAACAAATTATACCTATTAATAAAACAGTTCCTTCTGAAGAACTGAGAGCTGACTAAACAGCTACTGACCAACCAATGATAGATATACCAGCAAGAAACAGGACCCATCATGGTTTTAAAGAGTAACAAGCAGGAGCACTTGAATGGCTCAGTCAGTTAAGCATCTGCTGATGGCTCAGGACATGATCCTGGTCCTGGCATTGAGCCCAACCATCAGGTTCCCTGTTCAGAGGGGAGTCTGCTTCTCTCTCTCCCGAGTGCCCCCCCAAACTCATGCTCACTCTAATAAATCTAAAAAAAATTTTTTTTAAATAGTTATGAACATATACAGCTAAGCTCCAACTAGCCAGCAAAATTCACCCAGCACACACAATCTGCATAGAAAACACCATACACTTGATCACTCCCCTTCAAGTTTAGAAGTCACCATTTCTCCTAATCCATCAAAAGAAACAAAGGAAGTAAAAGGGGGAGACAGAACAATATACTCCAAAAGAAAGAACAGGAAAAAAACTCGGAAAAAGAACTAAATGAAACAGAGATCAGCAATATGTCTAATAAAGAACTGAAAAGTAATGATCATTAAGTAATGATCATTAAGATACCCAGGAGGCTTCTAAAAAGAGTGGAAAAAATAAATGAGAACTTCAATTGAGAGATAGAAAATATTAAAAAGAACCAGAGTTGAATACAACAACCAAATTAAAAAACACCCTAGGGGGAACCAACAATAGATTAAGAGATTAGAAGAACATATTGACAACCTGTGAGATGGGGTAATGGAAAGCACACTAGCTTCACAGCAAAAAGAGAAAAAAAAAAATTTTTAATGAGGAAAGATTAAGAAAGCTCTTGGATAACATCAACTGAAGAAAGAGTTACCATATAGGGATCATAGAAGAAGAGAGAAAGATGTACAGAATTTATTTGAAGAAATAATAAATGAAAACTTCCCTAACCTAGATAAGGAAATAGACCTCCAAAACCAAAAAGAACAGAAAGTTCTAAAATAAGATGAAACCAAGGAACCACACCACGGTACATAATTAAAATGTCAAAGGTTAAAGATAAAGAGAGAATCTTGGGGCACCTGGGTGGCTCAGTAGGTTAACCCTCTACCTTTGGCTCAGGTCTGATCCCCTGATCCTGGGATTAAGCCCAGAATCCAGCTCTCTGCTCAGCAGGGAGCCTGCTTCTCCATCTCCCTCTATCTGCTGTTCTCCCTGCTTGCTCTCTCTCCCTCTCCCTCCCTCTGTCTCTTGCCAAATAAAATCTTTTTTTAAAAAAAAGGGGGAAAAAAGAGACTCTTAAAAGCAGAGAAAGAAGAGAATCTTAAAGAGAGACATGAAATGTTACCTACAAGGGAAAAGCTATAAGCTATCAGCTGATTTTTCAGCATAAACTTTGCAAGCCAGAAGCAAGTAGCATGATATATATTCAAAGTGCTTTAAAAAAAAAACCCTACAACTGAGAATACTCTACCTGTCAAGCTTATCATTCAGACTTGAAGGAATGATAAAGAATATTCTAAACAAAAAATAAAGGAGTTTATCACCACAAGTTAGCCTTAAAAAAAATGTTAAAGGGACTTTAAATAGAAAAGAAATGGCCATAGTTAGTCATAAGAAAAATATGAATAAAAAGAGGTGAAATATGATTATATATACACAAAATGTGGAGACGGGAGTAAAAAGAATGGGTAGAAGAAAAACAAAGATTAAAGTTTTATTTAAAGTGTACTTGAACTTATATGATGATCACATTAATATGGACAGCTATTTACTTAATATGTTACATATGACCATCATGGTAATCACAAAACAAAACCTATGATAGATACAAAAATAAATAAATAAAAATAAACATATAGATATTCATGGTCACAAAGAAAGAGCAAGAAGTTGGAGGAGCAAGATGGCAGAGCAGTAGGACACCTAAATTTCGTCTGGTCCCAGGAATTCAGCTAGATGCTTCTCATACCATTCTCAACACCTACAATCTCAATAGGAGATCAAAGAAAAGAATAGCAGCAATTCAATGACAGAAAAGTGGCCACATTCTGGAAGGTAGGAAGTGCAGAGAAGTGAATCCAAGGTGATTTTGGGGAAGATAGGCCATGTGGGGAGGGAACCTCCATCAACTGGCTACCAGCAAGTGATAGAGCAGTGAAGCACAAAATCAGAACTTTTTTTTTTTTTTTAAGATTTTTTTTTATTTATTTATTTGACAGAGAGAGATCACAAGTAGACGGAGAGGCAGGCAGAGAGAGAGAGAGAGGGAAGCAGGCTCCCTGCTGAGCAGAGAGCCCGATGCGGGACTCGATCCCAGGACCCTGAGATCATGACCTGAGCCGAAGGCAGCGGCTTAACCCACTGAGCCACCCAGGCGCCCACAAAATCAGAACTTTTAAAAGTCTCCTCCTCTGAGGGATGTTGCTCCAGTGGCTAAGCAGGGGGCTGGAACCCTTGCCATGAGTGTGGTTTCTGGACCCTGGGATTATAGGAAGACCTTCCTGAGTATGGCAGAGCTCCCAAGTATCAGAGAGGGGAAGCTGGCTGTGAAGACAGAGCCAGGGAGTGGGCTCTTAGCTTGGATTTGCCACAAGCCATGATGTGTGGCTCAGTTGGGCCACTACTCTTCAAGCAGGGACCCAACAAGTGGCAGATGTGGGGAGACTCCCCTTCCTCCCCTGGAAGGAATTACATGAAAGCACACTGGAGGAATCTGCTGGGTTTGGAAACTCCAACGGGTTCCTGTGCAAGAGATAGAAACCCGCAGTGACAGACCAGGTAAACACGGAGTACAGCCAGAGACCACGGAAACAGGAGTGACTGGCAGCTTTTAATCTGAGGGCTTACTGAGGAGTGGATCCCTGAGTTCTTGCTCTTCCGGGGCCATAGATCAGGAGGCTGCCATTTTCATTCTTGTCTTCCAAAACTGTATGGAAAGCTTTCCAGGAAAAAAAGCATCTGAGAGAAAACCTGAGAAGATTATTTAGCCTGGACCCTGGCAAGGGCAGTGCAATTCTGCACTGGGCAAAGACATTTGAGAATCACTGCAACAGACCCCTCCCCCAGAAGATCAGCAAGAAAATCCAGCCAAGACCAAGTTTATCAATTAATGAGAACTGCAAAACCTCAACACTAGGGTAATACAGCACATCGAATTCATGGCTTTTCTCCCATGTTTCTTTAGTCTTTCTAATTTTTAAAGTTTTCTTTTTTTCTTTTTCTATTTTCTTTTATTTTTCTTCTTTCATTTTTTAACCATCTTATCAATTCCATTTTAAAAATCTTTCATTTTCATTTTTACAGTCATATTCTATCCCTTCATTATATGTAAACTTAATTTATGATGTGTGTGTACATATATATATATATGTAAACATACATATACATATATATATATGTAAACATACATATACATATATATATATGTAAACATACATATACATATATATATGTATATATATGTTTTTTTTCTTTCTTTAAAATTTCTTTAAAATTTTGGGATACAGATTCTTCAAATGGACCTAAATATACCCTAAATCTAGGGTATGGCTTTGTTCTAGTCTCCCACCTGATCACATTCTTTCTTCTTTTAATTTTTTCCACCAAATTATTTTATCAATTCCTTTTTTAAAATCTTTTTTAATTTTCAACTTTACATGCATATTCTATCCCTTGATTTTCTTCTAACAGATCAAAATACACCCAAAATCTAGGGCATGGCTCTGTTCTATTCATCATCCTGATCATGTTCTTTTTTTTTTCCCCTTTCTACCACCTCCCCCTATTTTGAGTCTCTGAATTGTTTAGTATATATTTTTCTGGGGTCATTGTTCCCTTTTAGCATTTTGTTCTCTCATACATCATTCTTCTCTGGACAAAATGACAAGGCAGAAAAACTCATCTCAAAAAGAACAAAAGGCAGTACTGACTGCTAGGTATCTAATCAATACAGATATTAGTAAGATGTCAGAACTAAAATTCAGAATAATGATTATAAAGATGCTAGCTACACTTCAAAAAAGCATAGAAGATACTAGAGAATCCCTTTCTGGAGAAATAAAATCCCTTTCTGGAGAAATAAAAGAATGAAAATCTAACCTAGTTGAAATCAAAAAAGCTATTAATGAGGTGCAATCAAAACTCAAGACTCTTACTGCTAGGATAAATGAGGCAGAAGAAAGAATGAATGATTTAAAAGACCAAATGATGGAGAATAAAGAAGCTGAAAAAAAGACAGACAACTACTGGAACACATGGGGAGAATTCAAGGACTAAGTGATACCATAAAACAAAACAATACTAGAATAATTGGGATCACAGAAGAAGAAAGAGAGAGGGGGACAGAAAGTATATTAGAGCAAATTATAGCAGATAACTTCCCTAACATGGGGAAGGAAACAGGCATTAAAATCCAGGGGGCACAGAGAACCCCCTCAAAAGCAATAAAAGTGGGTCAACACCCCATTATCTAATAGTAAAATTTATGTGTCTCAATGACAAAAAGAAAATCCTGGAAGCATCTCAGGACGAGAAGTCTGTAACCTACAACAGCAGAAACATTAGATTGGCAGCAGACCTATACACAGAGTTCTTGACAGTTCAGGAAGGACAGGAATGATATAGTCAGAACACTTAACAAGAAAAATATGCAACCAAGAATACTATATCCAGCTAGACTGTCACTGAAAATAGAAAGAGAGATAAAAAGCTTCCAGGAAAAACAAAAATTAAAGAATTTGCAAACACCAAACCAGCCCCACAGGAAATACTGAAAGGGGTCCCGTAAGCATAGAGACAGCCTAAAAGTAACACAGACCAGAAAGGAACAGAGACAATATACAGTAACAGTCACCTTAGAGGTAATACAGTGGCACTAAATTCATATCTTTCAATAGTTACCCTGAATATAAATGGGCTACATGCCACAATCAAAAGACACAGGGTATCAGATTGGATTAAAAAAAAATCAATTGAGGGGCACCTGGGTGGCTCAGTTGGTTAAAGCCTCTGTCTTCAGCTCGGGTCATGATCTCAGGGTCCTGGGATCGAGCCCTGCATCGGACTCTCTGCTCAGCGGGGAGCCTGCTTCCTCCTCTCTCTCTGCCTGCCTCTCTGTCTACTTGTGATCTCTATCTGTCGAATAGATAAATAAAATCTTTTTTAAAAAATCAATTGATATGCTGTCTGCAAGAGACTCATTTTATTTTTTTTAAAGATTTTATTTATTTTATTTATTTGACAGAGAGAAACCACAAGTAGGCAGAGAGGCAGGCAGAGAGAGAGAGGAGGAAGCAGGCTTCCCGCTGAGCAGAAAGCCCGATGTGGGGCTCGAACCCAGGACCTGGGATCATGACCTGAGCCGAAGGCAGCGGCTTAACCCACTGAGCCACCCAGGCGCCCCAAGAGACTCATTTTAAACCCAAAGACATCACCAGATTTAAAGTGAGGGGGTGGAAAACTATGTACTATTTTAATGGACATCAAAAGAAAGCTGGGGTGCAAATCCTTATATCAGACAAATTAGATTTTAATCCAAAGACTATAATAAGAGATCAGGAAGGACACTAGATCATAATTAAAGGGTCTATCCAACAGAAGATCTCACAATTTTATTTATCTATGCCCCTAACATGGGACCAGCCAATTATATAAACCAATTAATAACAGAGTCAAACAAAAACACTGACAATAATACAATAATAGTAAGGGACTTTAACACCCCCACATTGAAACAGATCATCTAAGCAAAAGACCAAGAAGGAAATAAAGGATATAATGACACACTGGACCAGATGAGCTTCATAAATATATTCAGAACATTCCATCCCAAAGCAAGGAAATACACATTCTTCACCAGTGCACATGGAACGTTCTCCAGATCACATCCTGGGTCACAAATCAGGTCTCAAGAAGTACCAAAAGACTGGGATCATTCCCTGCATATTTTTAGAACACAATGCTTTGAAACTAGAACTCAACTACAAGAGAAACTTGGAAAGAACTCAAATACATGGAGGCTAAAGAGCATCCTACTAAAGAATAAATGGGTCAACCAGGAAATTTAAGAAGAATTGAAAAAAAAATTCATGGAAAAAATGAAAATGAAAACACAACTGTTCAAAATATTTGGGACACAGCAAAGGAGGTACTAAGAGGAAAGTATATAGCGATACAAGACTTTCTCAAAAAACAAGAAAGGTCTCACCTATACAACCTAACCCTACACCTAAAGACGCTGGAGAAAGAACAGCAAAGGAAGCATAAACCGAGCAGGAAAAGAGAAATAATAAAGATCAGAGCAGAAATCAATGAAATGGAAACCAAAAGAACAGTGAACAGATCAACAAAACTAGGAGCTGGTTTGTTGAAAGAATAAGATTGATAAACCCCTGGCCAGACTTAACAAAAACAAAAAAGAAATACCCAAATTAATAAAGTCATGAATGAAAGAGGAGAGATCACAACCACTGCCAAAGAAATACAAACAATTGTAAACACATTACAAGTAACTATATGCCAGCAAATTAGATGATCTAGAAGAAATGGATGCATTCCTAGAGATGTATAAACCACCAAATCCAAACCAGGAAGAAATAGAGAACTTGCACAGACCCATAATCAGTAAGGAGATTGAAGAAGTCATGAAAAATCTCCCTACAAACAAGAGCCCAGGGCCAGACAGCTTCCAGGGGAATTCTACCAAACATTTAAAGAAGTATTAATACCTTTCTTCTGAAACTATTCCAAGAAATAGAAATGGAAGGTAAACTTCCAAACTCATTTTATGAAGCCAGCATTACCTTGATCCCAAAACCAGATAAAGACACCATCAAAAAGGAGAATTACAGACCAATATCCATGATGAACACGGATGCAAAAATTCTCACCAAAATACTAGCCAATAGGATCTAACAGGCCATTAAAAGGATTATTCACCATGACCAACTGGGATTTATTCCCGGGCTGCAAGGTTGGTATAACATCTGCAAATCAACCAGGGTGATACAATACATTAATAAAAGAAAGGACAAGAACCATATGATATTCTCAATACATGCTGAAAAAGCATTTGAAAAAGTACAGCATCCTTTCTTAATCAAAACTCTTCAGTGTAGGCATTGAGGGTTCATACCCCAATATCAAGGCCATCTATCAAAAACCCATAGCAAATATCATTCTCAACAGGGAAATACTAAGAGCTTTTCCCCAAAGTTCAGGAACATGGGAGGGACATCCATTATCACCACTGCTATTCAATATAGTACTAGAAGTTCTAGCTTCAGCAATCAGACAACAAAAAAGAAATTAAAGGCATCCAAATCGGCAAAGAAGTTGAAAACTCACTCCTTGTAGATGATAGGATACTTTATGTGGAAAACCCATAAGACTTCACTCCAAAACTTATAGCACTCATACAAGAATTAAGTAAAGTGTCAGGATATAAAATCAATGCACAGAAATCAATTGCATTTCTATACACCAACAGCAAGACAGAAGAAAAAGCAATTAAGGAGTTGATCCCATTTACAATTGCACCCAAAACCATAAGATACCTAGGAATAAACCTAACCAAAGAGGCAAAGAATCTGTACTCAGAAAACTATAGAGTATTCATGAAAGAAATTGAGGAAGACAAAAAGAAATGGAAAAATGGTCCATGCTCATGGATGGAAGAACAAATATTGTGGAAATGTCTATGCTACCTAGAGCACTCTACACATTTAATGCAATCCCTATCAAGATACCATCAACTTTTTTCAAAGAAGTGGAACAAATAATCCTAAATTTATATGGAACAGAAAAGAACCTGAATAGCCAGAGGAATGTTGAAAAAGAAAACAAAGTTGGTGGCATCACAATTCCAGACTTCGAGCTCTATTACAAAGCTGTCATCGTCAAGACAGTATGGTACTGGCAAAAAAAAACAGACACATAGACCAATGGAAAAAAGAGAGAATGCAGAAGTGGGCCCTCAGTTTTATGGTCAACTAATTTTTAACAAAGCAGGAAAGAATGTCCAATGGAAAAAGTGTCTTCAACAAACAGTGTTGGGAAAATTGGACAGCCACATGCAGAAGAATGAAACTGGACTATTTCCTTACACCACACACAAAAATAGACACAAAATGGATGAATGATCTAAATGTGAGTTAGGAATCCATCAAAATCCTTGAGGAGTACACAGGCAGCAACCGCTTCAACCTCAGCCACAATAACTTCTTCGAAACATCTCCAAAGGGAGAGCAAGGGCGAAAATGAACTATTGGGACTTCATCAAGATCAAAAGCTTTTGCTTAACAAAGGAAACAGTCAACAAAAACAAAAGACAACTGACAGAATGGGAGAAGATATTTGCAAATGACATATCAGATAAAGAGCTAGTATCCAAAATCTATAAAGAACTTACCAAACTCAACACCCAAAGAACAAATAATCCAATCAAGAAGTAGGCAGAGGACATGAAGAGATATTTTGGCAAAGAAGACATCCAAATGCCCAACAGACACATGAAAAAGTGCTTAACATCACTGGGCATCAGGGAAATGCAAACCAAACCTCAATGAGATACCACCCTCACACTAAACAGAATGGCTAAAATTAACAAGTCAGGAAATGACAGATGTTGCAAGGATGTGGAGAAAAGGGAACCCTCCTACATTGTTACTGGGAATGCAAGCTGTGCAGTATAGAAAACAGTATGGAAGTTCCTCAAAATATGAAAATAGAGCCACCCTAGAACCCAACAATTGCACTACTGGGTATTTACCCCAGGATACAAATGCAGTGACCTGAAAGACACGAGCACCCCAATGTTTATAACAGCAGTGACCACAACAGCCAAACTATGGAAGGAGCCCAGATGTCCATCAACAGATGAATGGATAAAGAAGATGTGGTGTGTGTGTGTGTGTGTGTATATATATATATATAATATTCTTATATATATATATTATTTTATATATATTATATTATTATATTATTATATAATATATATATTATATATATATTATATATATATTATTATATATATTAGAATATTAGATATATAATATATATTAGAATATTAGAATATTATCCAGTCATCAAGAAAAATGAAATCTTGCATTTGCAATGACATGGAAGGAACTACAGGGTATTATGCTAAGTGAAATAAGTCAACCAGAGAAAGACAATTATCATATGATCTCACTGATATGAGGAATTTGAAAAACAAGATGGAGGAGCTTAGAGGAAGGGAGGGAAAAATGAACAAAGATGAAACCAGAGAGGGAGACATACCATATGAGATTCCTAATCTCAGGAAACAAACTGAGTGGTCCTAGAGTGGAGGAAGGTGGGAGGGATGGGATGGCTGTGTGATGGATGTTGGGGAGTATATGTGCTATGGTGATTGCTATGAATTGTGTAAGAACGATGAATCACAGACCTATACCCCTGAAACAATACATTATATGTTAATAAAAAAATTATCAGAGCATTTGCAACTCCTACTCTGTCAAAGAGAACATTCAAATGAGTTTTTAAAGGAAATTTTGTCAAAATTAACCATACCAAATCATCTAAAAAATAAAAATAAAAAGTTAAAAAAAAAAAAAACAGAGAAAGAGCAAGAGAAGAAGAAAATAACAAAAAAGAACTACAAAAACAACCAGGAAACAAATTTTTTAAATGGCAATAAGTATATACCTACCAATGATTACTTTAAATGTAAATGGCCTAAGGAGGAGTCAAGATGGCGGAGAAGTATCAGGCTGAGACTACTTCAGGTAGCAGGAGATAAGCTAGATAACTTATCTAAAGATTGCAAACACCTACAAATCCAACGGGAGATCGAAGAGAAGAAGAACAGCAATTCTAGAAACAGAAAGTCAACCACTTTCTGAAAGGTAGGACTGGCGGAGAAGTGAATCCAAAGCGACGGGAAGATAGACCGCGGGGGGAGGGGCTGGTTCCCAGCAAGCGGCGAAGCAACAGAGCACAAAATCAGGACATTTAAAAATCTGTTCCACTGAGGGACATCGCTCCAGAGGCTTAACACGGGTGAAGCCCACGCGGGGTCAGCATGGCCTCGGGTCCCGCAGGGTCACAGAAGGATTGGGGGTGTCTGAGTGTCTCAGAGCTTACAGGTATTAGAACGGGGAAGCCGGCTACATAGACAGAGCCGAGGAGTGACTCTCAGCTTGGGGTTAACTTGAACCGGTCGCAGGCTCGGTCAGCTCGAAGCACGGCCGGAGGCAGGGTGACGGGAGTAATTGGACGCTGTTCTCTGAGGGCGCACTGAGGAGTGGGGCCCCGGGCTCTCGGCTCCTCCGGGCCAGAGACTGGGAGGCCGCCATCTTCATTCCCACCCTCCGGAACTCTACGGAAAGCGCTCAGGAAACAAAAGCTCCTGAAAGCAAACCCAAGCCGATTACTCAGCCCGGCCCCTGGTAAGGGTGGTGCAATTCCGCCTGGGGCAAAGACACTTGAGAATCACTACAACAGGCCCTCCCACAGAAGATCAACAAGAAACGAGCCAGGACCAAGTTCACCTACCAAGGACTGCAGTTTCAATACCAAGGAGAGCAAGGAAATTCCAGAGGAGGAGAAATCAAAGCACAGAACTCATAGCTTTCTCCCCATGATTCTTTAGCCGTGCAGTTAATTTGATTTTTTTTCTTTTTCTTTTTTTTTCTCTACTTCTGCTAATTTTTTTAACTTTTACACTTTTCTTTTATAACGTTTTTAACTAGTTTATCTAATATATATATATTTTTTTCCTTTTTATATTTTTCTTTATTGGTTTTCTTTTTTTAATTGTTTCTTTTTTTTTTTTCTTTCTGAACCTTTTTATCCCCTTTCTCCGCCCTCATGATTTGAGATCTCTTCTGATTTGGCTAAAGCATATTTTCCTGAGGTTGTTGCCACCCTTTTAGTATTTTACTTACTCCTTCATCTACTCTTATCTGGACAAAATGACAAGGTGGAAAAATTCACCACAAAAAAAGAAAAAGAGGCAGTACCAAACGCTAGGGACCTAATCAATACAGACATTGGTAATATGTCAGATCCAGAGTTCAGAATGATGATTCTCAAGGTTCTAGCCGGGCTCGAAAAAGGCATGGAAGATATTAGAGAAACCCTCTCGGGAGATATAAAAGCCCTTTCTGGAGAAATAGAAGAACTAAAATCTAACCAAGTTGAAATCAAAAAAGCTATTAATGAGGTGCAATCAAAAATGGAGGCTCTCACTGCTAGGATAAATGAGGCAGAAGAAAGAATTAGCGATATAGAAGACCAAATGACAGAGAATAAAGAAGCTGCGCAAAAGAGGGACAAACAGCTACTGGATCACGAGGGGAGAATTTGAGAGAAAAGTGACACCATAAGACGAAACAACATTAGAATAATTGGGATTCCAGAAGAAGAAGAAAGAGAGAGGGGAGCAGAAGGTATATTGGAGAGAATTATTGGAGAGAATTTCCCCAATATGGCAAAAGGAACAAGCATCAAAATCCAGGAGGTTCAGAGAACCCCCCTCAAAATCAATAAGAATAGGTCCACACCCCGGTCACCTAATAGTAAAATTTACAAGTCTTAGTGACAAAGAGAAAATCCAGAAAGCAGCCCGGGAAAAGAAGACTGTAACATAAAATGGTAAAAATATTAGATTGGCAGCAGACTTATCCACAGAGACCTAGCAGGCCAGAAAGAGCTGGCATGATATATTCAGAGCACTAAACGAGAAAAACGTGCAGCCAAGACTACTATATCCAGCTAGGCTATCATTGAAAATAGAAGGAAAGATTAAAAGCTTCCAGGAAAAACAAAAACTGAAAGAATTTGCAAACACCAAACCAGCTCTACAGGAAATATTGAAAGGGGTCCTCTAAGCAAAAAGAGACCCTAAAACTAGTAGATCAGAAAGGAACAGAAACAATATACAATAACCGTCACCTTACAGGCAATACAATGGCACTAAATTCATATCTCTTAATAGTTACCCTGAATGTTAATGGGCTAAATGCCCCAATAAAAAGACACAGGGTATCAGAATAGATAAAAAAACAAAACCCATCTATATGTTGCCTACAAGAAGCTCATTTTAAAACCGAAGACACCTCCAGATTTAAAGTGAGGGGGTGGAAAAGAATTTACCATGTTAATGGACATCAGAAGAAAGCAGGAGTGGCAATCCTTATATCAGATCAATTAGATTTTAAACCAAAGACTATAATAAGAGATGAGGAAGGACACTATATCATTCTCAAAGGATCTGTCCAACAAGAAGATCTACAATTTTAAATATCGATGCCCCTAACGTGGGAGCAGCCAACTATATAAACCAATTAATAACAAAATCAAAGAAACACATCGACAATAATACAATAATAGTAGGGGACTTAAAACTCCCCTCACTAAAATGGACAGATCATCCAAGCAAAAGATCAACAAGGAAATAAAGGCCATAAATGACACACTGGACCAGATGGACATCACAGATATATTCAGAACATTTCATCCCACAGCAACAGAATACACATTCTTCTCTAGTGCACATGGAACATTCTCCAGAATAGATCACATCCTCGGTCCTAAATCAGGTCTCAACCGTTATCAAAAGATTGGGATCATTCCCTGCATATTTTCAGACCACAATGCTCTGAAGCTCGAACTCAATCACAAGAGGAAATTTGGAAAGAACCCAAATACATGGAGACTAAACAGCATCCTTCTAAAGAATGAATGGGTCAACCAGGAAATTAAAGAAGAATTGAAAAAAATTCATGGAAACAAATGATAATGAAAACACAACAGTTCAAAATCTGTGGGACACAACAAAGGCAGTCCTGAGAGGAAAATATATAGCAGTACAAGCCTTTCTCAAGAAACAAGAAATGTCTCAGATACACAACCTAACCCTACACCTAAAGGAGCTGGAGAAAGAACAAGAAAGAAACCCTAAACCCAGCAGGAGAAGAGAAATTATAAAGATCAGAGCAGAAATCAATGAAATAGAAACCAAAAAAACAATACAACAAATCAACAAAACTAGCAGCTGGTTCTTTGAAAGAATAAGATTGATAAACCCCTGGCCAGACTTATCAAAAAGAAAAGAGAAAGGACCTAAATAAATAAAATCATGAATGAAAGAGGAGAGATCACACCTAACACCAAAGAAATACAGACAATTATAAGAAAATACTACGAGCAACTCTACGCCCACAAATTTGACAATCTAGAAGAAATGGACGCATTCCTAGAGACATATAAACTACCACAACTGAACCAGGAAGAAATAGAAAGCCTGAACAGACCCATATCCAGTAAGGAGATTGAAACAGTCATCAAAAATCTCCAAACAAAAAAAAAGCCTGGGGCCAGACGGCTTCCCGGGGGAATTCTACCAAACATTTAAAGAAGAACTAAGTCCTATTCTCCTGAAACTGTTCCAAAAATTAGAAATGGAAGGAAAACTCCCAAACTCATTTTATGAGGCCAGCATCACCTTGATCCCAAAACCAGACAAGGATCCCATCAAAAAAGAGAACTACAGACCAATATCCTTGATGAACACAGATGCAAAAATTCTCGCCAAAATACTAGCCATTAGGATTCAACAGTACATTAAAAGGATTATTCACCACGACCAAGTGGGATTTATTCCAGGGCTGCAAGGCTGGTTCAACATCCGCAAATCAATCAATGTGATACAACACATTAATAAAAGAAAGAACAAGAACCATATGATACTCTCCACAGATGCTGAAAAAGCATTTGACAAAGTACAGCATCCCTTCCTGATCAAAACTCTTCAAAGAGTAGGGATAGAGGGTACATACCTCAATATTATCAAAGCCATCTATGAAAAACCCACCACAAATATCATTCTCAATGGAGAAAAACTGAAAGCTTTTCCGCTAAGGTCAGGAACACGGCAGGGATGTCCGTTATCACCACTGCTATTCAACATAGTACTAGAAGTCCTAGCCTCAGCAATCAGACAACAAAAGGAAATTAAAGGCATCCAAATCGGCAAAGAAGAAGTCAAACTATCACTCTTTGCAGATGATATGATACTATATGTGGAAAACCCAAAAGACTCCACTGCAAAACTGCTAGAACTTGTACAGGAATTCAGTAAAGTGTCAGGATATAAAATCAATGCACAGAAATCAGTTACATTTCTCTACACCAACAACAAGACAGAAGAAAGAGAAATTAAGGAGTCCATCCCATTTACAATTGCACCCAAAACTATAAGATACCTAGGAATAAACCTAACCAAAGAGACTAAGAATCTATACACAGAAAACTATAAAGTACTCATGAAAGAAATGGAGGAAGACACAAAGAAATGGAAAAATGTTCCATGCTCCTGGATTGGAAGAATAAATATTGTGAAAATGTCTATGCTACCTAAAGCAATCTACACATTTAATGCAATTCCTATCAAAGTACCATCCTTTTTTTTCAAAGAAATGGAACAAATAATCCTAAAATTTATATGGAACCAGAAAAGACCTCGAATAGCCAAAGCAATATTGAAAAAGAAAGCCAAAGTTGGTGGCATCACAATTCCGGACTTCAAGCACTATTACAAATCTGTCATCATCAAGACAGCATGGTACTGGCACAAAAACAGGCACATAGATCAATGGAACAGATTAGAGAACCCAGAAATAGACCCTCAACTCTATGGTCAACTCATCTTCGACAAAGCAGGAAAGAATGTCCAATGGAAAAAAGACAGCCTCTTGAATAAATGGTGTTGGGAAAATTGGACAGCCACATGCAGAAAAATGAAATTGGATCATTTCCTTACACCACACACGAAAATAGACTCAAAATGGATGAAGGATCTCAATGTGAGAAAGGAATCCATCAAAATCCTTGAGGAGAACACAGGCAGCAACCTCTTCGACGTCAGCCGCAGCAACATCTTCCTAGGAACATCGCCAAAGGCAAGGGAAGCAAGGGCAAAAATGAACTATTGGGATTTTATCAAGATCAAAAGCTTTTGCACAGCAAAGGAAACAGTGAACAAAACCAAAAGACAACTGACAGAATGGGAGAAGATATTTGCAAATGACATATCTGATAAAGGGCTAGTGTCCAAAATCTATAAAGAACTTAGCAAACTCAACACCCAAAGAACAAATAATCCAATGAAGAAATGGGCAGAGGACATGAACAGACATTTCTGCAAAGAAGACATCCAGATGGCCAACAGACACATGAAAAAGTGCTCCACATCACTCGGCATTAGGGAAATACAAATCAAAACCACAATGAGATATCACCTCACACCAGTCAGAATGGCTAAAATTAACAAGTCAGGAAATGACAGATGCTGGCGAGGATGCGGAGAAAGGGGAACCCTCCTACACTGTTGGTGGGAAGGCAAACTGGTGCAACCACTCCGGAAAACAGCATGGAGGTTCCTCAAAATGTTGAAAATAGAACTACCCTATGACCCAGCAATTGCACTGCTGGGTATTTACCCTAAAGATACAAACGTAGTGATCCGAAGGGGCACGTGCACCTGAATGTTTATAGCAGCAATGTCTACAATAGCCAAACTATGGAAAGAACCTAGATGTCCATCAACAGATGAATGGATAAAGAAGATGTGATATATATACACAATGGAATACTATGCAGCCCATCAAAAGAAATGAAATCTTGCCATTTGCGACGACGTGGATGGAACTAGAGGGTATCATGCTTAGCGAAATAAGTCAATCGGAGAAAGACAACTATCATATGATCTCCCTGATATGAGGGATAGGAGATGCAACATGTGGGGTCTAGGGGGTAGGAGAAGAGTAAATGAATCAAGATGGGATTGGGAGGGAGACAAACCATAAGTGACTCTTAATCTCACAAAACAAACTGAGGGTTGATGGGGGGAGGGGGTTTGGGAGGGGGTGGGATTATGGACACTGGGGAGGGTATGTTCTATGGTGAGTGCTGTGAAGTGTGTAAACCTGGTGATTCACAGACCTATACCCCTGGGGATAAAAATATATTATATGTTTATAAAAAATAAAATTAATTAAAAAAAAAAAGATCCACCCACCAGCCTTCCAATTATAGGAGGAAAATCATCAGAAGGGCATGACCTGCAATACTAATGCTTTCCCACTCATATTCCTTGGTGGGTCATCTATTACAACATTTGTGAAAGTTATTTTGCAACATGAGTGGAAGAGAAAATTTGTACTTGGTGGCAAGAGAATCTGAGTTCACCTCACTTACTGGCTGTGTGGCCATTAGCAAATGGCTTAGGGTCCTAAAGGATCCATGATCCACTCTAGAAAACAGGGATAATAATCATTGCATTGCCAAGAAAATGAACTAGTTCTTGCAAAAAGGAACACCATCTGGTACATAAGTGCTCACATGTGCCCTGTATGCTGTAACATTCTTTAAGTTCTTTCCCCAATTAAATAGGGACTAAGATTTTTCTATCTTAAAATGTGAGATTTGGCCTCAACATTAGAGTAAATACAGACAATATAGAGGACCAGGATATGAAGGTACTAACAACAACAAAAAAATCCCTGAAATCTAACAATAGGAAGTTATAGACATGAGGCCTCAGACATATTGCTGGTAATTATTTCTTCTATAATTGTGATTAGAGCTTGAGCTGGGTATGGATGAATGACAACAGTATTATCATTTTAGGGGGAACATAAAATAGAACTTTACAACTTGTAATAATATGGGAACTCTTTCAAAATCCTTCTGCATGGAGTTCTGCATTATATTTCACTAGATGAGTGAGAAAAAGGTATCTGGAGAGGCTTTTGAATACAACGTGAAGAGCTTCAATCTCATTTAATAAGAAAGAACCAAAGATTTTTTTTTTTTTTTTAGTTTTTATACTGTGTCTGATTTTTTATTTTTTTATTTTATTTTTTCAGTGCAAGATTTTTTTTTTAAATCAAATTATGATTGAAGGTACACTTGGGAAAATTTTCTTCACTCAATGGTAAGCATTCACTGAACCCTCCACCAGGCATGTGATGTATGAAGTAGGGCATGGGATGGATTGAAAGGATAGAGGCAGTTAAAAAGTCATAGCAGCAAGATGATCTTTTGAGAGTAAGTAGGGCAAACGTGGGACTCAGTTCTTAGGGACAATGAAGAATATTTTGGGCTGTCTCTGTGGACTGATGCTATAAAAATGTAACAAGAGATCAATAAAAAAGTGAAAGTCTATTGAAAAACCAGTATGTAGGGGACCTACACTGCACAGTTATGACTTTCTCTAAGCAACACTAACCTGATACACACCAGATAAACAGGGCGGCAGTGTTTATCAAGAGCTGAATATTCACAGGACAAAATAAAGCATGTCATGATGCCGAAATAATTTGCAAGACAACATTACAACTATCTTAATGCTATACTATAATTATTAACATTCATGAATTAAAAAATTAGTATGTTTTTTCTTAAAGTAACACTTTGGTATACTAAGAACATAAAAATGATATGCAGTTTTAGATAAAGAGGTCCTATATGTAGCAAATTAAAACACAGCATCTACACTAAGAACAGTAAGATTTACGTAAAACATGACTAGTGGAGAAACAAATAGTAACCCAAGAACTCCGAGGCTTCACTGAAATTTCTTCCTGAGGCTCACAGAGGATCTAGTAATTTTCCTGTAAGAATCTCTGCTTTAATGTAGAGATGGAAAAATACTAATAGGCTCAAGAAAATTTTATGATTCACTGGCATGCAAGGTGTAGAGTGGGTATTGGAAGGAAAGGAGACTAAACACTGAGTACCTTCCAGGTATTGCCTGCAGTGCTTTACAGGTGTTTCCTCCACACATACACCAACCCTTTGCAGTAAGTATTCTTAACTCCATTTTACAGATAAAGAAACCAAGGCTCAATAAGTTGACCAAAGTCACTCAGCTGGTAGGTGGCAAAAGAATCAGAATTATAATCCAGATGCTTATGGAATTCAAGTCCATTTCTTTCCATTACACCATGATAGTCAAGCAAATCTGACTATGGACTTATGAAAATTCACATCCAACAGATATTAATATGATCATGGTCCTTTTCTTTTTTTTTCTTTTTTTTAAGATTTTATTTATTTATTTGACAGAGGGAGAGAGATCACAAGTAGGCAGAGAGGCAGGCAGAGAGAGAGGAAGAAGCAGGCTCCCTGCCGAGCAGAGAGCCCGACGCGGGGCTCGATCCCAGGACCCTGGGATCATGACCCAAGCCGAAGGCAGAGGCTTAACCCACTGAGCCACCCAGGCGCCCCGATCATGGTCCTTTTCAAAACAAATTGTATTTAAAACAAATCCCAAACATGCTTTTCTCTCCTGCTTATAACCGTGTTGTAACAGATTATGTAACCCTGAAAAAAGCTTCTCTTTTCAGTCTGTGTCATTTTTATCCTTGTAGGAACTGCACCCAAAAGATGTACCAATCTCTATAATAACCAAGATTCCTGAAATGTTTATCTCAATGACCAGTCACCTTTCTAATGTCTGCTTTAAGATAAAATGAAAATATCAAACTCAAAATCGAGGAGGTAACCACTTGAGCACGTTGATTTTTTACTTTATCAAATTCTCAGGTTTTTGTTTTTGTTTTTAAGATTTTATTTATTTGAGAGTGAGCCAGAGAGCACATGCAGGAGGAATGCCAGAGGGAGCAGCAGAGGGAGGGGAAGCAGACTCCCAGCTGAGCAGGGAGCCCCATGTGGGGCCCGATCTTAGGACCTTGGGATCATGACCTGAGCCGAAGGCAGACTCTTAACCAACTGAGCCACCCAGGCACCACCTCAAATTCTCATTTTTGTTGCTAAAAAATAAAGGCGAATGAAACACCAGATGCAACTAGCACATATGCTTATCCCAGTGTGGGATGTATAATTCACTACATCAATGAAAATTATATTTCAGCAACACAATGCCAAAGTTATTTCTGTGGAATTATTGCATTTATACATAAAAACCAGTATGAGCAGCCAGTTTACCCAGTGGTATTAAAAATGTTTAATGTAGAGAAAAGACTGAACTATTTTCATATAATATACAACTACTCTTTCACAATTTGTAAAACCCTCATTTATGTCATTTACTTTTTTACATTTTACTTTTTCATTAGGGAAGTTTCAACCCAACATATTACTTCCAAAGGAAAATAATTAGATTTGTATAAAACACTGTTAAATTTCTTAAGACTATTTTTGTCCTTTTAGAGAAGAAAACATTTGTTTTAATATTCTTTTAAATTCACTCAAAAAGAAAGCTTATCTTGAAACTTCAAGCACTAAGTCATTCTTGAGGAAAACGCTTATCTGATTTAATAACAATGATTATCAGATAATTCAGTGTCCAGTATTTTTGAAAAGTTAGCCCTTTTTTCCACCTACAGTTTCATACCATACTTTAATTCTTTTAATGAATGGCATTAGCAAAAGCTTTAGAAGAATACCTAGGATATAAAAAATATGATTAGATCTTGTCCCTCTGTTTTCAGTTGTCTTGAGAGAATAAAACTTCAAGACAGCTTGATCGATCTAGTAAGCCATCTCTGAAAGTAAGACTTCTCTGGATATCGATATAAGAACAAATACATCCAAGTTATAGGGAATATATTCCACTCATATTCTGTTGCTGTGATTGCAGGATGGACCAACCTTCTCTGAAGCCAAGTGGTAAAAGATTTCAAGCTTTTAACCTCTCTTTTAACCTCTTTTAACCTTTTAACCTCTCTTCTTAGCCTAATAGTTGAACTCCCAGGAACTGAGCCAAAAGAGATTCACACAAGTACTTAAAATATATGTGAAAGAGAATGTTCACTGAAAAATAATATAAAATTGTAATTACAACCTAACTGATTATCATTTGTAGACTGGTTGAATAAACTGGTTTTTAAACAGTTAAATGGTGCAGAGCCTCTAAAATGATCAGATAGGCTTCTATGTACTGATGTAAGCTAAGTACATTATGTATTAGGTGTATCATATACATCTATATTAAGTGAAGCATCAGGATACAGAACATCATGTATAGTGCAGTCCCTCATATTTACCCTATTTGAATTGGAAGATACAGTTCCAAATTTTAACAGAAGATAGACCTTTAATAGAGATCTAATAAAGGATATGTATTCTAAGTAACATAATAGGTGGGAAATAATTTTAGTATATACTTTTATATTATACTAGTTACAATAGCACATATTGTTTAATTTGTTTAGAATCACCCCCATTTTATTCTTTTAGCTTAATATAATCTAGTGGCAATATGGCTTTTAAATTCTTTCAAGATCATCTAAGATTTTGTCTTAGGATTCCATTTTGTATTTCAATTCACCAGTCCAATGATCTACACACTTCTGCCTGCCCTATCATTGTTATCCTGGTGCTGGACAGTTCCCAGGACTACAGATAGTTTATAGCTCTAGCTGCAGTCCCTATTTCAAACCTTCTCTCACTGCTCTACAGCTTCGAAGAGCTACTCAGTAACATTTTATGAAATTCATTTTTTAGCCATGGCCAGTTCCTGTTGCTTGCATCTAGAATCCTAACTGCTATACTTCATCTTAAGAAACTCCATGATGGTTTAAAAAAATTGTATAATTCTTGTCATTCTTCCTTAGACCCTGAAAAGAGGCTCCTGATCAACAGAACAGTGTTACTTATAATTGCATTTAAAGTCATTCCCGGAAGATTTCCATACTATTGCTGTTTTCCCTACCCACCTCAATATGGCTAGGATTCCCAAAGTAGAGAAAGAGTAATTAGCTGTGGTACCTTGCTCTACTAAAGGACTTTGGAGCCAGCATCTACCTCCACCGGCACACAGCCACTTCACTACTTCAGCAACAACTTAGATCACAGAGATCCATGTAAGTCTCAAGTTAGAATAAAAAAGCTAGTGTTCAAGGGATTTTTTTTGGTGTCTCATTCATTCGCATTTAACCAAAAATACTATTCTACATCTATATTAAACAGACATCTCTACCAGATTCATCCTTCCTTAAATGATTTAACTATATCACAGATTATTGTATCATAATAGAAACCCTAAATGCCAACAATTCAATAAACATTTTCTTTACACTTCTTTCCTAAAAATGTTATCCTTCCATGACTTCTTTTTTAGGCTCTGTTACCTTTGTTAGACATGGAAGAAAATATATATATAAACAAATGTACATATATAAACCAGATATAATATTCATGCATTCATTTGAACATCTATATGTGTCAAAAACTCACTACACAGTTAGTGTATATGAGAAAAAGCAATTTGTTCCAGCAGTCTATAAATATTCTCTCAACTATTTCATGTTTCTCTTATCTTCACTCTGCAATGTGCCTGTAGCCAAGATCACAAGATTTCAATGAAAATAACTGCTGACAAGTATTCAGAACTTAATACTTTTCAGGTACTAAAGTAAATATTTCATAAATATCTAATCATTGGACTTTTTTATTAAATAGGCACAATATACTATTCCTATTTTATAGATGAGGAAAATGAGAATTTGGGAGATTAAATAATTTTCTCAAGGCAACTCCACTATTGCTACAAGAAGCTTCTAGAGAATTTAACAGTTGTTTTTTTCCAACTAATATGCCCTTCTGGAAATATGTAAGTTTATGGGCAGGTAGGCTCATGAAGACTTTGTCCATAATGTTAATACAAACTTATCAGAATATAAATTAACTGGGATTAAAATATACCTGTTGTAGTAGGATAGGAATATTACCTATTTCTTTAATATAAAAAGCTTCTGCACAACAAAGGAAACAGTCAACAAAACAAAGAGGCAACCCACAGAATGGAGAAGATATTCACAAATGGCACTACAAAAGGCTGATATCCAAGATCTATAAAGAACTCCTCAAACTCAACACCCAAAAAACAGATAATCATGCCAATAAATGGGCAGAAGGCATAAACAGACACTTCTCAAAAGAAGACATACAAATGGCTAGCAGACACATGAAAAAAGTTCATTATCATTAGCCATCAGGGAAATTCAAATCAAAACCACACTGAGATACCACCTTACACCAGTTAGAATGGCAAAGATTAACAAGACAGGAAACAACAAATGTTGGAGAGGATGTGGAGAAAGGGGAACACTCTTACACTGTTGGTGGGAATGCAAGTTGGTGCAGCCACTTTGGAAAACAGTGTAGAGATTCCTCAAGAAATTAAAAATGGAGCAACCCTATGACCCTGCAATTGCACTACTGGGTATTTACCTCAAAGATACAGATGCAGTGAAAAGAAGGGCCATATGCACCCCAATGTTCATAGCAGCAGTGGTCACAATCCCCAAACTGTGGAAAGAGCTAAAATGCCCTTCAACAGACAAATGGATAAAGAAGATATGGTCCATATATACAATGGAATATTACTTAGCCATCGGAAACGATGAATACCCAATTTTTGTATCAACATGAATGGGACTGGAAGAGATTATGCTGAGTGAAATAAGTCAAGCAGAGAAAGTCAAGTATCATATGGTTTCACTTACTTGTGGAGCATAAGGAATAACATGGAGGACACTGGGAGACAGAGAGGAGAAGTGAGTTGGGGGAAATCAGAGGGGAGACAAGCAATGAGAGACTGGACTCTGAGAAACAAACTGAGAGTTTTAGAGGGGAGTGGGGTGGGGGGGATGGATGAGCCTGGTTGTGGGTATTAAGGAGGGCACAGATTGCATGGAACACTGGGTGTGGTGCATAAACAATGAATCTTGGAACACTGGAAAAAAATTAAATGTTAAATAAAAATAAAGACAAATCTGTTAAAATCAAGGGAAAAAAGCCAATATCTTAAACATATGAAGCATCCCCATTTAGCATTGCTTCAAGGAAGTAAGGTCATCAAGGTGAATGGAGAAAAATTTTTTCTTGGCTTTAAAGCATTAAGCCTAATTAAGACACACTTGGTGGGGGGGAAAAGCTATGCAAGTTTTTATTTCCTACCCCCAACAAAAATGAGTGAGAGCCACTGAAGGAGGGAGAAGGAAACAAGGGAATAGATGTTGGTACACTTCATGGTATACAATGTTCCCTTATTTAGAAATGGATTACAAGTGGGTTACAATCCAACAAAAATGGAGACTCTCATATTTGGAGATCGAAGACTAGAAGGCTGTGTCTGGAGTTCTGCAAGAAAAAGCCCATCCATGTTCTCTTGCCTGCAACGGTAAGGACAAAGAATAGAAGTGAAAGAAATTGATGTCAGAAGTGTAAAAAAAAAAAAAAAAACTCATGAGACACTTGGGTGGCTCAGTCCATTAAGCAGCAGACTCTTGATTGTGGCTCATGTCCTCACCTCAAGCCCCGCATCAGACAGGGAGTTTCCTTGATACTCTCTCTCTCCCTCTCCCTCTTACACTGCTTTTGTGTTCTCGATCTCTCTCTCTCTCTTTCTCTCTCTCTCTCTCAAATAAATGAATCTTTGACAATAAAAAAAGAGAAGTTATAGTAGTCCTGTACACACAGCCCCAAGAGAAGTACAGATCATCTTAACCCCACTCAGGTAAGAACACTGACAGAGAAAGTTGGTAGGCAGTAGAGGCTTTACAGACTGTGAGCAGAGTGATACTGAATACCCTTGCCAGGACCATTACAAGGCCTTGAATATGTGAGCAAATGCAGAGGCAGACACCTGTAAGTGAAGATCATTACTTGCCAACTGTGCATGTCAGGAAGAAGATGGACAAGAGTGGAGGGTTCTTCCTCCCTTTGACACTGCAGCAATAGATCTATTCCAATCCCCTGCAAACCAACCCCAAGGCTAGGGAGGTAAGTGAACAGAGTTTCAGAAATCCTGAATGTGAAGGGGCTTAACCTGAAATAACTGAGCAAACACTGACTTTGATGTAGTTTATACCCCAAAACCCTGAGAATTCATTAATGTGGTGTGACTATATTTACCTGGAGAAAAAAGGACTAATTTTTCTGCTCTTAAGAATGCAGTAAGAATTCAGAATAAAAACTCAGCTATGGGAAAATAAAGATACAAAATTTCCATGCTGGATTTTGACCTATCAAGCCCTGGCAGACACTGAGACATGTGGAACCTAATTCCAGATCTGTTTTTACCACGTTCCCAGCAGCCACTATTTGGGGTTGATCATCATCATCCTTTTCTTGCTACATGTCTTTATTGCAGAGATCTGGACTTCATACCCCCTCAAGATTTGAACTGTGTTTTACATCCCCTGGGCTTGAAAATGGTTGATGTGTCAGCCTAAGTGGAAGGAACAAGGAGAAACCTAAATGTATTTCTTTTGAAAAATGCCAGTTTTGTTCTTCCTATAGTACTGTTGATAGAGAATCACTTCCAACCCTTTTCAGAGTTCCTCTTACCAAGGAATTCACTGGCCAATTCTTTATGTCCTACCTCACATTCCTCTAGGTTATATAGTATCTTTGCAGTAGCAGTACCAACTTGGGATTTCAGGGTCAAATAGCTTTCCTCAGTCAGAGTTCTCATCTCCATGAAGTCATAATGAAAACCTTCAAATATCATTTATCTTTTACTTACAAGGTTATCTTTACCCAGACTATATGAATATGGCTATTACATAAAGCCCAAACATTTCTCCTTCATCTCTCCTGTTATCCTCTTAATTTACTAATCATCTCCCTACTATTTTTATTCTTCCTAAGTCAGCTTCTTTTCCTCCATAGGGTATAATTTAACAGCTTGTTTGGTCCTTTTTCTCTACCCTACTCATATATCAATGCCTTCTTGTTCTGGTCAGCAAGTCTTCTGCCAAGCATGTTCTTCCCACTCTTCATTAGATGTACTCTTTCTTTTGCCAGGAGCATTAGTTTAGTATCATGCATCACAGTCCAGAAAACTAAATTCTGTTCTTTGACACCATCTACAGAGCCAGCTGTTCACTTCTCAGTTTCTTATCTTCCAAAGTACCAACCTTCAATTAGAAGAAATTAAACCACCACCTGTGTCCCTAAGACCTTCAATTTCCTACCCAGATTTCTAAATACTTTATACATACATTCCATGGGTGTTGGGTTTTTTTCCCCTTTCATTCTTATTTTCAGCAGTTCTAATTAAAAATGGTACCTGTGTGTAAATATCAGAAATGATAAGTGACTTCTTCTGGATCAATAATACATTACCTTATTGTCACTTAGTCCTCAGTATCCTTAATGAATATTAACATCTATTAATCCTTGTTTTTTTATTCATATTCATTTTACTTTCTAAAGAGAATCATTTTAATATCATCCTAAGAAATACACTGGGTATAACATTTGAATCAAAGTTTATCTCTAAATTTTGCAATTATATTCCTGTTAGAGTTCAGAAATAATTTAACAATGTTTCAGAGGTTTAGGGGTTTTTTTTCTATCCAAAATTCAATCCTTAACATGTTAATCTCCTTTATTTAAAGGCTATTATGTTCATTAATCGTGTGCCTTTTTTCAAGCAATGAATTTCTGCACAGTTGAGATGAAAGGTCTTATGAAAGAAATAAAAAGCAGTAAGCCTAACTTGACTGTTACTGAATTAATCTGAGGTGAATATTCTAATTGTTTTAAGAATACAATTTTAGGGGCACCTGGGTGGCTCAGTGGGTTAAGCCGCTGCCTTCGGCTCAGGTCATGATCTCAGGGTCCTGGAATCGAGTCCCGCATCAAGCTCTCTGCTCAGCAGAGAACCTGCTTCCTCCTCTCTCTCTCTCTCTCTCTCTCTCTCTCTGCCTGCCTCTCTGCCTACTTGTGATCTCTCTGTGAAATAAATAAATAAAATCTTAAAAAAAAAGAATACAATTTTAATGCATTTTAAGAATAACACAAATTTTTCTACAACTTTAAGAAATATGTATTCAAAGGAAAAGACAACTATGGATTTGAGAAGTCAAATTTAAAAATCACCTCAAAATTATTTTCATCATGTTTTTATATTTTTGGTGCTTTCTTTTATTTCCACTGTGATGTGGGGCCATGCAACTTACAAATGCAATTTTGAGTTAAATAGTAGGCCAGAGCGCTTGGGAAGACTTACTGCTTATATACAAATGTTCTCTCACTATTGAATTCATATATCCTAAAATCTTAAAAGCCAATGGGAAAAAAAATCCTAAGTAATTAAGCTCAACAGGATTTACCATGTTTTCCTACATATAGTGGGTGCTTTTCAAGCTTACTCTGAGTCAGAAGTCTTTAGAACTTAAATAACAAACTCAGGCTCTCTATATCCCTAAGGTTTCCTGATAAAATACGGGGCACAGAAGTTAAATTTGAAAGGCATATAAACTAAGTAGAATATTTCCAACTGGATGGGATACACTCATACTAATAAGTATTGGTTGTTTATCTGAAATACCAATTTGACTGAGTATCTTATATTTTTATTTGCCAAATCTGGCAACCCAATATTACTGAACTATGGGAATTGTTTCCTAAATCTCATTTCCATACAATCAGTTGCAATTCTGAATGCAATCCTGGGCTCACAGTACCCATGAATCCAGAAGAGGCACCAGTATTGAGCTACTGTTTCTTTGTTGCTTTCTAAGCATCCATTAGTTTATGGATACCAGAATTCTAATCCTCTAACCAGAATGAAGTAAAAAAAGTTTTATCTTGCCAGAAAGGGCACCATGTCCATCTTTGTCCTTCCCTGTATTCATTGGGGCACTGTTTCCAAGTATTAGCAGACAGAACCATTCCAATGTTCTAGGGATGCCATCTGACTCTGGTTGGACACAAGAATCAACTGGAAAGCTTTCAAAGTATATTGTACTCTGCTACCATCCCAAGGTATATCAGAATCTCTGGGGATAGGGTACAGTCATTGTCATATGCTACTTCCGAGGTGATGCGTAATATGTAGCCAGGATAGAGAACTTTGCTATAGACAGGAGCAGAGATGCTCAAACTTAGTTGCAAATTAGAATAACCTGGGAAGCTTTATAAAAATTTATAAAAATTTCCATAGCCAAGACTAATTACATCATAAATCTGGGGGTAAGATGAAATCATCATAATGTCTAAAGGTGGGATGAAGTCATCAGTAATTTCTTAAGCTCCCCAGGTGAATTCAGTCATAGTTGAGAATCACTGCCTCCACAGGCAAGCAGTGGTTCCACTGAACTTTGAATCTCATTCATATACCACCAATCCACAGATAGGCTTTTCTTTCTATTCTTCCGTGTGTCAGATATACATCTTAGTTCATTTTCTTTATCCCCATTACCACCTACCCACCAAGAAGCTACTCAAAGTGGCATTTCCTAAGTTACAGACTACTGAAGGTTTGAGGCAAAGGAGTTTTACTTTTGGGAAACATCTGAGAATCTTAAATTGGATATTAGACGTACCTGTGCCTCAAAATTCCTGGCTACGCTGACATCTGTCTTAATTTGCTCTCTTACCAAATATATCTTGACCTATCAAACCCACTCACATATTTACATAGGGTAATTTAGCCCTCTTTCACACAGACAAATGTTACATACATACACACCAAAGAATTTTGCAGGATTACCTCCCAGTTACCTCCCCCTTCCCACCAGTCCCTAAGAATAAAACTAACACACACACACACACACACACACACACACAAACACAGGAAAATCAAGGATGCTACCAACACCCCTGACACTAGCAGTACATACATACTGAGCCCTATGAAGATCAAGATGTTAAAATCAACTTGAACTTTAAGTAACATTGTTTTCAAATAGGTATGTAAATAACTGTTACAGGAATAAATTATAGAATGTGGTAAGAATCTCCCATAGAGTTCTCCAAGTAAATTTCAACACAAACTTTAAAGCATTAAAATATTTTATTATAAAAAGTCAGAGGACAAATTCAGATTCCCTAGGTAGACTTCCATAAAGTAAAAGTTAGAAAAATGGTCAATAAAGGAAATAAAATAGTAATTGAAAATAAAAGTTCTTTTTAACTACTCCCATCAACATATTTTTAAGCCAGTCATTTTGTTGTTACTATTGTTGTTGTTGTGGTTGTTGTTTTTAAGATTTTAAATTATCTCCATCCCCAAATCGGGGCTCAAACTCACAACCCTGAGATCAAAAATCCCATGCTCTACCAACTGAGCCAGCCAAGTGCCCCAATGCCATCTGTATAAGCCCATTATCTTTCCAGTATTGTTTGTTCTCCTCATTAGTCATTCGTGGCTTTAATATTGTTTATACATTTGCTATGCCTCTCCAGCCTCATAGATTGACCATTTCTTTATCACTCTTATTCCCCACTCACTCTCAAATGACTTCTCAATTACTCAATTTGAACCAGTTATAGGTTATAAACTTAATGAAACTAATGGTACAACTTTGGGGTATTCAAGTTCAGTTTTCATGTTAAATTTTGAGGAGGATTATTGTTATGAGAACACAGTAGCTATAAATGATACTCAGTTACTCAATAATTATGTCTAATAAACCAAACTCCAATGGTATGCAATGTCTAGTTTTGTAAACATGCATTAGCTGGAGTTTGGCTTATGTAGGCTGGGATTCTCTGGAATTGCTCTAGGTAAGAGGGTATATCTAGATGTGCTTCACCAATAGCTACCCAAGGCAAGTTTCTCTCATGAGAGCCTCAGGTCTTTATCTCCTCTCCACCTTCCCTCCTATTCTCCCTCCAAGGAAAATGACTTCAAATATGAGATAAAGTAGAATAGGTATGAAATAATTTTGGATCTGGGGACAGACTCACTGTTTTAACCCTCAACTATTTCTTAGATGTATCATCTTGAGAAACCTAAGCTTACTGTGCATTACTTTCCTCATATATAAAGTAGGAATAATACCACTACCTACTTCATAGGATTGTTGTGATAATTAGATGGGATCATCTGTGTAAAGCACTTAGAGCACTACTAGCAAATAGCAAGCACTCAATAAAAGCTAATGGAAAGAGAAAGGAATGATAACAGACTTTGAGCAAATTTAAATGTTTTCATTTCCCCTCATTTTTCCCTTGGAGCCTCCTTCTTCCTACATAGCTACTCTGATAAGATGCTGTCCAAGGCAGTGCCATTCCTGGAAAGCCCCACCTGGGGAAACAAACTTAGTTCAGGCCTCTTAAGCAGCTGTGGCTCTTGTTCAAAAAAATGTAAAAGGAGTTTCTTTCCTTCACAATCCTTTATCTGAGTAGGATAATATTCTCTACAGATTTTTACATAGAATGAGGACGATAATTACTCTGGGCCAAGAATTCTGCTAACCATTTTGCATGTATTATTTTATTCCTTCCAAAGGGCTAGGAGATGGATAATATTACCACTATTTACAAATAAAAAGGAGAGTTGATGAACTTGACCAAGCATTCATATCTAGCAAGTGGCCAAAACTCAGTTTAAAATAGATCTGTCTGACTCTGTAATATCTTTGAAAGACTAACCTGAGTTCTTGAAAATTCTGAGGATATGGCACATACATATATATACTGAAAATAAACACAAAATAGACATGAGATAGTACTTCAAATATAATCTGAGTGTGAAGAGAAAAAACACTTAGGCATTTCACAGTTGAATCTTTTCCATAGTTACCATGAAAAACCAAGGTTCAAGTTCCCTTCCAAATATTAGAACTTACCCACAAGAAGTGGAATGAGGCAATCTAATTGTTTTTCAACTGAGTTCAGCTAAGCCTTAGGAATTCCACTGGTAGGAATAGAATGTTTATAAACCCTTAATGGAGTACAAATCCACTATTTTACAGAGGAAACTAGCAAGGTCCAGAGAGGTTAATAATCTGTCTAGTATCACACAGCTAGTAGTCAACCTGACACTAACATTCAGGTCTCATATTTAAGATCAATACTCCCAATTATAATGAGATGCTAGATTTTGAAAAGATTATGGCAAAGGAAAAAAATGGTAGTTATTCATTGACTTAATGAATGCTGGGACACTTTCTAAATCATCTCAGCTAAGAGTGTCTTCCCAGCATTTGCTCATCCTTGAGAATATTACATAAGGGATATTATGACACTTAGGACTACCACAGTTGGCCTAATAGGTGTACACAGCACAAACAGATGAAGCACTAATCATATATAATTGTATAGGATACATATTTTGAGTGGCTAGAGTTGTATGACATGGTGGTCCAAATGACAAGTCACCCATTTGATGAAAAATTCCAACCACAGAACACAAGTGTTTGACATTTCCCCCAACCATTCCATGTTTTTATTATATTTAGAGGGACAGTTTTCCCCTAGAGCATTTTCCAGATTCATTTGCACACTACAGTAAACCTCCATACAAAATCTAAAAATATCTTGCTACAAAAATGCAGGACAATGGCTTAGCTCCTGTTATCTGCCCTAGCTGGAAAGTGGATACTTGTTCTGAGTCTGTCATAGATAATGGCAACTTCATATTAGCTCTGCTAAGATACTCATAACATCCATTCCAGTTCCAAAAGACCACAAGATCTTGTTATTTTCAGTTTTGTATTTTGCATTTTATCTATTTGTAGGGTCTGCCAGCTATATTAGAGTGATATTATAGTCTATATATGAAACAGAAAACTTTCATCTTAAAATAGACTGTAATACTGCACCTTATTAAAAAATACAAGTGCATTTTCTCCCAGAGACTATGACTTACGATAATGACTGTTATCCATATGCAATTACTTTGGTTACCTTGGAACATACTGACATTCATTTATTTAAAGATAATGTAACACATTTTTATTCACTGAGGTAATCTGTGGATATGATTAAACATGGATGCCCATCTTATACTTTGGGATAAAATGGAAAAAATTGCAATCAGAGTTTTTGCACTGTTAAAAATAGCTCCTATTAAATTGAGAAAGTTACATTATGGCTTATTTCAAACAAAATTGCAAGTGATTATAAAAAAACAAAATATAACTTGGATAAGCACTATGTGAGAACATCCATTCTACCCAATAAAGAGGTATTGGAGCTAGACTCACAAGGTAAGTGCTTCAGTAAGAGAATCATTGGCTGTTCAAGAGTGACTGTCCATTTATCTCCATTACAGTAGACAGACACAAGAGATGGTCAAGGAGTGACTACGCTATATTATTAAGAACATAACTGGAGAGGACACCATGGAATAAACTATTTTAATATTTTAATATTAACTAAAGAATGCGCTAGCTAGAAGCCTGGAAATATAGCTTAAAGATTCATATTATTTCAGGATTTCCTTCCTTTTAATGCTCTCATAGAAAGCAGTCTAATGAATTAAGTAATCTATCACTAATTTTCAGAGACATATGTGGGAAGCAAAAAGGGGGGATTAAAATACACAGAAATGCTTTTTAAAAATCATTTTAATATAACCTAACCTTCAAATTTTTTTTTTACACCCTAAGGAAAAAAACATTTTGAAAGTGTCACCAGACACAATGTCACTTACCAAAATAAGTTAAAAAGTTATTGGTGGCCCTCCCAGAACTTAAGAACAAAGCTGTTCTTATTCCATGCCACCCACAGGTTATCTTTTCTCAACATTGTTCTTTTTGTTTCAAATTTTTGGTGTAAGTTCTAGTTACTTGACATATAGTGTAATATTTGTTTCAGGAGTAGGACTTAGTGATTCATCACTTACACATAACACCCAGTGCTCATCACACCAAGTGCCCTCCCTAATCCCCATCCCCCATTTAGCCCATCCCCCTGCCCAGTTCTTCTCCAGCAAACCTGTTTGTTCCCTGTGGTTAAGAGTCTCTTATGGTTTGCTTCTCTCTCTCTCTCTCTCTCTCTCTTTGCCTCTTTCCCTATGTTCATCTGTTTTCTTAAATTCCACATATAAGTGAAATCATATGGTATTTCTTTATCATGAGCACATTAGGGCTCCCTCACTCCAAAGTTAATACCAACTCTTCTAGGCAGGGTTTCCTATAGAAGGAATAATTAAGATGCTTCACTAGTCCATCAAAGAAATCATTTTCAGATGAACTATGAAGTTGCTTTGTTAGAGATTAAGAAAATACATATTATCTGTATTAAATAATGTGAAAAGCATTCAAATGAGATCATCTTTCTAAATGACACTTTTATTCTAGGATATCAATGAAAGAACTGTTACATGTTAACATGTGAATTCTAGTCAACTTTCACCACCAGAAAACTTATCTGCTCTATAATTTACAATTTTACTCAGAAATAATTAATTAAACATAGAAAAATAAGTGTAATTGATAGCTAATTCTCTAATCATTTTTTCTTCCTTCACCATTATTTTGATTAGAAAGCCAGTATTATTTGGCAAGAGATACAAAAGTACTTACAAATGAGGGTTTATATGGAGTAATTTGTTTCATTCTCTCATTTTTAAGAGTTATGCCCCTTTATTTCAAGAGATCAAAAATGAAGTACCAAATCCAAGGCAACCTTCTGCCCACACACCCACATCAGAGTATCGCTGAGGAGGATGGAGGGTAAAATGAGATCCGACCTGCCCTCCTTCATAAGGCCATTCAGTGGCACTCTATGATAGTGTGAATTAGTATTCTCCATTTCGCTCCCTCTCTGGTTGGGAATTTACATAGTATAAATGTAATCTAATTTATGTAGCATAAATTAGGACCTAAGAGTTTCAGAAAGTGGAAGTGAGACAAGAGTCCTCTGCGTTATACTTCAGCTCTTTCTACCAGGAAGCAAAGTCTTGGAAATATTTGGTTTTTCTATCTGGTTCTTTAGTATCCCGTCTCCATTGCAGGAGATTAGAAGCTTATGACACAACTGCAGTACCTATAAACTCTGGCTTCCTATCCCTGGACCACAGCTGCAGGGTGTCTTGAAACCACAATACTAGTGGAAGTCTTGAAGGCAGAAGCTCTGCCAAGGAGTCAGTTCTTTTTCATTCTGGGTGGGAGTCATTCCAAGTGTCCACTTTTTGTTGACTTCTAATGCTTTGTATTAAATCCCATCCTGCTCAAAATAGTACATCATTTCTTCACTGACCCCTCATTGATGCACTGCCTGCTGTTTCAAACAAAGATTGAGATCATCCCAGAGAGAACTTAGATGGCAGCAAGTCCAAATTCTTTCAAAAAAAACAGAAACAAAAACAAGACAAAAATCTACATAAGTGTATGTCAATTTACTTATATAGTATATAATTTCATACATCTATACATAAATACAAGTTTTTAAATATATATATAACATAAGAGAGTTTTTCAATACCAGTTTTTAAATATATTTATATATAATAAAAAGTATATTAATTATATATTATATAATATTCTATATGTTATATATTAAGTGATATATATATATAGAGAGAGAGAGAGAGTGGAAGAGGTGATTATACAGGGTAAACATTTTCCTGTATCTTAGCATTGAAGAAAGGCAATAGGCAGGAATTTACATAATACAAAGGGAGCAACATTGAGTATTTAAAAAAAAAAACATTACTATTACAATTTATAGCCTGTTCTAACTTGTCTTCCTTCCTAAGAATGAAGTATTTACCTCTATGTTAATTCACTTTCTTTTCCACAGCTTCATTAAAGGAAAAGGAAAAAAATTCACATTCATCAAAACTGAGGCAAGTGACTTCCGTAAAGTCATAAAGTTAAATAGGAGCCATCTCCCCCCAACCCAGAGCTCAACAATGAATGAGGCTAAAAAGACCTCAGCTCATAATAGACTTGCCAGGACATTTGCTTCAAGTCATCTGATCCTTACAACTCCTACCCAATGGTCACATCAACATCAATGTCATTGTTTCCACATACTCCCTCTATCAAAACCCAAACTATTTAAGGTTAAGGATCCCTAAAAAGGTGAAAGATCCAGAAAAGAATTCAAAACAGCAATATTGTGATTTTCTTCATTATAACCAGGTCCATTCCCCATTTCCTAGGGTTGCAGGTAGTACTACCAGCAACCAGGAAAACTGAAAGTGGAAATACACTTTCTCATTAATTTGCAATATAGATCGTTTCCATAAAATTGATTCTAGAAAGGTATAAAAAAAATTAAAACCATGTAAGCTGGATTTTATTAATTCTCCGAAGATTCATCTCCACCTCTGTGTGTGTCTGAATTTCTGCCTCTGCTTCTCCACATCAGTGTGTATGGCCTCACTAGCTCTCTACTTCCGTTGCTTTTCAGCTCTTCTCCCTACTCCAAGAACATTTCTTCTTTTCTCCCTACCACTTCATTTTTCTTCATTAAATAACCATTGTACAAAATTGAAATTGCTACTTCTTGTTGTATTTACTTAATAGTTTTAGTCCATAAAAGTAGAGAATGGAAAAGTTTTATAATTTTCTCTAAAAACATTGATTTTTCCTGTACATTAGTAACTCTTGATAAAGAAAAATCTTCCCACCATTTCTCTAACCGGCTGCCTGCAAATAAAATGTGATACTCCTCTTGTGACCTTACTTCCATTTGCAATCACTCCAAACACTGAAGGACTTTTTAAAAAGCAGTTCTTAGGTCTAGAAAAAATTCTAGTATTGGCAACAAAAGTTCTTAACACTTTTTTCTTCACTTCATGTTTTTGCAGTGGGTATTCTAAAGTGGGGGAAAAGCTAAATTATGAAACAATAAAGGTATTAATGTCAGTTGACCACAGCTAGTTTCTCAATATGCTAGAAGGATAATTGACACACATAAGGGCAAAATATAAATTTTTTAGGGAATCATGGGTGTTTTTTAAATGAATGTTATTCCCCATGTATGGAAAGATGTACTCGTGAATAAACTGTATCTACACTATATTAACATGGCTTTGTTTACAACCCAGCTGGTTTAGTAAAAACTAGGCAATTGAAAACAAAACCAGAAAATGTTCTGTAGGAAAAACAGTGGCTGTTCTAAAATATCTAGCCTTATGTCATCCCCGGTGTATCAGAGGCTCTTATTGCTCTATAATTACTTTGATCTACTGGGTTTTATGAAATTAAACATTTTTAAAAGACCATGTCATGACCCAGCAATTGCACTACTGGGTATTTACCCTAAAGATACAAACGTAGTGATCCGAAGGGGCACGTGCACCTGAATGTTTATAGCAGCAATGTCTACAATAGCCAAACTATGGA
The DNA here is from genome assembly GCF_902655055.1 of Lutra lutra. Classification (NCBI taxonomy): domain Eukaryota; kingdom Metazoa; phylum Chordata; class Mammalia; order Carnivora; family Mustelidae; genus Lutra; species Lutra lutra. The sequence goes on along the minus strand of NC_062280.1, from coordinate 79,716,416 downwards.
AAGAACCTAGATGTCCATCAACAGACGAATGGATAAAGAAGATGTGGTATATATACACAATGGAATACTATGCAGCCCATCAAAAGAAATGCAATCTTGCCATTTGCGACGACGTGGATGGAACTAGAGGGTATCATGCTTAGCGAAATAAGTCAATCGGAGAAAGACAACTATCATATGATCTTCCTGATATGAGGAAGTGGAGATGCAACATGGGGGGTTAAGGGGGTAGGAAAAGAGTAAATGAAACAAGATGGGATTGGGAGGGAGACAAACCATAAGTGACTCTTAATCTCACAAAACAAACTGAGAGTTGCTGGGGGGAGGGGGGTTGGGAGAAGGGGGTGGGGTTATGGACATTGAGGAAGGTATGTGCTATGGTGAGTGCTGCGAAGTGTGTAAACCTGGCGATTCACAGACCTGTACCCCTGGGGATAAAAATATATTATATGTTTATAAAAAATAATTTAAAAAAATTTTTTTAAAAAGGCCATGTCATACTCTTTTTAGTTTAACTTCAGCCTATACTGGTCAACTTCTAGCACCTCTTTCATTACCTAACACTTGGTATGGAACATGCTCAAATTCTACCCAGCCAAGTTAATTGCCAGCCAACACAGCTGCACCTGAACCTTATCAGTGGAAGAGTACTCTGTAACAAAAAGAGGCCCATCTGGGTGTCTGGATACCCTGATCAAGTTCCTATTCTGAATGACCTTGAGCAAGCACATCATCTCTCTGGTTCTAACTTTCCTCTGTTAGAAAATAAGCATCTTGGCTTGAAGTATGCAGACCCCTTCCAGCAAAACAGTTTATTATTCCAGGATTAATTTTCCAAATGTCAGGTATAGTCAGTCTACTAACAGAACTTACATACTCCAATAAAGGAGAAAATAGCTTTTGCAACAAGTATAACCCAAACAAGGCAACAGTTACAAGAGGAAACAAATGTGATCCAACCGCTGTGCTTCATGCCATGAGAGAATCAAAAAGTCCCCACATTTGAGAAGGGGAAATCCGGAGTATAAGGCACGAAGTGCATAAAGCAAGAAACCAAAAAGACAGATTAGCAAACACAGATCGCAAAAGGCAAAATGGCACATGACAGTGCTGGGGGAGAAAGCATGAAATGTCAGGAGAAGCTAATCAGGAAGGATTTCCTGGCAGTGAGGGTTTTCTGAGTCATTGGAAATAAGGCTAATGTGTTAGAAATGGGGAGGTAAAGCCCTGGAGCTGGGGAGGAATGTGCGAAGGTACAGAAGCGTACGTGAACATATAAAGGGCAACAGTGGAGTCAGTTCCACACAGGGGTTTTCTCCCCTGCAGAAATAAACCATTTAGCATACACAAGGCAATGCGAACACGTGCCCATCCAGTTCATTTATGCTAAGATCACAATAGCAGGAAAGACTAGCTGTCGGCAGTGTCCCTGCAGTTCCGATTCACAGGTTCATGCCCTCATGAGGTCACACTGGACCCAGTATCTTCCAAAACTTCCCCAGAACTTATTAGGAGGTATTAGACCACATGTTGCTTAGCCCCAGCTTATTGATTTCCTTTACATGTAACTTTGCATAATATCCGTACCATGAAGAGGAGACCCTCAATCAAACACCCAGGACTGGCATCAACAGAAGTCATAGCCAGTGAAACCTGTTACATTTCAGTGCCACTCTAAGTTTAAGAGCCACCCCCTACCCCGCCAACTATTTTTCCAAGTATCTTCCCTGGATTCACACAGTTAACCCCTTCTATTCCTACTTGCTATAACAAATATTTTCTTCTGATAAAATATATGACTTGTTTTGGTAGTACTACCCAGTGAGGAGGTGGGCTCATCACAGAAGACCACAGATTATTTTTATCATTACAAAATGCAGGACAAATCCATGACAAAATTTGCATTTGAGGAAACTTTAGCAGCCCCGTATATAATAGGTAGGTAGTGATAAAGGAATGGAAGCTGGAAGCCAAGTAAGAAGCCCGGTGGTCATTTTGGTCTTCTGGGTGTAAAATACAAAGGATCCACTGAAGCCAGAATGATAGCATGGCAATAACAGGAAGGCGTAAATCTAAGAGATGTACATAAATACTCTAAGTGCTTACTGATGCACTGAATTTAACAGAGTTGTACCAAAGACACATAAAGACAACACTAGAAAACTGAGAATGGTCAAGGCATACAAAGCAATGGAGAAATAGGGAAGTTGGTTTGGGATGGACTGGAATTCAACATTCATCTATTCCTTCTAATATTTATTGAGAATTTACTAAATGCCAGCCACTATGCTAGATCCTAGGGATATAGGATAGTTGCTAAGACAAACCTGGTCCCTTTCTTCATGAAGCTTACAAACTATCAACATATGGTTCTAAGTGATCAATTTTTGTTTAAAGTGCTGCATTAGGGAAGTTCAGGCTATTATGGAAGAGGGGACTCAATATCATCTGATATCTAAGGGAAAACCTGAGGGAGAAAATATGGTAAGAGTTTGAAAAACCAATGGATTCAAATGAGATCAATGTGCTTTGAGGTATTTGTGAAAAATCCAATTATTTTCAAGTAACTCTGTTACTTGACACTTTACATATGTTGTTTCGTTCAAATCACACATCATCCCTATAAGGTAATTATTTCATTTCTAAAACCCAAAATTTCAAATCAAACATTTTAAATTGACCATGATGGCAAGGCAAATAAGTACCAAAGTTGGAAGTCGGCCCCAGTCAACCCGCCTAAAAGAACTGCTTTAACAGGTTAGAAGAGTTTTTTTTTTTTTTTTAATTCTGAAGGAAATTACCTCTATAAGCACTTCCTTTGGCACTAGCTCCATTCTGAATAAAACCAATTCTTCTTCCCTTTGACAGCTCTTAAAATATTTAAAGACAATTATGCTCACCAACCAGCTTTCAAGTTTTCGCTACATTGTACGTATATGTTTGCAGATTCTAATCACGAGAAGTGTTACCTTACACACCACTTTGTGGCTTGTTTATTCTTGTAGACAAGGCAGTAACATTACATTATACTGCGACATGACCTAATTTTTGTTATATACTTCATATACATATCTCAGTATCCTGTCCCATTCTCTGGTACATTTGACATTGCTCCTCAATCCCCCTCAACCTCCATCTCTACTTCTTTGACTTCCCTTATTATTAATTTTCCACAGTCCCAGTGCTCTCACACTAATTATCAACAAATATTGGTCACAAATTCCCCATGACTGCTCCTTTTAGCCCTTTGTCTCTTGCTTTCATCTATAGTATCTGATAGTTTCTGGATTCTTTTGTCTCACCAAGCTTCTCCATTTGCCATTTCTCTTATTAGCTACATTGAGGTTCTTCCCCTTTCTTGGGTTAAATTCCTACAGAGTTTTCCATGCCATAACTAATAATTTCTGACAGCTTTTAGCCACATTTCTAATTAAAACCCACATGTAAAAGTTTAATGGAAAACAGGTGCGCTTGTGTAAGGGAAAACACCTGTTTTAGTACTTGGAGCTCAAATGGAACAACAGACCGCTTTTTATATTAAAAAAAAAAAAAAGCAAGTACATTAGATATTTTCTTTTCCTGTGCCTATGAGATCTAAGGATCATTGGTTTGAAATAATAAAGCACATAAGTGAATATCTTTAGGGAATTTGAGGAAATTTGTCAAATGCCTCCATGACAAGTAGGTGTTTTATGATTTCTAAACATTGATTTCAGAACCACTTTTCAGCTTGCAAAGTCTGAGGCTTATTCTGTCCCACTGTACATTAAATCCCATTACTCTTAATGGCAAAACATAATGAGCCTCTTGATATGTGGGGGAGGAGAAAACTCCCAAACTGAGAGAAGACACCTTAATTGTTCTTCTGCCTTTAAATGAGCAAAAACTATCAGATGGCTATGCCATCTGAAGTTCCTATACATTATATTCAACGTCACCAGTAGCAATTTTCCTATTAGGGTCTCCATTAATCAATGCTAACTTTACACATTAACATTTATGGGAGACAAAGCTCCTCCTGTTAGTTCTCTCTCACACATAACACACACACACACACACACACACACACACACACACATTTCCTACTTCTTTTTTTTTTTAATTTATTTTTTTCAATGTTCCAAAATTCATTGTTTATGCACCACACCCAGTGCTCCATGCAATACGTGCCCTCCATAATAACCACACCAAGCTCAAATAACCCCCCAACCCTCTCCCCTCCAAAACCCTCAGCTTTGTTTCTCAGAGTCCACAGTATCTCATGGTTTGTCTCCCGCTCTGATTTCCCCCAACTCACTTCTCCTCTCCATCTCCCAATGTCCTCCATGTTATTCCTTATGCTCCACAAGTAAGGAAACCATATGATAATTGGCTCTCTCTGCTTGACTTATTTAACTCAGCATAATCTCCTCCAGACCTGTCCATGTTTATACAAAAGTGGGGTATTCATCCTTCCTATGGAGGCATTATACTCCATTGTGTGTGTGTGTGTGTGTGTATACATATATATATGTATGGTATATATATGTACCACATTGGATATATATCTTGGAAAGAACCAAGAGGTATACATATATATATACATATATATATATATATGTATATATATATATAAAGAAGATGTGTGTGTGTGTGTGTGTGTGTGTGTATATATACACACACACATCTTCTTTATCCATTCTTTATCCATTTATCTATCCACATCTTCTTTATCCATTCGTCCTTTGAAGGCCATCTTGGTTCTTTCCACAGTTTAGCAACTGTGGCCATTGCTGCTATGAACGTAGGGGTACAGATGGACCTTCTTTTCACTACATCTGTTCTTTGGAGTATACCGAGTAGTGCAATTGCAGGGTTATAGGGTAGCTCTATTTTTAATTTCTTAAGGAATCTTCACACTGTTTTCCCAAGTGGCTGCACCAACTTGCATTCCCACCAACAGTGTAAGAGGGTTCCCCTTTCTTCACATCCACTCTGGCACTTGTTTACTGTCTTGTTGATTTTGGCCATTCTAACTGGTGTAAGGTGGTATCTCAATGTGGTTTTGATTTGAAGTTCCCTGATGGCTAATGGTGATGAACGTTTTTTTCATGTGTCTACTAGCCATTTGTATGTCTTCTTTGGAGAAGTGCCTGTTCATGTCTTCTGCCCAGTTTTTGACATGATTATCTGTTTTCTGGGTGTTGATTTTGAGGAGTTCTTTATAGATCTTGGATATCAGCCCTTTGTCTGTTGTGTCATTTGCGAATATCTTCTCCCATTCCGTGGGCTGCCTCTTTGTTTTGTTGACTATTTCCTTTGCTGCGTAGAAGCTTTTGATCTTGATGAAGTCCCAGAAGTTCATTTACACTTTTGTTTCCTTTGCCTTTGGAAACATATCTTGAAAGAAGTTGCTGTGGCCGATGTCGAAGTAGTTACTGCCTATGTTCTCCTCTAAGATTCTGATAGATTCCTGCCTCACATTGAGGTCTTTTATCCATTTCAAGTTTATCTTTGTGTATGGTGTAAGAGAATGGTCGAGTTTCATTCTTCTATACATAGCTGCCCAATTTTCCCAGCACCATTTATTGAAGGGACTTTTTTCCAGGGTATATTTTTTCCTGCTTTGTCCAAGATTAGTTGACCATAGAGTTGAGGGTCCATATCTAGGCTCTCTTCTCTGTTCCCCTGGTCTATGTGTCTGTTTTTGTACTAGTACCATGCTGTCTTGGTGATCACAGCTTTGTAGTAAAGCTTGAAATCAGGTAATGTGATGCTCCCAGTTTTGTTTTTCTTTTTCAACATTTCCTTAGCAATGTGGGGTCTCTTCTGGTTCCATACAAATTTTAGGATTATTTGTTCCAGCTCCTTGGAAAATGCCCATGGAATTTTGATCAGGAAGGCAGTGAAAGTATAGATGGCTCGAGGCAGTAGACATTTTAACAATGTTTATTCTTCCAATCCATGAGCATGGAATGCTCTTCCATCTTTCTGTGTCTTCTTCAATTTCTTTCATGAGTGTTCTGTAGTTCCTTGAGTACAGATCCTTTACCTCTTTGGTCAGGTTTATTCCCAGGTATTTTATGGTTCTTGGTGCTATAGTAAATGGCATTGATTCTGTAATTTCCCTTTCTGTATTTTCATTGTTAATATATAAGAAAACAACTGATTTCTGTACATTGACTTTGTATCCTGCCACATTACTGAATCCCACCACTTCTGAGGAGAGGGAGTTCCGATATTAGGAAATTCAGGCCACAAACAGTTTACTGCCACGACTAGCATGTTCAACAGAAGTCAAGACCAGATGCCAGAGAAAAGCATGGGTACTTGAAAAACATCTTAAAAACACTCTTAAATTCATTTCTTCTGACTTATTTCTCTCTGGGCACTTTGAGTCGTTTTCTCTACCTTAAATTTTATCCCATATGTGTGGTATAAAAAGAACCACGACTCTTCCCTCTCTCTGAAAGAGATCTCATCTCTGAAGACGAGGGCAGGTAGAAGAGAACCATTTTGTCTCTTCTCAGGGTTCCTACCTTGTCACAGGAAGATATGCCTTTTCACTTTTGTAAGTATCCCAGAGACACCCAAGCCTACTTTCCATTCCATTCCCTCTACCCCCTCAAAAGAAGAGGATGGCTTATCAAATCGCACCCTGAGAAGAATCCCTGCAAACTGGAAGCCTGGGCTCTCTCCTTTACATCTGGAAAGTGTAAGCACTCCTCCCACTCATTTCCTTCAGTAGTAAGAACACTCGAGTCTATGATGCCAATTTACAAACTGTGGTCCATGTACCAGCCGCAGTAGCAGCACCTGTGAATTTGTTAGAATTGCAAATTGCCCAGCTGCATTCCAGGCAGAGTGAATCCAAAACCCTGGAGTGAGGGCCCAGGAATCCATGTTTTCACAAGCTCTCTAGGGAATTGTTTAAGAGCTGAAGTTTAAGAAGTACTTTCTGGAGTGCTTCTGAAATGTTAACAATTATATGAATGACCTGGCCTGGGAATACGGAGAAACTGCACACTGTGATTCTACATGTTAACAAGGTCTCAGGTGGTACTGATGTTATTGGTCCTTGGACCTCCCACTTTCTCAGCATTGGCTGAATATGAGAATCACCAGGAGAGCTTAAACACCACAAGCAACAAACCCCTACCCTCAGAGATTCTGATTTAATTGGTTTGGTGTGCAGCCAGAGTATGTGGGAAAACTGTAGTTTTAAATCCAGTTGACATTTTAGACTCTGTGTCTATATTTTCACTAGTTCTAAGCCCATATAGAGAAGAACATGATTGGTACCTTAAATCCAACTAGGAAGTTCACTGGGAAGAAGTCAGTAATAGGATCTGACTCTACTGCAGTCCATGGGGAGAAACCTATTTCCTCAGTCATTTGACCATGCTGTTCTTTCCATAAAAGTGTTAACAACTAGGCTGGAAAGTCCAAAATTTGGATATGAGCCTCGGAGAAAGAAAACAAAGAGATTTCTCAGACTGCTTTTTTAAAGGTTGGGTCACATCACTCATAGGGTTTGTCAGGTTCATCATAGTAAAAGACTAAATAAGGTCCAACTCTAGTGGGTATTATAGTATAGACACACCTAAGAATTAACATCTACTGAAAACCCATCTAATAAATATTTATCAGATACCTGCTTTTTTGGCAAGCTCAGTGGCAGGCACTGGGGATAGAATAATGAACAAGAGGAATTCCACTTCTGGAATGGTGGCCTCAGAAGACCTGTAAACCTGCTCCCTAACAAAGCAAGCCTAACTGGTGAAAATTTTTTTTTTTTTAAATTTAAGCTCCTGCAATTTTCCTAAGAGCAAAATGAAGAAACATATATTTAAGAAAAATCTGTGGGGCGCCTGGGTGGCTCAGTGGGTTAGGGCCTCTGCCTTCGGCTCAGGTCATGATCCCAGGGTTCTGGGATCCAGCCCTGCATCAGGCTCTCTGCTCAGCAGAGAGCCTGCCTATTCCTCTCTCTCTGCCTGCTTCTCTGCCTACTTGTGATCTCTGTCGAATAAATGAATAAAATCTTTGTTTTTAAATCTACTAAAACTCAGTAAGAACAGCAATACTCTATGACATTTGAACCAATGTCATATGTCAACATCAATGACATATGAACAAATGTATGCCAATAAATTAGAACACTTAGATTTGATGGACAAATTCCTAGAAAGCACGAACTACTAAAATTGACCCAGGATGAGAGAGAAAATCTGACTAGACTAATAACAAGTCAAGAGATGGAATTAGTGCTCCAAAAACTACCTACCTACAAAAAACGTCTAGTTTCAGATGGATTTATTGGTAAATTCTACCAAACATTTAAAGAAGAATTAATAACAATTATTCACAAACTTTTCCAAAACCCTGAAGAGGAAGAAACACTTCTCAACTCATTCCATGAGGCCAGTATTACTCTGACACTAAAACCAGACAAAGACATCATGAGAAAACTATAGAACTACCTCTTCCTCATATGAACACAGATGTAAAAATCCATGACAACATACTAGCAAACCAAATTCAGCAAGACATAAAAAAAATTATATACCATTACTAAGTGAAACTTACCATAGGAATTCAATGTGGATTTAACATTCAAAACTTAATTAATGGGGCATAAAGGTGGGGGTGGAGGGTGTTACATGAGGAAATTATCATGAAGAACCAAGTATCCCATGGTTTAAATATGAATTTATATTATACCCTAAGAAACAAATGGACAGCTTTTGAAGAGGGTTTTTTAAATTCAATTAATTAACATATAGTGTATTATTAGTTGCAGGGATAGAGTTCAGTGAGCCCTTCTTAAGGCCTGTCACCCAGTTACACCAACCTCCGACTTCCCTCCTCTCTAGCAACCATTAGTTTGTTTCCCATGATTAAGAGTCTTTTAAGGTTTGTCTTCCTCTGATTTCATCTTATTTTCTTTTTCCCTCCTTCCCCTATGGTCCTCTGTTTTGCTTCTTAAATTCTGCATATAAGTTGAATCATCTAATAATTGTCTTTCTCTGATTAACTTATTTCACTTAGCATAATACCCTGTAGTTACATCACTTTTTTTTTGGATGTCTGAGTAATATTCCATGGTAAATATGTATACCATATCTTCTTTATCCATTCATCTGTTGATGGACATCTAGGCTCTTTCCATAGTTATTAGAGTTATTATAGTTATGGCTATTGTGGACATTGTTATTATAGTTATGGCTATTGTGGACATTGTTGCTGTAAACAATGGGTGCACATGCCCCTTCAGATCACTACATTTTTATCTTTTAGGTAAATACCTAGTAGTGCAATTGCTGGGTCATAAGGTACCCCTATTTTTAATTTTTTGAAGAACCTCCATACTGTTTTCCAGAGTGCCTGTACCAGCTTGCATTCCCATCAGCAGTGTAAGAGGCTTCCCTTTTCTCTACATCCTCGCCAACATTTGTCATTTCCTGACTTGTTAATTTTAGCTATTCTGACTGGTGTGAGGTGGTATCTCATTGCGGTTTTGATTTGTATTTCCCTGATGTAGAGTGATGTTGAGCACTTTTTCATGTGTCTATTGGCCATTTGGATGTCCTCTTCGCAGAAATGTCTGTTCATGTCTTCTGCCCATTTCTTGACTGGATTATTTGCTCTTTGGGTGTTGAGTTTGATAAGTTCTTTATAGATCTTGGATACTAGCCCTTAATCTGATACATCATTTGCAAATAGCTTTTCCCATTCTGTCAGTTGTCTTTTAGTTTTGTCAACTGTTTCCTTTACTATGTAGCTTTTTATCTTGATGAAGTCCCAATAGTTCATTTTTGTATTTGGGGACGTGCCTAGCAATAAGTTGTGGGGCTAAGGTCACAGAGATTGCTGCCTATTTTCTCTTCTGGGATTTTGATGCATTCTTCTTGTGCATTAGGTCTTTCGTCCATTTTGAATTTATCTTTGTGTATGGTGTAAGAAAATGGTCCAGTTTCACTCTTCTGCACGTGGCTGTCCAATTTTCCCGACACCGGTTGTTGAACAGACTTTTTTCCATTGGCTATTCTTTCCTGCTTTGTCAAAGATTAATTGCCCATAGAGTTGAGGGTCTATTTCTGGGTTCTCTATTCTGTTACACTGATCTGTGTATCAGTTTTTCTGCCAGTACCATGCTCGCTTGATGATTAGAGCTTTGTAATACAGCTTGAAGTCCAGAATTGTGATGCCACCAGCTTTGGTTTTCTTTTTCAATAATCCTTTGGCTATTTGGGGCCTTTTCTGTTTCCATACAAATTTTAGGATTATTTGTTAAAAATGCCAATGGTATTTTGATAGGGATTGCATTGAATGTGTAGACTGCATTGGGTGCCATAGACATTTTCACAATATTTGTTCTTCCAATCCATGAGCATGGAACATTTTTCCATTTCTTTGTGTCTCCCTCAATTTCTTTCATAAATATTCTGTAGTTTTCAGAGTACAGATCCTTTGCCTCTTCAGTTAGGTTTATTCCTAGGTATTTTATGGTTTGTGGTGCAATTATAAAGGGATCGATTCCTTAATTTCTCTTTCTTCTGTCTCATTGTTAATGTATAGAAATGCACTGATTTCTGTATATTGATTTTATATCAGGTCACTTTTCTGAATTCCTATATGAGTTCTAGAAATTTTATGGTTAAGTCTTTTGTGTTTTCCACATAGAGTATCATGTCATCTATAAAGAGTGAGAGTTTGACTTCAATGAAATATTCAAGAGTTTTAAAGAGAAGAGGGAAGAAATGTTGGTAAGACATCTTCCCATGAGCTCGAGTAGTCTTGAGTTCCTACATATGTCCTTAGGAAAAAAAAATAAATCTACCTAATATTATGCATAAAAGTCAAAGGATATTCTTTGTCAGAAGGACAAATCTGGCTACCCAAAATGTATTTCTTGATAAATATCACTTTGTTGACTTTACAAAAAGTAAAGTCAGAAGACAATTGCCAAATATTGCTAAAAGGAAAATCAGAAAACTTTGGCCAGAATGGAAAAATATTTACAAAGTACATGTCAGACAAGGATTAATTTCTCTAAACTCTAAACAATCCCTATGAATCAAAGAAAAAGGCAAACTTACAAAAGGAAAATAATTGAGCTATATGAACAGAAAATTAAAAGAAAAGCAATAAGATGGAGGAGTCAAGATGGCGGAGAAGTAGCAGGCTGAGACTACTTCAGGTAGCGGGAGATCAGCTAGATAGCTTATCTAATGATTACAAACACCTACAAATCAAACAGGAGATCGAAGAGAAGAAGAACAGCAACTCTAGAAACAGGAAATCAACCACTTTCTGAAAGGTAGGACGGGCGGAGAAGTGAATCCAAAGCGACGGGAAGATAGACCACGGGGGGAGGGGCTGGCTCCCGGCGAGCAGCGGAGCAACGGAGCACAAAATCGGGACTTTTAAAAGTCTGTTCCGCTGAGGGACATCGCTCCAGAGGCTTAACTGGGGTGAAGCCCACGCGGGGTTAGCGTGGCCTCAGGTCCCGCAGGGTCACAGAAGGATCAGGGGTGTCTGAGTGTCGCAGAGCTCACAGGTATTAGAACGGGGAAGCCGGCTACAGAGACAGAGCTGAGGAGTGACTCTCAGCTCGGGGTTACCTTGAACCGATCGCAGGCTCGGTCAGCTCGGAGCGCGGCCAGAGGCCAGGGTGGCGGGAGTCATTGGGTGCTGTTCTCTGGGGGCGCACTGAGGAGTGGGGCCCCGGGCTCTCGGCTCCTCCGGGCCGGAGACCGGGAGGCTGCCATCTTCATTTCTGCCCTCCGGTACTCTACGGAAAGCAGTCAGGGAACAAAAGCTCCCGAAAGCAAATCTGAGCGGATTACTCAGCCTGGCCCCGGGTAAGGGCGGTGCAACTCCGCCTGGGGCAAAGACGCTTGAGAATCACTACAACAGGCCCCTCCCCCAGAAGATCAGCAAGAAACCCAGCCAGGACCAAGTTCACCTACCAAGGAATGTAGTTTCAATACCAAGGAGAGCGAAGGAATGTAGTTTCAATACCAAGGAGAGCGGCGGAATTCCAGAGGAGGAGAAAGCAAAGCACGGAACTCATAGCTTTCTCCCCATGATTCTTTAGCCGTGCAGTTAAATTTTTTTTCTTTTCTTTTTCAATTTTTTTTTCTTCTTCTGCTAAATTTTTTTACCTTTTACCATTTTCTTTTTTAGCATGTTTTAACTAGTTTATCTAATATATATATATTTTTTTCCTTTTTATACTTTTTCTTTATTGGTTTTCTTTTTTTAATTTTTTTTTCTTTCTTTCTGAACCTCTTTTTATCCCCTTTCTCCCCCCCCCCCCGACGATTTGGGATCTCTTCTGATTTGGCTAAAGCATATTTTCCTGGGGTTGTTGCCACCCTTTTAGTATTTTACTTGCTCCTTCATATACTCTTATCTGGACAAAATGACAAGGCAGAAAAATTCACCACAAAAAAAAGAACAAGAGGCAGTACCAAAGGCTAGGGACCTAATCAATACAGACATTGGTAATATGTCAGATCCAGAGTTCAGAATGATGATTCTCAAGGTTCTAGCCGGGCTCGAAAAAGGCATGGAAGATATTAAAGCAAATCTCTCGGGAGATATAAAAGCCCTTTCTGGAGAAATAAAAGAACTAAAATCTAACCAAGTTGAAATCAAAAAAGCTATTAATGAGGTGCAAACAAAAATGGAGGCTCTGACGGCTAGGATAAATGAGGCAGAAGAAAGAATTAGCGATATAGAAGACCAAATGACAGAGAATAAAGAAGCTGAGCAAAAGAGGGACAAACAGCTACTGGATCACAAAGGGAGAATTCGAGAGATAAGTGACACCATAAGACGAAACAACATTAGAATAATTGGGATTCCAGAAGAAGAGGAAACAGAGAGGGGAGGAGAAGGTATATTGGAGAAAATTATTGGAGAGAATTTCCCCAGTATGGCAAAGGGAACAAGCATCAAAATCCAGGAGGTTCAGAGAACCCCCCTCAAAATCAATAAGAATAGGTCCACACCCCGTCACCTAATAGTAAAATTGACAAGTCTTAGTGACAAAGAGAAGATCCTGAAAGCAGCCAGGGAAAAGAAGTCTGTAACGTACAATGGTAAAAATATTAGATTGGCAGCAGAGTTATCCACAGAGACCTGGCAGGCCAGAAAGAGCTGGCATGATATATTCAGAGTACTAAACGAGAAAAACATGCAGCCAAGAATACTATATCCAGCTAGGCTATCATTGAAAATAGAAGGAGAGATTAAAAGCTTCCAGGACAAACAAAAACTGAAAGAATTTGCAAATACCAAACCAGCTCTACAGGAAATATTGAAAGGGGTCCTCTAAGCAAAGAGAGACCCTAAAAGAAGTAGATCAGAAAGAAACAGAGACAATATAAAATAACAGACACCTTACAGACAATACAATGGCACTAAATTCATATCTCTCAATACTTACCCTGAATGTTAATGGGCTAAATGCCCCAATCAAAAGACACAGGGTATCAGAATGGATAAAAAAACAAAACCCATCTATATGTTGCCTACTAGAAACTCATCTTAAACCCGAAGACACCTCCAGATTTAAAGTGAGGGGGTGGAAAAGAATTTACCATGCTAATGGACATCAGAAGAAAGCAGGAGTGGCAATCCTTATATCAGATCAATTAGATTTTAAGCCAAAGACTACAATAAGAGATGAGGAAGGACACTATATCATACTCAAAGGAACTATCCAACAAGAAGATCTAACAATTTTAAATATCTATGCCCCTAACGTGGGAGCAGCCAACTATATAAACCAATTAATAACAAAATCAAAGAAACATATTGACAATAATACAATAATAGTAGGGGACTTTAACACTCCCCTCACTGAAATGGACAGATCATCCAAGCAAAAGATCAACAAGGAAATCAAGGCCTTAAATGACACACTGGACCAGATGGACATCACAGATATATTCAGAACTTTTCATCCCAAAACAACAGAATACACATTCTTCTCTAGTGCACATGGAACATTCTCCAGAATAGATCACATTCTTGGTCCTAAATCAGGTCTCAACCGTTATCAAAAGATTGGGATCATTCCCTGCATATTTTCAGACCACAATGCTCTGAAGCTAGAACTCAATCACAAGAGGAAATTTGGAAAGAACCCAAATACATGGAGACTAAACAGCATCCTTCTAAAGAATGAATGGGTCAACCAGGAAATTAAAGAAGAATTGAAAAAATTTATGGAAACAAATGATAATGAAAACACAACAGTTCAGAATCTGTGGGACACAACAAAGGCAGTCCTGAGAGGAAAATATATAGCGGTACAAGCCTTTCTCAAGAAACAAGAAAGGTCTCAGGTACACAACCTAACCCTACACCTAAAGGAGCTGGAGAAAGAACAAGAAAGAAACCCTAAACCCAGCAGGAGAAGAGAAATCATAAAGATCAGAGCAGAAATCAATGAAATAGAAACCAAAAAAACAATAGAACAAATCAACGAAACTAGGAGCTGGTACTTTGAAAGAATTAATAAATTGATAAACCCCTGGCCAGACTTATCAAAAAGAAAAGAGAAAGGACCCAAATAAATAAAATCATGAATGAAAGAGGAGAGATCACAACGAACACCAAAGAAATACAGACAATTATAAGAACATACTATGAGCAACTCTACGCCAACAAATTTGACAATCTGGAAGAAACGGATGCATTCCTAGAGACATATAAACTACCACAACTGAACCAGGAAGAAATAGAAAGCCTGAACAGACCCATAACCAGTAAGGAGATTGAAACAGTAATCAAAAATCTCCAAACAAACAAAAGCCCAGGGCCAGATGGCTTTCCGGGGGAATTCTACCAAACATTTAAAGAAGAACTAATTCCTATTCTCCTGAAACTGTTCCAAAAAATAGAAATGGAAGGAAAACTTCCAAACTCATTTTATGAGGCCAGCATCACCTTGATCCCAAAACCAGACAAGGATCCCATCAAAAAAGAGAACTACAGACCAATATCCTTGATGAACACAGATGCAAAAATTCTCGCCAAAATACTAGCCAATAGGATTCAACAGTACATTAAAAGGATATTCACCACGACCAAGTGGGATTTATTCCAGGGCTGCAAGGCTGATTCAACATCTGCAAATCAATCAATGTGATACAACACATTAATAAAAGAAAGAACAAGAACCATATGATACTCTCCATAGATGCTGAAAAAGCATTTGACAAAGTACAGCATCCCTTCCTGATCAAAACAATTCAAAGTGTAGGGATAGAGGGCACATACCTCAATATTATCAAAGCCATCTATGAAAAACCCACCGCAAGTATCATTCTCAATGGAGAAAAACTGAAAGCTTTTCCGCTAAGGTCAGGAACACGGCAGGGATGTCCGTTATCACCACTGCTATTCAACATAGTACTAGAAGTCCTAGCCTCAGCAATCAGACAACAAAAGGAAATTAAAGGCATCCAAATCGGCAAAGAAGAAGTCAAACTATCACTCTTTGCAGATGATATGATACTATATGTGGAAAACCCAAAAGACTCCACTGCAAAACTGCTAGAACTTGTACAGGAATTCAGTAAAGTGTCAGGATATAAAATCAATGCACAGAAATCAGTTACATTTCTCTACACCAACAACAAGACAGAAGAAAGAGAAATTAAGGAGTCCATCCCATTTACAATTGCACCCAAAACTATAAGATACCTAGGAATAAACCTAACCATAGAGACTAAGAATCTATACACAGAAAACTATAAAGTACTCATGAAAGAAATGGAGGAAGACACAAAGAAATGGAAAAATGTTCCATGCTCCTGGATTGGAAGAATAAATATTGTGAAAATGTCTATGCTACCTAAAGCAGTCTACACATTTAATGCAATTCCTATCAAAGTACCATCCATTTTTTTTTCAAAGAAATGGAACAAATAATCCTAAAATTTATATGGAACCAGAAAAGACCTCGAATAGGCAAAGCAATATTGAAATAGAAAGCCAAAGTTGGTGGCATCATAATTCCGGACTTCAAGCTCTGTTACAAAGCTACCTAGACAGCATGGTACTGGCACAAAAACAGACACATAGATCAATGGAACAGAATAGAGAGCCCAGAAATAGACCCTCAACTCTATGGTCAACTACTCTTCGACAAAGCAGGAAAGAATGTCCAATGGAAAAAAGACAGCCTCTTCAATAAATGGTGTTGGGAAAATTGGACAGCCACATGCAGAAAAATGAAATTGGATCATTTCCTTACACCACACACGAAAATAGACTCAAAATGGATGAAGGATCTCAATGTTAGAAAGGAATCCATCAAAATCCTTGAGGAGAACTCAGGCAGCAACCTCTTCGACGTCAGCCACAGCAACATCTTCCTAGGAACATCGCCAAAGGCAAGGGAAGCAAGGGCAAAAATGAACTATTGGGATTTTATCAAGATCAAAATCTTTTGCACAGCAAAGGAAACAGTTAACAAAACCAAAAGACAACTGACAGAATGGGAGAAGATATTTGCAAATGACATATCTGATAAAGGGCTAGTGTCCAAAATCTATAAAGAACTTAGCAAACTCAACACCCAAAGAACAAATAATCCAATGAAGAAATGGGCAGAGGACATGAACAGACATTTCTGCAAAGAAGACATCCAGATGGCCAACAGACACATGAAAAAGTGCTCCACATCACTCGGCATCAGGGAAATACAAATCAAAACCACAATGAGATATCACCTCACACCAGTCAGAATGGCTAAAATTAACAAGTCAGGAAATGACAGATGCTGGCGAGGATGCGGAAAAAGGGGAACCCTCCTACACTGTTGGTGGGAATGCAAGCTGGTGCAACCACTCCGGAAAACAGCATGGAGGTTCCTCAAAATGTTGAAAATAGAACTACCCTATGACCCAGCAATTGCACTGCTGGGTATTTACCCTAAAGATACAAACGTAGTGATCCGAAGGGGCACGTGCACCCGAATGTTTATAGCAGCAATGTCTACAATAGCCAAACTATGGAAAGAACCTAGATGTCCATCAACAGATGAATGGATAAAGAAGATGTGGTATATATACACAATGGAATACTATGCAGCCATCAAAAGAAATGAAATCTTGCCATTTGTGACAACGTGGATGGAACTAGAGGGTATCATGCTTAGTGAAATAAGTCAATCGGAGAAAGACAACTATCATATGATCTCCCTGATATGAGAGATAGGAGATGCAACATGGGGGGTTAAGGGGGTAGGAGAATAGTAAATGAAACAAGATGGGATTGGGAGGGAGAAAAACCATAAGTGACTCTTAATCTCACAAAATAACCTGAGGGTTGAGGGGGGGAGGGGGGTTGGGAGGGGGGTAGGATTATGGACACTGGGGAGGGTATGTGCTATGGTGAGTGCTGTGAAGTGTGTAAACCTGGTGATTCACAGACCTGTACTCCTGGGGATAAAAATATATTATATGTTTATAAAAAATAAAATTATAAAAAAAAATCACAAGGAAAAAAAAGAAAAAAGAAAAGCAATACAAATGATTCTCAAACACAAAAACCTGCTCCATCTCACTCATTACAGATAAAAGTAAGTTAATATTCATAAAGATAACAGTACTTTTTTGCCTTTTTGGCTGGCAAAGCTCAAAAAGTTTTAAAATACTCTGTGCTGGCAAAAATATGCATGAAAATGTACCCTCATATGTTGCTGGTGAAAGTGCAAATTGTTATAACCTCTATGAAAGGCAATTTAGCAAGAGTTATCAAATCAAACACATTTTAACTTGGCAATTTAGCTTCCAGGAATCTATCCTACAGGTAACTAGTGCCAAGGACCTATATACATGGCTTTTTATTACAGTGTTGCTTTTAATAACAGTAGATTAGAAATACTTAAAATCCAACATTAGGGAACAGCTTTTAAAAAGTTAACAAACTGAGGGTTTTGGAGGGGAGGGGGATGAGGGGTTAGAAGAGCCTGGTAGTGGGTATTAAGGAGGGCACGTATTGCATGGAGCACTGGGTGTGGTGCATAAACAATGAACCTTGGAACACTGAAAAAATTAAATTACTTTTTTTTTAAAAAGTATGTACCCATAGAGTTGGACTACTGTGCAGCCGTAAGGAGTAGGAGTTTTTCTACTAACACACCGAATGACATACAAGACATACAATTCAGTATATAATTATTTCAGTCAAGACTATAGGAGAAAAAAAACCTGAGCTTTCCCAATTCTTTGACATTAGCTAAGAAAGGACTGTTCCATAGTGTTAAAATCTTGATAGTAATAAAGAGTTCAAAGGATATATTGATACCCACAGAATTATATGTATGGAAAGCACTTACTTCATTCATCTAAAATTTTATAACTGCCTCTAGGACTTAGCATTGTTAATGTTAAAACCATAGCCTGTTAATCATACAGAAAGGTGGAGATTATATTGGATATTTTGTATTTTCTATCTGCTCAGTATCTTTTCAACATGATTGTAACATTGAGGGAATTGTTCATCTTCTGAATCCCACCTCTCCAAGATTGAAGCTAGGAGAACTCACTTCCCTGCCTCGTTCGTGCAGACATGTGATGCAACCGCTCACCAGTAAGAGTTATCCAGCTGTGCATGGGCTCCCCGTTTGCTGGTGAGTGGACAGTAGAGGCATTTGGGGCATAGCAGCAATGGTGAGGTGGAGATGCTGACACAGCAAGTGGAACCAGAGCAGAACACAAGCTGTAGCATCCAGCACCCTGAGAGAGGGGTGGCCACTGAGTCATTTTCTCCTCAGGCTGGTGTGCTGTATGGTTTGGAGTCTTTCTCCTAAAATCTTAGCGTTGAGATTTAGAGGTTATTCTCTAGCCCCTATAATGACTATCAATCTCCCAATCTCCTTTTTTAAAAGCTATGCTGTTTAATCAGTCAGTGTTAGTTCTGTTGGCTGCCTGTAAGCAAAAGATAGGAAGTTTACAATTTACAAACAACCAAAAAATGTGTGTGTCAGGTTATTTCAACACACAAACTCCAAAGCAATTAATATAATAAGATAGTCTGGGATTAGTAAAGAGTTCTTAAAGAGATTCTTTTCCCTAAGCCCTGTGAAAAGGGAAAGAAGAAACTTACATAATAAATTACAGTGGGAAGCTCTTTTTCCCGATCTAATAAATGTCATTATTGGTAACTGTACCCTTATACCAAACTAAGGAAATAAGTATAAAAATAATAGTAATAATAAAACACTACCTGTATTACATATACTATCTCATTTAAACCATACAAATCCCAGTTAGGGGCTCATTTTACATATGAAACAAAAGTCAGATTCATTACATTGTTTAAGGTGGTAATAAGCTTCAAATCTAGGTAATCTAGTCCTCTTAACCACTACATTTCATTAGCACTGAGAGTTTAGAAAATAAACCCTAAACAGATTAAATTGCTCAAAGTTGTTTACCTGTCTTCTGGTGATAATTCTGTTCATGAATAAAAATTGTAGTATTTATGACCTAAAGAAAGGATCACCTAAGTAAGAACAATCATATACTACAGCTGCTACAAAAGACTAAACAGATGAATCTTAAATCTTAAGTTTCTTAACATCATCATTGTGATCTTTGCAACATACCTAAAAAGTTCCAGGAGGCAAGGTGATATTAACCTTATTTTACCAATGTATATATAAAGTACTCTACATTCCCTGTAAGGCATTTATTCTCTCCATTGTGTCTAGATGTCTCCTTTTTCCCTTTATTATTAGATTTTTAAGATACAGAAGCTTGAGATGTAGAAGGGCTCAAGCTAAGGATGCATTCAAGTTATGTAGAGGAAGGAATTCATCAGGAGTTTGCCAGTCACTCTCCAGTGTTTGTCAATAGAGCACTGTGTGCTCTTTAACAGACACTTACTAGATATCTGATAATAGGTACTTTCCAAGGTGATATGAAAAACACACAAGATTAATTGAAGCATGGCCTATGTCTTCACAAATTTACAATCTAATTGAAAAGACAGAACATAATTTAAAATAACCATAATGTAAGTAGAAAATAAATTGCCATGAGAATGACAAATAGATTATTTTTGACCAAGAAAAACGGGTAGAGAAAATGTTTCAAAGTATGAATCAGACATGCAATTGCACAGGAAGAACATTCCAGGTGGAAGGAACAACGCACAAAAAATGTTCAAAGGAATGAAAGACTTGATGCCTGTGCATAACACAGAAAAGTATGATTTCACTGTCTGGTAGCTATGAAGGGGAGAGTAGAGATTGGACTGGAAGTCAGAATTGATTTCTAGAAGCCATGATCATCTAGACTAGATTCAGTCACACTGACTTCTGACTACAGTTTGGCCTTAGCAGGTGCTCAATCATTCCTGCCAACTGTATCATTATTTATGATGACATATCCTTTATATTAGCAGAATTAGTGATGTGGGCAAAGGAAGTGGCCCATCAGTAAATGGATACATTTAGATTTCAGTTCTTATGCTTTACATTTATTCTGCACAGCATTTAGAGTTTTGAGAAATATGTGACATGAATAATGTCTCCCAAAATATTCACTTGATAGGTAACAAAGTTAAATGAGTCCTTGTGCTCAAAATAAAGAACTGGATGTCCTAAATGCATACTTACACAAACATAAATTTGTTTTTTTTTTTTCATTTCTTTGCCCAGCATGAAGCTGTTAGAAATAGTGTTGTTTTATACATCATTAAATAATAATATTTATCCTGCAGAGTTAAACCATATTAATTGCACTTCTCATTTTTTTCTTTTGAAATCAAAATGAAACAATGCAAAAAATTATAATCATTTTAAAGTTGTTGAATGGTATATTAAAAATTCAGTTTTTCTACTCAAGTCATATTAACCATCTATTTTCATAGTTTGAATAATAAACCTTTAGACACATGGAAGTTTAATTCAATTCCTCATTCTTAGATCGCTTTGGGGGACCTGTAGTTCCCTACAATTTGGATGAAGGTGTTTTTAATTACCACTTAAATTGGTGGCAAAATAAATGTTGAGACTTCATTTCTTTTTTCTAATGTGTGTTTCTCACCTGGTGCCTGTGTTTGAGAGAATCATTTTCCTGATGAGAAAGTGCACCCAGAAAAATGCTAATCATTTGTCATTTAGGAAAATAGGGAACATACATTATGTGTTTTTGCAAATTAAAACTATTTCTTTTGGGTAAAGAGTAAGCTTAAGAATTTGCTGCATGATACACTACACACATATCCACATACACACAAAAGTTTTTCTTATAGAGGCAATGCAGTGCAGTTGGAGAATTGCCTATAGAAGGAAAGAAGAATTAAAAATCCTTCTATACCTCTTGCTCTGAATGAATTGGTTCCGGCCTGAAAGTTGGATTCTAGTTAAAGTTCAAACCCAGCTGTTGAAGAAGGTGACTATGCCTTTGCAATTAGAAGGGCAGAGCTCTGGAACTCTTTCTAACACAAACATGGTGTCTCCATCATCCTGTTCTAGCTGTTGGTGGAAATGTGCTAATGACAGCCCACAAATTAGAAGCCCAAAGGCTGAGAGCTGGACAGTGTTTAGAGCCAAGAGTTAGCTTTGTTGCCTTGAATCTGGACATGGGTTGGTCTGGAAGTCAGCAGAATTAGGCCACCAACAAGTGTGTGAAACATCTTCTCTAATCGTCTTCATCTGTGAAATGGAAGAATCTTAAAGAAGACTATCTCTGGCCATAATGCTATAATACTAGGAAAGAGCACTCACGTGGTATATTTCCATATCCACTTCCTAAAGTAATACTCAGCAAGAACATGTGGGAAGGTGTAGAATAAATGTGAAAGGGAAGAGGCTCATTGCAAGTGCAATAATCTCAAAAGATAACTCCAAAGAAAGCTAATAAAATGTTTCCCAAGCAGCTCATCAAGGCCTTACTAAAATTACCATGACCCAGCATCTGGCCCCCAGCTTTATAAGCTTCAAAACTCTCATTTACTGACAGCAATTATCACTAACATCATTACTTTACAAACAAAAAATCTTTGGCAGAAGAAGTTACAATTCAGTCCATGATCTAAATGGAAACGGGTAAAAAAGAAAGAGCCTGCTATTGATAATAACGAGTGGAGCAATGCAAATTTGGCAGGACAAATCAAATTTGGTTGTAAAATGAAAACACTTTACAAGCCTGGTAAAGAGGTTTCAGTTGTTTGTGTATGCAATGTCACTCTCATTAGTAAAGGTTATCTTGCAGCTCCAGTCTGTAGTTTCTTATTAACAAAATGGAAAGTGAATATACATACTAAATTAAACATTTCACCTCTTCAGGGCCGTATCTGACAACTGTGTTTATCCATGCATTCACTCAATTCGACAGTCATTTATTAAACCTTGCTATATATAAGGCAGCTTCATTTTGGGTAGCATAGAAAAAGTCAATACTTTCAGAAACTGATTTATATTTTTTATTCAATCATAAAATTGTAGATTACAAAGCAGATATATAATAGCACTGATATCTTTGGCTGAAGCAAAATGTTCCCTGTTCAGAATTGGTATGTATTCTGTATTTTACATGCTAGATGTTGCAATTCTGCAGCATCTGCCCTGCAGAGCTCCTCCCCAGAGGGTCTCCTGGAGCTGTAACTACCTCTCTGCTCCAGAAAAAGATGCCTTCGCCTGGTTACCAAAACTTACATTTCCAGCTGCAGCTGGAAAAATTTTTGCTCTGTATATTATTAATTCCAGTTTTGAATCAAGGGTTAAATAGTAAAATAGTCAACAGTAACCATTCTCATAAAGTAACATGTGAAATGAGTAATTTTATGTAATTAATTAAAGTTGTTAAGTAGTTACGTATCTCTCTTTAGTGCCACTTATTTGTATTCTGTCACTTGTTCACGGCCCAACTTATGTGCCACTTTCTGCAAAGATCTTCTGTTCCCTTCAGCTAAAATTAAGTTCATCTCTTTTTCAAAATTCCTCACCCCAAGGAGGATTGGGTTAAAAGCTTTCTTTTTATAAAAAAAGAGTGATAAGATATAGCTTCATTCCTAATGTTCTTAATTTGCTTTTAAAGTTAAAATGTATTCTATACAACCTTAACAGTAATCTCTGAAAGAAAGAAAAATAGGTCAAAATATAATAGTAGAACTTATAAATTTAAAAAAATTTTCAGAACACATACATGATAAAAAGTATGCAACAAAATTATAGAAATAAAGTTAAGTATATATGTTAATAACAACAAATAGAAGTGACTTAAACTTCTCTGTATATTAAAAAAATTAGTTTACTGGGACGCCTGGGTGGCTCAGTTGGTTAAGCAGCTGCCTTCGGCTCAGGTCATGATCCCAGCGTCCTGGGATCGAGTCCCACATCGGGCTCCTTGCTTGGAGGCGAGCCTGCTTCTCCCTCTGCCTCTGCCTGCCACTCTGTCTGCCTGTGCTCACTCTCGCTTCTCTATGACAAATAAATAAATAAAATCTTAAAAAAAAAAAAAAAAGAGCTTGACTTAAAAAAAAAAATTAGTTTACCAAAAAAAAAAAAAAAAAAAGCCAACCATATAACTTATATAAACACACAGCTAAAACAAACTAATAAAGAAAGAGTATGGGAAGGAAAGGATTAATAGCAGATATGTAACTCAGTCCCTCCTTCCTCAGGGACACTTGAGGTAGTTTGACCTCAACTGGAACTCCTTATCATACTGATAGAATTTAATACCCAGAAAAAAACAAGACTTTTCCTGTGGCTCCTATGTACTTGGGGAAGAGGGAAGGAGTGGCGGGAGCAGAAGAGGGGAAGAATCCTCAAGGGAGAATCCTCAAGCAGTCGCCCAGCTGAGCGCGGAAACTGTCCTGGGGCCCAATGGCATAATCCTGACATCTTAACTTGACCTGAAATCAAGACTCAGAAGCTTAACTGACTTAACCACCCAGGCACCCCTCTATGTACATATTTCTTACATAAAGAATCTTCCCAGCAGACTATACCTCATCTGACTGGATTTTTAAGATTTTATTTATTTATTTGACAGAGAGGGAGAGAGCATAAGTCAGGGGAGCAGCAGGCAGAGGGGGAGGGAGAAGCAGGTTTTTTATTGAGCAGAGAGCCCACTGTGGGACTCAATCCCAGAACCCTGGGATCATGACCTGAGCAGAAGGCAGATGCCCAACCAACTGAGCCACCCAGGCGCCCCTGGATTTCTTCTTTAATAAATAAGCTTGAATTTTTTTTTTTTTTAGATTTTTTATTTATTTATTTGAGGGAGAGAGAGAAGCAGACTCCCCACTTAGCAGGGAGCCCAATGCGGGGCTCTATCCCAGGACCCTGAGATCATGACCTGAGCTTAAGGCAGACACGTAACCCACTGAGCCACCCAGGTGCCCCAAGGCCGAATTTGAGACTGATGACCCCACACTCTGTTGGAGTGGTTGTAAGTCATGTACTATTCTGAGATACAGGGCTAACTAAGAGCTCTTCAGACCAAGCAGCTTTGGTGAGCTAACTCATCCAGTTTAGAATGAGTCCTTGCACTTCAAACTCAAAACAATCCCAGATCTTTGTCTAGCAAACAGCCTATGAGAGATTGAGGCACTCCCTGATAGCAGTTTAATGTTAAGTGTGGCTTCCTTCTGGAATCCTCTGCACAGTCCTTAGTGCACCTTTGTGCTGGATTAGACTTTTGTTTGAGTCTAATGGACAACTGAGGCCTTCACAACCATATGGAGGATAATGTAAGGCATCATTATGACTTATTATAAGACCAATAAGGAGACAAAACAGATTGCCACAGTGGCATTGTTAATCTGAAAAGGCAGTCTTTGGGACAAAGGACATTAAATAGAATCCAAAAAAAGGGAACAAAAAAAAAAAAAAAGAAAGAAAGAAAGAAAACAACAAACCACTTTCCTTCATATATTGAATGTGGCTTAAAAAATCTTTAATCAAATATTAGTAAACTGACTCCAGCAATATAAAGAAAGAACTATATACCATAACCAAATGAGATTTATCCTTTATCCTAAGAATGCAAGACTCCTTTAACATCTAAAACTCAACTAATATAATATGCCATATCAATAGAATAAAGAACAAAAATCATAACATATGACAAAAAAGAAAGACCTCTCAGCAAACTAGGATTAGAATGGAACTTCCTAAACCTCATAAAAACATCTACAAACAACTTAGAGCTAGCATACACTTAACGGTGAAAGACTAAATGCTTTCTTTCCTACAACCAGGGACAAAATAAGAAGGTCAATTTTCACCAATTTTGTTTCAGCAATGTACTGGAGGTTTTAGTCAGTGCAACAGAGAAAGAAAAATAAATAAATAAAAATAAAAAGCATGAGATTGCAAGGGAAGAAGTAAAACTGGGCTTATTCACAAATGACCTGATTGTCCTTGTAAAATATCCTAAGGAATTTACAAAAGAAGAAAAAAAATTGCAAGAAATAATAAACATGTTTACTAAGATCATAGAATACAAGATAAAAATGTTAACTTTATTTTTATACACTAGAAAGAAACAACAATACAAAAATGAAATTAAGGGACAATCCCATTCTGTTAGTCACATAGTATGATAATGTAGTCATACAATACAATGAAAAAGATTAAAGTACTTAGGAATAAGTTTAACAACAACAACAACAACAACAAAACTGTATCTGTGTAGTTATACACAGATAACTAGAAACCACTGTAGAGAGAAATTAAAGATCTAGAAATATATCATGTTTATGCACTGTTAACAAAGTAATTTACTTCAAATTAATCTACAAATTCAAAGCAAAAATCAAAATCCCTAGAGACATTTTTGTAGAATTCAACAATCTAAATTAAAAACTTAAACTTATATAGAAATGTAAAGGACAAAATAGCCAAAGCAACTTTGAAAAAGAAGAAATGAATTAGGCTCACCCAACGTGAAGTCAACTCTTCATCAAGTTACACTTATCAGTACAGTGTGGTATTGTCATAAGAATAAGGACATAGATCAGTGGAAAAGAGGAAGCCCATATATGGCCAAATGAATTTGGACAAAAGTAATTCAATTCCATTCAGGCAGTTCAATGAGGGAAAGGATAGTTTTGCAACAAACATTGACAGACAGCACCTATCTATATGCCCTCCCCCCAAAGTTTATATTAGCATCTTACTTCAACCTCACATTATAGCCAAAAATCAACTCAAAAGAAATCATAATCTAAATGTAAATCTATAATACTTATAGAAAAAAGCATAAGAAAAATTGTGATGTTAGGTTAGGCAAAGATTTCTTACATCTGACACCAAAAAACCTGAAAATTGGACTTTATCAAAATTAAAAATTTTGTTCTTCAAAAGAAGAGCAAAGAAGAAAATAAAATGAAAACAAGTCACATCTAGAAGAATTCATTTGCAAAGCATATATCATCATATATTTAATAAACAACTTGTTCCAGAATATATAAAAGAACTCCTACAAATCAATAATAAGAAAATACTCAGCTTAAAAATGAGCAAAATATCTGAGTAAACATCTCATCAAAGAAAATATGTCAATATCTAACAAGCACATGAAAAAAAAATGTTCAACACTACTATTCATGAGGGAAATGCAAATTAAAACCTTAATAAGATATCAGACCATTCTCATTAGAGTGATCATAACTCAAAAGACTGATGTTACCAAGCGTGGGTAAAGATATGAAAACACTGAACATTTATAAATTTCTGTTGAGAACTTAAAATGACACAGTAACTCTGAAAAACAATTGGGCAATTTTTTTAAAAAGTTAAGCAGATACTGACTATGCAACCCAGTAATTCCACTCCTAGGTAACCACCCAAGAGAAATAAAAATGTAGGTCCACAAAAAAAGAAAAAAATTAGGGGCGCCTGGGTGCTCAGTGTGTTAAGCCTCTGCTTTAAGCTCAGGTCATGGTCTCAGGGTCCTGGGATCGAGCCCTGCATCGGGCTCTCTGCTCGGCAGGGAGCCTGCTTCCCCCTTCCTCTCTGCCTACCTGTGATCTCAATCTCTCTGTCAAATAAATAAATTAAAATCTTAAAAAAAAAGAAAAAAGAAAAAATTATATACAAGTATTCACAGCGGCATTACTCATAAGGGCCTCAAACTGGAAACAATGCAAATGTAGATTAACTAGTGAATGAGTATGGTATATCCACACAGTGAACTATTATTAGCAGTATAAAGGAACTCTTGATATAGGCTACAACATGGATAAACTTCAAAAACACTATAACCAGGAGAGAGGCCAGACACAAAGACTACATGGTATATGATTCCATTTATATGAAATTTCTATACAAGGCAAACCTACAGAGACAGAATGCAAAGGAGTGGTTATGTAGGGCTGCAGAAGAGAACAGGAACTAACTACAAACTGGCAGGAGAGAACTTTTTAAGTTGAGGGACATGCTCTGAAACGTTGAGTATAAACTATTTTTAAGTTTCCTATTGAGTAATACAGCATTCTGTTTAATAAAAATAATTCAGTATTAATAAGATAATATACATACATACATCTCATGCTATGGTTCTACTTATTGTTGAGGTTATTAAAGAAGAGGAAGGTTGTGGTCGTGAGACCACCGAAAGCACTTTATCCTTCCATCTGGAGTTATCTCAAACCCATGGCAGTTCAGAAAGACCAGTATGGTATTTAAGTTGAGAAACTGGCATCTTTTCTAATTGTGTGCAAAATATTTGGCCTTAAAATAACTGTTTTGCAGAATGATTTCACATGAGTTATAGTACTGCTTGACATTTGATATTCTCTAATTTTGATGAATTTTCATATGTAATCTTTGTCAATGAAGAAGAAATAGAAGGCATTTTATCTACAATTTACATGATGGAAATGAAGCTTGGAGATTTACCAATGATTGCCTAAACTCACAGAGATGTTAGGAAGACAAGATAGGACATTAACCTGAGACATTCTATTCCCAGATCTCTGCTTCCCCCATTGTAGTACCATTTATCCTAAGAGTTCTTTTTTCCCCCATAGGCACAAAATAATGTTTTTTTGGTTTTGTTTTTGGTTTTAAAGATGTTATTTATCTATTTATTTGAAAGAGAGAGAGCACAAGTGGGAGGGGAGAAGGAGAGGGAAGAGGGAGGAGCAGACTCCCCAATGAGCAGGGAACCCTGTATGGGGCTGGATCCCAGGACCCTGGGATCATGACCTTAGCCAAAGGCAGACACTTAACCAACTGAGCCATCCAGGTGCCCCTAAAATAATGTTTTTAATAAACAATCTGTTTCAAATATATTCAAACAAGTCAGGTAGCAATAATTAAAAATCCTGTCTTACATTGGAATGGACCCATCTACTTTACTTTTTTCAGTTTTATTGAGGTGTAACTGACAAAACTAAGATTTTCAAGTGTACGATGTGATGATGTGATGTACATCTAAATGAATTCTGGTAACGTTTTATGCTGTACTCTGTGATCTGAGTAATTGGAAGCATTGGTTTTGCCAAGAGTTTAAAGTAAGTGCATAAAACACTTGTTTTAGAAAAAAAAAAAAACTTCTAAATACAGAAAATAGGAATAAAGACTAAATAGTAATCCAATAATTTTTTTTCTATTATATATTCATAAATCAAATAAGCACAATTTGGGGCGCCTGGGTGGCTCAGGAGCGTAAGCCTCTGCCTTCAGCTCAGGTCATGATCTTGGGGTCCTGGGATCGAGCCCCACATCGGGCTTTCCGCTCAGCAAGAAATCTGCTTCCCCCTCCCCCTCTGCCCACCGCTCTGCCTACTTGTGATCTCTCTCTCTCTCTAATAAATAAAATAAAAAAATATATTTAAAAAATAAGCACAATTTGATTTAAGATAAATAAAACTATGTAAACAAGAAAAGTTTAAAATATTACCTCAGAATTCTACTAGTTAGTATACTGGTGGACTTGGAGAGGTTAATATTTTTCTTCCTAAGTACCTGAGTCTTCAAAGGGAGTTCATACTCTGGGAGAATCTAGCAAGTTGTTTTTAATCTCAATAATTAAGTTTCATGAAAGCATATATGTATAAATATTATACATTAAAGCATATCTTATTTATTTGATATATATACATATAATGCATTTCAATTCTTATGTGTGTGCATAAACCTGCTGAGGGAAAATATCTTTTCATTTTTAGGTTGTGTCATAATTTTTTATATATACACTTAGGAAATGTGAAAAATTTTGTGGAGGCAAAAAATTCTAGTTAAATTGTAAATACTGAATCACTCAAGTAATATTCTGGGGGAAAAGAATATTGAGCTGAATTGACAGTCTCTTATTCATATCATATTCTGTTTCATCATCAAGTGTAGGCAGGCAAAATTTGAACTAGGAGAAGATTATTTCTGATTCCTTCCACTCTCTTTCAGAGCTTTCCTTTCTCATATCATCCCATTTCATTTTTTCCTTGCAATGTCCAAACTTTCCTGTTCCAAAAGTGTGCTGCTCGCCTAACACATTCAGAAAGGGATCAGATATATAAATCCCTGCCAAAGTGTTAATGTTCTATTGAAGATCAAAAGTCTACCTCAATGAATGTCTCCAATGGCTTACAGGTATCAGGCAAAGGCAGTGAAAAAGGTTTTAGAGATAACCAATACATATGTATAATATTCTCTATCTTCTCTGGTGATCAATCCTTATCATTATTCTTACCCTTTTCATTAATAGATGTTTATTGACTATAATAAGGATCAATGTCATGGTCCAAAGGCAACTATGCTGAAAGAGTTGAAATAGATCCCTATTCTTTGAGATCTGAAAATAATTTGGCAAGGAGTCTGGCAGGACTATATTTCATTTGAGAAAAATCAAGCAAAGAGAAATTTTATGTCTTTTCTTTTATGCTAGTCCATTGCAAATGGATTCTAAGAAGAGAGAAATGAGCTGGGTCTTTAAATATTAATATTTGTAAGGTAAAATGGTTAATCCTCCTAGTAACTTAAACCTATGGTAAACTTCTGAGATTTTTATGCATTGGATAGATATATGCATAATTGATTAGATATAATCAGAGATGGAAAACCTCACTTAAGCACACCATTAGCATCATTATCAGAACAGAGAGAAGATAGAATAACCTAAATAGTGACATTATTTTCAAATTATTTAAGCCAAATAATTCTAAATCCAAAAGATTTGATCATGTATAATCCTGCTAAAAGACTGAATTGTAATCAGCCTATGATACATTATGTTGCAAAGCTGCAGCACCAGTGCATAACAGAATCTTATTTTCCATTAATCCATTCTTTTCTGAAAATGCAAACACTCCATATGCTTAATAGCCCAAAAAGAGAATGTTCTCACATTTTAAGATTGCCCATTAGTGAGTACTTTATTTTTAAAGAGCACATAGATAAAGAAAACACAG
Organism: Lutra lutra; assembly: GCF_902655055.1. Classification (NCBI taxonomy): domain Eukaryota; kingdom Metazoa; phylum Chordata; class Mammalia; order Carnivora; family Mustelidae; genus Lutra; species Lutra lutra. The sequence continues at coordinate 79,686,035 of NC_062280.1, read as the reverse complement.
GCTCAAAGCCACTTTTGAAAACTGATTTAACCTATGTGCTAAATCAAGAACAGTAACCTCGAAAAATATCAGTTCAGTTGTGTATTTTAGCAAAACATTAACACAATATGCTGTGTGTATAGTGACCTTTGATTTCATTTCATGTTCACAGGACTGGATTCAGAGGTAGGATGTGAAAGAAAGCTCCAGCAGAAGCAGAATTGGGGTACAGGGAGAATCCCCATCTACTTACTATAAGGACTCCCAAACAAAGAAAGTTCTGCTGGTAATGAAAACCTTTCTATAAAAACTAATCTAAGAATAGAAAACACAAGATACTTAGGGCCATAAAACTGCCTCGGTTTTATTCTAGGCACTGTCCAAAAAGGAAGCCACTAGCCACGTGTGACTCTTCAAATTTAAACTTTTTAATAACTAACTAAAACTAAATAAAATTTAAATACAGTTTATCTCACACTAGTCATTATCCAAGTGTTCAAAAGCCACATGTGGTTAGCGGCTATAGTGCTTAATAGCACAGAAGAGCTTTCCCATCCTTGCAAAAGTTCTTTCAGACAGAACTGTTCTAAAATCCTTGCCATGAGTGAGTCACTAATATAAATGCCTAGCACAATACCCAAAGCGGAGTAGATATTCAATAATCATTGGTCTAATTATCAACCAAATAAATGGTCATCAATTTTATTCTTTTGTAGCACCATAACTCTACCTAAGACTGAATGAAATTACCACTAATTAGGTGATTCAAGGCCTTGAAGACCCACTGCTTCGTGTAAATTCCCACTTGCTACCAAAATGGTGGATGCTGGAAGATGATTTGTGAAAGGATTAGGTAATTGCACTTCATAGCACATTTAAGCCGTTTTTAGTAAGTGATGTTGCCTACCTATTTTGTTTATTCTGAACATCAGAATCTTCACTGAAAAAGTCAGATAGTATACCTAAAACTCTAAATATTAAGAATGAGAATACCCAAATGGGTCCTTTAACTCTGATCTCTAACACAAACACACACACACACACACACACACATACAAGAAGCTGGAAATGACTGAACTCACATGATGGCATGAGAAAAATAAGCAGCTTTCTACAACATACATTCAGTTTAAAATGTATAATACATTACACACAATATACTGTGAAACTCTAATACCAGTTTCTAATTCTCCTTCAGAAGAAATTCTGAAACTATTAAACAAGTGTGATTAAGATAACTCTTCCTGTTTTGGTTTGCTCCAGATGTATCCCAGAGTGTTCCATATTCTACTGTTCTTTCTATATGATTCAAAAGGGATGAAGATGTTTATGTACTTGAAACAAAATTGCTACTACTATTTGCAGACCTCTACAGGAGTTGCCAACAAATGCTCCAAGTTGACTTTAAATACCTATATTTTTAAGGGATTCCCTCAGAAGATTTTTCCTCTACAAACTCTGTGGACTGTATACCATCAATTACATTTTGACTGAACCTCTGTCTTTGGACTGAACACTCTATGCAGTTGAAGTTCTGCCTCTTTTGTTTTCCCTGCCCTGCTCTGTAATGCCAGAAAAGGGTCTAAGCCACCACTGACTGATGTCCATGCCACAGAAACATGGAAGACAGCATGGTATTTCTGTCATAGCAACTTTTCCACAGCTTGTAACCCACCAACACCACTCAAGCAGCATACCAGAAGCAATGCCATACAATCTTCAAGGGGGAGGTAGATGCCAGGCAATAGGCCAGGCAGGTGAGCAGACAGGGAATTGACTGAAAAAAGAGCAATCAGCCACTAGCTGTCAAATGAAGGGATGTGTATCTGAAAGTCTTTGCTGCACCCCCATATTCACTGCATTATTCACTATATCTAAGGTAAGGAATCAACCTAAATGTCCGTTAACAGATGAATGGATAAAGAGAATGTGGTATACATATAAAACGGAATATTATCCAGCTGTGAGAAAAAAGGAAATCCTGCCGTTTTAATAACATGGATGGCACTTGAGAGCATTATGCTTAAGTGAGACGTCAGACAGAGAAAGACAAATACTGCATGGTATTTCTTATATGTGGAATTTTTTTAAAAAGTGTCAAACTCATAAAAACAGAGAGTAGGAAAGAGGTTGCCAGGGACAAGGGGGTGGAGGAAATAGGGAGAGGTCGTTAAAAGGGCATAGCTTTCAGTTATAAGAGGAACAAAGTCTCAGGATCTAATATAAAACATGGTGACTATAGTCAATAATACTGTATCATGTAAACTGAAACTTGCTAAGAGAGTAGAACTTAAGTATTCTCACCAAAGAAAGTGAGATCATGAATGTGTTAACTAGTTGGAGTAATCATTCCCAGTATATACATATATCAAATTACCACAATGTACACTTTAAGTGTCTTTGAGTTTTGTATGTCAATACTTCAATATAGCTGAAATTTTAAAAAAAAAAAAACCTCTGAGTCAATTGATTCAATGTGATTTTCTGCACACACACAGACACAAAAATGATAATGGGTTTGGGAAATATAAAAATGATATTAATTTTTCATCTCATTTTTTATTTAAATATTTAGTAAAATACATATAGGGCGAAAGGTGTCTGGGTGGCTTAGTTGGTTAAGCGTCAGACTCTTGATTTTGGCTCAGGCCATGATCTCAGGGTCATGAGACAGAGCTCTGTGCCCGGCTCCGCACTCAGCAGGGATCTGATTGAGACTCTCTTTCTCACTTTGCCCCTACCCTTGCCCACATGTGTGCTCTCTGCCTCAAATAAATAAATTTTAAAAAAAATAAATAAATAAAATAAAATATGTATAGGAAGGACTAAACATTTTCTCAACAATCATAAAATAATTAATGTTTGTATCTGATTCCACTGTCTGTTGCAATTCTGACTTCTCAAGCACTATAAAAGATTTGGTTAATAGTTATTTTTAATATTTACATATATCAGTATTTACATATATAAGTATATATACAGACACACACATAAACACATGGTACTCAATTACTAGAAACTCTCTTGAAGTGGCTTCAGGCAAAAGTTTCGTATAACTGAACTCTAAAGTATGAGCAAAAGAAAAAGAAATAGAGATTGCAATCTAGGGATAGAAAAAACAGAAGAGCATTAATAAATAAAAGCAAAACTCTTACTGTTGTGCCCAGCAAGTACTCAAATACGGTAAAAGTACTCAAAGGTAAGAATTTGCTGAATTGCTTGATTTTTCTTCAGTCAGGAATCCACAGCTGGCATTGACTAGAATATTTGCTACATGTGGCAACAAGAATAAGTTGATAGTTACATTCTTCAGTGGTGGGAAGTTACAGCTTATCCTCATAATTAGCTCCAAGTAGAAATCATTAAAACAATCTTACCTCCCTCAGGGATGTTCACCTTCTGCCTCAGTCAATGCACTTCAATTTTTACAGCATCATTTGTTTCTCCAGCATCTCAATTTTCCTCTCCATAGACCCATGAGATTTAATCACACATGTAACAAAAACCTTATATTCTATTTCCTCTTGTTCAAGGGCTACAATTTCACATCTGTTCTGCCTACCCACACCACCACAGATTTAATTTACTTGTTCAAAATTTCAGACATATTTCATGCTTTTTTTCCCTCTATGATCTTCTCACTTCCTTCTCTTTTCCAAACAACCAAAGTTCACCATGGGCCTGGGCATTCAGTCACACAACAGTCACTGTCCATTTTATTCTGGGAAATTTCCCTTCATTTCTTTTGGCTTGATGAAAGTTGTTTCCCTGCATATTTCTAATTGTTTTACTCTGATACATTTTGGGTTTGAGTTGTTAATGGAGATTACCAAAAAAAAAAAAAAAAAAAAAAAAAGTCCTGAAGTCAACAACCCACATTAGCAAAAACCCAGTACAACAGTAGTCTGTCCCAGATCTAACTTTATTTCATGCCAGATTTCAAAGTATGATTCCCTTCTATCTATAAGAAAGAGTGTTGTGTTTCAGCTGGGTCCAAGTAGAGAACCACTCAGTTAGGGTTCATTCTTAAGGAGTTAAGCCAGGGGTTTTCACAGGCACATTTTGTTTTTTTGTTTTTTGTTTTTTGTTTTTTAGAGAGAGAGGACATAAGCAGGGAGGGGCAGAAGAAAAAGTAGAGAAAGAATCTCAAGCAGGCTCCATGACCAGAGCAGAGCCCAACATGGGGCTTGATCTCACGACACTGAGATCATGACCTGAGCAGAAATCTAGAGTTAGATGCTTAACCAACTGAGCCACCAGGTGCCTTTGGAAGCACATTTTTTTTAAAAATAATATTCTCTCTAGGAAAATTCCATCAGAGAAATTCTGTATCTAGCCAAGAGGACAACAGGTGAATGAGGCAAAATTTCCAATTTGCCAGAACTAAGAAAAAATAGTTTATTTTATCCAATGTCCCATAGTCACAATTCATTATACCCTGGAAGGTCCTTTTTTTAATAGAGTGAACTTAAATTAAGTAAGGTTTAGATCACTTCTACAATACTTTTCCCTTAGACATTGGAGGAACCTGGAATTGCTATTTTAAGTTATCCCTACCCTCAACCCCTCATGATTAAAAGCCAGATGAGTCATGAAAAATGGTACCTTTACCAAGTAGTGCCAATGACACCATGCCTTCTTTTCCTTGGAGGGATCACTTTATCACTTAAAAATATATATAGCTAAAAGCATATGAATATGTGTATCCATTCTCTTATGGTTGGCCGAGACCTTGAGTAAATTAGATTGTTTGATAGGAATTTAAACTTTAAGACAGTTGTGATAGATGTCCTCATATGCATAGAAAGGGTGATACAACCGAATAATCCAAGGATAAAATGAAAGAAAATTATTTTTCCCCATACAGTAATTAACTCACCTGAACTTGCTATGGCTCTGCTTACTGGGGTGGGGGGCACAAAAAAGAAAAGAAAAAGAAAAAATAGAGCCAGTGATATTCTGAAGTATGGAAGAATTTTCAAAAGATTACTACTTTATACGAAAGCTGTTCACCTTCATATTAGATATTATAAATTCCCTTAGAGATTAAGGCAGCAGGGGTATTTTTTGACTCCTCCAGAACAGCTTCACTGACCAATTATCTTTCAGTCCACAATGTTTAGCCAATACTTTCCCAAATAACTAGAATGATGCAGCAAGTTGTCAGAGCTTGTGAAAGGAATATTGAAACTTATAACCTGCTTAGAATTCGTAAATTTATATATGTTATTCATTGGGAGCTTCAGTAAAAGAAAAGAATCACTTTGTGAGGTAGTTTCACAGTTCTTTAAAAACAACCAAATTATATCAAAGACTTGTTAAATTTCTGCAGTAAATGTGTTTTAGCAAAAGCTGAATATAAATAAGAACTTCCTTTAACTCAAGCACTTTTCAGTGAACAAAGTCTAATCATTATGAAGCAAAACAAGTGAGCCTTCCATTTCAGAGTATCTCCAGAAACAAATTCTTCACAGAGTTGAGGGCCAAAATCTCACCAGAAACATGTATACATTTCAATTTTTATCATAAAATAGAATTAATTTCCAGTAAATCTATATGCAAACTCATTATGACAAAGCTATAACTACATTAAAAAATGCATTTGTATACTCGAATACTAAATTTTCTCAGGGACATTCAGGTCATGAGGTTTTAATTCACTTCAGTATTTGATTTTTCAAATACTCAGACCTTGACTTTTTGTTGCTAATTTATCTTTCCCATGTGCTTTTTTTTTTGTAAAAGTAAATATATATATTTTTTAATTTGCCTTCTTTCTTATACAAAATATACATACTATTGTATTATTTATCTACTGCTGCTTAACCTATTACTACAAAACTCAGCAATTAGAACAAAATACCTTTACTATCTCACAATTTCTGTGGGTCAGTAATTCGGGCACAGCTTAGCGAGGTGGTTCCTCTGTGTCAGGGACGGCACATGGGACCGCAGTCACAGTGTCAGCCAGGGTACCTCACAGGGCTGCAATCAAAGCAGCCCAGATCACAGTCATCTCAGTGTTCAACTGAAGAAGAATCCACTAGCTCACTCGGTGCTTGCTGGAATGATTTGGTTTTTCACAAACTACTGGATTGAGGGCCCCACTTCCTTGCAAGGCTATTCACAAAACTATTCGGTTCGCCTTTTCCATCAGGGATCTATGGAAAGAGGACACCACCAAGTTGGAGGTCACAGTCTTTTGTGACCTCATCATGTAAAAGACATCTCATCACTTTTGCTGTAATCTGTGAGATGCAAATCATGAAGTCCAGCTATACTGAAAGCAAAGGCATGAACACCAGGAAGTGGGATCATTAGAAACCATGTCAGCAGCTGCCTACCACAACTAAATATATGCATACTCTTTTGCATCTGTTTGGATTTTTTAAATAAAAATAAATTGCAGAAATTATTTACTGTCAGTTTGTAAAAACTTTTTCATAATCATATGTATTCTACTGGTTGGTGTTATACCATATACAATGAATCTTATATAGTAGTGGATTTAAGTTATTTCTCATATTTTACTAAACAAAGACTGATACAATCAACAACCCTCTATATTTTTTACTTTATAGTTTTGTAAATGAATCCTTAAAGTAAATCTCTTTAAATGGTCACTAGGTAAGTCCATATTTAATTTTATTAGATTTGCAAAATTTCCCGCCACAGGGGTTATAGCATTGGTCCTCATACCAACAGTACGTAACAATATTTGTTTCTCCACAGCCTTACCAACAAAGTATATTGTCAAGCTTTTATGTTTTTGCCAGTCTTTCAATCGTTCCACATATTTAAAAGACATTAGATATCTTCTGTGAACTGTTTAAGTCTTTTGTCCATTTTTTTCTTCTCAGGTTGTGGCCTTTTTCTGCTCACTCTTTATGAGCTCCTTTCAATATTAAGAAAGTTCTCCCTGTCTATTATAAAAGTTGTAACTATTTTCTCCCAATTGATCATTTGTCTTTTGACTTTGCTGATGAGTTTTTTCCAGTGTAAAAGTTTTATGTTATTAAACTTATCAATTTTTTATCTTATTACTTCTGAATTTTGAGTCATAAATAGAAAGTCTTTCCCACACCAAAGTTATAAAAGAATTTGTTAATGTTATATTCTGGTATTTAAATAGTTTCTTTTATTTACATATAACTCTGATCTACTTGCAGTTTATTCTAGTGTTTTATGTAAAGCATAGACTTTATCATTTTTGAAATGCTCAGTGTTCTCAGTGCTATTTATCTTAAAAGTTCATTTTTTCCACAGAAAATTTAGGTACCATCTTTATTAGGTACTAAATTTCAACATGTACTTGGGTCTATTCCTGGAATTTCCATTCTCCCCATTAGACTATCTAATTAAGAACTAATACTATATTGGTTTAATTATACAGGCTTAATAGAACGTTTCAATATCCCCCATCGTTTCTGTTCTTTTTTAGGGCTTTTTCGGTTCCCTCTTCATGATTTTTCCACATCAACTTTATTACCAACTTGTCTAACTTTAAGAAGGAAAGAAAAGAAAACTGGTCTCGATTGTTATTGGGATAATGTTGAATTTCTAACAAGAGAATTGACATCTCTATAACGCGGAGTTTGTTTTATCCAAGAACAAAGAATGTCACTTCACTTGTTCAAGCGTTTAAAGTTTTGCTCAAATAGTTCTTCTACATTTCTTAATATTAGTTCTATTTTATACTGCCACTGTACATAGTATCTTTTCTTTCATCAAATCTTCACAACCAAAACACATAAATTACTGATTTTTGTGCGTTAATTTTACATCTTATTACAAGGCATCAATATATCCTAAAGCATGTAGGCATATTATTCCAATTTATAATCTGAGTCAATGGGAATATGGAAGATTTCAAGGTCACCCAAAATTTTATACCTAACCTAAATCCTAGAAATTCTACTCCTTTTTTTTTTTTAATTTTATTTTTTTTATAAACATATATTTTTATCCCCAGGGGTACAGGTCTGTGAATCTCCAGGTTTACACACTTCACAGCATTCACCATAGCACATACCCTCCCCAATATCCATAACCCAATCCCCCCTCTCCCAACCCCCCTCCCCCCATCAACCCTCAGTTTGTTTTGTGAGATTAAGAGTCACTTATGGTTTGTCTCCCTCCCAATCCCATCTTGTTACATTTATTCTTCTCCTACCCCCTTAACCCTCCATGTTGCATCTCCTCTCCCTCATATCAGGGAGATCATATGATAGTTGTCTTTCTCCGATTGACTTATTTCGCTAAGCATGATACCCTCTAGTTCCATCCACGTCGTCGCAAATGGCAAGATTTCATTTCTTTTGATGGCTGCATAGTATTCCATCGTTGTATATATACCACATCTTCTTTATCCATTCGTCTGTTGATGGACATCTAGGTTCTTTCCATAGTTTGGCTATTGTAGACATTGCTGCTATAAACATTCGGGTGCACGTGCCCCTTCGGATCACTACGTTTGTATCTTTAGGGTAAATACCCAGCAGTGCAATTGCTGGGTCATAGGGTAGTTCTATTTTCAACATTTTGAGGAACCTCCATGCTGTTTTCCGGAGTGGTTGCACCAGCTTGCATTCCCACCAACAGTGTAGGAGGGTTCCCCTTTCTCCGCATCCTCGCCAGCATCTGTCATTTCCTGACTTGTTAATTTTAGCCATTCTGACTGGTGTGAGGTGATATCTCATTGTGGTTTTGATTTGTATTTCCCTGATGCTGAGTGATATGGAGCACTTTTTCATGTGTCTGTTGGCCATCTGGATGTCTTCTTTGCAGAAATGTCTGTTCATGTCCTCTGCCCATTTCTTGATCGATTATTTGTTCTTTGGGTGTTGAGTTTGCTAAGTTCTTTATAGATTTTGGACACTAGCCCTTTATCGGATATGTCATTTGCAAATATCTTCTCCCATTCTGTCAGTTGTCTTTTGGTTTTGTTAACTGTTTCCTACTGGCACAAAAACAGACACATAGATCAATGGAACAGAATATAGAGCCCAGAAATAGACCCTCGACTCTATGGTCAACTCATCTTCGACAAAGCAGGAAAGAATGTCCAATGGAAAAAAGACAGCCTCTTCAATAAATGGTGTTGGGAAAATTGGACAGCCACATGCAGAAAAATGAAATTGGATCATTTCCTTACACCACACACGAAAATAGACTCAAAATGGATGAAGGATCTCAATGTGAGAAAGGAATCCATCAAAATCCTTGAGGAGAACACAGGCAGCAACCTCTTCGACGTCAGCCGCAGCAACATCTTCCTAGGAACATCACCAAAGGCAAGGGAAGCAAGGGCAAAAATGAACTATTGGGATTTTATCAATTCTACTCCTTTTTAAAATCCTGTTAAAGAATTCATTAGTGGGTTGCCTTGGTTTCTCAGTTGGTTAAGTGTCTGCCCTCAGCTCAGGTCATGATCCTGGAGTCCTGGGATCTAGACCGCATCCAGCTTCCTGCTCAGCAGGAATCCTGTTTCCCCCTCTCCTTCTGCCTGCTGTTCCCCCTACTTGTGCTCTCTCTGATTCTCTCTCTCTCTCTGTCAAATAAATAAATAAAATCTTAAAAAAAAAAAAAGAATTCATTACTACTAGCTAGCTTTAAGGATAAAGAAAGTTTAATGATGAGAGTGCATTTCCAAATGTTCCAATTAAATTATAAACAGGAAGGAAAATAACTGATTTTACTATACAGCTTAAATCAGTTTTTATTAAAACTGACTTAATTTTTTAAATAACTAATATTATTTTAAAAAGAAAATGGCTGAATAAATTTTACATGCTTCAAACAGTGCAATGCCAAGCTTACAACTGTATCAGATAGCATACGAAGGAAATAAAGTTCACACATAGTGAGTGAGCAAACAGATGAATAATACTAAGAGGCTCCAGGCCATTTGTCCATTAGAGTAATGAATGCCACCTCATATTCATTTGGTCAGGAAGAAAAATCTAAGCAGTTTCTATCCACAAACATCAATATTTCTTGCTGATTAATGAAATCAAATCACAAAAGCAAGCAACTTTTATTGATAGTTTTCCCTTAAACTACTAAATCTGCTTTCTGAGAGGCAATGAAATAGTAACACATAATATCAGAATCAACCTCAATAATCACCAACAGAAACTCTAAAATCTAAATGAAATTGAAGACCCATGTATGTCATTTAGTTGAAACCTTATGAGATCACTTCAGAGGGTTATTTTTAGCCAAACACATAAGCCAAAGAACACTAAATACAAATCAATTAAGTTGTCAGAAAATCTCTTCAACTCCAGCCCTGTAATGTGAAAACTATGCTAGGCAAAATTGCTGAGGTTAAAACTGCAACACCATTTTAGAAAGAATTTAATTTTTTAATGTGCATTAAAAGGAAAAGTTTCCAACGTAGCAAATGTCCTTGAGTTCTTTATGTAAACAGGTTTGAATGTAGTAATGAGAAAGAAAGAACCTACCGGATTTATATGGCTAGAATTATAGCTCCTTCAACAATAAAAAAAAAAGATTAACTTTAAGGATACCTTCTTGTTCACCTAATTCCACATGCACCTTCCACTTTTATATTTAACATTCAGTATCAAGGCATTTCATCCCACTTTGCTGTGAAGCACTTTAATCCCAACATATTTACCTACTTTTCACTAGAATAACCTAGTAAGAGTATATAATTTTGCATCACTTTTCTTTCTTTGGAAGTATTTAGGGAATAACAATGAATGAAGCTTTGACATTTAGTAGAATTTGGCCCCAGCTTTATGAAACTTTACTGAAATCCATCAAGTTCATTTTTTACAGGACCGACTATCTCAACACAACTCAAAAACCAATTCATACAATGTCTGATATTTTACAGGACTAGATGGGTTCAAGTATCAAGTATCATTTTTAGAACAGGCCAGAACCAGAAAAGAGTAGTTATGTAAAAAGCTCTAAAAGATTATATAAAACCACAAAAAGAGTTGAACTTTAAAAAATATTAAGAATATATGATATTTAAGAGATAAGGAAAACCTGACTGATAGCTTTCTAGTTCAAGATAAAGTTTGCCCACTTTCCAACCTGTTCTCTTTTGCAGCCAAACTGAGCTATCCCCATTATGGAAGGTCCATCATTCCAAAATTTCAAACAGGCCTTTTTTCCCCCATAATCAGAAGTATGTACAACAGTCAAAAACATATCTGACAAAACAGGTCTCTTGTCATGTATTGCTGTTTACTTTTGAATGCATTTCACAACATGAATAAGTCTTTGTTTTACCAACTCTAGCCCACAAAACAGCTCACTTGTCAACCCACGTAGAAAATAACTCAAATTGCTTCTTTACAACTCGAGATTATAGAGTGGTGGCAACCCTTTTATCCACAGTATGTTAGCAATGCCAATTTATTTCTGACTTTTACATTTTAAAGCATCGAAATCAGATGGTTTGGCAAACTCTCAAATAAAAATTCCTAGTAAGCACTAAAAAAAAAATAAGAATCAGAAGTGGTTCTTTATCACCAAGGTCATACAGAAAAATGTAGGAGTAACCAACAGCTCAATGAGTAAGTGAATTTACATTAAAGGTTAATATATTCAGTCTTGCAGTTCAAGAAGAAACCATCTGGTTTCAAATGCAAAGTTGAAATGAGTCTATAAAAAGTAAGAAATTCTTGAAAACAGATAGCTCAGAAATATATATCCAGCAATTTCAAATATATCACTGCTTCTTTTTTAGGGAAAAAAAAAAGACTTTATAATTTATATCCAAACCTACCAAGTGAGCACCTGCCCTCTACACATTTATCACTGACATATAGTGAATAAGGTGTTGCTATCTCTGGATTTCAATCTACCAAGAGTCATTGTCAGTTTAATGTGTCAGTACATCTGTCAGTTACGTCTATACCTGCTCTAAGAAAAGAATTATATTCTTGGCCTCTCTTCTTCCCTCCATCCATGGACATCTCCCACTCCAAGCCATTCTGTGGGCACAGGGCCATGCAGGACTGCGATAAAAGAGGAAGGAACTGGTGGCCTCACCTCCATGACAACCCTGAGAAGCACTGCCATTGTTCAGCTTATCATCAATCACTTGCCATTCCTGTAGTACCTCTATACGAGTATCGACTAAGTGGAATACACCAGTTTCTTAACTTTGTGGAAACCCACCAAATAACTTCAAGCGAGATCCAAAATTAAAGGTTAAAACACAATCCTCTGGTCCCCCAAAGTCCAGTGTATGAGTTATTTATTGCAATATAACAAGCCACCCCAAAACTTAGTGGTTCAAAACAAGAGAAATTTATTATTTCATTATTTCTCACAATTCTGAAGGTTGAATGGGTGGTTCTTCTGTTCCTTGTGATGCTGACAGGGGTCACTCATGTGGCTGCATTTATTTGGTAGCTGAGCTAGGCTGGATGAGTGAAGAACACCTCACTTGTGTGGCTGGGTGTTGGCACCAACTACTGGGTAGACAACTCCTTTCTTCTCCATGTGGCCTCCCCCTCCATATGACTCATATTCTAGGGCATCTCTACAAGGTTCTTCTCACCAACAGGGTGGGCTGGATTTCCTTATATTATGGCAGTTGGGTTCCAGTAGAGCAAAGGCAAAAGATGCCACTCCCCTTAAAACCAGGTCCAGAAGTGGCTTGGCATCACTTTTTTCATCTATTATTTGTCTATTTTTGTCTATTTAGTATTCTATTGGTCAACCCAAGTCACAAGGCCAAGCCACCTGAAAGGGTGAGGGGCAGGGAAGGGCGAAGTTGTGCAGAAGATGGATCCCACCTCTTGATGAATGGACTAGAACACACATACACAAAATAGAGGAAATCTAGGGCAGCTATCCTACCACATACTAAACACACCTTGAATGAAAATTCCTCTAAGGAATGTGAAAAGTTTTCCTTAAATAATAAGGTAGCAAATGTCTACCTGTTATTCTTTGCTAACATATGAAACATTAAATGACAGAAGGAAGAAATGTCAAGAGAAGTCAACTTTTATTTAATGCTATGATATTTGGAAATCAGGACAGCATGACACGCCTCCTTTATCCTTAATACTACTAAATACCATACTTACTAACAATACCACTGCACTGACTGGTAAGAATTACACTGCTACATCAGACTTTTCCCAGCTTGGCTTGTTTTTGATGGCAATCAGCCATATTCTACTAGACCCAGAGGTCCAGAACTTAGAACATGCACTATGTAAAGGAATCAGAGCACCTTCCCCAAATCTACAAATCAGATAGGGCTATCTATTACCAAGCTGGTAGCTATATTAATACTTGGCTAATACTTACACTGTTTTCATCTTCAAAAATTACTTAAGTGTTGTCAGGTTGTGGGTATGTTTGGAAAGAAAATGTCGCTATGATATCAATTCTTAGTTTTGAGCAGCACTTTAAATTTACAACTAAAATGTGAGGTTATTCTTTCCCCCAATTACCTCCTTTCCAGTGTCTAGGAGATAGAAGGAAAAGAAGATTGAAATAAAAATGGAGACCCTCCCAAAGGAGAAGAATAAGAGGAGTTACATGCCTAAAGAACCTTTTGTATACACTAAAATCCTAACTAGCCCCAATAGCTTTTCTCTTTAAAAGAGTCAACAGTAATTGGACTATGGTGGGATAATCTCTCTAATACTGAAAAAGCCCACAACACAAGCAATGGAACTGTCAGGCCACTGTTGCTCCACTACTCTCTCACCCATCCATTCATTACCCAAATACTTATCAGTACCTACAACATGCCAGAAACTTCTAGCCTCTTGGGATCCACCATTGGGGGAAAAAAAAAAAAAACAACAGACAAAGTTCCCACATACATGAGGCTTGTAATGCAAAAGTTAGAGACAAACATAATAATAAATAATAAACATGATAAGTAAGTTACAGCATGTGTTAGAAAGTAGTGAGTGCTACTTAAAAAAAAAGAAAAATAGAGCAAGAGCTAGGGGAATCTAGAGAGATGGGTGGTTGGTGGGTGTAGGGAGGCAGGGTTGCAATTTTAAATAGGGTGGTCAGGAAATGAAGGCCTCATTGGGAGCATGTCATTTGGGAAATGACTCAAAGGAGTTGAGGGAGTTAGCAAAGAGGATACCTAGGCAAAGAGTGACACAGACAGAGGAAAGAGCAGGAACATTCCTGTGTGGGGGCAAAAGCAGAGGCCAGTAAAGGTAAAACAATAAAAGCAAGGAGAAGAATAACTAGAGGTAAAATCACAGAAGTAACAGAATGTGAGATCATGTAGGACGTAAATCCAATGAATTACTTTGACTCTCTTTGAGGAGAAAGGGGGCTACTGTTGCAGGGTTCTGGCAGAAGAGCACATCTTTTTAAAGTGATCACACTGGCTGCTATGTTAGGACAACACCTTTGAAGGGGGAAAGATGTGGTGGACAATGGTAGGAAGAGAGACAAATTAGGTTAGGATACTCTTACAGTCATCCAGACAATAGTTCATAATGCTTTGGACCAGACTTGTAGAATGAAGTGGCAAAAGTGACTGAAATTGGATATATTTTGAAATTATAGTCAGCAGGATTTCCCAGTAGATTCAAAGTGGGCTTTGAGTAGAATGGAGACCTAAAGGATGAATGAACCATTTTTCGTTCATCAACTCAAATGAGGAACATGCAATCAGATGAATAGGGAAGGTTGGCTGAGCAGATTTGGAAGGCACGAGTTTTAGGTCTGGTTTAAGATATCTGTTAGGTATCAAAGTAGAAAAGTCAGCAGTTAAATACTGATGTTTATAGTTCAAGCTAGGGCTCTGGGCTGGGGACATAAATTTGCGATCTCTTTGCATGTAGCTGGTATCTAAGCTGTGAACCGGGATGTGACCATTAAGGAAGTGAGCATAGCGTGGACCCCCAGCAATCAGAGCTCAAGAAGAACAGAGAGCATCCCCAACTGAGACCTGGCTAGGGCAGTAGAATGAAAACCACAGAAGTGTGAAGTCCTAGAAACCATGTGAAAAAAGGGACATCAGGGGCACTTGGGTGGCTCAGTGGGTTAAAGCCTCTGCCTTCAGCTCAGGTCATGATCCCAGGATCCTGGGATCGAGCCCCGCATCGGGCTCTCTGCTCAGTGGGGAGCCTGCTTCCACCTCTCTCTCTCTGCCTGCTTCTCAGCCTACTTGTGATCTCTGTCTGTCAAATAAATAAATAAAATCTTAAAAAAAAAAAAGGGACATCAGAAAAGGTGTGAGCAACCGTCATATGCTCTGAGAGGTCAAGTAAGAGAAAGACTGAGAAAAAGCCATTGAAAAACAAAGCAAAAACCAAACCAAAGCAAAAAAACAAAGGCATTATTTTCGTAGCACAATGCCAAACTCTCCACTGAGATAATGTCTAATCATGCCCTAATAACCATATAATTTAAATTTTCTAGTCCCAAATTCTTCTACTTAAGGTTAAGAGGAAAACTATTAAGTAAACTGGTTTTCTGCCAGACAGAAGTGAAAATGTTATTTTTTGATTCCCAAGATCAACATGGCATGACCATATGCCTTATGCTTAGTTACCTCAATAACAGCATTTCCTACAGTGCAGGACGCAGCCTGATTGTTAATATCAGACCCAAGCCACTAGTGCCCATCTGTTTTAAGTCTCCTTTTCCCTGTCTTCCTTATCTATGGAAAATGATTTCAATAAAAGAAAATGAAATCTTAAAAGAGAAAGAAAGAGAGAAGCCATATAAGGCAAAAAGCTAACCATAAACTCTAAGTGCAACACTATGACATCCCAAAACTTAAAAAAAAAAAAAGAGCCCATTGAGAAAAAAGCTAAATGCTGTCTTATTTCTTATCTTTAACTATCTTTTTCCTTAAATCATGTAACAGACTACAAGTCGATTAAGAACTTGCACACAGTATAGCATTCTCAAAAAAGAACTTTATCCACTGCCTGACACCTATTTACCTATGGCAAATAAATAGCACATGGTTAAGAATATTACTGGTACATTAACAAGGTTGTAAGAATGGACTCTTAAAGTGCTATGGTAACTTATTTTTCCTAGGATAGGAAAAGAAAGAGAAGGGAAGGGAAGGGAAGAAAGAGAGACAGGGAAGGAGGGATGGAGAGAGGAAGGGGTGGAGGGAGGAAAAAGATCAAGATGATAAACTCTGTAGCATTTTATCACATTTCCTTGATGCCACAATTTTCTACAAACCCATGACACTATTATCTTGTCATCCATCTTCCAGCTACAAGAATAAAAGTGCTCATTACTATATGCATTAGCTACATTTCTAAAGCAGTGTACAAATAGAACCATATTTTCCTTATGATTGAGATTGTGATTTCAGAGCTCTGTTCACATTGAATAAGACATCCTTTAAAATTATCTTTCAAAATGAAACATAATCAATAATAAGATATGCATTGGATGCTAGTACCTGTCAGACAGCTATGAAGGCATTGCAAGTTCAAACCATGACACTGCCTTATAAGGAGTTGTGACCTCTCTGCAGTGGTAAAAATACAAGTAAAAGTATTCTTTTACTTTTAAAAGTAAAAGTTCTAAAAAGTAACAATAAAGAGCTGAGTAACATTAGTATGAAGTAAGTGATACAGAAAATAATTGTAATGAAGGCTTAAGGCTACAAAAGATGACTCCCAAGAGATATGGTCTCCATAGCTTCCAAAAGGCAATGAGTGGGTCTTCCCCAGGGCTTTCCAGAGGAGTAGTAACTGTACCTAAAGGGAAGAAATAGGACCGGGCATGGAAATCACAAAGAGATGAGATTGTTCTGGGTCAATGACTAGCTAACACCAGGTGAGGTGGAAAATTCAAACTAGAAGATAATGATTGAAAAGAGAAGGAAACTAACAGCTACGTATTAAGGACTGCACAAGTGCTATTCTCTCCCCCTCGATTCTCTCCTCTCCCCCTGCTCCTATCCTACCCTCTTGAAATTAACCATGATCTTTGGAGTCAGAGGATTTGTGTCCCAGTTATATTTCCTAATATCTATACAACTAAGATAGTTAATTAATTATCTGGACCTCAGTTTCGTTACATGTAAATGATGATAATTATATCTCCTAAAAATGTCTTATTTTTTCAATAGTAATAATAATATCTAGTATTGTGCTAGGTACCATGCTCAGATTATTTACATTGTCTCATTTAATCTTACAGCCACCCTCAAGGTACATATTATTCCCTTTGTGCAGATGAGAAAATTGATAAGCAGGTCAAATCACTTAACCCAAATCACAGAAGCAAAAATTAGCAAGGCCAGGATGGATCAAAGGTATTGCTAACCCCAAAGTCCTAATCTTTAGCCATTCTGATACACTAGCAATAATAAATGCAAGATTTTATTACAATGCCTTTAGACATAGACATAGCTGCTGTTGATACCATTAGTCTCCAAAATTCCATAAGATGGTTCTTATTTGTTACTCTCAGTGTCTGTGTTGCTATTGTTATAATCATACACAATAAAAATCAGTTGTTCATTTGTTTTTAACTTAACTCATGTGACTTTGCTGATAACTGACAAAACAAAGAGTTTGAGTTTGGCTAACAAGGTTCTAAAATTTTGAGTTGAGAAGTTTGTTCATTTTCCTTTGTTCATGGAACACCACTGCCACTTTTTTAATGTAGAAGTAAAATAATAAAGGCATTTGTTTAGGGGGATTAATCTGTTTCTTGAATTTTTTACTTAATATTCTCCTAAAAGAATCAAAATGTTCAGTCTTCAGACCTACTCTATAGTCCACAAATGCCTGTAACATTTTATTGCATATGGTGGACACATGACTTCCCTCTAGTGGCTTCCCTCTAGTCTGGACTAAAAGTCCCTTAAGAGGAAAACTCATTTCCTATTTGTTTTTGTCTTTGATGGATAATTGAGTGGATGAATGAGATAGATATGATAAATGTAAATGGAAGCACTTTTAGGAGTCTACATAACAGTTTCAAGGACTTATGAACCCCACTGAAGTTAATATAAAATATGTATGAACTTAAGTGAAATTTTCAAGGAAGTAGTTCAATAGTTCTCATGAGATTCTCCGAAAGCTTTAGAGCTGCATGAACATTGAGAGTAATTAGACTCAAGGTAGGGAGACCAGTTAAAGGCATAGAATTTGTATAGAAAAAAAAAAGTTATAAAGGACTAAACTAGTGGTATGGCAATAGATAGGGAAAGAATAATAGAGTAAGTGATATTCCACAAAGAAATACAAAAGTTTGACACCAAAAACCAGTGGTTAGTAGGTCTAATGTTATATTGAATATATAATACTGTGCAGTGTCACTGCCTATGGTTAGTTCCGTAAGATATGACAGACTTCTCCAACTACCTGACTCCTTTTTTTTAAAAGATTTATTTATTTATTTGAAAAAAAAAAGAGCAAGCATGAGTGGGGAGAGGGGTAGAGGGAGAGAGGGAGAGAATCTCAAACAAACTCCCCACTAAGCATGGAGCCCAACACAGGGCTTGAGCTCATGACCCTGAGATCGTGAACTGAACTGACTGAAATCAAGAGTCAGGCGCTTAACCAATTGAGCCAACCAGACACCCCTACTTAACTTCTTTCATAAAATGTTTAGTAAGTGGTTAAAAATTGAAAATGTATGTATTTCATTCTTACAATCCTACAATGAAAGTACAGAAGCCTGTAGCAAATTTTTTTCAACAAATATTTATTGAATTCTGATACATGTAAAGTACTAGAAGTTAGAGACACAGAGAAAAGGAGTGGAGATTTTCTTTCGCTGGAAAGGTGGAGAAATTTTGCTTTAATGAAAAGAAGAAAGCTGAGGAATACTTACTGTACCACTAATATGATGTGGAATGAACTGTATACAGTAGCCTATCTAATAAGACTGAGGGTATAGATTCATCTCTGCAATGTGAGGTTGAGATTAATCATCTTACCCCCTTGCTCTTACTTCCTTTGCCTCTCTCCGTATTTTATATAAAGGTTTTTTTTATTTTTTTAAGATTTTATTTATTTATTTGACAGAGAGAGAGATCACAAGTCAGCAAAGAGGCAGGCAGAGAGAGAGGGGGAAGCAGGCTCCCTGCTGAGCAGAGAGCCCAGTGCGGGGTTCGATCCCAGGACCCCAGGATCATGACCCGAGCCGAAGGCAAAGGCCCAACCCACTGACCCACCCAGGCGCCCCTATATAAAGTTTTAAAGAATATTCAATGAGAACTCAAAGGGAGGACTCCAGAAACAAAGACAGAGGAAGGTGTTTGAAAAAAATAAGGGCCAACCAAGTTTGTTGCTGGTTGGAAGTTTGTAGTGATAGGCATATAAAAATTTCAAGGTGTCATTTCTACTAATAGATAAATATTTTTCACTAATTTCTCTCTAGGTGACTGCCAAAATAACTGGACATCTGTCACCTTGATTTAGTTCTGGTTTTTAAATTAACCAATTTAAGCTTTCCAAAAATAATCATGCATGTTGAATGTATGTGAAAAAAATTATTCAAACTCAAAGACAAAGGGAACTTTAAAAAAAATATTTAACATCTCTGTGAACTTAAAAAAAAAAAAAAGCTGAAAACTAAAGATGATGTGTGCTGGTATAGTCACTGGCCTGCTCTACCTTTGACTCAGAAGCAGGCATTAGGGGCTCAGTGTTGCTCCTGCAGGATGATAGGAAACTAAACATTACCCAAGTGAGATAATGCAACAAAGTCCTTTACTGCTGGAAGTTAGTGGCAAGAGTGTTGTAACCCACACAACTTGTTCTCGAAGGGGTGCAGCTTTATAAGAATCTCAGAGCCTAGGAAGGCAGGAGAAGAACAGCACAGCCTCATCAAACTCAAAGTCAAGCCAAGTCTCACTAGGATTAGTGGCTGGATCTGCATTATTGGTTCTAGACAGTGACCCTAAATACCATTATAAGACTTGGATCTTAAACACCAGAGGGCTGGTGGGAAAACAAACTGCGAAGAATCACACTGTAAGGAATGATCCAGAAGTAGAGAGGAAAAAATAAACACAAAATTTCCCATAAAAACTGATCCTACCAAACAAAATCCCAGAACTCCATTAAGATATCAAAGCCAAAAAAAGTAAAAAATCAGGTGACACTCAAAATTAATTTTATTAAATAATATATAAAGTAAAACTACTTTCTTTTTTCCTAATTATGTGTATTTAAATTGTACTATAGCAAAGACTTTCAAGTAAGTATGTTTAGGTTGTCTAAAGAGATATATTAAAGAAAAACGTGCATGAAAAATAAAATTATAAAACAAAAAGGGAAAAGGAACTACAGTGGTCAGATATAAATTAGAAATTGGAAACTTTAAAAAATATATAAGATAAAAATCTCATAAATAAAATATGGAGTCATAAAAAATGTAATTCCATAGATTAGATACTTTTGATTGGACACCATTGAGAGACTTTATATTTTCAATGTAAATACTATAGAAACTGCCTAGAATACTGAACAAAGGGACAAAGGCATTTTTTAAGAAGAAAGAATGATCAAGAAATATGGAAGATAAATTGAGACTCTCCAACATACATATAAAAAAAATTCCAAAAGAAAAGAACATAGGCTATAGGAGCAGAAATATTTAAAGAAGCAATAACTAAGAAATATTCAAATGTGAAAAAGCACATATATCCTCAAATCAAAAATGCACTAGGACCAAGCATAATAAATAAATTTACACCCCGATGAATCACAGTGAAAATGAAATAACATTAAGAGTAAGAACCTATCATACAATTCCGGACTTCAAGCTCTATTACAAAGCTGTCCTCATCAAGACAGCATGGTACTGGCACAAAAACAGACACATAGATCAATGGAACAGAATAGAGAACCCAGAAATAGACCCTCAACTCTATGGTCAACTAATCTTCGACAAAGCAGGAAAGAATGTCCAATGGAAAAAAGACAGTCTCTTCAACTAATGGTGTTGGGAAAATTGGACAGCCACATACAGAAAAATGAAACTGGACCATTTCCTTACACCACACATGAAAACAGACTCAAAATGGATGAAGAGGGCGCCTGGGTGGCTCAGTGGGTTAAGCCGCTGCCTTCGGCTCAGGTCATGATCTCAGGGTCCTGGGATCGAGTCCCACATCGGGCTCTCTGCTCAGCAGGAAGCCTGCTTCCCTTCCTCTCTCTCTGCCTGCCTCTCTGCCTGCTTGTGATCTCTGTCTGTCAAATAAATAAATAAAATCTTAAAAAAAAAAAAATGGATGAAGAACCTCATGTGAGAAAGGAATCCATCAAAATCCTTGAGGAGAACACAGGCAGCAACCTCTTTGACCTCAGCCGCAGCAACTTCTTCCTAGGAATATCACCAAAGGCAAGGGAAGCAAAGACAAAAATGAACTATTAGGACTTCATCAAGATCAAAAGCTTTTGTAGAGCAAAGGAAACAGTTAACAAAACCAAAAGACAACTGACAGAATGGGAGAAGATATTTGCAAATGACATATCAGATAAAGGGCTAGTATCCAAAATCTATAAAAAAACTTATCAAACTCAACACCCAAAGAACAAACAATCCAATCAAAAAATGGGCAGAGGACATGAACAGACATTTCTGCAAAGAAGACATCCAGATGGCCAACAGACACATGAAAAAGTGATCAACATCACTCGGCATCAGTAAAATACAAATCAAAACCACAATGAGATACGACCTCCCACCAGTCAGAATGACTAAAATTAACAAGTCAGGAAATGACAGATCCTGGCGAGATTGTGGAGAAAGGGGAACCCTTCTACACTGTTGGTGGGAATGCAAGCTGGTGCAACCACTCTGGAAAACAGCATGGAGGTTCCTCAAAATGTTGAAAATAGAACTACCCTATGGCCCAGCAATCGCACTACTGGGTATTTACCCTAAAGATACAAACGTAGTGATCCGAAGGGGCACGTGCACCCGAATGTTTATAGCAGCAATGTCCACAATAGACAAACTATGGAAAGAACCTAGATGTCCATCAACAAATGAATGGATAAAGAAGAGGTGGTATATATATACAGTGGAATACTATGCAGCCATCAAAAGAAATGAAATCTTGCCATTTGTGATGACGTGAATGGAACTAGAGGGTACTATGCTTAGCAAAATAAGTCAATTGGAGAAAGACAACTATCATATGATCTCCCTGATATGAGGGAGAGGAGATGCAATATGGGGGGTTAAGGGGGTAGGAGAAGAGTAAATGAAACAAGATGGGATTGGGAGGGAGACAAACCATAAGTGACTCTTAATCTCACAAAAAGACCTGAGGGTTGCCAGGGGAACGGGGGAGGGAGAAGATGGTGGGGTTATGGACATTGGGGAGGGTATGTGCTATGGTGAGTGCTGTGAAGTGTGTAAACCTGGCGATTCACAGACCTGTACCCCTGGAGCTAATAATACATTGTATGTTAATAAAAAAATTTAAAAATTTGTAAAAAAAAAAAAAAAAAAGAGTAAGAACCTATCAAAAACATATCCAGGTAATATGTTACACATTTTTACCTGTATTATTATTTATATTTTTTAATCTCTCCATAATATTTGTGTCTCTCCTCTTTATTCTCTTTTCCCTCCCTTATTTAATCTACCACACTGTAACCCTTTGAGATGAATACTAATTTTCTATAATATGGAACAAATATTATTATTATATTAACGTGTTAGTTCATAAAAACAGAGACCAGGTACTCTTTGTCACAGTTGTAACTCCAATGCCTAGAAATAACTGATACATAGTTCTAGCACTCAATAATGTTCCATAGAAGAAAAAGTAAACACTCTAAAAATTCAGTGACTTCCCCACATTTGACAGCTCCTAAATAATGGAACTGAACAACTTGTTGAGGATTGACTCACTTGGATTTCACCCCAGAGTCAAATTCTTGATACTATTTTTATATAGGCTACTAACCACCATTTTCCCTTCTTCCTTTTCTGACCAGTGGTTTCTTTTAAATCAAAGTTAATCATTAATCTTGCTTTTGCTTAACCTAGCCTGCTTTTTTGTCTCCTTACTTTGTCATTCCACATGTTGTTATCAGTCACAAATTTACATAATCCTCAAGTTTATTGCACATATGTTTATGTGTATGTGTGTATATATATATACACACACACACATGAGCTACCAGGACAAATATACATCTGAGTAATGAGAGAACAGCTTCAGAAATAAGCAAATCCAGAAAAGATGAT
The DNA here is from genome assembly GCF_902655055.1 of Lutra lutra. Classification (NCBI taxonomy): domain Eukaryota; kingdom Metazoa; phylum Chordata; class Mammalia; order Carnivora; family Mustelidae; genus Lutra; species Lutra lutra. The sequence goes on along the minus strand of NC_062280.1, from coordinate 79,662,878 downwards.
GATTTGAGGAGATGTGTACAACTCAGCAAAACTTTTTTAAGGTACATAAGCAAAGCTGTTTGCTAGATACAGCTCTCAAAGATACCATACAACATATCAGAAAAGCACATTGCATATATATAAAAATGGTAGAGGACAATGACAGGGGGAAATAACACATTACAGCATCTAAAAAGACATGAAAAAATCTCTTTGAGGGGTATAGGGAAACTTCATGAAGCAGGTGACTATTATGAGTATCTTGAAATAGTAGCATTTTTACCGAGGATAAGGGAGTAGATAGAATTCCAGCCCAAGAGTCACAAATGAGGAAACAAATGGAAGCAGAAAAATATGGGAATATTTAAAATGCAGCAATCTCTTAAGACAGTCTTCAGGATCAGGTGCGTGTTGAAAGTAATGAGGGGCGCCTGGGTGGCTCAGTGGGTTAGGCCGCTGCCTTCGGCTCAGGTCATGATCCCAGGTCCTGGGTTCGAGCCCCACATCGGGCTTTCTGCTCAGCAGGGAGCCTGCTTCCTCCTCTCTCTCTGCCTGCCTCTCTGCTTACTTGTGATTTCTCTCTGTCAAATTAAAAAAAAAAAAAAAATCTTTAAAAAAAAAAGAAAGTAATGAAAAAGAAAAGGCTGGAAATATGGTTTGAGGATATGTTGTGTAGAGCCCTGAATATTAAACTGGAGACCTTGTATATAATTTAGTAGGCAACAAGGAACCATTAAATATTTTTTTAAAAGAGAAACTGTATTATGTCAAAGGTATGCTTTTTGAAGTTTGAATGTGATGAGTTAGTATTTATACCCATGAATTTAAGGTTTGGCAGAATTATCTAGGAGAAAATGCATAGGTGAAAATGAAAGATGCCACTCAGGAGAGGAGCTGGAGCTGGGAACAATGATGAACATCTTGGGAGTGAATAGGGACAAAGACAAATGTAAAACACATTAGGCAGCTGTTCACAGACCCAATCAATGAGCTTGGGCTGGTCAGCAATGATGAGTGCCTCATCCAGAAGTAAGTTAAGAAAAAGACCCTGGATTTGACCTTAAATGTCCTTTAATGATAAAAATCAGTAGCAGTAAAATGGTAAGAGCAAGACCCTGAATAGTAGAGATAAATTAAATTAAAGATAAATATATTAAACTGTAAAATAGGAGAAAAAGCTGATGTCCTATGGAAAGGTCTAGTAGCTAAAGGGGTACGGTTGTAAAGTTGAGTGGCAATTACTGAGGAGAGGGGATCCTGAGCATTCTTTTGACATGGCAGGAAGAATCTGGGTTCTTCTCCTTGCGCTAATATCACAAACTCTCAAAGTATTCATTTCTCTGTCTTACACTATCTATTTACTTCTCTTTCCTCCACACTCGACTGTAAGTTAATCTAGGGCAAATGTTGTGTCATTCACCAGCAACTAACCCACTGGCTAACACACAGAAGACACTCCATACATATATTTTAAGATTATAGAAAAGATTTAAAAATGGCTGTGAGGGAAGATGAAATTGGTATAACAAGGTCCTCAAGGATGCATGAAAGATTAGGATCGGGAACAGGATGAAGGGTAAACTTTGGGTGGTAACAGAGGTGCATTATCTAAATATCACCAGTGGTTTATCTGAAGATTTAAAAGAGTCACTTTATAAAGACTGTTGATATAGAAAATAAATACTGATCCTATACATTCCGTGTATATTCCCTCCAAAGTATTACCCTGGTGCTCTAAAGAGTTGTCATTGTACCAGAAACACCTCATGTTCTGTTTTCAGTTTTGTAGTATCCATTCAAAAAAGTCTACATGACCATAAACACTATTTTTAATTATAAATAAATAGGCGTCAAAGTTGAAGCAAGAAAAATTAATCCAGGCTCAAGGGGGAAAAGCTGGGAAATCTGAGAAATCTTTGATGAACATGTTGGAAGGGGAAGAAAAGCCAAATGCACGAAACTATAGACAAAACTCAAGTGAATGCTGACCACTTCTATAGCATCTCCACTGCCCACTTTGCTTTTCCAACCCACACCCCCACCAAGTATTTCTATGTGAGAATAAAGAAGCTAGGATATGGAAATCCATACTTCAAATCCATGTGAGTTTCCAGGTTATTTTACAGTATCATTTCGAAGCTGCATTTTTAGAATTTTAGAAAAAGTGAAATAAAGGTATCACCGTGCCTGCCAGGAGTTGACTTGGTTCCCAAAGTAGCCACATGGTGAGAACCTGTCTCTTGAAAGATCTGAAGACAGGGTCTATCTTGATGTCCAGCAGTTTTGTGTTAAGTCAAAATGACTGAAGGTAGCAACTACAACTTCTCCAGTGAACAGATTTCAGCAAAATAATTTTTATATAATTTTATATAAAATGTCTCTAGTTTTAGTTCCCATAATCTCAAATGAGAATGGTGTTGGGGGAGTGGTAGCCATGAACAAAGAAAACTGTAAGGAAGTAATGATGTTTCTACTGATCTCCCAAAAATGCGAGAAGACTCCACAGGAGGAAAGCAAAATATGTCTGGACCCATTAGTATGCTAGAACCTTCTGAATTTACACTCCTACAGAGGCTGAACCTTAGATAGAAAGTGATTTGCTGTACAGGCACACACAGTGAGCTAATCAGAGTGCCAGGATCAGAATGTATCATCCCTGAATTTTCAGTCCTTTTCTGAGACTTGAGCCATTAGACCATGATAATTTTACTTTCCAGTTTATCTGGAGATATTTTGATTGTACTTATATTGTATTGTGTATTTTCCACCCAAGCAGTCTGTCTTCTAATACCTCTTTGGCCCTCACAATTACCCCTCCTTCTCAGTGTGATGCCATCCTCTCCACAGCCCTCCCAGTAGACAGTGGGCTAGTTAGTCATAAATCCATAGGGATTTTCAGGTTTTGAAGAAGGTGATTTCTCATGTAAAGGCAAACCACAGGATGTATGGTTTCATATGTCCCTGGGGCACTAATTACCCTAGAGTTCTGGTCCCAGAAGAACAGAAGTGTTTCTCCAGTCCCAGCACCAAAATTACTCTTTTGGTAACCTTTAATGCTTTTGAAGGAACAATACTCCACAATAAAAGGAAAGGCAAAATAATATGCCAATAACAACCACAGAGAGTTTCAACAGTATGAAATATTTGCTTTCCTTATTTATTTTCATCTTGTGAAATACTCTGCAAACACTAATAATTGTCTCTTATCCTCTCTCTAAAAATAGAATCCTTTTTTCGTAAGAGAGAAAACTACTGAAACAGGGAGACTGCTTTAATGTGATTTAGTCAAGCCAAATCATTTGCACTTCAGCATACCGAACTGCATTTGCACATCAGAACACAGAATCATAAATCAAATGGCTGGCAAGGCATTGAGAAGTGATGCAGTCAAGCCACGACCATTAGGCAACCAGAGGACACTCAAATCATTGCACACAGAAGTTTTTAATGACCTTTAAAGAAAGATATATCTGCCTTCTCATATGTAATAATGCTGATATTTTAAAAAGAAAAAAAACCCTTCCTTTATATCTAATCTAAATAAATGTCTTAAAGTGCAATGGTACAATAGCATAAGAGTTTTGTTTCATTTCATAACATATGCTAATGTTTAATGATATTGTTGATGACTATGGGGAAGAAAGTAAAATTGTATATGTATAATTTATGTAATTCACAATTTATATAGCTTTATATTTCCAAATATTTAATACTGCCTCTTAAAAATAACAGATCATTGGTTAAGGTGATATAAACAAACAGCATGAACTAAGCTTCCCACACAACATGCGGTTACATAAAACCTGGAGGAAGTAATTCTAAAGGCAACTTTGTATCTTAGAAATAGTTATATTTAGTGGTAGAAGCAAAATCTGAATTAATTTAAATAAAAGATTGAGCTGAGCAGTGACTAAAGAATAATTTTCTCTCCATCATGTAAGACTTGGACAATTTCTCCTTTTAAAGGGGTTATGTAAGTGAATTATAGTTTCTAAAAGGAGTATTGTGTTTTCACAAAGATGTTTTCTAGAGACATGAAAATTTTAGTAGGCAATTACTTAAATACTTTTTCTTAACTTTAAATCTCCTTGAGTTTATAATGCCTGATATTTACAGTTTAAAGCTCCCAGATTTGCACATTCCAGAATTAGTACTATTTTTCTAAAATCACCAATAGTTTTCTTGTTACAACAATGGAAATAATGTACTGTTTTATTAAAATTCCCTGTCCATGCTTGGGCCATCATTTCCAAGGTTACTCTGGTCAAGGGATGCAGAGAAGTGACAAAACTGGTGACAGATAGAGGCCATGGCTTTCCAGGAAAAGTTCACACAAGACTTCAGAAGACTTCAAAATTCCTATGGGTCATTTCAGTTGTCATTGAAAAGAAGAATCAGAGGAATTCTTAGGTCACAGTACACAGAGGTTGTTCAAGGGCCCTCTCTAGATTCTGTTATGGTCTAGAATCTTATATGCAATCTTCACCTGGGTGCATGCACCCTCAAAAGTGGCTGTGGATAAAATTTAATAGATTAAAAGAAGTACCATTTTTATTTTTCACTGACCTTTAACTGAATTTGAGCATTTCCTGAAATTATGAGTGCAGACAACAAACCACAGTGGTATTAAAGTCCTTATGATTTTGTTTTTTTAAAGATTTTATTTATTTATTTATTTCTCAGAGAGAGAGAGAGAGGGAGAAAGAGAGAGACAGAGCACAAGCAGGCAGAGTGGCAGACAGAGGCAGAGAGCCAGAAAGCAGAGAGCCTGCTGAGCAAGGAGCCTGATGCAGAACTCGATCCCAGGACCCTGGGATCATGACCTGAGCCGAAGGCAGTGGCTTAACAGAATGAGCCACCCAGGGGTCCCTAAAGTCCTTATGACTGTCACCAACAGCAATCATAGATATTTTCATAACACATTTTTGTTGTTGCAAATATCCCAAAATATATGCCTCATTTGTGCTCATCTCTACAATAAAGTATAGTAGTTATTATTATTGGACCCACAATCTTTAAATCTTTTAATGACTGTATTTCAATATAATTGATTTCTCTTATAATTCTATGCATTTTACTTTATGCATATACAATTTATTCTAAAGAAATCAACTTCCAGCATGACAACTGGTAGAGTCTGTTGAGCTGCTCTCCCTTGAAACCAATGAAAATTATTTTTAAAAAAGCAATCATTTGAAGACTCTGGAAACAGTCTTAAGTGCAAACAGAAAATAAACACATACCAATTTAATAAAATCTATGAAAATTCAGTAAGAGAGGAAAGAGTATGGTATTTGAACCAAGGCAGGTTCCTTCTCTCCCTTCTCTCAGTTCAGCAAGGTAGCAACTCTACTCCAGACTGCTGCAGCCAAGAACACGGGGCTCCCACTCTCCCCAGACCCCAAGTAGAAGGCTTTCTTCCCAGAAGGTACAGAACTTCAGTGTTTCTCCTCCTACCTCTTGCTGCCTTTTGCTGAGGTTCTCACCCAGGTGAGTGAGTACTAGCGAGAAGTGAGGGCTCCCTTTTTCGTCCAAACCCTACTCATGGAATGAGGATCTGCATCAGGCATGGTACACTGAAAATAGTGGCACCGCAGTAACCCTTTCTCAACTCAGGAGGTGATGGCTCCACACTAGCAAAAGCAAGCCCAGAGGACCTAGGGATGTTGAACCCCTTCACTGAGCCTCAGCTCCCAGAGCAAGGATGTCAGAGAGAGAAGCCATTGCCCCCAACCCAAGCTCTAGAGCCCTAATTCAGAGATTTTACTTGTGGGGAGAAGCAGGCTATAAGAAACAGCTCCTAATTCCTTACCAAAGGAACAAACTTAACTTGTGGCAGAATGAAAAAGTTTCCTAAGATGACTCTCAAGAAGAGTGGAGGGTGAAAAGTAGTGGGAAGAGATGTGTGGATCTAATGAAGATACAACCTAGATTGTAAATTGGCTAATTTGCAGTAGAAAAATAACCAGGATTGGGAAATATCAAACACTGACCTCAGGAACTATGAAGGAACCACTTTTTTTTTTTAAAGATTTTATTTATTCATTTGACAGAGAGAGAGTACAAGCAAGGGGAGTGGCAGGTAGAGGGAGAAGCCGGCTGCCCACTGAGCAGGGAGCATGACATGGGATTCCAACCCAGGACCCTGAGATCATGACCTGAGCCAATGGTAGATGGTAGACAGAGATTACAAGTAGGCAGAGAGGCAGGCAGAGAGAGAGAGAGAGAAGGAAGCAGGCTCCCCGCTGAGCAGAGAGCCCAATGCGGGGCTCGATCCCAGAACCCTGGGATCCTGACCTGAGCCGAAGGCAAAGGCTTTAACCCACTGAGCCACGCAGGTGCCCCGCCAATGGTAGATGCTTAACTGACTGAGTCACCCAGTTGCCACCAAAGAGCCACAGTTTGAGTGGGTTAGTTTGTAGGAATTTATGTCCCAGATGATTGTAGAAAATTATAGAGCCGTCAGTCACAAATTAGTGAAATTTAACAGCTAAGTGTGGTTAGGGAGTGAACACGAGCCCTACCAGGACCAGTCATCCCAGAATGACTCTTGGCCCACCCAAAGCTGCACCCCTCTGCAGGGCAATATCCAAGATTTAACACTGTGGGTGGGGCCTCTCCCCCCTAAAGGGAGGAACATATACCTCATTAAAATAGTTTAGGCAATCACTAAAATAAATAAGCAAATAGCAAGTTTTGGGGGTGGTGAGAGGGGGCTGTACCTAGATTTGCTGTAATATATAAAAAATATCCAGGTTCCAACAAAAAATTATGAGTCATAAAAAAAAGTATTACACCAGGAAAAAAGCAGGCAACAGAACTTGCCAGTGAGAGTGACAAGATGTCAGATTTAAAATTTAAAAGATTTCAAAGAAGGCATTATAAATATATTCACAGAAATAAAGGAAAAAATGACTATAGAAATAAAGGAAGGTATGATGGCAATGTTGCATTAAGCAGAGAATTCCTATAAGGAGATGGAAATTAGGAAAGAGAGCCAATGGAAATTCTGGAATCATAAAGTGTAATAACTGAAATTTAAAATTCACAACAGGGGCTCAACAGCAGATTTGAACTGGCAGAGGAAATAATTAGTGAACTTGAAGATGGACTGTTAACAGATTATGCAAGATGAAGAACAGAAAGAAAAAAGAATTTAAAAAAAAAAGAAAGGTTCAAATAAATGTGGGCACCATTACACATACTCACAGGTGGAAGTATCAGAAGGATAGGAGAAGGAGAGAAGAAAAATATTGAAAGAAATAATGGCTGAACACTTCCCAAATCTATTTATTTATTTGACAGAGAGAGATCACAAGTAGGCAGAGAGAGAAGGAAGCAGGCTCCCTGCTGAGCAGAGAGCCTGATGCAGGGCTGGATCCCAGGACCCTGAGATCATGACCTGAGCCAAAAGCAGAGGCCTAACCCATGGAGCCACCCAGATGCCACTTCCCAAATCTATTGAAAAACAGTAACATAATATACAGTATTATATTTAGCTTCCTGGATAGGGAGCTAAACACACTCTAAGCAGGAAAACCCAGAGAGACAAACAAATTACAATAAAAATGTTGAAAGTCAAAGACAGGAGAAAATCTTGAAATCAGCAAGAAGAAAATTCATTTTGAGGCATTCAGGCATCGGATTGCCATAGGGACCACGGACTCAGCAAGTTGAAGAACCTCAGGTATAGTCATCTAGAATAAAGTAAGTGGCTATAGGATATAGGGGGGTGGGTGGAAACCCAGTTTTCAACATGCTTTTTATCAAAGTGCTGCAATGGAGAAAATGTCAATAATCAAAACAAAAGTAGGGTGGATTGGTGGAGGGGAATGCTGGGTTAAACAAAATTAAGTAGATTTTGTTACCACAGGGTTTGCTCTGAGTTTTAAAATGTCAGTTGTAACTCTCAAGATAGAAGTAAATATCAAACTACTTCTCAAATTGCTTTGACCATGAAAGCCATTTTTGGAGTACCTCTCAAGGCTCTAGGTTTGAAAAGCACTTGGAGAAACACTGACCTGAAGTTAATAAAACTGAAGGGTATTGATATCTGCTGGAGTAAATTGGCATCTCCATTTCCTATAGGTCTATATCAGGCACTACTTTCTCTTGAAGGGATACTTAATAGACCACTATCCATATTTTCAAGGACATCCTAGGTCAAAGACTGTCTGAGGTTACCGATAACACTAGTTGCAAAGGCCCTCAAAATGAAGTCACCCTGAGGGTGACTATGCCCTAGCCTGCTTCTTTTTTTTGATTTGGGGGATCACATTCTGTTAAAAATCTTTAGACTCTACATTAATGAGTGCAGAAAAGGACAACCACTGCTAACGGGCTTCTCTGCATGGAAAATTCCTTCCCCTTCCTGTTTCTAGTCTTAGGTGCTGGTTTATAATAACAACCTATCAAAATCTTGCATGCAGCTTCAAAAAATGTAGTCATCATCTGAGAGCTATACTTAACATCAAATGCCAAGGCAGATTTATCAGCAGCTGAAGCCTGGAGCACAGCCAGTTCACACACTGAAGCTTTGCTCACTGAAACTCACCATCAGAGGGTGTATATTAGAGGAAGATGGACTCAAGCCAGATACTAAGAAGCTGTAGCTCAGCAACTTAAATCAGGGTGACAGCAAACAAGGAGGATTGGAGGACTGGCATAAAAGTACACAGAGACAACTTCAAGAAACATAATATTGCTGTTGCCTGTCAGAAAATAGCCGTAGCAGCAGACAGAGCAAGCTTAGCGTGCCCACAGAGGTGAAATGGTTACTTTTTTTTTTTTACAGAAATGCTTATAACATCTAAGAGAAATGAAAAAAATAACTAAACATCACCTAAAATGCAAACAGACAAAGAGATGAAAACTCACTATGGAAATGACCTTAGTCCAACCAAGAGTATCATCAGATACAAATACTCTGCACAGAAAACATGGTTTCTACATATTCCATATGGCCACTGACCTTCCCTCCTCTAATCCTAACAGTTGTGCAAACTTGGAAGTCTTTGAACTAACACCCATCCTGCCAGAAATACTTAAAATGATTTCTGTTCTCCTGATCCAAAGAATTGTATTTCACTTTTCCTATTCGGAGAGCCTAATGACAATCAACTGAACGATTGTATGGAAAGGATTTTACTTCCCTAGAAAGTTGTACATACATTAGTGAGCATTCCATACTGGCTTTTTCACTGATTAATAAAAGGAAAGAGTGGAAATCTGTCCTAGTTATGGTGGCCTTGCTAGGAGCAGGCCTCTTTCTGAGTAGAAAAAGGAGTGACAGAAAAATCTATTGCATGCATAAGACAAAGCCAACCAACAACTATCAACAACAAACAGCTCTCAAGGAGATAGAACAAGTTTGGATAAGGAAAAGGGTTGCAAGCAGGAAGAAAAGCATCACAGATGAAGAATATCTTGAGCTAAAAGAGGACCAAGGGGCAATCAGAAGCCCAAGGATTATACCAAGAATCTGTAAAAACTGAAAGAGCTCACTATCAAATTGACATATATATGAATAATATCTCATTTTGGCAAATTCAGAAATACTACCATGTATACACAGTGCTAGTGGAATTATAAATTGCTACGCTGATGCATAAGGGGAATTTAGTGATATGCTTTAAAGGTTTATAAATGTTCAGGTTTTTTGACCATGCATTTCCACTTCAGAAATTTTTTCTACAAAATCCCAATTTTGTTTAAAGGAAAAGTATGTAAGTGTCTTAAGGATGCCTGAAAAAACAGTCTACAAAATATCAACAGTGATTCTACCTGGGTGTTGAGGCAGCAAGTAAAATTTTATTTTCTGTTTTTCTCTTCTCTATTCTCTTTGGAATTTTATCTGATAAATAGATACTAATCCTGTAATACAGAAAATAAAATATACTTATGTGATAATTCAAAGGACATTGGAGTAAAAACACATGTACGTGTCAAGAAGACTTGATCAATTTTAAGTATTTTCTAAATTATTCGATGGGTCCAGGGAGGCAAGGGTTAACTTCAGATGCATTTCCTGATACCCTACAGTTAGGAACTAATAAAAGGAGACTCCTATTCAAAGTGAAGACAGCAGATAATGAGGAGCAACAACTTCTACTGGAAAAAAAAATTCAAAAGCCAACAACCCTCATCCTTACACAGATAGAGCCTCCATCTCTGTCTCCTAATACAAAATATAGGAAAACTGAGAGTAGCAAGGAACTGTGTGATACAGACTAGGAACAGAATAGAAGAGAACAAGTATTGTCCTTGCTTTCCTGTTCTTCCATGCCTTCCAAAGCGCCCTACATTTGACCTATTATGCCTCTTGAGCAAAGTCAAGTAAGTTGTTTTATGAGATCAAGAAAAGGGGAAATTTCAAAAACAGAATAATGCTCGATTTTGTTATTCCAATGAAATTTTTTTTCTAATAACTTGTGAGACCCAAGAAGATAGAAGTGAAGTCTGAGTTGTCTTTGTATCTTCAGTCCTTAGTACAGTACTTAGCTCAAGCAAAGTTTGATGAATCAATCAATCAATCAATGGATGGATGGATGGATGAATGAATGAGTGAATGACAATTTGAACCCTTTCTTTTTTTTTTTTTAATTTTATTTTTTTATAAACATATATTTTTATCCCCAGGGGTACAGGTCTGCGAATCGCCAGGTTTACACACTTCACAGCACTCACCATAGCACATACCCTCCCCAATATCCATAACCCCACCCCCCCTCTCCCAAACCCCCTCCCCCCAATTTGAACCCTTTCAATAAGACTCTAAAACCATCTCATTTTTTACAGGAGAGAGTCAGTAATTTGTCAAACCAAATGTCTTTGAAATAACATATATATATATACACACACACACACACACACACACACACACGTATATATACACGTATGTATATGTATGTATACGTATGTATATGTATATGTATATGTATATATTACATTTACATATACATATACATACGTATACATACATATACATATATACATACATGCTTGTGTGTAATATACATACATACATGTATACATATATACATATACATATGTGTGTATATACATGTGTATATATACATATACATGCATGTATATATTGTATACATATATAACACATATATACATATGTACATACAAGTACATGTGTGTGTGCATATACACAAAATACATTGATAGAAATTTCCACTACTTCATTTTTACAGGTACTTGTGTAAATTCAGCACCTACCCTCATTTATCAGGCTCCCAATGCATCCATCATAAAGATGCCATTTGCCACACTTCTGTAGGTAGTTCAGGGCCTGTGCTTTATGACTGAATCATTTAAAAGAAACATTTAGGTAGTTGACCCACAGTGAATTTAACAAGAGCTTGACACGCATCAGCAGTATCGCTGCCAACTCATACACGGATGAAATTGGTGCTGACTGGGTGACAGCCTTTATTGTAGGACAGTGAGGGGCGTGAGGGAGTTTATTGTGAATGAGAATGACAGCACTTCAGAAAGGCCTGATGCAAATTCTTTGGCAGGTTATGTAGCCACATACAAAAGTACTCTTGCTGCTGTCACACAATATCATTTTTTTTAATGTCAAACTTGTATTATACTGCATTAAAAAAAAAAGTGAAAGAAAACTCTAGTCCTGATTAGGTGTGAAATAACAAATTAGAAATTATTTCAATCCCAAATCTGGACCATGATAAAAAATAAAGAAGAAAGAAAAGCCAACAGTGACTTCTGCTGTTCTCATGCTTGTGGCTTTAAAAAAAAAAAAAAAAGACTGGATTCTTCTATTAGAAAATATATTCTTTTCCATTTAATCATTTCAATTATTTAGCAAGCAAACACTTGAACATTATCAATGGAATTATAGTGCTAATCTCCACTGTTTCCAAGAAATTTCATTCAAAGTCAAATTCATTCTGGATGGAATGAGTTTAGTTACCTCCTTTCTACACTCCTGCCTTCACTTTCTGCAAAAGGCCATTTCTCTTGTTCATTCTCAGTCTGTCCCTCCACTGAGCCAACTGCTCCTACTGTTAATCTTCAGAATTCCATGAAACCTATTACCTATCTACCTAGACCTCTGTTTAGTGCCTCCTACTAAACTTTCTTGACACTATGTTCTGACCACTTATCTGTTACCTGCTTAACAACAGTGAAACCTCGGACTTAGCAAGTATAACTACAGCCCGGTCACTGTACTTAGAACTTTACATCAGTTATCTCTAATCCTCACCATAGCCCACCGAGGCAGGTAACAGCATCACAGTTTCACTGGTAAAGAAACTGAAGCTGAGAGGGCTGAGCAGTTTGTCCTAGGAAAGGATATATGGGAAAAGCATGTGGCCTTTGAATTAAACAAATCTGAGGAGTCCTATCATTAGCTAGGTATACGATCCTAAGCAATTTTACTTGACCTCTTTAAGCCTGTTTCTCAATAATAAAACAGAAATAATGAAATGTAATGGGGACTTTGGGGTAACAGAAGATGTACCCTATGGACCTGAACCATCTATGGCCATGCCACATAATGACTTTTCTTTCCTGATTAAGAGAAAAGAAAATATTAGTAAACTTTTATTCCCAGGATGGATTGTCTAAGACCACTGAATAATAAAGATTTTTTTTTTAATAAAGATTTTTGTATTTATTTACTTATTTGAGAGCGAGCAAGCGAGCGAGAGAGCATGCAGGCGCCTGTGCACATACAAGCAGGGTGGAAGGGTGCAGAGGCATAGAGAGAGAGAGAGAGAGAGAGAATCTAGAGCAGATGTCCACTGAGCGTGGAGCCCAACTTGGCGCTCGATCCCAGGATCATGAGACCATGACCTGAGCTGAAACCAAGAGTCAGTGCTTAACTGACTGAGCCATCCATGTGCCCCAACTACTGCATTCTTTCATGTTCAATTCTTACATATTTTCCTCAGGGAGAATGAATGCATACATCCCACATCCTGCTTCAGGCATACTTCATCGTATAACATGAAGTTGCCCTAAACTACTTAAGCAAATGCTTCTCCTTTTTTTTCTTTTAAGGTATTACATTTTATCCTTGTTTGAGCTGAGCAAAAGAGCAGTAGGATTAAAACCTAGAGTCTCAGTAAAATTTTTTCCTCAGCCATGCCCTCTGCCTTATGGATGCTGGAAAAGTTCTAAATTGCTGGAGAAGGAGGATACAGAAATTTCCCACAATAATCTGGCAGTAAGTTTTTGCATTGCCTTCTGATTTTCCATTGCAAACATTAGCATTTAACAAAAGCTTGACACAAGACCCCCAGACACTTGAAATCCTTCACTTTCTAGCAGGGATCTAAAAAGCTTTGAGAACTACATTAAAAAATAGGGGGAAAAAGGTCACATGAAAACTTCTGACTATCTTCTGTCTGTTAGTGTCCTCACATTTACTTCCCTTTGCAATTCAAAGAACTAGAGTCTGGCCGAGAGAAAGGGGACACCCATAATTTCTGAGATCCTAAAACAAAGGGCAAACAAAAATAATAAAAACCTGCTCTTTGAGATAGATATAGATATAGATACAGATATAGATATAGATATATTCAGAAATAAGATTCTGTCTTTAAAAAATAAGTAAGCTTTTTTAAGATTTTTTTTTTAATTTATTTATTTGAGAGAAAGAGACCAAGAGAGCATGGACAGAGTGGGGGGAGGGATAGAGGGAGAAGGAGAGGGAGAAACAAACTCCCACCTGAGTGGGGAGCCAGATGTGAGGCTCAATCCCAGGACCCTGGAATCATGACCTGAGCCAAAGGGAGAAGCTTAACCAACTGAACCACTCAGACACCCCAAGAAACAAGTAAGCTTTGATAAAAGTAGACTCAAAGGTCCACATCAAGTTTTTGTTTATCCAGAGGCAGTAGATTATATTGTCACTGGCCCAGAAACTGATAATACCATTTTGGGGTTTAAAGCTCATTGGCAGGCTAAACTATTATCAGTGAGCTAGTTCCACCTCTCCATTCTTTTCTTTCTCATTCTTTTCTTTTCTCATATCTAACTAGATATGAGCACTCTCAGATCTGTATAGAGCTATCTTTGTGTCAGAATATATACATATATAATACATAATAAAATAATATAATATATATAATATGTATATAGAACATATACATACATAATATATAATAAAATAAAATACATAATAAAATACATAAAATGTTATAAATATGTGTAAGTATATATACGTGTGTATATCTATATAAACACCTATGTTATATAGATTTTGAGCTTTGTAAATATGGAATCATAAGACATACATGACTGCCATTGGAAATATTGATAGAATATAAATTTGTACCTGATACAAACTGCAAATCATTTACCATATAAATGAACTTGCTCTGGTTTGTTTCTTTCTCCCTTTCCTAATTCTGAGCTTTGCACAGTGACAGTATCATAGCCAATGAGGTTTATCTGACGTGCGATTATTGCTAATTGAAAATTTTTCCTTTTCCCACCTCCCTCCTTCTTTTCTCTAAAAGTATAAAACTTGGTGTAATTCCTAATGTCTGAAAAGTAATATACTCTGAACTTCTCACTACTGCAGTCATTTGTAAGGCGCTTCTATTCCTACAAGTGCTTCTAACAATTTCTACCCCTACAAAGAACATACAGATACGTTTTAATCTCTTGGTAATAGTGTCTACTTCATGAGACTACTGTAAAAATTATATGACATATTTATAAAGTACTTAGTATTCAATAAATAATTATGATTTACTTAATACTCCACTTACTTAAAGTCAGTACTGAAATACAAACCTAGGCTCTGCCATTTCTGTCATTTGGGCAAATTCATTTTCTTTTTGGTACTCAGCCTCCTTACCTATACTAAAAGAAGATAATATAGTATCTACCTCTCAGGTTTGTTAGCTCTGTGGAGCCTCTTTTATAACAGCATTCAATGCCATGCGTGAGTGCTCTACTGTCAAGATCCAATCATCTCCTGATGGCCCCACCTTGTAATACCTCACACTGGGTTTTAGGATTTCAACATCTGAGTTTGGGGGTGTGGGGGACTCTTTTAGACCATAGTATATACTCTAAATCCTGTATAGAACATATTTATACTATGAAAGAATTTGTTGTTTATCTGAAATTTAAATTTAATGAGGCAACCTATATTGGTATTTGCTAAACCTGACCACTCTACACTCTTCTATATCCAGTTCTAATATGCTAAATTATAGGAGGATGTACCTTTACTTCAGAATCTCATTACTATGAATTCTGTTTTTCTTTGGCCTTATTCACTAGCCAGGGGAGCACACGAAGAGATAAGAAAGACAATGCTAAAGCATGGAATTTCCTGTCGCATTCCCAACCTTACAGGAGCTAACTTCTCCATATAACTGAGATTGTCTTGGATTCTCCTCATTTTGTTATGGTTTGTTCCAAACCTTTCTTAACACATAAATACCTCAGAACAAATAATGCAACCAATTTTCATAATTTTAATGTCACTATTTTTTATTTTCTATTTTCTTCATGCCAATGGCTTTTTCCTTTTAAGGCCCAGATGATTTTAAAAAGTCTCTGAGATCTGTTAATCATAGGGCCAAATTGCCACTTTCCTTATGCTTTCACACGTACATTTGAAAACGTTTCTATCTTCCTAAAAGATGATGTTAGTTGAAAGACACTTTCTAAACTGAGGGTTGCTGGAGGAGATGTGGGTGGGAGGACGGGGTAATTGGGTGATGATATTAAAGAGGGCACGTGATGTGATGAGCACTGGGTATTATATGCATCTGATGAATTACTGAACTCAACATGTGAAGCTAAGGATGCTCTATATGTTGGCTAATTGAGTTTAAATAAAAATAATAATGGGGCCAAACTGCAAATGTAATAATCATCATCTCTAGAACACTGAGAAAGAGTCTCAAAAGACAAAAGTCACATATAGCCACGTGTGCTGGGAACTACCAGGAAGCAGGCCTTTGAATGTGGGTTGAAATGCCTACCAGACTAGACAGGTAGTGTTAAATGAGTTGTCAGCTGTGGAGGAGAATCTGCACACACTTTAGGTGGAAGGGAATGAGGAAAACTGGAAAGCACACACCTCAACAGAAAGACCCCATGTTGCCACTTTTTTTTTTTTTTTCAAGAGAAAGCAAAACTCCTGATTTTTAAGTTATATTCTCCCACTGACTTTTATAAATCATTGTGCAGAACTAACAGCATATACCTATAAGAAAAAGCCTTATGGAAGTCTTTCAAGCTTTGCACCCAGCTTCGAAAATTCAAATTCCTTGAGCCTCAATTTTGTTTTGAGAGATGCTTTAGGCTGCTCAACAGTAATTGAAATTTTCATTACTAGTTAATGTAATTGATTTTGAATCTTACAGAAACAGTTTCTCATTCAACATAAACCTGCCATTCAATGTTTTGGTCAGAGGCTGTTCTGTTTTTTGCATCTTGGTTAGTGGAAGCCATAGATAGGTCTGTCCTTTATTTCCTACCCATTCACAGACAACTAAGGAAAATGCCCACGAAATAGATTCTGAGCTATATAAAAATGCACATTTTTAAGCAAAGATGTTTCACAGAAGCTTTCATTTTTATTAAATTAATTGAATATTACACCTGTTGCTTCTATAAAACATAATGTTTAGACTATAAATGTAAAGCCCACAGTAGTGTCATTCTAGGAATATAAACTATTGAATGCTTCTCAGTTTAAAAATGTCTTTACTGTAATCATTTTCTTTATATTTCCTGCAAAATCACCTGAAATGCATTCTTTGGGATGGGTAAATCATCCCCTACTATAGCTAGTACTTGGTCATATGATTCATGTGGTTTTGTACTGCTTGGGTAAGAAATCATTTAAAGTGCTGAGAATGGTTCAATGTAGCATGAAAGTCCAGCATGGGAATTCTGGCTGCTGCTTTGATTACTTAGGTCTCTGATTAATTGCTCAGATAAATAGACAGATATGCAATTACTTCAAGCCGAGGCAATAGAAAAAATCCTTTCTACCACCTGATAAGGAACAATGAGTTACGCCCTCAGAAACCTGCAGTTACTCAGCCAATGCCTCCAAGTTCAGGAGTTTGGGTTTTTTTTATTTTTTAAAGAAATGAAATGTTGTTGTTGAAGATGCGTTTTTAAATTTTTATCAATTTTACAAAATAAAGAAAAGAAATAAATGGAAGTTTTAAAGGCACTTCAGACTAATACTAGAATAATTCATTTCTATTCCCATTATCTTTACCTCAAGTTGGGAAGATTACAGGTTTTGAAATAAATCAGGTATGGGTTCAGGTCTGTCTCTTAGCAGACCTTGGGCAATGTCTATTAATGAGCCTAAGCCTCAATTTCTTCATCCATAAAGTACTTACCTGTAGTATTCTTAGAAGGATTAAATGAGATAAAGTACAAAGGGCATTATTAATATCCCCATACATATTTACAAGGTGCCTCTCTCCATAAATAAATGTACCTAGAAAATGGGTTACCCCTAAATTTTAAAAAAAAAACAAAGGAAAATCACAAGGTTGAATGAAACTGTATTTAATAAAATTGCTCATTATATAATCACTACCTGATTTACTCTTCACATTCAGTACTATCTGCCATGTGCCTAAGTATATTTATTGTCATAAATAATACATTATAAATATTTTATAATTGTATTATAAATATTTACTATTAAAGGAAAACTGTTTCTCTATTCACATTACTTCTGACACCAAACTGGGGGTGGGGATCAACCAATTTTCTAACTCTCTGAACACCAAGTAGGTGTTCTATCATTTAATTCAACTCTAACACTAACTACCTCGAGTAACTGTCCAACTCTACAGGTTTAAGAGCTCAGTCCCACAAGACTGTCCCACTTCAGATGACAACTGCAACTAATGGGTCCCCAGGATACCCACACTTCTGTCAACTTGACTACCGAATTGGCAGTTCCCATAATCACTCCCTCAGTTATGATTAATTGCTAGAATGGCTCACAAAAGTCAGAGAAACACTTACTTACACTTACCAGTTTATTAGGAAAGATACTACAAAGGAGAAAAATAAACAGCCAGATGAAGAAGTACATTGGGCAAGGTCCAGAAAGGTACAGAGCTCAGAAACTTCTGTCCCGCTGAAGGTGGAATGGGCCACCTCCCTGGCATGTGTGTGTGTTTATCAACCTGGACTCTCCCTGAACCCTGTTGTTTACGGTTTTTAAGGAGGTTCCATTACTTAGGCATGCTTGATTAAATCACTAACCATTTGGTGATTAACTCAACCACCCACTCTTTTCCCTCCCTAGAGGTCAGGGGGTGGGACTGAAAATTCTGACCTTCTAAACATTCCTTGGCGACCAGCCTCCATCCTGCAGCTATCTAGGAAATTGAAACCACCAGTCATATCATTAGCACAAAAAAATATTCGTATCTCTTAGGAAATCACAAGGGCTTTAGGAGCTCTGTGTGAGGAACAGAGACAAAGACCAAACGTGTATACCTTTATTACATAATAACATCACAGCACCAGCTCCGAGGAAGAGCCAGGGAATGTCAGGAGACAGGAAGGAGGAGACAACAAGTCAACATCCTAGAGCTTAGCTTAGCAGAAGACAACACCTTTCTCCAAACAATTCCAAGTGTCTTGAGCTATACAGGCTCATACCTTTCAAGCAAGCAAGGTACAAAAGTAAAGGTTAAGGCCAAGACAGGGACACAGTAGGGCCTTTTCCCCTCAACTACCCCCAAAGCAATCTCAGCTGGTAGTGTTTTCCTTGCACAGGAAAAGCTAAGTAGGAAATAAACATGCAATTCAATTCAATCCAGAAATACTTAGCTCACCCATTAAATGCAAAGTACCATACATTCCTCACATAGGCACTTTAAGGAGATCTGGGCCATGTTTAAATGTTGACAGTTCCACAATTCCCAGTTGTCCAAGGGAAAGTAGTAAGAGCATGACATTGCCCGAATGGATAATGGCTGCCTGTCAGATCCCTGTGCACAGCGCACACTGACTGCATGCACAGAGCAGGAGTGGAAGATGGAGTGTATTTATATCCAGCTCAAGGAGGAAGGTCTCAATGACAATAATTTCATTTGTTTCTGGTTAATTCTTTTGGCTATAAGGAACTCTTACCTCAAGGAGGGGGAAATGTCTGGGAAGGTAGGATTATAAAGATATATAAACTGAAATCAGAATTGAACTACAGTCAAACATGGAGGCAACTCAGGGAATTGACCTTTCAGTCAGTCATTCCCAAAGGTCAGATGGTCTCATATTCCATCTCTGGGAAATGTGTTAGATTATAATTTTAGTTTTCCATAAATCCTCATGGCCCAGCCCTACCATGTAGTTTCCCTCTTTACATCCTTTTCATCTGCTCCTCCATTTTCTCAATTGAAATAAAGCTGACACACAATGTTACATTAGTAATGTATGCTGTATGTTATGCTCACTACAAGTATAACTGTCACACATATTATTACAGCACCATTGATATTCCTTATGCTGTACCTTTTATCCCTATGACTTATTCATTCTGTAATTGGAAGCCTGTATCTCCAACTCCCCTTCACCGATTTTGCTCATTTTGCCCTGGCAACCATCAGTTTGTTCTCTGTATTTATGGGTTGTTTCTGCTTTTTGCTCATTCGTCTTGCTTTTTAGATTCCACATATAAATGAAATGCTACTGTATTTGTCTTTCTCTGTCTGACTCATTTCACTTAGCATAATATACCTCTAG
Organism: Lutra lutra; assembly: GCF_902655055.1. Taxonomy (NCBI): domain Eukaryota; kingdom Metazoa; phylum Chordata; class Mammalia; order Carnivora; family Mustelidae; genus Lutra; species Lutra lutra. The sequence continues at coordinate 79,643,165 of NC_062280.1, read as the reverse complement.
GTCCAAGCAGATTATTACAAATAGTAAGATTTCATCCCTTTTTCTGGCTGGCTAATATTCCATTGGCCTCCATTTTTAATTGCAAGGCTTATCCATGTAGTCTAATGAAAATTACTAATAGATAATCTAATGTTCCAAACTCATCTCTTCATATCAGTGCAATGTAAAGGTTATTACCTACACTGGCTCACATTAGATCATGGTGACTGCTGTAAGTCAGCTGGCTGAAGGAGAATGATTCAGGAGGAAAGGATTAATGGTCTACACCATACCACAAGCATGGGCCTGTGTGTTGACAAGCTTACTGACTGTGATCTACACACCCTTGAAAGGTTATGTGCAAAAGAAAGAGCATCTCCAGTCTCACCAAGTCTAATCCTGATATTGTAAATAATAACAGTTATCAAAAGGTAGATAAGCAGACAGAGTTGATTGATAATGTTTGACATTTTCTTCTCCAGGTTTCACTAGGAACTTTAGAATCACATTTAAATGCAAAGTCCAAAGTGTCAAAACACATGAAATCACTTAGAGCAAAAATAAAAAAGATTAGTACCCAACAATGGTCCACTGGACTAGAAAAGTGGACACGTTTTCCCCTTGAATTAGATAATATCAATTTGGTGAATGTATGAACCAAAGTATTGAGGAAAATGAATTTTACAAAGCCTTTTAAACATTTTTTTTCTCATTCTCTGAGGGAGACCAAAAGTTTCCCAAATCAGGTAAATAAAATAAAATATATAGTGTCAGCCCTATAATAGCTTGTTGACCTCACATCTCAAAAGGATGGTGACACATCCATTTGGATGTTCTGTAAATGACAATGAAAAGTGAATCTTAATAAAAATGACAGTAGCAATTACTTCCCACCAAGAGGATGATGAACAGATAAATGTTAGCTGGATTCTCAAGGAAACTAAAGTGAATGGAATCTGACATTTTGTCACTATTTTACTTGCCCACAGAAGGAGTGAGTTTGATACCAAAGATTGAAAGGAGAAAAGTATCACCAAAAAAAAAAAAAAAAAAAAAAAAATTCAGGTCAAGTCAGAATAAGGAATGAAGGTATAATATTGACTAAAGTAAGCTCTTATGGGTAGCTCTAAAATGGGAAAATTTGGAAGTGGAGTTTTAACCACAGATTCTTTAAAGGTCATGGGAAAGCAGGTAATGAACAAGAACTGCTTTTGAACAGCTTAATATTATTACAAGCATACTCCAAACTAAAAACTTAAGAATGGGAAAGAATAAGTTACCTTTTTTATTTTATTATTTCTAAACCATCATTTAAGAATTTTTGTGTTATTGGGGCGCCTGGATGGCTCAGTCAGTTAAGTATCTGCCTTTGGCTCAGGTCATGATCCCGGGGTCCTGGGATAGAGCCCTAAGTTGGGATCCCCCCTCAGCAGTGAGTTTGCTTCTCCCTCTCCCTCTGTCCCTCCCTGCCCACCACCTTCCCTGCACTCATGCTTGTGCACACTCTCTCGCTCTCTCTTTCAAATATATAAATAACATCTTTTAAGAAAATAACTTCTATTTTGTTTACCTTATGGTACTAGGTATGCTTCATTCCCTACTCCCTATTTCCCCTCTTGTCAGGATTTCACAATAGAATATTCTATCATGTTTTTAGAATCAGTGCTAATTTGCCACATCTTTATTGTAACCTAACACATATACCAATTATCTTCGTTTCATTACAACCTCTAATTCCCATAGCTGGTAGGCTACCAAACAAATCCATTTTCACTTCCCTCCTTTAGATTTGAAAACAAAGTTTTATTATTCATATTTGTATCTAGATGCATTAAATTCCCTTTATCATATGTATACCACAAGGGTGATCATAACAGCTTCTTCAGTGAAGCCCTGGTAAGACCCAAGGCTTTAAAATGGCTGATTGTGGCTAATGATCTTAATTCCTTTCCATAACAAACACACTATCTGATTTATATATCTTCCCTGCAAAATCACTTGCTGTTACAAGTTGCTTTTTCTCTCTTAAAATGTTATCTTCCTTCCTCACCATTGCTTAAAGCACTGGGCAGCTAATCTTTATAATCCTGAGCTTGATTTTTTTCTCCTATGCCTTGAAAAAATTTTATCAATAAAACATAAATGAGAAAGGAAAGATAAAAAAATAAACAGGACATTATTTACGCTGACAGTAAATAACCTAGGCACGGTGAGAAGAGAGCTATCAACAACAGCAGCATGACCAATAACAACAGGAACCACAAATTTTTCACTAGTTTTCCATCTAGTTATCTGTAATTTTCTCTTTGGCTCTAGATAGTATTCATTTAATAAGATTTATTTAATTATTATTAGGCAATATCCATTAGATATCTGTATTGTGTACATTGCCATTTTCGGAGAAGTGAAGATAAAATAAATAAATTGTACGATAGGTAGTACAGATCACAAAAGATGCAGGATGTAATAGAGAACATTCCAGAAAGAGGGAAGAGCACACAGAAAGACACAGAGGCACTGTGGCACGGCGGGGGAGGTGGGGCATGGCAGCTAGAATTGAGCCTTGCAGGAACTGACAGACATCTGATGCAGCTATAGAGGCCACGATGTGCATGGGAAGTACTAAGAATAGGTGAGAGGAAGCCGTGAAAGAAAACAAAAATGGCAGGTTAAGGCATTTGAATTTCATTCTGTAGTGGAGGGGTTGGCAAATTTTTCTGTCAAAAGCCAGATAGTGGGTTTTTTAGGCATTGCAGGACCCCATGGTCTCTATCAAATATTCTTTGCTTTTTGGGTTTTTTTGTTTTTTGCTTTTTTACAATCCTTTCAAAGTATGAAAACCATTCTTAGCTTGCAGGCACTACAAAGCGGTGGGGGGGGGGCTAGATGGGACCCATTGGCCTCAGTTTGTCAACCCCTGCTGCAGTCAACTGTTTATCTTGTCATACGGCCAGAAACTCCAGGCACTAGAAAGAGACAGAGAAACCTGAAGAGTTATCTCAAAAAGATATAACAGAGCAGCAGTGAAGGAAAAGTTTGGAGGCCTTAAAATTCACCTGGTTGCCCAGAATGACCAGTAACAACATCACGATCCCTGTTTCATTCTAGTTTTTGAACTCTGAGGTGACATATTTTCAGAAAGAATACATACAGGGGCATACATTTGGATTTCGTATTATAATAACAAGTATTTTGATCTTTAGAATTAGTTGTTCTCCAGCTATCAAAGAAAGGTTTTGCTTTCACAACCAGATCACCATGCAGTGAATGCAATGGCCTCCTGCATTATAATTCATAGCCTCCTTTGAAAAGGCTTCTGAGTAGAATCCTATCTGAGCAATGTTTTATTCTTCCTGCTTACTATATCCACATCACAAAATAGAAGTCTCAGACACAGTAATGAGGGGCTTAGCTACTGAGATTTTCAGGTATGCTCAGGGAACCTAAATTAGCTCATGACACATGCCAATAGCCAATAGGAACATATCTCCCTGTAAAGAACAAGCACCATATCTGTCTGGAAGACTCTCCATAGAAGATGGGGCGAAGAAGGTAGTCTGCTTTCACAGCTTTAGTCCTTTTCATCTACATATCAATAGCCAGAGATATGGCCTTTAGGCTGACAAGGTACTCAGGCCAACCCCCTCCCAATTGTGCGTCCAGCTGAGTGATAAAACCCAGTATTGCTGTGTCCTTTTGCTGCTCCTCTGCTTAAAAATCAAGGTTTATGGCGATTCATAGACCTGTACCCTTGGGAATAAAAATATATTATATGTTTATAAAAAATAAAAATTTAAAAAAAAGAATATTTACTGTAAAAAAAAAATCAAGGTTTATACTCAACTTGGGCATTAAGACACCCCAGTCTTTAATATGGCAGTTCTACCCAAACTATCAATTAATAGTTTCGCCAGTTCACTTACCCTGCCGAATGCAAAGCACAGCTCTGATTTTTCCTGAAGCTGATCTTCCATTGTGCATTTAACTAAATATTCAATGACAGTTCTTAATGTTATAATAAATTTATTCAACTTTTGACAACATTTTGAACTTAAACACAATGTTAAAACCTTCTTTTCCTGCCCTTACTGAACTTGCTAAATACAGCTGACAAACACAAGAATCTCAAATATAAAAAATACCTCATCTTTCTCAATAATTCGGTGTGATACTATTTTCCTACCATTTGCAGTATTTCTTTTCATGTTTATGTACTTTACATATGAATTCCATTTTAACTAATTAAAATTTTCAATAAAATGAGAAGACAGCCATCACATATTTCTGTATATTTGGGAAGAAACATGAGTTACGAAAACTACAGTGAAAACTTTAAAAGAACAAACAGAAAGAAAAACACAGTTCAAAAACTTAGAAATGAGCACAAATTAAGGAAATGATTTATTTAAAAATATGAAACGACTGTCTTGGAACATGACACAGTTACATTTTGATTACTCAACTAACAATCATCACATACAATAAGACTCAGATATGTTAAGTTTCATTAGTATCTAAGTAGTGAAATAGGTCTAGGAAAACAGCCCTACCTGTTCCAAAGTCTATGTTCTTTGCTTAAAAAACAAAACAAAAGTCGTAAGGCACCTACTGTATCTAGTAGTAAACTAGATATGGAGTACAAAAATGAATAAGAGATGATCTATACCCTTTTATTATAGCCAAAAGGAGGTGAAGATACCTGTGAATACAGTAAAATAGAAGAAATTCCATTAAAATGGTATTTATAAATTATTGGAGTTAACCTAAAGAAAGAAAAATAAAGCCTTCACAAGGTGACCTTTGAAATAGCTCATTTGAAAGAGTTTTATAAACTGTGACTTACTACACACATGAGACTTCTTATTCCTTCTATTTGTAATGAGGGGCCTCCTGGACTATTTCTTAGCCCAGCGAGGTTAAGCCGCGCATGCTCGCTGAGCTGTCCACTGCGGCAGCCCGCTGTGGGGAAACTGTCTTTGTCAGACCTCTTGATCACCCTCGCTGGAAAACCAGCCATGCCTGGCTGATAGGTCAGGAACACAAGTATGTAATGAGTTTTAGAAGTTTGGGAAGTCAGTTCAAAGAAATTAAAAGGAGATAAGCTCCTCCAAAGAGTCATTGTAATAACCTGTAAGAAAATCCCTGAGAGACCTTAATGGCCTTCAAAACAGATAGAGGATTTGGCAAATGGAATCATTTGTTCAAAAAAATAAATCCCAGCTTTGCAGAAATCATTTTCCTAAAACTCTGACTTAGGGGAACTCAAACTTTTCTCCATAATCATAATGATCTTTCAAGTCCCTTAGTTATATGGATGTTGTCTATTTTTTTTCATCTTTTTCTTCTTCTCTCCATAAGAAATTGCTTTCCATTCTTAATCTTGAAAATATTATTTCACATTAAAATTTTTCTTTATTTTGAAATATTACTATTATTCCAATTCAACTGTATTTATAAATTTCCCATGAGGGGTGGGGGAGGGAGAGGTAAGGCAAAGAGGGAGAGAGAAAATCTAAAGCAGCCTCTAAGCCCAGCACGGAGCTCCAAACAGGGTCAATCTCAGAACACAGAAATCATGACCTGAGCTGAAATCAAGAGACACTTAACCGACTGAGCCTCCCAGGCACCCCAAATATTTTATTAATAGCTCTAAATCCCCTCCTATTATTACTCTTATATTATGGTCTCGTACCTTCCAGTTCTTCTCACTCTGATTTTCAAGGTTATCATGCAACCTCCACTCCTTTATTTGGCTCAGCACTCACGCTTGTAATTCATCTTTACGTGGCAGCTGTATGTATCCTCCTACTTTCTCCTTCCATCAGGTGAATACGGCCTCAAGTTCCAGGATCTTATCAAATAAATTATACCTATGCATATACTATATGCATCATCTGACCCCAAATTTTCTAAATGTATTTTCATCAGGTCTTTATCTTTTATCCAAACTATATCTTAATTATCTATTTAAAAATACTAAGAACAAGCATAAGAAATTTTGTTTAGTTATTCAAAGTTTTATACAGTTTTTTGACAGCTCCAATTTTTATTATTGTTTTCATAGAATTCAACTTGTTACTTTATGCATCACAGATAATTTTTTCTTAGTGTTCATTAAAATGATAGAATAGCTCTAATCTCTGCCTGTCTGCCATTTAAATGAAGAACTAAGTTATTTGGATCATATCTGCCATCACCTACAATGCTGAGACTCGATCCATTTGACATTTTGAGTTATATTTGTGGCAATAAGAAAAAGTGGTAATGACTCACTTCTTTTTTCTGTGGTTGTCAGATATTTCTATAGAAAGAAAAAAAATATTGCACTAACTCCCATGTTGGACACTGTCATTTGCAAATACCACCCATCTAGCAATTGACAGTGTAATGAAAGAAAAAATGAGTTTTCATCACAAACTATACTTCCTTTTCTTCTACAGAAAAAAAAAATCAAAAAATGGCAAAAATTCAGTAATGATTCAGTTGGTGGCAAAGGAATGTTTAAGTCTCTATATACAAACTAATATGTCATCAACTGAAGCCCATCTTCAGCGCTTACCAGATTTAAAAAATAATGGGTATAAATGTCAAGGCTTGAAAATTACTGTGGTTGTACCTAACTGCTTGCTGTTTCATTTTGGCTGACATAGGAACTAAAAAACTCAGAAAAAGACTAATACTTTCTTCCAACAGCCAACTTTTAACAGCATTAAAGTTTATGAGACATCTGACTTAAATCCTGTTTTGAGAAAAGTTCCATTAAGAACTCAGAGAGAATACTAAGCATGAGCTTGAAGTCCTTGCTAATGACCCTTTAATGGAATTTTACATGTTGTTGTCACACTCCATATTGACAGATTTTGACAGCTTAATAATATCCTTGATGAATCAGACTCAATTTATGCTGAAGACCTATGACTCTCTTATGTAACTAATGAAGTAATTATTGCTCCTTCCTTTGCAGGAGAAAGTCTTTATGTGGTACTGTGTGATAATATAAAATCTCATGCTGTGACCCACGATAACATCCTGAAAATTCTCCCTCCTAGAATACCATTTGTTGAGTTTTCAATAAATAAGACACAGACATTTAGGAAGGTATTTATTGCCAAAACAAAAATAATAATTGCTAGCATATGCTAAAATGTTCTATTTTAGAATTGTTAGCTTCCAACATGCATAAGGGTAGCTGAAGTTGAAGGAAAAAGACTGAAACATTACTTATTGATATAAAATTCTTTTTACAGAACTTTAAGAATATTGATCTTATATACTGACTTCTGAAAGTTAATTTAGCAAGTAAATTCAACTCCCCAGAAGCTTTCTCAAACTCATGTGCAACCTCAATGTCCAATTAGAAATGCTATCAGAATTCACCATTTCGCTTTCTTTATAAAAAAAATATTCTTTCCAATTCTACTTAGACTAACTTTGGTCTATAACCACTTGTATATCTACTACATTAAATTAATACTATAAAGAACTTCATATTTGGATTGATTCACAAAAAAATATAATTCTGAAATAATTTTGCTCTATAGCTTAATCAACCAAACAGCTGAGAATATGTATGCTACAATACATACAGTTGTTCCAATCTTACCCCTTTGTAGAAATGGACACTAACTGAGCTGTTGATTAATGTTATCATTGGAACTATTCTGGACAAGTTAACACAACCTAGTAATGTGAATAAGTCATTCTAAGTATCATCCTAAGAAGCCAGTTTAGAGAAAGATACATGTTATCGTGTTCCATCTGTTCATCTGCCGTTTAATTGGCTTTTGGTTCTAGGAAGTCTGTCAAACCTAAAAGTCCTTTGGAACTTTGGGTCTAGCATTTGCGGGACAAGGGGAAAGCTGACTATTATAATCACTGTGATAATTACATACATAATACATTTGGGGTTTATAATAGAATAAGTTACAGAAAAATTGAAAAGAAAAAATGGCCAACCTCAGAGTCCTACTCAACGTCACTAAGCTTGGACTCAAAAATAACTGCAACAGAGCTCATGACCAAGCAACCAAAAGCCATATTTGAGGATGGCAGGAAGGAGTTGGATACCATCTAAACTATACTAAACTAAACCTTGGACACTAAAGCTAGAAGGGGAAATTAAGGAGAAGGGAAGTCTCACTTATTTAGCAAATACTACATGTCAGGTCTATTCTAAGACTGTCTTAATCCATAAAAAGCTGCCTTAATCAATGTTTAGAATGACCTTGTAAGAAAGGTAAGGCTAGCCTTATTTTACAGATGAGAAAACAAGATCACTTACCCAGGAGATCAGCTATGCTAGACAGAGCTAAAGCAGAAATCCAGCTCCTTCTATCCCAGAGCCGTCCATTTTTTCACTAGTCTATGCTAGGGGAATTTTCCCTGGACAATGGGGAATATGAGTTAGTGTCATCAGTCTGTACCTCCAATGCCCACTCAAAGGTTGTCATGAGCTCTTTACCTATTTGGTAGTTCCCCTGAGCCATGAATTTCTAGAAAGCAAAATGAACAACTTGCCTTTTGGTTACTTAATCTCTGACACCATTGTTGAACACTTTACTAGAGATTTTTTTCCCCTGCAGCACCAAGAATCACTTTTCTACACCTAAATGTCAAATAATATTTATGGGGCTATAAAATCAAGTATAAATGGAAAGGCTTTCTCTCTAACCACAACTAACTTATGCATTACTATAGGCATAAGAATGAAAACTTTCACTGTTTTCCATTAAAGTGAAAAAAAAAAAAAAGAAAGAAAAGGAAAGCTCTATTTTCACATTGCAACAGCTTCCCCATAATGCAAGGTCCATAACTGTGCCATCAGTTAGAAACAACGGGCTTAAAGATGACTTAAAGATGACCTTAATAGATTTATATGACACTTGTAGGGTTGTAAAACTAACTAACATTTCAATTCAAGACACAGAAATTTTTCTTTCTCAACTTTATTGGATGATTCATATTCCAAAAGACTTAGACAAGCATAACAGTTATGTTTCCCAGAGCAAGTTTTTATTTGTTAAAGTTTTTCTCTTAATCCAGCCAAGAAATGGAAGTAATTAAATTTGATATAGTTTGGGGACCCTGGCTAAAATCGTTAAGCCCTGAAACTCCTCTTTAATGCCAAATTCTAGAATGCTAAACCAAGATCTTGCCAGCATGTCTCTTTTAAAATAAGACTGGGCAGACCAATACCCTTGAATTTCTCACTTTCCCCTTGACATTTCATCCCAATCACATCTCAGTATCCAATTAAATGCTTTCACTTACCATTAGAAGGACTGATTATTGCCAGCCTTTGCAACAGTGCTTATAGCTGCCTGACAGGCCAGCATCAGTTAATCCTACGGAGGTCTACTTCAATTTGTCATTGTTCAAAAGGTTTGATATTCCTTGGATATAAATTCAAGACAGGAATGCTTAAAATAGTCATATGGCTTAGCTCAAATCTGAGCACAGCTGGTATATGGATGTATCATTATGGACAATTCACTCAGAATCTGCTCTGGTAGTAGACAGGGAAAGTCTTGCTTCTCTGTGCCAGACTCTTGGACAGGCACCAGCACAGTCTTGTCACTAACGCTCCGTGACTGCTTCTAACATCAGCTTGCCTTCACTTCTTTTCAGACACTGCCATGACACCTACCCTCATAAAGCATCCCCCAAAACAAGTACCCCTTGGTTGTGATCTTCAACTAGTTGTCTTTAAGCCCTAGGGAAAGAATGTGCTGAAATCATATTGCAGCAAACAGTATGAAATTAGAGCACTTAGGCAACAGCATTACTTCTTCATATTCATGAAGAGATTTTCTTCTACAGCATTGTTCAGATATGATAACATCTGTGTGCACAACCTTCCCATGAGGGATACCAGTGGGAGGACGATCATCCAGATTTTATACACCAGTAATGGCAAACAAAGCCCAAAGAAGAGGCTTTGGTATTCCTTGTCCCTGGAGAGCTGGGGAAATAATTTAGGTCTTTCAAGACTTAGGAAAATCTGCCTTCTGATAAACAGTGAGCTAGCTTTGTTACTCATTAGAGAGCTTGTTTTAAGGGGGATAGTTCTTTAAAAATCCATTAAATGCTTTTATATCAATTTGAAGGATTTGAATCAGAAATGAAGGAAGGCTATTAGATAGTACATGCTGTACCTGAAGCACAAGGGAAGAAATAACTTAACTTTTACATTTTCTAGGACTAGGGCTCTCTGCAGACTTTGGAATCAACAACTTGAGTTAATTTGTTGTACCTGTTATTTCAAATTGGCAACATGATATTTAGGTCTTCCATGGACAAAGATACAGCAGTCAATCATTCATATAGTCCTTTAGCACTATTTTAAGTATCATGTAATATTTAAAATCTAATAAATCATCCACCAAATTTTAGATATGTAGAACATGCTGTTCTAATACATGTACCAAAGTCAAAAGCACATCATTACCATCCATCCTACCATGGACTCAGCCTTTTATAAAACTTACCATATATCATCACATCTCAATTGTTTTCCCTAATTTATTCATTCTCCTCAGAGAATTTATAGTCAGAGAAAACCATAGGCAGAGACACTGGCTAGATCTCTGATTAAATATTTTTCCCTGATAAAGGAAAAGCCCTGGTCAAAGGCCTAAGTAAAATTTAATTTTAGTGCTTTCTTCCCAACTAAAAACCTTCCTTGTCTAAATTTTATAACTTTTCTTGCATGCCTCAAAGCCACGAGAAAATACAGAAAAGGAAGTGGTGAGCATTTATAGAATGTAAAAGGATCCCAATGCAGCATCCTAACCCTCCCCTGCCGGGCTTTTCCTAACATCTACCCACCTCCCTCCTCTGCGCTGACCTAGCAGGAGTGCATGTCTATCCACACACACCTCCCCATTTCCATTCCATCAGCCACCACGTCCTGTAGATTGTGCCTGTGAAATATTTCTCAATTTTATCTCCTTTTCTCCAGTTCCACTTCGTATCTTTAGATAATGTTATTTTCATCTCTGGCCTAGAAGCCTGCAGTATTTTTCTAACCACAGTCCCAGACTCCAATCTCATTCCTTCCATGAATTTTTTAAAGTAAAAATGTGATCAAATTGGCTCTGCTTAAAATCCTTCAATCATTCCCCATAACCTTCTCGAAGATAATGCTGAAACTTCTTACAGTAGAATCACAGGGGCTTCATTAACTGACTTGCAGGCCATTCCAGCCTTGCTCCCTTGTATTCTTGGTGGCATCAGCCATACAATTACTCTTTTCCTCTCTGTCATACATCCTGTCTCTGTCAACACGCAGCTCTTGCTTTACAGGATGTGTCTCCATTCTCTTCCCTAGTAACTCATTCTCATCCCTCAGGATAGCTCAAATTTTAAATCCCTAGTGAAGACTTCTCTATCATTGGTACAATTCTTGTTTGCTCTTATCCCACCATATTAAAATTTATAAATTTCATTCATTCAACAAATGTTTATTTGGTCCCTTCTCTGTCCCAGAGCATCATAGATGTGCCTAAGCACCAAGCATGAGCAAAACAAACATAAACTCAATCTTATGGGGTTTACAGTTTAGTGGGAGAAGACAGATCTTAACCAAACAGTCATAAAAAGAATATAATTATAATTGCAGTAATCGTAATGAAAGAACAGCAAATAGAATTATCAGAATCTGAGCAGGAGGACCTGATCAAGTCTTCAAAGTGAGGGAGGCCTCCCTGAGGAAAGCCCTTCTGAACAACTTTTAAAGGGATGAAAGGAGGAAAGGAGAAAGGGAGAAAATAAAGAAGGGAGGGAGGGAGGGAGAAATCCAATTAAGTTCCAGGGCAGGATGTGGCTAATGACCCTGAATCAGAAGGGAATATGGTCAGTCCTAGCCTGTGTGTTGGTATGTAAAATGTTTGTTGGCTACAAAATGGTTCTTTTCTGTCATTCCCAATTTAGGACTCTCTGACAAAGTGAAAACACATATTCTGACTTAATATGGAGTCCACAGAATGACATTAACTAAGTCAGATGATAAGGCTAGAGACACGCCATGATGTAATCAGTATATGTATAAGGCAATTCCTATATACTTAATATTGAACTGTTATGATTCATCAACATCTTGCTATAAGAGACACCAGCAAATTTCTCTTCATCAGGACATTTCCTGCTGCAGCAGGAAATTATTCTCCAGTTGCACATATGTAAGCCCTATGAATTTGAAGAAAGCTAGAATTTTTGTCTTGAATACTAAAATTCATGCAACCCTCAACTTTGTCACAGTAGCATAAATCGTTCTTATTCAGATATATAGCATATAATTCAAATCTAGAAGGCTGCTTTAGAAAGGATCTAGCCTAGGCAGCTATCACTAACTTATTACAACCATCTTTCCTAAAGAGCATCAGTCTTTCTCATGGATCACTCCAATGCATTATTCTTAATAGACCAAAACTCTTTAAATTCAGATGTTTGGCATTCCAGGTCTAATCCAACTTTCTTCCTTGAAGTTAAACTGTGTATCTACTAAAGTGATTTTTGTTATAGTAACTTTCTAAATAAAATTTTATTTGTATTTTTCCAAACAAATCCTGACTCTTCACCCATATTACAATTGTTTGGAAGTGGAAAGTATCTGCTTTTCATTTGGACCACTCTGAAGAATAAAAATGCTGCTGGCATTGCAGCAAATGATTGCTGGCAGCTGGGAGGAGTGAAGTGGCCCAGACTACGAGCACAGACAGCATGACCTGAAAGTTCCTCAAGAGTTCCAGAGGTTTGAGAGTAAGCATTAATCTATACCAGTGCCTGTCTGTGGGTGAGAAAGAAGAAGAATGCTGCTCTTTGCTAACAAAGTAACAGCAGGGTGTCCCTCTACTCCCCTTATCTCTTCTCCTAATGAGCTAGCCCCAAATAAAAGCAGTGCATTTTGGAATATACTACAACAGGATTTCTGGCTCCAATCAAAATAAGACAAGCCAGGATGAGACTCCTGAAGAAGTCATATCCAACCTATTGGCATACATAGAATGACCTGTTACACAGAATGACCTGTTTACTTACACTAGAAGAGAACATGTGCTTAATGCTATTGGGGAGGGCTTCAGCCACAACTTGATCTGATTTCAGAGAGGTAGTACCAAAACACATGAACCACCTAAGACAGAAAGGTGTCCCCTCTGGAAGTTACCTTAAAATAAAAATCAGTACTGAATCGCTGGCATGAGAATAGACTCTATTCTGTCTTATCTTAGCTTTACCTAGAAAGGACTTCAGAAGCTTAACATTTTATTCCTCTGCCTCTATTCATGCCCTACTTCTAATCATTCTGTGTTCTATAATCAAAACGATTTTTTTTTAAATCACAAGATGTTTTACACCCATCTCCATTTAAAATATTCAGTGCTCCCTTTGCTGAGTGGGAAGTTAAATCATTTGATAAGGCTTATCATACTATCCATGATCTGAGCCCAGCTTATCTCTAGGTACTTCACCCTCCCCCTGCTCTCTGCTCCCACCATACTGAATCACCTTCAGTTCCTCAAAAGTGATGCTGATGCTATCACTCACTTCTCGACATTTACACATGATATTCCTTCTGTCAAGGAAACAGTGCCACATCCCCAGTTCACCTAGCCATCTCCAGCTTCTCTGTAAGGATCAAGTGATATTTCACCTCTTGTAGGAAGGGTACTTGTATCTCTAAATTCAGACTCCGTGCCATTGTTACATGCTCTTATAGTGACCTACCCTTTCTCCACCACAGCAATTATGGTCTATTATGAGTGCTTAGTTAATGGACTGTGTTCCCCACTACACTGTAAGTCTATGAGGGCAGAAAATTGTCTGTCCTGCTCACCAATGAACACCTAGGTTTTAGCATCAGGCAAGCCACATAAAATCTGATATGGAAAGTTCTTCAAGTTCTTCAAAATTCAGGTACTAAAACTTTTTTCAATAAACAAATTAGTCAGATTCTCTATTTCGTGTAATTGCAGGAAATACAAAATCTACTTGGGTTTCCTCCCTAAGTATCTGCATGAGTCTCCAAAGAAACATCCCATAAACCTGCTCCAGTTGTCTTCCTTCTCCCTTCAGCCTGTATTCTCCCCACATCATCATTCTTCTCTCTTTATTGCTCCATATCTGCTTTTGGAGGCTGCTGTTCCATATCATTTGGCTCTCTACTGGTATAATAGTTTTCTAGGTTCTTAGCCATATGTCTGAGACTTATTTTCTTGCTAGCTGTTGGCCAAAGACAACTCTTAGCTTCTGGACGCCATCCTCAAGTCCTTGACACATGGCCCCCTCCTGTCACAATATGGCAGCTTACTTCCTCAAGACTACCAGGAGACTGTTGCTGCTTACTGTCACTTTTCAGGGCTCACCTGGACAGGTCAGGATTGCCCATGTACCCTTCCTTTTAATTAACTCAAAGTCAACTGATGAGCAATGTTCATTACATCTGCAAAATCCCTTTGCCTCATGAAATAACAATTACAAGAATTATAAACCATAATATCTACAGGTCCCACTTACACTCAAGAGAAAGGCACTATACAGGTATGAACACCAGGGAGCAGGATCTTGAGAGACATCTTTGAATTCTGTAAACCACCCCTGGAAAGAGAAAAACTCCCTCATTCAACAAAGTACAGACAGGAGTTGGCTATGATATTTAAAAGAAAACATTAACAAATTGCTGAGTATACCCAGAATAGCAACTTAGTAAAGAACACTTGGAACTGAATCTGACAATCAGAGCCCCTAGAATTCAAAGGCTTAGCTTTCTGCAATGGACCACCTTGCAATAAGAACAATACTCAGCCCATCGAGGGCCTCTGAGTATCTCTCCCCCTTCAGAATCCAGCAGCCCTTGTCTTAGGCAAACTGGGACAGAATGGGGAGAAAAAAAAGTTTTCAACTTATTTCCAATCTCTTGCCCAAATTCCAATGGTTAGAAATAATCTGATGAGGATAAACTCACTTCAAAAAACTCACTTTCAAAAAAGCAAAACTTTTACTGTTCACAGAAAGTGGTTTACTTCTTCATTGTCTTGAACCTTTCCATTGTAGAACAGAATTTTGGCTCTAACTTTACATAACCAAAAGTCACACTAAAGTGCTTTTTTGATCTGTGTGTGTTGGGGGGGGGGGGGGGCGGTGGAGAGACTTGAAGCAATCTGTTCCCAAGTGTGGAATTCTAATTTTACCTGTAGAACAAATGGAAAAATAAACTAGAGGAAGCTTTAAAAATAAAAGTTCCTCCCCACTTTGAACCAATCAAGTTGTCAGAAAAATAAAGAAGTGAACTCATTCAGACTCATCTAGAGCACCTCGTCCTACAGGACTCTCAGGCCTGGGTAAGCAGCCTCTCCTAGGTGCTTCAACAGCATACTGTACTCCTTCTTCATAACACATTTCTGAAAGAAATGCTGGCATATCTGACCAATTAAATCTAAATCACTGTGGGTGAGCTAGGGAAATAATTTTTATTAGCCCATTTTATTTCATAGGTTCACAGGACTGCAGGTCAGCAGAGGTGGCTCCATTATAGGCAGCATATCAACAAACTGGCTGAGGTGGTCCTACTACATGTATCTCTTGTTGGGGCCAGGCTGGAAGAGCAGTAGCTATCTAGAGCACCTCAGGGTTGAGACAAATAAGTCCCAGAACTTTCCTCTTCCAGATAAGATGGAGTAAAAGGGACTGGATTTCCCCATCTACTTGAAACAACTAAAAAATGGAAAAATATGTGAAACAATGGTTTTCAAGACACTGGACATCAGGAAATGAAGGATAGCAATGCCTGGTAAATAGAATTCAATCAAGCTGAGCTATACAATTGCCTTGAGTGTTTTCTCAGGTTGCAGAGCAAGGATGGAGAACCTGCAAAGAGCCCATCAGACTCCTTAACTTGAAAAAATGAAAAACCATCTAAAATAATAGAATAAATATATTATTGTAGCAAAGTTCCAGGATATGATATCAATGTGCACAAATCAAGTGAGTATCTGTACACTGGAAACAACCAAAAACTGACATAAAAGACAATCCCAATTATAATTACATAAAAATAAGAAATACTCAGGAATAAACAAATCTGACAAAAGATGTGCATGACCACCAGTATACTGAAAACTTTAAAAAAAAAATGCTAAAAGATTAAAAAAACAAATAAAAGAATAAATATGCCAACATACCAAGAGCAAAAGACCCAATATTTTTAAGATGTCAATTCTCCCCACATTAATCTATAGATTCAATGTATTTGCAAATAAAATCACAAGACATCTTCTGTAAATATTTTTGTTAAGTTTTCAAATCGATCCCAAAATTCATATGAAAAAACAAAGAGCCTAGAATGGCCAAAACTACTCAGCAAAACAAAAATACATTCAAATAATTTATACTACCAAATTTCAAGACTTATTTAAAACCACAGTAATCATGACAGTGTAGTTTTGCACAAAATAGACAAATAGCTCAGTAGAACAGTCCCGAAATAAGAGCCTCATGCATACGAGCAACTGCACAATTCAGGAAAGAACAAACTGGTAAATTGGCCTTGATTTGAACAGATATTTCACCAAAGCAAATACATGTATAGCAAAAATAAATAAATAAAATAATAAAAAGAAGTTCAACGTCTTTGTCACCAGGGAAATGAATATTAAAATTCGTTAAGATACCACTAAATCCCATGGATTTACAGTGTTCTTACCTTTGCTCACATCATATGTGCTAAAAGTCCCATTGGTCAAGACAAGTCAAAAGGTATATAAGCCCAAAGTCCAGAGTGGGGACATGCACTTCACCCTACATTAGCCAGAGAAGACTGGCATGATATATTCAGGGTACTAAATTAAAAAAAAAAAAAAATGCAACAAAGAATACTTTATCCAGCAAGGCACTCATTCAGAATGGAAGAAGAGATAAAAAGCTTCCAAGATGGGTGTGGTACATAAACAATGAATTTTGGAACATTGAAAAAAAATTAAATTAAATTAAATTTAAAAAAAAAAAAAAGCGCTTGCAGGAACAAACAGAAACTAAAAGAAATTATGATCACTAAACCAACCCTGCAAGAAATATTAAAGGGGATCCTGTAATCAAAGGGAGAACCCACAAGTAACATAGACCAGAAGGAAAAAGAGACAACCTACAGAAACAGAGACTTTATAGGTAATACAATAGGACTAAGTTCATATCATTCAATAATTACTAATGTAAATGAACTAAATGTTCCAATCAAAATATAAGACCCATCCATATGCTGTCTATAAGAGACTCATTTTAGACCTAAAGACACCTCCAGATTGAGAGGGGGTAAAGAATCATTTATCATGCTAATGGACATTAAAAGAAAGCTGGGGTAGCAATCCTCATATCAGACAAATTAGATTTTAAACCAAAGACTATAGTAAGGAAAAAAGAGGGACACTATATCATATTTAAAGGGTCTATTTAACAAGAAGATCTAATGACTATAAGTATTTATGCTCCTAACTTGGGAGCAGCCAATTATATAAACTGATTAATAATAAAATTAAAGAAACACATTGATAATAATACAATTATAATGGGGGACTTCAATGCCCTACTCACAGCAATGGACAGATCATCTAAGCAGATCAAAAAGGAAACAAGGGCTTTGAATGACACACTGGGCCAGATGGACATCACAAATATATACAGAGCATTCCATCTTAAAGCAACAGAATACACTTTCTTCTCGAGTGCACATGGAACAATCTCCAGAATAGATCACATACTGGGTCACAATCAGGTCTCAACTGGTACCAAAAGATTAAGATCATTCCCTGCATATTATCAGACTACAATGCTTTGAAACTGGAACTCAATCACAAGAGGAAATTTAGAAAAGAACTCAAATACATGGAGGCTAAAGAGCATCTTACTAAAGAATGAATGGGTCAACCAGGAAATTAAAGAATTTTTTAAAAATCATGGAAACAAATGAAATGAAAACACAACTGTACAAAACCTTTGGGATGCAACAAAGATGGTACTAAGAGGGAAGTATATAGCAATACAAGCCTTTCTCAAGAAACAAGAAAGGTCTCAAATATACACCCTAACCTTACACCTAAAGGAGCTGGAGAAAGAACAGTAAAACCCAGAAGGAGAAGAAAAACAATAAAGATTAGAGCAGAAATCAATGAAATAGAAACCAAAAGAATAGTAGAACAGATCGATGAATGTAGAAGCTGGTTCTTTGAAAGAATTAGTAAGATCAATAAACCCCTACCCAGTCTATGAAAAAGTAAGTAGAAAGGACCCAAATTAATAAAATCATGAATGAAAGAGAAGAGATCATGACCAACACCAAGGAAATACAAACAATTTTAAGAACATATCATGAGCAACTGCATGCCAACAAATTAGGCAATCTGGAAGATATGGATGCAGTCCTAGAGACATATAAACTACCAAAACTGAAGAAGGAAGAAATAGAAACCTAAACAGACCCATAAACAGGAAGGAAATTGAAGTAGTAATTAAAAATCTCCCAACAAACAAGAGTTCAGGGGAATTCTACCAAACACTTAAAGAAGAACTAATACCTATTCTTCTGAAGCTGTTTTAAAAAACAGAAAGGGAAGGAAAACTTCCAAACTTGTTCTACCAGGCCAGCATTACCTTGAGCCCCAAACCAGACAAAGACCCCACCAAAAAGGAGAATTATAGACAAATATCCCTGATGAATATGAATGCCAAAATTCTCACCAAGATAATAGTCAATAGGATCCAACAATCCATTAAAAGGATTATTCATCATGACCAAGTCTGATTTATTCCTGGGCTGCAAGGGTGGTTCAACATTCACAGATTGATCAACATGATACATAACATTAATAAAAGAAAGGACAAGAACCATATGATTCTCTCAATTGATGCAGAAAAAGCATTTGACAAAATATAACATCCTTTCTTGATTAAAACTCTTCACAGTGTAGGGACAAAGGGAAATACCTCAATATCATAAAACAATCTACAAAAGCACACACACAGTGAATATAATTCTCAGGAACACAACAGTGATGCCCACTGTTACCACAGTTGTTCAACATAGTACTAGACATCCTAGCCTCAGCAATCAGACAACAAAAATAAATTAAAGGCATTCAAATTGGCAAAGAAGTGAACTCTCACTCTACACATATGACATGATACTTTATGTGGAAACCCTAAGTCTCCACCCCAAACTGCTAGAACTCTTACAGAATTCAGTAAAGTGTCAGGATATAAAATAAATGCACAGAAATCCATTGCAGTTCTATACACAAACAACAAGACAGAAGAATGAGAAATTAAGGAATCGATCCCATTTACAATTGCACCACAAACCATAAGATACCTACATATAAACTTAACCAAAGAGGCAAAGGATCTGTACTCTAAAAATAACAGAACACCTATGAGAGAAATTGAGGAAGACACAAAGAAATGGAAAAATGTTCCATGCTCATGGATTGGAAGAACAAATATTGTTAAAATAGCTATGCAACCCAAAGCAATCTACACATTCAATGCAATCCCTATCAAAATACCATCAACATTCTTCACAGAGCTGGAACAAATAAATCCAAAATTTGTATGGAACCAGAAAAGACCCAGAATAGCCAAAAGATTATTGAAAAAGAAAACCAAAGATGATGGCATCACAATGCCAGACTTCAAGCTCTATTACAAAGCCATAATCATCAAGACTACATGATACTGGTACAAAAGCAGACAAATAGATCAATGGAACAGAATAGAAAACCTCTATTGGCCTCCATGAAGCCCATGGACCCTCAGCTCTATGCGCGACTAATCTTTGACAAAGAAGGAAAGAAGAGCCAATGAAAAAAGGACAGTCTCTTCAATAAATGGTGCTGGGAAAATTAGACAGCCACATGTAGAAGAGGGAAACTGGACCATCTTCTTATACAACACACAAAGACAAACTCAAAATGGATGAAAGACCTCAACGTGAGGCAGGCATTCATCAAATTAACTGCAAGACTAAAGAATCATGGGGAGAAAGCCATGAGTTCCATGCTTTGCTTTCTCCTCCTCTGAAATTCTGCTGCTCTCCTTGGTATTGAACCTGCACTCCTTGGTAGGTGAACTTGGTCCTGGCTGGATTTCTTGTTGATCTTCTGGGGGATGGTCCTGTTGTAGTGATTCTCAAGTGTCTTTGCCACAGGCGGAATTGCACCGCCCTTACCAGGGGACGGGCTAAGTAATCCGCTCGGTTCGCTTTTGGGAGCTTTTGTTCCCTGAATGCTTTCCGTAGAGTTCAGGAGGACGGGAATGAAAATGGCAGCCTCCCAGTCTCCGGCCCAGAGGAGCCCAGAGCTCGGGGCCCCATTCCTCAGTGCGCCCTCAGAGAATAGCGCCCAATCACTCCCGTCTCCCTGGCCTCCGGCTGCACTCTGAGCTCACCCAGCCTGCGACCGGTTCAAGGTAACCCCGAGCTGAGAGCTCACTTCTCGGCTCTGTCTCTGTAGCCGGCTTTCCCGCTCTAATACCTGCAAGCTCTGCGACACTCAGACACCCCCCATCCTTCTGTGACCCTGCGGGACCTGGGGCCACGCTGACCCTGCGTGGGCTTCACCCGGTTTAGCCTCTGGAGCGATGTCCCTCAACGGAACAGACTTTTTAAAAAGTCCCGATTTTGTGCTCCGCTATTCCGCCGCTTGCCAGGAGCCAGCCCCACCCCCGCGATCTATCTTGCCATCTCTTTGGATTCACTTCTCCGCCAGTCCTACCTTTCAGAAAGTGGTCTATTTTCTGTTTCTAGAATTGCTGTTCTTCTTCTCTTTGATCTCCCGTTGGATTTGTAGGTGTTTGCAATGTTTAGATAAGCTATCTAGCTGATCTCCTGCTACCTGATGTAGTCTCAGCCTGCTACTTCTCTGCCATCTTGACTCCTCCCCAGGCATTCATCAAAATCCTAGAAGAGAACACAGGAGCAACCTCTTTGAACTCAACCGCAGCAAACTTCTTGCTAGACACTTCTCCAAAGGCAAGGGAAATAAAAGCAAAAATGAACTATTGGGACTTCATCAAGATAAAAATCTTTTGCACAGCAAAGGAAACAGTCAACAAAACTAAAAGGCAGCCTATGGAATGGGAGAAGATATCTGCAAATGACATATCAGGATAAAGGGCTAGTATCCAAGATCTATAAAGGTCTTATCAAACTCAATGCCCAAAAAAAACAAAGAATCCAGTCAGGAAATGAGCAGAAGACTTGAACAGATATTTCTGCAAAGAAGACATCCAAATGGCCAACAGATACATGAAAAAATGCTCCATATCACTTGGCATCAGGGAAATATAAATCAAAACCATAATGAGATACCACCTCACACCAGTCAGAATGGCTGAAATTAACAAGACGGGAAACAAAAAATGTTGGCAAGGATGTGGAGAAAAGGGAACCCTCTTACACTGCTGGTGGGAATGCAAGCTGGTACAGCCACTCTGGAAAACAGTATGGAGTTTCCTCAAGAAGCTAAAAATAGAGCTACCCTATGACCCAGCAGTTGCACTACTAGGTATTTATCCCAAAGATACAAATGTACTGATTCAAAAAGGCACCTGTAAAGGCACCTATAAACAATGTTTATAGCAGCAATGTCCAGAATAGCCAAACTGTGGAAGAGCAGGGATATTCAATGACTGATGAGTGGATAAAGAAGGTGTGGTATATATAAACAATGGAATATTACTCAGCCATCAGAAAGGATGAATACTTACCAATTACATCAACATGGATCGAACTGGAGGGTATTATGCTGAGTGAAATAAGTCAATCAGAGAAAGACAATTATTATATGGTTTCACTCATACGTGGAATATAAGAAACAGCACAAAGGATCATAGGGGAAGGGAGGGAAAACTAAATGGGAAGTCATCAGAGAGGGAGAAAAACCATGAGAGTCTTAACTAGAAGAAACAAACTAAGGGTTTCTGGAGTGGGGGGTGGGGGTGGGGTAATTGGGTGATGAACACGAAGGAGGGCACATGATGTGATGAGCACTGGGTGTTATACACAACTGATAAATTGTTAAACACTACATCTGAAACTGATGATGTACTATACGTTGGCTAATTGAATATAATTTTTTTTTAAAAGAGGAACACTTAATGTCAAGAAATCATGCACCTATACTAAACTCCCACATATATGAAAGTGGATTTTAGCTGATTCAATGCTCATTATGAACTGACATTATAATGAACATACCAAAAACCTAATGGGAGTCAGGCTGCTTTTAGAAAGCAGACTACCCAATACAGAGGATACCATCCTATTCTTTTGACTGTTCAAACCACATATTATAAAATATGTGCATTTTAAAGCCACATTTTAAGTATTGATAAAATGGAATGTGTGTAGAGAAAAATTATCAAAAGAATGAACAGTCTTTGACTAGGGCTTTGAATAACGTTATGTGATAAACATGTAAAGGAATTTGGAAAGTTTATCTTAGAAAAGAAAAAGGAAAGGAAGGGAAACATGATAAATGTCCTGATATGTTTTCAGACTGCCATTTCTAGGAAGTAGATTTATTCATTGTTGCTTAGATCAAGGGCTGCCCCTATGTAGGTCCAAGGGTGACCAACTTTTTTTGTAATACACCAGTTAGAAAGTAAATACTTGGGTCCTGTAGTGTGTTGCAACCACTCAACTTTATGGCTATAAAAGGAAAATAGTCTTAGATGATGAATTAATTCATGTGCATGAATGTTCAACAAAACTGTGTTTATGAACCTTCAAATTTGAATTTCATATAATTTTCCCATGTCACAAATAGTCTTCTTTCTACCTGTTGCAACAATTTAAAATTGTTGAAAAACATTAATTCATTGGCCATGTGAAAAAAAAAAAAAAAAAGAATAAGCAGTACACTGAATTTGGCCCATATGCCAAGTATGTCAACCTAGCTATAGATAATAATCTAAGATGTTGGGTCCTACTGATAAGACAGCAAATGTCAGTTCAAAAAATAAATAATTAATTAAACAAACACTATTTTAATAATTGAAACATACAGATGTATGCTTTAGATGCCAGTGATGTAGGTACAGATGCCATTGATAACATGTCTTATATCCCTTGGCCCACCTCTGAGTTCCATAGCCAGTTCCTCTGAAAACTGACAGCTGTACATTTTAAATACCCTCTGCTCTGCTTCTCTGCCTGAGGACTTTGTCCGGCATTAAAGGAGCTAGACCAGCCCACCCACAGGGCAGCCTGGGAGTGCTGGGGATTAAATTCTACCTGGAGTAATTTCAACCACTAAGGGCTAGGAGACAGGGAATAAATACCTCAGCTTCCTCCTCTTGATGGAACAATTCTAAAGTAGGTTCTATACTGTCCATCTTAGAATCCCTATTATAACTGTGCTCCTGTTGCCTTATTAATGCAAACTATATTGGCTTTGCCCCATTAATGTCTCAAATTTTTCTACTCTTATTTGTACTTCTGAGGAACACACCCCAAATAAACGTCTTGCCCTTAAGTACTTATTTCAGATTCTACTTTCCGTAGACTCAAAACAAATGTGCCAACCTGGAGTTAATGAACATTGCCTGTCGGGACCAGATGATCCCTTTCTATCAAAATGGTAGGGATTTTTAAGTTAGACTAGTGGTTTTCAACTAATTTTATACCCTAGGGGCATTTTTTATTATCATGGTCGCCCCCACCCCCACTCTGGTATCTACTGAGTAGAGAGGAAAGTGATGCTGCTGACTATCCCATAGTACACAGAACACAACACAGAGTTATTTGGTCCAGATGCTCATAGGGCTGAGTATGAACAACCCCAAGTTAAACTCAAGATTGACCTAAATGGATTTTAACATCACGTACCATTCTAAAATTCCATGATTATAAGAAATCACACTGAAATTCTTAAAACCTGATGAGCTTCAAAGGATTCATAATATCTTGGGAATTAGGTGCAGGATTCTTTCCTGTTTTAGCATTTTTGTGAAGTGTCCACAGCTTTCAAAAATTTCTCTAAGGGGCATATGACCCTTAGAGAAGGTTAAGGTTAAGAACCAAGCTCTGTAATAAATAATTCTTTAAATAATTCTTAATAAATTTACCATAGGTCGAAATCTTTAATCACCTTTTTAATCTCTTTCAGAGCATTGAGGAATGCAAGAATTGCTTTTTCATGTTTGACAGCAATTCTTCCTAAGGCTACGTACTTCTGATAGGTATAAGAAGTAGTCAATAGAAAGAATGAATTTAGTTAATTGTGATACATGTAGAGGACACAAACTTCCCAGCAATCAATCTGGCAGTCCTAGATCTGGCAATCTGGCAATCCTAAAGTCCTAGGAAAACTTTTGTTTTTAATCCCTAATTAATATAACTCAGCAAATATCATACATATTGTGGAAGGAAATGAGCAAATGAAAATCGCACAGAGAGAACAGTCCTGTATATATTCTTGTCCCATATCCGTTTGGACACAAAGCCACTGCCAACAAAGTGCCTAAGAAAAGAATTGGTATAGACCTCCCTTCTGTAGATTTCTTAAGCTGGGGCCATATAAATCAAATAGAATTACTTTATCTGCAGCTAAGAATTCTGTAGAGACATATTGAACCTGTAAGAAATGGCAGAACCTGGCCAAGTTCTGTCGTTTATGTAATAAATTCTACTACCATCCTGACTCTGCTTTCAGTTTTCTCTATTTTTATTTTTGGGCAAGATATGTGGATTTGTTTGTAATATTAAAAGGATTTTTGGTTTACAAGCTTCCAAAGTTTGCTGCCTTAGATTATGTGTGACTGTTTTGGCATCATGCATATGTGAAAGAAAGAGAAAAATAATAAGAACAATTAAACATGTATGATATAGAATTTAATGTAAAATGCCAGTCAGACACTAAACCACTCAGAAATAGCCTGGTATAAAATTTTCTAATGATAGCTATCATTTATGAAAACTTACTAATTAAAGTGTTAGGTATGTTGGGTTCAGAAAGATAGGAAAATGGATAGAATATAGATAAAATATAGATACATTAAACCTCACAATTATTTGAGCTAGAAACAATGTTTCTATCCCCATTTTATAAATTCAGGCTTGGCAAGTTACAGTTTACCAAGGGCTATAAAACTAAAAATGCCAAAGCATGGATTTGAAGCCAGGTCTCTCTAGCTCTAAAATGTATCCTTATCCCCATAATACCATATTGTCTTACATGGTATAGCTGTCTAATTAGGAAATCTGGGCAAGATTTGAATCTCTGCACTGGGGATATCTGAGTCACGAAGAAGAATTTTGGAAAGTAGCTAAAGTTGATAACCTGACCTGGAAAATTTTAACCGTCAAATAAGTTTAGGGGCATCACAGACCTCTGTGCTGTGCAGGTGAGCTGGGAACCCAAGGTATTCAACACCAAAAGAGGCCAGTGCTTTGTGGGAGGCACAAAGACATATTTAGGTTTTGAAAAATAGAATAGGAGTTGACTTCAATCAAAAGCAAAAGTCTGAGTGTGCCAAAAAGTATCTGAGAGCAAGAAGCTGCTATCTAGCATTCAACAATTAAGAAGACCAAGCTGAAACCTAGCCTAGAAGTGACAATACTAACTTATACCTGGTTTTGACAATTAACTAAAAAATCAATTTAGACTAATGGAATAATTCAGAGAGAAATGGCTCACAGGTGAGAGTAAGAATTCCAGGTCCTGGAGCCATCAGGATCTGAGTATCCACCCATACTCCACAGGGGACTTTCACTGTGAAAAGGACGGGAAGCAGCAATAGGAAAATGTTTCTGTATTAGTGAATACATTTTCATTTTTAAACCAAAGACTAAGCCAGCCCACCTTAGGGGAAAAATATACATATACTGGCCACATACCTAAAAATTCTGAGAATAAATCTAGCTTCAGTTATGGCTACATAGAGGCAATCAGAGGTTACCAGAGAACTTTCTCTCCATCTCAATTCTACTTTCCTCTATGCTTTATCCTTGGGTAGACAGTCCCTGCAATAACCTGGGGGCCACCAGAAGCTTTCAAGGCCCCCAAGAGATCACCATTCCAAAGACAGAGAAAGTCCTGACAAAAGTCGGGGTCTGGCCTGGCTTCGATCATGTGACCAGCCCTGATGCAGTCCCTACCGCCTGACAGAACAGATCCTGTGGAAGTCATGGCGGGTCCTCCTCCCCTGGCCTTGTTTTGGGGAAAGAAGTAGTTGAAATCAAGCCCAGCCAAATAGAGCGACAGAGCATGGGTGGGGACAGAAGTAATACCTCAAAAGACTGCAACAGGCCTTACAGTGCACATTCAGGCTCAACACAGTGTGGCCTAGAGCCAGGGACCCACGAGGGGCATCAGGGGCTGGGGAGCCGCACTTTAAGCAGTTAAACATTTATGAAATATCTACTACCGTATTTTACTGATTCTAAGATGCACATTTTCCACATTTTAAAAACTGAGATGTCAGAATGTTTCTGACAATGAATGACATCCTATAATTGCTCTTGGCCAGGGGGCAGCTCTGACAGAGTTTCCAAAGTCTGCACAGAACTCAGTCATAATTCTTCACGTTTTCATCTCTTCAACTGAGTGTGCATTGTTTATACTATATTTGTAGACTTCAATTGTTGTTTAAAATATCTTCAAAAAGATTAAACTATGATCCACTATTAAAACCAAATGATATTATATATGCAGAAAAGGAATCCATGCAATAGGGTGTACAGTTTAATATAAATGAAGCATATATTCATGGTTGGGAGAATGACTGCAATTCCATATTTGCTTGCAAAGTAACACCCAAGCTTTTTTAATACCTAAGAAAGGATGGACACCTACAAGTAGATGAAGCCGTATTATGTTTTTTACTTTTTTTATTGATATACATGAAAAGTATTGCCTTTCACATGCTAAGAAATGCCCCCTGAAGAAGTAACACTGAATGATAAACACTTATATCTAAATAGTCCAAAGTAACTTTCAATAAGTATCACATCAATAAAATTAAATTATAATTCCAATTAAGGTAATAATAAATCACTTTGAATAAATGGTATTTGTTAGTAGTAACAAAAAATCATGTTTCATTTAAAATCATTAACAATGTACTCGATGAAATAAAATACATAACAGTGACTATGGGGGATACCAGAAGTACAAAGAGAAATAATTCATGGTCCCTAGATTTGAGAAATATTTATGATCCCATTGTGCATTTTTAGTGGTAGGAAGGGACAACCCATCACTAAGCCAGACACTCTACCTCGCACATCTCCTATCCTTTGTATTCTGACCCAATCTCCATTTCAGAACTATAGGAAAAACGGGAATGTTTGTAAATTGTGAATTAATAGATTTAGTGATTATAAAGTATTTAACTGCTTTGGAAACTCCAGTACTTCAGATACTCAAGCCCAACACCTGAGAGTCATTCTGGATTCTTCTCTCTCTCTCACACCCCACATGTAAGCCATCAGAAAAGCTCTAGCTCCAAAATATATCCCAAGAATCTGACTACTCTGCTACTACTTTAATCCAACCCACATCAGCTGCTGCCTGGAATACTGCAAGAGCCTCATCATAGGTCTTTTTGTCACTGTCCTTATTCACCCACTTCCCACCCATGGTCTAGCCTCAACACAAAGCCAAAGTGATCCTTTTAAGCATGATTTACATTATGATACTCTTGTGCCACAAATTCTGAAATGGCCTACTATTTCATGCAGAATAACAGCCAAAATCCCTGCAAAGGCCCCCAGGGCCACCAATGACTGGTCCCATGAATCTCTCTGATCTCCTCTACTATTACTCCTCCTTTCAGTTGCTTCACTCAGACTTCCTGGCCTCCTTGCTGCTCTTTGAACATGCCAGTTCAAAAAACTGCTTGGCCAATTCTGTCTCCTTGGAGTCTTTGCTCAAATGGCATGTTGTTAATGAGGCACCTCCTAATCAGTCTTTCTTCGTCGTCGTCGTCGCCGTCGTCCTCCTCCTCCTCCTCCTTCTTCTTCTTTCTTCTTTCTCCCCCTCCCCCTCCTCCCCTCCACACCTTCGAACATTTTGCCCCCATTTCTACCTGCTGAAATACTACCCATTCTTCAGTGCCTAGCTCCAATGCTAAATCCTTTGGGAAGACTGTAACACTTAGCTTGTGTCCTTTTTCTGACACATTCCTTGTCTCTTCCTTTTTCAAAGCATAATGTGTTTACTCAATATACTTTTCCATTACAGACTTGAGTTTCTATTTTATGTCTGTATCCCAGAAGCACACAGAGCACGATGGCCCTGAACTGAGGGTTGTAGTGGCCACAACCATGAAGGCAGGACACTTGGAAATGTGTGAAAAAGATGGTTCCAAGAAGATAAAAAAGATCTCAAGTATCTTGTCATGTCCTCATTTGTACTGCACTGATCCCCTTTCATATTTAGAGCTTAGCGGGGGTTTTTTCAAAAATTGTTTTTAAAAACTATGTCCCTGATTGTTGTTGTTGCTATTTTGCTCTATCTTAGTAGCTCTTGGAGAAAATAAAAAGGTCATATTTAACTCAGAAAAATTCAATTGATTCTTTTTTTTCTTCAAGAAACAGGAAAGTGAGTAGACTCAACTTGCCTCTATATGAGAGTTCTCACAAGAGGTGCAGGAGGAGGTAGGACTGTTGCCAATACCTAAGATTGAGCACTGCCAGGAATGATTACACCTCAACACAAGGAGAGGAAACCCTTCAGGAGTAAAAAAAAAAAAAAAAAAAAAACAACAACAACAACAAAAAACAAGGCAGTAGGTAACCCTATAATTTACTGTCCAAACAGGTCACTCTGAGAGTGAAAGAGGCACCATTAACAATTACACCAGGCAGCAAGTATTAATGGGAACTGTCCCAGGCAAACTGGAGTGGATGACAACCCTACAAAAAAGTCAGTGAACCTGAAACCTCAGGGCACAGCAGGAGAGAATCTGCTGTAATTCTAAAGCAGCTCTAGATATTTTAGAATAAATCCCCTGACAAAGCTGCCTATTGAAAGACCCATTCAGCATTCCACTGTCTCTAGAAGGCTCAGCAGGAAAAGAGAAAGTGCTCAGAAGGTTGTGTTGAGCAATCCAATCACCATGAAATTTGGAGAGCGGAAACTGCTACAAGCCTTTCCTACCATCCACCAAAATCCACCTCCAGCTGCTATCTTCAACCATTAGGATCAGCAAATAACCTGCTAGGCTGAAAAGACCTTACTACCCAGGAGTCTCTATCGTCTGTCATCCAAGCAGAGTAACAACTGAGGGAGAAAGAAGTAAGACCTCATTATCAAGCAGAACCAAATGAAGAAAAGAATCTCTGGAGACACAAAATGTTGGTGCTAGAGGCACATTAGAGACAATCTAATCCAGGCTCCCAACTGATAAATGAGATAACATAGCTCAGTAATATTAAATAAAATATTTTATGTTACTGCAAGAAAAAAGAATTTAATTCACTCCTTCCTTCATTCCACATGTATGGAGTACTCCCACCATGCTATGCACCAGGATATCCCCCAAACAGTGGGGGATAAAAAGATAAGACATAGTCCTGCCTATGAGAACCATAGTTGGAATGTACTAATAGTTACTGTATTTCAAAAACTGATTGTTAACTATATCTTGAAACTACTGTGTTAATACCACTTGAGAATTCTAGCCAAATGGCCCAAAGAAAATGATTCTTAAAAGGGAGAATGCTGGTAAGCACTGCCACTATATGGTAACTTTGCTGAGAATACTTGTGATGGAAAAATGTTTAATAATAAACCCTTTTCCATTTGTTTCCTTTTTCTATCCTTCTTATCCCACATTTATGTATCACCATATACAAAACAAGGAGAGTCAACCTGAAGCCTACAATTTTCTTCTGTGTTTGTGTGTGTGTGTGTGTGTGTGTATAGAGATATATATATATACTATAAATATTGAAGTTCAGGATATACATTTCCAGATTTCCTAAAATCCTGAAGAAAACAAATCTAACTTAATTATACCCAGGGTTTTCTCTCCCATCTGTAAAACAAATGAGACTCTAAACCATACCATTTATTCACAGAATGTCATCATGTAGAAAGATGATCATTATATGAAATTAGTTTAATTAGAAGATCTTCCTAATTCATGCATTCTTTATAGAATTTATTGAAACAAATCACAGAGCATTCTAAACACTTTGTAAGAAAGGACAATTTGAGGCTTAAATAAAACCAATACGTAGAAGAATTATTTCAACATAACCCAAATAAAACATCACTTAAATCCACAAATATTTGTTACACTCTTTCAAAGAAGGCCATTTCAATTATGAATAAAATGATTTACCACATCAATATGGAATCAGAAAAAGTTTTGATGCTAAAGACCATGCCCACAGTGTGACAATTTCCTTTTTTAAATAAGTTTATTTCTCAATTTTGCTAAATTCAAATTTTAATCAATTTAAATCAGTTTTATTAGACTTCCTTATTCAAAAAAATGTGGTTTCTCCCTGAATATTCATAAAAATAAATATTTTTGTTACGTTAGCAGCTCAAAATATAACATGTCATGAAAAAGACTGAAAATAATATGAACTTCTCCAATATTGTACTTTAGTATTCAATTACAGTAATAAACTTGCCCAAGTTTTCATATCCTTAAATATTTTCAGCCTACATTAGGCATAAGGGCTTGCATTATATGAATGTTAAATTAAGTAAAGATGAGGTGAGTGAAAATATATTCAGAAATCCTCATATCATTCCTGGTTAGGTATAAAAAGTATTCCAATATAATCTAATGCTGAAAATATCTGAGCTTCCTCTAGTTCACAGGAATAATGATGCTTAAAAAAGAAAAGGCAAGGGGAAAAATTATTAATTAAAATATAACTATCAAGTCTATATAATATGACTAAGCACAGATGAAAATGCCAATAATTCTTATTAGCAGTTTCTATATAAGTTAGGGGCTTCCAAGACTACAAATGGTGAGAAAAATTATATATCATGTCACAATCATACATTTAAAAGTTGAGCAACCTAGGAGTGCCTAGGTGGCTCAGTCAGTTAAGCAACTGCCTTCAGCTCAGGTCATGATCTCAGGGTCTTGGGATCAAGCCCCAAGCCCCACATGGGGCTCGCTGCTCAGCAAGGAGCCTGCTTTTCCCTCTCCTGCTGTCCCTCCCCTGCTTGTGCATGCTCACACTCTCTCTCCCTCTCACAAATAAATGAAATATTAAAAAAAAAAAAAAAAGACCAGCCTAATGATATATTCAGAGCACTAAATGAGAAAAACATGCAGCCAAGAATACTATATCCAGCTAGGCTATCATTGAAAATAGAAGGAGAGATTAAAAGCTTCCAGGACAAACAAAAACTAAAAGAATTTGTAAACACCAAACCAGCTCTATAGGAAATATTGAAAGGGGTCCTCTAAGCAAACAGAGAGCCTAAAAGTAGTAGACCAGAAAGGGACAGAGACAATATACAGTAACAGTCACCTTACATACAATACAATGACACTAAATTCATATCTCTCAATAGTTACCTTGAACATAAATGGGCTAAATGTCCCAATCAAAGGACACAGGGTATCAGAGTGGATGAAAAAATAAAACCCATCAATATGCTGTCTACAAGAAACTCATTTTAGACCTGAAGACACCTCCAGACTTAAAGTGAGGGGTGGAAAACAATTTACCATGCTAATGGACATCCAAAGAAGTTGGAGTGGCAATCCTTGTATCAGATCAATTAGATTTTAAGCCAAAGGCTATAATAAGAGATGAGGAAGGGCACTATATCATACTCAAAGGGTCTGTCCAAAAAGATCTAACAATTTTAAATATCTATGCCCCTAACATGGGAGCAGCCAACTATATAAACCAATTAATAACAAAATCAAACACACACTGACAATAATACAATCATAGTAAGGGACTTTAATACCCCCCTCACTGAAATGGACAGATCATCCAAGCAAAAGATCAACAAGGAAATAAAGGTCTTAAATGACACACTGGACCAGAGGGATATCACAGATATATTCAGAACATTCCAGCCCAAAGCAGCAGAATACACATTCTTCTCTAGTGCACATGCAACAATCTCCAGAATAGATCACATCCTGGGTCACAAATCAGGTCTCAACCAGTACCAAAATATTGGGATCATTCCCTGCATATTTTCAGATCACAATGCTCTGAAGCTAGAACTCAATCACAAGAGGAAATTTGGAAAGAACTCAAATACATGGAGGCTAAAGAGCATCCTACCAAAGAATGAATGGGTCAACCAGGAAATTAAAGAAGAATTGAAAGAATTCATGGAAACAAATGATAATGAAAACATAATGGTTCAAAATCTGTGGGACACAGCAAAGTCAGTCCTGAGAGGAAACTATATAGCTATACAAGCCTTTCTCAAGAAACAAGAAAGGTCTCAAACACACAACCTAACCCTACACCTAAAGGAGCTGGAGAAAGAACAGCAAAGAAAGCCTAAACTGAACAGGAGAAGAGAAATAATAAATATCAGAACAGAAATCAATGAAATAGAAACAAACAAACAAACAAAAAAACAATAGAACAAATCAACGAAACTAGGAGCTGGTTCTTTGAAAGAATTAATAAGACTAATAAACCCCTGGCCAGTCTTATCAAAAAGAAAAGAGAAAGGACCCAAATAAATAAAATCATGAATGAAAGAGGAGAGATCACAAGCATCACCAAAGAAATACAAACAATTATAAGAACATATATTGAGCAACTATATGCCAGCAAATTTGACAATCTGGAAGAAATGGATGCATTCCTAGAGACATATAAACTACCACAACTGAACCAGGAAGAAATAGAAAACCTGAACAGAACCATAACCAGTAAAGAGATTGAAGCAGTCATCAAAAATCTCCCAACAAACAAGAGCCCAGGGCCAGATGGCTTCCCAGGGGAATTCTACCAAACATTTAAAGAATTAATTCCTGTTCTCCTGAAACTGTTCCAAAAAATAGAAATGGAAGGAAAACTTCCAAACTCAACTGATGAGGCCAGCATTACCTTGATCCCAAAACCAGACAAAAACCTCATCAAAAAAGAGAATTATAGGGGCACCTGGGTGGCTCAGCCCCACATCGGGCTCTCTGCTCAGCAGGGAGCCTGCTTCCTCCTCTCTCTCTGCCGCCTGCCTCCCTTGCCTACTTGTGATCTCTGTCTGTCAAATCAATAAATAAAATCTTTAAAAAAAAAGAGAGAGAGAGAGAATTATAGACCAATATCCTTGATGAACACAGATGTGAAAATTCTCACCAAAACACAAGCCAATAGGATCCAACAGTACATTAAAAGGATTATTCACCACGACCAAGTGGGATTTATTCCAGGGCTGCAAGGTTGGTTCAACATCCACAAATCAATGTGATACAATACATTAATAAAAGAAAGAACAAGAACCATATGATACTCTCAATAGATGCTGAAAAAGCATTTGACAAACTATAGCATACTTTCTTGATCAAAATTTCTCAAAGTGTAGGGATAAAGCCATCTATGAAAAATCCACAGCTAATATCATTCTCAATGGAGAAAAACTGAGGGCTTTTCTGGTAAGGTCAGGAACATGGCAGGGATGTCCATTATCACCACTGCTATTCAACATAGTACTAGAAGTCCTAGCCTCAGCAATCAGACAACAAAAAGATATTAAATGCATCCAAATTGGCAAAGAAGTAGTCAAGCTACCACTTTTTGCAGAAGATATGATACTTTATGTGGAAAACCCAAAAGACTCCACTCCAAATCTGCTAGAACTTGTACAGGAATTCGGTAAAGTGTCAGGATATAAAATCAATGCACAGAAATCAGCTGCATTTCTTTACACCAACAACAAGACAAAAGAAAGAGAAATTAAGGAGTCAATCCCATTTACAACTGTACCCAAAACCATAAGATACCTAGGAATAAATCTAACCAAAGAGGCAAAGAATCTGTACTCAGAAAACTATAAAGTACTCATGACAGAAATTGAGGAAGACATAAAGAAATGGAAAAATGTTCCATGCTCATGGATTGGAAGAACAAATATTGTGAAAATGTCTATGCTACCTAAAGCAATCTACACGTTTAATGCAATCCCATCAAAATCCCATCGATTTTTTTCAAAGAAATGGAACAAACAATCCTAAAATTTATATGGAACCAGAAAAGACATCAAATAGCCCAAGGAATGTTGAAAAAGAAAGCCAAAGTTGATGCCATCACAATTCCAGACTTTAAGATCTCTTACAAGGCTGTCATTATCAAGAAAGTATTGTACTGGATCAAAACCAGACACATAGATCAATGGAACAGAATAGAGAGCCCAGAAATAGACCTTCAACTCTATGGTCAACTAATCTTTGACAAAGCAGAAAAGAATGTCCCATAAAAAAAGACAGTCTCTTCAATAAATGGTGTTGGGAAAATCAGACAGCCACATGCAGAAGAATGAAACTGGACCATTTCCTTACACCACACACAAAAATAAGACTTAAAATGGATGAAAGACTTCAATGTGAGACAGGAATCCATCCAAATCCTTGAAGAGAACACAGGCAGCAACCTCTTGACCTCAGCTGAATTAGTTTCTTCCTAGAAGCATTGCCAACGGCAAGGAAAGCAAGGGCAAAAATGAACTACTGGGACTTTATCAAGGTCAAAATCTTATGCACAGCAAAGGAAACAGTCAAAAAAAGCAAAAGACAACTGACAGAATGGGAGACGATACTTGCAAATGACATATCAGATAAAGGGCTAGTATCCAAAATCTATAAAGAACATAGCAAACTCAACACCCAAAGAACAAATAATCTAATCAAGAAATGGACAGAAGACATGAACAGACAGTTCTGCAAAGAGGACATCCAGATGGCCAACAGACACATGAAAAAGTGCTCCACATCACTCGCCATCAGAGAAATACAAATCAACACCACAATGAGATACCACCTCACACCAGTCAGAATGGCTAAAATTAACAAGTCAGGAAATGACAGATTCTGGCGAGGATGCAGAGAAAGGAGAGTCCTCCTACACTGTTGGTGGGAATGAAAACTGGTACAGCCATACTGGAAAATTGCATGGAGGTTCCTCAAAAAGTTGAAAATAGAGCTACCCTATGACCCAGCAATAGCACTACTGGGTGTTTACCCTAAAGATACAAATGTAGTGATCTGACGGAACATGTGCTTCCAAACGTTTATAGCAGCAATGTCCACAATAGCCAAACTATGGAAAGAACCTAGATGTCCATCAACAGACAAATGGATAAAGAAGATGTGGTATGTATATACAATGTAATACTATGCAGCCATCAAAAGAAATGAAATCTTGCATTTGTGATGACATGGATGAACTAGAAGGTATTATGCTGAGCGAAATAAGTCAATCAGAGAAAGACAATTATCATATGATCTCCCTGATATGAGGAATTTGAGAGGCAAGATGGAGGTTTGGGGGGTAGGAAAGGAAAAAATGAAACAAGATGGGCTTGGGAGGGAGACAAACCATAAGAGACTCTTAATCTCATGAAATAAACTGAGGAGAATATTCTCCTTCTCCCTCTTCCTACCTGGAACAAAGGAGCAATTCTGTAACTATAAAAAGGCAAGACAGTAAAGACAGAAACCAAGGATAGAAACCATGTATTGAAGAAAGGGAAGCAGAAAGCTTAAAGGAAGCTAGCATGATGGTATTGTCTAGACACTGGACTGCCTACCTCTAGGTCGGCAGCCTAAGCCAATTCATTGACCTAATGTTTCTTCTCTCTAATTTTCTAAGTGAAGTTTCCTTTAAGTCAGTCAGAATTTAACACTATAAAGAGGCCACTAAATAGTGCTGGAAGAACTGGATATGCACATGCCAAAAAAATGAATTTATATAAAGACCTTATAAGCCTCACAAAAATTGACTCAAAATGGGTTA
Source organism: Lutra lutra (assembly GCF_902655055.1). Taxonomy (NCBI): domain Eukaryota; kingdom Metazoa; phylum Chordata; class Mammalia; order Carnivora; family Mustelidae; genus Lutra; species Lutra lutra. The sequence continues at coordinate 79,607,233 of NC_062280.1, read as the reverse complement.
CAGTCCTACATGTAAAATGCAAAACTCTAAAACTCCTAGAAGGTAATATAGTAGAAAACCTAGATGACCTGGAGAATGGTGATGAGGCCTTTTAAGATAAAACAATGAAGACACAATCCATGAAAAAATAATTGATAAGCTGGACTTCATTAAAATTCAAAACTTCTGCTCTGTCAAAGATAACATCAGGAGAATGGAAATACAAGCCCCAGAATGGGAGAAAACATCTGCAAAAGACAAATCTGGTAAAGAACTGTTATCCAGAATATACAAAGAATTTTTAAACTAAGTAAGAGAACAAACAACCCAATTTAAAAAATGGTCCAAAGATCTTGACAGGCCCCTCATCAAAGAAGATATACAGATGATGAATAAGCATATATGAAAAGATGCTACACATCATATGTCATCATAGGACATTTGGAAAAGACCAAATTATGAAGACAGTCAAAAAATCAGTGGTTTCCAGGGGTTAAGAGGAAGAGTAGAATAAGTAAACTGAGCACAGAGGGTTTTTAGGTAGTGAAACCACTCTGTATGATATTATAATGGTGAATACATGCCAAGATAAATGTGTCTAAACCTACAGAATATACACAACAAAAGTGAACCTTAATGTAAACTATGGTCTTTGAGTAACAATGATGTGTTCATGTAGGTTCATCAGTTGTAACAAACACACCACTCTGGTGAGGAATGTTGATCGTCTGGAGACTCTGCTTATGTTGAGGGAAACAGTAAACAGAAAATTTATATATGGTTCAGGTTTTATGTGTTCTTTTGCCTCAGTTTATTTATATCATTATACAATAAACTACATTATTAAAGAGGTTTAATAATGCTGCTGTGTATAAGGGCACCTGGGTGGCTCAGTGGGTTAAGCTTCTGCTTTCAGCTCAGGTCATGATCGCAAGGTCCTGGGATCAAGCCCCACGTCAGGCTCTCTGCCCGGCAGGGAGCCTGCTTCCTCCTCTCTGCCTGTCTCTCTGCCTACTTGTAATCTCTCTGTTAAATAAATAAAATCTTTTTTTAAAAAAATGCTGCTGTGTATAAGAAAGTTTGGGAAGTATTAATGCCTTTCTGCTTCATAGAAATTCTAACCTCTAGTTTAGTATGTGAATGGCAACTCTATAGGGATCCAGATTGCTACCCATAACAATATTTTAGTGTGAAAACCTCAACATTTTCCATCATGGCAATTCAACACTCGCTTAAAAAAGAAAAAGTCATTATGATCAGTTCATAGTAAGATATTAAGGAACAGACAGAGGCAAGGAAAATGCATGGGTCTCAAAAATAACTTTAAGGAGAATTCTGTACAACATTTTTCTCCTAGATTTTTGTCATGTTAGTACCAAAGATCTATAATGAAAAGCAACAATCTCTCAACCAATTCCTCCCCTCCTACATGACACTCTCCAAGGATAATATCTCTTAATTTTTTCTGTTTCTAGGGGTTTTGGTGATTATTTCTATAAGTCTAAATAAGAAGTTTTTTTTTCTTTTCATTATCTTGACTTATTAACTTTAGACAATATTTATTGACTGACATCATATGAAATGTGAGAATTGAGTTCATTTACTTTGTTCCCTCCTCCCCTCTCCTCTTCCCAGTATTGTATATTTATATCACTACTTTTAGCTTTGATATTGGTTAACCATTAACTATAAATAACATCAAACACATACTTCTCATTACATTGACTTTCCACAGGACCTCTTGAACACTCCTTGTAACATAAGTGCATTAACACTGAAACATATTTTTCCTGCTTCTCATTAGATTGATTCTAAAAGATGGAAATCAATAAGCAATTATGATTATGTAAATTCACTCTAATATGAAATATATTCCCCTTTCTACAGGTTTCATTACATGAATAACATATATATACATTTGCCTAAAAAAATCAATTCAACAAACATTGATTTAGCATTTACCACAGGCAAGTCAGTATCAAATCTGATGGATAAGGATATGAAAGATATGTATTCCTATACAAAAACAATGATCCAAGCAGAAAGTTATGAGATCTAGGAAGTATTCAGGATGTTGTGAATGCTGACTCACACCTCCCCCCTTTTTAGAGTAATTGGCATTTTACTTATTACAGTGCATTTAGTCATGCAGCAAATACTCAAATGCCTGCTGTGTGTCAGGCACTGCATCAGGCACTGGAGAAACACTGATGAGAAAATGAGCATGACATCATAAAGGCTCCAAGGAAAGATATGCTGCAAAAACTGAGTGAAAGTGGACCTGATTTAGTCTTGGGAGAACAAAGGAATATAACCTGGGAATATAACAATATAACAACTGTGATGAGATTTAAAGGAAATGAAAATTAAACAATGTAGAGAGAGGAGCAGGAGAAAGGCATGGAAGAGAGCATCCTAAGCAAGCAATGGGCCCAAAGCCCTCGGTTTTGCCCTATAGAGAAACAGAAAGCCAAGTGGAACCCAGAACACAGGTAAAATGCAAACTGTTTAATGCCTGATTATGGTAATATAAACTTTTTACTGCCTGATGGATTACATGAGCATATTTTATTAAATATTTATTATGTATTTAACTTTACCATTATGTATGTGTGTATATATATATGTAACTCACATATATGTAATATAACTTTAAAAGGATATATTATTGGGAGCCTGGATGGCTCAGTCAGTTAAGCATCTGCCTTCCTCTTAGGTCGTGATCTCCAGATTCTGGGATGGAACCCAGCATCGGGCTCCCCGCTCAGCAGGGAGTCTGCTTCTGCCTCTGCTTCTCCCCCTGCTTCCTACTCCCTCTCCCCGCTCATTCACTCTTTCTCCAAGTAAATAATAAAACCTTTAAAAAGGCTATTTTATCATAAATAGTAATTTTACATTTATTCCTATATATAGTATACATACAATAATAGAATATATTTCTACATATATTATACATACAATAATACAATTTTAAGTTAATTTTACCAATTCTTCTTATGGATTGCTAAAATAATAAATCCTTTCTCTACCAGAATAATTATATAAGCAGACTCTGAGAATCCATGTATCCCTTCATGCATGATTTAAGTTGCTTCTTCCAAAAGTTTTTCAGCCACATGTTTATTGTAGCGGGAAAGATAGATGTGATTTATGTAACATCCACACTAATAAAATTACTCTCTGCTTTGCAATTCTTGCTCCTCTTTATCAACCCTCCCCGTTTGTTTTTCAAACCACTGAATGTTCTTGTAAACTTTATAGTTTCTGTATGGCCCATTTCCTAGAAGAGTATTTTTCCAACAGTAGTTTGGACTCATTAATGAAACCAATTAAGTGGATCAATTTTTTTAATGTAACAGAATAGAATCAAACAAAAAATAATAGAGTGCATTACACATAATAATGGAAAGTGTTGTTTCTGAAGATTTTGTTTTAGTCATGCACACATGTCAAGGGTCAATATAGAAAATGCATTTTTTAGTTATCGTCAAAGTCAAAAAAACATAAAGGAAACACTATGCTTTAAAAAATTCAGTAACACTGCCAAGGGAGTATTTTTCCCAAAGTATATATGGTTTGCAATACAAACAGTTTCCTTATCATCATCAAGTGTTGGAATACAGTTTCATAGGTTGCTGTCTTTCTGCACCTCACTAGGCCACTTAAGAATCACCCTTGGGTCTGGTACACTTCCTTACCAAACAACAGAGTCCACACAACCTGTGCTAGGCTTACCACCTACTGTGGGATTATCTTACTCAATGTGTATTCCTTTGTTCGGCTTAAATGCATGTGTCAATGCCCTCAGGCCTGTCCTGCTTTCTGTATCTCAGACCCCACCAGGAGGGGTCAGGGCCCTTCTACTGCAGCAGGAAGTGGGGTGTGCAGGCTACACTGCCTGCATTGGCTGGCTGCTGAGTGGATCTGGCAGTGGGGAACCCACTAATTGTAAAGGGCTAGATATTTGTCTTTCTCTCCGCCTGCTCTCAGGAAGTGCTATACCACTTGAAACTGGTACGTATGTTGTCTGGTCTCAGCAACCTCAAATCATGCACTGGTTTCTTCCCTGCCTTTTTAACCTTGGCTGAACAGCCTGGACACTCAGTGCATGGTCAAACACCAAGCACACCATCAATAAGACTTAGCAAATGATGTTAAATTTGTAGACTCCAGACAGAATTGAGACTTGTTAAAACAGAATTCTATAAAGGGTTCCTGAAGGTGTACATTCCAAATATCTGACTCTTAACTAGGATAGGTGGATAGGGCTCATCAGGTCAGGCGTTGATCTATAATAATACCTAAAGTAGTTAGTTAATTTACTACGGAACTGCAAGAGTTGAATCACATTCAATGATATGCTCTTTAATATTCACATACAATAAAATATGAAGAATACACAATAGTTCTCATGTCAGACTCCAATTTTAACTCACTAAGGAACTGTCAGTAACCTCTGATGAAAGAGTGCTGATCAATTTTCAATCCTTTTATCCATGTCCTACATCGAAGACATTTCTGAAGTAGTTAAGACTTTATTCAAGTGATGAACACTATTTGTTAAATATCTACTGTATCAATGAGGGAAGGACCTTTCATGGGCTAATGAAAGTGTGCCAGCAGCCAAGGAATATGATTAATTCAAATCTGTGCATCTGAAGTTTAAAAAAGAAGAAGAAAAATAAGCATAAACATTGCTTCCTGTCTCAAAAGGTTTAAAAATTAGCAAAAATTCAAAAAGAAGAATTCTTCAGCAGTATGAAAAAACCAATTGTTTAAGGAAGGAAATGTGCTAGGAGAGAAGAATAAAAAGGAAGAATACTCAAGTTTCCCATAGTAATGAATTTTTCCCAAAAGTTTATATCAGCAAATATTTAATTTGTCCTGCTTAGAGGACTGCTTTTTTTTTTTTTTTTTTTTTACCAAATGTCTGTGCTTACAACACTCTAAAATTGGTATTCTTTTTGTGAAAATAATAGTTATTTAAATATATCAGGATCTAAATCAGAAGACTGTAAAAGGAAAAATTATCACCTAAGAAGCTGGGTGAGTGCGTTTTGAAAACTCATAGTCATCCCTTTAGGAAGAAGCAGGGTAATTTAACTGGAAAGGATGATGGTTGAAGGGGAGATCAATATGTAATTTTAGCTAGATCGCTTCCCTATTGTCCTTTGGGCCAGTGCCAAAGAAACTCTCTGCCTATCTTGGGACAATGGGTCAAACCAGAAACATTGCTCTGCACCTGAAAGAGAAAATGAAGCGGGTCCAGACAGTATGCTGAGACGATCGGAGATTCCATTAGAGTGTCAGTCATGAATAAGGTGAGATGCAATTTCTGTAGCTATGAGATAATTTCACCATCACCAAGTCTCCCTGGGCAACTTCATTGATGCATTTATGATGAAACTTCTCATTTTCTGTTATGTTTTCTCTCTTGGACCTTAAAGTAAATTCGTCTTTTATCAGTTCCACACTTCATTGCGTGTCATGATTTGGAAAAGATAATAAAATACTAGCTGGTGCTGTCCCCAGAGAGGACAATGCACCTGCCTTCATTTCAGGAGACTGTACTTAACGGGAATTGATCTACCTGCCATGACCACTGTCTATAAAGAAAAGAATTATCTTGAAGCAAAGCAGAGGCAGAAAATTAGGAGCTGTTGTCTTAAGGTAGACACTGTCCTCAAAGACTGGGCAGAAGAAAAGACCTGGGAGTAAAGTCAAAATCAGAGAACCAAGGATGAATAATTATTATCATCAACTGATCCATTTTCATTTTAAAATATTTTTTCAGTGTACTTTTACCCTCCATCTCTAGGCAATAGCATTTACATTATTTAAAATCCCATAGATTCTCTGGAAAGAAAAGTAACATTTAAAAATATGTCTCTTGAGATCATGGTTCAAATTACTGGGAAGTGTGTGTGTGTGTGTGTGTGTGTGTGTGTGTGAGAGAGAGAGAGAGAGAGAGAGAGAGAGAGAGAGAACAAGGGATAGGCACATTATTATCTAAGATCTTACACCAAAGTAACAGCATCTCTGACCTTAGAACATACTTTAAATCTAAAACTTTTAGTACTATAGCACTGCATTCATTGATTACCCTCTTGTTTCAACTTGTTCCCATCCCCACTCTGCACACCAAAAAATTAGTAATGGTTTCTTCTTATATTGAAAAAAGTTTTGTAAATCAACACATTTTAATTGAGAGTCAATGATTTTTACCTCTATTTAGACAAATATTAGGAGAGTGTAGTAGAAACAAAACTACATAGCTTAAATTGGAAATATTCAACCCCATTGGCCTACCCATCATGTTCAAATGTTTATGAAGTCAGCTATCTTCAGAAGACTCTACAATGTAGATACAGTTATTATGGCATTGTTTTCTGATTTATTTTTCCTTAACATTAAAATCTGCCAAATACCATGACTGTCTTGAAGGCAAATCCAAAACAGACTTTTGTAACTAATAAATGAATCCAGAATGTTAAATTCCTAAGAAATAAAAAGATTTAATTTCCCTCGGATAACTTGTTCAGAGGATACTGTTGGTTATACCTGTTTCCCATTCCTAATTTCTAGTATCTGTTCAAGTACCCATCCCTAGACCAGATAGTTGATGAACTATATCAGATCACACTCACAATTTCTGAGATGGCACTGAGTGGTTAAATATAATCAAGTTTGCTTGCCATAACTGGTCAAGAAACTATACCTAACTCCATCAGCCCACAGCATTCCTTCAGCTCCAAGTTATTGGTTAAATGATTAGGCCAGTATGATGTGAGGGGTAATTCAGTAGACAAAATGGAAAAGAAGATTCCCTGTATTGAAAGTAAGGCAGAAAAGACCAACCTATGTATGTGGTTGTAAATGGATATGAGTGGATATGAGGCCTAGTACTGCTGCCGCCATCTTGTGACAAAACTGAGATGAAAACACAAAAAGGATACAATTGCCAAGAATATCTCAATCCGTCAGACCAAGTTCTCGTTAAACAAAACCAGATCCCTATGTAGATATTTTCAGTGTCTTGAGGGCCAGTTTGAATTGAGTTTTCCAATATGACTTAAAATATTCTAATACATACAATTAATAAGGTTCTCTTTCATAATTAAGACAATAATACAACTAATCATGTTTCACTTTTTGCTGCCAGGAATTTAGAGTCAAATTTGAAATTCAGTTATAAAAATTACATAAGCCTGTGGCCTATGTTTTTAGTCTCATTTTTAAAAGGTCAAGGGTTATTCCTGGAAAACTATAAACTCCCAAAATTGAACCAGGAAGAAACTGACAACCAGAATAGACCAATATCTAGTAACGAGATTAAAGCAGTGATCAAAAACCTCCCAAAAAACAAGAGCCCAGGACCTGACAGATTCCCTGGGGAATTCTACCAAACATTCAAAGAAGAAATAACAACTATTCTCCTGAAGCTGTTTCAAAAAATTGAAGCAGAAGGAAAACTTCCAGACTCTTTCTATGAAGCCAGCATTACCCTGATCCCCAAACCAGGCAAAGACCCTACCAAAAAGGAGAATTTCAGACCAATATCACTGATGAATATGGATGCAAAGATTCTCAACAAGATCCTAGGAAACAGGATCCAACAGCACATTAAAAAGAGTATCCACCATGACCAAGTGGGATTCATCCCTGGGTTACAAGGATGGTTCAATACTCACAAATCAATCAATGTGATAGAACAAATCAATAAGAGAAGAGAGAAGAACCACATGGTCCTCTCAATTGATACAGAAAAAGCATATGACAAAATCCAGCATCCGTTCCTGACTAAAATGCTTCAAAGTATAGGGATAGAGGGAACATTCCTGAACTTCATAAAATCTATCTATGAAAGACCCACAGCAAATATCATCCTCAATGGGAAAAAGCTTGCAACCTTCCCATTGAGATCAGGAACACGACAAGGATGCCCACTCTCACCACTCTTGTTCAACATAGTATTAGAAGTTCTAGCAACAGCAATCAGACAACAAAGAGAAATAAAAGGTATCCAAATTGGCAGTGAAGAAGTCAAACTCTCTCTCTTCGCAGATGACATGATTCTTTATATGGAAAACCCAAAAGACTCCATCCCCAAACTACTAGAACTCATACAGCAATTCACTAACGTGGCAGGATACAAAGTCAATGTACAGAAATCAGTGGCTTTCTTATACACTATCAATGAAAATACAGAAAGGGAAATTAGAGAATCGATTCCATTTACTATAGCACCAAGAACCATAAGATACCTGGGAATAAACCTAACCAAAGAGGTAAAGGATCTGTACTCGAGGAACTACACAACACTCATGAAAGAAATTGAAGAAGACACAAAAAGATGGAAGACCATTCCATGCTCTTGGATCGGAAGAATAAACATTGTTAAAATGTCTACACTGCCTAGAGCCATCTATACTTTTAATGCCATTCCGATCAAAATTCCACCGGTATTTTTCAAAGAGCTGGAGCAAATAATCCTAAAATTTGTATGGAATCAGAAGAGACCCCGAATCGCTAAGGAAATGTTGAAAAACAAAAATAAAACTGGGGGCATCACGTTACCTGATTTCAAGCTTTACTACAAAGCTGTGATCACCAAGACAGCATGGTATTGGCATAAAAACAGACACATAGACCAGTGGAACAGAGTAGAAAGCCCAGATATGGACCCTCAACTCTATGGTCAGTTAATCTTCGACAAAACAGGAAAAAATATACAGTGGAAAAAAGACAGTCTCTTCAATAAATGGTGCTGGGAAAACTGGACAACTATATGTAGAAGAATGAAACTCGACCATTCTCCTACACCGTACACAAAGACAAACTCAAAGTGGATAAAAGACCTCAACGTGAGACAGGAATCCATCAGAATCCTAGAGGAGAACATAGGCAGTAACCTCTTTGATATCAGCCACAGCAACTTCTTTCAAGATATGTCTCCAAAGGCAAAGGAAACAAAAGCGAAAATGAACTTTTGGGACTTCATCAAGATCAAAAGCTTCTGCACAGCAAAGGAAACAGTCAACAAAACAAAGAGGCAACCCACGGAACGGGAGAAGATATTTGCAAATGACAGTACAGACAAAAGGCTGATATCCAGGATCTATAAAGAACTCCTCAAACTCAACACACACAAAACAGATAATCATGCCAATAAATGGGCAGAAGATATGAACAGACACTTCTCCAATGAAGACATACAAATGGCTATCAGACACATGAAAAAATGTTCATCATCACTAGCCATCAGGGAGATTCAAATCAAAACCACATTGAGATACCACCTTACACCAGTTAGAATGGCTAAAATTAGCAAGACAGGAAACAACATGTGTTGGAGAGGATGTGGAGAAAGGGGAACCCTCTTACACTGTTGGTGGGAATGCAAGTTGGTGCAGCCACTTTGGAGAACAGTGTGGAGATTCCTCAAGAAATTAAAAATAGAGCTTCCCTATGACCCTGAAATTGCACCACTGGGTATTTACTCCAAAGATACAGATGTAGTGAAAAGAAGGGCCATCTGTACCCCAATGTTTATAGCGGCAATGGCCATGGTTACCAAACTGTGGAAAGAACCAAGATGCCCTCCAACGGAGGAATGGATAAGGAAGATGTGGTCCATATACACTGTGGAGTATTATGGCTCCATCAGAAAGGATGAATACCCAACCTTTGTAGCAACATGGATGGGACTGGCAGAGATTATGCTGAGTGAAATAAGTCAAGCAGAGAGAGTCAATTATCATATGGTTTCACTTATTTGTGGAGCATAACAAATAACATGGAGGACATGGGGAGATGAAGAGGAGAAGGGAGTTGAGGGAAATTGGAAGGGGAGGTGAACCATGAGAGACTATGGACTCTGAAAAACAACCTGAGAGTTTTGAAGGGGTGGGGGGTGGGAGATTGGGGGAACCAGGTGGTGGGTATTGGGGAGGGCACGTATTGCATGGAGCACTGGGTGTGGTGCAAAAACAATGAATACTGTTATGCTGAAAAGAAATAAAAAAACAAACAAACAAACAAATTCAAGGGTTTCTGCGGTGGGGGGGGTGGGAAGAGTGTTGTTTTAGTTTCAAGTTCCTATTTAAATTCCAGTTATGTAACATATTCTATAGTTCTCATTTCAGGAGTAGAATTTAGTGATTCATCACTTATGTACAACACTGAATGCTCATCACAACAAGTCCCTCCTTAATACCCATCACCCATTTAACCCATCCCTGCACCCACCTCGACTCCAGCAACCCTCAGTTTGCTCTGTGTAGCTAAGAGTTTGTCCTATGGTTTGCCTCTCTCTTTTTTTCTCCCCTCTATGTTCATGTTTTGTTTCTTAAATTCCACATATGAGTGAAATTATATGGTATTTTTCTTTCACTGACTGACTTACTTCACTTAGCATAATACTCTCTAGCTCCAACCACAGTCATTGCAAATGGCAAGACTTCATGTTTATGGCTGAGTAATATTCCATTGTATACAGAAACCACCTCTTCTTTATCCATTTATCAGCTGATGGACATTTTGGGGTTCTTTCCATAATTTGGCTAGTTGATAATGCTGCTATAAACATTAGGGTGCCTATATCCCTTCAAATCCATATTTTTGTATTCTTTGGATAAATACCTAGTAGTGTAATTGCTGGATTATAGGCCAATTCTATTTTTAAGTTTTTGAGGAAACTCCATACTGTCTTCCAGAGTACCTGTACCAGTTTATAATTCCACCAGCAGTGAGGGTTCCCCCTTCTCCATCCTGTTGTTTCCTGCGTTGTTAATTTTAGCCATTCTGACAGGTATGAGGTGATTTCTCATTGTGGCTTTGATTTGTACTTCCCTGATGATGAGTGATGTTAAAAAGCTTTTCATGTATCTGTTAGCCATTCATATGTCTTCTTTGCAAAAATGTCTATTCATGTCTTCTGCCAATTTTTTATTTCAATTATTTGGTTTTTTGGTGTTGAATTTTATAAGTTCTTTATATATTTTGGATACTAACCCTTTATTACACATGTCATTTGAAAAGATCTCCTGTTCCCAAGGTTGCCTTCAAAAAAATAAATAAATAAAAAATAAAAGGTCACAATTTCCCACCTGTCTTTCTACATTTCTCTGGTTATGGTTAATATACTCACATATAACAACGTTCTCTTTTTCCTTTTTAATTGTTATAATAAACCACCAGATTACTCGCAAAATAAGTTGAGGTATAAATAAATTAACAAAGTAAAATAAAATAAATTAGCTCAAAATAAGTGGAACTTTTTCAGAAGACCCTCAGTACAAAACAAGCAAGGAAAATTAAAGAAACAAAGGTATTTTACAAACTGGAAACTTTTTATTGAAGAAAGTGATGTTCTGTTCATTTTTCAGATAAACGGAATTCATTGTTGTATTTTTATGTAATCAACCAGAAGAAACAGGAATTGATTTTATATAATTTTTGATGATCTAAATAGAATTCAAATTGCAAAATAACAGAATTGATAGCTTAAGAATTATTGCAAAGTGCCTCATGTTATGCAGCTCATTTTATTTGTTCTGACTCAGGCCATTTCACTTCACTAATCTAATTAATTTGTACTAAAATATGTCACCCCTATTGCATTAAATTTTACATTAAAATTCTTTGACTGCTTGCCAAATAATGTTTTTCTCTAGAACTGAGTTTGTGGAATAAATCCACATTGTCTATTACATATTTTTCACCATTTTGATAAGCATTTGCTTTCTTTTCATAAGTTTCCATAGCATGAAGATCACAGTACATTTCACAGCTGAAAATACATATTAAATATTTGATGAGAGTATTACTAACACAATTTAAATATATATAATTTAAGGTAAGCCTGATGGAAAAGCAATCAATCCTGTTTCGTTTCATCTCTCCTTCTTTGTAATTAAAAACCCAAATTGTATTTCTACAGGACCTAACCCTTAAAAAACAAGGCAGTGTCAACCAGACAAGCAGAAAATGCTTGTTAATCGAGGTAAAGGCCAGCAATTATGGTTTCTAAAAAAGAAGAAAGGAAGAGGGGCACCAGGGTCACTCAGTCGGTTAAGCCTCTGCCTCAGGATCAGGTCATGATTCTGGGATCAAGCCCCACATCAGGCTCTCTGCTCAGCAGGGAGTCTGCTTCCCCCTCTCTCTCTGCCTGCCTCTCTGCCTACTTGTGATCTCTCTCTTTCTCAAGTAAATAAATAAAGAAGAAGAAAGGAAGGGAGGGAGGGATGGAGGGAAGGAGGGAAGAAGGAAAGAAGGAGAAATTAGTTTAATGATTTGGGGCACATTAATGGCTTACAAATCACCAAATGACTGAGTTGATTTTAGGAATACAGAACAGCACATTGAAGAAGGGAAGGAAAAAGATCTTCTTCCCTCCTGAGTGTACAGACTCTCACCATTAGAGCTCCTTTATTGCTTATCACTTTGATCACTAAGACTCTTGAGATGATCACTTAAATTTCCAGTTCTCTTAGTATCATGAAAGCAAGTTTTGATAAGGGAAGAAAGCAATAGGGAGAGATTAGACAGCACAATGGAAACATCATCATCTTTGCCTATTTCCTCATTTAGCCCTGGCCAGCTAAAAGGTGTACAAGCACAGGTCAGTACTGGCTGTTTCAGTCCATCTGAAGACGTAACAACCAAGCTGACTACAGAGCTCCCAGGCAACCTTACTGACCTGTCACCACTCTATTTGTAGCACTCGTTGTAAATGATGTATTTGTTATATGTTTGTATTAAATCATTTGCAAATCAGAATTCATGGAAATATTCTTGTGTAATAATTTAAAAACACATGCCAATTACAAATACAAAACCAAACACTTTCAAGATCTGCAACCCTTATCAAAATGTATCTACAAAGGATTTTTATCTAATGACAACCATATATTTTGCATGTGTACCTTCATTAAATATTTTCTTTAATAAATCAGGTAGAACTACAAAGAGAACTCAGAAAATTATTGCTGCTTATCAATTAATCAAATACTTATTTAAGCACCTATGCTTTTCTGGTCACTTCTGGCCACTTGTGGACATTGCTACCCCATTTTTCATCACCAGGATGCTCTTGAATAGCTTCACAGAAAGCATATGTGGGAGTTCCTGAGTAAGGCTATTGCTATAAGGGACCAGAAGTCTGGATGTGACATATACCCAGGTAAAGTTTTATTGCAGGCAGAAAGGCAAATGTCTCTATATACAGATTATTTTTTTTTAAAGATTTTATTTATTTATTTGACAGAGAGAAATCACAAGTAGGCAGAGAGGCAGGCAGAGAGAGAGGAGGAAGCAGGCTCCCTGCTGAGCAGAAAGCCCAATGTGGGGCTTGAACCCAGGACCTGGGATCATGACCTGAGCTGAAGGCAGCGGCTTAACCCACTGAGCCACCCAGGCGCCCCAGTATACAGATTATTTTTAAGCTTAAATGACTTGAACAAAGCAAATAATGCAAGACTCTAGGAGCAGGGCAAAGTTCAGAGTCTGAGGTCTCCATACCTGAAACCAGAAGTCTCAAATCATATTTCTTATAGAAATAAGAAGGCAGGAGAAGCTACTCCCCATATGCTCTTGTGCCCCAAAGCAGAATTTCCTCACACCCATTTCCATAAGGACCCACAGACCTCTGGCCTCAGTTGCTCCAAATTAGTCTGTGGTTTGAGGATGACAGATAATTTTTTTTAATTATCATAGTATTTACATGTAACACTTATTTACCCATTCTCTTGCTCCCATTTTTCTGTGTTGGATTCATCCCAATGGCTATCCATTATTTAATAAAACAAATAAAAAATATATCAAACTGCTAGGAACTTTCAAACACCAGCAGAGCAGAGATGATGCTCTGTGACTGGCTGTGAACTCTTGTATTTGGCTAGTCATAGGAACTGGTAATTTCAATTGTTCTTATTAGTGTGTATGCGGGATACATTAGTGTGTAGAGGGATAAATGCTGACCAAAAAAAAAAAAAAAGTTAGATAGGAACTGTAAGACCTAAGAACGAATGTGTACTTTATTCTTGTCTTGTAATTCCTTCCAATCTGGCCTTAAATCCCTAACAATGCCTTTAAAAGCTTTCAAGAAAAATACAAGAATATTGACAACTTTCTGAAATGCTGCCCTCAGAGTCCACGCCATCGATTGCTTATTCCCTAGTGGTATGCAGCTATAATCACAGAATGTCACAGAAAACAGGATTGACTTCTGAGTCAGACAGCCCTAGATTAGTATTCCAGCACAGTGTTCTTCCTGCACTGCATATCCATTGTAAGCCTCAGCCACGTCCTCTATGAAATGGAGATAATAGAAGCACCCACTTCACAGCCTTGCCAGAAGCTGTAATGCAGTAGTAGTGTCCACAAAGTCAATGCTCAGTTCCCTTCTCCATACCCCTTCTGCAAATCCTGCACTATCGCTGACCAGAGCAATACTAGATATTAGGGTTACATGGAGATGGGATTCATAATTATAGTTGCAATACTTTTTAAATATTTTATTTATTTATTTGACACAGAGGTGTCACAAGTAGGCAGAGCGAGAGAGAGAGAGAGGAAGAAGCAGGCTCCCTGCCGAGCAGAGAGCCTGCTGCGGGACTCGATCCCAAGACCCTGAGATCATGACCTGAGCCGAAGGCAGAGGCTTAACTCACTGAGCCACCCAGGCACCCCTAGTTGCCATACTTTTAACATCAGAAATGTCTATGTAAATCCTGGGCATCTGCAAACCCACCACATTGTAGCCTTTGCCCAATTCCAGTTATCATCCTGAGGTTTTCTGCTTCTGTTCCGACTAAGCATGTTTTCTCAGGTGAAAATGGAACATTGTTTATTTCCTATGTCTTACACTCATCCTGCCTCTTGCCAATTATTTTTCTAGGGAGGCAGAGAAACTCACGCCTCCCCCTCACAACCTTAAAGGATGGCTAGGGTCCTACTCCAAATGAAAAAATTACCTGAAAACTTTGACTAATACTGATGTCAAGAACCTCCTAACCTGCTCACCTATTGAGTTCCATGACTACCAGAAAAGATAACATTTCTCTAGAAACAGCATAATCTTAGTAACAACATTTATTATTATGAAATGCACTATTGGAATCTTGGGCTACATTTATGGAAGGCCAAGCTATGGCCAACTTAAATATACTGGGCTCCAAAAAGCCATATGTAAGCCACTTATTTGGAACTCAAATGTATTTTCCCATAAAATGTTATGTATCAAATTTAGTGCATCTATCACATATAAACCACCACAATATGTTTTGATCTACCTAAGGTACAGTACAAGACATAATGATGTACACAATTCGTCTCTATTTTTGTATATCAGCCGTAAGTCTAAGATCACTCATTTGTTCAATACATGGATATGACTGCATTGCCTCCTGCTAAATGCCAGGCACCATTTTAGGTATTTCAGATACAATGACAAGACATGTGTATAGACTACTGGGGAAAAGAGATAATAAACACATAAGTACTTCATAACTTCAGATATGGGAAAGTGCTATGAAAGATTTAAAAAAAAAAAAAACAGAAAAGATTAAAAAAAAAAAAACATTAAGAAAATTATCCTTAATCAAGTGCACTTTAAGAGACAGTCTTTCTGAGAACATGACAAATGAGTAAGACTTAAAGTATGGGTGTAAGCAAAATGAATACCTGGGGAGAAGCATTCCAATCAGAGGGAACAGCAGTGCAAAGGCTCTTAACGGGACTGAGTTTATGTCTCAAGGAAATGCAAGAAGGTCCAGCAGCTAAAGAGGCATGAGGAACAGGCCAGGAGTAGGAAATGATATCCAAGAATGGCCTGGTCAGTAAGGCCTTGCAAGATTACTTTGGATTTTATTTGGAACATGTTGAGAAATCATCACAGAACTGTGAGTGGAAGAGTGACATTTTCAAAGGACATTTCCAAAAGATCACTGTGGATGTCAAGAGGGGGAAAAAAGTGCTAGGGCACAAGGAAGAAACATAGAGATTAGTTAGGAGGCCATTCCAAGTCCACATAGAGATGATGGTAGCTTAGACTAGGGCAGGAATGCAGAACATAACTAGAAATGATCAGATGAATGAAGGCGGCCCCATCAAAGGGAAGAAGGAAAATTCAAGAATAGACTATGCTCTTCTTCAATATACATTCCCTCCCAGTGGCCCTCAGTCCTCAAAGAAGCCTCTAGTAGATCTGAGTCCCCAAGTGTGCTATATATACCAAATCCTGTCTTAATCCCATCTTAATTTCATCTAAGACCAAAACCAGCTCTATTCATAAAGCATTTCAACAGGAAAATCAAGCCTGGTTCCAATAGGGCATGCCAAGAATCCATGTCAACCCGACTTAGAGGTGAAAAGCACCAAGAGTCCCTCTACCACTGAATGTATTAATTTTATCTTCATAGGAGAGAGCAATTGTCTGCATCTCTTCTCCTTAGATTTATGTTCTGGGGGTCCATTGGTCAAATCCCCTTTATGAGCCTGAAGCCCTCTGATATCACCATACATTTAAAATGTTCTTCGGGGCACCTGGGTAGCTCAGTGGCTTAAGCCTCTGCCTTCGGCCAGGGTCATGATCTCAGGGTCCTGGGATCGAGTCCCGCATCCGGCTCTCTGCTCAGCAGGGAGCCTGCTTCCCCCTCTCTCTCTGCCTGCCTCCCTGCCTACTTGTGATCTCTCTCTCTCTCTCAAATAAATAAATTTTTAAAAAAAATGTTCTTCTTTGGCAGAAAAAAAAAAATAGAAATAACAGATTGTGGCTGTTAATTTAATCCTACCAAAAGATTATGCAATGTTCTCAAAAAGAAATATTTGATTGCAAGGTCAAAAAAAAAAAAAAAAAAAAAAAACGAATGGAATTAAACAGGCCCGATTTTATCCAGCCTACTATAGTAGAGGAGAGAGACTGAACTCACCTGTGCTGAAACAAAAGGTGGGAGAGTCTGGAAGCACTGTGGTTCAGCAAGTAGAAAAATCCTAGAGGAAGCTCTGGAGGAGGGTGGGTCAATCTGATTATGTCATCCTTGTTCACTAATTGGTGCTTTTCAAAGTTAGGCCCCTGCCCTTCTATAGAGACTGGGAGAATAGGCACTACACCTTCCTTGATGACTCCATCTCAAAGGGATGGTTCCCAGTTCCTTAAGAAAAACATTCCTTGGGTTGTAGATTTGCATCTCAAAGAAAAAAGAAAGAATTTACAATTGAGGTTTTCTCAAAAAAATGCTCTAAGAAGAGGGAAGTCAGAGACACAGTCCGGAAGAAACCTGCCTGAAGTTCAGCCAAACTCAGGGGAATGTTAAGGCTGTCTTAGTCAGCAAAAACATCAATATTCAATGATTACAAAGTTCATAGGAGAAACCTTTGTCCAAAATTTTGCCAGCTTTCTGTTCATTGCTGCTTATCTTCCTAATTTGTAAAGTTCTAATTTGACATCAGCCCCTAAATGCTGTCAGCTCCCAGACAAGGTTACAGAACATCCTGAACACTGTGGGAGCAGACACCACTTAGCTCTGGTAAATAGAGTTCTGTCTGCATCCCAAAAGGATAGGAAGTCAGAGTGGGTCAGACATGAAATTTTAAAAGATTTCACAAGCAGAGATCGATACATCTCTTTGTCTTTGGGGTCCTGAAATTTCTGCTTTGTTGGTTTGTGTTTGTTTTGTTTGTTTTCTTTGTTTTGTTTTGCTTTGTAAGTATTGAAAACCAAAGTTTTAGTCTAGAAAGAGAATCAGCTCTGATGCAGGAATGGGCCTAAAAGAGTCTTTTCCTAGAACTCTGAACCTGAGAACAACACTGCCTCCTGAAGAACCAGCGATCCAGGCTATTCATACAAGGTCATGTAAATCAAATATTTATAAGAACTGCCTACACATTGTCATGATTAAGAGACAGTTCTTAATTTCTTGTCAGTTTTTAAAAGATATGGACACTTTAATAACAGCTGTAAAATAACAAAATTGTAGAGATGGATATTAGATTATATTAGTTTATATTGGATTAGATGGGATAATAGATTATCCCAGGGGTTAGTGATGGAGGAAGGAGGCAAGTGTGGCTATAAAGGGAGAGCACAGGCATCTTGTGATGATGATGCCAACAAAAGCTTAAGAGTAAGTATCTTAACATCCTCTTACCAAAGTCTTTAACATTGTAAGAGTTTTTATTTTTCATGAGGTCTAATTCATCAATTTGTCCTTTTACAGGTCAAGCTTTTGAAGTTAAGTATATGAAGTTGTCTACCCGAAGATTCTGAAGATTTTCTCTTGCTTTCTTCTAGAAATTTTACAATTTTATTTAATATGCAGACGGCACATTAGAAAAGGAAAAGCTAGCTGTTCAACACCATTAGCCATTTTTTTTTAATTTTATTTATTTATTTGACAGAGAAATCACAAGTAGGCAGAGAGGAGGCAGGCAGAGAGAAGGGAGAAGCAGACTCCCCGCCGAGCAGAGAGCCCGATGCGGGGCTCGATCCCAGGACCCTGAGATCATGACCCAAGCCGAAGGCAGAGGCTTAACCCACTGAGCCACCCAGGCGCCCCCACCATTAGCCATTTTTGAAATACAAATTAAAACTAAAAGAAAATATATCTACCTATTATAACAATAAAAGGAAACATAATGATAAAACAAGTATTGGTTACGATGCAGACTGTCTGGATTACACATATGTTTTTGATGGGAATGTAAAATGATACAGCTGTTCTGGAAAAGTTTAGAAATTTCTTATTATATCGGGGCGCCTGGGTGGCTCAGTGGGTTAAGCTGCTGCCTTCGGCTCAGGTCATGATCTCAGGGTCCTGGGATCGAGTCCCACATCGGGCTCTCTGCTCAGCGAGAAGCCTGCTTCCCTCTCTCTCTCTGCCTTCCTCTCCGTCTACTTGTGATCTCTCTCTGTCAAATAAATAAATAAAATCTTTAAAAAAAAAAAAAAGAAATTTCTTATTATATCAAACATGCAGGGGTGCCTGAGTGGCTCAGTCAGTTAAGCATCTGCCTTCAGCTCAGATCAAGCCCTGTGTCAGGCTCCCTGATCAGTGGGGAGTCTGCTTCTCCCTCTCTCTCTCTCTGTGCTCTCTTCTCTACCCCACCCAAATAAATAAATAAAATCTTTTTTTTTTAAAAATGCAACTACTGTATAACTCAGCAGCTATACTCTTGAGTATAAAAAATAAATCCCAGAGAGATAAAAACATGTTCACACAAAAACCTATGTATAAATATCCAGAGCATTTTATTCATAAGAGTAACAATGTAGAAATTCCCAGATGTCTTTTATTTTTTAATTTGTTTTTCTTTTTTTTTTTTACTTTTTAGATTTTATTTATTTAAGAGAGAGAGAGAGAGCATGCAAGTATGAGTGGGGGGTGGGAGGGAAAGGGCAAAGGGA
This sequence comes from Lutra lutra, assembly GCF_902655055.1. Taxonomy (NCBI): domain Eukaryota; kingdom Metazoa; phylum Chordata; class Mammalia; order Carnivora; family Mustelidae; genus Lutra; species Lutra lutra. Next base: position 79,587,849 of record NC_062280.1, on the reverse strand, counting down.
GAGCTGACTCCCCACTGAGCATGGGGCCCAATGGAGGCTGGATCCCAGGGCCCTGAGATCATGACCTGAGCCCAAGGCAGAGACTTGACCAACTGAGCCACCCAGACACCCCTTTCCAGGTGTCTTTTAATGGTTGGATGCCTGAACAAACTGTAGTACATTCACTGCAAGTTGTTAAATTAACATCTTTTTTCAAGATTTATTTAATCATTTGAGAGAAAGAGCAGAGCTGGGGCAGAAAGAGAGAATCCCCAAGTGGACTACCTGCCAAGCATGGAGCCAGATGCAGGGCTCAATCTCACAACCCATGAGATCACGACTTGAGCCAAAACCAAGAGTGGGATGCCTGGCCTACTGAGCCATCCAGGTGACCTAAATTAACGTTAGTTAAGTAGAGCTCTTGGGGTGTTTGAGGGCAAGCCCATTTTCCATAAGGGACCAGAAGGAAAACTGAAATAGAGAAATTTATTACTCATAAGCCCTCAGGGTTAAATACACCGCACACCTTGAGAAGCCACATAAAAAGTCAAGGCCAGGTGCCAAGTAGACAGCAGGTCAGGATCTGGGGCATGTGATTTTGTTAGGGTCTGTAGGTAGTGCTTTGGGGTTTCTAGGCTAAGACAGGATTGGTCAATTCAATCCAAGAAAAGCAAGATTTTGGTAAGCTTCTCAGGGGTCTGATATAAGGGATGCACAAGGGAAAAGCCCTGGGAAGCAAGGGAGAATATTATAAGGGCCACTGGGGAACATCAGGACCTAACACACAGTAATGACTCTGCAGGCTCTTATCTAGGACATGTGCTTGCATGAAGGGCTAAAGTCAGTTTAAGGCCTCTTCAAGCCTATTGGCCAAACAAAATGGATGCCATTGCAGCAATATCATGGAAAAGCTTAGCTAAATTCTTGTATGTGTAATACCACTTAGGAATAAAAAAGAATGAAGTTGATACAACAAATTGGGTGAATCCCCAGAGAATTATGCCTAGTGAAAAAAAGCCAATGGCAGAAGATACCATTTATATAATATTCTGAAAATGACAAAATCATAGAAATGGAGAATAGAGTAGTGATTGTTATGTTTCTGGGATGGGGTTGGGTACAGGAGGGTGACAGGTTCTAAAAGATCCCATGAAGGATGCCTGGGTGGCCCAGTCATTAAGCATCCGCCTTCAGCTCTGGTCATGACCTCAGCATCTGGGATTGAGCACCACATCGGGCTCCCTGCTCAGCAGGAAGCCTGCTTCTTCCTCTCCCACTCCCCCTGCTTGTGTTTCCTTTCTTTCTGTATCTCTGTCAAATAAATAGCTTAAATCTTTTTTTATAAAAATTCCATGAAATATCTTTGTGTTAATGAAAATGTTCTGGGGGCACCTGGATGGCTCAAGTTGTGGTCCCAGGATCCTGGTATCCAGCCCTGTACTGGGCTCCCTGCTGGGCAGGGGAGTCTGCTTCTGCTTCTCCCTCTCCCTCTGTCCACCCCCCCCCCACCCAAGCTTGCTCTCTCTCTCTCTCTCTCTCTCACTCACTATTTCTCTCAAATAAATAAAATCTTAAAAAAAAAAAAAATGAAAATGTTCTGCATTTTGACTATCAATAACAGTATGGTGATGTAGTATGGTTGCTGTTGCTGTTGGAGTAATGTGGGTAAATAGTAAAAGGGTTATCTTCGTATTATTTCTTACAACTGCAAATGAATTCATGTACATTTATCTTAAAATTATAAGTTTAATTATTTAAAAAGATTATCTTAATTTTGGTGGCAATCACACAAAGTTACATATGTAATAAAATTGCATAAAGCTACACAAACACATACATGCACATGTAATAAGGAACATGTGAATAAATTCTATGGTTTGTACCAATGTCAATATCCTGGGTTTTCAACTGTACTAGTCACACAAGATGTTAAAATTGGGTGATGATGGGTAAAGGGTGCACAAGACCTTCCTACACATTTCCTTGCAACTCCCTGTGAATCTGTCATTATTTCATAATAAAAAGTTAAAAGAGGGATGCCTGGGTAGCTCACTCAGTTAAGCATCCAATTCTTGATTTCAGCTCAGGTCATGATCTCAGGGTCGTGAGATGGAGTCCAATGTCTGGGTCCACACTCAGCAGGGAATCTGCTGGAGATTCTCTCTCTCCCTCTGCCCCTCCACCAGCTCACATTCGTTTGGTGTCTCTCTCTCTCTTTCTCTCAAATAAACCTTTAAAAAATTAAAACATTAAATTAAATTTTTAAAATAGGTAAAAGATATGGACAAACTGAAGTGCCTCCAGAGGATGACAAAAATGGTAAGAAACCAGATATATTTAGTCTTGAAAAAGAAAGGAAGAGGAAGCACTAAAACCCTTACAATTGTTGAAAGACTGTCATACAGAAATTGAGATTAAATTTATTCTGGAAAACTCCAAATTTTAGAATTAAAAACAAAGTACCGAAGTTCAAGAGAGGCAGTTTTCAATTCAGTGTAAGAAAAAGGAAAATTTTCTCACAGAGCATTCTAAAATGAAAATGGAAAAATGTGTCTTAAGACACAGTGAACTTTTTTCACTGAATATGTTCAGTCAAACTTGGGTGACTAAATTTCAAGAACATTGCTGGAGTAATTTCAGAATAGGGTAAGAAGATGAATTTTTCTAAAGTGTTTTGTAAAAAAATATCCCCATGGCTATCTTCTTCTTTAGCTATAGGCATTAGTATATATGACCTTACACACCTTATATTTACCAGCCCAGACTTCAATTGTAAAAAAAAAAAAAAAAAAAAAAATTAATAACTTCAGGAGCAAATGTCATTTTCTGGTATTATTCAGAGAAATGCAAAAGGTGACACATGTTAAAACACACGTTAAAATATTTTCTAGAATAGAGCTATTCACTTAAAACAGGAAACGATGAAATTTAGAAAAAAAGAAATAATATTGTAATGCTACAATGTACGATGTCCACTATATACAAATTTGAACCAGATTTTCAAGATCTAAATATATGCAGTAAAAAAAAAATTCCTTAGGTGTTGAAAAACTATTTTCTAGTTCAAAATATATTATGCCCAAGTTCGTTTTAAAATTGTCTAAAATTAGAAATACAATGTGTCAAATATGTGGTGACATCATAGATTGTTTAAGACAGAATAAGAAAGAATGATCTATCTGGTAAAAATCGAAGGACAAGTTACATAACTCTGGTCAGAATTTCCAGACCAGTGTTTTTTATTCTATACCTTGCTCAATCTAAATAAAATACCCCTTAAAGCAATTATGCTGCAAGAGCATAGAGATAGACGAACTACACTTCTGTCAGTAGACAGAATGGCTAGAAATATGAAGGCAGACAAGGAACATGCACTAATGGCATGATCAACCATTCCTGAATATTATCTCTGATGGAACAGTGAAAAATGTTCATCTTTTTAGTATACTTGGGCCTTTGCTTCCATTTTTTGAAAGGGCACATAAAAAACAAAATGAGGAAATGTTTCTACCTTATGTTCTATCTAGCATGGTAGTCCTCCCTGAGGAGGAAAAGCCCGCATATATCTGAGTGATAAACAGAACCACTTAATCCAGATGACAATGGTGTGGCGGGAAATGGACAAAAAAGGCAAATAGTCAGCAAATTAGTGCTAGATGAGGGGCAAAAGTAGAGGAGCTCCATGTTCCAACTGAGTTCTAAGCAGGCTCCTCCTATCTGAGGGTGCACTCACAATTAGATTAAGTTTTGTAACATCAATTAAGAATGGTTATTGCAAGTGAAATGAATAGGTTTAAGCACTGAATTCTTTAAATCTTCCCTAGAAATATATAACGTGCTTGACAGACTATCCATATAAATTATATTCTATTTTATATTCTAATAACTGCTTAGTTCATCCATATATTCATCTAATATCTATACTGGGGGGTCACTTTAATGCATCTATCTATTCATCCATTTTTCAACATATATATACCATCTTTGTTATGTACCTAGAACTTTCCTAGACACTAGACATACAAATATGAGTAAGAAAATGTTTTAACCTCCCAACCAATATAGGATTTTATCTTTAAAATGTTCCTGAAAGATTTAACAACAGGAAATTTAGTAATATCCCAGGCACCCAATACAATTTTGGATTGATAAAATTTTTTAAAATTCCATTTGCGATAAGCATGAACTATTTTTGAATAATGGGGGCATAAATAATGTCATATTTCTAAAGTCAGGAAAATCAAGTTAAAACAAATTCCCTAACATTGGCAGGAAAGTCCTTATCAGTCATTCCATGGGAAAACACAAAGACACAAACACACACACACAATTTATTTTGAAGTAAAAATAAAACATGATCTCTCAGCCATGCTACTACTATTCCTTCTCTATCCTCTGCTAGGACCATGGCTCTGTGTGAAGAAGATCCAGTCACATGATTCAATGTGGGTCGGCAGCTCAACTGCCCATGGCAGATTCTCCCTGAGACCCAAACACTTAGCACCAAGTCCTTCACTGCCTCTCACCAGCCACAAGCCCTGAGGTCTTACCATCTCAGAGCTGATGCATTCATAAGGGTTCCAGAAACCAATCCCAGTAGAAAATATGCCAGCCCCTCTTTTTTTCCAATAGTCCAAGATCCAACAGTGTCTCTAAGTCAATCCTTTGAGCACAATCTGGATCCCCTCATGGATAATTGACCCTGTTTATTTCCCAGAGCTTTAACCTGTTAATTTTTCCTGGAGAGTAAGAAAAATCTGGATTTCAAAGAAAGTTCTGACTATTTTGGGAGAATAAAAGGAGAAAATACTTTCATTTGTTTAAGCATGAACAAGACACTGTATCTCTATAGGTGGTTCTGAATAATTAAATTTTTATAACTCATCTGCTACATTTGTGATGAGATAAAAATCCCTTGTTCTTTAAATTCTTCCAAACAGTCCTAATCATACCTCTTGTCAAATCTACTGTAAAAGGAGAGAGGCCATGATATTTCAAGGCAGTTCTGAGGTCTATCGAATTCTTCTCTAGTCTAAATAAACTCAGTGCTTTCAACTGCACCCAGCTGCACTTCGTCACATTTAACACCAAAAATCTCAAATGGGACTAAAAAATAGTTTTTAAAAAGAAATAGAAGAATGATTTGCCAGAATAGTGGCTGATTATGAAGCACTTGATTTTGCATCTCAGGGATCAAACCCAATGATGGGTGATTTCAGGTTGCCAGCATTAAACCAAAATTTCTCTGCTTCTGGATATACTTATTTCTCCCTAGTTCTTCCTGGATGATTGAAAACTGATCGTCAAGTTTATCTCAGGTATGGAGATTAACCCATCAAGCTATCATAGCTTTATGTCTCTAGTCATTAAGATAATCCAACTAACTCTCTGCTTCTTATTACTCTTTGTGTATTAATAAATCACCAGGACCTGTATAAAGAATAAGAAAAAAGTGTGAAGGAATCTATACAAAAGTATATTCAGTGATGAAACAAAGGAGGAGCAGTCAATTCAATCAGGGAAAGTTGATGAGAAGTGGGTCAATAAAGGCTCCAAAGAAGTGGAAAATTTTGAAATATAATTTTGTTAATTGGACAGAAATGGAAAAGAGAAGGGATTCTAGACAGAGAATTTCAGGCCTGACCTAGACTGAAGCTAATCAGGCACTTAGCAGAAATAGAAGGAGCCTGAGCATCAGGAAAATCTCTGGTTCAAGTGAGCCCTTTCCATGGCTGAATCAATTATGGGATTCTGCCTATTTTCTCAGGTAACAACTCTGCCTTGATTCAAAGGATGATCCCTCTCTTATTTCTAGTACTCCTCTTTCCCAAAGCTTAGTGTCCTGCCCTCCCTTTCAAGCATCCTAGAAGTTAAAATCCTGTTTCTATATCTGGGCCTTATAATAGGGTTACCCCTTGCCCCCTACCCTACCCTGCCATCTATAGCCACAACACCTTGCCTTGATTGCTACCAAATGTCTTCAGCTAACCCTAAATCCTTTCCCCTACCAAAATCCTGAATACCTGTGCTCTCTGCATTGGGATGTTTTTTCTAAATTTTATAAAGGCTTTTCTACTGTTTGTTTCATCTGGTCTCTGGATTGTGGTTTTCCCCAGTCTGGCCATCACAGCCAAGTCATAATTATAAATCACTTCTAAAATGGGTTTTTTTTTTTTTTTTTTTTGCTTATGAAGAACAAAACTGGTTTGCATGTGTTTATTTGAATGCACTCATTTCACCTAAATCAAAATAAAATGCTGCTTTGAAAGGCCATTAAAAACTTAAACAAGAGAGGAGGGGCAAGATGGCGGAGATGTAGGAGACTATTTCCACTGGTCCCCTATAGTGAGCTAATTATCTACCAGAATAAACTGAACACCCATGAAATCAGCCTGAGATGTAAGATTACACATTTCTAGATCTCTACAGGGACAGAAGATGCCAGTGGAGAGTGGTGACTTCTGATTGCTCAGAAGCGTTCCAGGGCGCACCTTGCCTGGATTGCGGTTGATATATTCAGATACACATCCCCTCAACAACCTCTCACCAAAAGGACTAGGAGGAGGAACACCCAAGAGAGGAAAAATTCAGAGAACTATTGGGTATGGACTTAAACAGTATGTCAGAAAGGGAATTCAGGGTAACAATTATCCAGGCAATGGCTAGGTTGGAGAAAACCATTAGTGACCACATGGAATCTCTAAGGGCAGAAGTAAAAGCCACCCAGGAAGAAGTTAAAAATGCTATCAATGAGATCCAATCTAATCTAAATACTCTAACAGCTAGGGTATCTGAGGAAGAAGATAGAATTAGTGATCTAGAGGAAAAACCGATAGAGAAAAGGGATCAGAAGGAGGCATGGAAAAATAGCTTAGAAACCATGAAAACAGAATTAGAGAAATAAATGATGACATGAAACATTCTAACATCAGGATTATTGGGATCCCTGAAGGGGAGGAGAAAGAATGAAGACTAGAAGATATAGTTGAACAAATTCTCCATGAAAATTTTCCCAATCTGGGGAATGGAACCAGCTTTCATGTCCTAGAGGCAGAAAGACCACCCCCAAAGATCAACGAATCTAGAAAGACCTTGAGACACTTGATTGTGAAACTGATGAATCATAATTTTAGACAAGAGCTCCTGGGGACAGTTAGGGAGAAGAGATTCCTTACATACAGAGGAAGGTCCATCACAATAACGTCAGACCTGTCCACAGAAACCTGGCAAACCAGAAAGGGCTGGCAAGACATATTCAGTGCACTAAATGGGAAGAACATGCAACCAAGAATATTATCCATCAAGGTTGACATTCAAAATAGATGCTGAGATGAAAAGCTTCCAAGACCATCAAGGTTTAAAAGAGTATGTGAACAACAAGCTAGCACCACAAGAAATATTAAGGGGGGGGGAGTTTCTATAAAAGAAGAAAGAACCCAAGAGTGACACAGAACAGGAATTTACAGAGACAATCTATAGAAACAAGTATTTCACAGGCAACATGATGTCAATAAAAATGTATCTTTCAATAATCATTCTCAACATGAACAGCCTAAATGCTCCCATAAAACAACACAGGGTTGCAGATTGGATAAAACAACAGGGCCTGTCCATATGCTGTCTACAAGAGACCCATTTTGAACCTAAGGATACATCCAGACTGAAAGTGAAGGAATGGAGAAGCATCTTTCATGCCAATGGGCCTCAAAAGAAAGCTGGGATAGCGATTCTAATATCAGATAAATTAGATTTTAAACAAAAGACTGTACTCAGAGATAAAGAAGGACACTACATCATTCTTAAAGGGTCTATCCACCAAGAAGATCTAACAATTGTAAATATTTATGCCCCCAATACAGAAGCAGCAAACTACATAAGAGAACTGTTAATCAAGATAGTCATATTGGTATGAATACATTAATAGTAGGAGATCTTAACATGCCACTTCCAGTAATAGACTGATCATCCAAGCAGAAAATCAATAAAGAAACAGGAGCTTTGAATGACACACTGGACCAGATGAACCTCATAGATATATATAGAACATTCCACCCTAAAACAACAGAATGCTCATTCTTCTCGAGCACACATGGAACTTTCTCCAGAATAGACCACACACTTGGTCACAAATCAGGGCTCAACCAATACCAAAAGACTGAGATTATTCCCTGCATAATCTCAGACCATAATGCTTTGAAACTGGAACTCAACCACAAGAAAAAGTATGGAAGGAATTCAAACACTTGGAAGCTAAAGACTACCCTGCTTAAGAATGTTTGGATCAACCAGGAAATCAAAGAAGAACTTAAACAATTCATGGAAATCAATGAGAATGAAGACACATCAGTCCAAAACCTATGGGATACAGCAAAGGCGGTCCTATGAAGGAAATACATAGCCATCCAACCCTCACTCAAAAAAACTGAAAAACCGGAGTGCCTGGGTGGCTCAGTTGGTTGAGCGACTGCCTTCGGCTCGGGTCATGATCCCGGACTTCCGGGATCGAGTCCCGCATCAGGCTCCTAGCTCCGCGGGGAGTCTGCTTCTCCCTCTGACCTTCTCCTCTCTCATGCTCTCTCTCACTCATTCTCTCACAAATAAATAAATAAAATCTTAAAAAAAAAAAACTGAAAAACCCAGAATACACCTGCTGTCTTTACACCTTAAAGAACTGGAGAATCAACAACAAATTAAGCCAACCCCACACACAAGAAGGGAAATAATCAAGATTAGAGCAGATATCAATGAGAGAGAAACTAGGAATACAGTAAAACACATCCACGAAACTAAAGCTGATGTTTTGAAAGAATTAATAAGATCGATAAACCATTATTGATTAGCTTGGATTTGCCAACCTAATCCAAAAAAAAAAAGAAAGAAAGAGGACCCAAATTAATAAAATTATGAATGAAAGGGAAAGATCACTACTAACACCAAGGAAATAGAAACAATCATCAGAAATTATTATCAACAGTTATATGCCAATAAGTTAAGCAACCTAGATGAAATGGATGCATTCCTGGAAAACTATAAACTTCCAAAATTGAACCAGGAAGAAATTGACAACCTGAATAGACCAATACCTAGTAACGAGATTGAAGCAGTGATCAAAAACCTCCAAAAAACAAGAGCCCAGGATCTGACGGATTCCCTGGGGAATTCTACCAAACATTCAAAGAAGAAATAACACCTATTCTCCCGAAGCTGTTTCAAAAAATAGAAACAGAAGGAAAACTTCCAGACTCTTTTCATGAAGCCAGGATTACCCTGATCCCCAAACCAAGGAAAGACCCCACCAAAAAGAATTTCAGACCAATATCCCTGATGAATATGGATGCCAAGATTCTCAACAGGATCCTCGCTAATAGGATCCAACAGTACATTAAAAAGATTATCCATTATGACCAGGTGGGATTCATCCATGGGATGCAAGGGTGGTTCAACATTCACAAATCAATCAATGTGATAGAACAAATTAGTAAGAGAAAAGAGGAAAACCACATGGTCCTCTCAATTGATGCAGAAAAAGCACTTAACAAGATACAGCATCTGCTCCTGATTAAAACCCTTCAAAGTATAGGGATAGAGGGAACATTCCTCAACTTCATAAAATCTATCTATGAAAAACCCACAGTGAATATCTTCCTCAATGGGGAAAAGCTGACAGCCTTCCCTTTGAGATCAGGAACACAACAAGGATGTCCACTCTCACCACTATTGTTCAACATAGAACTAGAAGTCTAGCAACAGCAATCAGACAACAAAAAGAAAGAAAAGGTATTCAAATTGGCAATGAAGAAGTCAAACTCACTCTCTTTGCAGATGACATGATTCTTTATATGGAAAACCCAAAAGACTCCATCCCCAAACTATCAGAACTCATACAGCAATTCATTAATGTGGCAGGATACAAAATCAATGTACATAAATCAGTTGCTTTCTTATACACCAACAATGAAAATACAGAAAGGGAAATTACAGAATCAATTCCATTTACTAGAGCACCAAGAACCATGAGATACTTGGGAATAAACCTAACCAAAGAGGTAAAGGATCTGTACTCGAGCAACTACAGAACACTGATGAAAGAAATTGAGGAAGAAACAAAAAGATGGAAGAACGTTCCATTCTCATGGATCAGAAGAATAAACATTGTTAAAATGTCTATACTGCCTAGAGCCGCCTATACATTAAATGCTATACTGATCAAAATTCCACTGCATTTTTCAAAGAGCTGGAACAGACAATCCTAAAATATGTATGGAACCAGAAGAGACCCCACATTGCTAAGGAAATATTGAAAAAGAAAAACAAAACTGGGGACATCACATTGCCTGATTTCAAGCTTTACTACAAAGCTGTGATCACCAAGACAGCATGGTACCGGCACAAAAACAGACACATAGACCATGGAACAGAGTAGAGAGCCCAGATATGGACCCTCAACTCTATGGCCAAATAATCTTCAACAAAGCAGGAAAAAATATACCCTGGAAAAAGTCTCTTCAATAAATGGTGCTTGGAAAATTGGACGGCTATATATAGAAGAATGAAACTCAACCATTCTCTTACACCTTACACAAATATAAACTCGAAATGGATAAAAGACCTCAATGTGAGACAGGAATCTATCAAAATCCTAGAGAACATAGGCAGTAACCTCTTCAACATCGGCCACAGCAACTTTGTTCAAGACATGTCCCCAAAGGCAAAGGAAGCAAAAGGAAAAATGAACTTTTAGGACCTCATCAAGATCAAATGCTTCTGCACAAAAAAGGAAACAATCAACCAAACAAAGAAGCAACCCACGGAATGGGAGAAGATATTCACAAATGACAATACAGACAAAGGCCTGATATCCAAGATCCATAAAGAACTCCTCAAACTCAACACACACAAAACAGTTAATCACATCAAAAAATGGGCAAAAGACATGAACAGATGCTTCTCCAAAGAAGACATACAAATGGCTATCAGACACATGAAAAAATGTTCATCATCATTAGCCATCAGGGAGATTCAAATCAAAACCACATTGAGATACCACCTTACACCATTCTAATGGCCAAAATCAACAAGACAGTAAACAACAAGTGTTGGAGAGGATGTGGAGAAAGGGGAATGCTCTTACACTGTTGGTGGGAATGCAAGTTGGTGCAGCCACTTTGGAAAACAGTGTGGAGATTCCTTAAAAAATTAAAAATAGAGCTACCCTATGACCCTGCAATTGCACTACTGGGTATTTACCCCAAAGATACAGATGTAGTGAAAAGAAGGGCCATATGTATGCCAATGTTCATAGCAGCAATGGCCACAGTTGTCAAACTGGTGGAAAGAACCAAGATGTCCTTCAACTGACAAATGGATAAAGAAGATATGGTCCAGGGGCGCCTGGGTGGCTCAGTGGGTTAGGCCGCTGCCTTCAGCTCAGGTCATGATCTCAGAGTCCTGGGATTGAGCCCCGCATCGGGCTCTCTGCTCAGCAGGGAGCCTGCTTCCTCCTCTCTCTCTGCCTGCTTGTGATCTCTCTGTCAAATAAATAAATAAAATCTTTAAAAAAAAAAAAAGATATGGTCCATATATACAATGGAGTATTATGCCTCCATCAGAAAGAATGAATACCCAATTTTTATATCAACATGGACGGGACTGGAGGAGATTATGCGGAGTGAAATAAGTCAAGCAGAGAGAGTCAATTATCATATGGTTTCCTTACTTGTGGAGCATAAGGAATAACATAGAGGACATTGGGAGATGGAGAGGAGAAGTGAGTTGGGGGAAATTAGAGGGGGAGACAAACCATGAGAGACTGTGGAATCTAAGAAACAAACTGAGGGTTTTGGAGGGGAAGGGGGTAGAGGGTTGGGTGAGCCTGGTGGTGGGTGTTAAGGAGGGCACATATTGCATGGAGCACTGGGTGTGGTGCATAAACAATGAATTTTGGAACACACACACAAAAATAAAATTTTTTTTAAAATAAAACTTCCAATTTGGGTAGGCTAAAGTTGTTTGTGGAAAACTAAAGTGGACACATACCAAAAAAACTAGAAAAGCCAGATAAAACAATGTTTATAATCATCAGAGATCTGAGGAAGCAGTTCAAACTATGGAAATAAAAATTCTAAAAAGAAAACATTAGAAAGGTGAGCTATGATCTGAAGTAGCTTTTTTCTAGGGCAGTTGCTAACTCTGGCCTCAGGCAAAAGGCTGAGAATCGGGGTTTGGCTTCAGGCAGAGTGCCATGGAATTAGAGTGACAAAACTGGAGACTTAAGATGTCTCAAAACAACCATATCCCCTCAAGACATTTGCCAAATTTGAAGGCATACAGGACTGCAGGAAACCTCTGAAAAGAAGAATGTTTTCCAGATTCTTTCAAAGCTTTGAACACTACAGATTAGAGTTAAGGACCCACCAAGGGAAAGGTTACCAGTGATTATACCAGGTCCTTAGTTCAAAGCCTTGAAGAACTATACTCTCAGAACCAGATTAAAAAAATTTTAAAAAAAAGCCTTTAAAACTATATAATAAATAACTGCAATTCAGCCTTAGCACAGCTCATTTGCCAACTGGATCAATGTGGTCAACTTTTCTGTCTGCCCAGCAGAAAAAAAGTAAACACACTCCGGCAAGAGACATCAAAATCATCTGGATAAGTCATAATTTTTATAAACAACACTTAACATTAAATCAAAATCTGTAGGCATGGAAAGAGACAGCACCATAAGAATAACAACCAAGGGGAAAACAGTCAATAAAAGTAGACACATACATGATTAGGATACTGGTTTAGCAGATAAGAGCTTACTTAAAGGAACCATGGTTAATAAGCTCATGGAAAGAGAAAAAGATGAGATACTATATTAAAATGAGATTTTCACAAAAACATCAAAATCTACAAAATAATCATATGGAAATTCTGAAATTAAAAAAATCTGATATTAAGAAATCAATAGGTTAACAACAGGTTTGAGAACAGAAAACATGATTAGTGAGTTGGAAGACCAATTTCTGAACAGAAACAGAGAGAGAAAAACAAATGAAAAATCTAGGAAATATCATTAGAGACGTGAGAGGTTAAAAAAAAAAAAAAAACAGATTTCAAACTATGTGCATTAAAGCCCAAAAAAAAAAGGACAGAAACGTGGGGAAGGAGAAATATTTGAAAAGATAATAACCAAGGACAAAGACATCAATCCAGATTTAAGAAATCCATATAACTAGGCTAAATTACAAACTACCATGAAACACCCATGGTATCCCAGATATTCCTAGTGATACAACTCTGATGAGTTAACTGCAACTCTGCTATATTGGTGGCATTTGAAAACTAAATGGTAAAGTGACTTCCAAGTAGTTGCTGCGTGAGGACATGATGTGTTATAGTCACAAGCTTAGAGAGTAACTAATGTGTAAGAGAAACAGGGACATCTCCCTGGGAAATAGTAGGAGCATGGAGTCCAGCACAGTGAACAGCCATCAGTAATGGATAACTCTTGGAGCAAAGCCAGAAAGCAAACTCTAGTAAAGATCCACAAACAAATGATTCTTCAAATAATTAATTTGTTTCATCTAGTGTACAAAGTACTTTTGGCTTTATATCACACTGGAAAGGGAAACATTCTCTCCCCACTCTTACCCCAGATGAACTTCCGCCCACTTTCTTGCCAACTGCAGCCCCTTCCAAGGATGATGGAGCCACAATCTGATAAGTTGGAGCCCAGACACTCATTGCACCATGATTTTCTGATACTTGATATAATTGAATCCTCTAGTCAACACTAAGGAGTGTGGCACACTTCTATTTTCTGTGCCAAACTTCAACTTATCTCTCTTCCTCTTCAACTCCAATCATGCCATCTTAAGTAAGGGCCATCTCTGAATATCCAGAACTTTTATCCTTTTCCCTTGCAGACATGTTTTAGTGTACCAAATTAGATTTATGGAGGGAGTGCTTCTAGCCTATGCTCCTACTGAGTGTCCCAGAGGGCCCTTCAAGGGCAGATTTAAGAGTTCTTGATGCAGATAACAATAAACTTGCATTTTGATTGCCAGTTTTGTTATGCATAGTGCCTACTTCTTAAAAGCTTGAGGGGAGGTTAGATGATCAGTAAGGAAGATTTTGGACACTACAGAATCTTTAGCTATAAACATCATAATAGTGCCAAAATCCAATCTCTATCATAATTTTCTTTTCAGTTACTGTCACGTGATCATTGTAGCCATAACTAAAAACCACTATAAATACCATAATCTTTTAATATATAAAGTCAATCTAGATATATTAAGTGGTATTCTCAATTCTAAGAACACCACTATGTCATGTATGTGTAGAATTATTTTATATCCTCCAAATATGTCAGTATGACAGTAAGAATACCCAGAAGTCTAGGATCCCTGTCTATTTGAATTACTCATCAATTGAGTTCTATAACAATCTTTTATAGAATGATAGAGCTGCGGACATTTATTAACAGGTCTCTTTTGGTTGTAAATGACAGAAAGCCAACTCAAGCTGGCTTAAGTAAAAAGTAAATTTTTAAGTAAAAAAATTTGTTGAGACAGAGATGAGAAGTACAAGGATAGAACTGCCTCAAGAACTGTGCAAGCCAGTTACTCAAAAAATGTCATTAGCACTTGTCTCCATCTCTCATTTCCTCTTTTTTCTGAGTTACATTCTCTCCCCATAAAATGGACATGAACAAATAGACTAAAAACCACAGTAGAATGAGATTGTCTCTTTCCTAGTAGTTATAGAGAAGTCCCATGGCTGCTCTTCACAAGCCGAAATTAAGACATGTATCTCTGAAAAATCTCTGTGACTCTCATTACCTGGGGCTTGGTAAGACCTGGACTACAAGGACTGAGAGCATGAGTAGAGGGGTTCCCCTTGGAAAAGTCAGGGTGCATTAATAGGAAAAGGAATGAAAATAAGTAAGACAAAAATAAACAAATACCTATTATACTTTTCTCTGAAAACTTCTCTAAAATGTAGATATTTTGTTTAACAGTATCTCTGGACCTGATTATGAAACACTTGCATAAATGCATATTTCAACTTTTCTCTGAATATAAGAAATTTAATTTGACAACATTTGAAATTACTGAGTGTAATTATCCTATAAGCTAGTGTGCTCATCCATGCAGTGATTTTTTTCCCCTCCTCTCCAACTTCTTACTACCATTTAAACTGTCTCTTTTGATGGCTCCAACTTGATGGAGACATATATTTATCTTAAATTCAAGTTTGAGACAGGCATGAAGAGAGAAAAGTATTCTGCATGTCCCATATAATTTATTCATGATTATAGACATTAGGAGTTTAAAATTAGAAATTACCTAATGCATTACTACTTTCTATGTTGTAGAAAGATTTTTAAATGTTGCCTTGAAATAAATCATTACTTCGAAAATTATGCATTTTCATCATGGGTCCCCCAAGTTGGCTATATAAATGATAAAGAATGTAGGATTTCTATTATTTCATCCTAATTGTTAACTTACTGATTAGCTATGGACTGATCAAAGATTTCCACTGGGCTGAACAAAGATTTTGGGTGGCTTTTCAAAATTTCCCTATGGCATGAAATTAAAGAACAGAGCCATTGTGAATCATATTTCTGCCTTCATTATAATAATAGGACATTTAAAAGACTCACACCAGTTATGAAGTATGAAGCATTCCTAGACCTCTTTGCCTTGCCCAGACATCACTAACTGATCAATGCACTCCCTCACTCCTTTTTCAAAGCAGCACTCTGCAGCTATTACAGAAAAAGGAAGCACTGAAAACAAAATTATTTACCAATTTTGTCCTTAAAAATGTTTACTTAGCCAACCAACAAAAACTGAAAAGTTATCTTATTTTTCACCAATGGTCCCATTATATGGATTTTTCTCCCAATTCTGGATCTTTTGAACTTCATTTCCCTTAAATTATATCTATCTATATCTTTAGCATAAACAATGTTTAAAGCTACCTAAAACTCCAGAGTTATCAGAATGTTCCATTAATCTGTACCTAATCCCATCCAGAGAACAATCTGAAACAACTAGAAACAGCATTCGAAAGTATTATGGGCTCTTACCTCCTGGTTATTAGAATACCTGAAGCATCTCTACCAAAGTGGGTCCTTGGGAGTGTCTAAACCAAACAGCTCAGAAATAGTCAGTCCCTTGTCTTGTAGAAGCCCAGATGCTAGCTCCAAGATTTTCATATTCTCCAGGATTCCCTCAGTATAGAAGCCTTCGAGTCATTTCCCCAGATGAAAAGTATTTCTTCAAACAACCATTCATTTAACCAACTCATTTTAGTGTTTTAGAAATAAGTGCAAGGGCCTGTTTCTTCAAGATTTCAATCCATTTGTGGTTTTTTTTTTTAATGCTCCCTTTGGTTGCCTTGATAAGGGAACATGGCAATGAATAAATTAATAAAGAATGAGAGCAGTGTGATTGTTTTGATACAAATGTGCTTACCCATGGGATGACTGTGTGGCTT
Organism: Lutra lutra; assembly: GCF_902655055.1. Classification (NCBI taxonomy): domain Eukaryota; kingdom Metazoa; phylum Chordata; class Mammalia; order Carnivora; family Mustelidae; genus Lutra; species Lutra lutra. The sequence goes on along the minus strand of NC_062280.1, from coordinate 79,571,373 downwards.
TGGCATCACATACTGTGCATCTGGGCAGAAGTCTGTTTGAGGAGTTAGCTTCAATCATTCTCTCCCTCAGTGTATGGAAGCAAATTCACAGAAACGAGTTATTCAGTCTCAAGGGGCAGGAAAGCATTCTGGCAATGACATAAGCATTAGTTTCAACATTGTTTCTAGGGGAACCAAGGGATCATTCTATGAAATGAATTGTTATTAAACTTACAACATGTAATAAGAAATATATCTCATCAAGCATTGTGGTGTCCCTCACTTTATGGAATAGCTACGTCAGGCCAAACAGTTTATAAAGGAAAAGTGAATCATTTGTTATAAACATCTGTTATAAAAATCATATGTGTATTTCCACAAGGAAGAGTCCACCAACTGATGGAATCTATCAAGTTTTATGGGAAAGCAATTACAATTATAGATATGGCCCATGGCATACACTACACCCACTCTCAGGGATAGACCTGCCTAGCAGTTCATTTTTCCTCTGCAGTACTTTCCTTGTTCCAGATCTTCTTACCACAACTAGATACAATATTATCTGCACCCACTCAAAATCATATGAATTTTGGACAATCCTAGAAATTATCTGATTCAACATTCCTCAACACAATCCACTTAGATGCTTTTTGTCAAAGCATTTATAGTGTCTACTACCTTGTTTGAGGTTGTCAAATTAAGTATAACTAGAAAGGAGGAGAGGGCAGATCTGAAAGAAGCTTTTGAATTACCAAACCACCAGGAGACACATTCAGCCTGAACAATTAAGAGTACTATAAGTTTGGAGGTGTGTTTATGAATACCTAAATGCCACCTAGGGAATTCTCCATCAGAAGAAAATATTCCAATCTGACCCTCTGGTTTGACATTACATTACAACATTTATTTTAGTTCAGTTGGTTTTTAGTAAACATGAAAAATTATTAATATAATATCATCTCAGTGCACAAAGAAACTAAGTGACTTGCCCACAATTCAATCACTTGCCAAGAACTTATGCCTTGTTTAAATATAATTTTTATGAAATAAATTTGATGGCATTTATGCACATTCAAATGAATCAATTAAAACTCATGGTTAAGATATGATTACATCACTTTAGAGTAGATCATAGGGGCCTCTAAGTAACATACGCAACCTGGTCAATTAATTAGCCAGGTCCATCCTTCATTTATTCAGCTTGTATGCAAGATACTGTGCTAGTTGCTGTGAATAATTATGCAATGTAATTTGTGTAGGATCTCCTAAAGCAGGTAAGGCGTAAATACCAAAACTACAACATAAGCTTAAAACTGGTATGTGTGCAACAAGAGGCACAATGAAATTCCCATGGGTGTTCAAAAAAGAAAAAAATATTTCTATTTGAAGGAATCAAGAAACAGTGACAGAACTGACCTTGCAAAATGGATAGGATTTTAACAAGCAGACAGAGGAGAAAAGAACATTCCAGGGAAAGAAAAGAGTAAGTGGTACAGAAGTGGTAAAATGTTGGAGGACTAGTGAGAAAACTAGTTTGTCTCCAAAATACAGTACAAGAGAAAAGTTCATGAACACAGCGGGTTGGGCCAGGCTATAGTACTGCAAACTAAAGGATTTCCACATTAGTTAATGACAAGGAGAGTTGCTTAAGGTATTATACAAACAGGTAATAAGTGTTATGCTTTTAAGATTAATCTAATAAAATGGAGTGGAGAGAGGCTGGATGCCAAGAATTGAGCTAGTACATTACAGTAGTCCAGAAGAGAGGAAATGGAGGTCTAGATTAGTGCCAAAAGAACTGGTAAAACACTGCAGGTTTCCCTCAAAAACAAACAAACAAAACAGGCTCCATGGTGGCATGAACCATATTGCTCTTCTTTGCAGCCTATAGTACTTACTCAAGTAAATATTTGTTGAGTGAATGAAGCAGACTTATGAGAAACAGTGTAAGTAATGCTGGCAGAGCTATGAAACTGATTAACAATAGAAGAGAAAAGAGGAGGTAATTAAGATTTTGAGATTTTAAGAGCAATTGCATAATAAGAAATCCAAGAGAAGGTCTGAGGATGACACATTCATTTATTTGTTTCTTCTTTAAATATTTGTGAGCACCTACTATGTGCAGTTTCATATAGAATTTTGACGACACTGAGTCTGAGGTGCTAAGACAAATATTAAAATGGAAATGACCAGCAGGCTGTTTAAAATGTGCTTCTACAGCAGAAAAAGAAATGAAGGAATCAATCCCATTTACAATTGCACCAAAAACTGTAAGATGCCCAGGAATAAACCAAAGAGGTAAAAAATGTGTATTCTGAAAACTATAGAATACTTATGAAAGAAATTGAAGAGGACACAAAGAAATAGAAAAACATTATATGCTTATGGATTAGAACAACATTGTTAAAATCTCTATACTACCCAAAGAAATCAACACATTCAATGCAATCCCTACCAAAATACCACCAGCATTTTTCACAGAGCTAGAACAAACAATCATAAATATGGATGGAACCACAAAGGACCCCAATTAGCCCAAAGCAATCCTGAAAAAGTAAAACAAAGATAAGACATCACAATTCTGGACTTCAAATTATTACAAAGTTGTAGTCATCGAGACAGTATGGTACTGGCACAAAAACACATAGATCAATGGAACAGAACAGAAAACCCTGATATGGACCCACAACTCTATGGCCAACTAATCTTCAACAAAGCAGGAAAGAATATCCAGTGGAAAAAAGACAATCTCTTCAACAAATGGTGTTGGGAGAACTGGACAGCAACATATAGAAAAATGAAATTAGACCACTTTCTTATACCATACACAAAAATAAACTCAAAATGGATGAAAGAACTAAACATGAGACAGGAAACCATCAAAATCTTAGAGAAGAATACAGGTAACTTTGACTCAGCTGTAGTAACTTACTCAGCTGTAGTAACTTCTTACTAGAGACATCACCACAGGCAAGAGAACAAAAGCAAAAATGAACTACTGGGAATTCTTCAGGATACAAACCTTCTATACGGTGAAGCAAATAACCAAGAAAACTAAAAGGTAGCCTATGGAACAATAGAAGATATTTGCAAAAGACTCAACTGACAAAGGGTTAGTATCCAAAATCTATAAAGAACTTATCAAACTCAACACTCAAAAAACAAATAATCTAGTTAAGAAATGGTCAGAAGAGGGGCACCTGGGTGGCTCATTCATTTGAGGATCTGACTCTTGATTTTGCCTCTGGTCATGATCTTGGGGTCATGAGATCGAGCCCCATATCAGGCTCTGCACTTAGCAGGGAGTCTGCTTGGGATTCTCTCTCTCTCCCTCTCCCTCTGCCGCTAAACACACACACACACACACACACACACATACTCCCCACTCTCTCTCTCTCTCAAATAAATAAATAAATCTTTTTATAAAAATTTTTTAAAGAAACGGGCAGAAGACATGAATAGACATTTTTCCAAAGAAGAAATCCAGATAGCTAACTGACACCTGAAAAGATACTCAAGATCACTCATCAACAGGGAAATATAAATCAAAACCATGATGTGATACCACCTCACACCTCTCAGAATGGCTAAAATTAACAGCACGGGAAACAACAGATGTTGGTGAAGTTGTAGAGAAAGAGGAACCCTTTCATACTATTGATGGAAAACAGTATGGAGGTTCCCCAAAAAGTTAAAAATAGAGGCACCTGGGAGGCTCACTCAGTTAAGCATCCAACTCTTAATTTCAGCTCAGGTCATAATTTCAGGGTTGTAGGATAAAGCTCTGTGTCGGGCTCTACACTGGGCATAAAGCCTACTTAAGAGTCTCTCTCACCCTCTGTACCCCTCCCCCTCTGTCTACTCACTCATGCTCTGTCTCTTAAAAAAAATAAAAGGTAAAACAGAACTACCCTACGACCCAGCAATTGCACTGCTAGGTTTTTGCCCAAAGGATACAAAAATACTGATTCAAAGGTGCACATGCACCCCAATGTTTTACAGCAGCATTATCAACAATAGCCAAACAATGAAAAGAACCCAAATGTCCACTGACTGATGAATGGATAAAGAAGTGGTGTATTTATGTGTGTGTGTATATGTATATATACACACACACACACAATGAATATTACTTAGCCTTAAAATAGAATGAAATCTTGCCATTTACAACTACATGGATGGAGCTAGAATGTATTATGCTAAGAGAAATAAATCAGTAAGAGAAAGACAAATACCATATGATTTCTCTCATATGTAGAATAAAAAACAAAATAGATGAACATATGGGGGAGGGGGAAACAGAGGGAAGAAAACCATAAAGAGACTCTTAATGATAGAGAACAAACTGAGGGTTGATGGAGGGAGGTGGGTGAGGGATGGGCTACAAGGGTGATGGGTATTAAGGAGGGCGGGCCCTTGTTATGATGAACACTGGGTGTTATATGTACATGATGAATCACTAAATTTTACTCCTGAAACTAATATTACATACTAATAAAATATTATTAAATTAATAAATAAAAATTTGAAAAAAATAAAATATGCTTCTACATTTAGTAGAGAATTTCCAGTCATGAAGGCATTTTAATGACTTCTCAATTCCCCAGAACTTCACTATAGCTAGATCTACTCATATGTTACATCAAAAATTCTTTTTAACCTCCAATTGCAATGTTTTCTTTTATAATTTATGGCTTCCACTTTAAAGAGAATGGTTTGAGAAACATAGTTCGTCTTTCTCTTTCCAAGATGAAAATTATGATGCAGTAAGCCCTATAAGGAATATATACTGTTCATAGGAAACTTGGAACTTAATGGCTTAATCAAATATGATAATCCTATCTTAATATCCACATTCTAAATGTTACCAAATTAAATTTTTACTAAGTAACTATAAATAATCTTTTTTTTTTAGATTTTATTTATTTATTTATTTGACAGACAGAGATCACAAGTAGGCAGAGAGGCAGGCAGAGAGAGAAGGAAGCAGGCTCCCCGCTGGGCAGAGAGCCTGATGCGGGGCTCGATCCCAGGACCCTGGGATCATGACCCGAGCCGAAGGCAGAGGCTTTAACCCACTGAGCCACCCAGGCACCCCAGTAACTATAAATAATCTTGATGATGGAAGTGATTGGAAATAAAAGATACCACAATTTTCAAAAATTTTAACTGTTCAAAGCAAGTGAGTTTTGTTTTTTTTTTTAGTGGCTTAGGAAATATAAGTTTTTATTTCCCTCTCATAGGGTCTGAGGGGAGCATTCCAGTTATGCAGGGAGGTTTTGCTACATGGAGTCCTTCAATAACCCAAATTCTTTCCAGGTCATTGCAAGCAAGTGAGATTTTAATATTATACTAGTTTGGGATATGTCTTTTCAAATAATGAAAATTTTAGGAAAATATTTTCATTTACCCTAGTTTTCTTACAAAATATTTGCCATTAATTTCTAAGTAAAGAAAATTCAAATGATCAGTATACTTACCCACCAAAACAAGGTGCTAGAGATTATTCAGAGTAATTTTTCTGAAAATTTTATTTGTAAAGTAAACTCATAACCAATGTTAAGTATGACTTGTTTCATTTTATGAGAGTAGGACAAAGTTTAAGGGACTTAAGTATATGTATGTATCTACAAATGCTACATATGGTTTGATAACTATTATTCCTTTAAGCTATCTCTGTGACATTTGTATAATTCAAATACAGTACAGGGTGTGTGTGTGTGTGTGTGTGTGTGTGTGTGTGTGTGTAATTTATCTGCTTTCTTTCTAAACTGTTAGCATCTTATGGCAATGTCCATAAAACATTATACCTAATAGTTACTAAATTAATTATTATGAGTGACTAAACTCTAATGATTCTATTTATCTTTTTGATAAGGGGTATGGGAAGAATACTACTCAGTTTTAATTCATAACATTAAACAAGCCATTTAACCTTGGGAACATTAAGAGAGCTTCTAAATATGGATTTGTTGGGTAATAATAGCATTCTTACATTCTAGGGCATTTGTTTTCCTACTGGATCATCCTCAAGATAAATAGTTGTTTCTGCATTTTATTGGAAATTGAACATGTGTAATTGAAACCAATGAACAACATCTATCCTTAAAATGTAGCCAACATATGGCATATGCAGAGTTTAACAAGGAAAGCCAGAAAGCACATATTGTGTCAAGGCCTAGAAAGTAAAATAATTGTGTTTCACATCTCAACAGAGAACTCTGAGAGAAACCATTTTATTTTCAGGTGCTGAATGAGAATAATTCCTTAATTGTATCTAGTATGGATGACACAAGGAAGAATACATATTGAAAAAACCACCATGAAAGGAAATGAAAAGAAACTGTTACATAAATTGTCCACAAGTCTATAAACAGTTTAGGAGGCTATCCTGTTAGGTACCTGAATAATTCTTAACTAAATAAAGAGATGAAGAAGTTCTTTAATAAATGACTGATATTCTGGGAAATTATATGAGTTATGCCTTGGATAAAAGTGAGCCACTACACTTGGAAGACCTAAAATACAGTGTCTGTGGGATTTCCATTATGCCTAGCACTACCACAAGTCTTCCACACCCTAGCTTTTAGTCCCATCATAGTGACTAATAAACAACCCTATAAAACTGTCTCCACAGCAGTGAAAGTTTTTCAAACATAGTGTGGGTATTTAAGCTGACTATGTAGAACACAATCTGTAATAAATTTGGAGCTGTTTGGCCACTTTGAGAATATTCACAAACTACAATAGAACTTTTCATTTTGTAGCAGTAATTGACACAAAAATAGTTTCACGTGGTGATGCTATATTCTTCAAGCTTTTTCGGAAAAATGATACAACAAAATATTTTCATCTCATTTGTTCTCTCTTTCTGGCTAATGTGATGATTAATTAAATCTTTCCTAGGGCCTGGAGTCTAACTGTGGTAGATTTTAATTTTCTAGTTATAAATTTGAAAGAAAAGGAGAAACAGAAAATAAAAGAAAAACAGAAATAAAAAAAACAGAAATAGAACATTAAGGTTACCAAACATGCCCTAGACCATTTTCCTTTATAACTTATGATTTTTTCTACAAATATTTACTGAATTCTAACTCTGTGCCAAGGACTGTTTCAGTTACTGGGAACATCAAAATGACCCAAACAGAAAAACTATCTCCTGTAATGAAACATAAATTATCCTAGAGGGCAGAAGACAAACCAGTAAACAAATACATTAAAAACAATTTTAGTTAGCATTTGGTGCTATGAACAAACTAAAGGGGCACTCAGAGTGACTGGTCTGCGTGGGCTAGTGCCGCTTTAGATTGGGCAGGTATTTCTAAGCACAGTGGGAAACCATAGATGGTTTTAAGCAAGAAACATCCAATTTATACTTTTTTTTTTTAAAGATTTTATTTATTTGACACAGAGAGAGATCAGAAGTAGGCAGAGAGGCAGGCAGAGAGAGAGGAGGAAGCAGGCTCCCTGAGGAGCAGAGAGCCTGATGCGGGGCTCGATCCCAGGACCCTGGGATCATGACCTGAGCTGAAGGCAGAGGCTTTAACCCACTGAGCCACCCAGGCGCCCCCAATTTATACTTTTAAAAGATTTTTTAGGCTGTCATGTGGATATAAAATCATTACGGTTCATAAGCTAAAACAGGGTAACCAGTTACGAAGTTATTGTAGCAACCCAGGAGAACAATGATGGCACCCTAGTCCAGTATAGGATTGAAAAGATCATTAGAAATAGGTTGGGGATTATTTTGGTGGCAGAGCACACAGGACTTACCAATGGATTATGTCTAGAGGTGAGATAGAGGAATTGGGGCACATGAGTGGCTCTGTGGTTTAAGCATCTGACTCTTGATCACAATTCAGGTCTTGATCTCAGAATGTGAGTTCAAGCCCTGCACTGGGCTCCAGGCTGGGCATGGAGCCTAATTTAAAAAAAGAAAAGAAGAGGAATCAATTTTTATGGATATTTCTTCTGAGGCAAGGAAAATAAAAGCAAAAATAAATTATTGGGACATCAAAATAAAAAGCTTCTGCATGCAAAGGAAACAATCAACAAAACTAAAATGCAACATACATGATGGTAGAAGATACTCGCAAATGACATATCGGATAACCATTAGTATCCAAAATACATAAAGACCTTATAAGACTCAACGCCCAAAAAAACAAATAATCCAATTTAAAAATAGGCAGAAGACATGAAAGAGTTTTTCAAAGAAGACATGCAGATGGCAAACGTACATGAAAAGATGTTCAACATCACTCATCATTAGGGAAAGGCAAATCAAAACTACAATAAGATATCATCTCACACCTGTCAGAATGGCTAAAATAAAAAACACATGAAACAAGTGTTGGCGAGGATGTGGGGGAAAAGGAACCTTTTCGCACTGTTGGTGGGAATCCAAACTGGTGCAGCCACTTTGGAAAACATACGGAGTTTCCTCAAAAAGTTATAGAACCATGCCTACAATTCAGTAATCATGCTACCAGGTATTTACCCCCCAAAATACAAAAAACACAATGGATACATACACCCTTATTTTTATTGCAGCATTATTTACAATAGCCACGATATGGAAACAACCCAAGAGTCCACTGATAGATGAATGGATAAAGAAGAGGTTACAGTATTACATACAAAGGAATATTAGTCAGCCATAAAAAAGAAGGAAATGTTGCCATTTGCGATAAGAAGGAGCTAGAGAGTATTATGCTAAGTGAAATAAGTCAATACGAGAGAGACAAATATCACATAATTTCACTCATGTGGAATTTAAGAAACAAAAATAAGAAAGGAAAAAAAGAGAGAGGCAAACCAAGAAACAGACTCAACTATAGAGAACAACCTGATGGTTATCAGAGAGGAGGTAGGTGGAGGAATGGGTAAAATAGGTGATGGGGATTAGGAGTGCACTTGCCATGAGCACTGGGTGATGTATGACATTGCTGAATCACTATAGAGTACACCTGAAAATTGAATGTGGAGATTTCTGTTTCTGCTATAGACCTGTGGTTCCTGAGATGCCCAATAGTCATTCTTGTTTATTGTTTTTTTTTAATACAAGTTAATGTAAGCTATTGAGATTTTAGTCAATCATCAAAACTGATTTCTTACCAAACCAATCACTAAGAACTAAAACAATCATATATTGGCTAATATATTTATTTGGGTCTAAAGTTTTCAAAAAAGCATGTAACTTTTTCCATAAAAGTCTCAACAACAAGAACAAAAAAAGATAGTACACTTAATTTAGGATAATTTAATGATGATTTATTTTCAAAGGACCTTTTTTTAATGAAGATGTGAGTGGAGGGGAACCATAAGAGATATAGTAAAAGAGCCTGGGTTAGTAACACAGGGTTTTTACAACCCTGAGCCCCAAATAGATGAGAAAAAGTAGCATTTATCAGAACCCAGAAGGAGAGAGTTATATAGAGGAAGCAACCTTGAGAGGGAGCAGTAAGCATCAGTTAGAAATCTCACAAAGAGAAACCAGTTGAATAAATACCCTGACCTCACACTGCTTCCCATATCCTGATGGGACTCCCAGTAGCCAAATCCATTTGGAACGCAGAAGATAGCAGAGCCAACTGGTCACCACCACCCCTTCCCAAGGCAATAAAACAGGATGCAGATGGGTAGAGAACAGAACAACTGGAGGGGTATATAGAAGTTATCTGGCACAGAGAAATCACCACCTGATTCTTTTCATATATATTTTTTCTATTCATTTATATTCTTTCTGTATAGTAGAAAGATCATTCTACTTAGAATTCTGCATATAAATTCTATATTTCCTGAATGATTGTCCAAAGGTTATATATCCCATTCAAAAAAATATTTTAAAAGGCAATCCTCAATTCAAAGAAATTTTCAAGATTTCAAAGTCCTATTAGATGAAAAATTTCTTGAGAAATGGGTGTTGTTAGTAACACTAACATTTTTTAAGATTTCATTTATTTATTTTAGAAAGTGAAAGAAAGCAAAAGCAGGGAGAGGAGCAGAGGAGAAGGGAGAGGGAAAAGGAGAGAATCCCAAGCAGATTCCACACCAAGTGTGGAGCCAGATGTGGGGCTTGATCCCACAACCCTGAGATCAGGACCTGAGTCAAAACTAAGACACAGATACATAACTGACTGAGCCACCCAGGCACCCCAATAATGATAAAATTTTAATTACTAAATCTCATACTTCCTATGTTACAGATTCATGGCATAAATAGGAGAGATTATATATATTTTTTTAGATTTTATTTTTCAGTAATCTCTATATCCAACTTGGGGCTCAAACTCACAACTCCAAGAACAAGAGTTGCATGCTCTACTAACTGAGCCAGCCAGGCATCCCTACTGATACACTATTTTAAATAACAATGTTTACCTAAACTAAAATTATAAAATTATGTCCAAGTACCATGTAGAATTCAGTTGTGGTCATATTTTTCTTTTATCTTAAAATTATGTCTTCAGTCACTTATGCATTTGTGCAGGATCCAAAATAAAATGTTTATTTAATACCAAATATGCCAAAATTTGATACAAGTTAACATTTATACTAATATACTCCATATATTCCATATATATGTATATAAACAAATATATGTATATGATTAGAGGAATTATTGACAAAATATTTGTCTTTAAGCCAGGATAGGTATAAGTAAGATAAATAAAATATACATGAACATTCCAGTCTTCCCCAGCATATCATACTGTCAACTATTACATAGATCTAACTGAAAGAAAGATCATACTGGTGATAAGGAGGCCAAATAGAAGCTTATTGAAGTAATACAAGTAAGAATTGAACTAAGTCAATGAAAATGGAAATTGAAGAGCCTGAGGTGGCAAATACTGAGAGAACATTAAAAAACCATCAAGAAGAAATCATTTAAAGTCAGTGATTTATTGGATATGATATTGGTTATTAAGGGATATGTAAAAGATGGAAATCTGGATGATACACAATGCTACATTACCCAGTGATCAAATCACTTTCATACTTAGTGATGTGAAATACCTGTGGAACATCCAAGAAGAAATGCCAAAGAGGCAATCATTTTAGTTCATGGCCAGGCAGCTAAAGTATTGGGTTCAAATATGAATATGTGATCAACTCCATATCCATTCAGACCATTCTGATGGATTTCTTAAAGTTAAATATTTTAAGTAAGATACTTATTACTATTTTAAAAATATTTCTTTTTTTTTAAGTTTTATTTATATATTTTAGAAGGAGAGAGGGTATGTGGCGGTGGGAGGAGGGACAGAGGGAGAAAGAGAAAATCTCAAGCAGTCTTCCTGCTGAGTGAGGAGCCCGACACTGGGCTTGATCTCATGACCCTGAGATCAAGACCTCAGCCAAAATCAAGAATCAGATACTTAAGTGACTTAACCACCCAGACGCCCCCAAAAAAGATTCCTTTATAACATAAATATTACAAGTGTTAGCAGAAATAGTTTCCAGATTACGGTAGATTCAGACATTATTTATCTTTTCTTGACTTTTATTGTTTTAAATCACTTAAGGAAAAAAAAAACTCTTTCAAAAAATAGAAGAAAAGAAAGCATTTCCAAACTTATTTTACAAGGCCAGAATTATCCTCATACCAAAGCCAGACAAGGACACTGCATGAAAGAAAATTACAGGCCAAAATCTCTGATGAACATAGATGTAAAAATCCTCAACAAAATATTAACAAATAAAATTCAACAATACATTAGAAGGGGCACATGGATGGCTCAGTTGATTATATGTCCCTCTCTTGGGTTCAGCTCAGGTCATGATGTTGGGGTCCTGGGATCAAGCCCCATATCAGGCTCTGCACTCAGAGAAGTCTGCTTGTCCCTCTCCCTCTGCTCTTCCCCAACCCCTCAAGTGGATAAATAAAATCTTAAAAAAAAACTTCAAAAAGATCATAGACCATGATCAAGCAGAATTTGTTCTAGGGATGCAAGGATGGTTTAACTTCAACAAATCAAGAGAATACACCACAATAACAAAATGAAGAATAAAACCATATGATCTTCTCAATGGACGCAGAAAAGACACTTAACAAAATTTAACATTGTTTCATGATGAAAAACAAACAAATCAGCAAACAAACTGGGTATAGAAAGAACATCCCTCAACATAATAAATGCCATATACAACAAAACCACATCTAACATCATACTGACTGATGAAAAGCTTAAAGTTTTTTTCAAGATCAGGAACAAAGAAAGGATGCCCACTCTTGCCACTTTTGTTAAACATGGGTGTAGAAGTCCTAGTCAGAGCAATTAGGCAAGACAAAGAAATAAAAGGAATCTAAATCAGAAAGAAAGAAGTAAAACTGTTTGTGGATGACACGATGTTATACATAGAAAACTCTATAGACTACACACACACACACACACACATACACACACACACATTGTTAGAAATAACAAACAAATTAGGTAAAGTTGCAGGATACAAAATCAATATAAAAAAATCAGTCACGTTTCTACACATTAATAATAAAATATCAGAAAAAGAAATTAATTAATCTACTTAATCTACTAATAATAATACAAAAAGAATAAAATATTCAGGAATAAATTTAACCAAGGAGGTAAAAGATCAGAAAATGCTAAGACATTGATGAAAAAACTGAATAAAATACAAATATATGGTAAGATATCTCATGTTCCTGGATCAGAATTATTATTATTTTTGAATTGTCCACACTACCCAAAGTAATATACATACCCAATGTAATTCCAATCAAAATCTCAGTGGTACTTTTCACACTAAGTAAAAAGAATCCTAAAATTTGCAAGGAACTATAAAAGAATCCAGATAACCAAAGCACTCTTACAAAGAAGAAGAAAGCTAGAGACATCACATTTTCTGATTTCAAACTGTATTACAAAGTTAGAGTAATCAAAACAGTATTGGCAAAAATAAATAAATAAATAAGATACATAGGTCAATAAAATAGAACAGAGAGCCCAGAAATAATCCCAAACAGATATAGTCAATCAATTTTTGACAAATGAGCCAAGAATATGCAACAGGGAAAGAATAGTCTGTTCAATAAGTGGTGCTGGGAAAACTGAAGAGCCACACGCAAAAGAATGAGACTGGACCACTGTCTCACACCATACAAACAGGTAACTCAAAATAGATAAAAGACTTGAATGTCAGAGCTGAGGCCACAAAACTCCAAGAAAACATATGGTCTTCACATTGACATAACAATGACTTTTTTGATTTGACACCAAAAGTAAAGGCAACATATGCAAAAAGAAACAGGTGGGACTGTATCAAACTAAAAAACTTCCGCACAGCAAAGAAAACCATCAACAAAATAAAAAGACAACCTACTGAGTGGGAGAAAATTTTGCAAATCACAAATACCTGGTAAGGGATTAATATCCGAAACATACAAGGAACTTACACAACTCAATAGCAAAAAAAAAAAAAAAAAATTTAAAATAGTCCAATTAAAAAAATGGGCAAAGGACCAGATAGATATTTTCCAGAGAAGACATACAAATTGATGGCAGTTGTACAAAAAGGTGTTCCATAGCAAATCAAAACCACAATGAGCTATCACCTCACACATATCAGAATGTCTATTATCAAAAAAGCAAAAGATAACACGCTGGCAAGGGGTGTAAAAATGGGGAATCCTTGTAGCTGTTGGTGGCAGTATAAACTAGAACATTCAGAGAAGAAAACAGCATGCGATTCCTCAACAAGTTAAAAACGAAACTACTTTATGATCCAGCAATCCCATTTCTGGGTATATACCCAAATGAAGGAAATCAGGATCTGGAAAATGTATCCACTCTCTTCTGTTCATTGCTGAATTTTAACAATATCCAAGGAATGGAAACAATCTAAGTGTCCCTCAGTGAATGAAAGGATCAAGAAAATGTGGTTTATATACATGACGAATTATTATTCAGCTGTTAAAAAAGGGAATTCCTGTCATTTGCAACAACATGGGTGAAACTGGAGGACGGTCTAGTAAGCGAAGAAGTGAAGAAAGCCAAACAGAGAAATACAAATACTTCATGGTACCACTTATACATGGAATCTTAAAAAAAAAAAAAGAAAGAAAGAAAGGTCAAACTCACAGAAACACAGTAGAATGCTGGTTGCCATAGTCTAGAGGGTGGAGGGGTGGAATAAGTAGAGAGAGGCTGGTAAAACTTTCAGTTACAAGATGAATAAGTTCTGAGTATCTAATGTGTAACATGGTGACTATAGGTGATAACATTTTATGATGTGATTGAAATTTGCTGAGAGAATAGAACATAAATGCTCCCTCTACCCCCTCCGTAAAAGGTAAATATGTGTAGTGATTGGTGTGTTAATTAATTCAATGGGGAGAATCCTTTCACACCGTGTATATATATCAAATCATCACTCTGTATATTTCAATTTATTACAATTTTGTCAATTAAACCTCATTAAATCTGAATAAAATAAATAAGTAAAGATCTCTGGCTTCTATAAGGGGAAAAAAGTAGCAATGGGAGCCACTGGCAAACGTTGCCACGTAGGAAACATGAAGAGAGCAAATGACTGAGGACCGAAGCTTAGGGAATGCTGCATTTAACATGTATTATAATCAGGAATACCCATTACATTAAGCCAAATGATATTCAGATCCCACAGAAATAACTTTTAAGTATTTTTGACACTGAAGAACAATAATGTTAACTGAAACAAACACAGAATATAACGATTGTCAATATCTGGTGCAACAAACTGACAAATCCCTCTTTCCTGCCTCACAAGGTGAGTCTTTAACATGTTATTTTTTGCCACTACCAGGTTTTACATTTCTATCAGCTGTATCTCAGCCAGTCTGCTCTTCGACCACTATCACACACAGTCCCTTCTAGTTCAAAAACTGGGGAGAGGAATGGGAGAATCTTACTTTCTTGCTCTCCTGAGCTCCATCTTCATTCCCCACTCTTTGTTTTTCAGGCCAGAGTCATTTCCAGTTTTGATTAATTTCTTTTTCCTAGCTTTCTAATCAAGTCTCTGAACAGCTTCTTCCCAGACAGTTTTCCAATCACACCCTGTTCTATGAAATATCTGTACATTGTAATTCTAGATGCTGTGACAAGAAAATTCCATTTTCTCCTTCAATATAAGGTCAAAGGTAAAGTTGGGCCATTGCCAAAAAACATTCTGCATCACTCTGCACCATTTCCTGCCACAGCAGACAGAGCTAGGGCAGGACTCTGAGGCAGGATACCAAGCCTGATGGAGTCGGAGAGGGAAGGGATACTCGGAAGACAGCTGATTCCTGAAGAAGCAGAGAAGTAGGAAATGGGCGTTCATGACTAATGTATGAATTTTTGACAACTCTCTAAACATATTAATCTCAACTATCTAGCTCAATAAATAAATACTGTATGTTGAAAGATAAGATTTCTGGACTAAAAATTATTAATGGCATCATTACCAGTTTCGACAAAGCCTCTTAGAAAAGGGTGCTTGTCAGCTGACTGCTACTTTGAATATACTCAATTGAAATCTGACCTCTTCTTTTTGACCATCTTTTTCATTACTCTGCACTGACTTTCAGCTCTGAGTAACTGATCTCTGCCTTTTTTCCCTGATGGCAAAGGAGAGGAGAGCATTAGGAGGCCTGTGCCTCTGCACAGTCATCTATTATCAGCTGAAGATGTGGCAGATACAGAAGGGGAAATCAGGCTGCAGGGTCTTTATCTGACCTTCACTGTTTCTATCTATTTTAGCTTAGAAGAGGTTTTAGAAGTCAGCGCTATTTCATGCAGCATGTCATAAATTCTGGGAGAGTTATGCAAAACTGCAAAGGCAGAATTAGAAACAATGGGGTTCATATAGTGTCCTGTGACCACTTTCGCCTCTTTCCCTAATTGTTCAAAAGATTCTCAGTATTAAATCTGAATGTCAACAGTCTATAAAAACAATTCATATTTCTAGTGATGACAGTAATTTCACGAAATCATGAATCTCGGAAATACCTCAGAAATAATCTGATTTAAGTAACATTGGATAAGAAGACATACCAAAGTAAACAATAAACAATCTTATGCACGTATTCGAGTATAATCTTTGCTAGCAATTTACCAAGAATACAGTTCTGATTTGACTAGGACATACCTAGTTTTGATTATCTTTATGTTGCCAACTGTGGACTGACTTGTATCCCTGAAAATTCATAGGTAGAAGCCCAAACCCCCAGTGTGATGGCACTCAGAGATGGGGCTTTTGGGAGGTAATCAGGGTTACATGAGGTCATAAGAGTGGGGCCCTAATGTGGGATTAGTAGCCTTATAAGAAGAGAAAGAGATGGAAAGCAGCTGTCTGCAAGCCAAGGACAGGGTTCTCACCAAGAACTGAATCAGCTAGCACCTTGAACTTGGACTTCCCAGCCTCTAGAACTGTAAGAAATACATGTTTGTTGTTTAATTCAACCAGTATACGTTATTTTGTTACAGCAATCCACCCAGATGGAAAAAAAAGTTGTTAACCAAAAGTAACCCAAATCACCAAAGATAATTTATTTCCCAAAGTTACCTTAATTGTGCCTAGGCACAAACAGTATCATACATGGTATGGTATATGTTATCTCTTTTCCTTGACTACCACATTTAATTCATAAACAAGCTCCATTAAATCTGTCACCAAACAGACATATAGTAAATCTAACCACTTCCTTCCATTTCACCATCATCTTTCACACAGATAGTGTGGTAGCCTCTGAGCATGTCTCTGGGCTTCACCTCGTGACCTCCCACAAGCCATTCTCCCCACAGAAGCCAGACTGACCTTGTGAAAATAAAATACACTCTCCTATTTTAAAACCCCCAACATTTTTTCCTTGTATTTAAAAGGAAACCTGAACTTCTCACTCAGTTTATAAAGCTCAGCACAGCTTGAACCATGATTCCCTCTCCAATCTGGTCTTCTATCACTCTCCACCTCAACTTCCCTATTTCCCCAAATTACCCATCAAGCACATTCCTGCCTTAGTACTATGGTGCTAGTGTTCCCTTCTAGAGATCCTCATCATTTGGATCTTTATCTGGCTGGCTTCTCCTTCTGGTTCATATTTCAGTTTAAACGTCAGCTTTTCAAGGAGATTTTTGTGACCACACAGCCTAAAATAAGAACCTTGTCATTCTCTATTACACCAGACTGCTTAAATTCTGCAGAGTATTTGTTGTTGGCTGATATTTTGCTTACCTTCTTCCTTATTTATTGAATGTAAGCTCCATGAAAGCCAGAATTTGCTTATATTATTCATAGATACATCCTCAGCTCCTAAAGTAGAGCTTGGCACAGGTATTCACATACATTTTTTAAATGAATGAATAAACAAATTAGATAATTTTAGAGCTTTAAAGAGGTCTACCTATAAAAATATATTCCTTTGCTCTACTATAGTACCAAAACTTTCTATAATGGGAATAATTTCTATTGGATTCTAATTGGAAAAACTCTATTAAAATGTAAACATGTAAGTAAAATAACCTGTTGAAGTATAATTTCTCATGAAAATTTTCATATAACTGGTTTGCTTTTTAACACTAGATAAAAATATTACTTCAATATAACGGGCTATCAGAGTTAAAGAGTGTGGAATTTGGAAGTTAATCCCCAGAAAAAGAATGTAACATAAAGGGAAGGTCTTAAGTAGCTAGAGATCATCATGAAGGGAATTAAGTGACAGGGTCCCCTGGGCAAAATTTGTGTAAAGTCTCTTCTAAGGAACTCCTAATTTTATATCTCATTTTTTTCTCTCAACTGTTAAAGTACTTTGCTAGTTATGTTTTCAACAATCAACTACCATTTCTGTGAATCAGGGAGGTTGTATCATCCCTTCCAATCCACCAAAACATGGAAATGAGGACCCTCTGCCACATGGTTACTTGGTAGATCTGAGATCAGGCCACAGTTTTGTTTTTTGTTGTTTTTTTTTTTTAATTTACTTGACAGGCAGAGATCACAAGCAGGAAGAGAGGAAGGCAGAGAGAGAAGGGGAGGGGGGGAAGCAGGCTCCCTGCTGAGCAGAGAGCCCGATGTGGGGTTTGATCCCAGGACCCTGGGATCATGACCTGAGCTGAAGGCAGAGGCTTTAACCCACTAAGCCACCCAGGCGCCCCCAGGCCATAGCTTTTCTAATGGCCAATCCATTTCTCTACAGTGTCCATTTAGACACCTAGACCAGAAAACTCTCACTAAAGATTCTATGTGCTGGTAAGATGATCATATCACATGAGTAACATGAGAGGCTTGAGGTGTAGTGTTTGGAGGGAAGCAAATTATAGAAATGGAACTATTTTAGAAATATCAACAACCCCACCACTACCTTCCTACCCTGCTCCATATACCACCAGAATGTTGCTTATATATTTACATCACCTAATTTCACTTGTTTTGTTATTCACTCATTAAACATTCAGCAAATATTTATTGAGCATGCATGAAGTGACAGGCTTTATGCTAAGTGCCTGCAACACATTAGAAAACAAAATAAATTCTCTTTATTTTACCTTATTAAACAGATATTGTAAGACTTGCAAGTTCCCTAATAGCAAAATGCATTTTTTTTGTTCAAGTACTTAGTATCTCCCCACTCTATAGCCTAATGAGTATTTGCTAAAATTAATGGAATTGATGAAATAGGACAGATTAGAATGAAATACAATGTGTTCTGACCCCACATCCTACACCCAGGTCATGTTTGTCCTAGGCTGTTTAGGGCTTAAATAGAGGCAATGAAAAATGGCCAATGTAGCAAACAAGTGAAAATATGTCAGTGTTTCCCAAAGTAAGATCTTTAGGGTTGCCTGGGTGACTCAAGAGGTTGAGCGGCAGAGGGTGCCTGGGTGGCTCAGTGGGTTAAAGCCTCTGCCTTTGGCTCAGGTCATGATCCCAGGGTCCTGGGATGGAGCCCTGCATTGGGCTCTCTGCTCAGCAGGGAGCCTCCCTCCCCCTCTCTCTGTCCCTCCCTCTTTGCCTACTTGTGATTTCTGTCAAATAAATAAAATCTTAAGGAAAAAAAAAAAAGAGGCTGAGCGGCAGGCTCCTGAATTCAACTCAGGTCATGATCTCAGGGTCCTGGGATGGAACCCTATATCAGGCTGTACACTTAATTGGGAGTCAGCTTGAGCTTCTCTCCCTCTCCCTCTGGCCCCCTATCCCTGCCATGTGCTTTCTCCCTCTCTCTCTCTCTCTCTCAAATAAATACCTCTTTAAAAAAAAAAAAAAAAAAAAAGAACTTTAAACCATAAGCATCAGAATCATCTCAGATATTTCTTAAAAGTCAAAATTCTATAACAGCAGTGCAGATCTACTAAGAGGAAATCTCCCAAGGAAGTCTACAGGCATCCTGGAGACTCTTCAACACTTTCAAGTTTGAAAACCACTGCTTTAAACCTCAAGTCAGAGCCAGAGACAATAAAACAATATACTCTACTTGTTCCCAGAGTGCCAAATCACTTATAAATGACCTATTTTTGTATCTCTTCAGTTGACTCAAGTTCAATTGCTAGTACTTGGTAGACAAATGACAAAATTTTTTTTTAAAAAATGCAGCTCTTTAGATAAGGTCCTGGAGTTGAGATGTTATCTGGAGCTTATCAAACATCTGATTGAGCCATTGGCTTTTGTGGAAGTTCTGCAAAGGGCAGACAGCTTTTCTCCAAAACTATCTAGTGATGACTTACTTCGGTTCTTTTATTTTATCTGAATATTAACTCAAATAAATGCAGTTTTTGGTCTAAATAGCCATTGTCCATTAGTCCATTTTCTGCTTGACTTTAATGCTAAAGATTTGGCTGACTGGTGCCAAGTAAATATAGTGTCATCATTTTTAACAATATAATTCCAATTACCAGGAATTTCATTGTGAAATAAGAACTACATTTTCTTGACAGGGAGGAGCATTTGTTTTTTCAAGTGAAGGTAACTTGCATTATCATGATAATTCTATTTCAACATCCTTATACTGATTTTTTTAAGGTAATGTATCACCCTTCCAAACCATTTGTAATTTCATCAAGGCATTTATCTAATGAAATAATTTAAATTACTTTCCCAGATAATGCCAGAACATAATGACATAAAAATGGCCCTATCATGTACTCCCACTGGATTTTTTTTTAATTTTATTTTTTATAAACATATAATATATTTTTATCCCCAGGGGTACAGGTCTGTGAATCGCCAAGTCCACACACTTCACAGCACTCACCATAGCACATACCCTCCCCAATGTCCATAATCCCATCCCACTGGATTTTTATTGCAATCTTTCATTTGAATGTATTGGAAAATAAAAAGGAAAGTTGTTTATATGTATTGAAATATAAATCTCATGAGACTCTATTAAAAACAAGTTCTTCATTTCCTTTAAACATTTTTTCTTTTTCTTTTTTTTTTTAATTTATTTTCAGCACAACAGTATTCATTGTTTTTGTACCACACCCAGTGCTCCATGCAATCCGTGCCCTCTCTAATACCCACCACCTGGTTCCCCCAACCTCCCACCCCACCACCTCTTCAAACCCTTCAGATTGTTTTTCAGAGTCCATAGACTCTCATTGTTCACCTCCCCTTCCAATTTCCCCCAACTCCCCTCTCCTAACTCCCCATGTCCTCCATGCTATTTTTTAAAACATGTTGTGTTGTGTACATCTTTACTATTGTCATTTATTTAAAGCTGGCTATTTTCGAACTCTCCAAATTTCCCCTACCAAGGAAGAAACAATTACTCACAGCCACACCCTTTTTTAGTACCCAAATAGTAGCTTTTGTTTTTACCATTGAACACAGATTCATTTTTTTTCTTTTTTTTTTTTATTCATTTGACAGAGAGAGGGAGAGAGTTCACAAGTAGGCAGAGAGGCAGATAGAGAGAGAGGGGGGAAACAGGCTCCCCGCTGAGCAGAGAGCCCAATGCGGGGCTCGATCCCAGGACCCTGAGACCCTGACCTGAGCCGAAGGCAGAGGCTTTAACCCACTGAGCCACCCAGGTGCCCCTTGAACACAGATTCAAATGAACCTGTTTTATTTTACAGATTGATTGGCTTTATATGCTACTTCATTTTATCACTTCTTGTATTACAAGTGATATTTAACCCAGACCACCTCCAAAATAAAGCCATTTACACTGAATTTATTGATTCTTATACAATTTGGTAAGGAGTAGTCAAGACTTGCAGCAAGCTGAAGGATTTTTCTTTTTAAGTCTAAAGTTCCCAGAATTTTGAACCATCTCCAGAATAATATCAGCTATCAGAGTTTTAGAAAGAAAGAGTGGTATTGGCTCCACAACTTCCACACTCACAGTTCACACCCAGTCCCTTTACAGGCCCACTGTCCTGCTCCATGCTTTACTCTCAGCCTTCTTCCCAAAGAGGATTCCAATAGGTGAGAAGTACCTAGGACACATAATGGAGGACAGTACAAGGAAAGGATCAAATGGCCATAAGAGAAATCCAAAACAGACCAAAGGTTGACCTTTCAAGGTCAATAAAAGAATTACACTTTGCTAGGATTCAATCAGTTCAGTCAGAAGATGGAAAAGGAGTTGTCCCCCCTCTCTCTCCTATTCCCATATTTATGAACAGACTTCATCAGGCTACTTTTGTAGAGTTGTGAAGGGACTCTGAAACTAGAAAAGCTGATAGTATAGGCTTAGGTCACAGGAGCTGAAATACTTCAGATATTAAAGAAGCCCAATCTAAATCTGCTGCCTACTGAGGGCAGAACTGCCCCAGAATTTGTAGTTTCCCTAACACTGTCCATGTGGAACATACTTTGTAAAAACAAATCCGTTCTAAGAAAAAAAATAATGAAGTCTGACTGCTTCTCCAAAACTTGCCAAAGGTTCTGGCTGAGTAGGCAGTCAGACTATCTCTCATGAACAACTCCCGTGCAAGGTTTCTATCTTAAGCAGCTACCTTCCCACTCCCACCCCACCCCAATTCTTCTTATCAGGTACCAGGAGAAATCTGCTGTGTAGAAATGTACTATTTTATTCATTAAAACCATAAACGTTTATTTGAAGTTATGAGATTTATGTGTAATCAATTTGAATTCTACTCAAATTTTCCATACTCTAGAAATACCAAGCTTTTCTTTGTTTCTACAATTTGTGCTATAAAGAGTTAAATTCTCCCAAGATTCAGAACTTAAAAGTCTATATGTTTAGGCAAATGTATTATGACATACTAGACATTTTTTAAAATTTCCTCTAGGCACCTGGGTGGCTCAATTTGTTAAGCAACTGCCGTTAGTTCAGGTCATGACCCTAGGATCCTGGGACTAAGCCCACCTCAGGCTCCCTGCTCAGTTGGGGAGCCTGCTTCTCCCTCTCCCTTCGCCCTTCCCCACCACTTGTGCATGATCTCTCTCAGATAAATAAATAAAATAAAATAAAAATTCCTCTAGAGGAATATCAACTTCGGTAAGCAACAAGTTACAAAAAGCTTTTGAGCAAAAGTATTATGTTTTCATTTATCATTTAATGATCTTAACAAAGATCAATTTTTTTTTTTTTAAGAGAGAGAGAGAGAGAAAGCACCAGGGTAGGGGAAAAGGGGGACAGCGCATGCGACTGGGAAAGGTAGAGGAAGAGAGAATCTTCAGTAGGCTCCACACCTAGGGCAGAGGACTGACTCAGGGCTCGATCTCATGACCCTGAGATCAAGACCTGAGCTAAAATCAAGAGTTGGACACTTAACCAAGTGACCCACACAGATGTCTCACTAAAGATCAATTTTTATTGATTTTTCTTCCTTTTCCTTTCCACAGCCACTTTGCCAAAAACAGATCTTGCCTTCCAGAAGCTCAAAATCAAGGGAATGGTAATATATAATATTAGATTACTTTTATTTTTATACAAATAAGGATACTTGTTATATGAAAGACATGACATTATAGATCAATTAGAAGCCAGCCAATAAATGGAACTGGAAAGATTAGTTATCCTTGGGGGAAAAAGTATTGAACCCCTACCTCACACCCTAAACAAAAAAATCTATCACAGTCAGACTAAAGATTTAAATATAAAAAGGCAGAATTTCCAGATTTTTAGAAAAAAGACTAGTAGTTTATCCTCATGCCTTCAGGAAAGGGAAAGTTCATCAAACCAAACATTAAAAGTATCCATCTTTTTTTTTAAGTTTGAAAACTTCAAAATTAAAAAATTTTTGTTCATTAAAATAGAATTTTTTTAGAAAAAGAAAAGAAACAAGCCATAAATTAGGAGACAATATTTACAATACATATAGTGACAAAAGATTAATTTACAGACTACACAAGGATTTCTACAATCAATAAGAAAATGATAAGAACAGGCATTTTACAGAAGAAATAAAAATGGCCAATAAAAATATGAAGATTCTCAATAAAATTCCATTATGGTAAAATTAATATTATGCTTACTATATTGGCAAAAACTTTAAAAATCTGAGAGTATAAAGAGCTGACAAGCATTACAGCAAGAGGAATTCACAAATAACAGCTAGAAGTATAAAGTGGTACAATCAGTTGGGAAAACATTTTAGCATCTTCCTATAAATCTGAACATATACTTTACCACAGCTTAATCATTCCATTCTTATACACATATATTTATATAAATACAGATATATATATGCAGATATAGATATACAATATAGAAGAGAAAAATGTCCTCTTCCTCTACCGTTCTGATTTCTTACCTGTAACAAAAGACAGATTAACAGAGAGAAGCATGCAAATGTATTTAGTGTAAATGTCACATGACACAGGAAACTTCATAAAGAACAAAGACCCAAAGAAGTGGTTAAATATGAATGTTTTATGCTAGGTTTGATGGAGAGTGGAGAATCATGGAAAACTGTGCTAGGACAAAAGAGTATAAACCGAAGGTAGTAAGCTGAGGGAAACAACGAGGCCCATTCATTCAGATTCCTCTCAGTATCTTGGAGATCAGGCTTTTCCTTCCCTCCAGGTACTTTCCTTCTCTCCAGGGAGAACACCTGTCACACATAAGTTTTATGACTTGTTTCAGAGGAAGGGCTTTCCTGCACATGCCACTCCTCAAATTTCTTCAGCTTAAAATATGTACTATGCCAAGGTGCCACACTTAGGGGTAGTATGTCCTAAACCCCATCAAAACACAGCCATACCCTATAAACACTCTTGCACATGTTCAGAAGGAAACGTTCAAAAATGGTAATAACAGCCGTGTTTATGTAGCAAAGAAACTAATTTTTAAAAACCCAAGTGTCTATCAAAAGGAAAATAAATCTGAAAATATTCACACAATGAAATATTATTTAGAAGTGAAAATAAATCAATCTATACAATGTATACAATCTATAAAATCTATACAATCTATACTTGACTATCTACCAATAGATACTACATACAACATTGCATAAATTTCATACACATAATGTTTATTTTTTTAAAGTCACAAAACACTACATATAGTACGATACTATTGAACACAGCTAAAAATAAAAGTAAAAATATACTGTTTCCATTTACATGTGATAATATTTCTTACAAAGCAATTTAATGCTAAATATTATTGCTGTCAAAGACAGCAAAGAAAAAGAATAAGGAGTATAAGTAGCTTCAATGTTATTGCTAATTTGCTGGTATTAGTGGGGAGGTGAGTTCATAAGGGTTTGTTGCATTATTATGTTTCATAAATGTAAGTGGTACATTGTTTTGTATAAGTTAAATATTATATAAAAGTGTTTATTAAAGAATTAGAGTATGGGGCACATAACAGTGGGTTAAAGCCTTTGCCTTCGGCTCAGGTCATGATTGCAGGGTCCTGGGATCAAGCCTCACATCGGGCTCTCTGTGCAGCAGGGAACCTGCTTCCTCCTCTCTCTCTGCCTACTTGTGATCTCTGTCTGTCAAATAAATAAATAAAATCTTAAAAAAAAAATAAAGAATTCGAGTATTAGATTTTAGCTGGATTGCTGATTTCCGTGCAAATTCCAAGCCACGAGTATGTCCATCAAAAGCAGAGGTAGCATGGAAAAAATTATGTAGACTTGGAAACAGTCAACTTTTTAAAACATATCAGTCTCCTTTCACCATCTACATCCAATTTTCTTAAGTAGCTATAATCCAAATCCAGACCATAAGACTACCAAAACCAGAATGTATTCTGTTTCCAGGAGTGCTAGGTGTCATTCTTAAAAGTAAGTCATCCCTTGAGAAACTGAAAATATTTATATAACTTTTTGCAGTGCAGTAAGATATTCTTCTGCTGTTAAATATCCTATAACAATAGAGTGTGCTAACTGCTATAATAGGGAAGTTCAGACCGTCTTGGGAGCCTCTAGCTATGGCATAAATAGAAAGGGAAGTGGCACAAGGCTTTCCAGAGAAGATGGCATCTGGCTTTATGTTTGAAGGATGTACAGGGTTGTCAAATGAATAAATAGGTGATGGACCCAACAAATATATAGTCTTTCATTCCTAAGAAACTACTAAGTATGCTTTGTGAATAGCTTAAAAGATCTTCGGGGGGCAATTCTTGCTGTGCCAGATTTTTGCCTTCCATGGTAACTTTGGAATCTAGTTCCTACATTAAATTCAGTCCTAATATATAGTGTATAATATATACACTACTCTGAAGATTATTTTAATTTCATACTAGGATATTTAGCTTTTAGCAGTTTCTTTTCTAAATTCACTCCAAAGCACCATATCAGTTTTTAAAATCATGGAAATACAGTTTTGAAGAGACAGGTAAGATCACCTAACCCACTCCTCTTATATATATATAATTACAATAAATCCAGAGTCTCATGTGAATCAGTTTTAGAACAATGGCATATTTTAAGAGCTCAGTTAATAATCAAAATTAAAAACTTTTTTGAATTCCATTTTTACTTACTTTTATCATAAACCATTATAACTGATTCATTGAGTGGGAGCTGGACTCAGGCAAAGACGAAAGCAACTATATTCTTCTTACTGCTCCCCATTAAACTGGCTTTATGGACTCATTCTGCCCCCTCCCCAGATGGAATCCCAGACAAGTACCATGGCTTTTCCAGTCACTATTACACACTAAATATGGGGAAGCTTTGTTTTGGGCATTAAAAAAAAAAAAAAAAAAACACATGGACTGGTATAAATTCTATCCTGGATAAGTCTATCCAGGTCAGTGTAAAAATCAAAACTCAGTTTGGAACTTCTCCTCTCCCTCAAATCACATCTTGACCCCTTTGAAGCCCCAAGTGAAGAAGGAAGGAATATGGTAAGCCTGCCCTGCTTCCTCTTCCCATATGGGTCAGAGCACTGCAAAGAAGAGGAAAGAGTTCACAACATGTCTCACATGACCTCTCTGTGGAGGATGTGGGATTGATGGCCATGTACATGGCAGATGTGCAAAACTAATCCTTTTCCTCGGGATGGAAATGGGGAAACTTTTGCAGGTACCTCAGAGACCCTCTCACTAAGGACCTAGGACAGCAAGTCAACATTCCCAATGGCACATGCAGTGCCTCTACTCAACCTGGCTTCCTGCAGCTATCCATCAGTTCTCATGGTCCCATAGTCTTCTTGGGCAAGATAGTTTTTAAGAAGTCTCTATCACCATCCATAGGTTCCATATTTGTCTCCAAAAAATCTCACCTTTGCCTCATTATTGGTGGAAGAGCAGCTTGCTTCTGTCACAGCCCTCATTCCCCTATGATCAGGAAGATGCAGGGTCAGCTCTCTTCAGGCATGAGTCAAATATCAACCTATGAGTCCCTCACATTCTAGAGGACACAAACTTTCCACTGCATTTAAAGTAAAAGGGAAGCATCCTTCTACCCATGGCCTTCACAAGGGGCATGGTTGGTGAAAGAGAATAATCCAACGTACTGACAACTTTCTCCAATAAATCTTCTCTCTCAGCTTCTTCAGCCTTACCCTCTGCGATATATGGATGTGTGACGAATTATTGCTAAGAAAATCTACTTTTGACCTCCCCCTTTGCAAGTGCCAACTAGGTTGCTGAGCACTTCACTTTAGGATATGAAAGTCCCCCAAAATCCTCTCAGCCTTTTGACCTCTCCTAAAACTTTGAGGCAAAAAGAGGTGGCATTGGCATCTTGTTCCACATGAACACACAACCCAGAGTCTCATTTTCTGAAATTCATATTCTGCTATCCCCTTTCTGAAAACCCACAGCTGCTCCAGTCAATACCATTATCTTCCCCAAAATAGCCCCCTCCAAATAAATCTTTATCCATCTGTAAAAAACCTGACTTTCCTTTCTCTTCCTTTACCTTGCCCTTAGCCTTTTTCCAAATAGTTTTTAAAATTCTTTTTTAGAGGGAATAGATGAGGTAAAAATGAGCTGCCAATTACAAGATTTGCTTTTCACAAATTAGGGCAGTATGAATAAGCGAACAGTTTCGAGGTAATGAACGGTCCTTTTACACATACAAGGATCATATCTAGAAGGTAGAATGATTTGTTCAAGTTCACATAACTAGTTAGGAAGAATGGTGTCAATGTAACCCTCCTGCAACCAGGAAATTTTCTAATCAATAGGATAAAACTATGTTCTATTTTGTCAAGGATTTAGCAAAGAATTTAAATAATTTAGGAAGCTTTAAGCACATTAATCTATTGCTGGTTTGGAAACAACTGTTTTTTTTTGTTTTTTATTTTAATCATTTTTTTAACTTATTTTCAGCATAACAGTATTCATTGTTTCTGCACCACACCCAGTGCTCCATGCAGTCCATGCCCTCTCTAATACCCACTACCTGGTTCCCCCAACCTCCCACCCCCCCACCTCTTCAAACCCTTCGGATTGTTTTTCAGAGTCCATAGTCTCTCATTGTTCACCTCCCCTTCCAATTTCCCCCAAATGCCTTCTCCTAACTCCCCATGTCCTCCATGCTATTTGTTATGCTCCACAAATAAGTGAAACCATATGATAATTTACTCTCTCTGCTTGACTTATTTCACTCAGCTTAATCTCTTCCAGTCCCGTCCATGTTGCTACAAAAGTTGGGTATTCATCCTTTCTAATGGAGGCATAATACTCCATAGTGTATATGGACCACATCTTCCTTATCCATTCGTCCATTAAAGGGCATCTTGGTTCTTTCCACAGTTTGGCAACCGTGGCCATTGCTGCTATAAACATTCCAACAGCACATTAAAAAGATTATCCACCATGACCAGGTGGGATTCATTCCTGGGCTACAAGGATGGTTCAACATTCGCAAATCAATCAATGTGATAGAACAAGTAAATATGAAAAGAGAGAAGAACCACATGGTCCTCTCAATTGATGCAGAAAAAGCATTTGACAAAATCCAGCATCCGTTCCTGATTAAAACACTTCAAAGTATAGGGATAGAGGGAACATTCCTGAACTTCATAAAATCTATCTATGAAAAACCCACAGCAAATATCATCCTCAATGGGAAAAAGCTTGCAGCCTCCCTGTTGAGATGAGGAACATGACAAGGATGCCCACTCTCACCACTCTTGTTCAACATAGTATTAGAAGTCCTAGCAACAGCAATCAGACAACAAAGAGAAATAAAAGGTATCCAAATTGGCAGTGAAGAAGTCAAACTCTCTCTCTTCGCAGATGACATGATTCTTTATATGGAAAACCCAAAAGACTCCATCCCCAAACTACTAGAACTCATACAGCAATTCACTAACGTGGCAGGATACAAAGTCAATGTACAGAAATCAGTGGCTTTCTTATACACTATCAATGAAAATACAGAAAGGGAAATTAGAGAATCAATTCCATTTACTATAGCACCAAGAACCATAAGATACCTGGGAATAAACCTAACCAAAGAGGTAAAGGATCTGTACTCGAGGAACTACACAACACTCATGAAAGAAATTGAAGAAGACACAAAAAGATGGAAGACCATTCCATGCTCTTGGATCGGAAGAATAAACATTGTTAAAATGTCTATACTGCCTAGAGCCATCTATACTTTTAATGCCATTCCGATCAAAATTCCACCAGTATTTTTCAAAGAGCTGGAGCAAATAATCCTAAAATTTCTATGGAACTAGAAGAGACCCCGAATCGCTAAGGAAATGTTGAAAAACAAAAATAAAACTGGGGGCATCACGTTACCTGATTTCAAGCTTTACTACGAAGCTGTGATCACCAAGACAGCATGGTATTGGCATAAAAACAGACACATAGACCAGTGGAACAGAGTAGAAAGCCCAGATATGGACCCTCAACTCTATGGTCAGTTAATCTTCGACAAAACAGGAAAAAATATACAGTGGAAAAAAGACAGTCTCTTCAATAAATGGTGCTGGGAAAACTGGGTAGCTATATGTAGAAGAATGAAACTCGACCATTCTCCTACACTGTACACAAAGATAAATGCAAAATGGATAAAAGACCTCAACGTGAGACAGGAATCCATCAGAATCCTAGAGGAGAACATAGGCAGTAATCTCTTCGATATCAGCCACAGCAACTTCTTTCAAGATATGTCTCCAAAGGCAAAGGAAACAAAAGCGAAAATAAACTTTTGGGACTTCATCAAAATCAAAAGCTTCTGCACAGCAAAGGAAACAGTCAAGAAAACAAAGAGGCAACCCACGGAATGCGAGAAGATATTTGCAAATGACAGTACAGACAAAAGGTTGATATCCAGGATCTATAAAGAACTCCTCAAACTCAACACACACAAAACAAATAATCATATCAAAAAATGGGCAGAAGACATGAACAGACACTTCTCCAATGAAGACATACAAATGGAAACAACTGTTTTAAATAGCAACTCCGATTTCTTGAATGAGATGTTTACAAGTGAGTTATTCTATAAATTCCCAGCCTCTGAAGTGTACAGGTGGTTTGGACATGTCGATCTTTGTGGGTAGGTGGGAAAAAGTATTTGTGGATAAAGATAGGTAGCACAAAGATAAATTTTAAGATACCATTTCTCAATAAGCATACTCTCTTAAGACTAAATTCCTGTGTCTTTTGATGGAAACATATCTGCCACAATAATTAGATCCCCTAGTCAAAGAAGGAGAATTCCATAAAGGTTTACTATCTTTTTGGAAAAAAAAAAAATAACTGCCTAGTCCGTCTCTACGCCCGTGTGACAGTGGGAGACATAAAGATGAATAAAAAATATATCCTACCTTCCAAAAACTGACATTTTTATATTTTTAAAAAATCTACATATTACAAGCATAAAAGCAAAAGTGCCAAGATAAAATGATATGGGTTCAGAAGAGTGTTCTTAATAAATATATTGTGCATGAGTGAATGACCACCTTCTGGAGGAGATGGCATTTGAAATCACATTTGAAAATGGGTAGAATGTGAACATGCTGACACTGGAAGAACTTTCAATCAGAGAGACTACCATCGGTACAGACAGGTGGGAATGCACAGAGAATAAGAATTATAGCTACTATTTGTGCCTACCACTCATTCAGCACTTTACAAATATTACCTAATTCCACCCTCATAGTGATATTGTTATTATCCTGATTTTACAGAAGATAATAAAATCTAAGATGTATCAAATACTTATTGTGTACCAGGCATTGTTCTTAGGACTTGTACGCATATATGGTCCCATTTTATCTTCTTAACAAACATGTAATATAAATAATATGATTGTCCCCATTTTCTAGTAAAAATAATTTGGATCAGAGAAATGGAATATCTTGCCCAAAGTCATGCAGCAAGTAATGATGAAGTCTGGTTTCAACCCCAGGTAAGTTCAATTCCACAGCCTTTGTTCTAAATTTTTGTTATACTCCTTCTCTAGACAATAACAAGTTCAGTTCAGTCTGAACAAAGGGCACAACAAAAAGAGCAGTCAAAAATAAAGTTAAAAAAATGTAAAACAGGGCTTAAATGTTTGACTGTTTTGCTTTTATTCTGTGGACAAAAGGAAGTTATTGAAGCCTATCTGTTTGGTTCTGGTTTTCAAAAAACCATTCAAGCCAAGAATGCTTATTACTTTTTATTCTAGATGTTAAAGAGCTCAGAACTGCACTTCTTCATACTTGCTTTTTCCAGGTGTGGGAAAGGTAGACTCTCTGATAAATAACCTCCCACCAACCCCACCTAGTGATCAGGAAGGAAGGGCAGAGGAGCATGGTCAGTAAGCGTCTCCTTCAAAGACTGAAGGAAAAGGATCCAAAGCTCACCAGCCAAATCCCAGACACAAACGGGTCTCATTTGGTCCACAACTTATTTTCTTTTTTTGTTGTTTTGTTTTTGTTTTTGTTTTTAAGATTTTATTTATTTATTTGTCACAGATTGAGAGAGAGCACAGGCTGGGGGAGCAGCCGGCAGAGGAGAAGCAGGCTTCCCACTGAGCAAGGAGTGGGATCCAAGACCCGATCCCTGAATCCTGGGATCATGACCTGAGCTGAAGGCAAACACTTAACCGACTGAGCCACCCAGGCATCCCTGGTCCACACCTTATTTTAAATGTTGGAAATTTTCACATAAAAATTTGAATTTGAGGCTGCTCTTAAAAATTCAGCACATCTCACAATGCCCTACTCCATGACACTGTTTAGCTGGAATAGAGCAGAGAATGCAAGCTTTATATAAGTCATGCTCTCCAGCTTGCCACAGTCCCTACAACTCTCTATGCATTTTTACTTATCTCTTCTTTTATTGATTTAAATCTTTATGATGAATTATAAAATACTTCAAATAAACAAAAAATACCACACAAAATAAGAAAGTAGACACATGTCTACCCAACCCACCATTTGATTTAACACACTTTGTCATACTTTCTAGAAAACTTTTTTTTTCCTTTTAAAGAAATAAAATGTTATGGAATTTTTAAGTATTTCTGGTGGGAGTGAAAACTGCTATAAGTACTTCAGAAAGAAATTTGGCCTACCTAATAAAGTGCAAGATCTTCAGACATAGCCATAACTAGAGATACCCACTACAGAAAAACTCTCATATGTATGCATGAGCCACATGACTTCCTATTCTTTTACAATCAGCCCACTTCACTCATTTATATTATCTGCCTGGCCTGTACGTATCTGCAACATCTAGATGTAGATTGTGAGGAGAGGGAATTTATTTTTTATTAAATTCAATAGAAAAATCTTATCTCTTGAAATAGACATTCCAGGAGTTGAGCCCAAGGAAATGGGATTTGGAATTATTTCCTACATGGCTAGCATGAAAGAGTCCTAATATCAATGGTCCTGAAGCAGCAGAATCTATATGCTTTTAATGAGTTTTAGGTGGTAGACTCACAAACATTTTGTTGAAAAAATTTAGTGGTCAAATAAATTTGTAAAAATAAAAAACTATTGAGTTAGACAAACCAATTCATTTTTTTTTCCTGCAGGACTACATCTTTATTTTGACTTTTAAGACTTGATAAAGTGTAAGCCAACCTTTGTGTATAGAATAACCATGTATTTTGGAAGAGTGATCTGTCCACATGGTTTTTACAGAATAACAATGATATCTCCTGTTAGTTTTCTCTTGCTGCCAAGACAAATTACCACTAAGAGTGTCTTAAAACACCATCCATTTATTATCTCACAGTTTCGGTGGGTTAGAAGTCAGGGTACAGTGCAGCTCAACTGGTTCTGTACTTAGAATTCCACAGGCCAAAGTCAAGGCTTTCAATCCTTTCCAGAGTCTCTGGACATAAATCCTTTTTCAAGTTTATTCAGGTTATTGGCAGAATTCAGTTCCATGGAATCCCCACTTCCTTCTTCCAAGCTGTCAGCAGGTTACATTGAATAATAAACTTCCTTAATTGCCCACTACTGTGTGGTCCTAAGATCAGCATCATCAGTGTTACTTGGGAACTTATAGAAATGAAAATTCTCAGCCCTTTTCCTAGACCTACTGAATCAGAAACTCATGGGAACAGGATGGGATTTAGCAATCTGCATTTTAATGTTTGAAACCACTAATCTAAGATCACAGACTAACTTCATACATGATATAGCTTTAAAATGTATTTTTATAAGTGTTATGGGCTCAAAATCCATCTGTTGAAACCCTAACCCCAGTACCTCAGAAGGTGACTATATTTAGAGGTAGGGCCTATAAAGAAGTGATTAAGTTAAAATGAGAGTTAGGCTGGGCCCTGATCCAACCTGACTGGTGTCCTTCAAGGAAAAGAAAAAGACACCAATGATGCCCACCCACAGAGGAAAAGCCATGTGAGGAAACAGCAAGAAGGTGTTCCCTGCAAGCTGAAAAGAAAGACCACAAGAGAAACCAAATCTGCCGTCACCTTAATCTTGGATGTTCAGCCTCCAGAAACTGAGAAAATAAATTTCTGTTGTAGAAGCTACCCAATCTATTGGACTTTTGTTATGGAAGCCCTAACAGACTAATACATTAAATAAAATATATATTATTTTGAATTATCCATATCAATTCTCTAGTGTATTATTTGGATGATTTTTACCCTGATCTATCCTATTCTGGCTTCTTATCTTCATTTGGCCTAGACCCTTTTCCAACACAGGCCAAATTAACAGTTCTCTTGTCGATACCCAACTCTACCCCGCCCCTCAGTGCCTTCCCAGTCCCATCTTGCAGACAAATGTCCAGCCATAGATCCTTGAACCTGGCACCTTCCCTGTTTCTCTGTCACTGTACTGCTCACAGTCTCTGGATCTCT
This sequence comes from Lutra lutra, assembly GCF_902655055.1. NCBI lineage: Eukaryota > Metazoa > Chordata > Mammalia > Carnivora > Mustelidae > Lutra > Lutra lutra. The sequence continues at coordinate 79,537,741 of NC_062280.1, read as the reverse complement.
CCACTACGGGCCCCTTGAGACAGACACTTGTTTTCTGCGTGACCCACATTATCTGTGTGTTGAGTGGGAAAACACAATCTGTATTTGAAAGCAAAAATTTGATGTACCAAAAGGAAGGCTAATGAAAACTCTCCAGAATATGGGAAATTCTACAGATGTACCAAAAGTAAAGCTAATGAAACCTTTCAAGAATATGGGAAATAGTACAGAGAACTTTACATTTACAGAGAACATGTATATGAGTTCAGGGATTTGTCAAATCAAACTTCATTTTGAACCTTGCAAATAACTGAACATTTGCACTGCTGAGGAGCAGAGCCGACAAATTTATTGACATGAACTGAACAGCTAAGCTTGTAAGGTGAGGACACACTGTGAATTCCGTGAAAAAGTTTACACTTCAATGCTACTGAAATGTCAAGGATAACTGAACAACTTACTCTGGTTTCTCTTAAGCTCCATTTTTTTAAGTTAATATTAGTTCTAAATTCCAAAATGAAAGGACAAATATCCACAAAATTAAGAAGAAGATGAGCAAAATAAATGATTCCCTCAAAAGATGAATTTATAAAATGAGACTTACTAAAAGGTCATGAGATTATTTAACGGAACATAAGTCTGACATAGCATTGGAGGAAGGAATTTTAACTGTTCTCTCCAAAAATGAGATGATCTTAGCTCCTGGAAACCACTTCTAGATTTCACAGCTTAAAAAGAAAAAAAAATTTTCAGACTCATTTAGGTATGTATGTAGGTTGGCAGGGAAGAAACTTAGTTTATTACTTACTTTAAGCTGCAGTCATCCTAATGTTGGCTTCTGGGGAGATATGAATAAAACATTTTCTATATGGAAAAGAAAACTATTTTCTGGACAGTCAGTTGCCTTGGACTTGGTATCTGACAACTGGATGTACACTGACGTGAACTTATAAAACCATCATTGACAAGAAGAATAGCAAGCTTCTACCATAGTATTCGCTATCTAGAAGGTTGCTCGTGCACCAAACCTACAAGGGCATCTGGGAAGAGTGTTAGGTTCTGCACCTCCAGGACCAAGGAAGAACTAAGGCCTGTGGAGGAGGCAAGGATTTGGCATGAGCTGTCCAGGTAGAAGTCACCAGGTGCACCTCTGCTCCCAGGCTCATCCTCCTCTCCCGGGCAGCAGGCTTCTGGCAGGCTCTTGATGACTCAGTCTCCTCGGGAAGTGTCGTCCTCTAGCCCAGAGGCCAGTGAAGGGCAGATCCACCTCACTAACAGCCATGTCCAGAGGCCTCTGGAAATCACCAAAGGGTCAGAATTCCTCAGGCTGGAGATTCAGAATTCACCAAAGGGTCAGAATTCCTCCTGCCACCGATTCCACCCGATTCCAGGTGGCAGGTGGACTCATGGGGTGTGACTCAGGGTTCCCCAATTTGAGGGCTCAAGGGACAGGCCCCTGAGGAAGGAACACTGAAAACACAACCGAGGTTAGGTCCAGTGCCTAGGGGCATAGCAGGCCTAAACTGCCAGCACTGGGGATGTCCCGGATTCTAATATAGATTTTCCCTGGATACAGTTATCAAGCCCAATAATAGGGTATTTGAACAGGGTGGGGCAAGAATGGTGGTTGACTCTGATAGCTTGGCCCTCCAGCCAAGAACTGATCTGAAGCTGATTTCAAGTGTTGAAGAATCCTCAAGCCCAGAAAGCTTCTCCTATGGATTGTCCTTCTCTATCAAACTTTGATGTAATGACAGATGACCTGGAGACTGCTACCACTCATACCAATTTGAGGACCTGGGATTAGTAGACTTCTAAAGGTTTCTTCCTAATCATGTCCTCCTCTCAAATTTATTTCCCTCAGTCCAGGAGTGTTGTGTTTTGCCATCATTATTTTCAGAATATGAAGTTTTTACTCTTGGTTTGTTTCCATTCACACATTTCTAAGACCATGCCCCCAGATGCTGTGATCTGAGATCTACTAACTTGTTGAAACCCACCCAGTATAATCTGTAGAGCCTTCAAGGATCCAAAATTTGGAGTAACTTCTCTGGCCTTCAGACTTGCGGAACATAGGTATACAGCTATGTATAAAAGCTTCATTTGGGCATCCGGGAGCTGCACATGGGCAGGAGAGGCAGCGGTGAGCATGAGCGTAAGAGGTATGGACAAGCTCCTGAAAGAAAGAAACTACAGTTGACCCTGGAACGACATGGGTTTCAATGGTGCAGATCCATTTATGTGTGGATTATTTTTTATTCATATGGTACAATACTAGCTCCTACCTTTATGGGGTGACATGCATGTGTGTGGATGTGCCAGCCTTATACCCAAGCACTGTGGATTCTCTCCCCCACTGCAATAGCAGCTTCTCCTTGGCCTTTGGAGCAAGTATACCAGAGAGCACCAGAAAATAAGACTGATAATCAACAAACTTCAGAATGGACATACTAGCCTTCTAGAAGTGCTAACTTCTGACCTAGACCTCACTGGTTCTGTGTGCACAGCTGAGGGAGGGTGAGGAGTCAAGATGGCGGAGAAGTAGCAGGCTGAGACAACATCAGGTAGCAGGAGATCAGCTAGATAGCTTATCAAACCATTCTGAACACATACAAATCCAACAGGAGATCGAAGAGAAGAAGAGCAACAATTCTAGAAACAAAAAATCGACCACTTTCTGAAAGGACCGGGGGAGAAGTGAATCCAAAGCGACAGGAAGATAGATAGCAGGGGGAGGGGCCGGCTCCCGGCAAGCAGCAGAACAACGGAGCACAAAATCAGAACTTTTAAAAGTCTGCTCCACTGAGGGACATCGCTCCAGAGGCTAAACCGGGGTGAAGCCCATGCGGAGTCAGCGTGGCCCCAGGTGCCATGGGTTCACAGAAGGACTGGCGGTGTCTGAGTGTTGCAGAGCTTGAAGATATTAGAGCGGGGAAGCTGGCTACAGAGACAGAGCCGAGGAGTGAGCTCTCAACTCGGGGTTACATTGAACCGTAATCCATGGCACAGGCCACTGCTCTGTGAGTGGGGTTCCCACAAGATCTGGGGAGACACCCCCCTAGGGGAGCTCAGGGATCTGGTTCAGAGACTCCAGGAGGAGCTGTGTGCCAGAAACAGAAACGCTTGGTCACAGGCTGGGTGAGGTTGGAGCACGGCCTAAGGCCAGGGAGACGGGAGTGATTGAGCGCTTTTCTCTGAGGGCGCACTGAGGAGTGGGACCCCGAGATCTCGGCTCCTCCAGCCTGAGATTGGGAGGCCGCAATTTCCATTCTCGTCCTCCAGAACTCTACGGAAAGCATTCAGGGAACAAAAGCTCCCACAAGCGAATCCGAGCGGATTACTTATCCTGGCCCCTGGAAAGGGCAGTGCAATTCTGCCTCAGGCAAAGACACTTGCGAATCACTACAACAGGCCCCTCCCCCAGAAGATCAGCAAGAAATCCAGCCAACACCAAGTTCACTTACCAAAGAGAAGAGCGGAATTCCAAAGGAGGAGAAAGCAAAGCATGGAATTCATGGCCTTCTCCCCATGATTCTTTAGTCTTGCAATTAATTAGTTATTTTTAATTTTATTTTTTTCTTCTGCTGATTTTTTTAACTATTACCCTTTCCTCTTTTAACATTTTTTAACTAGTTTATCTTAACAATACCTTTCATTAAAAATAATAATAATAATAATCTTTTTTGACCTTCATTATTATAGTCATATTTTATCCTTCATTGTATCTAACTTTAATTTTTGTATACACATTGGGTTTTATCTTCTAAAAAATTTGGGGTACAGCTTCTTCTAATAGATCAAAATATACCCTAAATCTAGCTCTGGGCTTGTTCTAGTATCCAGCCCAAGCAAATTCTCTAACTATCTTTTTCTTTATTCTCCCAACCAACTTACTTTATCAACTCCTTTTTTAGAAATTAAAAAAAATTTTTTTTCATCTTTATAGGCATATTCCATCCCTTCATTGTGTTTACCCTTATATATGTTTTTCATTCTTTAAAATTTGGGAGGTAGTTTCTTCTAAGAGACCAAAATACGCCCAAAATTAAGTGGGTGACCCTGTCCTAGTCACCAGTCTAATATATATATATTTTTTTCTTTTTTATATTTTTTTCTTTATTTGTTTTCTTTTTCTAATTTTTTTTCTGAATTTATTTTAACCCCCCTTCTCCCCACCATGATTTGGGGTCTCTTCTGATTTGGTTAAAGTACATTTTCCTAGGGTCTTTGCCATCTTTTAGTATTTTATTTGCTCCTTCATATATCCTTATCTGGACAAAATGACAAGGCATAAAAACTCACCACAATAAAAAAAAAAAAAAAAAGGACAAGAGGCAGTACTGAAGGCTAGGGACCTAATCAATATGGACATTGGTAATATGTCAGATATAGAGTTCAGAATGACAGTTCTCAAGGTTCTAGCCGGGCTCAAAAAAAGCATGGAAGATATTAGAGAAACCCTGTCCAGAGAAATAAAAACCCTGTCTGGAGAAATAAAAGAACTAAAATCTAACCAAGTTGAAATCAAAAAAGCTATTAATGAGGTGCAATAAAAAATGGAGGCTCTTATGGCTAGGATAAATGAGGCAGAAGAAAGAATTAGTGATACAGAAGACCAAATGACAGAGAATAAAAAAACTGAGCAAAAGAAAGACAAACAACAATTGGACCACGAGGGGAGAATTCAAGAGATAAGTGATACCATAAGACGAAACAACATTAGAATAATTGCGATTCCAGAAGAAGAGAGAGGGGAACAGAAGGTATATTGGGGAGAATTATTGTAGAGAATTTCCCTAATATGGCAAAGGGAACATGCATCAAAGTCCAGGAGGTGCAGAGAACCCCCCTCAAAATCAGTAAGAAGAGGTCCACACCCTGTCATCTAACAGTAAAATTTACAAGTCTTAGTGACAAAGAGAAAATCCTGAAAACAGCCCGGGAAAAGAAGTCTGTAACATACAATGGTAAAAATATTAGATTGGCGCAGACTTATCCACAGAAACCTGGCAGTCCAGAAAGAACTGGCATGATATATTCAGAGCACTAAACGAGAAAAACATGCAGCCAAGAATACTATATCCAGCTAGGCTATCACTGAAAATAAAAGGAGGGATAAAAAGCTTCCAGGACAAACAAAAACTAAAAGAATTTGTAAACACCAAACCAGCTCTACAGGAAATATTGAAAGGGGTCCTCTAAGCAAAGAGAGACCCTAAAAGTACTAGATCAGAAAGGAACAGAGACAATATACAGTAACAGTCACCTTACAGGCAATACAATGACACTAAATTCGTATCTCTCAATAGTTACCCTGAATGTAAATGGGCTAAATGCCTCAATCAAAAGACACAGGGTATCAGAATGGATTAAAAAAAAAAGACCCATCTATATAGTTTGCAAGAAACTCATTTTAGACCCAAAGACACCTCCAGATTTAAAGTGAGGGGGTGGAAAAAAATTTACCCCGCTAATGGACATCAAAAGAAGTTGGGGTGGCAATCCTTGTATCGGATCAATTAGATTTTAAACCAAAGACTATAATAAGAGATGAGGAAGGACACTATATCATACTCAAAGGGTCTGTCCAAAAAGAAGATCTAACAATTTTAAGTATCTATGCCCCTAACATGGGAGCAGCCAACTATATAAACCAATTAATAACAAAATCAAACACACGTTGACAATAATACAATCATAGTAGGGGACTTTAACACCCCCCTCACTGAAATGGACAGATCATCCAAGCAAAAGATCAACAAGGAAATAAAGGCCTTAAATGACACACTGGACCAGAGGGACATCACAGATATATTCAGAACATTCCATAACAAAACAACAGAATACACATTCTTCTCTAGTGCACATGGAACATTCTCCAGAATAGATCACATACTGGGTCATTAATCAGGTCTCAACTGGTATCAAAACACTGGGATCATTCCCTGCATATTTTCAGATCACAATGCTCTGAAACTAGAAATCAATCACAAGAGGAAATTTGGAAAGAACCCAAATACAAGGAGACTAAACAGCATCCTTCTAAAGAATGAATGGGTCAACCAGAAAATTAAAGAAGGATTGAAAAAATTCATGGAAACAAATGATAATGAAAACACAATGGTTCAAAATCTGGGACACATCAAGGGCAGTCCTGAGAGGAAACTATATAGCAATACAAGCCTTTCTCAAGAAACATGAAAGGTCTCAAATACACAGCCTAACCCTACACCTAAAGGAGCTGGAAAAAGAACAACAAAGAAAGCCTAAACCGAACAGGAGAAGAGAAATAATAAATATCAGAGCAGAAATCAATGAAATAGAAACCAAAAAAATAATAGAACAAATCAATGAAACTAGGAGCTCGTTCTTTGAAAGAATTAATAAGATTGATAAACTCCTGGCCAGACTTATCAAAAAGAAAAGAGAAAGGACCCAAATAAATAAAATCATGAATGAAAGAGGAATATTGAAAAAGAAAGCCAAAGTTGGTGGCATCACAATTCCAGACTTCACACTCTATTACAAAGCTGTCATCATCAAGACAGTACTGGCACAAAAACAGACATATAGATCAATGGAACAGAATAGAGAGCCCAGAAATAGACCCTCAACTCTATGGTCAACTAATCTTCGACAAAGCAGGAAAGAATGTCCACTGGAAAAAAGACAGTCTCTTCAACAAATGGTGTTAGGAAAATTGGATAGCCACATGCAGAAAAATGAAACTGGACCATTTCCTTACACCACACACAAAAATAGACTCAAAATGGCTGAAGGACCTCAATGTGATAAAGGAATCCATCAGAATCCTTGAGGAGAACACAGGCAGCAACCTCTTTGACCTCAGCCGCAGCAACTTCTTCCTAGGAACATCACCAAAGGCAAGGGAAGCAAGGGCAAAAATGAACTATTGGGATTTCATCAAGATCAAAAGCTTTTGCACAGCAAAGGAAACAGTTAACAAACAGTTAACAAAATCAGCCACAGCAACTTCTTTCAAGATATGTCTCCAAAGGCAAAGGAAACAAAAGCGAAAATGAACTTTTGGGACTTCATCAAAATCAAAAGCTTCTGCACAGCAAAGGAAACAGTCAACAAAACAAAGAGGCAACCCACAGAATGGGAGAAGATATTTGCAAATGACACTACAGACAAAAGGTTGATATCCAGGATCTATAAAGATCTCCTCAAACTCAACATAGACAAAACAGACAATCATTTCAAAAAATGGGCAGAAGATATGAACAGACACTTCTCCAATGAAGACATATAAATGGCTATCAGACACATGAAAAAATGTTCATCATCACTAGCCATCAGGGAGATTCAAATCAAAACCACATTGAGATACCACCTTACACCAGTTAGAATGGCCAAAATTAGCAAGAAAGGAAACAACATGTGTTGGAGGGGATGTGGAGAAAGGGGAATTCTCTTACACTGGTGGTGGGAATGCAAGTTGGTGCAGCCTCTTTGGAGAACAGTGTGGAGATTCCTCAAGAAATTAAAAATAGAGCTTCCCTATGACCCTGCAATTGCACTACTGGGTATTTACCCCAAAGATACAGATGTAGTGAAAAGAAGGGCCATCTGTAACCCAATGTTTATAGCAGCAATGGCCACGGTCGCCAAACTGTGGAAAGAACCAAGATGCCCTTCAACGGATGAATGGATAAGGAAGATGTGGGTCCATATACACTATGGAGTATTATGCTTCCATCAGAAAGGATGAATACCCAACTTTTGTATCAACATGGACGGGACTGGAAGAGATTATGCTAAGTGAAATAAGTCAAGCAGAGAGAGTCAATTATCATATGGTTTCACTTATTTGTGGAGGATAACAAATAGCATGGAGGACAAGGGGAGTTACAGAGGAGAAGGGAGTTGAGGGAAATTGGAAGGGTAGGTGAACCATGAGAGACTATGGACTCTGAAAAACAATCTGAGGGTTTTGAAGGGGCTGGGGGTGGGAGGTTGGGGGAACCAGGTGGTGGGTATTGGAGAGGGCACGGATTGCATGGAGCACTGGGTGTGGTGCAAAAAACAATGAATACTGTTACGCTGAAAATAAATTTAAAAAATTAAAAAATTAAATAAAATAAAATAAAATTAAAAAATCAAAAGACAACTGACAGAATGGGAGAAGATATTTGCAAACACTATCAGCTAAAGGGCTAGTACCCAAAATCTATAAAGAGCTTAGCAAACTCAACACCAAAGAACAAATAATCCAATCAGGAAATGGGCAGAGGACATGAACAGACATTTCTGCAAAGAAGACATCCAGATGGCCAACAGACACATGAAAAAATGCTCCACATCACTCGGCATCAGGGAAATACAAATCAAAACCACAATGAGATACCACCTCACGCCAGTCAGAATGCTAAAATTAACAAGTCAGGAAATGACAGATGCTGGCAAGGATGCAGAGAAAGGGGAACCCTCCTACACTCTTGGTGGGAATGCAAGCTGGTGCAACCACTCTGGAAAACAGCGTGGAGTTTCCCTCAAAAAGTTGAAAATAGAGCTACCCTATGACCCAGCAATTGTACTACTGGGTATTTCCCCTAAAGATACAAATGTAGTGATCTGAAGGGGCACGTGCACCCGAATGTTTATAGCAGCAATGTCCACAATAGCCAAACTATGGAAAGAACCTAGATGTCCAACAACAGACGAATGGATAAAGAAGAGGTGGTATATATATACAATGGAATACTATGCAGCCATCAAAAGAAACGAAATCTTGCCATTTGCGACGATGTGGATGGAACTAGAGGGTATTATGCTTAGCGAAATAAGTCAATCAGAGAAAGACAACTATCATATGATCTTCCTGATATGAGGAAGTGGAGATGCAACGTGGGGGGTTTGGGGGGTAGGAAAAGAATAAATGAAACAAGATGGGATCAGGAGGGAGACAAACCATAAGAGACTCTTAATAGCGCAGAACAAACTGAGAGTTGCTGGGGGGTGGGGGTTTGGGAGAGGGTGGTAGAGTTATGGACATTGGGTGGTGGTGTGCTGTGGTGAGTGCTGTGAAGTGTATAAACCTGGCGATTCACAGACCTGTACCCCTGAGGCTAAAAATACATTATATGTTTATTAAAAAACTGAAAAATTAATTTTAAAAAATTACAGAGGAAAAAAAAAGCTTAATTTTGAAGAAAGTCCTTTTTTTCTTGTATTCTGAATCAGGATCACAGATTGGTAGCTTGAACACTGGTTGCTAGGCTAGAGAGGATGAGAAAGGCAAAGGGAAGTTTCTCTTTTTCATCTTGCTCTTCCTGACTGTACTAGTTGACACTCCTCTTTTTCTTCCTTTTTTTTTTTTTCCTTTGGTCCCCACATCCTTATTTTCTGTGCAACCCCTTCTCTACTCCCCATTTGTTAGGGGAGATATACTTTCCATTCTTGCTTGCCAGTCTGCTAGATTCCCCAAACGAATAGCCCATCACCCAGAAAACTTGGATTTAACCCCCACTGATAACCTGAATCATTTGAAAAATGGGCCCCATGCTCCATACTCACACAGACATTTCAAGATTCTGTGATCATTCAGTGACTGAGTCTTTTTAGGCTATGTTGCTTCACTCACCTTATGGTATAAAATTTCTTTGGTCTCATGCATAGCAGGGAGTAGTCCCTTTGTTGGTATAGATAATGGTTAGTTAGGGATTTTCTTTCAGGTTGGTTTATCAGATAAAATGCAGGATTTCCAGTTAAATTTGAATTTCAAATAAGCAGCAAATAATTTTTAGTAAAAGAAAAAAAAGTTGTTCATGGGCACCTAATAATTAAATGGAAGATGCTATCTTTACATTTCCAGAGTTTCTTTCATTCACTCATTCATCTATTTTATCCATCAAAGCAATAAACATTACTATAAACCCACTATGCACCAGCCTCTGAGCAGCCGCTGCAATTGAGAAGCCCCAGTGGGTTACCCAAACAGGTAAATAAACAGCTGACAGTCTTATGTGACCAGGACCTTGACATCAGGCATGGACCAAATGTTATGGAAATAGCATGCGACAATGAAGCATTCATGAAAGTAGAACTTGCAGATGGATGTAAAGAATATTTCTGACCCCCAGGGCTTCCACCTGGGGTAGAGACTACACTGAAAGCAGTTCAGAGTTAAGAACAAAAAGAAGTGCATGATTCACCTTCTAAATCCAAAGAAAAGCAAAGTAACTACCTCCTCCATAAAGTTTTCAAGGTATTAACATTCCAAAGCATTATTATGGCAAAACACAGCCCCTTCTCCTACCTGTACACAGTTTTGAATTGTCAGTGATTGCCCACCCACCTCCATCTCCCTTCCTTTGGGGATGGATTTTCTTGTCTCCCATCCCCAAGCTTCAAAGCCACAAGCCTGCAAACAGACCTCATTCTGTCAGAACATGGGGAAATTTCAGATGTGACGCTAAGACCCAAAGTGCCCAGGGTAGTCTGCAAAGGTATTCTATAATCCCACTGCTTAGCCTACATGGATATCCAAGTCCTCCCGAAGGCAAGCGAGGATTCAGCCATCTGTTAGCATCCTATGGGGAATACCCAGTGAAGTAGGGAGACTCTAGCTACAAAAAGTGGTTACAGCTGGGGAAAAAAAAAAAAATCACCCATACTGGAGGAGATGTCAGGGCAGATTCCCCAGAAGAACTAACAAATATGCTAATGAGGGAGCCAACATTTACATGGCAGAGGCATAGAGGGAGGCAGCAGACACGTGGTGTTAGTAGAGAAACAATAATGCCCAAAGGAAGAGGGGATCACAATTGCCGTCACCAGTCGTGGTCATTCATAAAAGCAAACATTAACAAACACACACACTTACGGCTTCAGCAGCTATGTGAACATAGTGACCTGGGAAGAAAGAAGGGGCCAAGTTCAGACACCAGCATTCCTTTGGTCAATGGGACTCTGCAGCTGTGTGGGAGTCCTGCCCAAATCCTGGCAAAATGTCTTTGAAATGGACACTCACAGTATCCTAAGTTTATTGAAATGAAACTGCTGTAAACCAGAAATGAGTGACAGGGGAGGAGGGGTCTGAGATAGAAAAACAAATATGAAAAATATTCCACACTTGAACATCACTATTGAAACTGTTAGGTCATACCTACAATAATCATAATTTTCACATTTGAGTCTTCAAAGAAATTTAACACATTTTTATTTCATCATCTAATCTATGGTGTAGGAAAAGCAATTGAGCTCATCCCTATTTGATGTGAAGACTGAAATTTGCCAATGTCACACTGATAATACATTGCAGAAGTGAAATTAGAACCTAGTTTCATTTTAAATAGGTAACATTTTAAATGGGTGAACTGGCTTTTAATGTGTAATACCGATCTCATGGCCTGGAATTTCTAAAAAATTGAAACCAGCAGTATTTGTAAAGATACCCCACCACTTTTCTTTAAGTAATGGACTCCACCTATAAGGTTTACCCATCCACTGCTGCCTATGTGCTTATTAATAGTATTTCATGCCCTGTACAATAGTGGGAAGCTATGTTTATGTATTAGAAAATGGCACAAAACATGCTGATTAACTGTGACAGAAACTGACCAGAGGCAAATTGTCTCTCAGAAGATAAGATCATTAAATCCCATCATCTCTGCAAAAGCATGATTTTAAAATTTCAGACACTAACCAAAGAAATTACAATAATTTCCCAAGTTTGAATCTATCTCTCCTGAGAAAGAAAGTGGTTGAACCTACTTCTAAGAAGGTCCTTCAGGAACCCTGAAGCTTAGCAAATATATCTCCTCCTTCAAGGTCATGGCTAAATACTCACTCCACTAATAAGTACTTTAACTTTACATTTTAAGTTATCTCAATTTCACCTGACTTAGCTTGCTGGTTATGTCCAATATGTGAATCAATGAAATGTGACTCATTCTAAGTCCTCATTAATTCCTAAAAAAGTGAATGAATGAATGAATGAATGAATGAATGAATGAATATTCTGAGACGTTTTATATATTAAGATCTTTATAATCATTTGTTAATCTGTGAAGAATAAATTTGTAATCTTATTATCTCAATCAAATACATTTGTCATAAAGTCATTAATGACCGCAAACTGCTGAAATATGGTAAGATCCCTATTTGCACAGTTGGTAAGAATGACAAAAATATTCTCAGAAACACTCAGAAGACTTCACCTCATATCTCATTCGTTCAGACAATGTCATCTCCTCATACCCAAGCCAAACAATGGCAAAGACAATGGAGTTACCATTAAACTGATCAACATCAATCAAATTTCATTCCAGAGTAAGGGTTAATCACTCTCACTCAATTTTATCACAATCTTCCTAAAATTCTGAGTTACTAGCTGGAAGGCTGAACTTTGACCTGACTTAGCTAGTTCCTTAGGTAGGAATCACTACACCCTCATTAGCGTCTGAAGCATAAATTAATGACTAGGTGGCTATTTCAAACAGTTCAGGAAGAGATTTGGGGAGAGGGTAATATTTAAGCTAACTTCTGAATGATAAGATAGAGCCATTGCTATGTATGGATCGGGATCATCATTTCAGGTACAGCACTGCTTTGCAAAGGGCCTAAAGGAGGACCAGGATTAGCATGTAAAAATGAAACGGAAAAATCCATTTAATTAAAAACAGTGGGAAAGTAATAAAATGGTGTGAGTTATATTTGGTGAGGGAGACCATTCCTGAATATGGAAACCACGGTAAGGAAGTAGTGTTTTATTCTAGTAGCAATGAGAAACTACGGGAGGATTTTCTTTCCTTTTTTTTATTTTTGTTCTTTTCAGCGTTCCAAGATTCATTGTTTATGCACCACACCCAGTGCTCCATGCAATACGTGCCCTCCTTAATACCCACCACCAGGCTCACCCAACCCCCCACTCCCTTCCCCTCCAAAACCCTCAGCTTTGTTTCGCAGACTCCACAGTCTCTCATGGTTTGTCTCCCCCTCCAATTTCCCCCCAACTCACTTCTCTCCATCTCCCAATGTCCTCCATGTTATTCCTTATGCTCCACAAGTAAGTGAAACCATATGATAATTGACTCTCTCTGCTTGACTTATTTCACTCAACATAATCTCTTCCAGTCCCGTCCATGTTGATACAAAAGTTGGGTATTCATCCTTTCTGATGGAGGCATAATACTCCATTGTATATATGGACCATATCTTCTTTATCCATTCGTCCGTTGAAGGGCATCTTGGTTCTTTCCACAGTTTAGCGACTGCGGCCGTTGCTGCTATGAACATTTAAGTACAGATGGCTCTTCTCTTCACTCCATCTGTATCTTTGGGGTAAATACCCAGTAGTGCAATTGCAGGGTCATAGGGTAGCTCTATTTTGAATTTCTTAAGGAATCTCCACACTGTTTTCCAAAGTGGTGGCAACAACTTGCATGCCCACCAACAGTGTAAGAGAGTTCCCCTTTCTCCACATCCTCTCCAACACTTGTTGTTTCTCGTCTTATTAATTTTGGCCATTCTAACTGGTGTAAGGTGGTATCTCAATGTGGTTTTGATTTGAATCTCCCTGATGGCTAGTGATGATGAACATTTCTTCATGTATCTGTTAGCCATTTGTATGTCTACTTTGGAGAAGCATCTGTTCATGTCTTCTGCCCATTTTCTGATGTGATTATCTGTTTTGTGTGTGTTGAGTTTGAGGAGCTCTTTATAGATCTTGGATATCAGCCCTTTGTCTGTAGTGTCATTTGCAAATATCTTCTCCCATTCTGTGGGTTGCCTCTTTGTTTTGTTGACTGTTTCCTTTGCTGTGCAGAAGCTTTTGATTTTGATGAAGTCCCAAAAGTTCATTTTCATTTTTGCTTCCTTTGCCTTTGGAAATATGTCTTGAAGGAAGCTGCTGTGGCTAATGTCGAAGAGGTTACTGCCTATGTTTTCCTCTAGGATATTTTGATAGATTCCTGCCTCACGTTGAGACACCATGGTATTGGCACAAAAACAGACACATAGACCAGTGGAACAGAGTACAGAGTCCAGATATGGACCCCCAACTCTATGGCCAAATAAGCTTCAACAAAGCAGGAAAAAGTATCCAGTAGAAAAAAGATTGTCTATTCAATAAATGGTGCTGGGAAAATTGGACAGCTGTGTATAGAAGAGTGAAACTCAACCATTCTCTTACACCATATAGAAGGATTTTCAATGGAAAAGAATATAGTAGGTTTATGTTTTTAAATAAAAAATATGAATGGACAGTAAGGGATTCAGGGTGGAAGAGGAAAGACCAGTTAGAAGAGTATTACAGTAGTCTGGGAAGGAGATGATGGTACAGTATGCAGTAGTATGCAGTAGCACAAATGGAGAGGATGGGATTGACTCAGGATATATGCTGGAGGTAAAATAGGCAAGAAAGTCTTAAAGAATGGAATGAAGGTAGGGATCAGAAAAATCTAAGATAACTCCTAGATTTTTGGCTTAAGCAAGTTGGTGGTTACTGGTGCCATTTACTGACATAAAGAAGCTTGGAAGAAGAGTAGTACTGGTAGATGGATTGAGGGGGTGGGGAATCAAGAGGGTTTGGTTTTGTCCTGCTTAGTTCACTATCTTTCTAAATAACCAGGCTGATATGTCAAGCAGGAAGTTGAATACATGAACGTAAGGATTCAGCAAAACATAAGCAACAAAAATCTAGTTGTGGTAGTCATGAGGATTCCAAATTGGCCAGGTATCATTTGTGGTCTACACATGAGATAGAAAAGAAATTGAGATTTCAGATGTCCTATATAGTAAAACCATTGAAAGACTTACTTCTGAATGAGTACTCTCACATTCGTTTTCTGTCTAATTATTTTACTCATTATCCAGGAAACCACTATAAAGCATGATGTCATGATTGGAGTTTTTCTAAAAGAAGAACAATTCTAGCAAATAATAAGACCACTTTAGTCTGGCTTTACAAAATCTGTGAGTAAAGAGATTTGTCTATAACAAAATCACTGGCAATAATTCCTTTGTTAAATACAAAGTGTAAGGAGTGTATCACATGAATAACAATTACATGTTTATGTAATATTTTATATGCCCTAAATTTAGAAATTTCAACTTTAGAAAAGAAATTATAATCCAGAATCTTTTTTTTTCTTTGCATATTCCAAAGGGCTGTTTACAAGATTTACTTAGTGCTTTACTCTGACATGTTCAAGAGGCTCTATAGTAAATGTTAAATGGGGGGACAACTAGTAAATGACAATGTGAGAACAAGAAAACAGAAGATAAATAAAAGACACAGAAGAGTGATTTATGGAATAAGTGAAGGCAGAAAGAGTAAGTAATAGCAAAATTAAATTCCAGGTGAAAGGTAAAAGGCCTATCAAAACACTCACACTATAGTGTATCTGGGCAGAAGGGGAATGGGCCAAGGAATGGGGTGGGGTATTTGATGGATTTTTCAAGATTTTGTGCACTATCTTAACATTTTATCACAACTCTCCCTCTTCCCCCTACCCTCATACACACACATATATACACACACATCCCCCTAATATCAGCTCTATGGCTAAGTTAGTGTTGATAATTAAATTCTAAGATTCAAATTATTAACTGCTCCTTGTTTTTAGCAATTTCGCAAAGTAGTTAAGCTTTTAAAAAAAACTTGAAGTACACTTCAAGTACCTTTCCATTGCCTGAAACCTAAAAAATTCAACAGCAACCCAGAAGTGTAGGTAACTTGTACCTATGTTTAAAAAACTGTAAAGGATTGATCTTTCTGTGCTGAAGAGTTTCTCATTATTGGAGATCTTCTGTTATAACCACCCATGCTTACAATTGCATCAAATGCATGCCCAAGTCAATGACTGGTTTGATGTAGCAAAGACAAACCATAATAGGGTTTAGGTCACTGTCTATCAAAATATGCCCATAGTTATTTTTCCATGTGCACATATCATATTAATCAAAAGTTATAAGAGCTTAGATGGCTGATTGAAAGAAAGAAAGAAAGAAAGAAAGAAAAAAACTATTTGCCCTTGGCTTAAGACCTTCCAGCTCTAATGACTGATTTATAGACAGAAGTGGTTTTTCTATGGATGATTACATTTTTCACAGGTAGACAAGACAGTCATTTAAGAAGCTCATTTTTGGGGGTGCCTGGGTGGCTCAGTGGGTTAAGCCGCTGCCTTCGGCTCAGGTCATGATCTCAGGGTCCTGGGATTGAGTCCCACATCGGGCTCTCTGCTCAGCAGGGAGCCTGCTTCCCTTCCTCTCTCTCTGCCTGCCTCTCTGCCTACTTGTGATCTCTCTCTGTCAAATAAATAAATAAAATCTTTAAAAAAAAAAAAAAAGAAGAAGCTCATTTTTTGCAGATTGTTTTTCAAAGTGTTTCCATGTAAATTACGGATATATGAGAATAAGATAAAGTGCACCTAGTAAAATGTCTTGTCTCTTAGTATAGGTGCAGATATTTTCCATTACCTTAGTTTGTTGCTTGGAACAGAAAGTTACATCTATTCACTCCATAGATAAAAAGGATTTCATTTTTAAATTCTATCTTTCCAAACAGCCTAATAAAGTCTTTTTTTTTCTCTAAATTTATTTCATTTGGGTTGATCTATTCTGATTACTGTATTGATATATTCTTGATATATCAAAGACCTAGTATATTTTTCCTTTAGCTATTTGGTTATAATTAATATTTTTGCTATAATTTGTTCCATATTCTATAAAAAAGAATTGTATTACTTCTTCGAGAGTAAAACTGAATAGTTAATTGTTTCATTGACCTTTATTAACTGCTCATTTTCCTCCTTAATTAGATTATTATTCATAGCTGGCCTTAAGTGCATTGTTTGAAGATTTTTCAATGGTATAAGAAAGGTTTAAACAGCCTAAAGAAAATAAAAATGCATTTCTATGATTGCAGAAGCTCATTAAATATGTGATTATTTCTGTGATTGCAGAAGCTCATGAAATGATTATCTGATGTAAATGTTTGTTACACACAAAAAGCTAAACAAAATAATATATTGACTTAACTACTGTTTCCTTCCATGTGCAGTTTTTCCAATTGTTCATACTAACTTTTAAGCGGGTGTGGACAAAGGATCCTGCAATTCTAACCTACAAAAGGAAAAAGACTCACCCACAATCCTATGCTGTCTTTTTACTATTGTAAATAAGGAGAAATAACTAGATAACTGACACATCCAGTCAAATTAAGCCATTTTGTCATGGATTTTCCAATTCTAAGTGTGCAGAATTCACACGTTCTTGTTTCATTCTGACTAGATATTAGTTGTCAGTTTCAATGAAGTTTTTATGATGTTTGTTCTTTTGACAACTTAATTCTTCAGATTAGATTTTTTTCCTTAGATGGTTAGAAGCTCATTTGCTTTGTTTTACCAAGAAACCTCTGCTAATAGAGAAACAGGAAGAATGGATGAGAAAATTCAATGAAAATTTTGTCCCAAAATATGAGGAAATGCTAGCCTGAAACCACTGTGCAAAATAATGGAGTTATTTCAGTTTTGTTGTTAGTCTTATTCTAAGTAAGAATTACATGACAATTTTACAATATTCAATTTAATAAAATCTCATCTAAATCATGTCCTGGTACAAAAAACAAACAAAAACAATTATATGATGAGATTTAAATATAAAATGAATTTTAGTACTTTTAAGAGAAAGCACTCAGATTTGTTACTGTCTCAGACACCATAAAAAAAGGGTCAAATTCCAATAAGCAACAGAAACAATTAGGAAAAATTCAAAAAATCTTTGCCAGTATTCATACTATCTTTCTGGCCTAAGATATTCTCCCTTCTTCTCTCTGCATGTTGTGGGTTCTACTGTGTCCCCCACCAACCACCCACCCCACCCTACACACCCACAGCAAAAAAAAAAAAAAAAAGATACATTCAAATTCTTACCCCCAGTGCTTGTGAATGTGACCTTATTTGGAAATAAGTTATTTGTGGACGTTATCAGTTAAGATGCAGTCATGTTAGATGAGGTGTACCCTAATCCAGCACACTGGTTAGGATCAGGGTACACCTGATCCAGTATGATCAGTGTACTTATAAGAAGGAAAGATGGCACACTCACAGGGAAACAGGCCATATGAAAACAGGAAGAGACTAGAGTTATGCAGCTATAAGCTTAGAATGCCAGGATCGCTGGGAGCCACTGAAAGCTAGGAGAGAGGGATGCAACAGATTCTCCTTCGGATTCCCCACAATATCAACCCTGCTGACATTGTGATTTAGGCCTTCTGGCCTTCCAAACTACAAGTGAATTAAGTTTCTGTTGTTTTAGCCCATCCCATTTGTGGTACTTTGATATCACAGACCTGGGAGATGAATATAGTACTGTAAATGTTTTATCTTTTCAATTTTCTTTTTTTTAAGATTTTATTTATTTATTTATTTGTCAGAGAGAGAGAGGGAGAGAGAGCAAGCACAGGCAGACAGAATGGCAGGCAGAGGCAGAGGGAGAAGCAGGCTCCCTGATGAGCAAGGAGCCCGATGTGGGACTCGATCCCAGGACGCTGGGATCATGACCTGAGCCGAAGGCAGCTGCTTAACCAACTGAGCCACCCAGGCGTCCCATCTTTTCAATTTTCTTAATAACATTTTCTTTTCTCTAGCTTACTTTACTATAAGAATACAGTATATAACGCATATAACATTCAAAATATGTGTTAATTGTTTATGTTGTTGATAAGACTTCTCAAGAGTAGGCTATTAGCAGTTCGATTTGGGAGGAATCAAAAATTATACATAGACTTCTGACTGCATGGGGGCTGGGGTTCCTAACCTCCGCATTGTTCAAGAGACGACTGTACTGTTCTTGTTGACTGACTGAGATGCATACCAACAGAGAGGTGGTTGGAATAAATAAGTATAAACTAATGAAATAAATCTGCTTTTCCCCAAATAACTAAATATGCAGAAATTATTATTATTTACTTGCTCAGCTAACAATCAATAATTCATTAAAGACCTCTTTAACCTATGTATGTACACTGAGTTGAAATTTTATATTAGCTTTATCTAAAGATTTACAGATTCTTTTGTTATGCATTCAAAACTACACAGGCCACAAACAAAGCAACTTACGAAGTTCTTAAGCTTTTAATAGTTTCAGAAATCAACATAAACAATAAAGAATAAAATTATTGAATGCCTACTCCTTCCCAGTCTATGTTCTAAATGTATAATTTAGTCCTCTCAACACTCCAACGCAGAAGGTCTTATTATTACCCTCATTTCTTAAGATGAAGAAATTAAGGCACGAAGCAGTTAAAACTATCTTGCTTAAAATTTCAGAGGTACTGTGCAACAAAACCAATTGCAAAGGATACCTCTGCACTCAAAATTGCCTGAGAGTTGCATGTTTTCCTCTGGTTTTAACGAATTTCATATATAGAAGCATGATTTATTTCATGGGAAAGTATTCAATAGAAAAATTAGAGATTGCTCATTAAACCTAAGTTACAGATTACAAAAAATGAACAGAAACAAAGATCCAAATACAATCAGACACATAAATGAAAGGATTGAGTTTTTATGCTAATTGCTGTGCATATAATGACTGAAATATCATGTGCTAGTATTTCTTGGTGTCACATTTAAACTTCTCATAAACATGCTGACTTAGTTCAAAGACATGTTAGAGTAATTAGAATTAAAGGAGAAATTTTTAACCTGTTTAGAAAGCCAGATTTTGTAAAACTCTGTATTCATATACATTTATAATCACTATGTAAGTTATCTGTTCTTTAAACCAGACACATAATGCATAATATTTATTTTGGTTACTGTCTATATTTAAATTAAAAATATCAATAGTAAATGTGCATATAATATCTTATAGTTTGAAAAGACCATCATATACATTATCTTATTTATTTATCAAAGGACTGGTAGTCCAAGAAGCTGGTTTGATCACCAATCTATATATGTAGAAACTAAGATCCAGAGGTTAAACATCCTGTTCAAAGTCAAGGTTCTATCAGATATGTTTTAAGTCTTATGATGCCTCTTTCTATTAATTAAACTCACATTTTTAATTAGTTCAAACTTGGTACTTTCTTCCTTCTCTCTTCACAATTAAACCAGATTAGTGAGACATCACATAATATGCAGAAAAGTGCATTTCCTTATATACCCTGTAGAGCCCAACCACTTCTCATTTTTAAAAGAAAAAATGGGGGGTGCCTGGGTGGTTCAGTGGGTTAAAGCCTATGACTTCGGCTCAGGTCATGATCCCAGGGTCCTGGGATGGAGCCCCGCATCTGGCTCTCTGCTCAGCGAGGAACCTGCTTCCCTCTCTCTCTGCCTGCCTCTGCCTATTTGTGATCTCTGTCTGTCAAATAAATAAATAAAATCTTTAAAGAAAAAGAAAAAAGAAAAGAAAAGGAAAAATGGATTTAGGAAGACAACAATTGAATTGTATGACCCTGAGATCAACAAAGAGCTCTATATTAGCTGTTAAAATGATCTCATTAAATAATAAATACTTAAGTTTAATTCAGATCTTTAATCACACTAAAGGGCAACATAAACTTGCACATGAGATTACTAAATCAAGATGAGGAATGAAATCCAATTTAGTCTTCATGCATCATATCTAATAAAACTATTTACATTAGCTAAACTTTTCAGGAGTGGTTGCATTTTAAAGATGCTCTAGCTCTTTATTGAGAATTACATTTTCTGGTTGGAATTTTTCAGCTGTGGTATACTTAAGCTCTGAGTCACACTTTCTGATTTCCTACTGGCTAGTTCTCTCAACAACCCCATACCAATTTGTTACCACAAAATGAGGAAGAGGGTTGAGAATGGGAAATATTAGCATACAGTATTCAGAAATAAACAAGGCTAAACATTCTAAATATTTCTAAATATTTTACTTATAAATATATAACATTTTATTTAAAGCTAGGCTACTAAAATTGTTTAAAAGTTCAATGTCCATATATAAAAAAAATTCCCAACACGTCAAGGATTTAAATGTAAAACCTGGATTCATATAAGTACCAGATGAAAAAATAGGTAACTATTCATTAAATCTAAGGATGGAGAAGGACTTTCCCAGGATGGCTTATAAGAAAGTAGCAGTGAGGGGTGCCTGAGTGGCTCAGTGGGTTGAAGCCCCTGCCTTCGGCTTGGGTCATGGTCCCAGGATCGTGGGATCGAGCCCCGCGTCGGGCTCTCTGCTCGGTAGGGAGCCTGCTTCCCTTCCTCTCTCTCTGCCTGCCTCTCTGCCTACTTGTGATCTCTCTTTGTCAAATAAATGGATAAAATCTTTAAAAAAAAAAAAGAAAGTAGCAGTGAAGGCATCTGACTATGAGATTAACAGATGTGATCCTTGCTCATTACTATAGTTCCACTAGAAAGCAGAGTTATTCACACGTGGTAAAGTACTAAACCCATAAATACCTACTGTTACCAAAAAAACTAATAGAGAAATATTTTAATGCATATAACACCTGAAAGATTAGTGTCCTTAATTTACAAAACATTCTTATGAATCAATAAAAATTTATTACTTTTTTGGGGTTCACACACTTCTACTATAGTAACATTCATTTGAAAGCTAAAATGATATACTCTTAAAATAAATTTTTTTCTCCTAATACTTGAAATGTTCCAGAATATTTATTTATTTATTTATTTTAGAACACTTTTTTGAAGACATCATCACAACCTTAGAATTTTATACTTGGAAAAAGAAAAGAAATTTATACTTGGGGGGACACCAGGGCAGCTCAGTAGGTTGAGCCTCCAACTCTTGATTTTTGCTCAGGTCATGATCTCATTGTGATGGGATCGCACCCTTCCTCCAAGGTCCACACTCAGCAGGGAGTCTGCCTGCGATTCTCTTTCCCTCTCCCTCTGCCCCTCCACCCCTAATCACACATGCATGTACTCTCTCACCCTCTCTCTCTTAAATAAATAAATAAGTCTTTAAAAAAAAAAGAATTTTATACTTTGGGCTCTTAATTAATATTTTAAGTATGTAGATAATATTTGAGGACATGTAGCATTTGCAACATCTGACATGGAAAAATATAGGTCTATGAAAAACACTATAAAACAATTTGTTCTTGAATTTAAAATTAAGGAGGTTATTTACTGTTTGTAGTTACTTTTCTACTGATATTTAAAAAGCCTCAGATATATATGCTTCGCTATGCATTTCAAACCTAACTTTTCAATATTTTTGTAATTTACAATGCAAATAGCTTCTCTGTTGAATCTGGCTGTCTCAGTTTCTCAGAGAGCTCCACATAGTTAGTCCTTTTGATCCTATTTTTGGCCTTTATTAATATGACCTGGCACAGAGACTAGCTTTTGGTCTCTTTAATTCTGTTTCCAACTACCATGAAAGATTTTCTCTTGAAATTCTTATTACCCATCATTCATTAATTCCCTATAGAGAGGTCCCATGATTTAAAGGTACCAATGTAATAGAGTTATCAAAGATGTCATTATCCTAAAGTATTTGCTCTTGATCTCTGTCATTTGGCTTGCAGTTTCTGGCTGATTTTTCTCTTTATGGGCTCTTACTCAAAATGAATACAATGAGCTTTTGTAACTACTCTCTGAAATCAGAAAGAAGAAATAATATCTCTAGTTAAGAAATATACAGAATTATACTATGTTAAATCTAAAAACTCAAGCATCCTCCTGTTGACTATTCATTTTACATAGCTCCATGAATGAAGTAATCACCAAGTAGTTTACAACATCAGAAAGTGATATAATACAATAATTTGTCAACCTTAATTTAAAAATTCTTGAATTTCTCCATTTTTTTCAGTTAATTGTAAAATAAACAGATCCCCAAACCCATTTCAATTACTCCCATGATATTAAAATCTATTAAGAGATGAAGAAGAGGAATCTAACAGGAACAGTCTTCTATTGCCTTATGTACTTGTCCCATATGAATCATATCTTTGGGTTTAATGGAACTTCTACAATTTGAAAACCTCAGCTACAGAAAATGGGTTATTTTTTTCTGAAATAAATTGTACATACGTGTCATTCTTTATGGACCTTTAGGTGTCTCTGATAATATTCTATAAATACCTCCTTTTTAATTAAAAAATAAAAATACCTTTAGTCATTAGGGCACTTTCACAGTGAATCCCAGGGTAGATTCTTACTATCTCGGGCTTTGGGTCCCCAAGATTTCCCTGGATTGGGCTTATGACAGTATTACTAATGCTCAAACATGAATAGCCTTTAAAATAAAAGGTAAAATAATTTCTATAGTGTGCATACAATGGCCAGAGAAAACCACATAATCATAAGAATCCTTAAAAGCAAGTAGAGATATAGTAGCAATGAAAATACATTATATTTTAAGGTTACTTCAAGAAGAGCCCTGCTCCTCCTGTAAGTATCTACCCTATTCACCAAGCTAAATGACATCTGAAATTCTAAAAGTATATTCATTCCTTTGGTGTAACTTGATAAAATATCAATATCCCTGAGGATATTGCAAAATTTTATCAATCATTTTATCTTTAATTTGAAAGAGTTCCAGAATTATTCCCAAGAGCAAATTTTAATAAGAAAGGAGGAAGACAAAAAGAAGGGGTGGGGAGAGACAGAGTCTAAAGCAGCTTGAACAATTCCAAACTATTGAGAACTAATTTTCAAAGCACAGAGTTAAGTCCACTTGTATGTCAGGAACCAACAGTACAACTGAAAATTCTGAAATTAACTTCCATGTCGAATGCAATGCCTACTAAAGGAAAAGGAATAAAACATGCTAATTTGATTATATATTATTAAGTTGAACAGTAACTGCAGCAATTACTTAGGATTTAGTTAAGCAAAATACCTTTTTTTCTAAGAAAAGATTATTTTATCAATGATATTAGAATTGCTGGAGCATGGTGACCATGAAAAGTACACTTTTAGCCAATTTTGTTATTTTTGAATTCTCTACATCCCTTTACAGCCTACATCCTGTGTGGTCTACTCCCACAGCCCTATTTCTGAAGTTCAAATTTTGTATCTTGTCATCAGTTTTATACCTCTCATACAAAGTACAAATTGTGGAGGCACTTCCAGGAAAATGGTGGAGTAGAAGTATGCAATTTGCCTCATCCCAAAGACAGAACCAGATAACACTCATATCAGTGCAAATAACCCAGAAAACAACACAAAGACTAGCAGAACAAACTCTATAACTAAAAGAGGAGGCCACACTGAAAGGAGTGTAAAGGGCAAAGATGCAGTGGGGAGCTAAACCCAAGGGTCTGGCCACTAGAGGGAGGGAGCTGCAGGAGCAAACAGGCTATCACACTGGAGAGCCTGCACAGGGAAAATGAACCCGCACAGCATTTGGCTTTGGCAATCACAGGGGCTGAATTTCCTGAGTTCTTACAACTAACAGAAATTAAAGCCAGGAGCATTAAAAATCCACAGCTTGGCTCTGGGAGAGCCTGCAGGGCAACAGGAAACTGAATTCCTGCCTTAAAGAGAAAGCACAACAAATAGCAATTTGAAATAATGCCTGGGATACACTGAAGGAAGAGTTAAATTTCTAATCTCAGTGTTAGCTGAGGAACTTCTCTAGAAACAAAGGAGCAGGCAGGTGCCTTTTCACTCTTCTTGCCCGCCAGCACAATCACACAGCTGCCTCTGGGATCCACGGCAGAGGTGGCATTCACTACCTAATTTCTTAACACCATGCTCCAACCCTTCCAACTAGGCCTACCTCAGTCCTGGCACAGCTGGTCTTCTCTTCCAGGAGACTGGTGCAAACCTTGCCAACACTGCATCTCCTGAACTCCAATCCCCCAACCTCTTGTGGAGGATGAAGTCACCTTGTTAAAACTGCATCTCAGCCTGTGCATACTTCACAGAGGACGCCAAGCAACTGGGCCTCTGTGGTGGCTGCACTCCCCACTGTGGATGAGGACCAGCACCACCTTGTTAAAAGAGCCCTGCCCACTACTTCCAGGAACAAGAGATGTGGGTGACTTTCCTAACACAGAAAGAGACTCAGAAAGTTAGGCAAAATGAGGAGACAGAGGAGTATGTCCCAAATGAAAGAACAGGACAAAATCACAGCAAGAGACCTAAGCAAAAGGAGGTAAGTAATACACCCAACAGAGAATTTAAGTACGTCATAAACATACTCACTGGACTTGAGAAAAGACTGGAGGACATCAGTGAGACCCTAACACAGAGATAATAAAAGGACTAATCAGAGATGAAGAAGACAACAATTGAAATTAAAAATACAATTGATGGAATAAATAGCAGGCTTGAGAAAGCAGAGAATGAATTAATGGTGTGGAAGACAAAGAAATGGAAACTAATCAAGCTGAGCAAATAAGAGAAAAAAATTATGCAAAATGAGAACAGACTTAGGGAACTCAGTGACTCTATCAAACATAGTAACATTCACATTATAGGGATCCCAAAAAAAGAAGAGAGTAAAGGGGGCAGAAAATTTATTTGAAGAAATAATATCTGAACACTTCCTTAATTTGGAGAAGGAAACAAATATCCAGGTCCAGGAGGCACAGAGAACCCCAACAAAATCAACCCAAGGAGGTCCACACCAAGATATAGAGTAATTAAAATGGCAAAAAGTAATAACAAAGAAAAAAATTTTTAAAGCAGCAATAGAAAAGAAGACAGTTACATACAAGGGAAACCCCATAAGGCTATCAGTGGATTTTCTTCAGCAGAAACTATGCAGGCCAGAAGAGAGTGGTATGATATATTCAAAGTGTTGAAAAGGAAGCTTCTACAGCTAAGAATACTCTCTTCAGCAAGGCAATCATTCAGAATAGAAGGAGAGATAAAGCATTTTACAGACCAAAAAAAACCCAAAAAAACAAAAAAACTAAAGGAGTTCATGACCACTAAACCCGCCCTACAAGAAATATTAAAGGGGACTCTTTGAGTGGAAAGGAAAGACCATAAATGAGAATATGAAAAGTAAAAAATAGAACAGCAGTGAAAATAAGTGTATCTGTAAAAATCTGTCAAGGGAGTCAGAGAATAAAAGGTGTAAAATATGACACCATATACCTAAAACACAGGGGGAAGAGGAATAAAGAATGGGTTAAAATTGAGCAACTATCAACTTCATATAGACTGCTATATGCAGAAGATATTCTATACAAACCTAATGGTAACCACAAATCAAAAGCCAGTAATAAATATGCAAAGACTAAAGAGACAAATCCAAGTATATCACTGAAGAAGCCAGAAAATCATAAAAGAGAGCAAGAGAGGAAAGGACTTAAGAAAAACTACAAAAACAACCATAAAACAACATGGGAATAAATACATATCTATCAAAACATTTTTTTTCAAACAAAAGATCTCATATAAATATGTTATTACTGAACCAACCTACTGGTGCAGAAGCATAACAACACAGAACAATCATTTCCCCAATAAAACTCGTTTGTTGTTCAGGTTGTAGTGATGTTTACATAGTGTTAGGTTCAAGCACATGACCTTCCTGCAGCATAAATTTGTGTGTCATCTCATGTGCAATCCCTTGTAACCCCAGCTTCATTCTTCTCCAATGTCTCCTCTTGGTGCTATACCTGATTTTATTATCAGTTTTCATTCAAATTCACTAGGGAATGAGACAATTCTATTTTTGTTTCTTGACCGGAATATCTTGATCCTAAAAGTCTTATGAGAGATATGATGAGGAACAGTCAACCACATACACCACAATGGCAGAGAAAAGGAGAGAGAATAATTACTTCAAAAGTAAAGGGACCAGGGGCGCCTGGGTGGCTCAGTGGGTTAAGCCGCTGCCTTCGGCTCAGGTCATGATCTCAGGGTCCTGGGATCGAGTCCCGCATCGGGCTCTCTGCTCAGCAGGGAGACTGCTTCCCTCTCTCTCTCTCTCTGCCTGCCTCTCTGTCAACTAGTGATCTCTCTCTGTCAAATAAATAAATATAAATAAATAAAATCTTTAAAAAAAAAAAAAAGTAAAGGGACTAAACACTCCAATCAAAACACATAAGGTGACAGAGTAGATTTAAAAATAAGACCCATCTCTATGTTGCCTACAAGAGACTTATTTTAGACCTACATTTATGTTCAGACTGAAAGTGAAGGGAGAGATGGAGAAATATTTATCATACAAACAAATATAAAAAGAAAGCCAGGGCAGCAATATTTATATCAGACAAAATAGACTTTAAAACAAGGACTGTAACAAGAGACAAAGAAGGACACTATGATAATAAAGAGGATAATCCAATAAGAAGATATAACAATTGTAAATACTTATATACCCAATATGGAGCACCAAAATACATAAACAGTTAATAACAAACACAAAGGAGCTAATAAATAGTAATACAATTATACTAGGGAACTTTAACATACCACCTACAATGATGGACAGATCATCCAAACAGAAAATCAACAAGAAAACAGTGGCTTTGAACGACACACTCAACAGATGGATTTAACAGATATATTCAGAACATTCCATCCTAAAACAGCAGGTTACACCTTCTTTTCAAGTGCATGTGGAACATTCTCCAGAACAGATCGCATGTTAGGCCACAAAACAAGTATCAGCAATTTCAAAAGGACTGAAGTCACACCATGCATCTTTTCTGACCACAACACTGTGAAAGTAGAAATCAACCACAAGAATAAAGTGTGGAAAGGGCAAAAATACATGGAGGTTAAATAACAAGCTACTAAACAATTTTGGGGTCAACCAAGAATAAAAGAAGAAATCAAAAATTACATGGAAACAAATGAAAATGAAAACACAATGGTCCAAAATCTTTGGGATACAGCTAAAGTGGTTCTAACAGACAACAATACAGACTTAAGAAGCAAGAAAAATCTCAAGTAAACAACCTAACCTTACACCTGAAGGAACTAGAAGAACAAACCAATCCCAAACCAGTAAAAGGATGGAAATAATAAAGATTGTAACAGAAATAAATGCTATAGAAACTAAAAAAAAAAAAAAAAAAAAAAAGAACAGACCAATGAAACCAAGAGCTGGTTCTTTGAAAAATCAACAAAATTGGTAAAACTTTAGCCAGACTCATCATAGAGAGAAAGAGAATTTAAAATTTAAATGAACAAAATCACAAATGAAAGAGGAGAAATAACAACCAATACCACAGAAATATAAACAAGTGTACAAGAGTATTATGAAACATTATATGTCAACAAATTGGACAACTTGGAAGACACAGACAAATTCCTAGACACATATAACCCACCATAACTGAAGCAGGAAGAAACAGAAAATTTGAAAAGACCAATTACCAGCAATGAAATTGAATCAGTTATCCAAAAAATCAAAATCCAGGACCAGATGGCTTCACAGGTAAAATCTACCAAATATTTAAAGAAGACGGGGTGCCTGGGTGACTCTGTGAGTTAAAGCCTCGGCCTTCAGCTCAGGTCATGATCCCAGGGTCCTGGGATTGAACCCCACATCAGGCTCTCTGCTCAGCAGAGAGCCTGCTTCCCCCTCCTCTCTCTCTGCCTGCCTCTCCACCTACTTGTGATCTCTGTATGTCAAATAAATAAATAAAAATCTTCTTTAAAATAATAATAATAAATAATAATAATAATAATAATAATAATAAAGAGTTAACACCTATTCTTCTCAAACTATCCCAAAACATAGAGGAGGAATAAATACTTCCAAATTTATTCTATAAAGCCAGCATTACTCTAATACTACAACCAAATGAAAAAGAACACAAATAAAGAGAACTATAGGCTAGTATCTCTGAGCAATACAGATGCAAATTGCTCAAAAAATACCATCAAACCAAACCCAACAATATATTTTATAAAAGTATTCACCATGATCAAATGGGTCTTATTCTTCAGATGCAAGCATGGTTCAATATTCTCCAATCAATAAATTTAATACATCACATCAGCAAGAGAAAAAATAGAAACCATATGATCATTTCAATAGATGCAGAAAAAGCATTCGATGAAAACAAAATCCATTCATGATAAAAACCCTCAACAAAATAGGTTCATAAGGAACACACTACAACATAATAAAAGCCGTATATGAGGGGCGCCTGGGTGGCTCAGTGGGTTAAGCCGCTGCCTTCGGCTCAGGTCATGATCTCAGGGTCCTGGGATCGAGCCCCGCATCGGGCTCTCTGCTCAGCAGGGAGCCTGCTTCCTCCTCTTTCTCTGCCTGCCTCTCTGCCTGCTTGTGATCTCTCTCTGTCAAATAAATAAATAAAATCTTTAAAAAAAAAAAAAAAAAGCCATATATGAAAAGCCCACAGCCAACATCATACTGGATGGTCAAGAACTTTCCCCCTAAAGTGAAGTATAAGACAAGGATGTCCACTCTCATCACTTTTATTCAATAAAGTACTGGAACTACTAGCCTCAGCAATCAGACAACAAAAAGAAATAAAAGGCAACCAAATTGGTAAGGTACAAGTAAGTCGTTCATTCTGTGCAGATGACATGATACTATATATAGAAAACCCTAAAGACTGCACCAAAAAACTACTAGAACTCATAAATGAATTCAGTAAAATCACAGGACACAAAATCAAAGTACAGAAATCTGTTGCATTTCTATACATTAGCAATAAAGCAACAGAAAGAGAAATTAAGAAAACAATCCCACTTACAATTGCACTAAAAATAATAAAATACCTATGAATACCTTAAAGAGGTAAAAGACCTGTACTCTGAAAACTGTAAAACACTGATTAAAGAAATTGAAGATGACACAAAGAAATGGAAAGATGCGCCATGCTCATGGATTAGAAGAACAAATATTGTTAAAATGTCTATACTATCCAAAGCAAGATAGATAGATAGATAGATAGATAGATAGATAGCTTCAAATCAATCCCTGCTGGGGTGCCTGGGGGCTCAGCTGGCTAAGCGTCCAACTCTTGGTTTTGGCTCGGATCATAATCAGCATTGTGGGATTGAACCCCCCATCAGACCCCATGCTCAGCATTGAGTCTGCTTGTCCCTCTCCCTCCACCTCTGCCCTTCCCACCCCCACTCGCTCAAGCTCTATCTCTAAAATAAATAAATAAAATCTTAAAAAATAATAATAATAATCCCTACCAAAATACCAACAGCACTTTTCAAAGGACTAAAACAATCCTAAAACTTATATGGAAGTGCAAAAGCCTCCAAATTGCCAAATCAACCTTGAAAAAGAAAAACAAAGTTGGAGACATCACAATTTCAGACTTCAAATTATATTACAAAGCTATAGTAATCAAAACAGTATGGTACAGGCACAAAAACAGACACAGAGATCAGTAGGACAGAATAGAAAACCCAGAAATAAGCCCACGATTATATGGTCACTTAATCTTCAACAAAACAAGAAAGAATAACCAATGGAAAAAAGACAGTCTCTTCAACAAATGGTGCTGGAAAAACTAGTCAGCTATATGCAAAAGAATGAAAATTGATTACTTTCTTACACCAAACACAGAAATAAACTCAAAATGGATGAAAGACCCAAATGTGAGACCTAAAACCACAAAAATCCTACAGGAGAACATAAGCAGTAACTTCTTTAACATCAGCCATAGCAATTTCTTCTTAGATATGTCTCCTGAGGCAAGGGAAATAAAAGCAAAAATAAACTACTGGGACCACATCAAAATAAAACACTTCACACAGCAAAAGAAACAACAAAACCTAAAGGCAACCTACTGAATGGGAGATGATATCTGCAAATGACATATGTGATAAAGAGTTAGCATCCAAAATATAATAAAGAACTTACACAACTCAACACCCAAAAAACAAATAATCAAATTAAAAATGGGCAGAAGACATGAACAGACAGTTCTCTAAAGAGGACATCCAGATAGCCAACAGATACATGAAAAAGTGCCCATTATCATCACTCATCATCAGGGAAATGCAAATCAAAACTACAGTGTGATACCACCTCACACATGGCAGACTGGTGCAGCCCCTATGGAAAACAGTATGGAGGTTCCCCCAAAAAGCTATAAATAGAACTACCCTACAATCCAGTAATCACACTACTAGGTATTTACCCAAAAATACAAAAACACTAGTGCAAAGGGATACATGCACCCCTATGTTTTTTGCAGCATAATACCCAAATTATGGAACTAGACCAAGTGTCCATTGATAGACGAATAGATAAAAAATGGTATATATATACACAATGGAATATTATTCAATCATAAAAAGAACAGAATCTTGCCATTTGCAATGACACGCACAGAGCTAGAGAGTAAAATACTAAGCAAAATAAGCCAGAGAAATACAAATACCATATGATTTCACGCATGTGGAATTTAAGAAACAAAACAAACAAGCAAAAGGGGTTAAAAAAAAAAAAAGCAAGAGAGAGAAAGAGTAACCAAGAAACAGACTCCTAACTACAGAGAATAAAGGGATGGTTACCAGAAGGGAGGTGGGTGGAGGGGATGGGTGAAATAGGTGATTGAGATTAAAGAATATACTTCTCATGATGAGCACTGAGTAATGTACAGAATTGCTGAATCACTTTATTGTATACCTGAAACTAATATAACACTGTATGTTAACTATATTGGAATTAAAATTAAAAAGTTATTTTTTAAAAAGTACAAATTGCAACTTAGGTAAAGAAAATAGGTGGCCTTCTGTTTTACTCATTGGTTCAAAAGATTGTCCAGGGCAAGCCTAGGATAGATGTGCTAAGATGGTTGATAAAGAAACTTCATATAAGCCAGAATTTGGGCCAAAAGTCCAGGAGCATTCTATTGGCCATGTACAGCACATAATATAAATTTGTTCTAAGAAGACATGGCCACAATCGTGCTTTTGGTGATAATACTCTTGAGAGTATTTCAGAGGTTATACATGACATTTCCTTGATGTGAACAAAGAGGAAGTATCTTGCTGAAACACACGTAAACTTAATCTTACAACCAATCTAATGGCAGTGCCATCTAATGTTAAAACAATTTAATTTAGGCAAAATGTAAAATGTACTAGCAGAATTAAGTAAAACAATAGATTTTCAAAGAACAGATTATGGTCTTTGACAGAATATAAACATGATTTCAATTTGAGCTCTCTAAAATATTTTGTATGAATTTTTGTTGGCTACTAATAATTTTAGGTAAAGCTAATTAGAAAAACCAAACCTAAATTTAGCTTGTAATAAGATCTTAATTTTTTAAGAGAAAAAAAATTTCTAAATCAAAACAAATGGCATGTAAGTATGCAACAAAAGTGACATTCCACTAAAATCTGAAGAAAGTAGAGGAGAAGCATTTGTATGACTAGGAAAGCAAAGATTTCTAGGTAAAAAATTCCAACACCAATTTCTAGACACTGTTTTTGGGGTCTTATAAATCAAAGCACGAGTTTCATACTTTATAATATTCCAGCATTGAAAAATATGAAAAGAAGATCTTAAAATGTTGTATGACTCTACATATCGATTTAAGAGATGATGAAATTACAAGTGGTAGTGATTTATATGATAATGTTAAAATACTTTCTGCAATAAAGATAACATCATACGTGAACACATTTTCGATGCTTGAGCACGTCATGTATAAAACATGGGTCATTTCCAAATGCTTTAAGAATCTCAATAACAATTTCAATCACAACTGCCTGAGCAAGGGATCCACTTAGTAAATTAAGTAGAACCAGAAATGGAAAAAAAAGGAAAAAATAATCAGTAAAGTTTCTGTGAATTGGGATAGTAAGACGTAAGGCTGTTCTCCAAAAGGGCTCAAAGGCACACAGCTCTCTGGCTGGGAAGGTCCTTCCCTCATGCTTGGGGATGTTTCTGCTTCCATGCATACAACAGACGCCTGCATGCACATACTGAGTATTTGCTATATCCCATATATGGTCCTAACACTTGGCATACAGACTGACCTCTAGAAGCTAGCAGAAAAGTCACAGAGACAGACACAAGGAACACACAGTTACGATGATATTATGAAGCCCCATAATAGACTTAAGCAAAGAAAATGTGGAATGCAAAGCGGGTGCTCCTAAGACAAACTGAATGGTTAAAAGAAAGTCACCTAGTCACTTGACTTCAATCTTAAATGATGAGTGAGAGTTAGCCAAATGAAAGAGAGGGAGAGGATGTTTAAATTAAAGGTGACGTACAACAGCACTAAGGCGAGAAAGACCATGGTACATGTCCTTTGGTAAGGGACGAGTCTTGTTTATATAGCTGAGGAGGTCAAAACTGGACTTTCTCCTGAAGGTGAAGAGGGAATGTAAACAGGAAACACTGATTTTAAATAAAGAGTGTCAAGCTAAGATTAGCTTGGAATTTCCCCTCCAAGACAGGTTCAAGATGGCAACATAGGGGGCACCTCGGTGGCTCAGTCATTAAGCGTCTGCCCTCAGCTCAAGTCATGATCCCAGGGTCCTGGGATTGAGCCCCGCATGAGGCTTCCTGCTCAGTAGCAAGCCTGCTTCTCCCTCTCCCACTCCCCCGCCTGTGTTCCCTCTCTGCCTCTGTCAAACAAATGAATAAAATCTTTCAAAAAAAAAAGATGACAACATAGGAAGAAACAGAACTCATCTCCTCCCATAGACACAACAAATTTAGAGCTACATATGGAAGAATTTTCCTATGAAAAGAAACAGAAAACTACATAAACAGCACCTCCACAACAAAAGATAAAAGAGAAGCATGGAGAAGAGTAAAAGAGACAGAGCCTTGCCAGGACCCACCCCAGCCAAAGAGACCACCACAAATGAGATGGATCCCAAAAGCACGAAACACTCCCTCCAGGAATCAAAGGGTCACCAGGGACTCCAACCCTGAGGGCTGGCACAAAAAGACAAGCCCCAAAACATCTGATCTTGAAAATCTATAGGGGGTAAGACCAGAAGAATCACCGAACTGTAGAGAACAAAGATCCCACTATTAAAGGGCCTTTGAGCAAACTCATTCACCCTGAGATCCAGCACAAAAGCAACAGATTGAACAACACCTACACCATAAGTAAGGGGTACACACTTACTAATTTTAAAGTGGATGCCAAAGGGGTAGGAACATACAGAGACTTTATCTGAGACAGAAGATATCCTGTCTCATCCTTGATTGTTGAGATATCAACAATCTCATCCTAATTGTTGGTGACAATAGGTGTCATCATTGGTACTCACCCTCTAGCCTGCTAGCACCAGAAGGCATGTTCTGCCCACTATGTGTCATACATATATACACATATGTATGTACATATATTTATATATATATATTATATAAAATATTAGTCATAAAAAAGAATGAAGTCTTGTCATTTGTGACAACATGGATGGACCTAGAGGATAATAGGCTAAGTGAAGTAAGTCAGACAGAGAAATACAAATACCACATATTTCTCTTATATATGTAACTTAAAAACTAAACACATGAACTAACAAACCAAAACAGAAATATACTCATAGATACAGAGAGCAAAAGCAGATTGCCAGAAGGGAGGGGTTGGAGGATAGGCAAAACAGGTGAAGGGGATAAAGAGGTACAAACTTCCCATTATAAAATAAGTAAGTCACCAGGATGTAATACACAGCATATGGGAATATAGCCAATAATATTGTAATAACTTCGTATGGTGACAGATGGTAACTAGATATATCATAGTGATCATTTTGTATTATACCGAAATACTGAATCACTATCTTATACATCTGAAACAAATGTAATATTGTATGTCAATTATGATACAATTAAAAAAAATAATTTTCCCTTTGAAAATACGTAAGATAAAGGATCTTTTGAAAAGAGGCAAAAAATAAAATAAAATAAAATAAAAATTGCAATCAACTAGATAAGAAATGCTTCCCAAAACTGAAGTAGTGGCAATATAGAACATGAAGAAGGTATGCTAATGTTTAAAAGAAAGAAGCAATAGATTTTGATAGTTGGTAGTAAAGAAAGCAAAGAAGGTTAAGGCTAAAATGACTCCTTATTTCTGACTTGAGGGACTGTGTGGGTGGTAGTTCCACTTACAAAAGCAGAGAATAAAGAAAGGAAGTTGGAATTTAATTAACAATAACTTTATTTGGTGACATCTGGGTGGCTCGGTCTGTTGAACGTCCAACTCTTGATTTCAGCTCAGGTCATGATCTCAGGGTCATGAGATCGAGCTCTGGGTTGGGTTCCACACTCAGCACAGAGTCTGCCTGAGATCCGCTTCCTCTGCCCCTCCCCTCACTCCTGTACTCTAACCTCTCTCTCTCAAATAAAAAACAAAAACAATAACTTGATTTTAATGGAATCTCATGTTTCATTTTGCCCATCTTCTGCAACTGAATTTCCAATATCGTTCTCATCACTCACTTGATTGAACAAAGTGTCAGCCAAATCTTTATGCAGGGACTCCACAGAGAGATCTCAAAATATGTAGGGTGAAATATTTGTGGATTTGTGGGCTCAAGTTGCTGTCAACAAGACTGTCCTAATTAAAAAGAAAAAAAAAAACCTGCTTTTACTTTTCTTTTTTTCCACAATATATATATTTAGGCTCCAAACATAATCACATTCCTTACATAAAAGGATTCTAGGAAAAAAATCCTTCAATCACAATTACTTATTTCTCTAGCATTGTCATAAATTTGCAACTGTTTTGGCAGAATGCTGAATTTTCTAAGCAATAAAACCAAGAGGTTACTAAACATGAAGATGCCAACTGTTTTTCTTCCTTTGTTGATTCTCCTTTTGAAACTAAACAGACACCCTATTCCCTAAAACCTTGTTGCTATCAGTCAGCTCCTTTCATGCCATACTTCATACCATATGCTTCTCTAGTAAGTTTATTCAATCATTTCAAAGGGCAACATCTATTCCTTTCCCTTCTGCTCAAAATCTTTGCACTCTATAAATTTATATGATAATCTAAGAACTAGAAAAAATAGCGATCAAAAATCCTCTACAAATGAACAGGATGATGACAAGTAAATGAGAGTCTATATGCAATTGTACATTAAAACAATCAACTAAAGGAACAAAATTTGAAAAGAAGTGA
Organism: Lutra lutra; assembly: GCF_902655055.1. Lineage (NCBI taxonomy): Eukaryota > Metazoa > Chordata > Mammalia > Carnivora > Mustelidae > Lutra > Lutra lutra. The sequence goes on along the minus strand of NC_062280.1, from coordinate 79,501,761 downwards.
AACAAATACCTGTTAATGATACATAAGAAAAAATTCCAGTCAATCCTGGCAATTATTTCACATGGGAGACAATTAAAATATCTCAAAATGAAGTAAAAGATCAATAAAGTTTAAATATGATATTGAACAAAACAACAAGGCACAAAAATATTACATGCAGGGTAGTTCTGTTTACATAAATTTCAAAAACTATATTGTCTAGGAAAGCAGACATATGTGGTTAAATGATAAAGAAAAGGGCAATGTGATCATAAACATCAGTATGGTGATATCCTCTAGCTAAAACAGGGACTGTCTGGGAGGAGCAGCTTCTTGAAAGCTGTGGATGTTCTCATTTTTTACCTAGGACATGTTACAGCTTTGTAACAATTCATTATATCATGCTTTGATGTTTTCTGCCTTTGTCCCTGGGAGTGTTATACTTCATAATAGAAAGATTTTTTAATTAAACAGAAGAAAAGAGCATAGATATGTCCACTAAAGAACTTTTCTTTATCAGTTATCCTCAATCTATGAAAAGTTCTTACCTGGCAAGTTTGCTGAAGCAATTTCAATGGAGTCATCCAGAAAAAAATTAGATAAGGCCAAGAGGGACAATATATAACAACACATAATCCTCCAAAGAGTTTTCCATTTTTCTGAAAAATATTCCTCACATGAACCATTTTTCAAAAAAAATAGGAAGCAAGAGCTAGAAATTTTACAAAGTTGTATGTAATTCTCCAACAGTGAATGTGTTGATCTGTTTAATTCCATTAACTCAAAATTGCTAAATTTCAATTTCCTGACCTGAAATTCCTCTGAAACAAAATATTTTTTAACTTAATGTTAAAAGGTATGTAACATTTTACATATTTCCTACAAAATCCTATCATTACAGGTTTAAGCCACAATGTATGTAGTTTCAGCATTTTTACTGTGCTTTGTATCATTCTATTTACAAGTAATATGACTAACAAATCTAGAATCACTTCTACGAAAAACTGAAATAGTGGTATCAGAAAAATACCAACTGTTGCTATAATAAATAAAATTAAAATAAACTTTGAAACATAATGACTGAAAATAATTCTCAGTAAAAAGAAAAGCACACATCAAAGGTTGGACTGGCACTTTAGCTCACCCTTCCACCACTCCATGATTCCTTCAGTGCCCATCAGTCTATCCTAAATTGAACAGTTATAAATAAACAAATAAATAAACAAGAAGAAATGTGATTGCTATACATCTTCATAGCATGACTCAGCACTCTTTCCTACTGTATTCATGTCTCACTACATCTGAAATTATTTGCTAAGTACACAGCAATCCATGAGATCATTTATCCCCAATCTTAACTAAACATGCTATATTTTAAGAATTAATATCTAGGTTTGTATTTTTCAGGCAAAAGATCAAGATTTATTTATCTATTTTAGATTACCCTCCAAAATCACAATCAGCCTTATCTGAGAGTTATAGTTTATAGAGATCATACCTAATAAAAAAATTAACTAAAATTTCAATCCTACAGCTTGGCAGTCATCACACCATAGCCAATAAACCGAAGGGCTCGCAGATTCTCACTGAGCAAAAGCTTCTTCAGTGTTCATGCATGTACATTGCTACCTACAGTGTTTGGTTACAATTTGCACCAGTCTACCCCTATCCTGCAACAAGATCAAATATTAAGTGAATTTCGAAAACAAACTTCAAAGCCTCAATATTTCCCCATAAATTCAGTCCCTTTCCATGAACTAGAACACTCCCTGGTCCAGCCCCACCAAATCCCAAGGACACTAAATAATTTTAGGTGAAAAGAACGTCAAAGATAAAAGGAACATAGATTCTCTGGCTTCTTTGGAAGTTAATTTAAATCATCAATTCCAGGGGCACCTGGGTGGCTCAGATGGTTAAGTGTGTGCCTTCTGCTCAGGTCATGATCTCAGGTGCTGGGATTGAACCCCATGTTGGGCTCCCTGCTCAGTGGGGAGTCTGCTTCTCTCTCTCCCTCTGCCTCTCCCCCTGCTTGTGCTCTGTCTCTCTCTCTCATTCTCTCTCTCAAATAAATAAAATCTTTTTTAAAAATCATCAAATCTAATCATCCATCCAACAGTGTACAATATTCTAGCCTTTGCTTCAATGGCACTTACAGATTTTCCATTACTGAGTATATATAATTACATATATGCTGAGGAAATGTGTTTGCAAATGATCATTTTAGCATTGAAGAAGGGATGACTAATTGGACTTGTCAGAACTGACATTCCTTGACATTGATTGTCATTTCTGACATTCATGATTTAGTGGTGAACAGGCCTAATGCCTAAAAGCAAGAGGTTGGCCCCTTGCTTCCAATCATGTTTTTCACTACCCATGTCCAGAGCTGTGGTTTATTGCCTATTTGCCCTTGACTGAATGATAAAGTAATATTAGACCCATAATACAAAACACGTCCAATTCAATGGTTAGGGAGTAGGAAGTCCCTCATAAAATTCCTGATCCAAGCCTTGTTCCCCAATCCAGTTTATTTGAGTTATTGGAAGAAAGCACAAAAGCAATACTATTCACATTTGGGTAGTAAGGCTTTTGTGTACAAAGCAAATTAAAAAAAAAAAAAAGGAGAGGTGGGAGGTACCATGAACCCCTAAAATCCATGCTGTGATAGACATGGGATGATAATGCCCATGCCCCCAACTAATGTGCATGCTACATGAGGAATAAAGCAATACAGTGGATAGGAGAAGACCATGTCCTAGATACAGTAGTCAGCTTTCCCTGAAATTTTAATAAGGGAGAGAACATTTGATCCAAATCTTGAAAGATGTGTAGATACTCCAGGTGAATAAGAGAAAGGACAATCCAGGTCAAAGAGACAGCATGAGCTAAGGAGGAGAGTCATAAACTAGGAGACGAGGGAAAATATTTCTTTTTACCTGTATGTGCTACTACACACTCTTACTTATGATGTAAAAACTGAGAACAAACTAATAGAACTCTGTTTAAAGAACAGACTATAAAGTTATATACCTTGAGAGTATTAAAAACAGCTAATAAATATTACAGGGTGGGGATAGTAAGTAGGAAAAAGTTTAAATATAATAATTTTCCCATTTTTCTTATCAGGAGTCACTAGACAGGGCTCCTAAGATATCAAGCCATTTCCAGGTTACTGGCGGTCTTTTTATCTATCTCTGAAAAGTTATACATGCTTGAACCTCTCCTCCCATTGCCCATTCCCTCCATGCTTCCCACATCTTGATGCATCCTTCAGTCACAGTTTAGTGATCACCTCTCCCATGAAGTCTTCCTTGATCCAAGGTGTGTATTATAAGCCCCCCACCCACCCACACACACACACAAACACACGCAGAGTCTTCATAGCTCCCTGACCTTCCTCAAGTCAATCTGTACTACTGTGCTTTAGACGTCATTATCCTTCTCCCCAGTGAAGTTTTAAGGTCCATGGGGTCAGCAACATTATCCTTCTTGTTGTATACCAAGAGACCAACACATAGCTTGGCCCACAGTAGGAACCAAAAAATATTTGTGGACCTTTTTTAAAGATAGATTTATTGATTTATTTACTCATTCACTCATTTATCTGAGAGACCCCGTGCACATAGAGGGGAGGGGCAGAGGGAGAGAGAATCTTAAGCAGACTCTGCACTGAGCATGGAGCCCAACGCAGGGCTTGATCCCACTACCCCAAAATCCCAGCCCTGAGATCATGATCTGAGCCAAAACCAAGAGTCCACCACCAACCAATTGCACCACCCAGGTGTCCCAAAATATTTGTAGACTTAATGTTAATCATTTAGTTAGATAATGTTCCACGAAGACAGTCTTTAGGTAGAATTTTAGTTATATTAATTAATATAAAAACGAATACATGCAAATTATATATTTTATGCTTTCAATAGCCAGGAAACTATAAAATTCCCAATACAACTTTTTACTAGAAATGATTTCGATATCAATGAAATAGACTGAAATGGAGCTCAAGTATGCATTTTAACAGACAAAAATACTTATTAATAGAAATTCTGCACAGCTTTGAATATTTGATATCCAGCTGATGGCAAAGCATTCCAGGTGTTTATAGACAGAGTCTTCTCTGACTGGTCAGTACTACATAGATGCCTATATCATCAACTGTCAAATATTTTTAGTCATCCCTACGTAGCACATAAATGAAAAACACAGATGAGTCCATCTCACAGAATTACTTATGAGTAATGCTATAAAGTGCTTCAAATCCCATCACCGATCTTAATTTCATGCTTTGCAAACTGTGTGCTGTGACTCCTGGGAGTTATGGAGACACTGTAGAGATGGGAAAGTTCAGCTACCTTTCTCCTACCCTCAGCCCCCTCTCAGAGCAGCTCAATCACTATGGGACTTCATCCTCCTGTTCCAGCCATCTCCTTCCCAGAGAACTAAGTAACAAAACTTTCTTTTCTGTTCTTTTCCTTATTAGACAGGAGACTCTGAGCTGTATGAGTGTGAGTGTATGCATGCATGTGGACAAGTGTAACAAGAGCTGCTTGCTCCACAAGGATGGTTACAATCTAGTAGAACTTTTCAAAACACTCACTTAAACATTTACAAATACAAATAACTATTAACTAGCTATTAATTATCTGCCCTTATTATGTTGAGTAAGGCTAGCTATACTCATTCACTGCTGGAAATTGTTAAGACACATTTTTCTCATTTTGTATCAATCTGTTTTCTAGCCTACAGAAATCAAACAAAATTAATAATTCTGTGTTATCTAAATTTGGAAGCCTTAATCTATTACTTTTTCATACTGAAGAACACTGCCTTAGAGGGAAAAAAAATTCAGCAAGTATAAGTTGAAGTCCTATTCATATACTCCACATCAGATAAAAGAAATGTTCTCATTTGGAGTCCTATAAAACTGTGAGCCCCCAAGAGTCTTTTCATTACAGTAGGGCAGAAAACAACCTACAGCAAGATCACCCTCATATCAGCGGCTAAGTCTGGTTTGAGTTTTTCTTCCTTCATTTTGTTCTTAATAACCTCATCCAGTTATCCCCATTTTTATCATATTTATTGAAGAAGACCTTTGTCAACCTAGTCTGCCTTTCCTTTGGGGAATCACTTTCCCCATAGTAATCTGCTTTGGCTCAGTGATTCAGGTGAGGCTGATCCAGCCCTAGGAAGAAACATGTGCCCCAAGCCAGGACAATCAAAAATGTGAAACTTGTGTGAAAGATTTCTGCAAAGGCAGTCTAGGTTCCTGTAAGACCATTAATTTAAGGACCATGTAACTGGAGCTACAGCGGCTATGTTAATCCCTCTACAGAGACTATGTGCCTGAGAATGCAGTTAACACAGACACACGCAAATCTTAAAGATAGTGCAGACTGTGTTCAACAGTGAGTCAGTAAGAACTACTGCCAACTGATAGAGATGTTTCTTTTCTTTTTTTTTCTTTGTAATTTTCTTTTATTCTTTTTTTTTTCAGTGTTCCAAGATTCATTGTTTATGCACCACACCCAGTGCTCCATGCAATACGTGCCCTCCTTAATACCCACCACCAGGCCCACCCAACCTCCTAACCCCCTCCCCTCCAAAACCCTCAGTTTGTTTCTCAGAGTCCACAGTCACTCATGGTTTGTCTCCCTTCCGATTTCCCCCCACTCACTTCTCCTCTCCATCTCCCAATGTCCTCCATGTTATTCCTTATGCTCCACAATTGAAACCATATGATAATTGTCTCTCTCTTCTTGACTTATTACACTCAGCATAATCTCCTCCAGTCCCATCCATGTTGATACAAAAGGTGGGTATTCATCCTTTTTGATGGAGGCATAATACTCCATTGTATATACGGACCATATCTTCTTTATCCATTCATCTGTTGAAGGGCATCTTGGTTCTTTCCACAATTTGGCAACTGTGGCCATTGCTGCTATGAACATTGGCGTACAGATGGCCCTTCTTTTCACTGCATCTGTATCTTTGGGGTAAATACCCAGAAGTGCAATTACAGGGTCATAGGGTAGCTCTATTTTTAATTTCTTAAGGAATCTCCACACTGTTTTCCAATGTGGCTGCAGCAACTTGCATGCCCACCAACAGTGTAAGAGTGATAGAGACGTTTCTTATAAAATATCTTGCAAGTGCCACTTTGGTGTTTTGAAATCTGTAAAAGGAAGTTTTCTTCTCTTGTTGGGGGTACAATTTTATATTTCAGAACTGGAAGATAACACATTAGCCATCCCTAGTGACTATGTAAACCTGTAATGAGAAAAGGGAAAATAAGTGTCTTTCTTAGCACAGAGAAAACAGTGCTGGGATAGGTTCATCCAAGAAATAGAATACCTACTCAAAGTTTTTTTCTATGCATTAGTGAAATCACGACTTATGGTCATTTCCTTTCCTTCATTACCAGTTACACTGCCATTCCACCTAGAAAATTCTTAGGCCTCCTTGGAGACAGTCTAAACTGTGATGATGCCAAATGTACAAAACAGCAAGCAGTCCAGCAAATCTGAAAGGTGAGCAACCTGGCAAAGAGCATAACAAAGTGAAAAGACAGAGAAGGAATTCCTTGAACAAGACTTTTATAAAAAAGCACAGAGTCCAGCACAAAATAGGTATTCACTGTCCCATCTCTATTTTACTTAGTTTCTGAGGAATCACTCATTTACGGTGGAGATTTATTTTTCCCTGATTGCTAATATTTTTTTTATTTTTTTTTAAAGATTTTATTTATTTATTTGACAGAGAGAGATCACAAGTAGACGGAGAGGCAGGCAGAGAGAGAGGGAAGCAGGCTCCCCGCTGAGCAGAGAGCCCGATGCGGGACTCCATCCCAGGACCCTGAGATCATGACCTGAGCCGAAGGCAGCGGCTTAACCCACTGAGCCACCCAGGCGCCCCATGATTGCTAATATTTTATTGCAACTTCTGAAAGGACCTGATGAGCAGGAGGTCTTTGTCCATAAATCCTAGAGTAAACGCCAAAGACTCAGTGTTAAGAAACAAGGTTGCACACCTGAGATAGCAGAATTACCCAGGTGGTAGGTATATCTTATGACTCAGATCTGGGTCTGCCCTCTGTGACATGTGCACCTCTCCTGAATCACATTCTACTTTCATTTGGGTAAGGGGTGAGAAGACAGCTGATGAGGGCAGACAGAACATGTTGGATAGGTACAGAGGCCTTGGACTCTAGATGGGAGATCAATCAGCACACCTAAATCTGCAGCAGGGACTCAGGCAGGAAGTGTTTATGAGCCCAGCTGTAAACTCTTCTGCATCCCTCACCACAAACTAAAGGGCTTGTGGGAAGAAAAGAAGCAATAATTCAGCAGCAAGCAAAACCAAAGCAGACAGCGGGAAGAAAAAGAAAAAAAAAAAAGAGTCCATAAATTCACAGTCCCTATTGTGATCAAATTTAAGAAAACTCTGGGCTCCAAAAATTCTTGAACTTGTCGAATTTGAGTGTGATAGAACAGGCTATTTCTGGTCTTTGACCTTACAACCTTGTCCCTTTCTGGTTTGAACAGCAGTGTCATTGAGCCGCCTGCCACAGACATGCACAATTAAATCATTCCTTAAGAGCCATTAGCAAGGCAGTAACAATTGTTATCAAGGTTAATTTCTTTAGTAACCTTTAAATTTATTTTAGACATAAGTCACCAAGTGTATATCAATAATTATTTGATTTGTGAATGTTTCTGACAAAAGAGAAAATAAAGAACCATCTTCCAAGATACATAATGATAAATGAAATATGAGACCAAAGGATGATTGGAATATTCCTTCTCATCCTGAATAGTACAACTTAAAAGTCATTGATTCTCATGGTCAAGAGACTACTGCCATAATTTCCAAAAACTTTAAACTCCTCTATCATTATCACTCTTATTTGATGCATAGAAGTAAAAAAAACACATAAAGCAGAAAAAAGTACCAGTTTCGCAGAGTAAACTAACGAACAGAGATATTTAAACAACATCACAGGTTTTCATTATGGAAAACCAAAATAATTAGCAGTTTTCACTGAAAAAGCTTCCTACTTCTTTTGCAAATCATTAAACAGAGGCACTTTTGTCATGAAATTACTGTGCAATACTATTTTTCTTTCATAAGTTCTTTTTCTTTTAGATGTTTCAAAAAAAATTGTATAACAAGTCATTAATACTTGAAACCTCATGCAACTTTTCCACAATTTAAACTCAGTACAGGTACACTCATGTTTATAAAGAGACAAAGTAAGGAAGAACAGAAGCATAATGCTGACAGAAAGTGTAGAGTGATTAGAAAAATCACCCTCCAAAGAACTTTGTTGGACTCTTAACCCAACTCCTTTAATACCTGTCCCACCTTAAGACACATTAACCGATTTTTAGCAAATCTCCTGAACTGATATCACTTTATGTTGTGTATTAGACACACTACTGACAGTCTCTATGTTTTCCTTTCTCTTTACATGTCTATTTAAGTCTGAACAAGTTATTAAAAGTTAAATTATAACTGCAAATTTCAGTATCACCAAACCATAGCCTCTCAGAAATTACAAAAAGGGTAAGTGCCCATGTCATAATTTTAGAGATTAAAAAAAAGTACTCATTTTGTTTAGAGGGACCAAAAGCAGATCCATGGTCTTACCTTAGAAATCAAAGTCCGGGGGCTCCTGGGTGGCTCAGTGGGTTAAAGCCTCTGACTTCAGCTTGGGTCATGGTCCCAGGGTCCTGGGATTGAGCCCCGAATTGGGCTCTCTGCTTGGCGGGAAGCCTGCTTCCCCCCTCTCTCTCTGCCTGCCTCTCTGCCTACTTGTGATCTCTGTCTGTCAAATAAATAAATAAAATATTGAAGAAAAAAAAAGAAATCAAAGTCTGTATTACCTTAAGAAATTTTTACTTCCCTTAAGCAGTGCCACAAGATGAACACAATCAATATACCATACTTAATTTTGATTGATGTGTGGTAACTGTCATTGAGGTTATAGCCCAAAATATAATGCATAAATTATCAGAATGTCAGATCCGTGGTCCCCTTAGCAGCACCTACTGAACAACAACAATTATGGCCATTGAAGGGACAAAAACAAAAATAACAAATCCCAAAAGTGAAAGCAGTCTTGATTTCAATGGAATTTGAATCTGCCCTCTCACTGTACTATTGCCACTGCCCCAGTTCAGACCTTCATTACACAAAACTGACATAGCCTAAGGGCTCCTTAATTGGTTTTCCTGGCTTCTCTCCATCCAGCCTTGCTTCCTACCTCTACTCTCAATCCATTCGGCATACAGTAGTCAATAATATTGTAAAAACATTATACGGTGACCACACTAACTGCAATAAGCACTAAGGAATGTATAGAATAGTCAAATAAATATGTTCTACACCTGAAACTAATATAAGATTATGTTAATTATACTTTAATTCAAATAAATCCATTTTGAAAACAGATTGTCTTATCATTCCCCTTCCCTGAATCCCCTCTTTAGAAAGAAAAATGAAAGAGAAAATACTAAATAGAATGGGCAAATGTGTAGGATTTTATGGCAGTAGTTTTGCATTCAAAGTCTCTCCCCTGACTCCATCTTATTATTCAAATCTTATTTTCTACTCATACTAGATTTGTCTTTTTATTCTTTTCTTTTTTGCATTGTATATATTTTGCAATTTGTTTTGAATCCTTTCAGGAATGTGACTGGGTATGAATTTATTAAATAATTACTCATTTAGGTCTAACTCCAAGATATCCATTCTGTGAAATTTTCCTATTTTCCTCCAGGGAGCTAGTCACACCCCTTTATGCTACTGCATCATTTTATAGTTGTCTCTATTCAAGCACTAACTCACAATGTTGTAACAAATTACTGGTTCCATTTTTTAAATTTTAAAATTTGTGCTGTCTAACTTAAAAAATGAATTGTACAATAATTACATACATAATCAATTAAATACCATATTATACTATATGCCAATTACATATGCCATATTATTTCAATTGTCATGACTAGAAAAGGAACAGGTCTGACTCCAAAGTTTGTATCTTAACAATTGTACAGTACTTTTTATAAGTAAAGTCATCCATAATCCAAATTCCCCAGATTCCTAATGCCAACTAAGGCTGGATCTAAAAGAATCAGTAATTAATAAATAATAATTACTGGTTACTGAATCTAAAAGAATCAGTAATTAATAATTCATGCCCAATCACTTCCCAAGAGGAATCCATGCAGATTTCAAGATGTCCTCAATTGTCTCAATAATTTCTCCATGATCAAAAAAAATTATCACATAAAATAATTCTTTTCAATTATAAAATACATCAAGCTGTCTAAAATGCTAAAAATAGGGGCACCTGAGTGGCTCAGTCAGTTAAGCATCTCCCTTCAGCTCAGGTCATGATCTTCACATCAGGCTCTCTGCTCAGTGGAGAGACTGCTTCTCCCTCTCCCTCTGCCTGCCGCTCCCCCTGCTTGTGGGCACACTCTCTGTCAAATAAATAAATAAAATCTCTGTTAAATAAATAAATAAATAAAAATTAAATAAGTGCTAAAAATATTGGGGTAGGGCAGGTCTTTAAAGAAATACAGAAATCACTTAAATAATTACAAGTGTTCAAGTCTACAAAGAAGAAGTACAGAGAGTTATGAAGGCACAGAAAGAGGAGGGACGTGGAGGACATTCCTGTGAGTGTAACATCTGAACTGAAACCAAGGCACCCATAAGAGAAAGAAATATTAGTGGCACTGCCCGCATGGAAAAGTGCACCCTTAGCAGAGTCAATGACAATTACACAAAAGGCATTAACAGCAACGACTATGCCAGAGCTTCCAGACAAGGAGACCAAAGTAGAAAACTGTCAGCACACTTGTATCTCAGTACACCATCGGCAGAAGGATCCCTCAGTGCTATTTGAGCAGATGCAGAGATAAGACTCAGAGCTATGGAAACGTTATTAATTCAGCTATTCAGATGAGCTCAGTTATATTCAAGTGCTGGTGAAACCTGGGACCCAGGGTTGCATATTAAGGTATATGGATCCTCACCATTATATTCTAAGACTAAAAGGAGGTTACTCCAGGCTCCCTTTTTTTTTGTTTTTTGTTTTTTGTTTTTAATTTTATTTTTTTTTATTTTCAGCATAACAGTATTCATTATTTTTGCACCACACCCAGTGCTCCATGCAATCTGTGCCCTCTCTAATACCCACCACCTGGTTCCCCCAACCTCCCACCCCCCACCCCTTCAAAATGCTCAGATTGTTTTTCAGAATCCATAGTCTCTCATGGTTCACCTCCCCTTCCAATTTCCCCCAACTCCCTTCTCCTCTCTAACTCCCTTGTCCTCCATGCTATTTGTTATGCTCCACAAATAAGTGAAACCATATGATAATTGACTCTCTCTGCTTGACTTATTTCACTTAGCATAATCTCTTCTAGTCCCATCCATGTTGCTACAAAAGTTGGGTATTCATACTTTCTGATGGAGGCATAATACTCCATAGTGTATATGGACCACATCTTCCTTATCCATTCGTCCATTGAAGGGCATCTTGGTTCTTTCCACAGTCTGGCGACTGTGGCCATTGCTGCTATAAACATTGGGGTACAGATGGCCCTTCTTTTCACTACATCTGTATCTTTGGGGTAAATACCCAGTAGTGCAATTGCAGGGTCATAGGGAAGCTCTATTTTTAATTTCTTGAGGAATCTCCACACTGTTCTCCAGAGCGACTGCACCAACTTGCATTCCTACCAACAGTGTAAGAGGGTTCCCCTTTCTCCACATCCCCTCCAACACATGTTGTTTCCTGTCTTGCTAATTTTGGCCATTCTAACTGGTGTAAGGTGATATCTCAATGTGGTTTTAATTTGAATCTCCCTGATGGCTAGTGATGATGAACATTTTTTCATGTGTCTGATATCCAGGCTCCCATTTTTAAGATAAGACTTGGTTCTTGGCAGGGAAAAAATCATCTCCATGTCTAATACATTGAAATTTTAATTCTGGAAAGTTCATTAGGTTAGACATGTCCATTTTAAACTGCATTATTTTATGGTGACCAGATATGAGCCAAAATTACTTTAGGCATTTTTACTGTTTGAAATCCTTTTATACAAACTTGTACCTGTTTTCCTTAAAACACGTAATAGTTTTCCCCGAACCACAGATGTTCAAGACCAGAAAAAAACCTGTGGCATAATTTACAGACAATAAACTAAAACCATAGGAAAAGAACAATTTAGGGAAACAATGTCATCACTAAATCTATGAGAAGGCAAAAAAAAAAATACCCTTATATTTGTAAAACAAAATTACAAAAACACCATATTACATAAAGATGTTAATCACACATCTTAACATCTAAATTAGCAAGGATAAGTATTGCATGCTGTCAGTTTGCAGAATCTCCCTCTTCCTATCTCTTTACTCCGATTTTAATGACATGTTTATAAATTAACGTAGCTTTGTGGCAAATAACATAAATACTTTGAAGCATTTCTTTTGTCTGTGACTACATCCAAAATGACCGTGGTCCTTTCAATTCTATGACTCAGAACTGACTCCCATATTCCCACGGTCAGCCTCCTGGTCTCTCCAGGTTCCCAAGCCCCAGTAGCTTAGCTCACTGAAGCCTCAACCAAGTAGCCTCCCTTCCTCCTAGAGGCTACTAGGGAATTTTTTCCAAGGCCCAGTATTTCTGTCAACTATCTTTCAGTTTCTGTCTCAGTTGTTTATAAAAATTTGTTTTTTCTCCATCATTAGCTTTACTTCTCTTTTTAATATTCCCAACTCCCAGTTGCCTTTGTCTAATTATCCCCAGAATTATTACTCACAATTCACATACAATGAAATCTGAAATCTTTTAATTGCCAGAAGGAACTGCAAAGTAACTTCATCTGATCTCAAATTTTTATATTGGAATCTCATGTTTGGAGACATATTGTATTTCAATCTTGCTATCTGGCTTGCTATTGCAGGTATTAAATGTATGCCAAATTAAACATTCCTGGCAAAATTCTTTCTACACATCCCCGCTTTTGGCTTTTTCCATTTTCACTTAGAAAAAGACATTAATGTTGCAGGCTCTGAGAAAGAAAATTTTAAAATTTTAGGAGATAAAATTATGGAAATAGAAAAGAAAAAAGTTATCATTAGATGTAGGGCATCCAGATTTCAAATCTAAAGTAGATCTCTTTATCTACTATGCAAACTATATTCCAAAAAGACTTAAGTACTTAATAACATTTATTCAACATCATCACACAAAATAAGAACCAATACTGTAAAAATAACTAATATAAATCAGAAAAACAGAATCAAATATTTGATGAATATATCTGAACTCAAAAAACTTCTTTATATGTCCTCTCTAAAAATCTTGACAGTCTATTTTTTTTCAGTCTTGAGCAATCCATAAAATTTAAGAAGTTATTTACAAATGTAGAAAATAAATTTCATTTCAGTTGACTTACATGATGATATCTAATATAATTTTTGTATAAAATATTCTATCATTTCACAGTAAATATAAAGATGTAAAAGCAAGAGGAAGCTTAAAGGCAAGCAAAGTTGCATAAATTAATTCCAAGTATGTTCTAATAACAGACATTAAAAAAAGAAAATGAAAGTTATGTTAACTTGGAATGTCAAGGGTTCACAGTAACCCTAATAAACTTACTAATTCTCCACACGTCTAAAGCTATAACATACTTCACGCTTCTCTCTACTCTCACCAATTAAAAAAAAAAAAAAACCACTTTTTAAACACACTTTTTAAAGATCCTTTCTTTTTTCCAAACTGGTTTAGAAAATGAAGTTACAGTACTTCCAATTATCTGAATTATAATTACTAAGTCAGTCCTCTCTGAAAATAAATCTCTTTTGTCTACTTGTCAAAATCTATTTGTTTTTAATCTGGGGTGATACTTCCCAGAGAAATTAAAAAATATGCATCCAATTCCTTTACACTCTGAATAGGAATTCTTCTTTCAAAAAAAACAGTGAATATAGAGAACAAACAGATGATTACCAGAGGGGAGGTGGGTGATAGGATGGGTGAAATTGGTGATGGGGATTAAGAGTACACTTATCTTTTTTTTTTAATTTTTTAATTTTTTTATAAACATATAATATATTTTTATCCCCAGGGGTACAGGTCTGTGAATCGCCAGGTTTACACATTTCACAGCACTCATCATAGCACATACCTTCCCCAATGTCCATAACCCCACCCCCCTCTCCCAACCCCCCTCCCCCCAGCAACCCTCAATTTGTTTTGTGAAATTAAGAGTCACTTATGGTTTGTCTCCCTCCCATTCCCATCTTGTTTCATTTATTCTTCTCCTACCCCTTAATCCCCCATGTTGCATCTCCACTTTCTCATATCAGGGAGATCATATGATAGTTGTCTTTCTCCAATTGACTTATTTCGCTAAGCATGATACCCTCTAGTTCCATCCACGTTGTCGCAAATGGCAAGATTTCATTTCTTCTGATGGCTGCATAGTATTCCTTTGTGTATATATACCACATCTTCTTTATCCATTCGTCTGTTGTTGGACATCTAGGTTCTTTCCATAGTTTGGCTATTGTAGACATTGCTGCTATAAACATTCGGGTGCACGTGCCCCTTCAGATTACTACATTTGTATCTTTAGGGGAAATACCCAGTAGTGCAATTGCTGGGTCATAGGGTAGTTCTATTTTCAACAATTTGAGGAACCTCCATGCTGTTTTCCAGAGTGGTTGCACCAGCTTGCATTCCCACCAACAGTGTAGGAGGAACGGTTCCCCTTTCTCCACATCCTCGCCAGCATCTGTCATTTCCTGACTTGTTAATTTTAGCCATTCTGACTGGTGTGAGGTGATATCTCATTGTGGTTTTGATTTGTATTTCCCTGATGCCGAGTGATGTGGAGCACTTTTTCATGTGTCTGTTGGCCATCTGGATGTCTTCTTTGCAGAAATGTCTGTTCATGTCTTCTGCCCATTTCTTGATTGGATTATTTGTTCTTTGGGTGTTGAGTTTGCTAAGTTCTTTATAGATTTTGGACACTAGCCCTTTATCTGATATGTCGTTTGCAAATATCTTCTCCCATTCTGTCAGTTGTCTTTTGGTTTTGTTAACTGTTTCCTTTGCTGTGCAAAAGCTTTTGATCTTGATAAAATCCCAATAGTCATTTTTGCCCTTGCTTCCCTTGCCTTTGGTGATGTTCCTAGGAAGATGTTGCTGCGGCTGAGGTCGAAGAGGTTGCTGCCTGTGTTCTCCTCAAGGATTTTGATGGATTCCTTTCTCACATTGAGATCCTTCATCCATTTTGAGTCTATTTTCATGTGTGGTGTAAGGAAATGATCCAATTTCATTTTTCTGCATGTGGCTGTCCAATTTTCCCAACACCATTTATTGAAGAGGCTGTCTTTTTTCCATTGGACATTCTTTCCTGCTTTGTCGAAGATGAGTTGACCATAGAGTTGAGAGTCTATTTCTGGGCTCTCTATTCTGTTCCATTGGTCCATGTGTCTGTTTTTGTGCCAGTACCATGCTGTCTTGATGATGACAGCTTTGTAATAGAGCTTGAAGTCCGGAATTGTGATGCCACCAACTTTGGCTTTCTTTTTCAATATTGCTTTGGCTATTCGAGGTCTTTTCTGGTTCCATATAAATTGTAGGACTATTTGTTCCATTTCTTTGAGAAAAATGGGTGGGATTTTGATAGGGATTGCATTAAATGTGTAGATTGCTTTAGGTAGCATAGACATTTTCACAATATTTGCTCTTCCAACCCAGGAGCATGGAACATTTTTCCATTTCTTTGTGTCTTCCTCAATTTCTTTCATGAGTACTTTATAGTTTCTGAGTATAGATTCTTAGCCTCTTTGGTTAGGTTTATTCCTAGGTATCTTATAGTTTTGGGTGCAATTGTAAATGGGATGGACTCCTTAATTTCTCTTTCTTCTGTCTTGGTATAGAGAAATGCAGCTGATTTCTGTGTATTGATTTTATATCCTGACACTTTACTGAATTCCTGTACAAGTTCTAGCAGTGTTGGAGTGGAGTCTTTTGGGTTTTCCACATATAGTATCATATCATCTGCGAAGAGTGATAGTTTGACTTCTTCTTTGCCGATTTGGATGCCTTTAATTTCCTTTTGTTGTCTAATTGCTGAGGCTAGGACTTCTAGAAGAGTACACTTATCTTAATGAGCACAGAGTAATACACAGAATTGTTGAATCACTGAAATCGATATAACACTGTCTGTTAGCTATACTGGAATTCAAATTTAATTAATTAATTAATTAACTAACTAAAGTCAACCACTTGGAAAATTTAACTCCATAAAAAAAATGAGGATGAAACAAATCAAAGAGAAATTGATACTTCTACCAATAAAAAGTTAGCTTTTTTATCTCTATTCAAGGTTGTACACTTAACTGGGTTTTATTTATTTTCTCAGATTTGTTTCTTTACTTTTTAGGAAATATAGAAAACCACCAGACCAAGTTCTAGAAATATTTCCTACCAACATACCCCTACAAGATTGGGAAACAAGCATTAATAGATTTTCTGGGCCCATTCTATGAGGATTATTACATTTCTCCCTAATATTCTTTGAAATTGAAAACTTTAAAATACATTTTCTTTTCTTTAAAATACATATTCTTTGAAATTGAAAACTTTAAAAATACATTTTTACCCTCTTATTAAAATCAGCCATCTCCTTCCTTTTGAAACTGAATTCTTGTCTTACACTTTTCTAACTGTCCTGCTTCTGAGCTAACCCCCTTCCCTCAGGGACTGTACTGCCTACACTGACTCTTCTCCCCACTTCCTCCCCTTAGAGGCAGGTATTTCTCAAAGTTCTCCCACTCTACTCCAGTCCTCAGTTTAATCCACGGCCATATCTCTACTCCCACTTTTCTATGCAGATATTTCCTAAATCTCTGTCTTCAGCCTATGATCTCTTTACTGAATAGGAGGCACCTTCCTGTCCACCTTGTAAAGTTTTCTGCCTCGATATTACCCTCTCACCTGAAGCCCAATAAAACTGTCACTTTCCCCCTCAAAATTGGCTTCTCCTTCTAACTTCTCTTTTTCTGCTCATACTGGTTCATTTTTCATTTGTTTTCTCCATGAAGGCTCAAACTTCATTCTCCTTTGCCTGCATCTTCTCTGCCACCTCCCTGATCCAAGCTGTCATCAACTTCCTTCAGTTCATCCTTCAAGAGTTCTCATATCTATAACCTTCTTCTCATTTCCACACTACCATATCAATTGGGCACTTATCATTAATAACTCAACTGCTTCAATAAACTCCAACTTGATCTCTTCTATTTTAGTTTTTCACATACTATTATCAATCCTGCTCTCCACTATAAAATAACCTCCCTAAAGGGGCACTGGGCTGGCTCAGTTAGTGGAGCATTCAACTCTTGATCTCAGGGTCATGAGTTCAAGCCCCATGTTGGGCATGGAGCCTACTTAAAAAATAAAGAAAATAAAATAAACCTCTCTAAACGTAACCATGATTTCTCTCTTTTGATTTCCAAGCTTCCCTTGCTAATACTTTCCAACAGGAGAAAGTACCTACCTCATTCCTATTGTCTAATCCTCAATGTGCTAATCTATCCTACTTGGTCCCCCTGGAAAGCCCTTCTCACCTGCCTTACCTACATCCTGTACATCTTTCAAGGGTCAGTTCAGATGTTTCCTCCTCCATGGCTTTTTCTCAGAATGCAGTGACTTATCCTTCTCGGAACATATTGCATTAACCATCTGCCCAACTCCTGGGGCAGTTTAGAATAGTAAAACAGAAAATACTCAAATACGCTCCAAAGCACCGCAGTCTAAGCACAGCTCTCCTATTAATCCACTTTTGGACTTCCATTACAAATCACTTTACTTCTCCAAACTTCGGGTTCTCCCAAAGAAGGAGGAGGAGGAGGACTACGAGGAGGAGGGGGAGGAGGAAGAAAAGAGAAGGACTAAAAGAGATCTCAGCTTTAAAGATAAAATGACTGACCTGCCTTATAATGCTCTAACATTAATGTGAATTGAAACTTTATAATAAATCTTGTCTCTAGAAGATGACTCTTAAGTTCTTTAGAGCAAAAGAATTTTTCCTGTTTCTTGGGTGTCATAGTGCCTAATATCATACTTGGCATTCTACAGGCCCCTGAGAAATATTTTGCTGATTGCTGAGTAGGAAACCTGTAACATGCTTTGCAAATTAAGAGTCCAAACTAGAACTCAGGGCCTTTGACTCCCAGCTCTGAGTTTGATCCTCTAAGTTTGCTGAGCCATCAAGGAACAACTTTCCTCAAAGATTTTCGTAAAAGCAATTATAAATAACTAAAATCAAGACTAGAATTAAGACTTAGGGGGTGCCTGCGTGGCTCAGTCAGTTAAGTGGCCGACTCTTGATTTGGGCTCAGGTCATGATCTCAGAGTCCTGAAATCGAACCTGCATCAGGATTCATGCTCAGCAGGGAGACTGTTTGGGATTCCCCTTCTCCCTTTCCCTGCCCCTCCCCCTGCTCACATGCTCTATCTCAAATAAATAAATAAATCTTAAAAAAAAAAAAAAAGAATTAAGACTTGGACCCTAGGACCCCACTGTAGGAAAACTGAATTTTAACTTGATTTTCTGCCACTTAATAACCATAAAAATTAACTCCTGATGTGGTTCCTACCTGAAAAATAGGAACTGAAAACTACCTACCAAACTTATTAAGAAAAAGCAATCTGTAAATGATAAAATATTGTGGAATGTAAGTTTATTATTATTATCTAATAAACCCAAAATAATAAATCCAGCCCTTTTGCTAGCAAAGGATATTTGGTTGTTCTCATTCATCATTGGTGAAATCACTTACAGATGCATATTTCTAATCAAAAGAATTTTGCTCTAAGGAATGAAGAATAGGTACAAGCTTTCAAATGGAGAAGCTTTTCTACAAAAACAGAATAAAAAAATCATACTTTAAGCCAGGAAAATTTGAACTTTCACACTCTTCTCAGATACAGATGCTAACATTTTTGTGCTTTTTAATTTTTGCCAAGGCAACCAAATCATTGATTTTGTAAAGACAACTATATAACATGGTTAAAAAAAATCAATTTGTTCTAAGCGACTATTTATTTTTTTCCCTCAAAGGAATTACACGCATGGGTTATTTCATGACATGTAAGAAAACATCTTTCATTTTTATGATGTATATGGCACCACTTGTGACTTTGATGCTCATGTCTTAAAGACTATAACTTGCTCATAAAAATAAATCAGATGTTTCTGCAGAGCTGTGTATTGCTGCTGCCGTCTGCTTACCCCAGTACCTAATGAGGCATGAGACAGGTTCTGAGAACAATCAAGTTGTTTACTTTCGTCTGGCCAATAAAGAACAACAGAAACATATTAGAGTCTGTATTCATCTATATCATAGAAGAGATGGACATGAGGGAATACAAAAGGTCTTCAATATTAAAATGCCTGAGAGTGGTTTCTAAAACAAGACGAAAGTACGTGATGATGAACAAGAAGGAATTAGGGTGATCTATCAACAGCATCAGGACAAAGAGCAGAACAGGTGCCAGTGGCAGCTACAGATGCGATCCTCATCTCTCTGGGACCCGCTGAGTCATCAAGATGAACCTTTTTTGTGAACATAGGATGGAGGACAGTCCTAAGAAAGAAAAGAATTGACTCTTCACAGAGGGCACAAAAAAAGAGTGAAATCCTGTCATGCAAATAACTCTAGCTTTGGAAATGTCTTTAAAACACCTTGGTGTGCCTGGCTCGCTCAATCGGTAGAGCATGTGACTCTTGTTCTCGGGGTTGTAAGTTCAAGCCCCACATCAAGTGGAGAGATAACTTAAAATCTGAAAAATTAAAACACCTAAAAAGCTTGGTTTTTGCAAGGAAAATGTTTACTCTGGAAGGAGTAATATTTTTATTGTGTAGTAATTTAAAATACCCTGATAATTTTAGGGTATTAACAGCTCTGGTAAAACTTCACATATTTTTATTGAAAAACATCACTTTATGTTTATCAGGAGCAACCTTCCTGATAAAGCAGACCCCACCCCTTCCAGGTCTTCAGCCACAGCAGGGACAGAAAGGCAAAGGAGGGGCTCCCACCATAGCTGACAGTGCAAGCCAACTCACAAAAGTGCTCACTGACCATCTCCCAAATTCTAGATCCTGTTTTGCAGCAAAGGAGAAAAGTCAGGGAGGTGAGGCCACATAGTTTCACAAACATTTGATTTACTCACAAACATTTGATTTGTTATAGTTGTAGGCTAGAAGAAATAAGCTTACACAGTGTCTGAGTTTTTCTCAACTACACAGATGCAATATATTCCTTTATTTACCTCTCAAGTGCTTTTTTATACACCTCCCACCACCCCTCCAGTCTTCTTAAGAGAGCGAGAGTTCACAAAATCTCTCGTAGCACCACTTCTGGTTAATTTTCTTCCTCTGGTGAATTTTAACTTACTAAAATATTAATGTGATTCAGTGTCATAGATACTGCAGAACATTTGTCCAAACTGGTTGCACCAATTTAACTCCCACCAGTAATATGAGAGTTACAGTTGCTTCGTGTCCTCATTAAAAGCACTCTTCATAATTCTAGCCATTCTGCTACCTGTGTGGTGGCATCTTACTGTGCTGTCTCATCTCCCAGATGACCGACAATGTTCAGCACCTATCTATAGGCTTATTGACCTTCTGTATATTCACTTTTTTTTTGAACTGCTTGGTTTTACCTATAGATTTCTAAGAGTTATTTATATATTCTAGATACAAGTCTTGTGTTGCTATAGGCATTACAAATATCTTCTCTCAGTCTAAGACCCGCCTTTTCACTCTCTTAATGGTGTCTTTCAGTAACCAGAAGTTCCTGATATTGATGAAGTCAGATTTATCAACTATTCCCTTTATGAATTATGTTTTTTATATCCTGCTTAAGAAGTGTGTTTTCCTTCCTCTGGGTCATAAATATAATCTTCTGTATTTTCTTCTAGAAGCCTTACTTTTTTCCTTTTTAGATTTAGTTCTATCATCAAATTCGAATCAGAATTTGTGTACAGTGTGAGATAGGGATCAAGGTTCATATTTTATATCAAACTGATATCAAACTGATTTAGCATTGTTTACTGAAAAGACTTTCTTTTTCCCAATGAATTTCAATGATTTGCTCATCATAATTTAGGTAAGCCTACGTATATGTTTCTGTTTCTTGGACTATCTTTTGTTCCATCGGTGCTCTTTGGAAAAAGTCTAAAATAGGTAGAGAATAAGAAGCAGAATCTGTTTGGTAATATCAACTAAAGATAAAACTATCATATAACCTAGCCATTCCATTCCCTTCTTATTACACACCCAGGAGAATGAGTACTTATGTTCCCCAAAAAGATATGCACAAAGATGTTCATCACATCTTTATTCATAATGGCCAAAAACCAAAACAAATCTAAATATCTATCAATAGCAGAATAAATTGTGCTATATTCATACAATGAATAATAATTTACAAAGCTGCATACAGATGCATATTATTGTGTAGCAATAAAAGAGAACAAACTATTGCTATGGACAGCAATATAGAAAACGTTATAGACTTAAAATGAATAAAACAAGCCAGACACAAAAGTACATACATGATTCCTTTAGAGAGAAGTTCAAAAACGGGCAAAAGTAACCTATGGTAATAAAGTAAAAACAGTGATTACCTCTAGGGCAAGCAAGAGGGTAGTGACAGGAAAGGAGCATGAGAGAGCTTTTTAAGGATCTGGAAATACTCTGTCTTGATTTGATGGTTACATGGGACTACAGATAGACGAAAAATTCATCAAGATATAAATTCAAAATCTGAGCATTTTACTGTATGTTACTGCCTTAGTTTCTATCACTGCCCTAACAATCACAAATTTAAAATGCTAAAACAATACAAATGTATTATCTCACAGTTCCATAGGTAAGAAATCCAAATTGGCTCAACTGGTTTCTCTATTCCAGGTTCACAAGACCAAAATCAAAATGTTGGCAAGCTAAATTCTTATTAGGAAGGTCTAGGAAGAATTCCCTTCCAAGTTCATTCAGGTTGTTAGCAAAACCAGTTCCTTGCTTTTTTAGGACTGAAGTCCCCGTTTCTCTGCTGGCTGTCAGCTAGGAGCTATCCTTGGCTCTTGAGGCCTCCTTCCATCTTTGCCCAGGGGCCCTTGCATCTCAGAGCCAGGGACAATGTATCAGACCCTTCCTGTGCAGGGAATCTCTCTGACTTCACCTACACCATCTCCTCTGTTTTCTTCTTCAGCCACCCCTCTCTGAATGACTCTTCTACCTTCATTTTTGCTTTAAAGGACTCGTGTGATTACACCGGGTTTACCTGGATAATCCAATATAATCTTCTTATTTTAAGATCCATAACCTTAATTACCTCTGCAAAATCCTTTATGACATGTAATGTAACATATTAAACAGGACCTAGGGATTAAAGTGTGATCTCTTTGGAGCCAAGAACATTGAATAGCCACAGATATCTCCCATAATTTTTTAATATTAGTAGCATGAAAAGAAAGGTCAGTTACTAAAGAAACTGCATCTATGTAGACCATCTTTACCTTAGACTTCTATCTCATTTGGACTTATTCCAATTATGTCCTTGACCTACTTCATGTTTGTAGCCTCAAGAAAGTTAAATATTCATACATAACCTACTCCTCCTTATTTCATCTGTACCATCAAATATCTTACCGAGGCATATGCTTCTAAATCCACTGAGTTAATACATTCCATTGCTAACACGGCGTAAAGAAATATTTGACATATAAAACCACATTTGTTTTATTTACCAAAGCCTTCAACCACACACATTTTTTTTTTTTTCCTTTTTTTAGTAAGCTCTACCCTCAACATGGGGCTCAAACTCAGAACCTGGAGATAGAGAGTCACATGCTGTACTGACTGAATCAGCCAGGTGCCCCCAAATACATTTTATATGCTTTATCATTGACTCGATTCATTACATTTCCCTCTAGTCAGTTCTGTTGGTCAGATGGTATATCTTTACACATTAAGAACAATATTTCATTATTGCCTAGGTACTATGTCAGATATAGATTACACAACTATGCTTTCAAAGAACAAATATGATTAAGAAGTTACTTGTAATATTGGTTTACTCACTCCAGTTTAGTTCAAAACTCATCCTTATAACTATTATTTTTACTTGAAGATTTATGGAGGAAAAAAAAAAATCACCCAAACTACTTGGTAATTTATGCAGATGTGCTGTCAAAATCTGATGTATTTTCAACTTCCGAAGCACGTATGTTCTTGTGCTGCTTTCCACATAATCCAGCGTCAAATAAAGACGTCAGTAATTTTGACTTGATTGCACTATAATTATTCAAATATCCTTAATTTTATGCTCTGGCCTAATTTCCATATTCGGTGTTATCATTAAAAATGATTATTATAGATAATGTACCTAAAGTACTTTCATTAATTGGAAAATGCAATTCTTGAACAATAACAGTCATAACAAAAACAACTTGATAGAAAGGCCACGATGGCAATGTAGCTGTACTTATTATCAACATAAATCATGATGGAGCACCATAATCTCAGCCCTTAGTGGTCTCCTTCCAACTTGGCATGATCACTCATAGTGGATGGAACCACAGATTGACCAGTGACCACATCAGTACACCAAGTCATCCTTCCTGACACCTCACAGGAAAAGCAAACTCTCAGGTGGAGATCAATGTCTTAAAAACACCCACTTCTGCTGAAGCAGGGATTTGCTTATTGCAGCTGCTCAGCAGGGCTCAGCACCTCTTATCAATCAAGGAGAAGCAGCAACATTTCCTGCCCTCTGCAGGAAACAGAATCTCTAGCTGAGACTTACCAGCAGGATTTCTAGCAGTTCCGCCAGATAAGAAAGGAATTTGGGGTCAAGGAGAAAAGGAAAAGATGAGAAAAGGAAGGCAAGAGAGGAGACCAGAGTACAGATAAGGAATTAGAGACTACATTTATCATAGACCCCTTTGCAGCACATCACAGGAGGTTTCGGCAGGAAGCTTCTATGAGGATTAGAGAATCTTTGAATATTAGGCATTAAAAACACTTCAGAAATATAGTGTACCTTATAGGAAAAGAAGCTTTAAACAGAAGGTGGTATAAAATTCTTTAGATGCTAAACATTTTATTAACTTTGATTTTCACTAAAAGCTCATTTATTTCTCTGAACAGAAGAGCAGTCAAAAAGTGAACCAAAAATCTGTTGTTATAAAATTGGAATATACCTAGTTAAAGTTTATCAAATTACTTTTGTTTGATTCTAACTTAAATTTTAGGGTAATTAAACAATTGGATTAAATCATTAGCAAACTTCTGAAAGCCTAGAGACTATTGTGACAGTACCCAAACTCTAAGAAAGCAGAAACTTAATTATGCATGTCTTTCAAAGTGAAAAAAAAAAAGCCAGCAGAAATGACCATATAGTCCTATTAGAAGTTTAGAATTGTCAGTCCACCAGTTTATTAAACTTTTTTTTATTCTCTCATCTTCTTCTATGAAAAAGGTAGATAGATCTTTTTTCTAAAAAAAATAAACATTTTACATTACTTAAAAAGAAAAAGATAAAAATCTCTCAAGAAGGCCAAATGGTAAGGTAAAACAAGAAATTGTGCCAAAGCTCTGATCCCTAGCTCTGCCAGTGATTAAAGTAAAGATGACTCTACTACCAGCTCAGGATAAATGACAATAATATGCCATAAACTTTGAGCTCTATAGAAGAAGAAAGCAATCTCAGATCCAGCCAGGAAGAATAAAATATTATTTTTTAAAAGGGAGATGTATGTGAATTACAGTAGAAGAATTAAAAAATAATCTTAACTCAAATTGGTCAAACATAATATGCAATTCTACCTGTCAGTGAAATCTGAGTCAGTGCTACTATAGTGTACCCAGTGGTCATAACACACTCTTCTACAACCCACAATAACCCCCAGGTATTAAATATAGTCAACACAGTGACTTCACAACCCATATATCACAAAGGGGAAAAAATGTCCTATAGCTATGAGACAATCCACAAAGATGTCAAAAAAATCTTAGAGAACCTAACCACCCCGTCAGGGAGATAGGATTTACAGTTAGGAACACCTGCTCCCCTCTCCCTATCACTACTAAAATGAAAAAGCAAATAAAAGAGTGACAGAAAGGTAGAAGAAAAAAAAAAAGAACAAAAAAGCTTCCAAGGTTATAATAAAGGGAGTTTCCTTCACTTGGTTAATAAAAAAGAATACCTTGCCAAGTTTCTACTGCTCATTTTATCATTAAATTTCACACAAAGCAGAACTTAACTTTGCACAAATTCCATAATTTCTAGCTTACAGCTGCAAAAAATTGGACCCCCTGCCAAACATCAGCCCACAAAAGTCAGATTTGCCTGAGTGTCAGCATGAACAACACAGTTGAAGGTTAATATTTAATCTGTCCTCTTCTCTGATCCCTAAAATCATGTGGATAAGGTGAAGTTACTTTGAAATTGCTGAAAGCAAGATTTCATTCACCATGAAACAGAAGTTATGTTGGAAGAAGGAAATGAGGAAGCCATGAAAAATTTGTGGAAGGCTGAATAAATTTTTTGTACTAGCAACATATTAAAAGGCCAACTGACTTGAGAGCATAAAGAATCTACTTTAATCTTGCCTCTTCATAGGAACAAGTCTTTCAGAGATTTTACTTCCTGGGTGTTTATGCTGAGCTACCCAGAAAAAAAAAACAAGGAAAAGGGAAGACCAGATAAAAGACGAGAAAGAAGTCAAGGAGAGGTCATGCCAATTTCAACCTCCAATGTTTGATTCGCTGTAAGACAGTGTCTGAACAGGTTTGTCGTCCTTGTAAATATTTATGTATACTAATCCATTTCATCACAGAATCTGCTCCCTCATCAATCCTGCAACTTTTCCTGGGTCTCCATACCAGAAAGGCTCCCTCACTTCTTTTCGGGGGGGGGGGGGGGTTCCAGAAAGGCTCCCTCACTTCTTTTCGGGGGGGGGGGGGTTCAATACCTGTCACCGTTTCATTTGGTCACGAAACTACACAACAGTTAAAGCTGTTTACAACAATCCTATGCAGTGGAACGACGTGTCCCCTTGACTGAATATTATGCCCCTGTTTGTGCACAAAACATCCTCGACACAAACTAGAGCATGGAGAGACGCGGCGTCCGGATCATGACGTCATCGACATGGCGGCATGGGTCCCTCTGACTTCGGTCCCCCTCAGGAGAAGACCAGTTCGCTACTATCCACTGATAAGACACCACTGCGAAACTCCTAGCACCCAGGGGTGCGGCCGAAGCAAGGCCCTGGACCACAGTGACAGAGAAGGCTGCGCTGGAAAGGAAAGGGAAACGGCTACCCCCTGCCGGCCTCGGCCTCGCCCTCGCCCTCGCCCACGCGGGCACCGCACCAAACTGAGAGCACCTTCCTGGGCCTGCGGCTTCTCCAGCGGGAAAGGGAAAGCCCAAGGCAGACATCCAGCTCCCCCAGTATTGCGGGTTCGTTTCCCAGGAGTTCCAGTTGGGTGTCATCTCACAGGAATCACTGGGGAAACCTGTGGAGCTTCGCCCCAGAAATGGAGAAGAGAGATGAGACCTACCGCATCCGGCGTTCGGATCTGGGCAGACTGGGTAGCTCCTCCCCTCAGAGACAAATCGAGATCCCAGAGAGTGACTCAGGCCACCCGCAGAGCCGTGGCGGTGGACCAGTCTGGCCAGCCAGGGTGTTTGGTGGGCAGTTTGGCCTGGTTCAGGTCACCAGGCACTGAGCTGTGCCTGCACGGAGCCCGCTCTACTCGTTGCCTGGGCAGGCCACCGCGTTTGAAGCTCCACCTACCGCGGCGTATGGCCTCCAGTCAGACCCCACCCGGAAGTCTGGCGAGAAAAGCCAGGCGACTGTGTAGCACGTGTTACAGCCGCGCTTGCAGCTAGTTAGCTAGTTACACCCCGAGGGCGCAGGCAGCGGATCTGCCCAGCCTCAGAGCCCAGACGATGGGCCTGTATGGCCAAGAAGTTGGTGGACAGTTCAGCCTGATTCAGGTCACTAGCCAGTGACCATTACTAGAGGTAGAGCTGTTTGATGACTTTCAAGAGTCGGGCAACCAAATTTGCAGCCCCACCTAACTGCTAAGTAAGTATAAGGTTCAGTCCTGTGAGACGAGACAAGGAAGCCTAACCAGAGCATCCTTGGCTGCACGGGAGCTTCGTCTATGGCCCAGCCAGCAGCACAGCCCCGCCTAAACCTAGCACAATTGCTGAATGCAACCTACAGCCTCTCCCAGGCCGACGTTCCAGTTCCCAGGTTACAGGGTCCAGGTTCCAGGGACCACGTCCAATTGTGAAGCATATCCACAGTCCCGCCTGACGAAGAAACCAGAAAACCCTACCTGACTTCAGTTCCTAGCCACACCCAAGTGCAGAATGAAGCTGGAAGGCCCTCCTGACCAAAGAGCCTGGCCAACGATCTTGCCCAACAAGGCAGCACAGTCAGCGGTCTACCTCATCGAAACCCAGCCTGCAACCCTCCCCAACTTCAGAGCACAGCATTCATCCCTATCTGATCCCAGAGCAGAGCCTGACAACTAGAACAACCTGGGAGCAGCCCATGCCCCCCCTGAACATGGAGTCCATCCCGTGGCACCATCTAGCCAAGGATCACAACCTGAGACCCCTGAGCAGGAAGCATTGCAGAGCCAAGCCTTATAGCCTTGACCAGTTGTGGAATCCCATCAGTGGCATATCCCACCAAGACCAACTAGAGGTGATTGCATAGCCCATCTAGTGGCCCAAACTGACCACAGAGCATACCCAGCAGCCTAACTGGATAAATTAGGGATTCCATGCAGCAACTGTACCTGAAGCTGAAATGGTACCCCCTGACCTCAGAGCATGGGCTGCAGCCTTGCCCAAATAGAGACCCAGATAGGAAGCCCCACTTGCCTGAGGACACTATTAGCTGACCTATCCAGAACCACAAGCTGGGAGGACTGGTAAAAGACCATCCCTGCCAAAGCCCATCTATAAAGTCTGAAAGAGGAGACCACTTACTCAAATGCACAGAAACATACCAGTGCAAGCATTTGACAAAATTCAACATCAATTTACGACATAAAAAAAATTTTTTTTAATTAAAAAAAAAAAAAAACCTTCTCAACAAACTGAGTATAAAAGGAATGTACCTTGGGGCACCTAGGTGGTGCAGTTGGTTAAGCAACCAGCTCTTGGTTTTGACTCAGGTCATGATCTCATGGTGAGATGGAGCCCCACTGGGGCTCTAACCTCTGCCCATAGTCAGCTAGAGAGTCTCTCTCCCTCAGCCCTTCCCCCTGCTTGTGTGTGTGCATATATGTGCTCTCTCTCTCTCTCATAACAAATAAATAACAAAATCTTTTTTTTAAAGAAATATACCTCAAAATGATAAAACAATGACAAGCCCACAGCTAACATCACATTTGATGGTGAAAAGTTGAAAGTTTTTCCTCTAAAACCAGGAACAAGACAAGGGGCCCACTTTTGCTACTCCTATTCGACAGAGTACTAGAAGTTCTAGCAATTAGGCAAGAAAAAAGAAAGAAAATTCATTTGAATCAGAAAGAAATAAAATTGCCTCTGCAGATGGTATCATCTTACCCATAGAAATTCTAAACATACCACCAAACAAACTGTTAGGATATTCAATGAATGCAATAAGTTGCACGGTATAAAATCAGCATACAAAAATCAGTGTGTTCCTATATACCAACAGCAAATTATCCCCCCAAAAGATAATAATAATAAGGAAAACAGTGCCATTTACAATAGAGATCTGTAATAAAAACACAAAATACTTAAAAATAAATTTAAACAATGAGGCGAAATATCTGTCCACTGAAAACTATAAGACTGATAAAAGAAATAGACACAAATAAATGATATGATATTCTGTTTTCATGAACTGAAGGAATTAGTATGGTTAATGTCCATACTACCAAAAGTGATATACAGATTCAATGAAATCTTGACCAAAACTCCAATGGCATTTTTCATAAAAGTATTAAGAACAATCCTGAAATTCATATGGAACCAAAAAACTCCAAACAGCCTCAGCAATCCCGAGAAAGAACAAAGCCAGAAGCATCATACTTCCTGATTTCAAACTATATTACAAAGCTATAGTAATCAAAACAGTTTAAGACTGGCATGAAAACAGAAACAAAGATCAGTGGAATGGAATCAAAAGCCTAGAAATAAACCTATGCATATATGGTCAACTCATATTTGACAGGGGAGCCAAGAATACTCAATGGGGAAAAGATCATCTCTTCAGTAAATGGTACTGGGAAAACTCAATATTCATATGGAAAAGAATGAAATGTAATTCACCATTCACAAACACTAACTCAAAATGGATTAAATGTAGGACCTGAAACCATAAAACTGATAGAAAAAAAACATAGGGGAAAAGCTCTTATTGGTCTTGGCATCAGTTTTATAGATAGGACACCCAAAGCACAAGCAACAAAATCAAAAATAAACAAGTGGGATTATATTACACTAAAAAGCTTCTGCATAGCAGAAGAAATGATCAAAAAAATAAAAAGGTAACCTACAGAATGGGAGAAAATACTTGCAAACCATATATCTGATAAGGGGTTGATATCAAAAATGTATAATATACAACTCGATAGCAAAGAAACAATCCAATTCAAAAATGACCAAAGCCCTTGAATGGACATTTTTCCAAAAAAGACATTCAAATGGCCAACAGGTACATGAAAAGGTACTCAATATCGCTAATCATTAGAGAAATGCAAACCAAAACCACAATAGATATCACCTCACACCTATTAGAATGGCTATCGTCAAAAAGAAAAGAGATAAGTGCTGGCAAGGATGTGGAGAAAAGGGATCCCTTATACACTGCTGGTGAGAATGTAAAATGGTACAGTCACTATGGAAAACAATATGGAGGTTCCTCTAAAAATTCAAAATAAAACTACCATATGACCGAGCGATTCCACTTCTGGACACATAGTCAAAACAGGATCTCTAAGAGATACCAATCTGATAGAAACAGAAAAAAAGATTGGTGGTTATTGGGGGTGGGAGGTGGGGGGAGACACGGTTAGGGGGAGAATAGAGAACATGGGTGAAGGTGACCAAAGGGTATAAAATTCCAGTCATAAAATGATTGAGTTCTGGGGGTGTAATACATAGCATGGTGACTATAGCTAACAATACTGTGTTGTGTATTTGAGAGCTCTTAAGAGCGTAGATTTTAAAAGTACATACAATAATTTGTAACTATGTGAGGTAAGGATGTTAACTAACCTTATTGTACTAATCATTTTGCAAAATATACAAAATATATCATTACAGTGTATGCCATAAAATCATACCACATTATATGTCAATTATGTCCCAAACCAGAGAAAAAAGATGCTACTTTCATCTAATTTTACAACAAAAAATGATGAGCCATGCATGAAAATGATGAAGTTCTAGAACCTAAATGAGGTTTGGTGGGGTGAGGTCCGGAGCCGATGACCAAGAAAGAATTCTTGAGACATCTTTGGTGCAAAATGGTGGTTTATTAAAGCACGGGGACAGGACCCGTGGGCAGGAAGAGCTGCTGCACCACTCTCCTGAGGAGTGGCTGATTATATACACAGGAGTTGGGTAGGTGCGGACAAAGGGGATGATGTTAGTCTTTAAGGAATTTTGGAAGCAAGGTCTCCAATACCTTGCGGGGTTAGCTATTGTTGGGAGAAAGGTTATTTATTACCAGTAAAAAATCTTCTCGTGAGACCCTTTAGATGTATATCAGTGGGTCATATGCTTGGGAATGATTGCTGACACTATCTTGGAGGTTTAGAGATAAAGTTTCACATTTCTCCTATCAAGTGTCCTTGTTAGTGAGATTTGGGTTTAGAAGAAATTTAACTTTATTTACATTTCCTTCTGCCTCAGCCTCCTTCAGTTTTTAATGGAGGGGAGGGCGACATTAGGGCTTGAGGAACTGAGTTATTTGTCTCTGGAAATTGGACTATTGAAAAGATAGCTTCTTTGTTGTAAATCACTAGGACATTTGTAAACCGAGGGAGACTCCTGTCTTGCAGGATTGTGATCTCTCCAAGTTAACTATTTGTTTTTCTTTTAGGGCAGCCAGGGGTACCTGAGGAATGTCACACATATTACTGAGGGGAGTGGGTGGAGAGGGGGTGCAAGGTGCCAGCTTTTGCTTTGTCCTCAGCCAGCCTTCTGCTCCCTCATCAAAGAAGTACTCACTTTTTATCTATTCACCAGAGAACAAAGTAGTTTTGGGAAACTTGGTCAAATGAACACCCAAGACAGGAAAGGAGACAAGTCAAAACCTGCAATTAATAATTTTTTAAGAGTAGATTCCATTTTCAACATGATCTAACATCTACTCTAATATCCACTCTAAAAGACATTGGGCTAAATACATTTTTAAACCATTTTTTCTAATTTCCTTCCAAACATTTAGATGTGAGGCTCAAACTGAGAAACAAACACACTCAATTAACTGTTCTGATGTTGGTGCTTTGTAGTCTCTCAGTCTTTTGAAACCCCATAATATTTTACTACCTCAGCAGGTTTACAAGTGTCACCTCAGATTTATACTTTCTAGAATATTTTTTGCCTCTTCTTCCAAATTGTTATGAAATCTTTGCTGTTAGCCTGTTAATTTTAAGGTTAATTAGAGATCACATCTTTCTGAGGGTCTGGCAAAATGCACACATGTTACCAGGGCAACTAGCCCACAGATTGTTACATGTACATAGAGTTTCTTGAGGCTATGGGGGAAGTAGAGAATTCAACCATTCAGCTTCCACAGTTCTAAGCTCAGCTGAATCTAATTTGATCTAAAGAGCACTAAATGGAGAAATACTGAAAGGAAAATTCTAATAAATTGAAGCTACAATTACAATAGTTTAATTACACAGTTAAATTTAAAAATATTAATCAGGGCCTTGCAGTAGTGGTTGTATAATGCCTGCACGTCCTCATTTATAAATCCATGTGCATGTGTCCTTTGAGGATAGAGACCCTGTTGAGCGAGTTTTTATCTCCAAATCCCTTCCAAAACCAGGCACACAATAAGTACTCAACAAGTAAACAAAGGGAGCCTTCTAAGCAAGGTTCATCTCTAGCAGGGTGTACAGAGACTGAGAAGTTAGAAAAAAAAAAAAAAGATTAGCTACAAGATGGTAACAAATCACAGACTGTGGATAGATTACCCAATTCACAGTAAACTCACAGGGGCCATTTCTAGGGAATGATTACCAGTCACCTATTCCCTACTTTTGGGCAACATAGTCTTCCCACCCTGAATCATGTAATTTGAATAAGAACTAATGCCATCTCCATGGCCACACAGTATTTGTTGAAGCCTAAGTCTGTGACAGAAATCAAAGTCCATCCCAAGGACTTTTCAAATGGAAATGAAGGGAGAAAACTTTTGGGGTTTCACCTCAAAAGAGAATGGAAGAGAATGAAATCACCAACTGTAGAGAAACAGACATAAATTGAGAGAAAATTAGTGCTAAAACTTCTGGTTGTGACCATCATGTATACTCCTGTCCTTCCAAATTTCATGAACCAACAAGTTCACTTCTTGGCCCACTTAATTCAAATTGAGTTTCTATCACCTGTCCTCAAAAGACCCCTGACTCAAACAATGAGTGATCCCTCCTAACTGAGAAGACCTGGAAATGCTCACACTGGAAGAAGGGGTGTGGTGAGGGAGGAAATTGTGTTCATGTTTGGAAAGATCACCTGTGTTGCTTGATTGGTACTGTGTGTGTGTGTGTACATATATATGTGTATATATATAAAATATACACACACATTATTATATATGTGTTATATATGCATATATATATGTATGTTCTTTTTTAATAATTCCCTAGTGGAAGCCAGAGAATATCCCACCCCCTCCCAAAAGGACATGGATAATTTCCTCATCGGAAATATCAGTTTCTATAGGGCACTTGGATGGCTCAGTCACTTAAGCATCCAACTCTTGATTTCGTCTCAGATCATGATCTCGGGGTTGTGAGATTGAGCCCCACATCAGGCTCTGCTCTCAGTGAGGAGTCTGCTTGGGATTCTCCTCTCCTTATCCCTCTGCACCACCCCCCCCCCAATTCTTTCTCTGAAAATAAATAAATAAATCTTAAAAAAAAAAAAAAAGTCTCAGCTTCTAACAAATGAGGCATGTGGGTCAGCTGAGAAAGTTATCCTTTACCACTTTCCCAAGAAAAATAAGATACCATGGAGTAGACTAAATACCTATAGACTTAAGTGGTCTAGTTATCTTTCTAAGGCCTCAGTAATTATTTCTCACAAAGACAGTTACTCATCACCAGGGCCTACTTGAATGAGATCATGGTTCTACTGTAACTTCAAAAAAAATAACACTGCCCGGGCGCCTGGGTGGCTCAGTGGGTTGGGGCCTCTGCCTTCGGCTCAGGTCATGATCTCGGGGTCCTGGGATCTAGTCCCGCATCAGGCTCTCTGCTCGGCAGGGAGCCTGCTTCCTCCTCTCTCTGCCTGCCTCTCTGCCTACTTGTGATCTGTCTCTGTCAAAGAAATAAATAAAATTTTTTTAAAAATTTTAAAAAATAGCACTGCCCAATCAGCCTCTGCAGTGTGATTCCTCCCTAACCCTCTCCAGCCTGGCTCTTTCACATTCCATCCCTCTTTCCCCAAAGTTAACAAATTAACTCTCTATCAGCACCTCCATTTTGCCCTGCCCCCTCCTCGGTAACTATACTATTTTCCAGCTAACTTTCATAATGACGATGGTGCAGCACTAATACACAATAAACAATTAACCCTTCATATTTAGAAAAAAAAAGGAGGTAGCATTTTTTTCTAAAGCCTTTCTGGAGTGGAACAATATTATCTACTACCATTTACTAAAGGCCAAGTACTACATATATATACTCTGTACTATTTCTTTACTGCCATCACAACAGCCTTGGAAGATAGATAATTTAGGACTTACACATGACAAAATGAGGAACCAGAAGGTAAAGTAATTCAGCAGCTACTCTATCCAAGTATCTGTGAGCTTCCTGGCACTCTTCTTGGCATGATACATACATGATGAACTCATATGTTTGCAACCCACCCTCAAACAAGGTATGATGACCCCCTCTTATAAATAATGGAACTGGGGCTTACAGCTGTCATATAACCTTGCACAAAAGCATACAGCTATTAAGGAGGGGAGGGGACATCAGGATGGAGTTGTAGGTCTCCCTCATCCTAGAGCCCTTTCCCTTTCCACTGCATGCTACTTCCCCAGGAACTAGATTTAGTTCAACTGCTACAGGTCTGAGTCATGAAGTTCTAGGAGTCATAAAATTCTACATGTCATGAACTCTTGACTCAATCTTGACTCAATGAGCCATTGTAGTCTATTTTCATAGGAGGAAGGGGACTTTATTTAAAATACTAAGTTTCATGTGGACTTTGGGCTCTTTAACTTTAAAAATAATTTTTGGTAGAAGTAAGAATGAGTAAAACATGCTAATATTAATTTAAGAGCTGTGACTCCTTAGTTATCTTAGTTATATGCATCCTTTCCACATTTCAAACTATCTAAACTTGGCATGGATCTTAACTAATTTCAAAGGAAATTTGCCTATTATCGCTAAGGATAAATTAAAATAGTCCCAATACATATCCTCAGCCATGCATGTATGTGTGTGTGTGTGTATGTATATATATATATATATATATATATATATATATATATATATATATAAAAATATGTGTGTGTATATATAAATATATATATATATTTAAGATTCTACTTTATTTACTTGAGAGAGAGAGAACACACATGTATATGAACTGGGGTGAGGGGCAGAGGGAGAGGGCAAAGCAGACTCTCCGCTGAGCAGGGAGCCTGACACCAGGCTCAATGTCAGGATCCTAGGTTCATAATGCCAGCTAAAGACATCCGCTAAACTGACTGAGCCACCCAGGTGCCCCTGTTTTCTTTTTTTTTAAGATGTATTTGTCTTAGTGGCACCTGGGTTGCTTAGTCATTAAGTGTCTCCCTTTGGCTCAGGTCATGATCCCAGCGCTCTGGAATCAAGCCCTGTGTCAAGGTCCCTGCTCAGCAGGAAGTCTGCTTCTCCCTTTCCCACTCCTCCTGCTTATGTTCCCTCTCTCACTGTGTCTCTCTCTCTCTGTCAAATAAATAAATAAATAATTTTTAAAAAGAATTAAAATGGAGAGATGGAGAGGGAGAGTTCTAAGCAGACTGTAAACTCACGAAGCCCAAAGGGAGCCTCAGTCTCACAATCCTGAGATCACAACCTGAGCCAAAACCAAGAGTCAGATGCTTAAGTGACAGTGCCAGCCAGGATCTCCAATATATCCATTTTCTGATCATCACCCTCAACTGAGTTTTTTGATATCAGAAGTCCCACAGCAGGCTCAGTTTTAACTTCTATGTGTATCCCTAATTGCTGTTATGCAGTCTTCAAAGAATTGCCCACAATACACCAGTAAAATCTATTTTTTAACTGTTGAAGATAGTCCTAAGTCAAAACTACAATTAGAGACGGTAGACATTTCTGGAATATATCATAGAATATTCGAAGGCAAGATTTTCTGTGCATCACCAGGATACAAAAGTCCAAAATGATTCAGGAACAATCTTTAGATGTTGAATATGAAAAGAGGTTAGTCTAGCACTTAAATGTTGATACTAAAAAACATTGTAGGTATTGTTACTATTGGTGGCTAATCAAATGTGTGGGGAAGGGGGATATCAAAATATCAAAATTTCTTCCCATTCTTTGGGATATATAAAGTTTTAATTTTTTCATTCTCTTCTCTTCCCTTTTTTCTTACTCTTTTTTAAAAAAAAAGATTTTATTTATTTATTTAACAGACAGAGATCACAAGTAGACAGAGAGGCAGGCAGAGAGAGGGGGGGAAGCAGGCTCCCCACTGAGCAGAGATCCTGATGCAGGGCTCAATCCCAGGACTCTGAGATCATGACCTGAGCTGAAGGCAGAAGCTTAACCCACTGAGCCACCCAGGCGCACCTTTTCTTACTCTTTTTTTTTTTTAAGATTTTATTTATTTATTTGAGAGAGATCACAAGTAGGCAGAGAGAGAGAGAGAGGAGGAAGCAGGCTCCCTGCTGAGCAGAAAGCCCGATGCGGGGCTCGATCCCAGGACTCTGGGATCATGACCTGAGCCGAAGGCAGAGGCTTTAACCCACTGAGCCACCCAGGCGCCCCCTTTTCTTACTCTTTTATCTAAGGCATATTGTTATGATTTACTTAATAATTTAGTCCATGCTATTGAATATCAAGACAGTGCCATGATGAAACTGAAGGAGAAATGTTATAAGCTAAAGACACTGGATACGAAACTGGATGCAAAGACCAATGAGATTTTATGTTGCCTTGCTTTTAGAGAGAGGGTATATCAGGTTTTATTTGTTCAAGAGTTTGTAACATTGAGTTAGGTTGGAACATTTGGTCATCGCTGTTGTTGATTTTGTTTGAAAGTTTGGAAAACAGAAAAGAGGGTATATTGATGTTGTACAGCCAAGGGGAAACTTCCGGGCGTTTTTCATGCTTTGGGTTCACTAGTACTTTCTAAAGCTTTTATTTTTGGAGAGTTTGCCATATTCTGAGTCCATGCCAGAAACTTATTTTCCTAGTCGCCCCTGCAGTCAGCATATAGGCATATAATTTGTCTATGACACTCAGAATTGCAAATCTTCAATTCAAGTGCAGTGTGCAGAAACAGGCATCTCCATACAATCTGTTCCAGTAAGGTGAGAGCAGCTCTACCCAGCTGCAGAAATAACACTGACAGAGGTTCCGTGATCTACTTTGCAGTGTCTATCCCTGGTGGCAGCCAAGAGATCTCTAGAAGAACAGCCCTGTGGTATGTGATATGAGCACTGTTTTCAACCATGTAGCATCCAAGTCTGATTCTCTGTCTCCCCAAGATATTCTGTGAACTACCTAGTAACTTTAATAAATTATTTTTCCACTCAAATTAACTCTGTGTCCTTACCTGGGATCCCAAGAATATAGAGCCTAAGGCAAAAACTGATACACTACTAATTTATTATTTGTGCCCTTATGAAGTTAACACAACTGTAACTTTTCAGCTTATTAGAAAAAAGAGACTTTTATTAGCAGCTTATTAGAAAAGAGAGACTAAAAAGAAAAAAAATGTTGGCAGTAGGTGTGTGCTTTTTTTTATTTGTGTTTTGGAGCTATAGTAAATTTTTTCTAGTTTCTTGATACTCTTCAAGTTATTCTTCACTTCTTTGGTCTTAAGCAGGAATTTCTTTCATAATCTTAAAGATAAATATTTCTAAATGTAAAAATGAAAGGAAAGCAAGTCCCTGAGATCTGTAAGAAGGGGAAAGCAGAACATACCCAATCTCAGATGACAACTCATTCTGGAGATTAAACAGTAGAAAAGCTACAAGCAATTTGCCAGCAATTGAAGAGTGAATGAATAAACAAATTAGACAAATAAATGGATGATATGGATGAGTGGATGGAAGCATGATGGAGGTGTATTCCAATAATGGACCTTTTTTGTTTCAAAGACTTAATTGCCAGTGTGATACACATTTCCAAGACAGGAATTCCCTTTCCATTGAGTCTCCCCTCTCATTCCTCTCCAAGTGAGGTAACTGGACTCCCCATTGCCTGCAGCCAATACAGGGGTCATTCTCACCAAGCTTTTTCTCCACCTATATATTAAAACCACACATACACATCCACGGCCCAAGTAGTAGCTCCCAACATGTAGGTGCTGCCCAATAACCCCCAGGAGTGAAATTCCCTTTAACAGGTCAGAAGTTCATTAGCTTGCATAACCCTGAACTTGATATTCGGCCATGTGAAAGGAGAAAGTTCTCCTTACACACACTGTTGCTGAGCCAGCACTGAGATAAATATTCTCCCATACTTCCTTGTGTTCATACCAACCACATCAACATATTTTTATAAAGGAAAGTGTTGATTAAAATATCATTATACTAAAATTTTTAGTATTTGAATTTAAATCTTAAAAGACTTGTAAACTTTATCTTGAAAAGGTTTTATCCCACAGAAGTATCAAACCATACAGGTAATGAATACTATAGTTCACGGTCCTTAATACACAGGGCACAAATAAGATTCTGAAGAATATAATAAATTTCTTCCAGTTCAGAGCACTCTTTTTATTTTTTTTCCAAGGTAAAGAGATTCATATGGTGTCTCACAAGCCAAGAAACTTAGGGTGAGGTGGGTTCAATAAAATGTCATTTAAAATCAAATTTACACATGGAAACTCTCTGACTTTCTGTGGATTAACATTGGTATAATATCAGGCAAGAGAGTTCACTGGGCTATAATTTTAAGACCCTTCATTGTCTTTGGCAGATATCAAATAACAGTCTATTTAAAGGCAATTCTACTTACTTGAATCAAAGGATAACCTCGAAAATAACATAACTGCAACCTCTGGAAAAAGATTTTTAAAATGCTTTCCTTCACTAGGACGGAAAAAACTAAATATATATACATATATATATATATATATATATGAAGCTAATTCTATAAAACGTGACCTAAATCAACATAAAACTCTTCTAAGTAGAAAAGTGAGAAAGAAAGGGGGAGAGGGAAGGGGAAGGAAGGAAGGAAGGAAAAAAAGGAAGGGGGAAAAGGAGGGAGGGAGGGAGGAAGGAAATCCTGAAGTAATATGACCAAAGGAGCTCCTCAAATACAATAAAGAACAGTTACTCAATAAACAGGTATTTGTTAGTGTACCTTAGGTTATATAAAAGTATTTGTATTACATATTAAATAAAAGCTACAGACTCTGCTTTTAAGAATTTTACAATCCAGTAAAAGGGATGAACACTAGAGCATATAGTTCAATGAAAGCATGAGTGTGCATGTGTGTGCATATGTGTGTGAAAAATAAAGCTTCCCACTCTGTTCTTCATAAATCCACCCTAAACAGGGAAGGAGCTAAGAGAATGATGTTTTTATCATCTTCATGAGTTGTGCACCCTAAAATTGGTCTTCTAAGTCTTATACCTGCTATGACAACAGCTATGCCATGATCCACTACTCACTTTCCTGATGTCTGGAAATTCCTGAACACAGCATTCTTGGAAGCTGCATGGGTCCTCACCCTAACTGAATGAAGGTAGACCATACTTCAAGTCAAGCACATTCATTTATTCTCCACAAATTCACCATACACAATTGTATAAATGAGTCAGAATTTACTGGAGTTTGGTTAATTGACATTAAAACCATTTAAAGTGATACCAAGTATGACTTCTTTCATAGAACAAGGGAACAGTAAGCAAAATGTCACATTCATCAATCCCCAGTTCTCCATCTTGCTCCCTTGTTGTGTGGTCTATGCTACTATCTAAGAGAGTAGCACAGCCCTCTCTACTTTCAGGAAACTTCCACCTAATGCCCACCAGAAGTGATCTATTCCATGATCTATTCTTCTCTCTCAAGACGCTCATTCTTTTCAATGAATCCATTAAACATTCCTGATGCTCCAACAGGACAATTCATGGTGATCCTTGACTATCCACATCCCCCCAAGCAGCCAAGGATCAGAACAGGCACTCCGGGTTTGGTTTTCTAAGCAGTTCCCTTCCGATGCAAGTTACATATAGATACACAAACACACACACACACCATTTATAAATGCATATTTCAAAGGGAAAAAATAATTTTTAAAGACAATTCTATAAAGAGGATGAAAAGGATTTTTTTATCATTTAAAAGCTCTCCTTCACAATGGAGTTACTAATTTACATTATTTTACAAAATCATATCCTTTCATTCCTCTCTATTTTCCTTTAAAAATATTTCCACTGGACGGCCAAGGACCTTATTACTAAAAGTGATAATTTCTAAATATCTGTCTTCCCTTAATCCAAAAGGCCTAAAGTAATACCTTGATATTACTTACATACCACCCAAATGGCATAGAGAACAATATGTTCATATTGAGATCCTGCTGTGATCCTGCAGGAGCTTTTCCCCGAAGATTTACTTAAATCCCATGCACACAAGACAAAATGAATTAACTGCCATTGAAGATTTAAATGCCCTGGGTGTTCCATATGTATATGAATATAGGTGGATAGAAATAAAAGATAAGCCCTTAACTATGTATTTTTATTTTTATTTATTTTTATTTTTAGCATGTATTTTTAAATACTCATTCCTACAAATACATGTGTGTGTCTATATACATATATACATATATATGTGTGTGTGTGTGTGTGTGTGTGTATATATATATATATATATACATATATATATAGTTGCTTATCGAGCTGGCATTTAATAAATGTTACCAACCAACCTTTGGAATACATCACACTTGATACGGGCAGGATAGGATTTGTAAAACAATTTCTCAAAATATCTTTATGAATTGGAATTTATGCTCCTGCACCTATTCTGCTCATGGCTTTACCTCAATATCTAAATAAAGACCAAGTTTTTAGAAATACAAATCAAACTGTGCATTCCTGTCAGGAATCAAGACAGAGAATTTTGAGAAGCAAAGTTTCAGCATTGGAGTATGTCATATATATATATATACGCGCGCACACACACACACACACACATACAGGTATTCATACACACACACACAGGTATTCATTCAATATCTGTTATTGCCACATCTCCAACAAATATCAAAATATCAAAATATTTACTTTTTAAAAAATAGAATGATTCTGGAGTTGGGCTGCCTGCATGCAAATCCTGGTTCTCCTACTCCCTACCTACGTGTCATCAAGCAATCATAGAACTCCTTTGCACTCCTATTCCCTGTCTATAAAGCAGGAATAATAATAGTACCTAATAAAACAGGAAGAACAGTGTCTGCCATGTCATAATGTTGTATAAGAATAAGTTATTATTTATTTATTATCATTATTATTTTCATATATGTTATTATATTATATGTATAATAACCCTGTGAAACTGGATAATCAACTCATTTATTATTATATTTTGAAAAATTCCTTCCATAAAAATGTTTATGTATATGTTTGTATGAACCCACTCACTTCTTGGGGAAAATCTGAATGTTTTATAATAGATTAGAAATATTTTGAACATCAGACTATATGGGCATCCTATTTATCAAGCATATACTATCAATAACAAATCTTTTCATTGATTAGTTCATTTTTTTTAAGTTTTTATTTAAACTCCAATTAAACTCCAAACTGTTAACATACATTATAACATTAGTTTCAGGTGACAATATAGTGATTCTTCACTTCCATACAGCACCCAGTGCTCATCACAAGTGTATTCGTTAATCTGCTTCACCTATTTCACCCATCCCCAACCCATATCCTTTCAGTAACCACCAGTTTGTTCTTTGTCATTAAGAGTCTATTACTTGGGCGCCTGAGTGGCTCAGTGGGTTAAAGCCTCTGCCTTCGGCTCAGGTCATGATCCCAGAGTCCTGGGATCGAGGCCTGCATCGGGCTCTCTGCTCAGTGGGGAGCCTGCTTCCTCCTCTCTCTCTGACTGCTTCTCTGCCTACTTGTGATCTATCTCTCTGTCAAATAAATAAATAAAATCTTTTAAAAAAAAAGAGTCTATTACTTGGTTCCTCTCTTTCCCTCTCTCTCCCTCTTCACCCCCCTTCCTCATTTGTGTTGTTTCTTAAATTCCACATATGATGAAAATCATATGGTATTTTTTTTCTCTGACATATGTTGCTTGGCATTATACCCTTTAGCTCCATCCATGTCATTGCAAATAGCAAGATTTCATTGTTTTTTGTGGCTGAATAATATTCCAGTGTGTGTATATACCACATCTTATTTATCCGTTCATCAATAAATGGACATTTGGGCTATTTCCATAATTTGGCTATTGTAGTTAATGCTGCTATAAACCTCGAGGTACATGTATCCTTTGAATTAGTATTTTTGCATTCTTTGGGTAAATATCTAGTAGTGCAATTACTATATAGTAGGGTAGTTCTATTTTTAATTTTTTTGAGGAACGTCCAGAGTATTTTCCAGAGTGACTGCACCAGTATTCATTCCCACCAACAGTGCAAGACAATTTACCTTTCTCTACATCCTTGTCAATACCTGTTGTTCCTTATGTTGTTGATTTTAGCCATTCTGACAGTCATAGAACATGCTGAATTTATCAAACCTAGTATTTTACTGCAAATAGAAGCCCAAAGTTTTCAAAGATCCCTGGTTTAATCCAGCTAACATCAGATTTAAAGATAAAAATGCCCCATTTTGGAGTCATTCATGCACCTAGCATTCATAGTTCTCCTAAATAATTTTTTTATTAACAGACATTCCCTTATTTGTATACATAATACATAATTCCTGAAAATATGCACAAATGTCAAAAAATAGATTCCTTATTACAAGGGATTGCATTCCAAAAGAGCTAAATAAATACCTAGCTATATCTCATGTTATCCAATCTATTTGTTAATTTTGTTTGTCCCCTTTAGAGCTGAATGTAAGGAACTGGTTAGGTACAATGGGCACAAGCTGTGGTTGTAGTTTCTAATCTTCACTCCCAATGTATTCCACATTTGACCCAATTGTTTTATGTTTATAATACCTGGGCTTTCAACCACTTCTATTGATGCCTTTAATTTTTCTCATTTCACTCTCCTACTCCTACTATAATTTTGTCCAAGAGTTTAAAAGGGGCTGATTATAACCATGGCTTCTTTGGAGACACCAGGGTTAAAAATCACATGAGCTCGGAGTTGTTAGGGACCACCTTTGCCTCCACATAGAGAGTAAATAAAAGGATGACATCAGGAGGAGGGTGGTACAGAGAGCCAAGCCAAGCCAAAACAAACAAACAAACAACAACAACAAAAAAAAAACCCACCTTTTAATTTTATTTTATTATTTTATTTTTATTTTAACCCTTTTTATTATAAAATAAAATACAGATACACAAAGCATCACTCCTGAAATCACCATGCAAGTCAAGAAATAAAAATTGCCAGTGTTCTCAGAAGCCCCCCCATATGATATGCCCTGTCCACATCTCAAACCCCACTTCCCCAAATTCCCAAAAAAGTAACAGCTGTCCTGACCTTCACAATAATCACTTCCTCATAATTTTGTAGTTTTACCACTCAAATGTTCAACCCAAGCCGCTATAGTTCATTCTTATCCATTAAAATGTATTGTTGCCCATCTCTTTAAGTTACACGTTCTCCCCCACCCCCTTCTTTTTAGCTTTTTAAAAATTATCTGTGAAGAACCTAGGGTATTTGGCCTGCTTAGTTTGCCAATCTGGAGTTTGCTAACTGCGCCTTCATGGAGCAGTTTGACAT
This sequence comes from Lutra lutra, assembly GCF_902655055.1. Classification (NCBI taxonomy): domain Eukaryota; kingdom Metazoa; phylum Chordata; class Mammalia; order Carnivora; family Mustelidae; genus Lutra; species Lutra lutra. The sequence goes on along the minus strand of NC_062280.1, from coordinate 79,458,321 downwards.
ATTCCTCTGTCCTCTATTTTCCAGAAACTGGCAACTAGATTCAGAGACTTGATCAGACTGGATGGAGTCTTCAGCAAGACTGTAGTTGTATGTTGTTGTTTTTTAATCAGGTGAAACATAATGTCTGGTTGCCTCTTTTTATTATGCCAGAAGCAGTTATTGAGTTCACACCTCATCTTGAAAGCAGCCATTTCTCTTTGGTTTCTTCCAAAGAAACCATCTAGACCTCATCTTGGGCATTAGGAATATCATAGCTACTGAGCTGCTCATTGTTTTTGGACCTAACCAGGTTTCTGTCTTGCTCTCTTTCTGTATGCATGAATTCACACTGACACTTTTAAATTCAGACTCAGGAAAATGGAGTCTTGTTTTATATTGGTTTTTACTTAATCTTTCCTATATTACATCTCTATGTCCTCTCCTCTACAGATACTACAGAGTATCCTGGGTCTCAAGGGCCCTGGGCATACTTGAATTAGACTATCCCATAATTACTCATTTACTTTATCCCAAATTGCACATACAATGGTCTCCAAATACCAATATAAGTAACAACAATAATTGCAAAGAAGTTAAAAAGTTCTTCAGTGGTGGGGCACCTGGGTGGCCCAGTGGGTTAAAGCTTCTGCCTTTGGCTCAGGTCATGATCCCAGGGTCCTGGGATCAAGCCCCACATCTGGCTCTCTGCTCAGCAGAGAGCCTGCTTCCTCCTCTCTCTCTGCCTGCTTCTCTGACAGCTTGTGATCTCTGTCTGTCAAATAAATAAATACAATCTTAAAAAAAAAAAAAAACTTCTTTGGTGGGTGCTCTCCCTGTTCATCCATTTATCTTTCCAGGTGTATTATATATTCACTGTGAGAGCACACACCCAATACATACCACACTCTCTCCTTTTAACTCTCATGTACCTAATGCTACAAGCAAGACTCATGTTTAATCTTCACCACCAAACCTTATGTCGACGTCAATGTCTCTTTATTCTTTTTGGTCTCTGAAGTAGGTATCTGCAGTAGATTCTTCAAGAAGGGCTCAGTGGAATAAAAGAATTCAAGAGTTTTCGCATGTTAATGATAGTTTGTATGTTTCATATTTAAAAGTCAGTTTCCTTGGATTTAATATCCTTAGCTCACTGTTTTCCCCTTTAGATATCTTAAATATGTTACTCCACTTTCTCTGGCATATGATATCACTGCTGAAAATGTGATGATAATCTGATCATTTCCTTTATTAGTTGTTTGCTGTTTTTGCCTCAAAGCACAAAGATGCTGTTTTGTTTTGATTTGATTTAAAGTCCAGTAATTTTACTACAATATGTCTTGGCATTGGTCATTTGGGATCAGTAGTTTCAGGTACATGGGCTACTCTTTCAATATGAAGTCTCAAAATTTTTTTTTAATATCAAGAGAGTTTTCTAGAATTATACTTCTTCGTAACCATTCTGTTTCTTTGCTTTGGGTTTGTTGTTGTTGTTGTTGTTGTTGTTGTTGTTTGGTGGGGGGCTCCCTTTATCTGTATGTCAGATCTTCTCTCTTCATTTTCAATATGTGACTTTGAATCTTTTCTTATTGCTTTCAGATTTTTTTAAATTTTCTCGCTTTATACCCCCTTACCCTTAAGGTAGTGTCTGTTATGTTTATTTTCTTTTGTGTTGCTTCTAGTTTAGTTTTCATTGCTGAAAAGATTTTTTAAAGGTTTTTTTTTTTCATTTCTAATTCTTACATAAGTTCTATTACCACACCTCATTTCTGAGTTTTTCAAATTCTGACTTTCATGTTTTACTTCCTTTTCTTGATATCATGTTCTGAAATAGGTGGTTACTGTTTTACTTTATTCTGTGGGTGGATCATTCAGTTGTACTTTGGTTTTTACAGAAATGTTTTTCTGCTCCTTATTCTTTTTTCTTCTAATAACTTTGTATGAAATTTGACCTTGGTACTTTTTGGTCACTCACTTTATGTGAAATTGGTTTTCCTGAACCTTTAGAAAGATGAAAGTTTGAGGATAGCTCTTCTACCTTCCCAGAGGCCCTTCTGATGTTTCTTTATGATGCTCAGAAACATTGTGGTTTGCTTTTTCACAGTTCCTGAAACTGTTCTTTCCTCCACCTTTTTCTAGATCTTCTCTCTTCTGTTAATTGTCTCTATCCAGCTTGATTTGTTTTAATTCTATTTCAAGAAGTTTCTCCTCAGAGTGAGGCCCTATTGTGGCAGAGAATCCTTGCAGGTCAGTTTAAAGAGTGACTCTAAGTGTAGACAGGTCCTGATCCTTCCCGACTTGCCATGGTTCACCTGCATTCACCCAGTACTGGTTTGAACAAAACAAAACACCTCTCAGCGTCAGCTGCTGCTCTCAAATTGGCCTGCCGCACTTTGCAGTGCATTTCTGTGGGGTTTTGGTTCTACTCTTCACTGCTATATGCTCTATTGCTTCCTTCTACTCTCTCCCGCATGGATATAGACATTGTGCAAGTTGTGAGTCACATGATTTGTTCTTACCACCTTTTGTGTTTGTGGGGATAGCTTGTCATCAAGTTTTGTGGTAAATATTGTCTGGAGGTATGGAGATATTCACAGCAATGCCTTCACTTGCTGCCATATTCCTCTGGTCACTTAAACTATTTTAACTGGGTATTTGCCATTTTCAGCCAAGGAAGTATTGACTTGTACATTTTCCAATAATTTATCTCATTAAAAGCTACCTTAAGTACACTAATATCAAGTCATTAAATTAAAAGAAAACAGCATAATGATAATTTTAAATGAGTATAGTTAAGTAGCATCCTGGTTGATTGATTCTAAATGATTGGCTGGAAGTGCTTAACATAAGCTTTTTGTTACCTAAATTCTTTTTATGGTCTTTAGTCTTTTAGTGGATGATTCTGTTTTAAAGAAAATGTCTAGCAGCTGATTTACAAGTTTCTTTAACATAAGACTTATGCCCTAGTCCTATTCATCAATAGATTTGGGAACACAAATTCAAACTGTGTTTAATTATTTCCCTTGTATAATTGTTTGCAAAAGTTTTTTTTTCATCTATTGACTAAACAAATGGAAATAAACTTACTCTAATGCTATTCCCAGAGTCAATACTGCATACAAAATAACTTTACAAAAAAAAAGTATTCAGTAACTGAACCCCCTCAGATAGGGTTCAAAGTTGAACCAGCTTTATATTTAGCTATAGTACATGATGAGCTTTTGTACAAAGTATGAACTGATTTTGAAAATTATTAATAACCTTAATGAGGAAATGCATATCCCTCTGGTTCTATTTTATTAAATTATCAGTTATGGCAGGGCACCTGGGTGGCTCAGTTGGTTAGGCATCTGACTCTTTGGTTTCAGCCCAGGTCATGATCTCAGGATCCAGAGATTGAGCCCTGCATAGAGCTCCCCACTCAGCAGGGAGTCTATTTGAAGATTCTGTCCTTCCGCCCCTCCCCCTACTCAAGTGCACACTATCTCTCTCTCTCTCTCTGTCTTTCAAATAAATAAATAAATCTTTTTAAAAAATTATCAGTTATGGCTACTTGAAATAAGAAATTCAGTTATCCTAAAGTCAAGTGCTCCTGCCTAATTGATCTCTTCCAATGGGCCAAAAATGGCTATCACTGCTATTTGTGAAGAAAAACTCTTGTACAGTGAAAACTTATAAACCTCCATCATATGAAAATCAGAAACATCTGAGTAACATTGCTAAGACTGAGAACAAAGCCCCTGCAGTTGACGCATTAGCTTTGCCTCTATTAGTGAAAAAAGGTTCATACTTAACAGTAATTCAACTAAACGTTCATGAGATTATTCATGCATCAAACAAAGGAGTAGTATATAGAATCGAGAGCTTCTCGTAGGTTATAGTTAAAAGGAATTACATAGGGGTATAGGGAATGACAAGATACTGCTCTGTCTCTACCACAACAGAATACTCCAAAGACCCCTCAATCTCCACATGTCCCATTACAGTACCTCTTGTACCCTTCTACTTTTATTTGCAGTGGTAAGACTCTGTATAGCTTCTTGTTAACTTTGCCCTTTTCATTCAGGGCAAAGCTCACCTTTTTTAAGAGCTCTGTTGAATCTGCTGTAATTAATCGCTGCCTACTGGGCCATCAAATCAAGATGTCTCGTGAAAAACAAATGTGGTATATATACACAATGGAATACTATGCAGCCATCAAAAGGAATGAAATCTTGCCATTTGCGACGACGTGGATGGAACTAGAGGGTATCATGCTTAGCGAAATAAGTCAATCGGAGAAAGACAACTATCATATGATCTCCCTGATATGAGGGAGAGGAGATGCAACATGGGGGGTTAAGGGGGTAGGAGAAGAGTAAATGAAACAAGATGGGATTGGGAGGGAGACAAACCATAAGTGACTCTTAATCTCACAAAACAAACTGAGGGTTGATGGGGGGAGGGGTTTGGAAGGGGGGGTGGGATTATGGACATTGGGGAGGGTATGTGCTATGGTGAGTGCTGTGAAGTGTGTAAACCTGGTGATTCACAGACCTGTACCCCTGGGGATAAAAATATATTATATGTTTATAAAAAATAAAATTAAAAAAAAAAAATGTCCACAGCTCTTCATTCACATGCCGTGTTCAATGTACCATAGATGAGACAACTTTTATTTGCAGGTCTGCCCATTTAATTAAAAGTAAAGGGACAATGATGGAGAGAAGGGATTGAAACAATAGGAACTTCATAAAATGAGGGGGTTTTTTCCAATATTTGGTTAAAAAAAATAAAAATATAAATCCTAACTCTTTTAAGAAAAGTACAGAAGGAAATGGGGCTTAATAGCAAGAAATGATGCATTGTAACACTTGAGTTGTTTTCTCCCATTTTATTGTATTAGATGATGTCAAAAACCTGATGGAGAGCTTTAAAAAATAATCTTCTGGTGTTATTAAATTAAAACTAGTTTCCATCCAAGCATTTAGAACTGTGGCAAGCATACAGTAAGGGCTCAATTCTCTATATTATTGCCATTGACAATCTTATCTGTAGGTATTTCTTCCCATTCCTCCTTCCCATCTCATGAGAAGAAGTTCTCCAATGGATTTTGCATTCCATCTACTCTCACCAACTCAGGGTCTTGGGTCTTCTCCCTTTTTTCTCCACTGGCTGTTTTCTCTCTCCAATAAACCTAATCAGTTCTCTTCCAGGCCCTGCTTTTTATTTGCCTTCTATCCACCACCCTCCTTCTCTTCCTTTCAAAACCATGCTGGCTCTAGTTTCTCACCATCTATTCCCTCCCAGCCACCAAAATTAACGGTGGGGCAGAGAAAGAGGAGCCAGCAGTGCTGGGATGTGATGCTGAAGTTGGACCAGCCTCCTGCTTGATGGCAACCAGGACTCCATCTCTGGGTTAATTCTGGCACACCACAGCATGGTAATTACCAAGGGTCTCACCTGTGGTGACTTGGAATGAGTTACATGTCAAAGTAATACAATGGCCTCTGTGCTATCTTTGGCATTTGTGAGATATGCAGGAAATAGTAATTATAAAGCCTGGGGGATTTATTTGGTTATTGTTGAGTGGTATTGATGCACGAAAGAGAGAAAATAACAGGCTCAGTTCAGCCAATTAACCACTTAAGGCAAAAATGTGAAAGGCTCCCAGGGCAGTGTTTATGGACGTCATTCTCTTCTCCAGGCAAAGGACAGACCATGCTGAAGACCAGGCCTGAAACCCAATTTTAAGACTAGGGAATGTCAGATAACCCTGAATTCATAACCCTGAAAATTTTTCTATGTGATTAATGAAGGAATGAGATTTTCCAAGGGGTCTAAAAGTAGGGACATCCAGGTGGGTACATTCAGGAACATTACTCTTGGGCTCCCCAGAACCTGCTGGGCTTATAAAAGTAGCCCATTCCCCCTCTTCAGAAGGTGATAGACCCTAGCACACTGCCTGAAGACCATGTTGAGGTCTCAACTGAGGCAGGTGTTTCACAAGAAAGTACATGTCCTCCTCAAGATCTGGCCCATTTCTCCTCCCTCATGAAGACCAATAATAGAGTCAAAGCTTAGCACAACTCTGCTAAAGGAAGAAAGAGATTATTCACCTGAAGAGCTGTGGGATATGGTTACTATGCACAGAAGAATCCTGGAGAGCATCCTGGGAGTGCACCTTGAAGATGCTTCTGGAGGATTCAGCCTAACACAGAGATAAACATACATATGGATAATTCCAGATCAAGTGTGGGCATAATGATAAGAAGCATATTAGGAGGTCTACTGATCATCAGTCGGTAGTCCCCCCCATCACTTCGGCTCTGATCAACAGGATCCCCACCTCACGAAGGTGACAAGTGGCACCTGAACAGGGACCTGAAATCATCAGTCATGCAGTGATCTGGAGACCCTCACAGAAGGAGATTCTAGTGATGGACCCTCTGAAACACTATGGCTTCCTCTTCAGGTCATCAGACCCCAGAAAACCAATGACCCAGCTAATAATCACTGCACCCCTTATCTCCAAGAAAGATCCAGAAATACAAGATACACAGGAGGTCACTCACAAGATGCATGTGCTGTCCCTTCGTAAAAAGAGACCCCTACCATATCAGCATAAGGCAGATCCACCCACATGGGGTCAGATTAAGGCCCTGTCAGCTAAAAGAGAAGCAGTTTTATGATCTCCCTGAAGCCCACAGATCCCTGAGAACTTGTTTTTGGCTATGGTTGCTCTTCTGACCTGTACATCAGCAGGTACTGTCTCCTCAAAGGACGAGTGAAAAAACAACAGGTGTCTAGCTTGGAACTGGCTAAGATGTTGCAATTAAAAAACAAAAAAGGGGGAATTGTTGGAACACAACCCGGATCCTCGCCAATGTGACTGGGGTCCTGACAAATCCTATGAGAAAACTCCAGGAGATGGAAGCCAAGAGTCTTCCTGGGCAGATGTCCGGAATAAACATGGGAGGATCCCTGGAGTGTTTTCATGTCCTCCTTTAGATAGATCTTTTAAGTGTGGAGAATCCTTAACTTGGTCTTGTCATGTAAAGCTAAGAGATAATCACTGTTGTTCACTTGTCTCCCTTGATTGCCTGCTCGTAAATCACATCTCACACGTAGCCCATGCCCTGTACATAAATCTATATCCTGTTTGTATCTTGTGGAAGGTATAAAAGAAGTGATCGTAAGAAATAAAGACGTCTACTGATCATCCAAAAAAAAAAAAAAAAAGCATATTAGGAAAACAACTGAACTCAGAAATGGAATGTCTCAGACCTAATCTTGATTCCCACTCCTATTCTGATCTGTAACAAAACAATCCAGCAAACCGGAAATATTTAATGCATGCTTGTTGAAAAGATTAAAGACCAAAAAATAATACACTGCATATAATTTTATAATCATAAAATATTTCTAAAATCTATCATAATGGCAATGCCTACTTTTTAGTTAATATTTTTATGTTTAATTATGTTACAAATCTGATACACACTAATGAAAACTGAGAAGGACAATATGTCGGGCTCTTCTGACTACAAGCTCGGTTGGCAAAAACTCACTCAGACTACCTCAAGGAAAATGGATTTGTTGTAAAGAAACACATGGAAGTGGAGGAAACAGGAACCACACAGAAATTCTGCACAGAGTTGAACTGAGCCTCACAGAGGATGGAATGCATCTTGTTTCCCAGGCCTAAACCACCCACCACCCCTTCAACAGCAAGAGGCAATAGAACGTGTGTATTTTGACTCAGCCCTCTCTCCCTGCTTCTGCTATTCTCCCAACTGACCAAATTCCTCTACACTTCTAGTATCTGCTTATTTATAACTCTGTCTCCTACCTCAGGTCTCCTTTTGCATCTGTCCCCATAGGCAAATGTTAATTCTGTATATTTCTCACATTCAAACTCTCAGTAAGGTAGAATTTTATCAGTCAGCCTCATCTCTATTTGAGCAGAGTGTTTCATACTAAGCACTTTATCCGTGATTGGGTAGTTCTTGCGACAAAGGACCACCTCTTGCCTGGTTGTCTATGGAGTTAAGGCAAGTTGCTTGACTGGTGTTTGGTGAATAGTTAATTCACCGATGAGGGTATTAACTAGAATAATCCTAGACATAACAAATATCCCCATAATATTAGTGGTTAAACACAGTAGAGCATGGTTTCACCTGAAATAACAGCTGTGGTTTTTGTTTATTTGTTTGTTTTTGTTAGCTGGCTTTCCTTTGTGAGGTAATGCAAAGATATAGTACCCTTATCTCTGAGCTCAACCATCATCTAGGCATAAGGACTTAAGGTTCTCTGAATATAACTGGGGAAGGTGAATTAAAAAGTGAGAAAGAACCCATCCCAACTTAAAAGTTATATATATCACATCCACTTAACTTATATAGGTTGCAACTAGCTATGTGGCCACAGCAAGATGCAAAGGGGTATGAGAGATATAATATGTCCCTGGGAATTTGAAAACCAGAAATAAGCCCAGGCAATGAAAGGGGAAATGAATTTTTAGTGAACAATTGGTCATCTCTGCCTAAATTTTTTTGTTTGTGTGGTTGCTTGTTCATTAATTTGTTTGTTTTTAAGCAAAATAGAAGAAAGCAAAGGAGCAGAGTTTAAGTAAATTAAAGAAGATAGCTTCTATCTAGACATAATAAGTATCATGAAAACTCCATTAAAATGAACTGTCAGGGAAAAGAAAAATAGCTTGGTGTACTTAGGAAACTATTGGACTAAAACTAGTGGGAGTTTTTGCATAAAATGCTGGTTTTATCTTCAACTAGTCATGTGTTTGGGAAGTGATAGGGGTTACCTACTAGAATCATGTGGGAAAGTAGTTTGTCAGAAGACTCGAGTGCTTATTCACCCCAACTCCTGACTCTTATTGCTGTTATAACATGGCTGCCGTGCCAGAAGACAAGGACGTTAAAATTTGAAAGAGCTTCCTAGGTGGTTTAGATAAACCACAACCACTCCACCATGCCCATATTAGTTTAGATTCATTGGAGTAGGTAGTATTTCAGATGCTCTAATTCCTTTCTTAGAAACCTCAAAAATAATAAAATTGTGCATGTATTAAAAATTTTTTGGAAGATCATTGTGAAACTATAGATAGAACTTCTATAAATCAATTTAAAAAGATACAAAGTGGGCAAAACTTATGACCAGAGAAAACATCAATGATTAGTAAATATATGAGAAGATGATGAACATCACACATAACTAGAAATTAAAACAATATTGAGATTCAGCTATTTATGTATCACACCAAAATTTAAAAGTCTGACAATTAATCATGTCGGGGACAAGGAAAGCAATGTAGTACAATCTATCAAAATAGTAAATGTGGGTAGCCAATGACTCAGTCATTGCCACTTCTCAGTACACAACAGTGCATTTATAAAGGAACACACGTGCACATACACACATATCTGTATTACAACATAATTCATAATAGCAAGAAGTTTAGAAATTGTGTAAATACTTATTGTAACAATATAGTTAGATCCTTAAGACACATTACTGAGGAAATAAAATATTAAATACTATAAAACTTATGTAAATATTACTATTATCTCAAAACAATACTTTATATTTCCAATATATCCTATGTATGTATGTAAATGTATCAGTAAAATCAGAACTTCTGTGGGGAGTAGAAATGAAACACAAGGATGGGGAGGTGGTCAGAAAGAACTTTATCATTCCCTGTAAAGCTTTACTTTTTAAAAAAGGACAATGTGTGTGCCTGGGTGGCTCAGTCAGTTAAGTGTCTGCCTTCAGCTCAGATCATGATCCCAGGGCCCTGGGATTAAGTCCCACATCGGGCTCTCTGCTTCTCCCTCTACTCCTCCCCTTTGCGCATGATCTCTCTCTTGCTCTCTCTCTCAAATAAATAAATAAAATCTTTTAAAAATTTTTTAAAAAATTAAAAAGGACGGTGTACTCATGTAGTTTTATGCATCATTTACTTAGTTTTAAAAATAAAGAGATGAAAATAAGTTATTTGGAGATAACTTTTTTGCACATACAAACTTCTCACGGTGTATGTTGTAAGGGCCTATTTAGCCAGAGAGATTCCATCTCAGATTAAGCAGCCATTTTGTTGTTTATGCAGTAAAATATGGTTGACCAGTCCCTGATAACAGAGCCCAAATACAAGGGCGGGTCAGATCAGGTGAAGATAACAGAGCCTGAATGCAAGGATGAGTCAGGCCAGGTGGAGACATCCAATCACTATCTCCCTAAAGAATGTGAGCCCCGCCTTTTGGGAGCCAATTCTGACCAAGGTGACAGGCTAGCTCAAATAGCTACTATAGGATGAATTGTAATTCAACTGGCCACCCATGTGTGACCTAGCATGACTGTGCAACTTTCTCTGTGTGTTACAATCTCATTGGCCACCTGTGTGTGGCCAGGCTCAACCACATGGCCTTTGCTCTATAAAAGTTAGTCTGTGAGGTTGGGAGGGGTCAATCTCTCTGTAAGAGGCGGCCCCGACCGGTCGGTTTGATTCTCAATGCTTGGCGCAAAATAAAGCTTTGCTTGACCTTCGTTTTGTATCAGTCTCTCTCCTTTGATCACGGACCCTAACATATGTCACACCCACAGACCCTGCTGAAAACATTCATTTGCTATTCAACGCATACTTAGAGCGTATCTGCTATATACTAGGCCTTGTTCAGTCTAGACAGTGGGGATACCGCCATGAACAGCTGCACCATGTTCTTCTCCACATCCTTGCTCTTTCTGCTCACTCACTATTTCTAGGTTCCCTGACCCCTCTAACTTCGACTCACATGTAGTTTTGGCTTACCACAGAACCTACTCTTTGGTTGGCACTAACCAAAGGCCCTTGGAAGGCCAAGTCATGCATTGGTTAGGAGTATAGGTTCTGGACCCAGATTGTCTGGGTTACTTCACTACATCCTTTATGAACCAGCTTTACTATAGACTTTACTACAGCTTTACTACATCTTTATAAACTTGTGCAAGTTGTTTTGCTTTTCAGTACCTCAGGTGCTTCATCTGTAAATGGGGATGACACTGATCCACATCACATCATGTAGTTGTGGGGATGAATGACTTAGAACCAAAGAAAAGCTTAGGTCAAGAGCTGGTATGTGCTAAGCTCCTGGCAAGTATTACATATTATCATCAGTATTTCCAGAGCCGTCACAAACTCACTGGTGTCTTAGGTCAAATTTTTGAGAGAGAATTCAATCAGCTCAGTTCAGGTGAGGGTTTTGTCATGTCTGATCACAGGATTATCCCTTAACCATGTCCTCAAGGCCTTACATGATCTGGCTTTGGCTGACCTCACCTGACCTCTTCAAGTTCGCCTTGGGCCACTTATTAAAAGTAATTATATGAGAAATGGGTAAAGATAATAGCACTCTGCCACTGGCTATAAGACCTGGTTATTGTTTCTATATTTTATATCCATGAGATTCTTCTCTTTTTATATAACTTTTTTTTTTCTCAAACCATTTGACTGGGTTCCTCTTTCTTGCAACCAAAGAACCTAGAATAGAACATTTCCTCCAAGTAAATGGGTCAAATCCAAAATATCCTCACGCTCACTGCTAATGCACAAGTGTTACATGGATGACATATTATGCAGTGATGATGCTAAAGAGAAGTGAAGAGCAAAAGGCCAAGGTCCTTTTTCACAGTTCAAGAAGAAAAAAGGTGCTCTGGGGGATAGCAGCAGAGTGTTAATTCAGATGCAAAATCTGAGCACCTTTCGTGTGAGAATTTGTTTTATTACCTTTTCAAATTCTATTCAAATTGAACCCCGGAGGGACTTCGATTTTGCAATATTTTGTTAGTTACAATGTTAACCTGAAAGTCAAAACTGTACTTTGTTTTTACGTATTCTATAATTCTAATTGCTCAGAAAATGGAAACTGTGCTTCCTTGCTGTCAGATAAAGTGAAATTTTGGTCTGTTCTCCAGAATGACAGGGATGATTTGGCCATCCTCTACCTGTTCAGACATACACACAACCTCCTCCACAGCAACTTTGCCCGTATTGAAGAAATAAAAATACTTCTCCCTGGAGTCAGCGATTGGCAGCCTCTCTGCCTCAAGGACATTGTCTATGTCTTTTTTAACTCAATCAGCTCAGCACCACACCAGCGCCCTGCACAGACAGATGCTTCCTAAATGCTTTTGAATCGACTGAAATCTCCAGAAAATGCAATGTCTCTCCCCCCACTTCGCCTGCTGCCTAAAGCGGGGCAAATCAGTAGGAACATGTTGGAAAAGGGAAAGATCAAGGCAGAACTTCGAAGCAGGGCCTGGCATTTAAAATAATAATGAAATTTTCTGAGAAGACTCTTACTAAAATCCACACGTTTTCAGATAATCCCACTATGAAATAGTCCAGGTGATAAGTTGCCACAATCTCATTTTCCCCAGGTTCCCAGAAACACTATGTCCGTCTCACTGTGCTAGCCAGAAATCACAAAGAGGCAGAGAGATGAATAACTGTACATTTTTAAGGATTTAATGAAACATTTATAGACTGTTTCATGCTTGTAATAAAAGTTATTACCCTTTGGTTCGTAAATGTGACCTCCAGGGGACAATATCATTCTATTACATCCCTGAATTCTATAAAGTTATTAGTTATCTCCTACAGGAAATCAACCGCTATTGACAAGCTATAAGATGGATAGTCTAATACCTGCAATGATTCCATAAATTTCAACTTGAAAGCTCTGTTGGAGTCTGTTACCCAAATCAGAATTTTCAAGTTTGTTATTACAGGACTGTCAAAATTACAGCTAAGTATTGCTGAATTCCATGGGCACATCAAAACCAGCCTCATTCTCATCTTGCAGGATGTGTGATTATGAATTGCAGAAGGAAATGATGAGAAAGAAGTGGTGTACTTCTTGCCCCAACTAAAGCTCTCCTCTCATGTCTTCCTTTTACAAATGTCTACAAACACTTGTAAATACAAGTCTGGATTAAAACCCTAGCAAATAAATGCTGTTCTTCTAAAATGAAACAAATTAGGTTTAATATGTTGTCTCCAAATATATGAAAAGTTTTGAAACATACAGTTAAATTTGCATATGTGTGTATATGTATATATACACATATATATTTATAAAGGAGTCTAACGACTTTTTGTAACCCATGAAGAGTATAAATAAAGTAAATTGCTCCATCTGCTGGCTGTATCTGGAAACACTCAAATTCTAAGCTCCAAGGAAAGTAGCTAAGATTAAGAGCTAACTCCCAATGTCAGAAAAAACCTACATCCAACACTGTGAGAAATGTTAGAGCACCCCCATTCAAAGCCTTGAGGGTCCACTAAAAAGCACTTGATATTGTAGAACTAATAGAGTTCGATTGCGTCTCGTCTTACCAAATGTTTCTCTGTTTTGCTACTGGCATATCGAGATAAAACAGTAAAACTCCCACCAGTGTCTATTCCAGGTCCCACAACAAATACTGAACTTTAACATTAGAAATCCAAAGGTCGTTCACACAAACAGACTCACTGGTCTCACAGCATCCTCAGCTCATAGTTCGGTAAAAGAAGTTCATGAGTCAACAAATCTATAAATCCTTTTGGCAACTGATGCTGACTAACCTAAAATTATACTGAAGACAACTTAACATGAAAGAAGGGTCTTGGGATTGGAGACTTATTTGTTTAGTTCTCTTACCTATGAGCTGGGCTTAATCATTATTTTTTCCAAAGCTTTAATTTAGCACTCTTAAAAAAAAATCCTTACCTATAGCTTTCAGCAATATCAATCATTTTATTTATTTAAAATATAAGAAGTTATCCCAGGTCCTCCTTGCTGACTAGCCCTCTGTCCAAGGATGGTATTATATGTTTCTCTCTCACTGTTAAATTATGCAAGTGAGGAATTCTGCTATCTTGAGATTCTTGAAAACGAGCCAGGATTAATATTCCCTCTACCAGTGTTTCTAACTTGTTCAATAGCTGTTATATTTGAAACACTTTATCCTTGTTCTCTTTCCTACATTACATCACTGTCTTGGAAAATTCAATTACAAATTCATGTCAATAATAGGAACTTGCATTTTGTTGTTTATGATGCCACTGGAACTCATCAACTCTACTATATCCAATACAGAGAGAGCATGTTACCCTTCAGCCAGTCATAGCACTTGGGAGGCTTGGGCTTAGTGTAGGATTGTGGTTTATCTATAACATCTTCTTTCCTAGCATATTTTCATGTTGTGAACATGAATCACTTTTCTATTCCAGCACAAAGTACTAAAGTACTTGTTTCTTTTTGCAAAGAAGAAAATCAACTTATCTTTCGAAGGAGTCTGAGTTTTGTACTAAATGTAAACTATCATGCAATTTTCCAACTGCAGGTGACAATGGAGCACCAATATTCTTGCCATTGGCTCTTTTCAAGATGATATAATCTTCCCTCTCCCCCTCCCCAAAACAAGTGATATTTAGCAATTACTTTGGGAGAAAGGTCATTTATTTTTTCACACTTAGCCTCTTCTTCAACCCTGACATATTCTTACTTTTTTGTGTTTATTATTTGGGATCTCCCCATTATTTCACCAGCTTGCTGAACACAAAACTCAACCCAGCAATTTAATAAATGTTACTAAATTTCTGCCTTCCAGGAGCTTATAATCTACTAGAGAAGAAAAATGGGAAAAGAGTGATTTCAACACAATGAGGTAAGAATAATAGTGAAGACATCCTGAGTTCAAAGGCCATTTGGTGTGGGGGGAAGACATCAGAAAGCAGGTGACTTGAGAGGAGCCAGCCCTTGAAGGATGGACAGGAATTCACCCCCTGGCAAAGCAGAGATGAAAACAGGGTTTCAGACAAAGAGAAAGCAAGTGAAAAACCCAAGATGTGAAAGAATATGGAAAGTTTCCTTTCATAATTCTCAGTCCCTGTGACATTTTAGATGAAGAGTTCTACTTGGGAAATTGATTTTCTAATAATGTTCAATGTAAAACAAGCTTCCTGATCAACTAAATAAAGTTTAAACTTTGTAAATGAGATACATTTTAGTACACATGTCTTCAAATACAATATTTTTATGACTCAAAAATATGTATACATATTTAACTGCATTTTACAAATACTTGTGGTTTTCTATACCTGGTCAGTCTAAGGGGGTCTCTGAAACAAAAAAATTAGGTGCCAGGGATTAAAACTTAGTGTGCTAAAAAACAACATCAAAAAGAGCAGTATAGCTCACTCCCTTAATAAGGAAACCATACTATCCAATGAATATTACTTAGAGCTTCAGCTGGGCACAGACCTCAAGGTGAAAAACTGGCTTGACTTGGGCACCTGGCTGCCTCAGTCAGTTAAAGCCTCTGCCTCCGGGTCAGGTCATGGTCCCAGGGTCCTGGGATTGATCCCCACATCGGGCTCTCTGCTCAGCAGGGAGCCTGCTTCTCTTCCTCTCTCTCTCTGCCTGCCTCTCTGCCTACTTGTGATCTCTGTCTGTCAAATAAATAAATAAAATCTTTAAAAAAAAAAAAAGGAAAGAAAGAAAGAAAAGGAAAGGAAAAAGAAAAACTGGCTTGACTTAGCAAGTGGTAGTGTTTGTGTTTTCTAACATCCCTAAAATCTGATAATTGGAATAAACCTGAGTTTCTCATTTAAAAAAAAAGCAGTATAGGCAAATTTCTTGTGGAGAGCAAAAAAGCCATCTGTGCTTTGTACCCAAAGTAATCGGTAGGCAGGTCGGATAGCAGGCTATAGCCCTGTTGATGACTCTATTTCCTAAAAGAAAATAGGTAATTAGGTGTTCCTTTTGCTTTTATTAAGAAAGACATGATCGGGAATTTCTGCATTTATTTTCATAGGATGTTTCACCTGACTCTCAGTTTGTGGTACCCTGTGCTATTGCAATTGCGATTTAATGATGAAGAAATAAATAGAAACATGGGCTAAACACTCCTGGAAATAAATGCATGCACTTTAGTGCCACTGAGTGATTGGAAGGTTTGACAACCTAGGGCACAAGGGCCCCCACGTTTACACAACCTGACATATATTGGCAGCGTTCCATGACCATGTAACTTGCATCTCATTTCCACCAATTTTCCCTATGAATGCAGGATGAAGGGTAGAAGTATGTGTTTCTCAAATACATATGTTTTTTACTTTTTACTAGGAAATTTTCAAACACATATGGAAAAAGGAGATTATTAGCAATGTGGACAAGTTGGTTTCATCAATAATCCCGTTCATTACCTCCCTACTCCAGAACATTTTTGAAGCAAATTCTATACAACAGATCATTTTCTCTATAAACATTTTAGTATAAATCTCTAAACATTTTAGTATAAATCTCTAAAATATAGCTGTTTTTAAAATAAACTGTAATATTACCAAAATATTGTTTCCATGTATTAGAGAGTAACTTTTAGATGATTCATGTACCTATGCTTTATATAATCAACAAATGATTCCCAGAAGCATATATCTTGGGTCTTTTTCATGAATTAAAAAGAATTCATTAGCTAAACAGTCCTTCAGTGACAAAGTATTTGTAGACTATTTGTAGAGTATTCACAAGGAGAGAAAGAGTGCATGTATGTATTTATGTGTATAGATATAGTCATTACCTCTTTACTTAGAATATATTCTGAATAACAAATAATATGGTTGTTGTTTTTTTTCCAATGGACTTAAGATATGTTGGCAGTTTTGTGTATTACCCAAGGAACAGAAACCAGAACTTCATGCCCACAGAGTGCCAGGAGAATTGGTAGGACCTTAGATGAAAGTTGCTTCATGGTGCTTCTGGGGCTATTGGACACTAGAAGCCAAGAATTCCAAGACCAGCAAAAAGAAGCATTCTTGGCTAGCACCCAATGTGTAGAGCCCCTCTCTGTAAGGAACTAAATGGGATTGAACTGAAGAGCAAAGAACTGTTCCTCAAAAGCCTTGAACTGCATTCATTCCAAGTACTTGGACAAAATTCACATCTGCTGCATGTGTTTACATGCTCATTTGATTCAAGCTGGAATGGGTGTATATGGCAAAAGAAAACTTCCTCCTCCCTCTACTATATACTCTGCAAATTCATACAGCATACTAAAAAGGGTTGAGAAACACTGAGCTGAGATATAAATTCTCCCTCTCAAGAATTGTAAATACATATGGATGACAAATGTATACTCAGATCATATGTGTAATGAATTAAATTGTACATTGTAATTTTAACTCAATATTAAATGGACTTTTGAAAAGCATAATATTCTCACCTTGTAAGTTAATATTTTGAAGCATATGGAACTGGCTGAGTGTTACAATAACAGTCCTCTCAGCCCTGTTTTATGGATATCAGATAGCTGTGATGAAAAGCTTATCAGTCTATGAATTGCTTTTTACATAAATACAGCTTTTACCCCCAGATCATTCAGTAGGTCTATAGATGAAACCACTGTAATTGTTTATTAAATTATCCTGGAGAAGTGAGTTGGGGGAGACAAACCATGAGAGACTGTGGACTCTGAGAAACAAACTGAGGGTTTTGGAGGGGAAGAGAGTGGAGGGTTGGGTGAGCCTGGTGCTGGGTATTAAGGAGGGCACATATTGCATGGAGCACTGGCTGGTGCATAAACAATGAATGCTGGAACACTGAAAAGAAATAAAATAAAATAAAATAAAATAAAATAAAATAGAAAAAAAAACTTTAAAAAATAAAACACAATCCTTCTTTAAATTAAAAAAAAAAATGTTCTGTAGATTCAGAATCTTGGCAAACAGGAAAAGAAAGCACATGATGCCATTAAAAATAGCCATTTATAAGAAGTAGCTTTTGAAATAACTGGTAGAGAGCAGTAGAAGCCATAAATTGCAGAAGTGAGTTAAATGAATCTTGATGTGATGGGAGTCCATGATTTGCCAGGAGGAGGCTAGCAAGAAGAGAAAGAGTGGAGCTCTGTGTGTTATTAATCTCCCAACCAGATGTCTTTGTCTCACTGGAAAGCAGGTATCATGGTATCTTTTGTGAAGTTATTGTGTGGTTCTTTCTTTCTCTATGATGAGCTGTAAAAATAAAAATGAAAATACCAAAAATGAAATTTTGCACATGTAAGCAACAAGGCGTGAATGGTGGAATAAATGTTAGATGAGAACCAAGAGATCCGAGCTCAGACCTGACACTGGCTCCTCCTCTATCACAGGAGATTTTCCCTGGTGGAAGAATTTCAGGCAGCTGCCGGTGACTATATGGAAACTTGCTCTTTGGCCTGCCCTTCTTGCTCCACGGAGTGTCCTGCTGGGCCTTTCCATCTGCTTTTTCCATCAGCAGAGCCATGCCAGATTAGCCGGTTTTATATGTATCTGAATGTACTTCTTGCAAAAAACCAGGTGAGCCCATTAAGGGTGCCATCTGTTTGGGTCTTCATTTATTCATTCATCAATATTTACTCAATTGAGCATCTACTATGTGCCAGGAACTCTGTTAGGTGCTGGGAATGCAGTAGTAAACAAGACAGACACAGTCTCTGCTTTAACGTGGATTACAGTTTAACAAGGGAAGCAATTTAATTGTGATATCTCCCACAAGGGAAACTGCAAAATTTAACAGGGGAGCCAATTATAATTATAATAAGTGCTACAAAGGAAAACAATATAAAGAAAAGTATAGACCAGTGCTTTTGAAACTAAAGTTGCAACTCATTAGAGGAGCATGAAATCAATTTAGTGAGACAAGAGCAGCATGCCTTTATGTAGTGGAATGAATTGGGATAGGAAGAAATAGAAAAGGGAAGACTAGAGTGTATCAGGTGTAATAAGAGGAAGTACTGCTTCAAGAATTAATATGTATCTGTGCGTGTGCATGCGTGTGCGTGCCTGGGTACTGCCTACAGGCAAGCGAGGTTTCCAGGCTAGCCCGGGTGGCCCCTGCTGGGTGCCCACCCCTGTTGCAGCACATTTGCCCATGGTCTGCTTCTGATTAAGGTGAATCACAGTGACATTCCAAGCTCCAATAAAGACTGTCCCAAACTTTGAGGAAAAAGAAAAAAAAGGAATTAACATGGAGATGAAAAAAAATTATTTCTGCCTCAGGATCATGGTGGAAAAAGTTTTAAGGCCATTGACATAAACACACTGTGGAAACTGTAACAGACATACGTATCACTGCCTGCTCCTAACACAGCTACTTCATTAGAGCCTACCACATCCTAGGCTGCACAGCCTTGTTCCACAATTCTTGAACAGTCAGTGTATTACTAATAATCCATCAGATTTACCTGTAAGGATTTTGAAACTGAGATGCTGGAAATCTGAGTCCATCGGATGTAGAAATTAGAGCTAAAAGATCAGGTAAAGTCAACGTGAAGTGGTCAGATAGGTCCGTGTGCAAGATGGATAAGCTCAGGAAGCTGACTCAGAGATAGAAGAATGGAGAAAACACCCACAGAGGGAGAGAGAGACAGAACAAGGAAACGCAGTTCCTGACGGCAGGTTTAGAATCTTGACTTGACGTATTTACTCTTCTCAGATGCCATAAGGTCTTCATATTTTTCAGTGAACACTATTTCCCTTTTCACATGAGCTATTTGAACATATTAATTTTCTTACAACTAAGAGTCTTTTCTGGAAAAAAAAACTGGTATAAAGTTCATGTTTACTTTTGATTCCTGTTAATATCAGTGATAATGTATCCACCAAGAAATGAGCAGAATATCATTTGTTTAAAAAGACCAGGGAAAGAAAGCTAGTCCTTTAGCCATAGAGGCTTTGCAAACAAGTCCTCAATCATTTTTTAATATCTAGATTGAGGATTTTCAGCCTTTTATGCTGTATCCTTCCAAAATAAATTATTTTCTACATTGGCTTCACAGTATTCTCAGCAGTACAGTGATCCATTTTTAGATACAGAACAGAGAAGCTGGCTCCCTTCCAGGTCATTCCTATGTTAATGATACATCCACAATAATCTGAATGAACTAAACTGAGATACTCAGTGTTTGCTTACAACAGAGTCTGTCTGTTTCTTTTATTGTGAATGGCACAATAGCTCAAAAATGAAGATGCCACTGATAGAAAACACCCTGTGTTCATTCACTTTGAGCTTTGTTTGCTGCTTGAACTTGATTACAACTGACATCCATTGAGGAATATAAAAACATCCATTCTCCCTTTAGTCATTCAGGCATATAATGAGTTTCAACAAAACACAGAGGAATCCAAGAATCTGCATCACCCAGAGAGTGCCCTTGAAATGAAGCCTTACCTTTTATTAGAACACAATGTTATCCACATTAAGGGGAAAAAGGTGTAAATTTGTACTCTGCAATTGAGGCTTTACTTAGACATCCTATTTTTCCTATGCTTAGGAAAAGTAAATTCAAAGACATCAAAACTGTTGAATAAAACACAGAAAATATTTTCTCTTAAGGGGAGGAGAGGGGAGGGAATGGCTGTGAATTAGTCCCAAGTTAGAAAAGACAAATTTCTCAAGTCAATTTCTGAAAATGACATCTTATCAACTAAAAAAACTTTAAAAATCAAAGATGGCAATAGCATAAAATAAAAAAACAGAAAGCTGTAAGAAAGAACAATAAATCTAGACAAAGAGTTGTGTTCTGATGGACTAGATAGTTGCATTACAGAGTCTAGGGTGTCCTGATGCTAATACAACCCGCCAGGATGTCTCTGCCTCGGGTCAGCTGTTCCCTCCACATCCATCTTACAAACACATGTTGGCTGGTAAAACAGGAAAACCCAATGCCATCATCAAATAATAATTAACAGCTAAAAAGTGGTGCCTTGGTGGCTCGGGTCAGTTAAGCATCCAGTTCTTGCTTTTGACTCAGGTCATGATCTCATGTGTCTTGAGATTGTGCCTGGAATTGGGCTCCATGCTCTTCTGGGGGTGAGCCTCAGAGTCTCTCCCTCTGCTCCTCCCTCACTCTCAGGCATGTTCTCTCTCACTAAAATAAATAAATCCTCAAAAAAAAATTAAAATAGCCCTCATCAATACCCAAAAGCAATATCTTAGTGTGAAAAATCAGCTAATTATTACTAAAGCAAAATACAGCTTTATAATCTTATTTATCATTTACTAAGTTCCAAGAGGAGTCTGGGAAATAGACAACATTCTCTACTATTTTGACATCCTTATATTTTTTTCTAACTAGTTTATTCTAAAGAAACGATGGGGAAAGTGAATGTCATATTGCCCTGGTATAGGACCAATAACTAGCTAAACAATGTGCTTCTACATAGCCTCAATTTAAAGAGGAGAGGTAGAGAGTTGCTGGGATGGGGTGGGCAGTAGGGATAGGGTCACTGTGTTATGGATATTGGGGAGGGTATGTGCTATGGTAAGTGCTGTGAAGTGTGTAAGACTGATGATTCACAGACCTGTACCCCTGAAGCAAATAATACATTATGTGTCAATAAAAATTAATTAATCAATTAATTAATTGAGTAAAATAAATAAATAAGTAAAGATGAGAAGTATTATTAGCCTAAAGTCTCTCCCAGCCAATCATATTTTTTCCTCACTTGCAGGATTCATCCTAGGCCTGATCTGAATTCTATACTACATGGAGAAGTAAAGGTCTCTGGATTCCTAAGTGATTAGCATGAACCCAATATCCAGTGTTAATCATGTCCGACCCTAAGTAGGAGCATACTCAAGACCATTTAACTAAGCTGGGGAGGATCCACAAAACTCAGACTGGAGATTTCCTTTCTAGTCATAGATCTTTTATTTTATTTTATTTTTCAAGATTTTATTTATTTATTTGACAGAGAGAGAGGGAGGGAAAGAGAGAGCACAAGCGGGAGAGGCAGCAGGGAGAAGGAGAGGGAGAAGCAGGCTTCCCCCTGAGCAGAGAGCTGGATGTAGGGCTCAATCCCAGCACCCTGACATCAAGACCTGAGACAAAGGCAGCTGGCTTAACTGACTGAGCCACCCAAGAGCCCCTTTCTAGTCATAGGTCTTTTAAGTTGGGACTTCAAGTCCAACAAAAACATGAGAAATATCCAGTGTCAACCAGATACATTTTAAAATTTATGAACAGCTAAAATTAGGACAACTAAAGGTTCTAAGCTATTATCAAATTTAAAAATCTTTAAATTTGTTTCAAAGAGATATTTTATACTTTAGAATCTCATTAAGATCAAAAGTGAGTTGAAGGGAAAGCCCTGCTCATATCTTAGAAGACAAAGCAATGTAAAATCAATCAAATCATTATCCTAATTAGAGCTTGCAGACTTCTCTGAACACATTAAAGAATGAAGCAATCTGTGAAACTCAAATCCAGGGTCATGGGCTGTAGGATCATCCTGCCTGCGTCCCTGAGTCATTGGTTTCGCCACTACACATGTGGTTCATTGCGTCGCATCAAGGTCTTCCACAGAATCTGAAAAGCGAGCCGATGCAAATATCTAGTCATAGGTAACCTCAGGTAACTGGGATGGCCACCATCTGACCTAGGGAGTTCATGTCTTTCAACTCCAAGGACTTAAAACTAAGTATGGAAATGTTTAAAAAATCAAAACCATGATATTAATACTTTGTGTTAGAAAGAAGTCTGCCTATATTTGGTATTTTCTGTACTTTTAGTGTTTAAAAGAATTAGGTCTATTAGAGTGCCAGTCTTATGATTCCAACTGAAAGCATATAATTTAGGTTTAGACTTATGATTTTAAGTTGATGTATTACTAAGATTTACAAAGCATTGAGAATCTAGGCTCAACATATTTCTGAGTTTCACTTACAGTTATTTAAAAAAACAGTGTTTGGGAAGTATTATTAAGTCAAAGGAACAGGTATACAGACAATAAAATATATAAATATAAAAGCACTTTATAATATTTGATTATGTTTAAATTAGACCAAATATTCAAGAATCTTTAAATGTGATTAACATTTTCTAAACATATAAACCAATTGATAGTATATGTAAGCTAAACTTAAAAGCCTAAAAAAGAATTAGGTATTATGAATTTTTTAAACCAAAAGCAAACTCGTGAATGATCGTCTATAAACACAACAATTACACTGTATAAGACCAAACATTTCACGTCGGCACTTTGAATTTGGGAGTGTGAAAACTGGAAGGTTCCCCCCCAGGGAATTAAAATCTTTAGGGTTAATTATAACCCTGATTGCTATGTGTATCAGAATTTTAAAATGTACCTTCCATAGCACTGAATGGGGGAGGTGATTGTGAGTTCTTACATAATGTCTCACATCTAAAACCAGTGTTCTACATAAAAATTATGGGGGAAAAGAAAGAAAAAGAAGAAGAAGAAGAAAAGAAATTATGGGATTTCAATCTAATATCCACCGATCGGGAAAATGGAGCAAACTGAAATCACACAGATCATAGTGACTTCTGGGAACTCTGTAGCTCAGGTGTGGCTGACCATAGAGTACAAACAAGGACAACTCTAACCTCATAACATACTTAAACGCAGAAATCAGACATTCAGGAACATAGAATTTTTGTAGAGCTATATGTAACCTTAGAGAGATTATCTATTTCACTTTATCAACCTATTATCAATCTAATAGGTTGCATTTTTTTAAAGATTTATTTATTGATTTTAGAGAAAGCAAGTGCACATGGGGGTGCATGAAGAAGGAGAGAATCTTTTCAAGCAGACTCCTCACTGAGCACAGACCCCAGTGTGGGGCTTGATCCCACGAACCATGAGAACGCGACCTGAGCGGAAACCAAGAGTCAGACATCTAACCAACCAAGCCACCCAGGTGCCCCTATAAGAGCTTGTTAAATGCAGAGCACAAATTAGAACTCTGTATTATGTGGCTAAATATTTTAAACTACTAGAATCATCACAGCTTTCCCATAGAACACTTGGCACTTCTTGATGAAGAGGGAAATGCAATTACAGTATCATAATTAACAAATAAAAACAAGGGAACAACAAATGGTGTTTGAAAAGATGTTGACAAGAACTGGTTGAGTCCTCAGAGGAGGTTGAAATTGAGTCCGTTAGATCCGCTGAATGGTAATACAAGAGTAACCTGGAATGCAAAGAATATTTCCAATCTGGAATAATCCACATACGGATACGAAGTACTTCCTCCTACATAAAGGAAGAAAGAAAGTAGGAAAACCACTCGTACTCTTTGTTTGGTTCAGGAAATCTGGTAGAGTTGTATTTCTAAATATTTGTCATTTAGGCTCAACCTTCACAATTTTGCCATATCCTCATCACACTTGTATCCTATTAGTTACTTAATGTTTTTCTTTAAGTCAGATTTAGCTTTTTCCTATATATATTTTTACAGTGTAGATATAGATATAGATACTAGGTATTTTATATATGTATGTATGTATGTGTGTGTGTGTGTGTGTGTATATATATATATATATATATATATATATATATATATATACTAAATATAAGAAAATACCAGGCAAATAAAGCAATAGTGTTTTTGATCAGGAATTGCCAAATGCACAAAAGTTTTGTCTAGCTGCCAGCAGGAAAGACATTGGGCATTTGTCCTTCCTCTAAAAGGACCATTTACACTAAAAGTACAGTTCAGCAAATATGAGCACTTACTCCATGTCAAGTCCAATCCTTTGTGGGACAGGAGGTTCATCCTTGTCCTCCAGGAAGCTAGAATGTAACAGCAAGTGAATTGATTATTTGGAGAAAAAAATACCAATCTTATCTTAATAAATATTCCTGTTATGACCAAATCTTAACATGCACTTTCTCCTGAAACTGATTAGAGTATCATTAAGGACCAGGCTGATTCCTGACAAAGCAGACTGAGAAGCCCAGAATTAAATTTTCCCAAAAAGGAACCAGGTGGGAAGAATCCTGTATGATATATTAAGATCTAAAATAGGTCCTGAAATAATGTGTACAATGGGAGCATAATTATACAAATATATGTATATTTATGCATAAAATAAAGATTAGAAGGAAGTACACCAAGATATCAAAATATTAATAGTAATTATCTCTGCATGTTGGAATTACACATGAGTTTTATTCCCATACCTATAATTTTTATATTGTACAAGTTTTATTCAGTGAGATTATATTTTTTTGGATATCAGAAACAGAATTTCTTTTTCACTTTAACCTTTGATTCCCATTTACCTAAGACTTTTTTATTAGAGAGGTTCTTTGTGTGTCATGTGTGTTTTTTAATAAAGGCTGCCTCTCTTTAAAAGAAAAAGCAACGGGCTCTTAAGAAGTTTAATTCCTTGTTCTCTGTTACACCTTACCCTTTTCTTCTCCATATGTTTGCACTTCCTTCTGACTTGAAGGTATGTTCCTTCATCTCTACATGTGAAACTGGTATCTACAAGGTCTTCCATTAAGCTCAAAATTGTAAGAAATTTCTTCTTCTGACATTCCATAGTATCTTATTTGTAACTTATTTATGACACTTTCTAACATTTTCAACATGAATTACAGAATCGGAGAATCTTAGAACTCAAAAAGATCAACTTACTTGGCAAATGGAGAAACTGAGACCCAATTAAAATTATGTGACATACTTCAATTTGCACAGTGAGTTAGATGCAGCATCAAGACCAGATGCCAGGCTCCGTCTAGGATCCCAGGTCCCTGTTCTTCCTATTTACACAGATTTATGCCTACTTGGAGTGAGCGGTTAAATATTTTTGCTAAGTTGAATGGCAAACTTTGTCAACTAAGAGTCTTACCTTGTGATTTTGTCTAGCATAGCATAAGGTAGCCACACATTGACTGGGTCTCTCTTTCTTTCTTCTTGCTCCAGCATGCCCTCTGTTTTGGCCCAGAGAGAGAGAAATATAGTCCATAAAGATGATGACTAAAATTTGGGTATCAGATTTGGGCACTCCACCCAGAGCAACAACAACAACAAAAAAACGTTTTTATGAATCTGATATTTTCAGCACTGGCCTTTTCTACACTCTCCTAGTCAGATACCTAAATCTCCTCTCTACCTACCCTCTTCCAATCATTTTATTTGTTAGTATAATGGAAAATCTCCCTTTATGGGCAGCTGAACAATGCTGATTTCCAAATCCAGCAAGCAATTCACTCAATTACTTCATAGGAAAAGGGCTTTATAGTACATTCATAACCCACTCAAAGGGATTCTTCAACTTTCATTCAACCTACACTTCTCTACATTATACGCTGACCCCTCCAAAACACCCTCCACACATAGAATCCAGACTTATAACAGATAAGCACTCATTTCAAGTTAGCTAATAGCAGTACAGCTTTTTAAGCAACAGTTCTGTTTATTTATTATTACACAATCATTCAAAGACTTTATTACATTTCCTGTCACACAGTATAGGAAATGGAAAATAAAAATGCACACCCAGCTCTACTATAATTAAAGCAATTGAGGGGGAAAATGGCAATCTCTCGGTAAACCAAAAACAACACAGTCAGACACTCATTAGATTTAGAAAGACCCCTGCGTTTATAATTGTGAAGGAAATTAAGCAATATATTCAAAAGCCTGAAAATATATTATCAAATATTTTCTTAAACGCAATATTTTTTACCATTGTTTCAATTATCTGGGAAAGGAAACCTCTTTATAACATGTAAGTCTTTCTCAGATGCCAGACAGGCTCCAGTAAATCATCTATTAATTCTCTTTGACTTTTTGTTCTTGAATAAAGGAACTTACTTCTGCACCAGCTCCCTGGGCTTTCTACCCTTTCTAAAATATTGGTTCTTCCCCCTTTTGTTCAGAAGCCAAATGATTCACTTCAGGCTCATGACTGATTTCCCATTGTTCCATTCACTCTAACCTCTCCTCATTGCGCCAACAATCTGGACCCCAGAGGGATTTGTCACAGTTCTCCAATTCTCTTTCCCCCTTGGCAGCAATTTTTTATTTGATTTTTCTTTTTCTTTACTTTTATAAAAAAAGAAAAATTCTCACTTTAACACTTCTTTTTAAATTGTCCTTTGGTTATGAGAGGAGGAAAAGGCCTTAACTTCTTGGAACTCACGCAACGTTGACAGGGAACGCTGGTGCTCATCTCTTTCCACTACAACCCAGAAATATGGAAATGATACTCTTAAAAATGGTATTTTTAGGGTGCCTGGGTGGCTCAGTCATTAAGCATCTGTCTTCGGCTCAGGTCATGATCCCACTGGGATCGAGCCCCACATCCAGCCCCACATCGGGCTCCCTGATCAGCGGGAAGCCTGCTTCTCTCTCTCCCACTCCCCCTGCTTGTGTTCCTGGTCTGGCTCTCTCTCTCTCTCTCCTTCAAATAAATAAATAAAATCTTTCTTTTTTAAAATGGTACTGCCTTTTGATTTGTATTTGAATCTATTCATCATGATGATAAATTCAGTTTGATTCTGCCATAGAAGCTATTTTTTAAAAATCACCAACGAAGTAAAAACAACAGTTACAAAAAAAAAAAAAATCTCTGGAAAGGAATGTGAAAATGATACTTTGTTCTCAAATAAATGGTATGACTTTCAGATAACAAAGTACATGCAGCAATAGAACAAATATAACTATTGAAATCATTCCAGGGTGAAGGGCAGTGGGAGATGCAGGTTTCCAGTTATGGAATGAATAAATCACGGGAATAAAAGGCACAGCCTAGGGAATATAGTCAATGGTATTATAATAGCATTGTGTGGTAACAGAAGGTAGCTACACTTGTGAGCACAGTATATATAAAGAAGTTGAATCACTGTGCTGTACACTTGAAACTAATGTAACACTGTATGTCAACTATACTCAAATAAAAAAAAAATTTTAAGGAAATTATTCTGAATGGGGAAATTTGTTGCCATCATTACTAGTAATAGCATCAGTGACCACAGCAGTATATACTGGAAATCGTATTTAATCTTCACAACACTCTGTGAGGCATATAGTTCTTACCCTTCTTTTTTTAATATATTAGGAAACAGGCTCAGAGAGGTTGCTTAATGCCTGATGTCACATAGCAGAGCCAAAATGAAAATTCATGCACAGCTGGGAAAACCTGAATGCAAGAAGAAAGTAAGACAAATGAATTCTGCATTGGACTATCATGCAAAATCTAAGAATTTACCAAAAACAACACACTAAAAAAAAATCTCACTTAAATTGAAATCACATCTTTTCTGGTAGAGTTTTTGAGCATGTAGTTTGTAGGATAATACAGTAAATGAAAACATTAACCCATAACAGCCATTTTTGTAAACTACAAATATGAGCATACACAGGAATTCTTCCAGAGGATAAAACAACAAAATTAAAAAGTTTTCCAAAAGTCACCTGGTGAAGTTATCAACACTAGTGAGAATTTTATTTTTATATTAAATTAACTACTATGGTAAAATCAGTAAGAATTTGCCTATGTTATAATTCAAAACTGATTTGTAATAATTTGAATATCCACACCCTCTTTATGTTCTCTGATGTTGATGAAAGATATCCTGTAGTTATTTGGTTTGCTTCCAAAGGATTCTTTGTTTAGAAATAAAATTATCTTCTACAGTCTTCTTTCCCCTTAAGATTTCTAAGTCAACACAGTAGTGAGAGAGAGAGAAAGATTCTCTTTCTCTCTCTCTCTCTTTAAAGATTTTATTTATTTGAGAAACAGAGCAAGAGAGAGCACAAGAGCATGGGCAGAGGGAGAGGGGGAAGCAGACTCCCCTGCTGAGCAGGGAGTCTGACATGGGGCTTGATTCCAGGACCCTTGGGCCATGACCCCATGAACCTGGGATCATGATTGGAGCCAAAGGCAGATGCTTAAATGACTAAGACACCTAGGTGCCCTCTCTCTTTTTTCTTATTTATATACCTATAATAGCATTAGCTCATTTTTAATAATTTAAAATAAATCTGTGTCTTAAATCTCTTGATTTGGGGATGATAAAGACAACTAAATTTTGAGAGATAGAGAATTTAGAAGGGACAGAGCCTCTTTTCCTTGCCAAAACATGATTCCTATTACACAATTAAATGAGAAATCTTCAAAAAGCTTAACTGACATCCTGGGCACCTCTGAGCTCAATAGCATAATATTTTGATAAGGAAAGTTGTAAATAGATGAGATACATATGGATTATGTTTCCCTTGAAATGCTCAGGGTTTTAAAAACTAACAGATAATGTGCTTTGAGCTTTCATCCAATTCTCCATTCTTGTGAAATGCAACAACCCTGAACACAGATCTCTCCCTCACTTAGGATTATGAACTGGTCTGGAAACACGAGTCACATAGCACAGCAGATCTGTGACTAGGGCACATAAAAATCCCTGGTACACCAAATCCACTCTGTATATTCAGATGTGTAATTCAAGCCCAAGAGACACATCAGAAAGTAAAGGGTGATAGAGAAAAAAGCAAAAGAGGCAAATGAAACAAATATGACCCAAGAGCATTATAAGGTTTTGATTGTGCTGTGAGTCCACAGTGCTCAATTTCGCAAAATTCCTGAACATGGAAACAAGATGAATTAAATGTGATTAGCTTAAGAAACAATACTAAAAGAGGGCATTTTTTCCTTATGTTCAATGGCCACAAACACTATATTTAATCATCTCAAAGGGATATAGTTGTAGAAGGAAAAAACATTTGAACAATATTCTATTTGACAGTGTCTTGCAGGACCCAGTTTCAGAAATTTTATTATTTTTTTAAATGCTTTATGTATTTATTTGATAGACAGCGAGAGTGAGAGAGATCACAGAAGTAAAGGAAGAGGAAAAGGCAAACTCCCCACTAAGCAGGGACCCCAACATGGGGCTCAATCTCAGGACCCTGAGATCATGACCTGAGCCAAAGGCAGACACTTACCTGACTGAGCCACCCAGGCGCCCCAGAACTTTTATTATTTTTAATACATATTATAAATATATGATAATATAATTAATATTCTTAATATAAGCTAATCCTTAGGAGAGGAATTTTACATACTAAATAAGCCAGTAGCAGAGGGACCTATACACAAAAGCCCTTCAGGAAAGAGAATGAAAGGACATTGCAGTTTGCTGTAATGCCATAAATGTGCTGTGGGCATAGTTGCCTGGAGCTTAAAAATACTATAAGACTTAGTATGGACAAATAAACTAATATTTTCAGAGCGTCTGCTATAAACCAGGCACTGTATCTAAATTACATACCTGATCTCTTTGTATCCTAATAGCTCTGTGATATATAGAGTATCTTTACAATCATCACCTTTAAAGTGTCAATGAAGACACTAAGATTTCAGGAGATCAGCCCAGTCATAGCTAATTCTCAAAACCGTCTTGAGGATTAAGAAACAACATACAGGGGTGCCTGGGTGGCTCAGTGGGTTAAAGCCTCTGCCTTCAGCTCAAGTCATGATCCCAGGGTCTTGGGACTGAGCCCCCGCATAGGGCTCTCTGCTCAGCAGGGGGCCTGCCTCTCTGCCTACTTGTGATCTCTGTCTGTCAAATAAATAAATAAAATCTTAAAAAAAAAAAAAAAGAAACAACCTAAAATGTTTGTATATAAGCCACAAATAGAAAATACAAATATAATAGTTTAAAATTTTATAGTTAACTTCGAGTTCAATGTGCCATACAAAGCACACATCTTCCTCTTCTCCCTCCCAAATGCCCTTTGAAATTACAAATGTAAACTGAAAAGAAGGGAGTTGGGGGAAATTGGAGGGGGAGATGAACCATGAGAGACTGTGGACTCTGAGAAACAAACTGAGGGTTTTGGAGGGGCGGGGGTTGGGAGGTTGGGTGAGCCTGGTGGTGGGTATTATGGAGGGCACAAATTGCATGGAGCACTGGGTGTGGTGCATAAACAATGAATTCTGGAAGACCAAAAAGAAATTAAAAAAATAAATAAAAATTTAAAAAAAAAAGAAATTACAAATGTAAACAAACAAAAGAAGAGGAAAACAAAACCCAGGGCACTGTGGAGTCAAGAAAGGATGCTTTCTACGGATTTAGTAGTCTGGTATTTTAACAAATTTCTGGAAGATGGAAAAAGAAGGATTTATATTTATAAACCCAGTCTTACAAAACCAAAACAGCTCAGCTTCCGTACGTGAGGAGGCTATAAAAGGGGATGCTGGCTTTCTCCGGAAACAAATACCCATTCAGGAAGGCTGTAGCTTCATCTCCAGCTGGAGCTGCAAGGACTTTCCACTAAAGACAGTGGAAGATTTGTTTGGGAAGGTTTATTAATTCGAGTGTTTGGGCTGGGGACATAGGCGGGGCAAGCCTGCAAGAATCCCAAAATAACTTAATGTACCCAAAGAGTTAAACAAGGATGACAGGTGCTCCCAGGAGTAAAACTCAGTGAAGATCACTGTCATAGGCTGAACTGTGTCCTTCCCAAATCCATATGTTGAAATCCTAACCCTAGTACCTCCAAACGCGACCATACTTGGAGATCGGGCCTTTAAAGATGTAATTAGGTTAAGATTACAGGTGGGCCCTAATCCAGTAAGACTGGTGTCCTTATAAGAAGAGGAGATAGGACACAGACATAGAGGGAAAAACCATGTGAAGGAAAAGAAGGCCATCTACAAGCCAAGGAGAGAGGGCTCTGAAGAAACCAACACCTTGATCTCAGACTTCCAGCCTCCAGGATAGTGAGAACAAATGTTTCTGTTAAGTCAGCTAGTCTGTGGTGCTTTGTTATGGGATCTGTGTTACAATCGCAGCCAGATTACCACCCCCCCCAACCCCGTGAAATCACCACTGCTTTGAAAATTGTGAGGTTTGGCTCCAAGCTAGCCAGCAATGGAGCCAAAATTCTGCAGTCAGTCTTGTATCCCATTCAAGATAGATGTTTTTCAAAGGAGATTCCATACCAGGTGTTTTTATGAATCAATATATTCCTTGTTTCAAAAACATGATTGCTCATCCAAAACTCACCAGATATCTAATGGAAACTGAGTAAAGGGAGAAACTTACCCTGGATGGATAAAAAATAATAGAAGGCAGAAATGCAATCTAAAAAAAAAAAAAAAAAATTCTCACTAGTATCCTCAGAGTGTAAGAATCCTCAAGCTAATATGGAAATGAAGAGCCAGTTTAAGAATGGAGAACTATCTCATTTAAAATTTCCTCCTCATACCCAGGACACCATCACTGCCAGACACCTATTTCTTTAGGCTCTAGACAGCTAGGGACAAAAATCAGTCAATAAAAGCGGAAAATACAGGGCACCTGGGTGGCTCAGTGGTTAAGCGTCTGCCTTCACCTCAGGTCAGGATCCCAGAGTCCTGGGATCAAGCCGCACATCGGGCTCCCTGCTCAGTGCAGAGCCTGCTTCTCCCTCTCCAACCTGCTTCTCCCCCTGTCTGTGCTCTCTCTGTGTCAAATAAATAAATAAAATCTTTAAAAAAAAAAAAAGAAGGAAAGAAAGAGGCAAGTACAATGACAGAATATGGAGGACAGGTTTTCCTTGGCTACATCCCCACAAAGTTTCAAAATACCTTGTGAGGAAAATTCGCTAAGTACCAGAACTATGATAAATTCTAATAAGAGATAATAGTTGTATATATGTAGATGAGTCACAAACTTTAAATATCACTATAAATCTGATGTGCAGAGAAAATGTCATTTCTTTATCTCATAGATGATGACTCTGGTCTAAGTTTCTACCTGTTGGTGAGCAAAAATATGCACATGGATAATAATGTTAGATGAGAGATAGATATTGGGATAAATGTCCAATCTTCTATAAAGTTTAGGCTCTTTCACTACTTAAAACAGTTCCTTGACAGCCAACTCATATGACATATGACTAAATCAAAGTGCTCTGACACAGCATATGTGACTGGCAATCTTCGGTCCAGATCCCCTTTACTGGTTTCGTGTTCATTCAACTCTGGCTGGCTACAGGCCCCAGATCTTCTGCCTCATCTTCCATCAGGCTCCTAGCCAACGGGTCCACCCCACCATGGAGGACCTTTTGGCAAGCTGGCTAGAATTCCAGAGCTCACACAACATGAGAAATCTTAACTTCAAATCCCTACATGATCCTACCCCATTTTGTTGTCAAGTTTACATTCCTGTGTCTGTGCCCCAAGTTTAATGTGGGAGAACCAAGAGAGAGCCTATTGATAGAACCCTAATAAAGAGAAAGGACAGTAATACCGCTGGAGGAGCCCTTCTGCCCTTGATATTACCACACATACCTACAATTCCTCCTCCTGAGGACCTCCACGTCCAGCCCCAACATGAACATCTTTGTGCTTTTCTTCCCAGGGTCTGAAAAAGCAGGGTCTACCCATTTCCTCTTCCTACCTAGATGTCTTGGACACTGTCTGGAGCAGCAAAGCAAGCCTAAGTTAAAAAGAAAGAGAAGTCAAAGAGAAAGATAAAGGAATTTAGAGAATCCTTTCTGAAGATAATAGCTCAGTTTTTAAATCTGCAAAATCTTATTTTTGAACATGGACAGTTAAATATTATCTCTGTTCTCCTTGGATTTATCTATACTCTTCCTAAACCAAACTCAGGCCTGTGGATACTCAAAGTCGAGCAAGATCATCTACTCAAAAAAAAAAAAAAAAAAAGAAAAAGGAAAGAAAAAAACATGATTTTTAAAAATGAGCTATTTTGGGGGCACCTGGGTGGCTCAGTAGGTTAAAGCTTCTGCCGTTGGCTCAGGTCATGATCCCAGGGTCCTGGGATCGAGCCCCACATCGGCTCTCTGCTCAGCAGGGAGCTTGCTTCCTCTTCTCTCTCTCTCTCTCTCTGCCTGCTGCTCTGCCTACTTGTGATCTCTGTCTGTCAAATAAATAAATAAAATCTTAAAAAAAAAAAGAAGAGAAAAAATGAGCCATTTTTAATAAATGTGTTTTTAAAACTTCAGGCACATTTCATAGTAGAGATTCACTACCTGTGGTCCTTGCATGCCAGCTAGGGTTTCCCTGCATCTAAAGATGGGGATAAATACCACTGGAACTCTTGTCCATGGCTTTTGGGGGTTTCCAGTGGCCTCCCTAAGAGTTCTGTGAAGGCTGAGAGGCTTAGTTTTCTTCAGGGTGCCTCTGAATCATTTTCTGCATCTGAATTCCGACTCTCTTCTCTGCTTTCTATGATTCCCGTAAGTCTCTTCGATACTGTCAACCCAAACAAGGGACACAGCCTATCTCTTTGATTTCTTCCACCTGCTCTCAACACATGTGAGTCAGCTGTCAGTGACGGACTTTCAACAGACATTTGAAACAGTGAAGGGGAGAACATATCAACATTGCAGAAGATTTAAAATTCAGTATTAGGCATTTGCTTTTGTCAAAAAAAGAAAAAAAGCTATTGACTTTTTACAACTCAGATTCCAATTTTCCACTCCTTTGCTCAACCATTTCACCTTCTGTACAAGCTGCAGCTCAACTGAAAGAATTTGCTTTCATTTATTACAGAAAGGAAGCATCTCTGCTCAGCATTGACATCCAAGTTCATCAAATAATGAACAGATAAGTAGAATGTGATATATCCATACAATAGAATATTATTTGGCAATAAAAAGGAATAAACTGCTAATTTATGCTACATGATGACCCTTTGTCAGGCATGAGAGAGAGGGTGTCCACACTGTGCAAATGGAGGTCTCTGTGTCTGGGTTTCCCACGGTAAGATTTAGGTGGGGAACCATGCTCTGAATAAAGATAGCCAGAAGGAAAGCAAGCACAGAGCAGTTTATTAAAGTGAAAGTACACACTCAAGGTGGGAGAAATAGAACCCGTACCTAGGTTATTTTGGAATTGGATATAGTTAGCTCTCTCTGGGAGGAGCTGTGACTTGACAGTGGGGTGGTCTCTAATGGAGCCTGATTCTAATCATTTGGGAAACTCCTCACACAGTTGGGAGGGAGAACCATCATGGCAGCCTTTCTCAATGCCGGCGGGGGTGTTGGGGGGTTGTGGAGGCTGTGCCTGCAAAGCAAAAACATTATAACAATCTAGGGGTTACCCTGGAGCAGAGCTGAGAAAAGAGAGTGCTTGTTCTACACCTGTGGCTCTCCGTATGTCAGCCTCAAGGTCTTGGAAGCCACAAGGTCAGGATGTTGTATCTCCAGGCTTTTAATGGGTGGCTTACTTTGTTGCAGTCCTTTCCTCCAGCTCCTGTCTCTATCAATTCTCTTCAACACCTGGGCCTCTGCCTCAGGATGTTCCTTCCTGTTCACTTCTAGCTTCTACCTAAGGCCTTGAAAACCTGATGCTAAGTTAAAGAAGCCAGGTCCAGAAGACCATCTATTGTCCAGTTCTGTAATAAGGCATCTCAAGAATAGGCACATCTATAGAGAAAGGAAGTAGATTAGAGATTGTCTAGGGCTGGGAAATTGGGAGGAAATGGGGAATGACTACTAAATTGGTAGAGAGTTTCTATATGGGGTAATGATAATTTTCTAAAATTGTGCACAACTCTGTGACTATAATAAAGATGGTCGGGGAGCCTGGGTGGCTCAG
The DNA here is from genome assembly GCF_902655055.1 of Lutra lutra. Lineage (NCBI taxonomy): Eukaryota > Metazoa > Chordata > Mammalia > Carnivora > Mustelidae > Lutra > Lutra lutra. The sequence goes on along the minus strand of NC_062280.1, from coordinate 79,422,978 downwards.
TGGGTTAAGCCTCTGCCTTCGGCTCAGTTCATGATCTCAGGGTCCTGGGATCGAGTCCTGCATCGGGCTCTCTGCTCAGCAGGAAGCCTGCTTCCCACCCCCTGCCTGCCTCTCTGCCTACTTGTGAACTCTCTCTGTCAAATAAATAAATAAAATCTTAAAAAAAAAAAAAAGACGGTTGAACTGTAAGCCTTAAGTGGGTAAAATTTATGGCAGGTAAATTACATCTAAATAAAGGTGTAATAAAAAAAGTAAAATAAGTACATACTTCCCAACTGACAATTGCAGTCAATACTCTGTGGCCAAAGGATATGAAGCAAGTAAGCTACACCCCTTTCAGAAGGATGTATTAACTGGCTTCTCCCTCTCTGGGAGCGTGATATATTATAATCGCTCCACACTGATTGATATTTGTGATTTAGCAATATCATCGACCTTCACTTGGCGTAGTGATCACACAGTTCAGCGCCACCTACTTATCTCCTGCTGAGACTCCTATTGTTCTGTTTATCTTATTATTAAATAAATCTGTTTCATTTTAAAATGCTGTGTTTTGGCTCCAAGGGCACAACAGCTTGCCCTTGGGAACTTGGCTCTTCGTGTTTATTCCTAATATCATTTCAATGGACTTTGGCACACATAAGCAAACAACAGGTAGGCCATTTTCTAAAAGATTCTCTTTTCAGAATTGATGTAGAGATATTAAAATCTTAGATAAGCTTTTTTTTAACAGATTACATTTTCTCTGTAAGCTCTCCAGAACTATAAGATAAATGAGTACCAAAAAATCTGGTAAAGCCAAAATACCTCACCAGAACATTGATGTCAATTACTGAAGTAATATTTGGAACTCATCAATGTAATAAATACATTTTCAAATTTATGTTCAGCAATGTAAGCTTATTTGGGGGCTCATGTGGACCCACAAGGACAAGGAGGAAGCCCAGTTCTTTGTCTCAGATCAAGGTTGCCAGAAAAATAGAAATCTGAGCTCAGGTAAGAAAGTGCTATTCTGGGTTGTAGAAAGGGACAACTGCATCTGAAGTAAAAGGTCTGCAAAGGACCCCAAAAGATGATTAGGTCCCTTTGGCAGAGCCTAGAGGCATTCTCTAAGATGATAAGCTGCAGGAGTTAAGATGTGGTGGGATCAAGCTCTGTAGTAGCTGCTACAAACAGCCCATGAACAAGAAAAAGATTGTAAAGGATATTAGCATTCTGATTATTTTTCATCTTTATTTTTTCTTGAGGACTTAAAATGCACTAGATTCTATGCCCATGCATATTTCTTGAAATGTTAAATAAGACTTGAAATGCAACTCCAAAGTTTCAAGCCTGCAAAAGTATTTGATCTCAAAACTCATGTTCATACCATATACAATAAATTTACCTGTTTCTTCCTGTGACTTTCCTATCAGCTGGAATTAAGGGAAAAAAGACTAAAGCGTTGGCCTCAGGCACAATTTACCACAAGTTCCCCCCAAAACACTTCATGAATTCATAATGAGAAAGCCTAGCTGAGTGCCAGTTCAGTGAGTCCATAGGTGAGTGTAGGTGCTCAATAAGTGTTTGCTGATTGAATAAATGAGATTCACTGTGTGCCTAAACGGAGTCCTTACAACAACCACTCCTAAACCCCACCATAAAATACCGTTTTTGGAATCACTGGCCAAATACTGCTGAATTCTAAGTGTGTAGAGAAACTACTACAAAAGTCATATTAATCCCCACAATCTTCACACTAAAGGCCGTGACGGTAAGTCAGACACACTGTAATTATGTTGATCATAACTGTCAAAAAACTCCAAAGCCCTGGAAGTGAGCCACTTTAGTCATTTATTCCATATATTACTCTGGAGCTTCCAGAGTTAATTGGGAAGCCAGTAATGATAATTCCATGAATGCTTTATGATATTCCATGAAAGATAAAATTTGGAACTCATTTTACAGACATCAAAGAACATTTGTGTCCTTCCCATTTTCTAGACAGAAATGTTCATTGTGTCAGTAATTATGCATGAAACCCCAGAATACTTTATTTAGGAAAAAGAGTTTCAGGTACATTAAAAGAAAAAAAATTATTAAATTAATATGAGATGAAAATTGCCTAAAGAAATAGGTAAAGTCTTAATCCTATTGAAAGTATCAGCTACTAATGCATAATTAATTATTCTCACATAATATTCATTTGTGACATTGTTCCCTATTTGAAGGAAATACAAGGAATTTTTATGGAAATCACTTTTCATTGCAACATCATCAATAAAACCTACTACTTTTCTAATAGGTAATTAATCAGAGGCATTTGAGCCATCACATATTCTAATAAACAATCATGGATTTGATAAGCTTAATGAATGGGGAACAAGTGAGAAACAAGATGGGCAAGGCTTAAAGCAGAGCAGGAAATAGAAATGGTAATTGTGAAGTGATTATCTCAAAATCAGGTTAGTACTTAAGAGTAATTCTAACCAAATAAAATATAGTGGGTTAATCTTTGTAATCACAGAAAAATAGATCGAGTTCAAAGTTTATAATAATGAAAGAAAGACAACTCAAACTCTTACAGATGCCAATTTTTTTTTAATTTTTATTTTTTTTAATTTTTTTTTTAAAGATTTTTATTTATTTATTTGACAGAGAGAGATCACAAGTAGACGGAGAGGCAGGCAGAGAGAGAGAGAGGGAAGCAGGCTTCTTGCCGAGCAGAGAGCCCGATGTGGGACTCGATCCCAGGACCCTGAGATCATGACCCGAGCCGAAGGCAGCGGCTTAACCCACTGAGCCACCCAGGAGCCCCTATTTTTTTTTTAATTTTATTTTTTATAAACATATAATATATTTTTATCCCCAGGGGTACAGGTCTGTGAATCGCCAGGTTTACACACTTCACAGCACTCACCATAGCAGATGCCAATTTTTAAGCTTTAGACAATACAATTGACCTACAAGAGCTATTTGAACAGTTTCTGAAACTTAAAAAAAAAATCCATCTGAATTATTAGCTGCTGCTGCCAAGGAATGCAGCATGTTGAAATAAAAATGTCATACAATGTGTCCTTCAGCATAAAATCACCAAAGTGTTCCATGTTATTAACACAAGCACCTTTATTATTCACAGAGAACTTCATTTCAATGCCTTTGAGTTAAAGGGGTTTAACTTAGTGAACAGTGTCCTCCATTTATTGCATACTTTCTCTAAAGCCCTGGACATTTCCAGCTGACAAATACAGACACAGTTTTCATTTTTAGAAACAACATTAGTTTGCTGCATCACTGGGTGAAATCCAAGCATTTAGTCAGGCTTGTTTCCCTTGCTGCCTGGCTTAGCACATGTAATGAGAATTATGTCTTTCATTTCTATGCCAACTCGAATACATTAGATGCGAGAATAACAGAGTCAGCACTATATCAAGATAGACAGGCCTGCAGAAAATAATCTAATGCGTCCTTACCCAGGTGGCATTCAACTTCTAAGCACTGTAACTAATGAACCACAAAAAACTAATGATAGACTACAGTTTTATATTAGTCTCATAAAATTTCATAATTTAAACTGTTCAAGCCATTTGTTCTTTTAAGGCAGAATTACCTTAAGAGACTGTCCAATAATCTACTTGAATATTTTTTGCCATTTTGAAAGTAAGCATACAAGGAACATGGAGATATGATCAGACTTTATTTGGGAGGTTAAAAAGGCTAAGTACCACTATTTTCTCAAGGATAGTTAGGATCATGAAAAGTAGATCTGAGTAATTATACTTATTTTTTTACTTAGCTTTATATCTAAATTTTGGACTTTTTTCCAGTAAAGTGCTAAGTGTTAAGCTATACTATTTTGCATATATTTTCTAATAGAAGACTAACCATTATGAATGAAATTGGTATCCATTATCTTCATTTTAATGATGAAAAAACGAGGTTTGGAAGAATTAAGCAACACGCAGATGAGCTAAAATCCAAACTTAGGACTGCTGATTCATTGAATCACTAGGTTGTGTGACCTCCATAGGAAGTTTAGTCCTCAGTAAACAATAACTACCTGGGGCACCTTGGTGGCTCAGTCAGTTAAGCATCCGACTCTTGATCTTGGCTCAGGTCATGATCTCACGGTCCTGGGATGGAGCCCTGATGTTGGGCTCCATGCTCAGAGGGGAGTCTACTTAAGATTCTTTCTCCCTCTCCCCTCTCCACCCACAATGTGCTTCCCCCTTCCTCAAATAAATAAACAAATAAAACCTTTTTTAAAAAATGGTGACTACGTGTTTTATCATTTTAATTCATTTGTTATTTTTCATTGTATTTAATTTTAGATACTTATATTCTCCTTAGGTAGAGTTAAATGTCAAAAATCCAAGTTCCTTAAAGACGTTAATATTGACAAACAGGAATTTAGACATTTACTGCACTCCTGAGCTAAAAGCAACTCTTGTCATTTTGATTAACATTCATTCAATGAATTTTTGTTGACTACCACGGTAGATGTTATTAGCTAGCTTTCCCAAAGGCCATCCCCAAGACTCTCTTCCCCCTTGCTTACCTCTGCTAAAGCATTAGGACATCTTGTATATTCACCTTCCAGGCTCCTTTTCAGCTAGGAGCTATATGACACAACTCTATTCAATGATACATAAGCAAAAGTCAGCTGGCAGTTTGTGGAAATATCTCTGCTGTCTGATAAAAGTAACAAAGGTTCCTAGTGTCACCTCTTTCCCTTCTCATTCTGCCTGGAACTGAGGACATCTTGTGTCTGACAGTCAAAAAACATAAGGACCAAAGAACAAACACCAAACATGGCAGTGTGGATATGGAGAAAAATTCTTAGGAGTCCACTCCAACCCATGTGACAGTCAGCTCTTAGGGGTCTTGTAAAGTGTAGATAAATGTCCTTATAGTTAAAGGCTTTCTTAACTGCACTGTCTGTAACTCAGAACCAAAAAACAATTCTAACCAATGTATGTGCTAGCCAGATTCCAGGCACTTTCCTAAGTCCTATAAATAACAACAAACATTCTCATGGAATTCTATGAAAAAAGACATTCGAAAGATAAATAAGAAAAGAATTTTGAGTGCTATAAAGAACAATAAAGGGGATAGAGTGACAGGATACACCCACAGAAAGTTTCTCTAAGGAGGTGACATTTGACCTAAATAAAATGTGGGACAAAACTGTGCTTTGGAGAAAATAATTTTAAAGAAACAGTAAGCACAAAGCCATGAGACAAGAAAATGCCTGATGTATTTGAGGAGCCATAAATGGCCAGTATGACTAAAGCACAGTGAATTTGGAAGAGCAGACATTGCCACAAAAGTAATAAATACAGCTAATATCCATAAGCTTTCATTTTAAAGCCTTGTATTTATCTGGAAGCATTTAATTTCTTTTTTAAAAAAAGATTTTATTTATTTATTTGAGAGAGAGACACAGCCAGAGAGGGAACACAAGCAAGGGGAGTGTGAGAGGGAGAAGCAAGCTTCCCACTGAGCAGGGATCCCGATGTGGGGCTCCATCCCTGGGATCATGACCTGAGCCAAAGGCAGACACTTAATGGCTGAGCCATCCAGTTGCCCCTGGAAGCACTTAAATTTCTTTAAAAAGCCATTCACTTGACTTTTGGTAATTCACAGCCATGCACTAAAAAGTTTTTATAGAACATTATCCTATCTCAAATATCATTTATCCATGACATCATGGGGACAATTTCAAACATCCATCCACTCACCTATGTTTAAAGACATTGGTGATCCCAAAGAACAGTGGAGTTTCTTCAAAGTCTATCTTCAGACATCCAAGGGATGAATCACAGCACTTAGTGGGACCAGAAATCAGGTCTCTGAACAGAGGTCTGGCATATTTTTCATACTTCTTTCCCTAAGATGCTCCCAACACTAACCTACAGCCTTTTTTTTCAAGTGAGTTAGCACCTAAGAATGGAAAAAATTAATTTCCTCACAACATGTTCAGAAATTTTGACATCCATGTTTAATGATGAACTATAGGATTCCTTCAAGTCACCATCTGTTAGCAGAGCTGTTTTAGAGCCAGTCATGCAAAGATGCTGGATATTTCCCTCTAAGAGTAGACAGCTGGTAGGCAAAAGAGAAAAATGATAGATGTTAATCTAACCAATTAATCCGGTTTCCATATCCCTTTATATAAGTGTTATGTCAATAAGCTAAGGATGATTGCTTTTCACCTTGCATTTTAGCAGGAAAAGTGATGGATTTACAAAAAGTTAGAATAATTCTAAAAATGGAATCAGAGGAAAACACTATACCAATTGGCAAGACTAGGTTCTGTTTTAATGTGTATTTGAAATTCCAGTATTAATTTGTAGTTGTATTCATGATAAGTCTCCAAAACTCCATCATAAGTCCAAATATTGAACTGAAGATAAACAGAGAGATACATTCATAGAAATAAAATATTTCAATTAATTATATTTCAATTAAATTGAAATATTTATGAAAATTCTACTCAACATACAAGAAAGTGTTTCTTTATAGAAGTATTCCAGCTAATCAATGCCAAAGGACTGATAACATTAAAATATCACCATTTTGCAACCCAAATGGAATCATTGATTCAAGCACATTGATTCAAGTTTGATGGTGAACTTTTCAATGGAAGGCATCAGGCTGTCACCACCAGAAATCACTGATGAAGCTCAGTTTTTTAGAAAAGATTTTAATTATTTATTTGAGAGGGAGAGAAAGCATTAGTCAGGAAGGAGGGGCAGAGGGAGAGAGAAAAGCAGACTCCCTGCTGAGCTGGGAGCCTGAAGCAGGGCTGGATCCCAGGACCCTGAGATCATGACATGAGCCAAAGGCAGAGGCTTAACTGACTGAACCACCCAGTTGCCCCCGTCTCAGTTTTTATAACAAGTGGGGCAATCTGATGTTATGCGTCCACAGGTGATGCAATAGGAAACACAAAGGACCATCCAGGGAATAATCTGGCCAAAAAAGTTGAATGGGAATCAAATCAAACCGCTAGCACTAACTTTCATTTACAGGCAGTATGTGGAAAAGAGGAACAATTATAAAATTGAAAGAAAGCAAATAGATGAATCCAGCACATGGGACACCTGCAGGGCACTTGCCTCCAGTCAATGGCATGGGGAGAAAGCTAATGAGGAGATGACTTTATATGAAAAGGCACTTAAGGAGACAACCACCAAATGCATAAACTTGTTTGAATCTTTATTCTTTAAAAAAAAAAAAAGTGTAAAGAGATTTTTAAAAATGGAGAAATATAATTACGAACTGTTTATTAGATGATACCAAAGAATTATTTTCAATGTTTATTATGAGAATGGCACTGTGAGAATATCACTTCTTTTTTCTTTTAAAAGCAAACTGATGCTATGTGTAGAACATACTTAAACTAAATCTGCAAAGTAGGGAGGGAGGAGGGTAGTTGAAGCAAATGTGTCAAAATGCCAATAATCTGAGTGAAGGGTATAGTGAGTTTCTCAAACTATTTTTCCTATTTTTTCCTTATTTAAAAATTTCTCTCTTTTGAGAGAGAGGGTGCATGACAGAGAAGAGGTAGTAGTGGTGAAAGGGAGAGGGAGAGAATCCCAAGCAGACTCTACATTCCGCACAGAGCCCCACATTGGGCTTAATCTCACAACCCTGAGATCATGATCTGAGCCTAAATCAAGAGTCACCCAGAAACCCCTCATATTTGAAAGTTTTTAAAATAATTTTTAATATGCATTAATCAGAGCTTCATTAAGTAATTTGTTTGAAAATGTTTTTTCTTAGGACAAATAATATTGCCAAAGCAATTTTAAAAATATGTGGCTATTGAAAATGTGGTAATAGATACAAACTGTCCTACATCCATGCATTTATATATGGCACATTTCATTAATGGTAACTCTACCTTTTTTTACTGATTTATTTTAACATAATTTCATTTTTGGTATTCCGGCATTTCATTTTTACTTTTCCTATTTGAAACTAATTGTGCTTCTTAAAAACAAAACTTTGTGTCTTTCATTAATTCTGCTAAATTCTCAGTCATCATACCTTCAAATATTTTCCCTAACTCATCACTTTTGCTCTCCTTCTGGATATGCAGTTAAATGTACGTTGAACATTATCTTCAATGTCTGCTATTTTCACCTTCTTATTTTCCATTTTCTTGTTCTTTTGTGATTATTTGGTTTATTTACTCAAATCTGTCTTCCAATTTGCTAATTTTCTCTCCAGCTATTGTTTAACTTACCCTCCAAATTGTAAATTTAGTGACTATATATTTTCATCTCTAAAAATCCTATTTTTAAGTTTTACCTCTTCCTTCATAAATATCTTATTTTCCAATAGCTTCCATTTTTATATCTTTTGAATTATTATAAACATATTTGTTTTATAACTTTTTACAATTTTTTGCACTATTATCTCAAGTTTTTAAATAAATCTTGTTTGTTGAGTCGGTCTGACTTCCTCAGTTTCTTGTGTGCATGTGTGTGTGTATGCCTGTGTGTTCAGTCATTTAGTAATATATATTGGGCACCTCTGTGCCAGGCACAGTTCTACCTGCTGGGCAGTAGAAGTGAAAAAGAGATAATAATAGTGAACAATAGATAATAATTTCTGCCCTATATACCTTTCTTTCTAATCTTGTTCTTTTTTTTTTTTTTTTTAAGATTTTATTTATTTGTCAGAGAGAGAGAGGGAGAAAGAGCAAGCACAGGCAGACAGAATGGCAGGCAGAGGCAGAGGGAGAAGCAGGCTCCCTGATGAGCAAGGAGCCCGATGTGGGACTCGATCCCAGGACGCTGGGATCATGACCTGAGCCAAAGGCAGCTGCTTAACCAACTGAACCACCCAGGCGTCCCTCTAATCTTGTTCTTAAGCAAGACTCTCCCTCCTTATCTCAACCCCAAGAAAATATGGTGCACAATGGGTCATTGAAATATTTCTCCTGAGCAGTTCTACTTTCCTTCAGTCAGGTGCCCAACATGTCATAGTTTTGGACACATTTTTTATTTCTTTTTTTAGAAATTCTTAAGCCATCAGGATACTATAACTTAATTCTAAATCCATTTGAAGGATAGACCAAAGTTTAAATGTCTCACAAAACTTTTTCTCCCACCCCAAAAAAAGAGATAATTTTCCCTTTTATCTCATCAGCCTCTACCCTAATGGGTGGATGTTTTCAGTCCTTTCTCTTAAAGTATAGTCAGGGCTCTATGCATGGGTCCAGGCTCCAAATCTCCATCTCAAGACCCCAAGGCCTATTCTCAGAAGGTGATCAATTCCAAGTGTCTATACCCCTTCTAGGCTGTCACATAGTCCCTCTTTGTACCTATCTGATGCTCATGTACCTATTTGCTTAAGCACCTAAGGATTTCCCTTATACTTTTTTTTAAAAGATTTTATTCATTTATTTGTCAGAAAGAGAGAGAGCAGGGGGAGCTGCAGGCAGAGGGAGTAGCAGGCTCCCCACTGAGCAAGGAGCCCAAGGTGGGACTCAATCCCAGGACTCTGGGATCATGACCTGAGCCGAAGGCCAATGCTTAACCAATTGAGCACCCAGGTGTCCCCCCTTATACTCTTTTAAGTTCATCCATGCAGATAATAAAAAAAAATTTTGTGACATTTTTTCCAGCATTTCTAGCAGGAAAATTTCTACCAACTTTCTGGAAGTAGAAATAGCAATACCAACATTTAATGAATTGCTAAGCTCGTCTGACTGTCATAAAGTTGGTATGTCTTCATAGGAAACCAAGAACAATTCTTTTGTTTTAACTCTGTATGCATGTTGAATTGCTTTACTGGTTATAAAGTCAAATTTTCATCTTATAATGATAATTCACAAGTGAAAGAATTTCACAGAGTAAGTGCAAAAAGTTACTCTTTCCAGATTGGTTTGCCCACACATAGGAGAGTAATACAGCAAACTATGGGCAAGTCTCTTGAGGATCCAGTTTTGGGTTAGTTCTTAGAAAGTAAACTTTTTACTATATGAGACTAAAATGACATTATGTTTTGTCAAAAGATAATTTAAAGATCCCTTTTCAACAATTAAGGAATGAAGGTAACATCTTAAGGTGTAAAAAACATGGTGTCAGACAACACTATGTTCAAATGCTGACTCCACCATTTACTAATGGTGTGACCTTGGGCAAATTAAGTAACCATATTGAACTTCAGTTTTCTCCTGTGTAAAATGGAGTTAATAATCACTTCAAAGGGCTGTTGAAAAAATTAGATGAGATTTACTCTAGAAAGCATGTACAAACACCCAGTTGGTCTTAACTCAAAGTCAAATCCCTCCTCCCATTTTTCCCTTATCTTGTAGAAGACAGGCAATAGAATCCTGATTTTTTTTAAGCCCTAAAGAAGATGTTCATATTCTATAAAACTCTTTTTTAAAAAAGGATTTTATTTATTTATTTGACAGAGAGAGTACACAAGCAGGGGGAGCAGCTGGCAGAGGGAAAGGGAGAAGCAGGCTCCCCACTGAGAGGAGAATCTGCCACAGGGCTGGATCCCAGGACCCCCTGAGCTGAGGGCAGAGGAGACACTTGACCGACTGAGCCACCCAGGCACCCCCTATAAACCTCTTAATGTTAATTAACAATGAACAATGACCGTTCAAGTGTCTTTAAGGAAATAGCAATGAAAATAATTTTACTTTTAGAATGTAAGCCTGTATCATGTCAAGTGTTCAATAAACATCTGTGGCTTTTTTTTTTTTTAAGATTTTATTTATCTATTTGACAGAGATCACAAGTAGGCAGAGAGGCAGGCAGAGAGAGAGGGCGGGGAAGCAAGCTCCCTGCTAGCAGAGAGCCTGATGCAGCGCTCAATCCCAGGACCTTGGGATAATGACCTGAGCTGAAGGCAGAGGCTTTAACCCACTGAGCCATCCAGGCGCCCTATCTGTGGCTTTTTTACTTGTTTGGATAACAGTCTCTTATACTTTATTATAAATAATTTATCATGTATAGGTTTAATTATCTTAGTCAAATAAAATCCTTTCTTTAGTATAAAACTGTACTAGAATTAATGATATAATAATTTTTAACAGTTATTATTGAATAAGCTTGAATTTTTAAAAGAGCTAATTCTGAAAAATTATAACCACAAATACAGGAAATATTAGAGACTTTACATAAGATTAATCAGCCAGCTAATATTGTTTTCTGAACATAACAATATAATGACAATTAAGGAAAGAATGTAGAAACGAAACATATAATTCAGCCAACATAAATCACCAAAGCCTAGGTTGAAAATGTTTTTTCCTAGTAATAGATGTGTTTTAGTCTAAAGCTACTCATTAAAGCCAAAGTATTTCGTACCCTTATTTAGTTAGTTAGCTCATGTAGGCACAGCCCAAATACTTAAAATCCAAGCTCTTACATTTTAAAATGCCCCCAAATAAAACATAATGTCAGAAGTAAATCAGCTGAAATTATTTAAAGACATATTTTTAGACTCTTAACTACAGAGAACAAATGGAGTTACCAGAGGGGAGGTGGGTGATGGGATGGGTTAAATGGATGATGGGGACTAAAGAATGAACTTGTGATGAGCACGGGATGTTGTATGGAAGTGCTGAATCACTACTTTATACACCTGAAATGAATATTACACTGTATGTCAACTAACTGGAATTTAAATAAAAACTTAAGAGAGAGAGATGGAAAAAAAAAAACCTGAAGATACACTTTTGAAACCTAAACCTAAGAAATGTATTTACAGTACTATGATACAGGGTGTTCACAATTTAATTGTAATACTCATTAATGTCCTTCATAGCACTATGTAAAATAAATTCAGTAAACAAAATGCCTGTTAAAGTAGATAACCTAAGTTTCTATAAATCAAAAAATCAATATTTATCAAAGTCTTATTTTGTACAAGGCAATGGGATACAATCATTGATTAAAATAATTTTTTATAAAATTAATGATGTCCTACATTTGAGACAAAAAACAATTGCTATTCAACAATCTATGACTGGGAAGCCACTGTATATCTTATTAGTGGTTAACTTTAACTTTCTTCCTCAGTCAAGTAAGTAACTGAGTCAGATTTTCTCTTTGTCTTCCTCTCATTAAATGCTATATTAGAGAGTGCTAATAAACGACCACAACAAAAAGACCACTATTCCTGACTAATAAAACTTTCTTCCTGTGCATATAAGAAGAGTTACATATGGAGAAGCAAGCACATTTCATATTCACCCACAATAAAAAGCTCGTCAAAGTTATGTAGCACCCCAAAATCCAGCTCAGTAAACAAAATTTACAGAGACATATTTGCATATATTAGAAGCACTAAACAGGATTCTTTAAATGCAATATTAAAAATATGGCTGAGGGGTGCCAGGCTATCTCAGTCAGTAGAGGGTGCAACTCGATCTTTGAGTTATAAGTTTGAGACCCATGTCAGGTGTAGAAATTACTTAAAAAAAATAAAATCTTTTAAAAAAATAAAAGAAAATATGGCCTAAAAATTTTAGAAAGGAAAACTACATACATTAACACATATCATCGTAGCTATATTTATAAATAGTTACATATACAAATATAGTTATATGTAGTTTTATGGTATCTAAGTTGTCCTGGTGTCGTTTTTAGAAATAGATGTTAAGAAACAAGTGAGTTGAGAAATAGCAAAAAAATTCTTCAAAAGCATTTTGGTCTTATATCAAAGAGTTCTTGAGAGAGAAAATAGCTTCCAGACAAAACTCATTCCTGATTAAACCCATAGAAAATAAGGACTTAGGATGAATCATTTTAAATGTGGAGTGTAACAGGAGAATCTCAGCAATCTGAATTGCTTCATAAATGCTAGGGGATTGGAGTAAGAACAATGTAAATTTAGCAAAGGTGGGGATGTTCCTAACTTGTTTCTCTTGTCTGAGTCCATGAGAAGTAGCAGATAGAAAAAAGGAATAGGAAATTTGATAGCTTTATGGAGAAAGAATTCAACTCAGATAAAAATGTTAGGCAGAAACAACAACAAAATTGTCAAGACTTCTCATTTACAGTGATGACTTCTCAAACTGCAGGGTCTTCTATTCATTATGTGTCCCAATCAAGTGTTATTTTTCAAGTACACGGATCCCTTGCTTAATGATTTTCATTAGTGCTTGAAAACCCTGCAGTTAAGTAAAGAGCTTTTAAATGAAAAAAAAAAAGTTGTTTCCATTAAGTTTAATAAGAAAATTGTGATGTGTTTGATCTCAACACAAAATACTCAAATCATTTTCACAGCTAGAAAAATATATCAATTGAATGAAAACATGTTTATGTAAGTAATAAACAGCAATTTGAAAGTAAACAAATACAGATTTTTATTAAATCCACTGTTATTATACTTGACTTTTTCCTTATTTCTGAAACAGTTTTCTTCACCAGTCTTTCAGATTTGGGGGCTCATAACTGTTTTGCACTTAAAAATAAAATCATATCCTTGAAAAATACCCTTGGGTCAAAATATAGGCTAAGTAAAGGAGGACACAACAGACTGAAGATTCACAGGGCGATACTAAAACTTCATCTCTCTCTCTAGAGTACGTGCAAAAGGAAGTTTAGAACATATTACCTAAAATACAGGACATTGACATGTAGAATATTTTTAAATGAAGGAATTTGAGAAAGAGCACGTGTAGGAAGTACTTTCTGACCTTCCTTTTTCCTGTGAAGCAGGTCATGAAACTCTCATGGGAGAGATGCCCTTGATATTTCCCAGAGAAAAGCATCATCCTTATTTCCAAAGATGGAGGATATGGAGGTGAATCCAAACAGAATTATGTTTCCGCCAGTTTACTAGTCTTTGCTCATACCCTTTGTTCTATCATATTTCTCCACAGTTTTCCACTCTTCATCAAGCCTAATAAAAACACTCAGATTCAACCATTTCATCTTATGAAGATGCCTGTGTCACATAAAACTCATATTAAATAAACTGCTATGTTTTTCTCTTGTTAGTTTGTCTTTTATCAATCTAATTTATAGGGTCCCTGCCAGAGAACCTGGGAGGGGAAAGAGAAAAAATATTTTTCCTTTCCCTACACACACAAAACAAAATGATTTGGATTCATTTGTACATGGCAGGCAATTCAAATGTGTTCCATATGAAAACCTCTGAATAGAAATTGTTATGTCAAGTAAATTGTCAAATATGTCTTTGCCTGAAATCATAATGTTGTACTGTCATTTTTATAGTGTATTTATTTAGTATATTTTTTAGTGAACAAGTTACATAAGGGAAAAAAAAAATAAGAAGAATCATTGTCCAAAATGGTATCACTTTTCCAGAGTCATCACGGTGAAAATTTCCTTCACTGAACAGTCATTAGGAAGAAAAATCTGTGTAGAATTACAAATGGAAAACAGATCAGTCATTCAACAAGAAATTTGTAAATGTTTACGCAAAGCAAACTGGACCACTCATATAACCTAACCCTTAGAATGATGTAACAACCTTGTTTACTCTTGCTGAGATTTTGCTGGAGGAAATCACCCAGGTTAAACTCATTTAACCTCAATGTAGCTTTCCTTTAGCAAAATTCTGCCAAACAAAAGATACAGCATTTCGTTACCATTTAGCCTCATTTCTTAAGCCAGAGTAAGTGCTGCTAGCATTGTCAACCACACAATACCTAGATCAGTCTTGTAGAATGAAAAACTATTACTGCTTCTAGATCTTAGTCAAAACAGCTGTCTTCTTCTTTGCCAATTTGAATACCTTTTATTTCTTTTTGTTGACTAATTGCTGTTGCTAGCACTTCCAGAACTATTTTGAGTAACAGTGGCAAGAGTGGACATTCTTGTCTTGTTCCTGATCTCAAAGGGAAGGCTGTCAGTTTTTCCCCATTGAAGATGATATTCATGGGTTTTTCATAGATTTTATGAAGTTGAGGAATATTCCCTCTATCCCTATACTTTGAATCATTTTAATCAGGAAAAAGAAAAACAAAACTGGGGGCATCACATTGCTTGATTTCAAGCTTTACTACAAAGCTGTGATCACCAAGACAGCATGGTACTGACACAGACACATAGACCAGTGGAACAGAGTAGAGAGCCTGGATATGGACCCTCAACTCTATGGTCAAATAATCTTTGACAAAGCAAGAAAAAATATACACTGGAAAAAGACAGTCTCTTCAATAATTGGTGCTGGGAAAATTGGACAGCTATGTGTAGAAGAATGAAACTTGACCATTCTCTTACACCATACACAAATATAAACTCAAAATGGATAAAAGACCTCAATGTGAGACAGGAATTTATCAAAATCCTAGAGGAGAACAGAGGCAGTAACCTCTTCAACATTGGCCACAGCAACTTCTTTCAAGATCTATCTCCAAAGGCAAAGCAAACAAAAGTGAAAATGAACTTTTGGGACTTCATCAAGATCAAAAGCTTCTGCACAGCAAAGGAAACAGTCAACAAAACAAAGAGGCAACCCACAGAATGGGAGAAGATACTTGTAAATGACACTACAGACAAAGGGCTTATATCCAAGATCTATAAAGAACTTCTCAAACTCAACATACACAAAACAGACAATCACATCAAGAAATGGGCAGAAGACATTAACAGACACTTCTCCAAAGAAGATATACAAATGGCTAACAGACACATGAAAAAATGTTCATCATCATTAGCCATCAGGGAGATTCAAATCAAAACCACATTGAGATACCACCTTACACCAGTTAGAATGGCCAAAATCAACAAGATGAAAAACAACGTGTGTTGGAGAGGATGTGAAGAAAGGGGAACCCTCTTACACTGTTGGTGGGAATGCAAGTTGGTGCAGCCACTTTGGAAAACAGTGTGGAGATTCCTGAAGAAATTAAAATAGAGCTACCCCCATGACCCTGCAATTGCACTACTGGGTATTTGCCCCAAAGATACAGATGTAGTGAAAAGAAGGGCCATCTGTACCTCAATGTTCATAGCAGCAATGCCCACAGTCGCCAAACTGTGGAAAGAACCAAGATGCCCTTCAACAGACGAATGGATAAAAAAGATATGGTCCATATATACAATGGAGTATTATGCCTCCATCAGAAAGGATGAATACCCAACTTTTGTATCAACATGGACAGGACTGGAAGAGATTATGCTGAGTGAAATAAGTCAAGCAGAGAGAGTCAATTATCATATGGTTTCACTTATTTGTGGAGCATAAGGAATAACATGGAGGACATTAGGAGATGGAGAGGAGAAGTAAGTTGTGGGAAACTGAAGGGGGAGACAAACCATGAGAGACTGTGGACTCTGAGAAACAAAGCTGAGGGTTTTGGAGGGGAGGAGGGTGGGGGGTTCGGTAAGTCTGGTGGTGGGTATTAAAGAGGGCATTATTGCATGGAGCACTGGGTGTGGTGCATAAACAATGAATCTTGGAACACTGAAAAAATAAAATAAAATAATAAAATAAAATAAAATAAAAAGCAAACAAACAAACAAACAAAAACCCCAGCTTTCTTCTAAGAGCCCTTTTTTACTCGGGAGGTCAGGAATGGCATGGGAGGAAATGAACACTCGCCTGGCCAGCCTGGATCAGCAAACAACCCTGGCTTGACAGATCTGCCCCTGATTTCCCATTCCTCTGAACTCTACATTCGTATCATCTCCTCTGTCTTAAACTCTACCCAAAACAATTCCTATTCCTTAGTGCTTTGCACAGACAGTTAATACTTTAACAACTTCATTATCTTTCAAAAGTATACGACAATTAAATATGGATTATTCCTCCATTGACTGATCCTGTGTGACTATGTCATTTGTTAATTTTTTTAAGATTTTATTTTTAAGTAATCTCTATACCCAGCATAGGGCTCAAACCTACAACCCTGAGACCAAAAGTCACTCGCTCTACCACTTGAGCTAGCCAAGTGCCCCAGACTGTCATTTAAATGTCAAAAAAGCAATATAGCCATCTAAGCTGTTCTTTTTACAACTTGAATCTTTTAGAACAATGTAAAGGTAGTGCTATCTAACAGAAATTTCTGCAATAATGATTGTGTTCAATATCTGCACTGTGCAATAGGATAGCCACTAGCCAATTTCTATTAATCTAAATTTGAATAGCTGCAAATGCCTTTTAGGCAAAAGAAAGAGGCAAAAAGCACAAGTCCAGAAGGTCCTGGCAAAGCAGCCTATGTAACATAGTAAGGAAATGTAGCTGGGATGTTCTTAGCACAATGCAAAATAGAAGTCTCAAAGTTATGGTTCTCAGGCAAGAGGCCTTCATATCCACATCAAGAAAGCAAGAGCCATAACTCTGTTTATGCAGTGGGAGCTTATCTAAGACTTACTATTGTAGGAGAGAAAATAACTTTTTCTCTACCCTCTTAAGTTTGGTACCTGAGACCCGTGAACCAAACTGACAAAAGACAGATTACAGAAGAAAAGGCATACCAATTTTATTTGATATTAATATTTTAATTTTTGTATGTGCATAGAGATCTTCATAAAAAAGAAATGAAGAAAATGAAAGGGGTATTTATACCCAGGGGCTTATATACCATTTTAACAAAGAGTCATAAACTTATAGAGAATTGGCAAAAGAAAAGGGACTCCTAGGGTTGGTAAATTGTGTGGAGGTAAATACATGGGGTAAACTAATGAAAGATAAAGGTAATTGTAGTAAGCGTTATTTGTGTGGACCCAACTCAGTGCTGAATTTCTGTCTCCAGTAATAATGTTTGTTTTCCCCCAACCTGGTATAAAGGAAGGGACAGGGAATATCTTCACAAAGGGAAATGTACATCCTGCTATGAGGCAGAAGGAAGGCAGAGATCTCCTTCTGCCTTTATTGCTTCATAATCGTCTTCAACTCAAAACAATTCTCCTGCAAAAGCGGCATATTTTGATGTGGCACATTCTGATCCCCTTCCCTATCATGACTGATTTTTGCCTAAGCAGAGGTCGTTTGTTTTCTAAGATCATTTTCTTTCCCATTTCTTCCCTGTTTAAAGCATGTGTGTAGAAATATCAGTAGTAGTACAAAGTTCAGCCCTTGCAAAGATAAGGTCCCACCTCCTACCATTTTTGAGACTTTTGCCTTCCCTGTCTCTAACTCACCTCAAATTTGGACTCTAGAAATCTTTATTAAGGCTTATATTTCTGCTGACATCATAGTAATACATTGAAATTCATAAGATTATAATGATCTCCCACACATATTTATTCAGCACCCACTATGTTCATGAGATTGCACTAAGTACTGAAAACGCACTGGCAAACAAAGCACACTGACTCCGTGCTTGTCCCGGGTGAGCTTACAGTTTGATGCATAAGACAAAAAAAAGTAAAGGACTTTTTTTGAACTGGAGTGAGGCTCTTCAGGAAAAGAACTGAATGCAGGGAGAATAGCAGGGGGTGCTACTTGAGCGGGGTGACGTGGGGTGAGTTAAGGAATGGTGAGGTGAGACAAGAAGTGCACAAAGGAGCTAAGGAGGTCAACATTAGAAAGAATGCAAAGGAAGGACTGTGGGAAGAAGCACCTGAGGGAACAAAAGGACAGAGGTACCCAAGAGAAGATGAAAGAAATAGATAGGAATGCATTTTTCCAAGTCTTGTAGTCCTAAATTAGGTGTTGGGATTTTATGCTAAGTGCAGTAGAAAGCTTGGAAGCATTTCGGAAAGAAAATGACATGATCTAATTTACACTCTGAAAGAGTAGTTCTGGCTGCTATATAATAGAGAACAAAATAGAGGGAACAAGAACAGATGCAGGGAGAACATTCTGGAGATTAAAAAGCGCCCTTGTAAGTGCTATTTGAATGACTGTAACTATTCCCACAGCATTATATAAATAATTGCTGTCCCACATGAACCATTTTTTGAAACCCAGAACTGTATCAGTAGGTTAAGAGAGTGGGTGCTAAAATTTCCTCACAAATCAGCTTAAATCCTGAGACTGATGCCTGGGATTCACAAAACTGAGAGACTACAATAGCGTGGTCAGGCATAAGTGATTAGAACTCCAAAAATGAGAAGAAAGAACAATCCAGAGACAGATGAAATTACAGCACTTGCTCATGACAGGAGACAAGAACTTATTATGAAATCTAATTTTTTTTAAGATTTTATTTGACAGAGAGAGACACAGCAAGAGAGGGAACCCAGGCAAAGGGAGTGGGAGAGGGATAAGCAGGCTTCCCACTGAGAAGGGACCCCAGAGCTGGGAGCATTGAGCAGGGACCCCGATGGGGGGCTCAATCCCAGGACCCTGGGATCATGACCTGAGTTGAAGCAGACACCTAAAGACTGAGCCACCCAGCCGCCCCATGAAATCCAATTCTCAAAGGGGGTGTGACTCAGACCCAAGACCACACAGCTGCTCAACATCATGTGTCCATTTGGAGTTCTGTATCATACTTTCCTCGTCTAAAAGATGGAGATGGGGCACCTGGGTAGCTCAGTGGGTTAAAGCCTCTGCCTTCGACTCAGGTCATGATCCCAGGATCCTGGGACGGAGATCTGCTCAGCAGGGAGCCTGCTTCCCATCTCCCCTGCCTCTGCCTACTTGTGATCTCTGTCTGTCAAATAAATAAATAAAATCTTAAAAAAAAAAATGGGCATAAACTAGGGTTTCCAGATCATGGCGGAGAGGTGAGCATTCAACAGCTAGCAAATATGAGTACTTGGAACAGTGTCTCAAAAACTGTAACTGGTTGATAACCCATACAAATTTTAAGTACATTTAAATAAAGTCTCAGATACCCCCCGTGTTTTGTTTTGACTTCAAATAATAGCAATTCCATATGGCCATCTGGAAAAATTTAAGATTTGCAAGGTCATTTTAATATAAATTTTGTTGACTTACATGATTTAACTGCCCCATTTTATTAACTTTTATTTTTTTCTTAGTTATTTTACATACACCCGGTACCTCCTTTAGAAATCTTGCTTATCGGGACACCTGGGTGGCTCAGTTGGTTAAGCAGCTGCCTTCGGCTCAGGTCATGATTCCAGCGTCCTGGGATCGAGTCCCACATCGGGCTCCTTGCTCAGCAGGAGCCTGCTTCTCCCTCTGCCTCTGCCTGCCATTCTGTCTGCCTGTGCTTGCTCTCTCTCCCTCTCTCTCTGACAAATAAATAAAATCTTTAAAAAAAAAAAAAAAAGAAATCTTGCTTATCCATTTTGTGGCTCCCACTTGAGTTTAATAAGATATTTACTCTTAATAATGTAATAATTCTAGGTAAAACAGTATTGCATAATTTGAAATTTATTTTCTGACTT
The DNA here is from genome assembly GCF_902655055.1 of Lutra lutra. Lineage (NCBI taxonomy): Eukaryota > Metazoa > Chordata > Mammalia > Carnivora > Mustelidae > Lutra > Lutra lutra. The sequence goes on along the minus strand of NC_062280.1, from coordinate 79,402,744 downwards.
AATAAAATATTTAAGTCTCTAGATAGATCAAGGCTCTATCTTGCAAGGCTAGGATCAACCTAGAAAATAATCACCTTCAAGATGATGAGTAAAGGTCTTGAGACATTAGACAAAACAGAGAGGCATGCTTTTACTTTGAAACATTTTTGGAAAAGGTTAAAAAAGCAAGTATTTTTATTTGAAGGATGATTCATATTGTTCTTTCAGTGATTACAGATCAGTAGAAAGTGTTTCATTACATTTCAAAACCTAACTTGTAAATCAAATAGCTGTTGGGGTCATAAGTATTTACAATGTATAATAAATTTTTCAGTTACAAGTGCTAATATGAATCAACATTAACATTTTATTCTTTTCCTTCACAAAGGGATTAAGGGATTGAAATCCCTTTAATTGTGACTAAATCTTATTCCGAACTTGAATGTGCTCTTATGGAAATTTTAAAGCCCTAGAAGTTTGAACCCAGTCTCCTTTTAAAATAAATGTCACTTATTTCTTGCAACTTTCTTTTAATAATTGTTTAAGTTATTTAAATGCATGCAAACTTCTTACTGAGTGCTGAAAGTAGGTACCAGCACTAAGGGTAAAATTAAATGACTCATTTCCTTTACGATCAAGGCAGCAAACCTATTCTTGCTATTATGTTGTGAATTCCAGCAAGTAACTCCACAGCCATTTATTGAATTTTTTCTTCTTTCAGACATTCACATTCCAAGCTCTTGTATAGTAAGTGAACTGGTAACATTTTTCAATAAACCTCAAAATTTCATTTGGAATGCCCTGCAGCAAAGACAATACTAGCTGTTTCCTAGCAGAGGGGTGAGCCAGTTTAGCCTTTCTAAAGTTTGACATTTAAAAGTCCAGAAACATAAATTAAGAACATCTTAAATTAATGCTGTAGGTTAAGATTGGGCCAAGAACACATTTGCCATTAACTATTTTTGAAGAACTCTCCTGCTTGAAAGAATTCACCTTCTTTCCCAAACAAAGTACCCTCTTGTGAGTAAGCTGGAAATGTAATTTCCAAAACCACAAAGCACATTTGCTCTTTTTCTGCAAATACAACAACTCTGATACCTCTACTTATATCATGACCCATCATTCTATTGAAAAAGGAAAAGATGAGGCACCTGCATGGTTCAGTCCGTTAAGCATCTGCCTTCGGCTCAGGTAGTGGTCCTGAGATTGAGCCCCAAATCAGGTTTCCTGCTCGGGGAGCCTGCGCTCTCCCAGTCCTCTTCTGGTGCTCTCTCTGACTCTCTCTCTCTCTCTCAAATAAATGAATAAAATCTTAAAAACAAACAAACAGAAACTCTACAATGGTAAAACCTGGCAGCTAAATGGTGATTTTCAGAGTCAGGAACTGAACATCACTAATGAGCTCTAAGAATCCTGGTAATCTTTCAAAGAGCTGGAGCAAATAATCCAGAAATTTGTATGGAACCGGAAGAGACCCTGAATCGCTAAGAAAATGTTGAAAAACAAAAATAAAACTGGGGGCATCACGTTACCTGATTTCAAGCTTTACTACAAAGCTATGATCACCAAGACAGCATGGTACTGGCATAAAAACAAACATATAGACCAGGGGAACAGAGTAGAGAGCCCAGATATGGACCCTCAACTCTATGGTCAAATGATCTTCGACAAAACAGGAAAAAATATACAATGGAAAAAAGACAGTCTCTTCAATAAATGGTGCTGGGAAAATTGGACAGCTATATGTAGAAGAATGAAACTCGAACATTCTCTTACACCATACACAAAGATAAATGCAAAATGGATAAAAGACCTCAACGTGAGACAGGAATCCATCAGATCCTAGAGGATAACATAGGCAGTAACCTCTTCGATATCAGCCACAGCAACTTCTTTCAAGAAGGCAAAGGAAACAAAAGTGAAAATAAACTTTTGGGACTTCATCAAAATCAAAAGCTTCTGCACAGCAAAGGAAACAGTCAAGAAAACAAAGAGGCAACCCACGGAATGCGAGAAGATATTTGCAAATGACAGTACAGATAAAAGGTTGATATCCAGGATCTATAAAGAACTCCTCAAACTCAACACACACAAAATAGATAATCATATCAAAAAATGGGCAGAAGATATGAACAGACACTTCTCCAATGAAGACATACAAATGGCTATCAGACACATGAAAAAATGTTCACCATCACTAGCCATCAGGGAGATTCAAATTAAAACCACATTGAGATATCACCTTACACCAGTTAGAATGGCCAAAATTAGCAAGACAGGAAACAACATGTGTTGGAGGGGATGTGGAGAAAGGGGAACCCTCTTACACTGTTGGTGGGAATGCAAGTTGGTGCAGCCACTTTGGAAAACAGTGTGGAGATTCCTGAAGAAATTAAAAATAGAGCTTCCCTATGACCCTGAAATTGCACTACTGGATATTTATCCCAAAGATACAGATGTAGTGAAAAGAAGGGCCATCTTTAACCCAATGTTTATAGCAGCAATGGCCACGGTCGCCAAACTGTGGAAAGAACCAAGATGCCCTTCAACGGACGAATGGATAAGGAAGATGTGGTCCATATACACTATGGAGTATTATGCCTCCATCAGAAAGGATGAATACCCAACTTTTGTATCAACATGGACGGGACTGGAAGAGATTATGCTGAGTGAAATAAGTCAAGCAGAGAGAGTCAATTATCATATGGTTTCACTTATTTGTGGAGGATAACAAATAGCATGGAGGACAAGGGGAGTTAGAGAGGAGAAGGGAGTTGGGGGAAATTGGAAGGGGAGGTGAACCATGAGAGACTATGGACTCTGAAAAACAATCTGAGGGGTTTGAAGCGGCGAGGGGTGGGAGGTTGGGGGAACCAGGTGGTGGGTATTAGAGAGCGCACGGATTGCATGGAGCACTGGGTGTGGTGCAAAAACAAGGAATACTCTTATGCTGAAAATTAAAAATATATATATATTTATGCTGTATTTTTTTGCAAAATAATAAATTTATTACATATGATCAGCAAAAAACAAACAAACAAACAAAAACAATCCTGGTAATCATTCAAGAATTTTTTGAAAGCTTAATAGGACGACATGATGGTCATTCATTACAGTGAACTTTTGCATCTTCTTTAAAATCAACTTCCTTGCTCCTTTAAAATCCTACCCAAGATCAGTTTGGTTTTAGATGGAAAAATATTTTAACCCCTTGATCACTAATAAAAACACGATCTTTATGTTTGGTACATTGCATTTCTGGTTTCTGGTGCAGATAAAGAAGACAGCAAGACATCAATCTGTTGATAGGACATCCCAAAGGATGTCATATTTAAGTGTCATATTTATGAGATGAATTAAGGCAACGCTATGTGTAATACCAACTATTAAAAATGATACCCAGTCACAGTACAATTTTTAAAGGTATCTTTCACTCTCTCCCTTTTTTTTTTTTTAAAGATTTTATTTATTTATTTGAGGGAGAATGAGTGAGAGAGAGCATGAGAGAGGAGAAGGTCAGAGGGAGAAGCAGACTCCCCAAGGAGCTGGGAGCCTGATGCGGGACTCGATCCTGGAAGTCCGGGATCATGACCTGAGCTGAAGGCAGTCGCTCAACCAACTGAGCCACCCAGGCGCCCTCACTCTCTCCCTTTATCTTCTACATTCAATCTGTCACCAGGCACCCCCATTCTTCATCATCATCTACCTGCCTTCACTGTTCTTTCTTCTCCTTCCCCAGATTCTCATCATCTTACTCCTGAATAATGATAATATTCTCTTAGCTCAGTGAATCTCAGACATCAGTCTGAGGAGACAGGTAGGCCAGGGACAAAGTTTTAGAGGTACAAGAGAAAATGAGAAAATAAGCACAATGCAGTCAGTCTTTAATAATACCAAGTGGATTCATTTTAAAGTTCTGTCCTTGGCTCTGGGCGAGTGTCCTTTCTACTAATTTGATGTTAAAATTTGATTCCTTTATGAAATTTTGGAGATAGCATGTGGCCATTTACTTTTTATTCTTTTAGTTTTGTTTTTGTTTTTTTTTTTTTTCCTTAACATCACTCCTTAGCAAAACAAATATTTGACAACTACATGTTAGTTCTCAAGAATAATTTTTGGGGAAAAAAAAAGAATTTTTTTTTTTTTAGGAACTTTACTATAGGATGAAATTCAAAATTCTGTAAAACAGTAGTAGCTGATCACCCTGAGTCAGGTTACCTCCTTCAACATTCACACCCCAGGATCAGGCCAAACAGATGTAATGAATAGCGTGATGACGATAGTTAACGATACTGTACTGTTTATTTGAAAGTTGCTAAGAGAGTAGATCTTAAAAGTTCTCCTCGCAAGGAAAAAGTATGTAACTATGTGAGGTGATGGATATTAACTTATCTTATTGTAGTGATCATTTTATATTTACATATATAAATGCATCAACTTATATCAAATATCAGTATATCCATCATACCATAATACCATTATGTGGTAGGATGACCTTACACTTACACAATGATGTATGTCAGTTACACCTAAATAAAATTGGGGGAAAAAGAAACTTCAACAGCAATTTGCTGCATTCAACATGCATTTCCACACCCACAGCAGCCTCTGCAACTGGCCTTACTATACCTACCCACACACTAGTGAGCCAGGCAGCCTCACCGTCTCACACACACACACTAGCTTTCCAGCTCCAGATTTGATTATGCTCTTAATTTCTAGGAAAACAAACAGAACAAAACAAACCACCTCATTCTTTCCCCAGTTTGGATATGCCTGAAACTAAAAAATTCTCTTTATTCCTATAAGTGGTTGCACATCCTGTTTACCTGTTCTAGTTCCCTTCTAGAATCAAATTCTCTGAATTCCTATTCTTCCTATTCTACCAATTAATCTTAATCTTATTATCTCGACCATTTCCAGGAGTCTGTGCTTATTCTCAAGGAGGCTGACTTTGAGAAGGATTTTACTAATATAAATTTGAACTCGGAAAAGCAAAGCCAGACTTCTGAATCCAAGTGTTCACATATCTGGTACTTTAATGCTTACAAGTATCCAGAAAGCCTACATTTTCATTTATCGGCTATATATCAGCCTTACAGATGGTGTCCTGTAGACTCACAGACACAGATAAATGAGCCAGGGTGTCCCCAAATTTTGTTATGAATATTTCAGGATGCACTGAAACTTAAATCAACAGCCTTGGACTTAAGATAACAATCGTATCCATGGGGCGCCTGGGTGGCTCAGTGGGTTAAGCTGCTGCCTTCGGCTCAGGTCATGATCTCAGGGTCCTGGGATCGAGTCCCGCATCGGGCTCTCTGCTCAGCAGGGAGCCTGCTTCCCTCTCTCTCTCTCTGCCTGCCTCTCTGCCTACTTGTGGTCTCTCTCTGTCAAATAAATAAATGAAATCTTAAAAAAAAAAAACATTTTAAAAGATAACAATCGTATCCAATTGCTCTTCTCACCATTTCTACGCAAACTTCTTTAACCTCCTCTCATTGCCAAAGACAAACAGTCATCTCTATGTTAGGGATAATGTAAACGTATCTGTTCGGAACAGAGAGGTGAAAGGATATCTATTAGAGTGTAGGATGGTTCCTAATTGCCAGCCTAAGCCCATTTAATATCTAAACACATTCAATGTGTAACATTTTGATAAGGCATCCACATAACTTTAAGTTATGGAAAATGTGTGGTCCTGTAATGTTTTAACAAAAATGTCAGTTTAAGAAATAGATTTACTTTGAAGAGTCACTGTACCTCTGTTGTTCCATGTGTACATGTGCTGCACTCAGGTAGCTGGATCATTCTAGAAACACCTCTAAATCATGATCGGAAAGGCTAGAGTTGAGCAAACACATACTCACAACCTGTGGCAATGTGAATGTGGCTATTTATCTTTTTCTCTGAGTTTCAGTTTCTTCATTTGTAAATAGGAGGGGAAATTAAATACCCTTCAAAAAGTTGTTTGAGGATTAAATGAGGAGATGTCTGTGAAAAATCTCTGTCATATTATTGCATTAACATAAGGAAGTCTCAAAATGAACAAGCCTTCATTATATTTGTGTTCAAGTACTGTGACTTTAAGTCAAAAGGGAAAAAAAAAAAATAAAAGGTACGTTGCCTGCCATCAAAGTCCCCACCAAAATAAACAAGGACAGGAAAACACTTTGCCCACCTACCTAACTTGCAACCAATGATAATACTTCAAGTGACACAAAACATTTTTATTGTACAACTTTCTGTTTACTGCTAACAAAAATATATTATTTCTTATTCCATGCAGTTTGACTGACAGGTTCAATTTTCTCCTCAGCTAATACAAAATGAACTACTCAGCAAATAATCGTGCACCGTGTCAAAATATAAAATTAAAGAGATTCATGCAGGAAGTAAAACAGAAAAAACTAATTATATGTGGTTTTCATGAAAAATCTCCTTGGCATGAGTCATTTCAGTAGACTTACGAGGTCAAACATCAGTTCGCTGTGGGCTGAAGAGGTAAAGAAGTGCAAACTGAAATTACGTGCCTCTCTTTTAAGAAGTTCCACTGAGAAAAGATGGAGGAAGCTGTGATCAAATCTCAAGGAAGCCTTACGGAGGCTGGAAGGAGGGGACGAAGGAAAGAGTACGGAGGTACAGAAGTTCAAAACGAGCAGGGAAAAGGGAAGGGACAAAAACTGATGGGATCAATGCCAGTTGCTGATGTTTGTGAATTAAACGAGAAGCAAGGAAATGTGAGATCAAGAGCCTCCCTCACTTCTACTACAGCCCAGACCTGTCATTTTTCTTCAACTGTTAACCATTTGAAAGGGACTGTTTTTTTCAATATCGTGTAACTTACTAAAATTACAACTGACCTCCTAAATGCCAAACCAAATGACTACTTTTCAGTCTCTGTCTTGCAATGAATCCTTGCTGTCTTTGTCCTCTTGAAACCTCCCACCATTCTCTTTTCATCTCCCTGAAAGTCTCCTTCCCTTAAAGCCCTGGAGGTATCAGGAGGATCCACGAGGTTATTGTGCGGTAACAAGGAGTTCGGTGGCTTATCCCCAAAAGAGCGTATTCCTCACTTACATGGCAAGTCCTGGGCAGGTCGTGAGAGCCTTAGATATTGATAATCACTCAGGGAGACAGGGGAACAGAGACTGCATCTCAACACATTTCATAATCATCATGGCAAGAAGAAGGGAGCCAGCTGACTCATGCGTTGCCTCCTAAAGCTTCCGCAGGCCAGTGACATGCATCACTTCTGCTCACATTCCATTAACCTGAGCTAGTCGCATGGCCATAACCTCACAAAGGCCAGAGACATGAAATACTTCTCTATGCCCAGAAGGAAAAGGATGGGAATATTTGTCAACAGTCCCTATAGCTACATCCTCTCCCTCCCACTTTAAATAGTGCACAAAATTAGATTCTTAACTTCCTTTTCCCACTGTGTACATTCTTCCTTAGTGACCTCATTCACTTCCTTATGAGAGTAACACCAAATTTACATATCTTGCCCAGAAATCTCTTATAAACTCAAGACCCATTTATCTCTAAGTGGATATCCCAAAAGTACCTTTAATTTAACGTGTAATTGTAAACTAATCACTGCTCTCACCACCTTAGCCCGTCTCCTATTAACCATTTGCTGACTTTCCCTCCTATTAAACTATGATTTCCTTTAAACTGTGTTTTATTTATGCTTGCATACACAGGACCAAGCAACACATGAGTTCTGGGAGGATACAAACATTCAGTCCACAGCTGCTATTAAAGAATTTGGATTTTACCGAAGGAAATGGGGAGCCATTGAACTGCTGTGGCTTGCTATTTTAAGAGCAGTTTAAAGGAGGGTATATTAGTTATCTATTTCTACATGAATTTCCAAAACACATAGCAACTTAAAACAATAAGCATTTATAGTTTCTCAGTCTCTGTAGGTCAATAATTCGGAAGCAGCTAAGCTAAGTCATTCTAGCTCAGGGTCTCTCATGAAGTTATCGTCATGATGTCAGTAGAGGCTATAGCTCCAAGCTCAAATGAGGTCAGATGATTCATTTCCAAGATGGCTGACCCATATAGTTGCTGCCAAGAGGTCTCAGTTCCCTGTTGGCTGTTGGTAAGAGATTTTTCAGTTCTCTGCCATGGGGTTTCTTCATAGGGTTGCTTAAGTGTATTCATGGCATGTCCACTGATTTTCCACAGAGTAAGTGATCCAGGAAAAAGAGGATAACAGCGCAATGTCTTCAATGACCCCTCCCTCAGAAGATGCACACTGTCCCTCGTGCCTTATTCTATTCATTAGAAGCAAGTCTTTAAATCCAGCCCATACTGAAGGAGAAGGGAATTAGGCTCTACCTTTTGAAGACTCAGAGTTGGAGAATATACTTTAAACCTCCACAGAGGGCAAGGGTAGAAACAGGGGACAAGGCAGGAGGCTAGAACAGGGAAAGGTGATAGTGAGGTAGAACAGAGTTGTAACAACGGAGATATTAAGAACTGACTGGATGGTTGCCAGAGGAAAGGGGTGAGAAGCTGGGCAAAATGGGTGAAGAGGAGAGGGAGATACAGACCTCCAGTTATGGAATGAGTAAGTCTGGGAATAAAAGGCACAGCATAAGGAATACAGTCAATGACATTTTAATAGCGATATCATGGAACAGATGGTAGCTATACTTGTGGTGAACATAATGTATAACCTTGTCAAATCACTAAGTTGTACCACTGAAACTAATGTAACATTTTGCATCGACTGTACTCAAAAAGAAGAAGAACAACAACTTATTGGATTCTTGATACATTCTGAAAATAGAGCTAGCAGGATTTACTGAGGGATAAGCAAGATGAGGAGTATAAGAGAAGTCAAGAAGTGGCTTGAGAGTCTTGAGAGAAGTCAAGAAGTGGCTACAAGTTGCTTGGCCTGAACAACCAAAAGGATAGAGTTATCACAAAGTGAGATAAAACCAACGAGGCAGCAACTTCTGGGGTTAGTATCAGCATTCCATTTTGGACATTTGAAGTGAGACCAAGAGGGAGTAACTGATAAGACTGGAAGAAAACAAAGTCTGCTGTCCTAGTAGAAACACAAATGTGTATCAAGGAAAGCAGCAATTGAGGGTCAAGGAAGACAAAGACTGACCAGGGACTTAGGAAAGTGCAGGACAAGGAACCTCATCTGATGCCATTTCAGTGGGGTGTGGAGAGAGAAGCTGAAAGGAGTGAGCTCAGAGAAAATGGAAAAGGAAGAACAATCTACCATTAACAGTTAAAGAGCCCAGGCACAAGTGCAAATGGAGGCTAACATACATTCTCATCTTTTAACCAGTAATTACATCTTTATTTAGTGAAGAATATGATGTTTCAGAGATTTCATGTGACCTATCCAAGCTGAGGGTTTGATGAGAAAATTTTTCTTGCTCATTTTCCTTATTTTGATCAATATTAAGTCATCATTAGTTTATTAAATTTATTAATTTATCATGTCCTATTCATGATTTTTATGTGAGTCATACTCAAAAGAATGTTTCCTTTGTTTCTAGCTTTTAAAAATGTAAGCAGACTGCCTTTTTGTAAGTTTTCTATTCCTTTTCTTTTTCTTTTTTTTCCTCTAATTTTCTTCTTTCTTGGGCCTCACTTTTGAGGGAAGTGCTTAAAAAAGTAAGACTCTATTTTTTCCTACTTTTATTCTATTTTTATCACCATGTTGACATATTCACCCCCAATAACTTAAAGAATTAAAAAGTAAATAGGGGTGCCTGGGTAGCTCAGTAAGTTAAGTGTCTATCTTCAGCTCAGGTCATGACTTCATGGACCTGGGATGAAGCTGGCATTTGGCTCTCTGCTCAGTGGCGAGCCTGCTTCTCCCTCTCCCTCTGCCTGCTGCTCCCCCTTCTTGTGCACTCTTTCTCTCAAATAAACAAGTAAAATTTTTTAAAAAATTAAAAAGTAATTGTGATATTTTTCAAAGTGTTCAAATGTGTATATATTTGTATCAAAAACATGAGTTAAAGTGAATGTTAAAAACTGAAATATTATTACTGACATATTTTCAAATAGTTTTTCTCTTAAAATACTCAAAACTTCTCTTAAAATTAAGTCAAAACTACTAATGGAGTCAATTTTAAAATCAGAACTATTTAAAGTCAGTAGTTTAATTTTTAAATTTAATTAATAACCACAATTAATTACAGTTATTGATATTAATCAATATTATTCAGTACTTTGGAAAAGTAAAACCATTCCCAGTTCTAACCTTAAATAGCCATCTAGTTGTCAGTGTGGTGTCATAATTAATGTATAGTATATCTAAATGTAAATACCCAGTAATTGTGTTTACGAATAAAACAAATTGTTTATCACTCTAGACATTCCTCAGCAACCATGTGTAACCATCAAGAATACTTCACTAGCTCATGCATGCCTCCAAATCACACATGAAGGGAGACAAGAAAACGACACGAGGCACTATGGGACCAAGCATTCACGTGGACAGGAAGGCTTTGGTAAGTTCACTTGTCTTTCCTCTCACTTACTGTTTCCTCTGGTCACGTTCTCCCCATGCCCTGAAGCTGTGGTCTTTCCAATGTGAACACCACCACAACACACCACTGTCACAGCATTCAACGTTAAAGACTTTGGGACAAGAAAAGTAGGGAAGTTTTCCCTGTGCCTGAACAGTGGGAGTCCTAAGCATAAATGCTTTGTAACTGAATCTCGACCACAGGTCTTCTCTCTCTCTCTCTCTTTTTCCCTCTTACTCACCCCCAGACCCGAGAGAAGGGAAAGGGTCAGAAATGCCCCATTTTGTTTCAGTAGTAACCCAGTACCCTCTACAAGCTGTTAGATGAAAATGACACAATCACTACTGAGTGAACTAAGAGGTTGGGCATGCAGGACTTTTTGGATCGTTGAAGACTCTCACCTTCATTCAGGTAGAGGACTGAGAGTAGTGTGATTAAAATCTGAATATTATTGGGACACTTGCATTCAATAGAGAACAAGGGGCAGGAAGAAGTCTGAATGATCTTTCTTAGCCTCCTAAAATTTCCATTTTATTGGTATTTCAAAAATCAAAGTAAAGTCTAGCCTAAGATGGAAAGTCATCTCTACTTTTGGCAGACAACTGTTTTCTAGTTAAAGGTCTTTAAAAAAATAAAAATAAAGAGGAAGATGTGGCAGAGAGAGACTCCCAGGCAGGCTCCACACCCAGTGTATAATCTGACTTGGGGCTCAATCTCATGACCTTCAGCTCAAGTCATGATCTCATACCCTGAGATCATGACCTGAGCTGAAATCAAGAGCCAGATGCTTAATCCACTGAGCCACTCAGGCACCCAGACTTAAATAAGAACTCTTCATTTTATTTTCAAACTGTTTGTCCTATCTCCTTTAGTCTTAATTTCTTTCAGTTCCTATAGACGGGTTAAGTTATGTAATTGCAACATATCTTCCATAAGTAGCTGTTCATAGGGAGAAATTCTATAGTTTTGCATATATTCTAATTTTTGGATTAAATCATGCAGAATTTTTGAAACAGTTGAGATCCAAAATTTAGCTTTTCTGGGAAAAAAATCTCTTCTAAGAAAGTGGTATACTTTTTTTTAAATAGACACTGTGTTCCATACTTAATTTTATGAAAGGTTTAGTCCTCCATTGAGCACATGATAAAACTGATCCCAGATGCAGTTTTTATTTCACTAAATGCAATCTGAAAATGAACATGCTCTTTTATTTGGGAACAAAATTCAATTATAAAGAAACAGAAAAATGTGATTTGAGATCAATAGCCTATTACAGTGCCAGCATGAGGGATAATTTCAGTTCAGTTTAATCTACTGAAATATGTGGCTATATACTGTTTATTGTTTGTGCATTCCTACATGAGAAGTGACATACATTTAGTTTAGTTTTATGGGAATACAAAGGATATACGTAGAATTGAGTAGTGTTCACAGCGTAATAGAAAATTCAAAACCAACAAGGTAACAACCTATAGCAAAAAAAAAAAAAAAACCTCAGCAAAATATATAGATAATATTTTTAAAAAACAATAGAATTTTTGTATCGAATAGCCTCATTTTAATGAAATTTATATATTTTAGAAGTTGATTGTCAATGAAAATGCACTGTCTCTGAACTGAAAATTAATTTTAAAGATGCATATTTCAATTTCATAGATTTGTTTTAAAGGTATGAGATTTAAACAGATTATATAATCCACATCTGTGCTTTCTTGGATGAACAAACAGAGGTCCAGAGAGGACACTGAGTGACTTGTTAGGGTGAATCAGTTAGTTAGTTGGGGTAAGAAGTATGCTTTCTTGGCTGGTTAGATGGGATAGGAAGCCTCCATATTTAAAATGTCTCTGACAGGGCTCAGAACATGCTACCCCATGTATGGAAACTTGGCATGTTAAATATTTTAAGCTGAAGAAATCTGAGGAACGGTGTGTTGAAATAAATGTCCAGGCCCAGGATGGAGCCACTCGCCAAAACTTAGATAATTTTCAGGTATCCGAAAATGATCAGCTTGACCAGATATGTAGCCAGTGCCCATTTTCTGAGTTATCCATGTATTTGTTTAAATATTTTACTTATGAAAGTAATGCATGTTTGTTATAAATAATTCAGACCCAAGAAAAGGCCTAATGCTTTTTTTCACAAGTACTCTCCATTATACAGCTATTAAATGGCATAATTCTCTTAAACTACATCATGTCCAACTTCATGGTCTTCTTCAGAAATTTCTCCCTTCGTCACAAATATTGATTCTGATCAAGGGCTAATCTTCAGTCAAACACATTCTCTTGGTGTTTGTGAAAAACTTTGTCTCTTGCTAGGATTTCATCACAGTGATTTTATAAACACTGATACAGGAAGTGAAGTCCAGGTACCTGACATTGCTAATGTCCTCAGCTATTAAGTTTCCTCATCTCCTTAAAAAAAATATTTAAAAAGTAATCATCAACATAAAGAAGAAATAAGAATGTCATCTGGATCCCTAAATCCTCCTGTGTCCTACAAAAACATAAAATTCTCTACATATTCCTTTCTGATTTCTTCTGTCAATGTAAGGTACTATTACAGTAATAATCAATGGGATGATGCTTCACAAAGGAAGCCAGATGGACCACCTATGTCAGAATCACCCCAGCAGCTGGTTAAAACTGCAGATCACAAACCTCACCCCCAAACCTTTTGATTCAGAGTGCCTGATGGTAGAGCCAGGAAATGTGCTTTTTTTTTTTTTTTTTTTTTGGAAATGTGCATTTTTAACAAGCTTCTCCAACCCCACAGCTGGTTCCAGGTGATTCTTATCCACAATAATTTTCAAGAATCATTTGGTAAGTCTTAGCATCAGTCCTCACTGTCTCACAAAACCTGGTCTAGATAGAGCATAGTATCACTAATAAAATGGAACATAGGCTTCTTTGGGATTCTCCTCTCTCTCCTAGAACAGCACTATAAACTTAAATTTGTAGTAAATACAAATTTAATTAACCTAGAAAGAATGAAGACAGCATAAGTTTCTGCATGAGGTCTCTCACTTTTTGTCTTACATCTATAAAAACCAATGGTATTCCTTAGATGCCCTGGAGATGCTCCTCTAAAAACTGCCCACGAGACAAATTTTATATGTCTTCATACTGCCCCAGATAACAGAGTTCCTTTTAAATGTACTCAATCCTGCCCTTGTCTAGCTGTGAACTGAATATTCTATCTTTAGCAAATTACAGTCAACCTCTACTTCTTATATACATTCACACAACATTAAAGTACACTCTATTAAAAATAAAATAAATAGGGATGCCTGGGTGGCTCAGTGGGTTGAGCATCTGACTCTTGCTTTCAGCTCAGGTCATGATCTTAAGGTCATGAAATTGAGCCCTAAGTGGGGCTCCACACTCAACATAGAGTCAGCTTGTTTTGTTCCTCTCATCCTGCTTCTCCCCCCACCCATGCTCTCTCTCTCTCTCAAATAAATAAATTTTAAAAATAAAAATAAAATTTTAAAAATAAAAATAAAATAAATAACTTTCTTAAGATATTAGAAAGATATAAAACCTATGGAGAGTAACAAAGCCAGAGAAAGGCTAAAGAATGCCAGATGAGGGAGTAAAGACTGTAATTTTAAATAAGGTAGTTAGAGAAGGCCCCACTGAGAATGTAACATTTGAAAAATTAAAACAAATATGGTAAGAGACTGGGCCATGCAGATATTAAAGGTAGAGCTTTCCATACAGGAAGAACAGAAGATGCAAAATCCCTGAGTTCAGAATGTACCTAGTATTTTTGAAAAACAGGAGACCAGTGTAGCTAAACAGGGTAAGCAAGGAAGACAATAGTAGGTGAGGTAAAGAGGTCAGGAAGAAAAGACAGGAAAACTAGATAGGAGCTTGTGAACCAGAGTTAGAACTTTAACTTTTACTCTGAGGGACACAGGGAACCACTGACTGTTTTGAGCAGAAGAGCATCATGACCTCACATTCAAAAGCATCACTCGGGTTAAGAATAGACTCTAGGGGGGCACCTGGGTGGCTCAGTGGGTTAAGCCACTGACTTCGGCTCAGGTCATGATCTCAGGGTCCTGGGATCGAGTCCCGCATCAGGCTCTCTGCTCAGCGGGGAGCCTGCTTCCCTTCCTCTCTCTCTGCCTGCCTCTCTGTCTACTTGTGATCTCTCTCTGTCAAATAAATAAATAAAATCTTTAAAAAAAAAAAAAAAAGAATAGACTCTAGGGGCATCTGGAAGGCCCAGTAGGTTAAGTGTCTGACTCTTGATTTCAGCTCAGGTCATAACCTGGGTCATGAGATTGAGCCCTGTGTTGAGCTCCATGCTCAGCAAAGAGTCTGTTGGAGATGCTCTCTTCTTTCTCTCTCTAAAATGAATAAATACATAAATCTTAAAAAAAAAATAGACTCTAGGGACACAATTGTGGAACTAGTGACGGCAGTGGTGGTAGTAGTGAGAAAGAGCAGGATTCTCAGATTTGCTGGTGGGTTTGGTCTAGATTGTGAGAGAAAAGGAGGAGTCAAGGACGACTCTATGGCTCTTCAGCCTGAACAATCAAAGGATGGAGTTATCATCAACTGAGGAGGAGGCTTCATTTGAACGTGTTAAGTCTGACATGTAAATTAGACATTCCAGTGGAGTTGATGAACAGGCAATTTAGTATAGGAGTTAGGACTTCAGAAGATAGCTTCATACTGGATAAAAGGATTGGGAAATGTCAGCATAGGAATGATATTAAAAATCATGAGTCTGGCCATGATCACAAGAAGAGTAAGTGTAGCTAGAAAAGAGAATGCAAGGCTGAGCCCTTACCACCCACCACGTTAGGAAGTTGGAAAGATGAGGAGGTGCCAACAGAAGACATTGAGAAAGGACAGCCAGTGAAGTAAGAGAAAGAGGAAAGGCGATTAGTGGTGCCAAATGCTGTTGACGAGTCAAAGCGGACTAAGATGGAGAATTAGCTACTGCATTTAGCAACATGGAGGTTGTTGGTTACCTTCAGAAGAACAGTTTCAGCAGAAGATTCTGGGTGAAAACACATGGCAGTGGGTTTAAGAAGAATGGGAAGAAAGAAACTGGAGGCATTTGAGAAGTTTTGCTAGAAACTACTCTGAGAGCTCGCTCTGTCTCCCTCCGGTCTCTGTCATGTGAAGACCAAGCAAGAAGATGGCCATCTACAAGCCAGGAAGTGGGCTCTCACCAGACACCAGATCTGCCAGCACCTGAACCTTGGACTTCCCAGCCTCCAGAACTGTGAGAAATAAATGTTTGTTTTATAAGCCATCCAGTCTATGGTAATTTGCTATAATCTAAGGCAGGACAGAAAGAACACCTTGTTATTTTATGATGGAATAATTCACGGCAGGGGCAGAATGGATGACTCAAAAGAGAAGTGAGAAATGCTGTAGTAGGCCTGAAGAGACAGGATCTAGTGCCCTAGCAGGAGTGTTTGCCTTTGGATGGAAGATCAGACAATTCCTCTATAGGTACAGAAGTGAAAATAGAGTAGATAGTCACAGAAGTTTGTAGGTGAGAAAACGTGGTGATGGAAACATGTGAAAGTTTTCTTCAGATTCCTTCCATTCTCTTAGTGAGAAAGCAAGCCAGGATATCAGTTGAAGAGTGGGGGTGGGGGGCAGGCAGTAGGGAGGGTTACAGCAGATTCACCAGCAAATTCTCAAACATATACTACTCCCAAAATGAGCAAAGAAAAGCATAGCTCCTTAATTTTCTATAACTCATTTAATGTTTTTCTATAACTTATTTACTATTTCCTCCCATTTGGAGGAAATTGAGAGGACAGAGATTTATCTCAAAGCTGCCAATAAACAGTTTCAATTTAAAGAGACTCTATGATATAAAAAAACTCAATCAACTCAAAGTTTAGCTCCCTATCAGAGCTGTTCTTCTCATCCTCCTCTTCCCAAACTGGCACTGGAGTATAGGAAAGCTTACCGAATTCAGGGGATTATCCTGTATAAGTAGCCTGCCATCCTTGTGCGGATCTCTACTGTGGGATGGTTGGTGTGACCCTCGAGGATACCAAATTGTGTGACTGAGGAATACAAGGTCTGTTTTCTTTGCTCAGTCATAGCCTGATGAGACTCCACCCTCCACCTCACTCAACTGGCAGTGACTGAACCCACAGTCCGTCCTTGCTTGCTGAGCACATGTCCTCATGGGGTCTGGGGATAGGTCCCGTAAGTGTCTAATCTCACCCACCACTGCAGCAAGTTCCCAGCAAGATCCCTTCCAGACAACAGCTGGACTGTGGGAGCCAAGAATGCTGCCTCAGACTCATCTCTCTAGCCACCTCCATCAACCATTCCCACACTACTACCACCCATGGGGACACACAAGCCACCCTAAATGGCAGCCTCATACCAACATTCTAAAAGAGAATGGGAAAAAAAAGCTAGTCTATTTTTGGCTGTCTTGTGAATTTATCAGCCAGAAGAAGGACACCTGTGTCTGACTACCTCTTTCCTTCATATTCTGAGACCATTAGAAACAGACTTTCTGGGCGCCTGGGTGGCTCAGTGGGTTAAGCCGCTGCCTTCGGCTCAGGTCATGATCTCAGGGTCCTGGGATCGAGTCCCACATCGGGCTCTCTGCTCAGCGGGGAGCCTGCTTCTCCCTCTCTCTCTCTGCCTGCCTCTCTGTCTGCTTGTGATCTCTGTCTGTCAGATAAATAAATAAAATCTTAAAAAAAAAAAAAAGAAAGAAACAGACTTTCTCCTTTCCTTCAGGCAGAGTCTTCCAGAGCACAAATTCCTCCTTCTTTTCTTTCAGGTAGTAAGCTTTACTTCTCAGTCTGAATGGCAGAAGGGTTATTTTTACTGTTATAGAAGAAAATATGTGATCAGAGTCCTCTTGGCATGGTTCTAAATAATGGAAGCCCCAGGTGAACTTAGAACTGGGGATTACTAAGATGTAAAATGTATTGGTTGAGTAGCCTTGCAGTATTACCTTGTCATCCCAACAACTACTTTCTACTTGCTCTGTGTAATTTGGAACCATTAAAAATCCCTGACTCTCCTCAATAGTTGTCATTAAAAGGGTGACTTTTTCAAACCGTTTTTCATTCCATGATTGTTTTAGTTGTTCATGTTTGTTGTCATCGCTGTAAATTTTGCCTTATTTCTACACTGAGGTGATTTCTCAAAAGGCACAATTTTTAAAAACCAAATCAATAAATAAATATGCTTTATTGCCATCTAAACTGCAAACCCAAAATATTATAGCAAGTGATTATGTTG